>NC_139026.1:46567809-47962678 GCF_964662115.1 Mustela nivalis
AAATGAAGATCATTTAATAGCTTATTAGCCCACAGGAATTTCCAACTCTGTGGAAGACCTGTTCCAGCCATCTCCTGTTGTTCTATTTATATATTTTTCTTTTTAATATGTGGAATTTCTGTATATAATCTTGATACTAATCTATTCTTGGTTATGAGTTTTTCAAGTATCTTCTCATAGCTTGTAGTTGTCTTTAATATGCCTTTTGATGAACAAAAGTTCTAAATTAACAATTTATAACATAGCACAACTTCCTTTCATGGCCATCTTCTATAGTTTCTTTTGCTTTCAGTTTAGGAAGTTCTTAGAAGGGGCGCCTGGGTGGCTCAGTAATTAAGCCTCTGCCTTCGGCTCAGGTCATGATCCCAGAGTCCTGGGATGGAGCCCACATCGGGCTCTCTGCTCAGCAGGGAGCCTGCTCCCCTCTCTCTCTCTGTCTGCCTCTCTGCCTACTTGTGATCTATCTCTGTCAAATAAATAAATAAAATCTTTAAAAAAAAGTTCTTAGAAGATAGGAAGGTATCCACCTGTATTTTCAAAATATATTTCACCTATAATTTCAACTCTATTTTCTACATCAGAAGTTCTACCATTTCGGGACATTTAAACAGTTGTTTTTTTGTATGGTGTAAGGAAAAAATCCAATTTCATACATTCCTTTGTCTGTTTGCCAGCTCCATTTAATTATAAGTCCTATCATTGACCTACCGCCTTCTCAGTCAATACGAAATTTACAAATACAAGTGGGTCTACTTTGGAGCTCTCTATTCTATCCATTGGCCATTTCTCTATTTCTGCACCGTGTCCCACTTTCTTAAATACTTCTGCTTCATAAAATGTCCTTCTGGTAGGATGAATTCTTCCTCCTTTCTTGTCCTTCAGAAGTGCCTTGGTCATTCTTCATTCTTTACTCTGCCACACAAATTTTGATCAGTTTGTCAATTCCAGCGGAAATTTTGGGATTTAGTTTGGAGATGCATTAAATCTACACATTCGTTTTCTTAAAAAATATTGTCCTTCTACTCATGAACATAGAACACTCTAGTCCTTTTCAATGCTTTTTTAAATTACGTTTTGTAACTTTTCCTCCACAGACCTGGCACATCTTTGGTTAGATTTCTCACTAGGTACTTCAGAATTCTTTTTGCAGTTGTTACATAGGGAGATGGAGAGAAGGGAGTTGAGGGAAATTGGAAGGGGAGATGAACCATGAGAGACTATGGACTCTGAAAAACAATCTGAGGGTTTTGAAGGGGCGGGGGTGGGGGGTGGGAGGTTGGGTGAGCTTGGTGGTGGGTATTATGGAGGGCATGTATTGCATGGAGCACTGGGTGTGGTGCATACAAAATGAATTCTGTTACGCTGAAAAGAAATTTTAAAAAATATCTTATTTTCTAACTGTGGCTGCATATATGTACAGTTCACAAATATATATCGATCCACCTTACTAAACTCTCCAATTATGTCTAATAATTTGATGGGAGACATTTCTATGTAGACACTCATAGCATAATTCTTATTTTTTCCTTCCCAACCACTGTATATTTTCCTCATCTTGCTGCACTAACACTTACAGTACAATTTTGAATATGAGTGAGTACAGTAGTCATCTTTGTTCCATCGTTGATTTTAAAGAAAATGCTTCTAACATTTCCCACCTTAGGATCATGTTTACTATAAGATTTTTTAAGATATCCTTTATCAAGCTGAAAAAATTACAGAATGTTTTCTGCATCTATTGATTGGATGGTTTTTCACTTTTATTCTTTTTAATTTTTTTTCAGTGTTCACTTTTATTCTGTAAATATGAATTAGATTTATACATTTTCTAATATACCATTAAAAAAAAAAAAGTTCAAGTAATCTCTATATCCACTGTGGGACTCAAACTCATGACCATGACCCTGAGATCAAGAATCACATGTTCTACTGACTGGGCCAGTCAGATGCCCCTCTAATATACCATTTTGCATTCCTGGGATAAATGCCACTTGGTCAGTGTGTCATATTGTTTGCTTTTGCATTTCTAACCATGACAAAATGGACCTATAATCTTCCTTTCTTTTACCTGTACGGACTATCCCAATCTGGTTTTGCTATCAAGGTTACACTGGTATTTGATGTATGAAACATAGTAATTCTATTCTCCAGAATACAAGTAAGATTAGAATAGCTCATTCTTTAAAGTTTGTTAAAGCTGTCTATACCTAGAGTTTTATTTGTGAGATTTTTAACTACGCCTCTCCTTGAATAGTAATAGTACTGCTCAGGCTTTTGATTTCTTTTTAATCAAAATACACTTCTAGGAATTTTACCCTTTTGCTTAAATTTTCAAATATATTGGGATGTTCCTAATACTCATGTTTAGTATCTGCAGTATCTATAATGACATACACTTTTCACTCCTTGTATGGGATATTTGTATACTTTCTCTTTTTCTCCATGGTAACTTGACAGAAAGTTTTGTCTATTTTGTTCATCTCTTCAGTCAACACACAGCTTTGCTGATCCTCTATTGCATCCTTGCTTTCTATTTCTGTTCTTATCTCTTTCCTTTACTTTTATCTTGTCCTTCTGTAACTTAATTGAACACAGTTCACTTAAAATATATGATTTAAAGCTGCATATCACATCCAGTGCTCATATCACATGCCCTCCTTAATGCCCATCACCTGATAAATTACTGAACACTACATCTGAAACTAATGATGTATGTTGGCAAATTGAATTTAAGTAAAAAAACAAAAAACAAAAAACAAAAAACAAAAAACGATTTAAAGCTACAAAATTTCCCTTGAAGCACTACTTTCTTTTTTTAAATCAAAGTATAGATGACATATTAGTTGCAGATGTACAAACAGTAATTCAACAATTCCATATATTATGCAATGCCCACATTAAGTACAGTCACTGTCACCAAAGTTAAAATATCAATTATATTCTCTATGCTATACTTTTCATCCCTGTGACTTATTTCACAACTGTATGTTTGTACCTCTTAATCCCCCTCATCTATTTTGTCTGATGCCCACCCCCCTCCCCTCTAGCAATCACCAGTTTATTCTCTGTATTTGAGTGTTTCTATCCATTTGTTTTTCAGAAAATGTTACATTGTAGTTATACTTGCATTTTAACTTGTTTTTAACAAGTTATATAACTTGTATCTTAACAAGTTATACTTGTATTTTAACCTTTCCATGTCCTTATGTTTTATATATTATATTATTCCGTATCACACTATTCATTTCTCTACTTGGTCTTTTTTCCTTTGGTCCTTCACAATTAATTGGTATATCTCTCTTCCATCTAACAAGACTGGAACTTTACCCACACAATCTATGGTCAACCAATGTGTTGACATTGTAAAGAATTTTAATTCTAGATTGTTATATACTTTATTATTTTCTTTACCTTTACCTTTTATTCTTTTAAAGTCATCAAAAATCTCTTTAAGTATCTCTTTTCCCCCAAATCTCTTGCAGCCTCTTTTGGATTTGTTTCTATTCACACTTAGGTACTTTCTCCAAAAGTGTTTTTAATTTGCATCTTTGTATTGAAAATTTTCTGAAGTTTTGAAAGTCTGAGAACATGTTTATTATGTCCTCACATTTGAATAACTATTTATCAGGACATAAAATTCTAGTTTCAAAGTTCTTTTCATGTTCAATTTCAGATTCCTCAGCTTGGTAGGATAGTGATGGTTTCTACCACACCATACCATTCTCAAATATCCTTTTATCTGTAGACTCCTACCCATCCTGGTGATTGAATCTTCTACAGGTAAGGTTGACCAAATCTTTGAGGATAGGATTGAAAACAATGCCATCTTCAGAAAACTAGGTCTCTCATAAAATGCTGCTGTAAAAAATAAATTTGTTCAACTCTATAGAGGGCAATTTGGCAAAGCAGATCAGTATTTTAAAATACACATATAGCTTGACCCAACAATTTTACTTCTAGGCAAGTCTATGTGAAGGAAACAACCCAACAATGTGCAAAGAAGTATGCATAAGGACATTCATCACAGCATTATGATATGAAAAAAATGTTTTAAGCTCATTTCAAAACAAAGTATATTAACATCCTACAGTCAAATCCTACATCATGTAGTGATTAAAGACATGTAGAAAAAATATTTGTTATTTAAGTTAAAGAAGAAAGTCTTTTTGTTTCAGAAATATGCATATGTAGGTAGTAAATATTGAAAGGTAGAAGACTCTTCTTCAGAAATACTAACAGTAGCATTCTCTAGATGGAGAGGGTAGGTGCTGATTTCTTCTTTTTGCCTTCTTTAAATAAAATCCTTCTTTGATGCCCAATCTACAAAACAGATAGAAATAAGCCCATTCTTGTGGGGGGACAGAGCTAATTCTGTCCACTTAGCCTTCTTCCTCGCCACTCATAGGCTGCTATGCAGTTTGAAAGCTACAATTCAATGCATTCAGCATACCCTACACGCTGTGTCAGAGCTAGAAGAGAAAGCAAAAACATATTCAATCTAACGTTGATGTATTTCTTTATTTATTTAGCTTTTTTTGCAACTATATATTACAATCACTAGTACACCTGTAATTCTTTATAGTATGTTCAACTAAAGAGTAAGCAGACACAGCATAGGTCAATTTAAAAGAAATCACAGTACTTCTTAGTGTAATCTGCAAAGAGGGAAAAAGTCTTGGGCCCACTCCTTGGAAATAAATATCAAGTAACCATAAAAATATGCAGCCATTTTCCAGGTGTTCAGGGAGGTTCATGCATGGTCCCAGGCAGAGCATCAGAGTTCCTCTTTGAAATATCCCAGCTTTGCCAATGACATCTCTTTTCTCAACTGCATAACTTCCCAAAACATCTGATCAACTATACAAATAGAAAAGGAGACATGTAAAAATCATAAAATAACATCTTAATTACCTTTTAGCTGTTTCACTGAAAATTTAACATTACTTGAAATGCCAACAGGGCATTTCCTAATGACATACCTAATGCCTTGCCCTATTACTACTAAGTCATAAAAATTTTTTCACAAATTTGTGAGCATCCCAGTTTTATCAATAAATGAGCAATTTTCACCAGTTTTGCTACAACTATTTGTCAGATGTGTCAATGACCACTTTAGTCTGATAGACGGTAGATGCTTCAGTGCCCTGAGCAAATGGAAATCATGTTGCCACTATAAGGAATTACACCCAGTCCTCAATTATTCTCATGTAGGGATCTTCTCACTTTAGTCTGCGACATCTTGCCCATTCCACTATTTATTAACACCAACACAGAGTAAAACAGGAAAAAGAGGAAAACAAAAGACAGTCCAGAGAACTCAGTAACATTCTTTTTGAGAAATAACAGAGAAAGGTTTTGTATATGGCTCAAATTAAAAATAAAAATAAATGTAGAGGGACGTCTGGGTGGCTCAGTTGGTTGAGCAGCTGCCTTCGGCTCAGGTCATGATCTCAGGGTCCTGGGATCGAGTCCGGCATTGGGCTCTCTGCTCAGCAGGGAGCCTGCTTCCTCCTCTCTCTCTGCCTTCCTCTCTGCCTACTTGTGATCTCTCTCTGTCGAATAAATAAATAAAATCTTTAAAAAAAACAAAACAAAACAAAACAAAACAAAAAATGTAGAGGGACGTCTGGGTGGCTCAGTTGGTTGAGCAGCTGCCTTCGGCTCAGGTCGCGATTCCAGCGTCCTGGGATCGAGTCCCACATCAGGCTTCTTGCTCGGCAGGGAGCCTGCTTCTCCCTCTGCCTCTAGCCTGCCACTCTGTCTGCCTGTGCTTGTGCTCTGTCTCTCTCTAACAAATAAATAAAATCTTTAAAAAAAAAAATTTTTAAAATTAAAAAAAAATAAATGTAGAGACTAACTGTAGATTTCAATTCTCCCTACTTTGGAAAGCCCCCTCCTCTGTAAATGGGAAAAAAAGCTGGCTTTATATTTCAGACAAAAAGTCTTCCTCTGACATATCATTAGATTAGAGATTGATTTAGATCAGCAGTTTTCAAGAAGCGGAGATTTTGTCCTCAAGGGTACCTCTGACAAAATGTCTATATACATTTTTCATTACTGGCATCTACAGAGGAAAGCTCAGCAATGATGGGAAACATCCTACAATGTACAAGATAGCCCCCACCTCCACGACAAAGACTTAAGACTTATTCAGCTCAAAATGAGCTTCCCTACAGAACTTACTTTAACAAGGAGAAAAAACACACTTGACAATTTAACTTAACATAAATCATCTCTTCTGTGGCTTAAATCCTATTAACCACCAATAGGTATTAAAAAATATTTCAATTTTATTAAAGTCATAGAAAGTATTGTACACTTTAAACACTACTTTATGCTACTCAGCCTTTTGAAATTCAACATTAATGAGAGGTTTCACCCTCATTCTTCTAGGCATTAAAATCTAATTATATGGGATTCTAAATAAATATGATTCTTCTCATACCAAAGCTTTGAAATGCTAAATTAAGTTTTTATTAGTATGACTAACCTTTCCACAGAATTAAGATTCACTGGTTTACATGACTGAAAGATAACAGGCTTCTAGTTTTTAAATATAAAAATATATTCAGTCCCTAAAAAAATATGAATAGGAAATTTTCTACAATTGAATTCAAACAAAAAATGGGTATGGACCTATCCCTAGCTTAGTATCTGCTATTTGTTTTAAAACAGTCACATGTATTCAAGAAACACTGCTTTGGGGGCACCTGGGTGGCTCAGTCATTAAGTGTCTGCCTTGGGTTCGGGTCATGATCCTGGGGTACTGGGATAGAGTCCCGCATTAGGCTCCCTGCTCAGCAGGAAGGCAGGAGGCCTGCTTCTCCCTCTCCAACTCCCCCTGCTTATATTCCCTCTCTCGCTGTCTCTCTCTGTCAAATAAATAAATAAAATCTTTAAAAAAAAAAAAAAAGAAAGAAAGAAAGAAACACTGCTTTGGAGTTGCTGGGCCTTATGCATTTTCATGCCTGGCATTTAAGCCATGTGGCTACAGAATCATCAGTAATCATGAAAGACTGAATTAAAAACATTAAAACACTTGCATGAGGTTGGCTCTCTTGGATATATCATCTATATGTTTCGGCTGATTCAGCATATAGTAACCTTTATTCCATTCAGAACTATCTTCATGACTGCTTTGTTAATTCACATGTGAAAGTACAAAATACAGAAAAAATTATCATCAGATTCCCATGGTTTTCACCAATTAAAATAAATCTGACCATGTCTAGAGCTCACTTACTTTTATTTCTTAGGCATAATTTCGATAAGCTTTTTACTCCCCTCATATTTGCCACCTGGTTTATCAATATACCCCCCTGAGAGTTATAACAGATTCTGCTTAAAACTCATATCAGAGTAAAATTAGGCAGTTCTAAGGGTTAAATATGTTTTAAAAGACATTAGTTCCCAAATTCTCCACCCATTTTATTAGAACTATGAGAGATTCAATATGAATGTACCAATAATAAAGTTTATTTGAGCATTACTATTATGTCCTATACTTTTTACTGACGTTTATGTAAATATTTTGTAACCAATTAAGAACACTCACCATCCTGCTGTTTCACAAGCCCCTGCTGAATATATCGAATGTATGTAAAAAAGTTACATACAGAGGTGATCTAGGTCAAAAGGAAAAAAAAAGTCATAAACAGTCAAACATCTCATATCAAAGGGGGGTCAGTTAAAATTCATGGTTTAGTTACTTACCCTGTATCTGCAAAAAGGAGAAATATAGTAATAGTTGCTTGAGTCCCCTAATTTAATTCTGTGTTTACAGGACTTACTCTGGCCAGTTAGAGCACATTTTCTGTAAAACAATGACAAAATCTTAGTTTTTTAAAGTTGAAAGCATTTTGCTCCTATCTTCCATAGACGTTTCATGTTCACTAAGACAACAAATATCTGAGACCTAGTATGCAGCCGGCACTATTCTGGATGCACACAGGCCTGAGAAATACAAAGGAGTAAGCCGCCTCCCGAAAGTACTGACTCTCAATAGTTACCTAAGGGTGCACCATCCTCAGAAATACCATCCTTTCTATTCGCACACGCTACAGACTCTCAGATTTCATATGATGGCTTTCTGGCTGGAATGGGGCTCTAAGACTCTAGAGGGCGGAGACTTTATCTATTCAACTTTAAATGCCAGACCAGACACACCAGACATTCAATTACTGTTGGTTAAGTGATAGCCACCTGTCACTCTACTGTTCAATACAGTGATGCTGGTTTATCTATCAGGGCAGACTTTGAAGCAGCCCAGGTGTTACCCTCTTAAGCTAGGACCATGGCTGATCACAACTACCACTCCCTACCCAGGCGAAATAAGTACAGCTGTAATTAAAATAAAGTGGCGGACAGCATTTTAAATAACATTATAGGGGCACCTTGGGTGCCTCAGTTGGTTAAGCGTCTGCCTTTACTCAAGTCATGATCCCAGGGTGCTGGGATCAAGCCCCACATCCGCCTCCTTGCTCAGTGTGGAGTCTGCTTTTCCCTCTCCCTCTGCCTGCTGCTCCCCCTGCTTGTGCTCTATGTCAAATAAATAAAATCTTTTAAAAATAAATAACATTATAAATTATATAGTAACGAAAAATGTTACATGAACATTAAATTTCAGCTATACTTAAATATGATACAAATGTGCCTCCATATTAAGAAAACAAATGGAGGGACGCCTGGGTGGCTCAGTGGGTTAAAGCCTCTGCTTTCGGCTCAGGTCATGATCCCAGGGTTCTGGGATCGAGTCCCAGGGCTCTCTGCTCGGCAGAGAGCCTGCTTCCTCCTCTCTCTCTGCCTGCCTCTCTGCCTCCTTGTGCTTTCTGTCAAATAAATAAATAAATCTTTAAAAAAAAAAAAGAAAACAAACGGAGAATGTGTATTTAAAATAGGATCATTTTGGAGGCACCCGGGTGTCTTGGTTAATTGTCTGACTCCGTTTCAGCTCAGGTCACGATCCCAGGATTGTGAGATTGAGCCCCATGTTGGGCTCCATGCTTAGTGTACAGTCTCCTTGAGATTCTCTCCTCCTCTTTCTCCCTCCCCCATTCACATGCTCTCTCATTCTGTCTTTAAAATAAATAAAATAGTAAGAAAAAAAACTTTATAAATAGGATAATTTTGGAGGTGGCCATTCTGACCACAAAAGAATTACCATATTTTCCCAAAGAAAGTTTGCCTCATTGTTCCTTTCTTAGAAAATTCCTTTAATGAGCTGTAACAATATTCTTAAAACACTAACTACTAGCTTAGGAAGGAGAGAAGATCAAGAAGTTTTAAAACTGCACAAGTGTTGAAGACTTTGGAACTTCCAAAAGTATAATTTACACAAGAAGAAAAGTAAGCATTTAACTGATAGAAATCAACATATACACTACTCTTCTGGAAACATACACCTATTCGTCTAGTATTTTGTCTAATTTTAAAAGGGCTTTGCTAAAGTGGTTTTAAGCATCAACTTCTGAAATAATGAAAGTATTTCTTACCTCATTTCTAAAGCCATCTCTGAACTGTGACACCCAACACACTTTTATATGAGCTAAGGTTCAAGTCAAGTCTTCTGATGTCCAAAGCCAACATTCTGTTAACATGCTCCACACTTCCTCAATACCTCTTAGCAGCTCTAGTCTCCAGATTTTAAACCCTTACCTTGATTTTCAGTTGGGGATGTCAATATGTCTAAACCTAGACCTGCTGTCTTCTTCCCCAAACCAGAGCCCCTCCCACTGACTTCCAAAATATCACACCATTCTTCTAGTCAACCATCTTTAACTCCGTTCCTTTTACTATCCCCACCTGAATCTTTTCCTCTCCAAAGTTCTCTTGAGATTTGTCACATCCTTCCCCCCATACATTCACCATCTTCTGAACACAAAGTTTTTTGTTTCCAGGCCTTCAGTCATATGTACTCTTCTTTACCCAAATTCCACTCCTGCTTCAAAAACCTAGATCAAATCTCCCACTCCTGATCCCCACCCAATGGGACAGGTCTTGGCTTCCTCAAAGTTCCTATAGTGTGAGCCATTTATGTCATGATTTTCTTCACCACCTAATCCATAAGAGGCTTTGGCCAAGGCCGAACTTCACATTTCAGGGAAGAGAATCTTCCAGAAGCTTCTCAACACAACATGCACTACAAACACTGTGGCATCTATCCCCATTCCTACAAGCACAATATCCCTAAACTATGTAATCTGTTCCCTAAGCCCAATCTATGTTATTTTACTAAATTACTACATAAATCAACCTTAACTAGTATCTTCATTTGTCATCATTTGTTATTTGCACAAGTACAGTATGTGCTACATATGATGCAAGTAGAAATTTAAAATTCTATAATAAAAACTGGTATCTACCATACTTAAAATAAGATATATACATAGACCTTAAAAGCACAAAAACTGTTATCACTGATGATCAGGATAAAAATACTCAGGCACTCGTGGAAAGAGGAAAGTTTAGGAATATAAATCCCTTCCCCATGATTCAGAAGCCGTTCTGCTATAGTCACAGCATGCAGGGAGTGTGGTGGAGGTTTGGCTCACAGAGCAAACACATGACCAGGTACTCTCCACAGACAGCTACCTGAACACGAACACTGTGCAATCAGGAAGAACCATGTGACTTCTCCCACAGGCTTTCACACAGACCTATTAGCTCATTTCAAGTGGCCCTTTTTTCTCTACCTTCTCAGTGACCCAGACAGGAGTCAGTTACTGCTTTCCAGCTCTGTCAGATTTCTGGTCCCCTATACAGATCTAGTTCTTAGCCACCAATTAAGCAGCTTCCTCCAAATCTTTCCAAGTCACTTCGCAAACAGCTTTGCTAGAGGTCCTAGGAACCACTGGTTTCAGACTTTCCTCATCCGGGACTGGAGAGTGAAAACCTGCCCTACTATGAAATGTGGGAGTCTTACCTCTGAAGGTTCTAATTGCCAAGTATCTGTCATGTATGAAAGACAGAACTGGTTATTTACTAAAGTGAGAATCCTTTATATGATAGTATGAAAGAGGAGGATTACCGAAATCTTTTTGGCATGCTTGATAAGACCTGGTCTAATTCACTATCTTCCCAAACTATTCTTAATGGCAACCCCCAGGAAGAAATACATTTACACCAAAACCTGTATGTATATGTATAACAAACAAAAACTCTGCTTATGACCCACTAAGCTGATTTTATGATCAACTAATTAGTCACAACATATGGTCTAAAAAATGTCTCTAATACCTGGTCTAAAATACATATTTTTGTAATTAAACGGGCTCTCCTTTGATGCTAAATTGGAAATGCCATGTCTCATACTGTCTGAGGATTTGTCTTTAGGCTGCACAAACTAAATAGAAAACTAACAAGAAATTAATCACATTTAAAACTAAAAAAACTAAATTTATTACAACATATAAAAATTTAAAAACTCAGTGTCTTCCACAAGACATGGTTCTGAAAACGTACTTTGGTCCTCCACATTCGACTGCAGAAGCTTTCACAAATCGAACAGGTTGCAATCCCACCGGTTCAATGCTTAGAGTATTATTTTCCACAGCCTCCAAAACAGCTGAAGCCAACTTCAAAAAAACAAAAAGTATCAGATGATATGCCAGCATTAAAATGTTAAAATTGTATTCTACAGTAAACTGAATTTTTAAAAATTATTCTTTGCCCAAGCTCCACTGGTTTGGTCTTAGGCCAAAAGAAAAGAATGAAACGACATAGTCTTGAATTCTTTTATAACTCAAATATTGTTATGAAAGGCAATGCAGTTATAGCTAACTAACTTTTCCTGTTATCTAGAAGAGAATTGAGAGCACTAATTCCAATCTATATATCTCTTAACCACAATTAACATCCACTAATAATGCCACTTCAAAATGAATACCCTAATGTTTTATTTTGCTAAATTTATACATTTTTTTAATTTTTTATTTTTTATAAACATATATTTTTATCCCCAGGGGTACAGGTCTGTGAATCACCAGGTTTACACACTTCACAGCACTCACCAAAGCACATACCCTCCCCAATGTCCATAATCACACCCCCTTCTCCCAAACCCCCTCCCCCCAGCAACCCTCAGTTTGTTTTGTGAGATTAAGAGTCACTTATGGTTTGTCTCCCTCCCGATCCCATCTTGTTTCATTGATTCTTCTCCCACCCACTTAAGCCCCCATGTTGCATCACCACTTCCTCATATCAGGGAGATCATATGATAGTTGTCTTTCTCTGCTTGACTTATTTCACTAAGCATGATACGCTCTAGTTCCATCCATGTTGTCGCAAATGGCAAGTTTCATTTCTCTTGATAGCTGCATAGTATTCCATTGTGTATATATACCACATCTTCTTGATCCATTCATCTGTTGATGGACATCTAGGTTCTTTCCATAGTTTGGTTATTGTGGACATTGCTGCTATAAACATTCGGGTGCATGTGCCCCTTTGGATCACTACGTTTGTATCTTTAGGGTAAATACCCAATAGTGCAATTGCTGGGTCATAGGGCAGTTCTATTTTCAACATTTTGAGAACCTCCATGCTGTTTTCCAGAGTGGCTGCACCAGCTTGCATTCCCACCAACAGTGGAGGAGGGTTCCCCTTTCTCCGCATCCTCGCCAGCATCTGTCATTTTCTGACTTGTTGATTTTAGCCATTCTGACTGGTGTGAGGTGATATCTCATTGTGGTTTTGATTTGTATTTCCCTGATGCCGAGTGATATGGAGCACTTTTTCATGTGTCTGTTGGCGATCTGGATGTCTTCTTTGCAGAAATGTCTGTTCATGTCCTCTGCCCATTTCTTGATTGGATTATTTGTTCTTTGGGTGTTGAGTTTGCTAAGTTCTTTATAGATTCTGGACACTAGTCCTTTATCTGATATTTTTAAACTGCCAGTCATTCATAACCTAGCAATACATACAATTACAGCTATATATTTGCTGAATTTGTATTTATGTGCACCGGGGCTACCTACAAAAGAACTAGCAGGATTATCAAATATTGAATGCTCAGATGGAGATGGTAGCAACTGATCAACAGCAGATGAAACCAGCAAATTTCTTCAGTCTGGCGAGATTAGTAATCCAGAATGGATTACCCAAAAACAGACACAGAGTCAAAACGAATAACATGTACATCGAAAGTGTTTTACTATCCATTTTAACTTCTCCTTACAGGTAATGTTAAAATTAAATCCTCTAAAGACTTAACTTAAGCCTCTTAGGACTACATTTCTTAAACAGTGACTGACAGGATATTTATAGATAATCCTTCCACATGTAAGAACAAATTAAAATTATGACCTTACATTTGTATAGTATCTTGTATTTTTTTTCAAAGTTTTTGTGTGTACTTTTTCACTTCATTTCAACCTCTTAACAACCCTGACACACAGAAAAGAAAGGCATTTTTCTTCCATTTTAAAGATGAAGAAGCTAAATGTGATTTTTTTGTCATGTACAGATAAATCACATGATCACCTTGGAGTGGACAGAACTTCCTTTCCACTGAACCTTGGACTGAGAATCAAGAACTAAGCCCAACCCCCACATTTTTACTGCTTTACTCTGGTAAAACACATACTTCACTGGGAATGGCCCTCCGCTCATGTAAGCAAAGATGCTCTGTAAATGAATGCCAAGAAATGATCATAATCTTTGTTTGGAATGCAGAAAAGGATAAAACATGACATGTTATTATAACTTAGTCACATAAGAGAAAGTTTTTTACATGACTTAACAAAAGGTACAGGAACTACTCTAACGCATTCCTATTAAAATAAAAAAAAAAAATTACCTCACTTTTTGAGAACGTTAAACATGGAAAGATATCTTCCTGATAAATTTTGTCTAAGAAAGGACACGATCTATCCATTGTGGGATCATCCTTCCAAGATCTGAATTCATTATACAGAGATAAGTCAGCCTGACAAACCAGAAGAAAACAAAAAATAATCTTTTTAAAGGTACAAACATAAAATCACTTTATAAAACCCAAACATAATATAAACATTACCAAGGAAGAAATCTTACTCATTTAAAATAATGAACTGAACCATTCTTGATGCGTTATAATACATGGTACCAACTTTCTTCTTAAAAAAATCCAAACCCCAAATGACTGACTGGCTCTTTTCAATGGATCTATAACAGTGTCCAGTGATGCTACCTTGATTCCTGCCCCACCCCCAGAAATGCTGGAGCTCCTCTTAAGACACATGTGCACATTGCTCTGAATATAAAACAAGTGATAAGTCTTTTCTGAAAATATTGAAAGAGTCATCTGGAGCCAAGTTAATTAAACAGTGTATGAATAAACGGAGACTAAATTGTGAAACTAGTTTGGGTCAAAAATGACACTAACTGTTCCGCTTTACCCGAGGGCATTTTCAAAATAATTTGAAAATGTTTACTCCATAAACAGCAAGACTAAAAGCAGCACATCTGTAATCTCCTAAACAGACTATCTTTAAAACATAACACTTAGGGACGTCTGGGTGGCTCAGTGAGTTAAGCCGCTGCCTTCAGCTCAGGTCATGATCTCAGCGTCCTGGGATCGAGTCCCACATCGGGCTCTCTGCTCCGCGGGGAGCCTGCTTCCTCCTCTCTCTCTCTGCCTACTAGTGATCTCTGTCTGTCAAATAACTAAATAAAAAAAAACTTTAAAAACAACAACAACACATAACACTTAGATATATTTTGGCATTGCAACTGTCTCAATTATCAGCACTAACCCAGGTTGGCACCCATCTTCCTATTCACTCTTCCAGTTGTCCCTCTTTCTTCCTCCCTTTAATAAGTCTTCCCCAAGTATTCTTCCCTCCAGATGCCCTCTACTCAGCTCAATCCTACCTGTCACACACAAGCCACACCCGCCTTCGGCTGCCCAACACGGCCAGTGCCCCTCATCCTCCTGCAGCCCTAAGGCACTCTCATCCAGAAGAGCTGGGCACACCATAAATGACACACTGATGGCCGCTATGGCCTTCAGGACAGCTTAATGGCACGTGAAGGTGATTTATATGACTGTAATAAAAGGCTGAGTATATCCAAGCTTTCCTACACTTTCTTTTAAAGCATATAATGGCACCTTCAGTGTGAATTCTTTTCATTCCAATCCATAAATTCTTTGAATCAAAACTAAAGTCAAGAAGATTAAAAAAAAAAAACAGCATATAAATAATACTTAAATTTCCAAATTCATTTTCTTTGTAAAGTTTACCCTCTAACGGACATAAGCCCCTGAGCAGGCGAGTGGTACTCCAAGGAAAGATTCTAGCTCAAAGGCAGTCACTTAAACTATTACAATCTGGTCTTGCGCCAGGAACCATGGCAAGCACCCCACAGACACTCAACCCTCACAACTGGGAAAGACAGACATTATGATCTTCATTTTTTTTTTAGATAAGAAAACTAGGGCTTAGAGAGGTAAATAACTTGCCCAAGGTTACAGATCAAGAAACCTGTAAAAGTTCAAATTTGTGTCTAAGTGACTCAATCGCAAAGCCCTGCATAATACATGCGTGTGTACTTGCACAGACATGTGTTTTAAGTGCTTTCAGAAACTATGCTGCAAACACTGTTTCTGACTGCCTGTCACATTTTCTCCAGAAACATGGACATGGTTCACTTTCTTTCCAACTGTTTTACCTTTCTCTAAAGCTTATACAGGTCAACTTTATGTTTCCTTTGTCTAATAAAACTTTTTGACAAGTTTTCACAAAACATTAGAATACAAGATATATCTGGAAAACAGAAAGTTATCATTCTGAAGTTGTTTGCTGCTTCTTCACATTTCATGAGGCCTCATAAATTAAAAACAGAACTTTAAATGTCCCATGAGAAAATATTTACACTTTGTAAGTGTATGTAACAGAAAACAAGTTTTATAATCACACTGAGAAACCACAGCAAAATTTGAGTTGTACCAAGCAATTAAAAATGCTAATTAAATTCAAAGAAATTAAAGTTATGATTTTAAAAAGTTTCTGAAATATTTAACATGGATTTCAGATTCCATCACATTCAGATTTGGTCACCTATTGAATGTCTCTCTCACTAGCATCTTTTTTATTAATAGGCAACCAAAATGCAATTCCGTTGAAGTATGTAATGACCTTGATTATTCAATTTAATAAAATCCTAGCTTCCATGCAAAAACTTAACCAAATGAGCAGATACAGCTGCTTAAAGATTAATGATGAACCTGAATAAAACAACGTAAAACATAGCTTTTCAAGGAAAAAAGAGGGGCTGCTCCATGATCAATCCCATTGAAAATGCTCTCTCATTGTATGCAATGATAAAATAAAAAAAAATTTTGTAATTATACAATTTTTACTCAAAGCAGCTCAAAATATTTCCACAGTATCTTAGTTACCTTCACAACATATTTTAAATGATAAGGCTACCATTAGTTCTGGTTTTTGTTGCTTAATTATCTGAATTAACTCTAAGACTCTCTTATTGATATAAAACTCTACCTCCCCCAGAATTTAAGTAAAAGCAATGTGCTGCTCAAGAAAATCACCTTATTTTCACACATTTCTTATATTCATATTCTGCTAAAGCATCTTACCAACAAATTTTGACTAGCTAGATCATTAAAGCCACCCACTCTCCTTTATACAACACATGACAGTTTGCTCCCTAAATTAAGTATCAAGATTAAGAAACTTACCAAGTTTCTAGCAGGTAACTCCAAGGTCAGCCAAGTAGAGAATGGAACTGAAGATTCCCTGAAAGCAGCCAGCTCTAGATAAAGCCTCCCCCATCTTAATACTGCATATTTTGAACTAAAAATTTTGCTGGCAAAAATCATAACTGACAGCTCAGTGGTGAGAATTAATAAGTATCAAGAGAGTCAGAGGGGACAGTCCTTGACGAGTTACCTCTTTGCAGTCTTTTACAATTGGCTGTATCACACTGAGGTCCTGATGACTGCCACTCATAGCACTGCTTGTACTTTTATTTCTTGTATGCCCCCTTTTAAAAGGTGTCTTTCCACCTGGCAGAGGCTCTTGCGTAGGTGATGTTGGAGAACTGGACAAGACAAGGGTCTTCAATGCGGCTACTTCGGCTTGAAGGACATCGATCTTGAAAAGAAATCGACACAGTTCCATACACTATTTCTTATGACAGATGCAGCTAAATGCTAGCTATCTGCTCAAAACACTTTCTTTTCAAAGAGGACATGTAAATTTAATGTATATTTGTGGTGGAGTAATAAAAAGAAAGTGAAACCAAGTTGTTTAATGTTTCTATATGGTTTGCATTGGGCCATGCTTGCATTTCACAACGCGAAATGAAATTTTTAAAATTATCAAAATGTCTAATATTTAATTCCTGTGAATTTTCAAAATGTTCAAAATATAAATAGCTTATGAATAGTTGTGGTTCATTCTTAAAATAATAAAATCTATTAAGAGTTTGGTGGCTTTTTTTCCACATAATGAAGAAAAATAGTGACTTTAAAATGTGATTTAAAGGGACACCTGGATGGCTCAATTGGTTATGCCGCTGCCTTCAGCTCAGGTCAGGATCCTGGAGTCCTGGGATCAAGTCCCGCATTGGGCTCCTTGCTTGGCGGGGAGCCTGCTTCTCTCACCGCCTCTGCCTGCCTCTCTGCCTGCTTGTGTGTACTCTCTCTCTCTCTCTCTCTGGCAAATAAATAAAATATTTTAAATAAATAAATAAATAAAATGTGATTTATGATCCTTTTGATAATATATGTGATTCACAAGACTTAAAATCCTTTGGTTCTAATATAAATGAGCACTAACTGTTCACTATTAATTGCATCTGTGTGGTAGCTGTTTTCTACTTATAGTTTCCAAATCTTCTAAAATAAGGCCCTAATTTACAATAGGAACAAAATCTAACAAATGTTTAAGTATCTTTAAAACAGTAATCACTGATTTTATATTTTTTTACTATTAAAGTAGCAAAGACTTACTTTTCCTTGTGCTTCCTTTAGCTGTTTTTCTGCTGTTGCCTGCTTGACATTTGCTTCTCTCACCATCTTATGAGCTTCCTGAAAAAGTTAAGATCTCAAATTTTGGAAACAAAGTATCTAGCCTTTGTTTTCAAAAAATTTTCAGCAAATGTCTATGACTGTAGCAAAGATATACTACCAAACTTTAACCTGATAATAAATACTCAACATCAACTCTTGAAATAGCAAATGTCATCTGGTAGGTAAACTGGTAGGAATTAGGAATACGTACTTTCTTTTAGTACTAATACCACTGACGTAGCCAAGTTGAGTTCAATCACCCTGATTAATGTTTGTATAAAGACTGCATATGTGATGAAGGAAAATAAACATCCTACATGTCAAACCCAACTTCTCCGTAGTTAGGTTTCTGTAATTTGGCCACAATATATATATACATATTATTAGTCATAGCAAAGACATACAAAAGGGATAAGTAAAAATATTAACACATCACTAATGTTGCAGTTTATAGGAATGATAGCTGAGAACCCTTAGAGCTTCCAATAAAAACAGTCACAAAATTCTATTAAGTGACAATTCTATGCAGAGCAATCTAAAAAGGCAAATCACAGATTAGATATTAATAAGGTCTTATTTGTTTCAGTACCATAAATATGAAACTATAGGTAATTAATTCCTTTTTTTTTAATATTTATTCATCAAAATTTACTCACGACATCTCTTTGTGAGGTACTATTCCAGGTCTTGATAGTATATTGGGGGAAAAAACAAGGTCCCTGTCTCTTAAGGAGCTTACATTCAGTTTACATTCTAATAATCAAATAAAATATCCAAGTAAGAATTCTGGGTTTTACTGTAAGGGCAGTATGAAACCTTATGATCTTTTAAGGAAGAAAGTTACTGATCTTACCTATATTAAAAAAAAAAAAAACAAATTACTCTGTTGTATGGAATAGTCCCATTAAAGATTAAGGATGGACTAGAACCATATACAGGGTGCTTGAGATAATCCCCTGGGATTTAAGAACATGTATGTTAGAACTTCAACTGACAGTTTATGAGAAGGAAGAGAAGGAAGGAGGGAGGAAGGAAGGAAGGAAAGAAATCAGCTTCAAAGACATTTAATATATGTTTGATAATGGCACATAGTAATGTTTGTCAACTATTCAGTGGAAGAGTGAACATTCTCCACATCAGAGTCTGACAGCAGCATTCCCATTTGCTTTTACAGTAGTAATGAACTGAGGATTCTTTATATGCCCATGAACATGACTTTACAGATCACATTAGCTTAAGTAAGAGATGTATTACTATCAATGTTTTATAATGAGATGAGATTAACTGTGAAAATCTCCCATGCACAATTATGCTGGTTATCTTCTATCAAAGTCCTTAACAGCTGCCAATTTAATGAAGTAAAAGTGGTTTTATTCTTAAAATAACAAATGTTTCAGATTTGCTTAATTTTTCTGTGATGACAAGTGGCTGTCAACAGATCACTATTTGGCAGATATTTTCAAAATAATAAACATATCTAATCTGACCCCCTTCAGGATAAGTGACATTTTAACTATAAACGCAAAAGCAACTCATGCTAAGGAGAGATTATCTGTTTAAATGTTTGGAAATGGACTCTGCTTTCCTTAATAGAGGACTGTGCAACTTGGACCAAACTGCCCATGGACAATTAATTAAAGAAGTTGGACTTTTTTTTTTTTTTTTTAATGTGTCTGACGGAATTAGAGAGCTAACAAAATGGTGAAGAACTAGGGGACCAAGACTCAGGAGAAGATGTAAGCCCAGAGAAGAGAGTTGGAATTTGGGGCGACTTTTCCCCCAGAGGTACAAGGGACACAGTGAAGAGGTGTAAGCTACATGTAACTGAGTTGCAAGAGGAGAAAAGAGAGCACTAGAAATGAGGCAGAAGCAGTAGCTGAAAAGATAACGCACTGGACTTGGCAAACTGACAAAAGACATCAAATAGTAGATTCCAAAAAAGTGAAAATTGTCTATCACTCCGTAATTCTAAAGGTGAAAATGATCCAAGTATCCTCTATACCCAGAGTCCATAAACTTCTTCTGGGAAGGGTCAGACAGTAAGCAGCTTGGGCTCAAGAAGCCAGACCTTGTCTGCTGCAGGGTGAAAGCAGCCACAGACAACAAACAGCAGTGAAGGGAGCCATTTCCATAAACATTCATCAGCACTGAAATCTGAATCCCAGTTTTCACATCACAAAGTCCTCTTGGGTTTTTTTGGCCCTAACCACTTACTTAATGTAAAAACCAGTTAGCTCAGAAGGCTACACAAACATAGGCATAGGCTAGTTCCGTCCTGTAGGCTGTAGTGTGCAGACCTCTGATACAAACATTCACATCTCTACGACTTACAGACTTTGAAAACAGAATTTTCTTCCTATCTGGTTAGCAGGGATTCAAATGAAGTTGTTTTTCTTCATTCTTTCTTTAAAATAATGTTTAAACTCAACATCTTCTGATTAATTTGCAAAGACAATTTGTTGGTATGAGAGAAGACAATTCACTAGAGAATATTCTGGAGAAACCTTCACATAACCAGCAATGGAAATGAAAATTCGGTATAATGGTTTCATACAGGAAAAGATGTACTTCTTCCATTTGGATCTATATGTTTGTGAGTTATTAGCTGCATTACATCTAATTTTAAAAAAGGAATTTAGACCAGAACTTCATCTGAATCATAAATTGTTAAAACAAGATTTTCAAAAACAAGGTGGTGACATATTCAATCATACTCCTCTCACTGAATATACACATACACACAATATATTTTAGTGAGACTAAAATATTTTTGTACTATATAAAAAACTTAGTATTTATTACTGACTTGTTTTTTAAAACTGTTATTTTATAATTATATAACACATTATATTAGTGTATATATGTAACTTGTAAGTATATATGCTCTAAAACAGCACCTACCACATAGGTAACCCTAATAAATATTACTTATTTTCATCATAATAAAGGTACATGCTTAAATTTTTCTTTTACAGATGAGGTACATGATCTCAACAGAAGTTTGGCATCTCCTGGTCTAAGTAAGAAATACTGATGGCTTGTAAAGTGATATTAGCAGTTTCATAGTAAAAAGGCATATGCATTTACCTTACATTCCTGAGTTAGTCACAAGATTTTCCTTGTGAATGTGGGATAAAGGAAAGGCCTCACTGAGGACTGCTTCTCTGTGGCCCGAGACAAAGTACCACTTAATGATTTCACAGTACTTAAAACAAGAGTCAGGGTTATGAATTTGAATCCCAACATTGCTCCTTAACCTTTTATGTCTCACTGTCTTCACAGATAAAATGAGCAATTTGCTCTATATGTCTCATAGCATTATGAAGAGAAAACTCGGCATACCATAGACATTTACTAAAACTGGCTGACAAATTGTAAAAGAAAAAAATTTTAAAGCTACCTATCTTTTTTTTTCCATGTCAAATGAAACTACTTTGTAGAGCATTCTTTCACATTCTTTTACAACTACTTTGTAAAGCATTCTTCCTACTTCATTTTTATATTATCTCAAAATCTGAGACACTAGGTGGGAATATATAAACATACAAACATACATAAAATTTTATAGTTCTTATATTTTATATTTTAAGACCCAACTTTGCTACAAAGTAATTATATTCAAGATTATTCATACACAACAAATTCCTATTTTGAATTTACATGTTAAGTTTATCAAAGCTGTGCATATTGTATTTATTCAAAATAATCTTTAATTCTTAAAAAACTATATATACATATTACCTAAAATATAAGCAAAAAGTCTTTTCATAAGACAATGGTAAACTGAGATCATGAATACACAACAGACCACAGAAAAATTTCTAGCAACTTTTTACAAAATTCATAAATAACTGGTCTGAATACAATTTTCTTCTTACTGAAATCATCTTTTGTCAGTATAACTTCTTTCTCAGAAAGTATACACGGTGTCAAGGCTATTAGCCATTGTCAGGTCAGAGAAAGATCAGGAGTTCCAAAACTTTTTTTTTAAGATATACATTTTAACTTATTGCAAAAACTGCGTTTCTGGTCCTTCACATTCTGCTATGGAGAGGGAGAAGTTTCCTCTAATTTCTTTTCTTCCAACTTCATCTAACAGAATATACGTGCAAGTGCAGACAAGAGGAACTAAGCAGGGCTAAAATTATTGGTGGGCAGGTGAGAAGTTTAGTATATTTGCTTTCTTCTAGTATCCATATATCATTACAAAATTCTCTTCTGGCCAGACAACACTGGAAGAAAAAGTCTAAGGTTTCTACTACTTCTACAAACAAAAATTAGTAAGTCATACAGCTCTTATCCTCTAGTCTCTGATGACTAGTTAACAAAAAAAAATAATAAATCAGTTCATGAAAAAAAATGACCCCCAAAAAAGAACACAGGGCAAAGGGACATGGAGCAGAGGGAACAAGGAAAATCCACATCTGAAGAAACCCACATGTAACTTGTTTACGACGTTACTTGTAATGATAGAAATGGTGGAATATGCAATTGGTGGGTTATGACTCTCATGACAATGACCATGTAAGTTAATATGAAAACATGTTATTTGAGGAAAAAAATACAAAATATATTAGGATTGAAATTATGCATACTTCTAAAACTGAAATAGATTTTGTATAAATAAAAATAATACAAGGGGAAAAATTTAAAAATTTTTCTAAAATTTGTTACTACACTTGAAATTAAAAACAAATTTTTAGAGGGAAAAAAATAAGTATTTAAGTAATCTCTACACCCAACAGGGGGCTCAACTTATATAACCCTCAGATCAAGAGTAACATGCTTTCCTGAATGAGCCAGCAGGCACCCGAAAAAGAAATTATTAACAAGGATAATGGCATTAGTCATTCCGTAACACACCAACCTTTTTGAATAAGGAACCATTTTTGGTTTTGGTTTTCTTTTCAAGTAAGCTCTTTATCCAGCATGGGGCTCAAGTTCATGAACCCAAGGTCAAGAGTCGCATGCTTGACCAACTAAGCCAGCCAGGCACCCCTGAATAAGGCACTTTTAAACGCTCAAGGTCTTAACCCAAAACGGGCATTCTATAACAGTGGTTCTTAATCAAATTAAGTACTGTCCTCTCCCCATCCAAGTTTACAACTTGCAAAAGCTGCCAAAATGATCAAGCAGTATGACTAGCATTTTGGGGCCAAAGCCAAGTATGATGGTTAATATTATGTGTCAACCTGACAAGGCCACTGGATGCCAGGTATTTGGTCAAACATTATTCTGGGTATTTCTATGAAGGTGTTTCTGGATGACAGTAACATCTGAATTGGTAGGTTAACTAAGGCAGATTGCCCTCTCTCCATAATGTGGCTGGGCCTCATGCAATCAGCTGACAACTTAAACAGAACAAAAAGGCTGAGCCCCTGGAGTACTAGCGAATTTTTCTGCCTTCAAACTCCAAGTGAAACATCAGCTCTTGCTGGGTCCCAAGCCTGTAAGCCTTGGGACTAGAACTGCATCATCGGTTCTCTAGTTCTCGGGCCTATGGACTTGGACCACAACTACACCATCAGCTCTCCTGGGTCTCCAGCCTGCTAACTCACCCCGCAGATCTTGGGAATAGCCAGCCTCCATAATCACCTGTGCTCATTCCTTATTATCAATCTCTTTTTATATACAGTATATGTATATATACACATCTTATTAGTTTTATTTCTCTGGAAAACCTTGATTAATACATTAAAAATGAAAAATGACAATGTCAATGGCACCCCATTTGACAAACATGCTTGAGTTGAGCAGAAATTGTGGTCCTGTTGGCAGCCTGGAGATAAACAGGTGGGCCTTCTAACAATCCTCAAACCATCATCTATCAGAGAGCTACCTCAGGGCTTCCTATCTTGGTTGTAAGTCATATTATAAGATTACCCTAAAGCAACCCCTAAATACTTGATAAAAACAAAATTAAAATTTACCTCCTTTCTTTCTACATAGACATTTTTTAAACAACCTGATACTGGTAGCCCATAGAATCTTTTCATTTTCCCATCATTTTAAGTTGTAGACTCTATATTTCTTGAAGATTAAATTTTTCTTAGATGACTTATAAATTATGTGTGAAGCTAAGCATATCTTTTCCAAGACGCCCTCAAAAAACAATTCTATCAATATATAAAAATCAAGATGTTGCTCTTGGCCAAGACGTAAATAGACCAACCTCAAACAGACTAGCTGTGAGTTCCTCCAATTCCTGTCCAAGTTGATCTCGTACTTTAGAAAGCCTCTCACACTCTTCATCTTTTAACTTCAGTTCCTATGAGAAATCGATCATTTTATGTTGAATTTCCATAGTTTGAAGTTAGATTCAGCAGACTATATAATCTTTACTAATAAAATTACAATATATTAATAGTCCCCTCCTACAATGTTCACACTTAAAATGTTTATTTAGCACTTGCTATGTGGAAGACAATCAGGCAAATCTAAAATTATAAATAAATCTTACTCACATATTAAATTTTCATGTTTCTTTCATGAGACATCCAAAGATTATGATTACATATTACATGTGAAAATAAACAATTAAATGACTTTATTCTTTTTTCCCTTTTCTCTAAACATATTTATTTCCATCCAGAAAAAAATTTAATTCCATTTATCCATTTCAATAAAAATTGAGTGGGTTTTTTTCATATTTACTTTAAAATTTGTTCACTTACAGATAACTTTAAGTACCATATGGCAATTAGTCTAAAATTTCCATTAGGAGACTATACCCATTTAGTACTGCAACCAGAGGCAAATGATACATATTTGCACTTAAAACTAAGAAGAATGAAAACAACAAGATCACACCCTCATTTCTAGGACTTCTCAAGCAGATGCTTTAAAAAAATCTTTTAAGATGTAAATAACATGCAATTTTATATGTTGCCCTAAATTAATCTTCCAAATTTAGGGATTAAAAAAAATCCAAACTTCCTATATATTGATCACAATTGCATTAATAAAATAATGGGTTAGTTATATTGCAATTGTGGTAGCAGCATAGTGTTTGAATTCAGACAACTCCTGAAAACCAAATATACCAACCGAAATATCAGAAGTACCCAATGACCAACCACATCTTCAACAACACTAGGTAAGGGAGTCCCCACAAATCTTAGACTGTGAGAGAACGTGGCTACACTGCCAACATGGCAGAGTCAGCAACCATGTGGAGGGGACAGCAGGAAGTAGAAGGGATTATAGAGGTATCCGGTGAAGTCTCAGGATCCAAAAATTATTACATATACCCCAAAAATGAGGACTTGACCCTAATGGAAACTGGGAGAACAAATATGAGAACAAATGGAGAAAAAGGAAAAGGTTTCCACAAGCTCCAAGCTACAGGTGGAGTACGAAAGCCTATTTGCAGTCCTAAAGCAGCAAACAGTACTGTAAAGCCCTCAACTCTCAGGGAACTGCAAAGCATCCAGCAAAGAGAATCTTCCAGGACACGGCCCACTCCAAAGGAAAAACTCACGGAATCTGAAACCAAACTGCAAGACAGGAATAATGGAGACTGACAGAGAAAAGGCTCAGACAAAATAAAGGAGAAAGAGGGTGGCAAGGTTCCAAAGCAAACAGATCACAGAAGGTCGTATAAAAGTATTTTTCTTCTGTTTCTAGAAATATCATCTCTAGACATAATGTTATATCTGTAAAGTTTGTAGAGACACAGGGCTAGAAGAGAAAAACCTTCTTGAATGAGGTTTACCCCATAGAGACAGAGAGGCTACAAAGATAAGACAATAACAACGGAAAGGAAAGCTCTTAAATATAAAACTGAGAAAGCTTCTTGTCTATCTTACTCCTTCACAGGAGCCTCCTCCTAATAGTCCAGGGAAATCCAACCCATTTAAATATGGAAAACAAAAACAAATATGTGAAGCTACCATAATAAAAAAAGTTAGAGGTAAAGCCAGGTCACCTTTATTAGGTAAAGACAATCAGATTGGTATTAAATGTCAATAGCATTTTATGCTAGAAAACAAAAGAATAACATTTTGAAGATACTCAAGGAAAAAATGTGAAATGAGGATTTGATATCTAGCCAAACTGTCCTTCAAGTATAAAACCAGAGACAAAGAATTATAAACTGATACAACTTTAGAGAATATCTCTCATATAAGCATGATTCAGGGATCAAGTAAAGAACAGAGATTCACATAATCCAGAAGAAGCTGGAGAAGCTTTAACACTAAGGACTGGGGGTGAGAAGCAAATATATTTCACTGTAGAACTACAACTAAAAGATGGGCACATCAAGGGAATGAAAAGACAAGGCACAGACTGGAGAAAATATTTGCAAAAGAATATCTGATAAAGGACTATTATAAGAAATATACAAATTCTTAAAACGCAACAGTAAGAAAACAAACAACCTGACTGAAAGATGGGCAAAAGATCTGAACAGACATTTTTTTTTTTTTTAAAGATTTTATTTATTTATCTCACAGAGAGAAATCACAAGTAGGCAGAGAGGCAGGCAGAGAGAGAGAGAGAGGAGGAAGCAGGCTCCCTGCTGAGCAGAGAGCCCGATGCGGGACTCGATCCCAGGACCCTGAAATCATGACCTGAGCCGAAGGCAGCGGCTTAACCACTGAGCCACCCAGGCGCCCCCTGAACAGACATTTCAACAAAGAAGATACAGAGAAGAAATACGCAGTGAAAAAATATTTCATATCATATGTTATCAGGGAAATGCAAATTAAAACAATGATATACACCGATTAGAATGACCAAAATGCAGAACACTGACAACACCAAATGCTGACAAGAAGCAATAGGAAGCAATAGGAACTCTCATAATTGCTACTGGGAATGCAGTGACATAGCTCTTTTAAAAGACAGTCTGGGGCACCTGGGTGGTTCAGTGGGTTAAGCCGCTGCCTTCGGCTCGGGTCATGATCTCAGAGTCCTGGGATCGAGCCCCACGTTTGGTTCTCTGCTCAGTGGGGAGCCTGCTTCCCCCTCTCTCTCTGCCTGCCTCTGCCTACTTGTGATCTCTCTCTCTCTGTCAAATAAATAAATAAAATCTTAAATAAAAAAATAAAAGTCTGGCCATTTTTTAATCAAACTAAACATACTCTTACCATATGATTCAACAATCACACTCCTTACTATTTACCCACAGGTGCTCAAAACTTATGCCTACACAAAACCTGAACACAGATGTTTATACATTCATAACTGCCAAAACTTGGAAATAACCAAAATGTCCTTTAGCAGGTGAATGAATAAACTCTGGTACATCCAGATGATGGAGTATTACTCTGCATTAAAAGGAAATAAGCTAACAGGTCATGAAAAGACATGGGGGAAAATAAATGCATATTATTAAATAAAAGAATCCAATCTGAAAAGGTTATATCCTGTAGGATTCCAACTATATGACATTCTGGAGAAGGTAAAAGCATGGAAACCATAAAAAGAGGTCAGTGGATGTTAGCATTTAGTGAGTGGGGAGGAATAAAGAGAGAATAGAGGGTTTTTAGGGCAGTGAAACTATTCTGGATAAAGCTACAATGGTTGACACATGTCATTATAGACTTGTCAAAATCAGTAGAACATACAACAAAGGGAACCTTAATATAAACTCTGAACTCTGGGATAATGATATGCCAATCTAGGGGTCATGAATTAGAACAAATGTACCATTCATAGTGTTGAGAGGCTATGTTAGTGCAGGGACAGAGTGAATGAGAACTCTACCACCCTCTCAATGTAACTACAAACTGAAAACTGCTCTAAAAAATAAAGTCCATTTTTATAATAGGGATAAAGCTGACAAAACAATTATTCAAATGTTGTAAGCTTTAGGAATATAAAAATAATACACATAAAATATAAGAGAAAGATGAAATTTAATTCACAAATTTCTTAAATACTAATGGGAAGTAAAGGACTATAACTTGAGGCACACAAGTAGTATAAACTAAATATATCTAAGAGCATAGAGATTAACACTGAAATAACAGTCTGAATAAAACCAAATGATATGAGAAAAACAGTAACCAGGTAAGTTTAGTATTGCTTATGGCAGGAGACAATGGCAATATCTAAAGAAAGGCTAAGATATATACAATTACAATATAGTATATATATCTTTGATTAAAGGAAGATAACAACTAGAATGGAAATCAAACCTTCCAAAAATACCAAAAAGGAGGAGTACACAAAGAAAACAGAGCAACATAGGAAAAGGTTGTACACACACAGCAAACATTTGAAAGTTATGTGACAGAAACAAGCCCAAATGTAGCATGCTTATCAATAAATGTGCACAGATGCAACTCACCTAATTAAAAAGAAAATGATTTTCAGATTGGCTTAAAAAAGCAAAATCCATCTCTACGCTTTAGATTAGAGACATACCTAAAACTAAGTGATTCAGATAGATTAAAAATAAAAGAATGGGCAGAAGTATACTAAAAAATGTAATACAAATAAAAATGAGAATCTGAATCATATCAGACTAGACAGAATACAGGGCAACAATCACTGAAAACAAAATAACTTCATAATGCTGAAGACTACAATGCAAAATGAAAACTTTAAAATACTGGCAAATGCAAAAACACAGGTAGTCCTAAACAAAGAGGCAGAAGGACATACCATGTTCTTGAGTAGAAAGATATCATAAAGATGCCAGTTCTCCCTGAGTTAATTTATAAATCTATAACTGCATAAATTTAATGCCAGGTTCTTTCAAACACTAAAACTTCACTATTTTATAATTACATATGAAATGTAAGTCAATTCATTCAACATCTCCTACTCCATGGTCACTACGGTAATTCTCAAGCTAAGAAACCGAGTAAGATAACTGCTCCTTGAGAAATTTGCCATCAGAGCAATACATATGTCATTCAGGAAGGCAAAATTCTTGAATAGCTCCTCTACCAAAGTGGTATAAACCTCACCTTAAATACTAAAAGCCCTCTACAACATGAGCTCAATTTCCCTTTTCAGAGTTTTCTCCCTTCATCCATACGCTAAAGCTAGCATGTTTTGTAGTAGTTAAAGACAAGAAGGGATGAACACCACAAAAAAGATAATACCAGAAAAGTAGGTTTATGGCCCATCCTAAAAAGCACTGGCTTAGAAATCAGGACATCCTTTAAAGACAAGGGGAGATTATCTCAAAGGCCATGTGAAGTCACTGAAGGATTTTAAACAGGATAGTTATCAGATGTGCAATTCAAAATTGTCATTTGGAAGTATGGTGAGGTAGCTGAGGTTTAAAAAAAAAAAAAAGATTAGAGACAAGAAAAACAGTTCACTGATTACTGCTATATTTTAGGCAAGATACAAATTTAGAGTGGTTGTACTGGAGAAAAGAAATTTGAGAGATATTCAAAACACAGAACTTCAGGACTCTGTTCAAGTATATTCCATCAAATTTAAGACTATGATTCTTAAGATTAACATTTTTATATCAAAAGGAAAAACTGCTGTCAATGAAACAATTTGATTTTTTTAAACTTAAAATGTTCATTTTAGGGGCTCCTGGGTGGCTCAGAGCGTTAAAGCCTCTGCCTTCAGCTCAGGGAGCCCTGCATCCGGCTCTCTCCTTGGCGGGGAGCCTACTTCCTCCTCTCTCTCTGCCTGCCTCTCTGCCTACTTGTGATCTCTGTCGAAAAAATGGATAAAATCTTAAAAAAAAAGTTCATTTTATACTTATAATAAGAACTCTTTAAAGCTGATTTTTTTAATATACCTTTCTGTTTCAATGTCCTATCATAATGAAGTCATTTTCAAGATATTTAAGCCAGTAATTAAGACCAACAAATACAGAACCCAAATCACACAATTCAACTGAATTAATTACAATATGAAAAACTATAACCAAGTTCATACACAAGTAGGCAATGACGAGAGTCACGATGGTTAATATGGGGTAAAAAATGTACAATTCAGATTCAGTGAAACATGACCATGTAATACATGTCTTTTCTTCCCAACTAATAAATATCTAAAGACAGGGTCAAATCTGATTTATTTCTGTCCCCTACAGGGTCTTGTACAATGCTGTCAGTACTATGACAAAGAACCATGGCCACAGTTAGTAGGACTATGCTGAATATGAATTTGACATAGGTATGCATTTCTGGATGACTTTATTTGGCCGCAAGCTATTCCACTGATTCTTATTTTCCAAGTTATTTCATTCTGTTTTAAGGAAAAATAATTAAAAATTGGAAGTAACACATTATACCAGTAGGTATCACAAGTAGCAAATACAAGAATCAACAAAGGAGTTTATTAAAAATGCATATCTTTAAGCCTCAATACAATAATTTTTATTTCAGCAGAATCTGGGGTAGAGTCCAGGAAGTAACATTTAAATAAAGGTAAACTGAAGCCCAATTTCTACCTCAGAAATCCAACAAAACTGGTCTTCAGTATTACCCTGTGGAAGGGCAAATAAGTGAAGAATACATCATCTCTGGCATCCCTGCACCTCAAAATCAGTGATCACATGGGTATTCCCCCTATCCACAGTATGGACTTGTTGCTGGGAGTCACTGCCCAGCCAGGGACTACACTTCCCAACCCACCACACACCTAAGCAGCAGCAGAAAACTGGTTTGCACCAGTGGAATATGAGCAGAAGTTATGTGTCACTTCAAAGACAAGGCTTTTTAGAATGGTGTGCCTTTCTCCAAACTTTCTCTTCCCTTCACTTCATTGGTTAGATACAGATAACAGTAAAATTCAAAAAGACTACAAAGATCCAAGGTAGAAGAAACACAGATCCCTGAATTATTTCATAAAGAACTGCATATCAACTATGTGCCTCTGCTGCAGAATGCTCAAGAAATAAAAATTAACTTCTTTTAGATAAAGTCACTAAAATTTAGGGGTTGCTTACTAGCACCTAGCATGTCCCTAACTAATATGTGTGTCTATTCTATAATAATGTAACTGTATACATATGTATAGATTCATTTAATCAACAAAATATACTGAGAACCCATTATGTGTTCAAAATACAATCATGAGCAAAAAACACATACAATCTTTATCCTCATAAAGTTCAAAATTATTGGACCATGTGTGTTAAGTGTATGTTTTGGGGTTAGGGTTAGTAGGATGGCGCAGAATAAACATTACAAACAGCAATAGAACTTTGACTCCCAATCAAGATAGAGTAACAAGGGGACGCCTGGGTGGCTCAGTTGGTTAAGCCACTGCCTTCAGCCCAGATCATGATCCCAGGGTCCTGGGATTGAGTCCTGCATTGGCTCCTTGCTCAGCAGGGAGCCTGCTTCTCTCTCCGCCTCTGCCTGCCACTCTGCCTGCTTGTATGCTCTCTCTCTCTGTGACAAATAAATACATAAAATCTTAAAAAAAAAAAAAAAAGAGTAACAAGGATCACATTCACAACCCTACCTGATATAACTAAAAAACTGGAAAAAATATATAAAACAATTTTTAAGACACCAGGCACCCAGCAGCAGACAGTGATCCTCCAAATATATGAAACAAATTAGGTGAGTCCTACAATTTGGCCAAGCTTATCACCCGAAAAGAAGAAAGCACTATTAGACAAGAATTAAAACAGTTATTAAACTGTATTTTATATGTTTGAGAAGCTAGAGGAAAGACTGAACTTATTAAACAGAACAAAAAATATTAAAAAGACCCAACTCAAACTTTCAGAGATGAAAACTACAATGTCTGAGATAAAAATACACTTTATAGGATTTACAGATTAAATGTGCTGAAGAAAGGAGGAGTGACACTGAAGAAAGAGACAGCAACAGAAACTATGCACAATGAAACACAAACAGGAAAAAAAAGATTAAAACATAAATGAAAAGAGCATCAGTGAGCTGTGGGACAACTTGAAGCCGTCTACTGAATATGTAATAGGAGCCTGGCAGGAGAACAGAGATAGGGCAGGTATGTAAAAGTTTTTTTTATGAAATAATACCCCAAACTTCCCAAATTTGATGAAAATTAACAAACTACTGATTCAAGAAGCTCAACAAACCTCAAGCACAAGAAACATGAAAAAAACTACACCAAGGTACACCATAATCAAAGTGCTTACAGCCAGTGCTAGGGAGGAATCTTACATCACATGCAGAGGAACAAAGGACAATACCTCACTACTTGTGAGAAACAGTGCAAGCTAGAAGACACTGGAGCAACATCTTTAAAGTACTACAAGGAAAAACTATCACCCTAAAATTCTTGACCAAGTGAAAATATCTTTCAAAATCAAAGATAGGAAAATGATACCTTTCCAGATACATAACAACTAAAAATAATTTATCACCAGCAAACATACACAACAAAAATGCTAAAAGATGTCTTCCCAGTAGAAGAAAAATGATTATCAGATGGAAACCAGGATTTACATGAAGAAATGAAGAGCAATGGAAATGGCAGCAATACCAGTAAATATAAAGATTCTTATCACCTAAATCTTTTTTTCAATGCAAAAAATAGTAACTGCACTGTACAGTTTAAGCATATGAACACGTGAAACAGACTATGACTACAGCACAAAGGCTACAAACAGTACACTTTTGTAGGGTTCTTACATGTGAGGTAGTATAACATCATCAGAAGGTAGACATGAATAAGTTAAGTATGCATACTATTAAGCACAGCAAAGATATATTGCTAATAAGCCAAAGGAGATAAGATGAGATCACCAAAAAGTGTGGAATTAATCCAAAAGAAGGCATAAAAGAAGGAAAAAGAAGAAAAAGGAATGGATGGAACAAACAAAACAAAACAGTACAATGGCAGATTTAAGCCAAACTATATCAATATCACATTAAATGTAAATGTTTTAAATATAACAATTAAAAGGCAGAGATTACTGGAAAGGATTTAAAAAAGAAACTCACTTTATATATGAAGAAAAAAATAGGTTAAAGGTACAAGAATAGAAAGATGGTAACTATCTGGTCTCTCTTAAAAGAATAATCAGAATAGAGAGAATGAATATAGATACAATTTTAATTCATAAGTTGCTAAAATTCAAGAAATATTCCATATTCAAGAGGTATTTTCAAGCCTTGAACTCTAAGTATTAATACTATACTATACCCTTCATAATTCACCATATGTACGTGTTCACATATCATTATTATTTCAATTACCTCAACAGGACCTCTAAATATAGCACATTATAGATTTCAAAAGAAATTCCCAACTTGACCTAAGAAATTAGTAATTTGTTCTGATCAATAAGGAACCACTGATTTATTCTCAATGATGGGTATATATGCTCGATAGTTTACCTCTATATAAACTATGATTTCACTTAATACTGTATATTAAAACAACAGAGTCAGATCCAGATGGCAGAAGCTGATTACAATGACATCTCACCCCACACCCTTCCTTTAGAAAAACATAAAAGACTATTGATTTTTCTTTTTGATAAAATATTTAATCAAAAATATTTTAACATATCTGCACAGCTATTTAGTTATCAGCCACTCATTGAAGCATTAATAAGAAGACATATATGCCAGGCATCATATTGTACTATGCTAAGCACCAGGGATACAAAAATCAGTGTTACACTCTTAAGAGACAAGTATAGTAGCAAAGAAGGTGGGAATATATGTTTGTGAAATGTCCTAACATGCTAAAAATTACACATATAGAATGTCTTATCCTCTCAAGTTTCTAAATGTGAATTAGTTCATTTGATCCAAGTTGTCAAACTTATATAGAGTTGTTCACATTATTCCTTTACTGTACTTTTGACATCTGCAGCTCTGCAGTGATATCCTGCTTAATTCCTGCTATTGATAATTTGTCTTTTTTTTTGCCAATCTTCTTAGATATTTGTCAGTTTTGTTGATATTTTTAGAGAATCAGCACTTTTTTTCATTCACTTTCTCTAGTTTTTCAATTGTCAATTTCATTGACAAAAAATGACAATTGAAATTGCTCTTTATTGACAGTGACATTGCTCTTTATTACTTCTTCCCTTCTGCTTGCTCTGATTTTGCTATTTTTAGACTGCTGATTTAAGATTTTTCCCTTTTTCTAATAATAAATATTTGGTGCTATAAATTTCCCTCTGAAAGTTAATTACAGTCACAGAAAAAGAAAAGCCACAAATTTGGGGATAGCAGAAATTTTAAAGATGACCAAATGGGAAATACAACAAATTAAAAGAAAATTCTCCAAGGTAAGATACAGAAAATATTCAAGCCCAGCTGAATGCCAAAGATAATTACTACCAAACAATTCCTCAAAATAAAATGACTTGGACTAAATAACTTCAAGTGAAGGACCATAAAGTCAACCACACACAAGAAAGGGAAAACTCACACGTGAAACATAACCCACCAATTTGGTATGAATGATGATGTAATAAGACAGGGAGCAGGCACTGTAGGCAGTGCGTACTCTCAGATGAGCTTCTTTTCTATTCCATTATTTTCAAAGTTGCCTAGATGCTGCCCCACAGGAGCTAAGGCTGTACATACAGGAAGGTAAATGTAGAACTGCAAAGACTTCATTGGGGTTGCCCCATGTCATGAATACATCTTACTTTCAAATACAAAACACGGAAAAATAAAGCATCTTTTCTGCTTACCCTCTGAGCTTTTGCAAGTTCTTCTTTTAATCTTTCATAGCCCTTTTCTCGGACTTCCAAAACAGATGGGCTTCGTAAACGGGACAGACTATCAGTACTCAACCCAAAAATATCATCGCTGCCATCACAAGCCTCTGTTATAGTAGCACCCTGTAAAAACTCCCTCTCTGCATTACAGTTGTCCTTTCTCGTAGTTAATTTAGTTAACCCAGCTGTGACTCCAGAGGTAGAACAAGGTGCTGGATCTGTAACATGGATGCTATAAAGGAAAGTTCAGAAAACATCAGTATATGCTCACACAGAACCGGCATAAACACAAAGGTCTAGAACTGCACTATCCAATGTGATAGCCCCTATATTTAATAATAGCATTAACTTAAAAATTAACTTATAAATTATTAATTAATTAAAAATTAAAATCAGTCAAAGCTAAAGCTAACACATTTCAAGTCTAACCACATGCAGCCACTGGCTATCACATTTTCATCATCACAGAAAATTCTATTTAATAGTCCTACTCTAGAACGGGGTCAGCAAACTAAATGCAGCCTAAATCCAGCCTGCTACCTGTTTTGCAAGGCTCACAAGCCAAGATTTATTTTCACATTCTCAAATGGTTAAAAAAAAATAAAAATAATAATATTTTGTGGCATAAGAAAATGACATGAAACTCAAAATTCAATGTCCATACATGAAGTCTGACTGGAGTTTATTCATTTACGTACTGTCTGTGGCTGCTCTCATACTTTAACAGCAAAGCTGAATAGCTGCAACAGAGACTGTACGGCCAGCAAAGCCTAAAATATTTACCACATGGCCCTTCACATAAGAAGTTTCCTAACCTTTGCTCTTGAACATTAATATGTATTGCTCCTCTTCATAGACAAGCTTATTCAAATTTTCTAAAATAGTATAACTTAAGGCAACCAAACCAACTGTCCATTTGTTTAACATGATACTCCAAAATACAGATCTTGAGATTTCCTACCTGATACTAGATATTTCTGCACAGTTTAAACGTCTGGGGGATGAATACACAGGTTGCGTGGGAAGGTCGGAAACATCTAAGGCATTAGCCTGAATTGGGGCAGAGCACAGAGTTGAAGGATGTGGCCGATAGATGACACTTGGTGAGGTAGTCTGCTCCTGATTTCCTGATTCATACACACCAAGAAGGTCTGGAGAAGTAGGTGAAGCAAGGTTTACTTCATGGAAGCCTTCCAAGGGGTCATTAGCCATAGCAAAAGCCTCATCATAAGATAACCTATGTTAAAACAAAAAGCAGGCAGTTATTTTGATAGTGACATTTAAAATTAAATAAGACCCATAAGTTTTAAAACATGTCTAATAATCCACATAAAGTATAAACTTAAAAGAACAAAGAAAAAATACCATAATCACTTAACATTTATTAAGTGACCTCAGAGTATAAATATTACAAAAGGCAAACAATATGACTTGAAATGAACTTGCAAGTTATAGCAAATGCTGTTAAGCTGAGTAAATTAGTAAGTACAATGAGGAAGAAATAAAAATTTGCTTGATATTTTTAATCAATGTCTATCATATGACATTAGAGTAAGTAAGAGAGGCAGTAAAGATATGTACATGCTTAGAATGAGATACATACATTACACCATACAGCTGATGCTCAGAACACAGGGCTGAGGCACCAAATCCCCACATAGTTGAAAATCCACTTGTAACTTTTGACTACCCAAAATCTTAACTACTGTTAGCCTCCTGTTGACCAGAAACCTTACCAATACACAGTCAACTAACACGGATTTGATACGTATATGTATTATATACTGTACTCTTAAAATAAACTAGAGAAAATACTAAGAAAAACCATAAGGAAAATACATTTACAGTACTGTATTGTATTTATCCAAAAAAATCAACATGTAAGTGGTCCCTGATAATTCAAACTCATGTTGATCAAGGATCAAATGACAATTTCAAATTCAGGTAAGAGGTGCAGAGCTTTTATGTACCTTTCACCCAGATTATGAAACTGTCAACATTTTGGACCATTTGCGAATGGGTTTGCGACATGATGCCCATTACTGCTTAGGATCTCAATATATCTATCTTCAGCACAAGGACATTTTCCTGTCTGACCACAAAACCATCAAAGTCAGGAAATTAATACTGATCAATATGACCATCTAATCAACAGGCCCCAGTCAAATCTCACAGACTGTCTCAATAATGGTCTTATTTAGAAGTCTAGGATCCAATCTGGGATAATGTGCTATCTTTCCCTAAGCCTTAAATTTCTCCTCTGATGGGGTAAGAATGGGTATGACAACATTCTCTCCATTCTCCAGGCTGCTGTAAGGATTAAAAGAGATCAATCAAATAAAGTACTCAGTAGTGTGCTGTGCACTTGGCACCCAGTATGGCCTCAATAAACATTTGTTACTATAGTCAGCCACTAACAATAACATATACACTTCAATGTTTCCATAAGGAAAAAGTATTTCAAAACTACTCAATTATATCACGAAGGTTACATTAAAATTAAAAAGTATACCCCTCAAATTTTTCACTTGAAGAATGTAAATCTTATAAATCCTTTATTGATTTTCCAGTGTCTACAGAATAAAGTCCAAATTTAACAGCCTGAAGATCAAGTCTTCTATGATCTGAATCCAAACTCTTTCCCCAATTTTTTCCTTCCCAGAATAAAAATGTGCTAATCACTAGTGATACCCTCCCACTCCCAAATTCCCAAACACAGGCCCCATTGTAACTCCTAATTTCTTTATAATACAAAAAATTTCATTCATTAAGCTGCAAAATTCTACTCTTTCATATCCTCAATAAAAAGTGTTTAAAATAAGACAAGTAGAGGGACACCTGGGTGGCTCAGTTAGTTAAGCATCAGCCTTTAGCTCAGGTCATGATCCCAGGGTTCTGGGATGGAGTCAGACATTGGGCTCCTTGCTCAGCGGGGAGCCTGCTTCTCCCTCTACTTGCTTGTGCATATGTGCGCTCTCCCCCAACCCCAACAAATAAATAAATATTTTTTAAAAAATAATAATATAAGACAAGCATTAAACAAAAAGGCTGCAGTAAAGCTGGGAAAGGAGAAGTGACTCAATATTTATATACTTTCAAAAGTACAGTTACAACATGTCACAAACCTTCAAGGTTATATATATATATGGACAATGAAAACTGTATCTATTAAATCTGAAACTGCTGAATTTCAAATCCAATCAATGTTTTCTTTGTTGTAGCAGTCTGAGTCCTCAAAATAAAACTAATTCTTGTTTTTTTACCCAAAATAGTCACTTGTTAAATGAAAGATCATATTAACAAGGAATGTAAGGTATTTAATACTCAATTTATTATTTTCATCCAAAAAAATGTTATTCATTCCTTATTTATAATACAGACAAACATACACCAAACATATAACCCTGAAAATTTCATTTTCACTTGAATATAGTTTGCTAATCCAATCACTTTCGAGGAAAAAATGGGTTTTCAATAAACTCTGATATTTTATCAGTAACTATCTGATACTTCCTTTCATCCATCCCACATACTTTTAATTCACATCATTACCCTTACAGTAAGTTCACCGAATCATAGAATGTGAAAGCATTTGCATTTCTAGAAATGCAAAATGGTAAAAATCTTATTGAGGAAAATTTGACAATATCTGGCAAAATGACATATTCATTAAACCAACATGCCCACTTTCAGGCCTTTATCCCAAAAATAAACTAAAATAAAGAAAAACAGATACATGCATAATGCTAGCAACATCAGCAAAAGACCGACTACAATCTTGTTATAGCAAAAGCTGAATGAGCTAATGTACCTCATAATGAAGCATGAGACAACTGTAAAAAGAAATAAATACTTTCATCGTATCACTATGAAGGGATCTTGAGGATATACAGACAAATTAATAAACAAGATAAAGGGGCGCCTGGGTGGTTCAGTGGGTTAAGCCTCTGCCTTCGGCTCAGGTCATGGTCTCAGGGTCCTGGGATCGAGCCCCACATCGGGCTCTCTGCTCAGCGGGGAGTCTGCTTCTCCCTCTTCCTCTACCTGCCTCTCTGCCTACTTGTGATCTCGCTCTCTGTCAAATAAATAAAATCTTAAAAAAAAAAAAAACAAGATAAATAACTATGCACAGGAAGCTACCTTTTACCTAAGAAAGAAGAAAATACAAATTTATTTCTATGTACATATATAATTGTAATTGTATATGTATATATGACATATAGATGTATTACTATGGATGCAGACTTACATTTTAGAAGTGGAAGGATAAATCAAAAACTAATAGAAACAGGTAATCTATGGGAAGAGGGAGAGAACAGGAGCAGACAGGTATGAAAGCTAGACTTTTTCAAATGGACCTTGCCTTATAGATTTGAATTTGAGCTTGGAACCATGTAAGTGATAAAACAATACTAAATTTTAAAAAAGAATCCCTAAAAATAAAACAAATAAACTTAGCTATGTATTGAGATAGTAGCTTAACAACATAGAAGAGCTACTGCAAGTGGTTTTAAAACATAAAATTGTACACACTTAACAAATATATTCCAAAGACCAAAGAATGTGAAAAAAGCTGTTAACTATTTTCAGTGATCACATTATTAATGTTGCTGTCATAAAACCATTATTTATAATATTAAGGAAATAAGTTATTTTAATGTCATTCCAAATTAAGGATTTTCAGCATATGAGAAGAGATACAAATGTAAAATCAAAGAAGTAAAAATTCTGATGTTTTAAATATGAATCCATCAGAAAAAAAAAATTCTATTAGAACAAAAAAATTCCTAAATTTATCCACTGAGGTGGTAATAACAACAGTAACCGACTCAGGGGCAATGAGTAAGTACCCCTTGTGCCCAGTGTAATACCATTTTGTACGAAAAAAAGAACAACGGCTCCTTAGAGAAATGGCTGATTTCCAGGCCAAGCACAGTAATGTACAAAAAGACCCTGGAACATCCTGTTATACCAGGAAGCAAGAAACTATCAAAGACTACTGGAGTGGTATCAAAAGGATTCTCACTAACCAAAGATAGGACAATCTGAACATCAAAAAGATAGTATCTGTAAGGAACCCCCAAAAAATATATATTTTTAAATCGCTGAATTCATGATGTTATTAAAAATAAAAACAAAAGCGGGGGTTAAAGCCTCTGCCTTTGGCTCGGGTCATGATCCCAGCATCCTGGGTGAGCCTGCTTCCCCGCTCTCTGCCGGTCTCTGCCTACTTATGATCTCTGCCTGTCAAGTAAATATAAAAAATATAAATATAATAAATATCAAATAAATAAACAAAATCTTTAAAAAATAAATAAATAAAAACAAAATCCCCCTGGTCCCCTTTGATGGGTGCTAGGGAGTCAATTCATTATTTTAAAAATTGGTATAATTAAAGAATCAGGTACAAGTAGGAACTAAGGAGAAAGACAAAGCCCTTGGAAGGGCTTTTTGGGCATGTCTGAGGTATGAAAGCCAAGCCTTTATGGAGAATACAAATATGCTATAAACTGAAGTAAAAGTAATAAACGTAAAATGCAAGTCTCAGAGGTGGGTTTGAATCCTGCTTCTGTCAAATTATTGGGCCAACATGTGCCTAGGTGTCCTCATCTGGAAATCTGTGCCTGGGCTATTTTGTTTTGTTTAGCAAGAAAGAATGTGTTCAAGCAGGGGTCACCAGGGGGAGAGGGAGTGGGAGAATTCCAAGCAGGCTCCACAATCAGTGTGTTGTGCTGCTACAATCCTCCACACACTGCACAGCAGTGTGTACCCTGCTCAATCTCACAACCCTGATCATGATTTGAGCGGAAATCAAGAATCAGGTGCTTAACCAACTGAGCCACCCAGGCGCCACTTATGCTTGGGTTTCCTACCTTTCGTGATGAGAATGAAAAGAAACGCATGTAACACTTGGGACAGGACCTATGGTCACTGCCTCTCCCTACAAGGTTTTCATTCTGTAGGATACATTTAAACTTTGTTTAAATTCAAATCACTTCTGAAAAGATTATTTTAAGGTTAAATTCAGTCCCTTTTTCAAGCATATGCAATTTCCATAAGATGTAACTTAGCTGGTAATGAGCCACCAATCACACTTGTCTGAAAATCTTTTGCTCTTTAAAATATATGGAAGTTTTAAGAATTACTTCATATTCAAAGTTTTTATATGAGTAAAATAAGCTGCTATTTTTAAGCAGTGTTATTTTTTGCATCAAGTAATGAGTAATTCAAAAAAACCTAATTTCTTCTGGAGATTATCTCAATTCATAAACTACACCTGTTAAGGAGCACTACCAATGTGTGAAAAGGGTTGACCACATTAAATTCTTATGGGTGAACTACAGCCTATTTGGTTTTATTATTACTGAATTCTAAGCAATAAAGCTGACATTGAATTATAAGGAAAAGTTGACCAAAACAATTTACTTCTGATCACCCGTATGTATTTCACGTTATTTTTTCTTTCTAGAAGTCAGTATTATCATAGCAAAAGCAACAATGTTTACTGAAAGTTAACTATGTGTCAGATACTGTTGCTAAGAAATGTCACATGTATTAACTCATTTAATGAATGCCTAGAGAAATCCTAATAACATGTTGTCAAATTCTTTCTAATTAATATGAACTTTCTAACTGAAAATACAAGGCATCTTTAGGATAACTCAAGAAATTAAGATGAATTGCTGGTACAATATTTTCAATTAAAAACTGAAGCACTTGGATAACATTGATATGCATATATAATTTAAATGAAATCAAGAAACTCAATTTATATTAGTCCAAAATTAATAGTCCAAAAGAACAAATAAAATTCATTTTCCCACAAAAAGCACATTCCCCTCATTTGATTTACTCAACAAGTGAGAAACAAAGGATTTACTTCTAAGGGGAAAAACACTTTAAAGCCATAATCTTAATCTTTTCCCATATCAATTTAATATCTGAAAATTAAATAATTGTAATTCAGTATTATTTTACTACAATTCCTCCAAGCACATGCTTCAGAAAGTAAATAATTTCCAATGCAGGAGGTTATAAGCATCACAGCAGAACAGAAACAGAAATACCTGAAGAAAAAAGGTAAGGTTTTAGTTTTGACCAGCCTCTAACTTACACACGCAAACTTGGGCAGCCCAAATGTCTTCATCAGTTTAGTGATGAAATTGGACCCAAAGATCCCGATTTTAAGGTTGTAAGTGTATCTGTATGTAAGAAGGAAGACCAGGGTCTGACAACCAGTATTTGCTACCTCACCAAAAACCTTGTACTCTGGAACTGGACTGATGTCCTAGCTCAATCAGTTACTAACAACTTGACCTCAGAGCTCTAAATCTAAATTTCTCACCTGAAAAAAATGGGGGGGGGGGTGTTAATAACTGTACTGATATCATAAGGTTGTCTGAGCATTAACTCAGACAATACTCATCAAGGGCTTAGTACCATGGCTGCCACTGACCAATTAAAATTCATTATTACTAATTATAATGATCTCTAAGGTATCTTCTGACTAATATTTGCCAAATATTCTGTCACACTATCTCAGCACAAACATCATCTTCATCAAAGAGGAAAAAAACGATGGTTGTTTGGTTTAAAAATATTGTTAAAATTACAAGTGTATTGTTGTAAATGTTCCTCAACAAAGCAAACACATACTGTGCACCCACATCCTGTATTTAACAGACATAGATGTTTACATATGTATTATTTTCCTCTTTCAATTTATTAACAGACTGCTGGAGGATGGAAAGCAGGGAGGAAGGTCCAGATGCTTTTATTAATTCCCAAATGACTTCTTAATTTAGCATGAATTTTGGAAGAAACAGCTTCTGTCATTAAAAATTAGGTTGCTATTTCAATAGTGTATAACGAATTAAAGTGTTACAAATCCCAACAATTCACTTCCTTAAAAACCACTAACATTTAAAATATATTTATTAAATACATTTTACCCATATACAATATTAGTGCATTTAAAAAATTTTTTTATCAATTGTGTTTATTCTATTTAGAAAGGAAGAATGATTGCCAGCTTACATCTCCTCAGGGCAAATCCTGGCAACAAGTTCTAAGAATGGCACTATCAAAATGGACTGAAGAGACAGCGCACAGCCTGTTGTGAGCCACTAAATGGCTACCGTGGGGGCTGTGGGGAGAAGTGTGGGAGGAAGGAAATGTTTCAAGGAGAGGAAAATATAAGTTATTTTAGATGCTGAGTAGGAATCCAATAGGTGGACAAGGCAGGGCAATAAAACAGGACAGTCAGGGAAAAATGACACTAATGAAACAACGAAAGAGAGAGTGACAGAAAATCAGGCTGGAAAAGCAAATATGTGATAGATTAAAAGCTTCGTTTAACACGGAAAATGCTGCTTGTAGTTTATCCTGAGGAGATGGTCAGATCTACACTTTAGCAAGTACAGATACACTGTACTGCAGTCATTAGAAAAAAAAAAAAATGACTCCTAAGGCCATAAGGACTTTAGAGAAAAGAGACTAGAGGCAGTTGGTTAAGAGGTTATTGCAACAGGCTAGTCAAGAGGTTACAAGGGTCTGATGTTTGTTTGTTTGCATACTATGTTACATTAGTCACCATACCGTCCTTCATTAGTTTCTGATGTAGTGTTCCATGATTCATTATCTGTGTATAACACCCAGGGCTCACTGTCAAGGCCATACCTCCAAGACTGGAAGGGATGAAGATGCATATATACATGCATACATACATACACATACATGAAAAACATTCTAATAGTGTCACATATTTATACATATATACACATACATTCTGTACACATGACATACACATATACACATAGTATACATTTCATTATTCTAATTATTCCTCACAGTATCCCTTTGAACTGGGATTCTTTTTTTAACCGAAAAAGAAATAGGCTCAGAGAATAATTAATTTTGTCAAAGTCAAATGGTCAATAAATAACAGCGAGGATTCAAACCCTGGTATGATTCTGCCACCTGATTCCACTACATCCAAGAATCACTTCAAAAGGAAAACTGACTGGGGGGACGAGGCAGGATTCAGAGAAAGGGTAGGTCAAGACAGAGGCTCTCTAAGAGGTCTCACTCAACGAACCATGAGTGAGTGAGCGAGCATTCTGAACAGAGTACTGTTCACTCTCTGAACCCTCGTCTTACTTCCAGGAAGGCAAAACTAACGTTTCTCTAACACACAGCTACTGAAATGAGCATTCACTATTGCCTTGAGTTCTAGTCTATTTTCCTATATTTCCTTTGCTATCATCATTTCTTCCTCCATTTAGCTGCTGTGTGGGATTTAAAATACTTATTCAGCTCTTATAGAACTTGGGGATCGGCATGTAAGTAGAAATAAACAGAAGCTTGATTTTATTATTGTGGTCTTACTGTTATGTGAAAAATATGGCTATTTCATACTAAGGAATTACTATTAATTTTTTAAAGTGTGTAACCATATTATAGCCAACTGCCCTTCATTGTTTAAAAAAAATACTGAGATATTCACAGATGAAAGTATACAATGCCTGAATTTGCTCAAAATAATACAAGAAGGGGAGAAGTAGATGTAGCAGGATTGACCCTTCTTGCTGACTCCTGGGCTAAATGATAGGAACTCTGAGGTTCACTATGATTTTGCATCTACCGATTTTACTTGAAATTCTCCACAATTAGACAGCTTTCAAATTTATTCAAATACAATATAAATAAGGGGAAAGATATTAATCATTTTTTCATTAACATTCACTAAACATTTTGATATTAACAAACAAGATCACATTTATATTTTAAGAAGCGTCCTATGTTGGTAAGCATAAATTTAATTAATAACCAAAGGGAAAAATTAGTCAGATGGTCAATCAAGCTACACAATCTTTCCACTCTTATTAAAACTGAGCACAAATTAAGTTGCATTTACCAATTCTACAGGATGCAAATATGTTTTAGAGATGCTAGTTTTTGCAGATTCTTTAAGGATTTTCAGAAAATACTCAGAACTTAACTGGCTTACTAATACTGTATTTAACTACAAATCCTTAGAAAAGAAATATAAAAAGCATTTTCCAATAGTTTTCTTAATAGCTTCTGCTTATTTTGCATAAGAATGTACGTCAACACTCAACAGGCACTGAGGTGTATATTCTTTGGCTAAATAAACAGTAAGAGTCTTTAGAGAGAGAATAAATAACAAAGCAGAAAGAGTACAGAGAGTGATTCCAGGCTACCTTTGTTTCAAAGATACAGATACAACAGTAAGCACCTAGGGAGAATATCAAGACTAGAGAAACTGAGTTTTTAAAATGTTTGGGGATCCTGAGCATTTTATCAAAGCAGTTTTAGGAAACCTTCCTTCTAGCTCAGTCATTAACTAGCTGTGCAAACTTGCACATGTCACTTAATTTCTCTGGACCTCAGTTTCAGCGTCTATAATGGGTGGTATTACCCCTCATGCTTGTATCTGACAAAATCAAATGGCTTAACAGTCAATGTAAAAATGTTGCATAGATTGCAAAGCACGATACAAACGTGTGCTATCTGTAAAAATCTAAGGGGTCTTATAACCAGAAGGGATCCTTATTTATCTGATATAAAAAGGAAAACAGGGTTGTTGTTTTTTTCCTGAGGTGTAGAGTTCAAATACAATTCTCTTCCTAAAAGGAAATTAATACACTTTGACTTATTGTTTTTTTTTTTAACTATTTTGGATGATTTTTTATATCTGATCCTGATCTGTCCAACCTAGGCGCTCCCAACAAATACTTAATAACATTATCCAAACCCATCATATTACAATTCACTTATTTAATTAATTCTAAGCTATCATCTATATGTTCTTTAAAGCTTCTTTTTTTTTTTTTAAGATTTTATTTATTTATTTGACAGAGATCACAAGCAGACAGAGAGGCAGGCAGAGAGAGAGGGGAGGAAGCACTCTCCCCACTGAGCAGAGAGCCCAACGTGGGGCTCGATCCCAGGACCCTGGGATCATAACCTGAGCTGAAGGCAGTGGCTTAACCCACTGAGCACCCAGGAGCCCCTCTTTTAAGCTTCTAAAGTAATCTCATTCTTGCATAGTTTCTTTATACCAGATTGTCAATCCATATACGTAGAATTCTATCAACTTCCATTATAATTACATTTACAACCCTGTTCTTAACAACAAGAAACAAATCCCCACAAACTTGAACAACTTCAAAATTTTCCATTCTCTTCCTCTGATTTAAGTAATCTCAGCTAATGGCTACAGCTATCTCATTTTCTGCTGCCAATATTCTAAGGTAAATCAAGATTACTTTTTCACTTTTTCCTAACCATGACTGGGTAGAATTTAAGCTTATAAAACTACCTCATTTAGTTATAAGTTGAAAGGGAAAGCAGAAGAGAAAAACAAAGATAGCAAGTTAATGCTAGCTGCTGAAAGAATATCCTTCCCTTTCTTTCCTTAGTCCCCACAGCTCTTACTCAGAACACATTTCCATTACTGCTGCCAGATCAATTTCAATATATCTTAATATTCTTCCACTGACACCCATCACTACACAGCCCAGTACCTATGGGTTCCGGACCCAGTGCTAAAGCTATAAAATGGCGGGTAGGATGACTTATGCCCTGCCTTCAAAGCACGTGTAAATTAGAGAAAGAGAACACACTGTGAAGATTTACAAGACAATACGAATACCAAAACTAATGAATACCAAAAGAGAGGCATGTACTCAATACTCTAGAAGCATAAAAGAGAAAACACACATGCATATATACACACACATACACACACACACGCACACAGAACTACTAGCTGGCAAAGCTAGGGAGAACAGTAGAGAAAGGGAGGAATTAGCTAGCAAGGAGTTTTCAAAGGCTCAGATATTCTATTTTTAAAATACCCAAGTGTGTTTAAGTAATTAATTTAGTAACAATTTACTGTTCTTTAATGAACTACATCTTAACCAAAACTCTAAGACAAAGCTTTACACTTGAAAAAGTGTACTCCCTCAGAATATCCCAGAAGTTCTCCCTCATTTCCTCAACACGCAGTATCTCTACCAACGACTCAATCCTTCCTCCCCACTCTCCAACTATTCTAACGCTTTGTCTTATTTGGCATGCATTAAAACTACAACACATATGTGACATATACGTTCTAAATTTTGATAACCTTGGGGCGCCTGGGTGTCTCAGTGGTTAAGCCTCTGCCTTTGGCTCAGGTCATGATCTCAGGGTCCTGGGATTGAGCCCCGCATTGGGCTCTCCGCTCAGCAAGAAGCCTGCTTACCCCCTGTCTCTGCCTGTCTCTCTGCCTACTTGTGATCTCTCTGTCAAATAAGTAAATAAAATCTTTAAAAATAAAAAATAAATAAATTTTGAGAACCTTATAAAAGATATGGGAATGATTATAAGGCCTTCTAGACTCCATGAATACTTTCCTTCAACCACTACTCCCCCCACTGTGACTTGCAGAGTAGATGCTCAATGAATATTTGATTTGAAAATCTCTGGTGACACATAAAGAATTACTTATTATATTAAGTATCTCATAAAAGCTTAATTAAAAACAATTCAGCATTACAATCTACACATGAAGCAGTAGAGTGTAGTGGCAAAGAGCACAGACATTAAAAACTAACTGCCTTTTCTAATCTAGTCGTGTTGCTTAATTTGCTGTGAGATTTTAAAGCAAGCTACATAACCTTCCAGTGTCTTAATGTTCTCAACTATAAAATGGGATAAAGCATTAGCTAACTCCTAAATCACTGTCAGAGTATATGACTTCGGATAGTGCTTAGAGCAGAACCTGCCACGTGGTAAGCTATAAGCTCAAAAGTAGGAGTAGCAGTACGGGTATCACCATCAACAGAAAACCTGGATACTTTTTACCCAGAAATACAAATGACAATAACACCTTTGTTCTGCAGTCACCTTTTAATTACAATGTTTTTCTACAGAAGATGTAGAAAGGAATGGAGGGAGCAAGGATGTGGAGTCCCATTTTGGGCAGCCTACTTAGTTTTCAATCCCGGCTTGGCTCTGCCATTAATCATCTATATGACCACTGACAACTAAGTAACCAGAAGCAAGGTATTTTACCTCTCTGAATCTCAATTTCCTGATCTATAGATGTGGTAATACCGCTTATATCCCAGCAAGTCCTGAGGACCAAAAGAATCAAAGTACCTAGAGCAACAAAGTATAGACCAGTTACCAAGCTAGTATTTGTTCCTTTCCCCCAACGGAATATCTCATTTAATTCTCATCCCACCATTATGATTTTCATATTAGTTTGAACCATGTTAAAAACAGCTGAAAACTGGCAGTCACATGGTTTGACCTAATACTCTATCCACTTACAAATGGAGAAAATAAGCTCTGAGAGGTTCAACGATTTACTGAAGGTCACATGCACAGTAAGTAACAGAGCTAAAACTTTAAAACCGATTAATAATTTTTCATACTGCTAGGTAACTAATTGGTTCAGTCAGTCCTGCTCAGGAAAGAAAATAAAAGGTGCACTAACTACAATCATACATGCAAACTGTCACCTCCAAGTTTTTGCTCCACCATATAAAGAATTGATTGGGACGGGCCTAGATTTCTAAGAAAACTTCCATTGTAAAAATTAATTGTGGAATGTCTATGTATGTGTTGTGGGGAATTGAGGGTTTAGAGAAAATTCAAGGAAAAAGTATTAAAGGAAGCATACGCACAACTATACTAATTCAAAAAGTAAAAGTGTATCTAATTAGAAAACCCACAAGTGGCCAAACACCAACTATCCATCCTAGGAAAAGGTGTGAGGTATTCAATACCACAGTTGGATTGTTTGCCAAACACAAAGGAGGAGTTATATTAAAGTATCCACTTTGGTTAATAAATGTATAGACTAATATATATGTGTGTGTATAAATATATATATACATTATATACATATTTATATATATATAGTGTAAGAAATACACTATTGTAGTAAAATTGTAAAACTGTTTAACTTCTTTAAACTCCACAAGGGTTTTAGCATTAGGTCACATAAACCACAGTTGGGATTCAGTGTCTGTCCAAACATGAAAAGTTCCATCAAAATGCGCAGGACTAGTAAATAAATGACAAATATTAACAGAACAAGGCCCCATAAAACTGGTGGAATATTTAACAGTATCAAGTATTTACTGTGATCGGTCTACTAATCTATTCTGCCTCTTTTCTCCTTGATTTGTCATTCACCGTTTTAAAGAAACCGTGAAAATAATAAGGAACAAAATAATGAGGATAACGAACAGAACTGGGTCTTTCAATCGATTTACAATAGAACAGTTTTGTTTTAATCCGCTTATCGGTCTTCTCCAATTATGTAATCATTCCACGGCAAAAGATTACACGGCTTTTTTCCCCACACTGAAAGGAGTTGGGAGGGGGAAACAGGAGTGTGGAACAGGTAGCCGCGGAATATGCTGTATTTCGGCGAAACTAAATTGCTTCTCAGGAATCAGTATTAACTCAGCATTCTTAATTTTCCAGACCTTACCCTTTAGCCATTACAGATTTGTTTTCTTAATCCCATAACAACTGGCAACTCTTCACGTGCTGCAGATTCCACCTAACATCATCACTTCTAGAGTCCATTAGAGCTGGCTGGTCCCCGGGCAGTCGCAGAGAGTTGTCAACGCTGGAAGGGCAGTGTAATTACAATTACGTCGGTGCAGCTCGTCTCAATTCCCCGAAACAAAAGTCAGGCCGAAATGCGCTGCCGCCTAAGGCGCGACTCCCGGCGCTTGCTCTGGCCCCCCAAGTTTCGCCGAAACCTGCCAAGGGTGACCTTTACGTCTCGGCCCGGAGCCTCGCGTGTCCTTTACTAAGACTCCAGGTCCAAGTCTACTGCTTCGCTCCACTCCAGGTCCCGCGCAGCGCCGGGCTCCACACTTGTTCGGGAACTCTCTTACAACCAACCCCCCCACCCCCCGCCACCCCGCGACCGCGGACCCCCGGCAGCCAGCCGCGCGCGCCCCGCCGACAGGTAACCGGGATTCGGGTTCACAGCCGCGGGCGCTCGGGACCGCGCAGTTAATGAGTAACGCGCCCGCGTCCGGGGGGCGGGGGAGGAGCCGCCGCCGCCGCCGCCCGACGCCACAGCGGCCCCAGACACCCCCAGACACCCCGAGGCGCGGAGCCCTCCCGCCGGGGGTCCTAAAGCCCGCGTGCCGAGCCGGGGAGCGCGCTTGCCGGGCTAGGAGCTGCTGGGCCGAGTCCCCGCGCGCTGCGCCGGCATCTGCACCTGCCACGGCTGCCCCTCCAGGCCGGCTCGCGGGAGGGAGGCGGGCGCGCGGGCACCGAGGGGGGCGGTGCTCCGCGCCTGGGGCCTCTCCCTCCCGCGGCTGCACTCACCTGACGAAATCACCGCGGTCACTGTCCGCGCTCAGGGGCGCTCTCAGCGCTGTACGGAGCGCGCCCGAAAACAGCGAGAAGAAGAAGAGGACCGCCGGCCGACGCCGCTACACTCAGTCGCGGTGGGCGCACTGCGCTGGGAGCCGCCGAGGGAGCGCGGGACTGCGCCTGCGCTGGGAGCGCGGCCGGGAGCCAGGAGCGGCTGGGCCCGATGGAGAGAAGGCGGGGCCGGGGGCGGGGCGGGGGCGGGGCTGGCGTGGGGCTGGCGTGGGGCAGGCGTGGGGTGGGAGGAGCCGACGCGCTCCCGCGCCCCCTGGCGTCAGGCGGGACTCTTCGCAGGTGCCGGGGCGCGTGCCCCAGGTGCTTCCGCGGGCGGTTGCCCTGGAAACGAGCGCCCGCCCAGCCGGAAGGTGTTTCCCTGGGCTGTATGGGCGGCCTCGAGTTAACCTCGTGTTGGACTGTCCAGGAGTCGGAAAATGAACCTTCGATGTGAGTTGAGGACTGCTAGAACCAACCTGAAACTTGGCGTCCATATATGTATATATAACTTACGACGTGTGTGTGTGTGTGTGTGTGTGTGTGTGTGTATGCGTGCGTGTGCGCGCGCCTGGGAATGGGGGCAGAGGAAGCCTGATAGAACCAGATTCCATCATTTCAGCAGCGGCTTGAGTTCGAGAATGTCCTTTCTGTACCCGCCTTCTCTCATCTTTTGTGTTAACTTTTTTTTATCAGACGTCCACCCCACTTTAGATTCTCCAGGTAGAAAAAGTGAAAAATACAGAATCGAGGTCCCAAAATCGGATCAAAAAGAGGCGATCACCGTATGTGTCTCTGTGTTTAGTAAAAGACATGCAATTTATGGGCCAAACATTGAATAGGACCATCATTCTAAATATTGATCACATTTGTTAGAGGCAGTGAAGAAGAGTACATTATGTGTATGACTACAGGAATCAGAATTCCTGGGATTGAAATCACTATCCCTAGCTGGGTGATTTGGGGCAAGTAGACCTCTGATTTTCCCGATTTTCTCAAAGGTAAGTAGAGATAATAAGCATATCTACCTCACTGAGTCATTGAGAGATTAAATGGTCTAATACATGTAAAACAGTGTACTACCTGATGCAGACTGCCCAATGAATATCAGCTGTTATTATTAATAACATTACTGTTACTGTCCACCCATAATCCAAACAGAAACCTGGAAAGTCATTATTTACTTTTTCATACCCCTTGCCAATAGAGCAAGTCTTAACCATTCTCATTCCCAAGTTAATTCTTCAATCTATCCCATTTCCTATTCATTGTCACTAGATAATAACCTTCCTCCATTAATGGACTTCTGACTATTCTCCCTTACCTCCTGTCATTCGTGTCATGTCCTGAATGAATACCATTAGTCATCATTTACTGTGCTCCATCTCTGTGCCTACATGGGAACAAAGAAACCATTATACACAATCCCACCCCAAGAACTGGAACATAGCAAGGGAGACAGGCATAACAGTAACTAGGTGGAATAAATACATTCAGCATACAGCAAACTGGGTTCTCCAGTCTTGTCATACTCTCTCGTATATGTCATGTTCACATATGTTACTCCTTTTTCTTAAGTCCTGACCCTCCTCCTTTTCCTTTACCTATTTCCTGCTTATCCTTCATTATTCAGACTAAGCATCAGTTCTGTTGTGAACCCTTCACTGTTGCTTGCCACCCAACCCTACGGCACCTCAATACGGGTTCGTTGCTCTTGACTGTGCTCCCATAGGACCTTGTCTCTTTCTAGCACTTATCACATAGAATGATAATTGTAGTTTTGTCTCCTTTCCTAATAACTATGAGCTTCTGGAGAAGAAGCATAAGACCTCACATGTAGTAGGACTGGCTCAATATATGCAGATAAGTAAATGATATACATGCAAATGTACTGTCTTGGTATAAATGTTTAGAAGATGGGCACCTGGGTGGTTCAGTCGGTTAAGTGTCAGCCTTCAGCTCAGGTCGAGATCCCGGGATCCTGGAATCAAGCCCCGCATTTGGCTCTCTGCTCAGCGGGGAGCCTGCTTCTTCCTCTCCCTCTGCCTGCCACTTTCCCTGCTTGTGCTCTTTCTCTGTCAAATAAATAAAATCTTTAAAAAAAAATAAATGTTTAGAGGACAGGCCCTATGATATGTTCAATGTAGTAGTTAAGACATGGAACATCTACAGGAAATAGTAAACAGTAACATCATGCCTGAGTCTCAGGTTGGTCCATTTGCAAATCACCTGGCATCCAAGAGGCTCTTAAAGGTGTACTTAAAGGTGTTTCCTCTCACATTCTTAACCTGTGAGTACAGTTTGAGAATGAGAAGAGTGATATGAGTAGTTACCTATAATAATATTTCATTGTCCTTGCAGCACAGAGACCAAAATACATTACAAAGTGTGAGACACTCAGAATCTCAGCCTGCAAAATATATAAAGTGTTGTAAGCATCTTAGGTTAGATTGCTCACCCATATTTTAAAGGGACAGATCCTTCACAAAACTTTAAAAACGTGAGGACAGATTTTGTGGTATGCTTAAATGTGCCTTCTTTCTCTTTCATTAAAAAATAACTTATACAATTAGTGTAAAATACAACATGTAAATAATATTGTATTTTTTAAAGAAATCTTAAGACTTTCCCATCCATACCTGATGCCAGAAAATGAATAAGATGACTGCAAATATCTAGAAATTTTAAATTGAACAAGTCATTCTATGCTTTTTATCCTTAGTTATGATTTTTTTATTGTTTGTTTGCTTCTTTTGTTTATAAAGTCCAGAAAATTTATAGGGCACTTTCCAGTTTCAAACTGACTTCACACTAATTATCTCATGAGTCTTTGACAGAGAACAATTGGACATACTTAGAAGGGTAGTTAGTCTTCCTCTTTACAGATAGGGAAATTGGGCTACCAAAGTTAGAGCCTAGGTCTTCAGAATATGGGGTAATATCTTGCAAACAAATGAAGTTAAAACTCTAAAAAGCATACTAGACTTCATGTCCAGTAGTATGACAGACTAAAGAGTGGCCAATTGTCCCACCAAAAGCAACTCAAAATGCTAGGTAAAATATATAAAATATCTTATAAAACATTTTGATAAGCTGACAAGAATGTAAAATTATCTTATAAAACATTTTGATAAGCTGTCATGAATTCCCTTCAAGGGCAAAAACTTGGTAAAAGCAGGAACACAGACAGTAAATAGTAACAATGCAAAAAGAAAAAAGAAGAAGGTGGGGGGAAGCTGGTTAGAAGGAAGAATAACCCAAAAAATATCTATCATTTCCTTGTCTAGCAAAAGAATTATTTCTGAGCCAGTGTTTGTATTGTATTCCCATAAAATTTTCCTTTTGCAACTCCTGTACAAAAACAGAACTGCTCTGAAGTGTCTTTTATTAGATCAGTTATGGACAACTCTGCATCTCAGGCCCCTTTACTGATGTTGGAAACTGCAAAAAATTCGAAGGCTGAGAGAAAAAGGTTAACACAAGACCTTAGCTGCTAAAGAGTATGTTTCTCTTCAAAGAGTCACTTTAACAAACTACTTACATAAAGGAAAAGTTTGGTAATTGGCTTCAGATCCATATTATCTCACAGACACCTAAATTGTCATCTATTAAACACATTCGTATTTATTGCTTCTCTCTGCCAGGTACATAAATAATCTACAGTAAGAGAGAAGAGAAGGAGAGGTGAGACACCATGAGAGGACTTCAAAGCTTTCCCACAGTCCCAGGCTCTGATATATTCCTGAAGCTTCTTTCATTCCTACCCATAGGTTCTGTGACAAATCCTTGTATTCTTTTTTTTTTTTTTTTTTTTTTTAAGATTTTATTTATTTATTTGACAGAGAGAGATTACAAATAGGCAGAGAGGCAGGCAGAGAGAGAGAGGAGGAAGCAGGCTCCCTGCTGAGCAGAGAGCCCGATGCGGGACTCGATCCCAGGACCCTGAGATCATGACCTGAGCCGAAGGCAGCGGCTTAACCCACTGAGCCACCCAGGCGCCCCAAATCCTTGTATTCTTAAAAGAATCCTCCCATTTTACTTAGATTTCTAATGGATTGTTATCACTGGCCACCAGAAAATTATCCTGAACAATGTATTTTAATGGAGTGGTTGGCTTCTGTACCAGTTAAAAACTCAAAATAGCAGTAGCTTACACAAAATAAAATGATTTCTCTTATGTAAGTATAGACATAAGTAAGACATGTTACGGTGGCTCTCTAATAAACACATAAGCTCTCTTTATCATGTGGCTTTATTATCCTGAACATGCAGTTTCTACCTTATGATCCATAATAGCTGCTGAAGCTTCAGCCATCACATCCTTATTTCCAGCCAGCAGAAAAGAGATAGGGCAGAAGAGGACACACCCCTCTTATTTAAGAAAACTTGCAGGGGCACCTGGGTAGCTCGGTTGTTCAAGCATCTGACTCTTGGTTTCAGCTCAGGTCATGATCTCATCAGTCTTGTGATTAAGCCCTAAATCAGAATCCACACTCAGCAAGGAGTCTGCTTGAAATTCTCTCCCCACTGCCCTCCCCCCCCCCACTCACTCTTTCTCTCTGACTCTCTAAAATAAATCAATAAATCTTAAAAAAAAAAAAATCTGCAGAACTTGTATACATCACTGCACTTACCCCTTATTGGTCAGAACTTAACTATAAGTAGCGTTGAACATGTCATTTATATTGAATAGCCATGTACTCAGCTACAAATCAGTAGTTCTAATACTGAAGAAAGTAGAACAGATGTTAGAGATAACTAGCAGTCTCTGTCTCACCATCTGAGATCAGACATAGGAGGAGAGAAGTGGTGATGGGATAGAATGTACAAATAGAGCAAAGGCATTATAACGAAAATACACAATGGGTTCAGTAATGGGGAGCCCTGCAGATTAGTGGCACATGGGATAAGAACAGGTAGATAGTGCCTGGAAAGATATGCAGAGATAAGCAACAGCCAGACCCTGGGAGATTATAAACGCCAAACTGAGGAATGTGGCATCTGGGAGTCAGAAGAGAGTTCCTAAAAGATTTTGGGTTCAAGGGTGAAATGAAAACAGTGGTTTAGGGGCACCTGGGTGGCTCAGAGGGTTGAGCCTCTGCCTTCAGCTCAGGTCATGATCTCAGGGTCCTGGGATTGAGCCCCACATCGTGCTCTCTGCTCAGCAGGGAGCCTGCTTCCCCTCTCTGCCTGCCTGCTTGTGATCTCTCTCTCTCTCTGTCAAATAAATAAATAAAATCTAAAAAAAAAAGAAAAGAAAACAGTTGTTTAAGAAGAGTAATTTGGTGGCAATGCTTAGAATGTACTCAAGGGGGAATGGGAGGCAAGATTAGATAGGAAGCTACTATGAGATAACGAGTGCCTACACTGTAATAAATACAGAAAGGGGGAAACATTTCAAAGGATGAATCTGTTTAATGCAACAAGTGATTAAATATCCTCTTCCTCCCTCTCTCTCTTTTTCATGTTCAGCATCCATTATATCTTTTCAAAATCAGCATAGTGATTTTATTTGGAAAAGTACCCTTTCACCATGTTTAGTCCATATGATTCAAGTAGAACTGAATTCTGCCTCTTTAAGGGTGAGGATATGACTGAGGCTTAACCAATCAGGTAAAATGTATAGCACTTTTTACAACAAAACTCTGCTTGACCAGTTCCAAACTGTACAAACCGTATGAAGCTCCTCCTCTCGGTGGGTTTCTTATTTCTATGTGGGACTCTCCTCTCTTGCAGTGTCCTGTAAATAATGATTAAATTCCACCCTTAAAAAAGATAAATAAGTGTGACAATTATGGTCATAGAACAGAGAGTAAATTGTAAATCCTGACAATGTAGCAATGAAACAACCAATAGAAGTTGAGAGAGAAAAGAAATAAGGTGAACACTTCAAAAAATATATGATTAGAGAATGGGAGAGAAGAGAGGAAATATACTGCTTATTGCTTTGAATAATATCTAAAAATATAGTTATAAGGTTATTAAGATACCCACTGGACCAGAAATACATGCCTTCCAAATTCAAAAACATGCCTACTAAAGAGTATATATGCCATATAGTGATAACACTTTAAACAAGTAATATAAACTAAAAGTATAACAAAAAACTATATGTGGACTAAAATAGAACATAACTTTCATTTTGATTAATATAAAAAGATTAAATTTACCACTAGTTGAAAAGTTTTCTCAGATGGAATATCAAATCAAATCCCAACTATATGCTATACATGTAAGATAATGAAAGCAAAGTGCTTTAGAATGAAAACAAAAGGAGAGATGAAAGTATACTAAGCAAATGAAGCCAATATCAAAATTTTATCTCAAACAAAGCTTAATCAGGGGAAAAGTATTAAATGAGACAAAGACAGGCACTGTATAACAATAAAGCATGAGATATAAAATTAAGATCTCACACTTATAAATATCTATATACCAGATTGCATAGCATTAAATTTATAAAGAAAAAACTACAGCAGTTTCAAGGAGGAATCAACAGGATCCATGGCAAATTTACCTCTCATGCAGAACAGATCAAGTGGTAAAAAATAAGGATAGAAAAGCCGCCCTAAGTAACATAATTAACAAGGTAGATTTTATATGTTTATAAATTTGTATAAGTAGATGAGAGAGAGAATAAGAATATATCTCCTTTTTATATACTTATGCACTATTCACAAAAATTGACTATGCATCGAAAGGGGCTTCATACAGGCCTTAAGACAGGGGAATGCATGTTTATTCTCTGCCCCACTTTTATACAGTTAGCTGTTCTTTATTTCTTTTACATATCGAATTTCCAGATGTCAAAAAAAAAAAGTTTGAAATCCACTGTGACACACACACACACTCAACAACGTAAACATATTTATTTTATTTTAAATTTAGGATGCACAACGCACCTGACAAATGTATGGAATGGAATGTTACAAAGCAACACTCAGGGGGTAACCTAATTGCCCCGGGTTAGCTAGAACACAGAAAGCTTTCAAGGGTTCTCTCTGCCAGCAAGGAATTTTGGCATAAGAATGGGTGTTTAATCTAGGTGGGGCCTCTGCCATGAAGTGGGGTGGGAGGGAACGCTTCAGCACTCACTCAAGACAAAGGAGAAGTCTGATGCTCCTTGCATCCTTCATCGGGCAAGCTTGTGACCTGAGCTGCTGAAGATTCTTTTCCCGGTGTAAGAATGGAGGTTGTCCTGGTTGTCCGCGTTTCTTATGCATGTGCCCTTAACCATCCGCAGGTTGGACAAAGACAAAGCAGTGTGTTCAGTTAGGTTTGTTTTAATGCATTCAGGCCACATTATGGGAACTAGTTAAAGAGATGTTTTGAGGTCAAGGACTTTGGGGAATTGAAAGAGCTCTCAGAGGCCCAACTCACTCAACATGCCAGCCTTAAGAGATTGTGTTTTCTCTCTGATCTGATGGAACACCTGAGGACACTGAGCTTGAAACCAGAGGGGAAAGGAAGAGGGCTTTTGTGTCAGAAAAAGAAGAACTCGGGCTCAAACCAGGCGTGTGAATTGAGCTCGTGGCCATTGGGCATTACAGATTTTGAGATGGTGGTGTACTATTTTGGTCAGCATAAAGTCTATATTTCCAGAGACACATGTTCTGATGAATATGAACCATATTTTACATTTCTGCAGCTGCTTTTGGCATGCAAACCTCAAGATGTGTTTGAATTACCAAGTAACTCTTCTATCTGTGCAGCTTGGTGAAGAGAAGAATTTAATTTCAGAGACCTGAAAAGAAACTATACTATCAAAAAAGGAAACATTCAATTAGAATTTGAAAAGTGGCCTATGAATCACAAAATTGTCCTGAATTTCTGTCTACATGACTCTCTTTCCTGAAACTATTGCAATCCAGGCGGATGGCACTCTCAGTAACAAAAAAATTGGAATAGAAATAACTGTACATTGCTTGAATACAGTCCAGACATCTCAAGAATTGTTCAGTCTCATACCTATCTGTATTGCCATTGTCATAATAAAAGTTAATCGGTGAGTTTCTGTTTTAGGTAAATATTTTTCAGGACCAGAAACACTCTGACATCATCCCCATGTGAAATAAATCTTGCCAGACAAGCAAACACTTTTGGCGGCAAGGAATGGACTTCTGTCCCCAATTCAGTGCCAGCAATGCCAGCTCAGTACCCAAACAATTCAAATAATTGTAGAATATCTGACCTTGAGGCAAACTGGAGGTAGTATGGGAAATATCTGAATACTGCTTAGCATGGTATTTTAGACAGGGTAAATGAATAATAAGAATATAGACCCTTAATTAGTCTGTCTCTTGGGTCTTGAAATTTCCAGCATATCATAATTCTGAGGCTTTAGCAAGGCCTGGCCAAGAGACATGAGTCATTCCTAGTTTTGGTATGCTATTGCACATTTTATTAACAGTTGACTAAGTAAATTTGAAGGACTCTTAATGCTATCCTAAAACTCCCAAATTTTGAATATCATTAGGAGACAATTCAGGACACACACACATGAGTTTCTGATTATCCATACAATGTGGACATCATGGTTCTAAGGAATTAGAACTTCTGGTATGAGCATGACTAGCTATATTAGTATTTTCTCTTTCTCTCTTCGAAATCATTTAAGAGCCACAAAGATTACAAACATAACCTACATCTCCCTCCCCCCAAATCCACCAACCATTTTTTTTCTTTTGCAAACTGGGACACTAGTATCCTGCCCAGATTCTAAAACATGTATAGGAGTTGCCAAAACCAGCTGAAGTTGAGTAGAAATTATGTGGAAGAAAGTAGACAGGAAAAAAAACATAGGGATGCATCTTAACAGCAAGAAGACCCAGCTAGACACTGCTAACAAAAGTGTTAACACATGGGGCGCCGGGTGGCTCAGTGGGTTAAAGCCTCTGCCTTCCACTCAGGTCATGATCTCAGGGTCCTGGAATCGAGCCCCACATCGGGCTCTCTGCTCAGCGGGGAGCCTGCTTCCCCCTCTCTCTCTGCCTGCCTCTCTTCCTACTTGCGATCTGTCTGTCAAATAAATAAAATCTTTAAAGAAGAAGAAGAAGAAAGGCAGTAGAAAAAAACAAACCTTCAAAGAAATAAAGACAAAATTAGAAGGAATGTAAAAAAGAAAAGATACTTAAGATAACAATATAGAAAAAGAAACGAGAACAACAAGCAAAATAAAATAACACTCAAAAAAAAAAGATTAGAAACAAAATAATAGAGAAAACACGCAAAGGGAAATTGATTTGTGCCCCCCCCCAAGAAAAAGACTCAACATAATGGAAGAAAATAAATATTGAAAGATACAACTGAAGAAAACTTTGCTCAATTAAAAGACAACTCTTCTACTGAAAAACTGTGTTATAATCCAAGGACATCTTACCTAGAATAGCTCGCTGACTACAAAGACCAAAAAAAATAGAAAAAAAATAATCCTTTGAGGAAGGTTGCAAATAAGTCGCTTATAAAGGGAAACTATCAGGCTGGTCTTATAATTCTATACAGTACTCTTCATTATAAGAAGACAGTGGAACAACATAGATAAGATACTCAAATAGAGAAGGTGGACACAGAGACTTGAAGTCTAGCCAAACTGTCTTTCAAGTGTAAAGACTAAAGACAAAGAGTTTTCAATATGCAAAAGCCAAATAAACTTGTTCCTACTAGCCTTTCTTAAGAAAACTACTAGAAGATGAACGTCAGGCAAAAAAGAGATTACTGGCCAAACTACAGCAGAGGATCTGCTTGTGAAAACTGTGTAGTTAAATGGAACCCTTTCACTGTGCCCTCTGGAATTCGGCTATCAGTAGCCAAACTCCTTTTATCCTTAACCTCTTCTCTCTGCATTTCACTCACCTCTTTGCTCTAGAAACCTGGCTCTTCCCTGAGGATACTGCTTCCCCTACAACCCTCATGGGTAATGACTGTTTCTCTCCCAAGGTCATACACCTGGGCTTCAGGTGGGGCAGGCCACCTCTTTGTTCTCACTGTCACTTTCAGACTTTCCGCACTCCACTCACTAAAATCCCCCAGCTTTAAAGCCTTTGTTAGCAGACTAGTTCACCTAATAATGTTCATTTTTGCTGTCATTCATTGACACTTAGGTCATTTGCTCTTGTTCCTCAGTGATATTAACTATAATCTGGTAATCTCTCTCTTCAGTCTTAATTCTTGGTGATTTTGATAAATATTGTAGGCGATCCTTCCAACACCATAGTCTCTCAGTTTTTTTAAAAAAATAATTTATTTATTTATTTGACAGAGAGATAGATCACAAATAGGCAGAGCAGCAGGCAGAGAGAAGGAGAAGCAGGCTCCCCACTGAGCAGTGAGCCCAATGCGGGGCTCGATCCCAGGACCCCGGGACCATGACCCGAGCCGAAGGCAGAGGCTTTAACCCTCTGAGCCACCCAGGCACCCCGTCTCTCAGTTTTTGTAATTCCTCCATCCAAATAACATTGTTCTTGCCATATCTCAGTCACTCATAGTCATGCTCCAGACTTTGTCATTATTAATAACTTTATGATCTTAATTCTATCATTCTATATTCTGACATGTCACTTCCCATCTTTCCAACTGACTCCCTTTCATGCCCCAAATCCCGATAATCCTTTGATCCCTAATCAAGGAAAAAATGACATATACAAAGTTATTCACTGCAGCATTCTTCTTTTTCTGATTTTTTAATTAACATATAATATATTATTTGTTTCAGGGGTATAGGTCTGTGATTCATCAGTCTTACACAATTCACAGTGCTCATAATGGCACATACCATCTCCAGTGTCCATCACCTGGCCACTCCATCCCTCCTTGCCTGCTCCACTCCAGCAACCATCAGTTTGTTTTCTGAGATTAGGAGTCTCTTATGGTTTCTCTCCCTCTCTGGTTTCATCTTGTTTCACTTTTCCCCTCCCTCCCACTATGATCCTCTGTCTTGTTTTTCAAATTCCTCATCAGTGAGATCTGTGAGATCAGTGAGATCATTTTCTGACTTATTTCACTTAGCATAATACCCTCTAGTTCCATCCATGTAGTTGCAAATGGCAAGATTTCAGGATTTTTTATGGCTGCATAGTATTTCATTGTATATATTTATATATATACACCACATCTTCTTTATCCATTCATCTGTTGATGGACATCTAGGCTCTTTCCATAGTTTGGCTATTGTGAACATTGCTGCTATACACATTGGGGTGCGTGTGTCCCCTTTGGATCACTACATTTGTATCTTTGGGGTAAATACCCAGTAGTGCAATTGCTGGGTCATAGGGTAGCTTTATTTTCAATTTTTTGAGGAAACTCCATACTATTTTCCAGAATGGCTATAACAGCTTGCATTCCCACCAACAGTGTAAGAGGGTTCCCCTTTCTCTGCATCCTCACCAACATCTGTCATTTCCTGACTTGTTAATTTTAGCCTTTCTGACTGGTGTGAAGTGGTATCTCATTGTCGTTTTGATTTGATGCCAAGTGATGTTGAACACTTTTTCATGTGTCTGTTGGCCATTTGGATGTCTTCTTTGCAGAAATGTCTTTTCATGTCTTCTGCCCATTTCTTGACTGGATTATTTGTTCTTTGGGTGTTGAGTTTGATAAGTTCTTTATAGATTTTGAATATTAGCCCTTTATCTTATATGTCATTTGCGAATATCTTCTCCCATTCTGTCAGTTGTCTTTTGGTTCTGTTGATTGTTTCCTTTGTTGTATAAAAGCTTTTGATCTTGATGAAGTCCTAATAATTCATTTTTGCCCTTGCTTCCCTTGCCTTTGGCGATGTTCCTAGGAAGAAGTTGCTGCGGCTGAGGTCAAAGAGTTTGCTGCCTGTGTTCTCCCCAAGGATTTTGATGGATTCCTCTCTCACATTTAGTTCTTTCATCCATTTTGAGTCTATTTTTGTGTGTGGTGTAAGGAAATTGTCCAGTTTCATTCTTCTGCATGTGGCTGTTCAATTTTCCCAACACCATTTGTTGAAGAGATTGTCTTTTCTCCACTGGACATCCTTCCCTGCTTTGTCAAAGATGAGTTGACCATGGAGTTGAAGGTTCATTTCTGGACTCTCTACTCTGTTCCATTGATCTATGTGTCTGTTTTTGTACCAGTACCATACTGTCTTGATGACGACAGCTTTGTAACAGAGCTTGAAGTCCAGAATTGTGATGCCACTAGCTTTAGTTTCCTTTTTCAACATTCCTCCGGCTATTCAGGGTCTTTTGTGGTTCCATACAAATTTTAGGATTATTTGTTCCATTTCTTTGAATAAAGTTGATGGTATTTTGATAGGGATTGCATTAAATGTGTAGATTACTCTAAGTAGCATAGGCAGTTTCACAATATTTCTTCTTTCAATCCATGAGCATGGAACATTTTTCATTTCTTTGTGTCTTCCTCAATTTCTTTCATGAATATTCTATAGCTTTCTGAGTACAGATTCTTTGCCTCTTTGGTTAGATTTATTCCCATCTATATCCTTAGGATAGATATATCCTAACTGTCATAACTAAAAATGGTTGTTGTAATGGTTGTTCACCTGAAATTATCAACTATTTCTCCAGGCTTAATATGATGAATAATCAATACAGTGGCATAAGATGTGTGTGTTAAAATATTTAATGGTACCATACAAAATAAAAACATACAGTTTTGGTTCTAAATTCAGGGGTCAGGTTTTTGTTTTTTTTTTTTTTTAAGATTATACAAGCACTCTTTAGTTCATTCAACACTACTAGTCAAATACTTTTAAGGGCTAAGTTACATTAATAATTTGTCTTTTCTGTTTGGTCTGATCAATTTTTTAAGTAGCTTCATGTAAAATTTGATTTATATTTTATAACAGGTCTATGTTGTTAAGATTCTCTGAGAAACAAATAAAAGGGCACTAGAATAAAAAATATTTTGTATCCTATACTATAATTAAGTTTATGGCCTGAAGGGGTTAGTAGACTTTTAAAGTGAAGTGATGGGTTTATTACAGTCAGAAAAATTGCACATTTGAGAAATGCCATAGTTAACCACTGAAGGATAACTGAGGAGGTGGTACCAGAGTGATCTTCAGAGGTCGTCTCAGTGGGCTGGAGGCTGATGGGGATGAGCTGCCTGGAAAAGAGGAAGTCCCTGTTGTTCCCCATAAGGGGTCATTACCTTCAAAACTATCATGGTGTCAGAGCATTAACAAGATAAAAACATAAGGCAAAAGAGTTTCCCTCCAACGTATGCTTGAAACCTGAGATAGAAGATATGTAAAATTTTCCATGTGTGTTTTTCTTTTTCTTTCTTTCTTTTTTTTTTTGTTAAGATTTTATTTATTTATTTGACAGATAGATCACAAGTATGCAGAGAGACAGGTAGAGTGAGAAGGGGAAGCAGGCTCCCTGCTGAGCAGAGAGCCCGATGCAGGGCTCGATCCCAGGACCCCAAGATCATGGCCTGAGCCAAAGGCAGAGGCTTAACCCACTGAGCCACCCAGGTGCCCCCATGTGGTGTTTTTCTTATCAATGAACATGTCAAACCCCTGGTAACAGAATGCGCAGTCTGGTCCAAATTCTCACCGGTATGCCACTGCCTGACTAATTACATCTCCCTTGATGACAGGGTTTGGGAAACCCAGGCTGGGCAAGTCAGAATGCATAGAATTTCATTTCTTTATTTATTCAGGATACTCATTCACTGACAAAATAATTCAAATGGAAAGGCTTTGGACATATGGAAAAATGAAAAGTAATCTCCTCTCTGAGTTAGGAGCCTCCTGGGAGGGTAGCACGCTGTGTCAATGTTGCAGACCTCCATCTGAAAAGCCAGCAGATTGTATTCAGGGGCATAAACTCAGAACTGCCTAACCCTGGGTAAAATTCAATAGGCCATAATTCATGCCAGCACATGGATCAGATCAGTAGAGGTCCAGACGAGTGTGGTGACTGTTTTTAAATAAGACCTTTCTTTTCAGCTTATTTTTAGCACTTTCAATATGTCCTCCAGAGAGATTCATACATAGTGCTTAAGGATAATTACTATAATGGGGAAAATTGGGAACGTGAATGTCCATCAATAAGGAAATGGCAAAATAAATCACAGCATATACATTGTCTGGAATCTTAGGCATTTGTTAAAAAGAATGATCACAACATACTGGTTGGGAAAATGACTGTGACTTATTTTATTTATTTTTATTTTTTGGCTGTGACTTTTTAAAGTAAAACAAGTATTAGAAGAACATGTATGATTCCATTTTTAAAGAATTTCCATTTTGCAAAGCAAGTGTATTAGATGCAATCTTTGGGCTCCTTTTCACAATTTCTCTACTGCCTCTTCTTCCTGAAGGCAACCCTAACACCATTTATTGTATCCTTAACACAACCTCTGCCTTTGCTGAACTCCCTGAGCCGTCTGGAATTGAAGTTGGAACCCTGGCCCTGCACATAGCCCTTACTCCCCACATACCAAGCTTTATCACATCAAGTTGTCTCTCTAGATTTGAATGAAATGCCACAACATGGAGCACAGGAATTGGCATTCTGAGTGGCTGCCAAGGGCTGGAACTCTAAGGAGTTACCTCCCAACAGGGTGAACATTGGTCGATGGGAAATGAGAGACAGAAAGGATCTGAACAGAAAAATCTCCTCCACTGCCTTCTTTCAGAGGACTACTCTGAAGGATGTCTTTTTCTTGCAGCCTTTCCAGAAGAGTCCTGCATACCAAGCAATATACCTGCTAAGCACCTGCCATGTCTTTGCCAGGCCCATTATGAAACCCTGGCCAGGGTGGGGACACATCACACGGCAGGGCTTTGCATCTTTGTTTACCTCATCTCTGTTGTTTCTTCACCCTCACCATCTTCAGCTAGCATTTTCCAAGTAAAGTGGCCATGCTTTCATCCTTGCCTCTGTTTCTCTTGTCTTAGAGGACCCAAACTAAGATCCCAGGAAACTGAATACTGAAGCTAGTAGCTCCCCTTTATCTGTGAGGAATATGTTCAGGATCCCTAGAGGATACCTAAAACCACAGATAGCACCACATGCTATATATACTATGTTTTTTCCTATAAATACATACCTATGATAAAGTTAATTTATAAGGGACAACTCCCTTTATCTGTGGTTTCAATTTCCAGGGTTTCGGTTACCCATGGACAGTGATGGTCTGGACCGATGGTCTTCCTCCAGACAGATTGTCAGAAGGTCATTAGTAGAATAACAAGACATCTCAGTGCCGACATCATTGTGTCATCGCATTGGCATCATATTGTCTCACATTATCACAAGAAAGGTGAGTACAGCACAATCAGATATTTTGAGAGAGAGAGGCCACATTCACAGAACATTTATTACAGTATACGATACTTGTTCTATTTTATTACTAGATTATTATTGCTAATCTCTTCTGTACATAATTTATAAATTAAACTTTATCATAGATATGTATATATAGGAAAAAAGAGAGTGTGTAAAGGGTCAGGTACCATCTGATTCAGGGTTTTGGAATGTATCTCCCACGGATAAGAGGGGGACTCCTGTAACCAATTAAACTCAACTTTAAAGATTTTATTTATTTATTTGACAGAGATCACAAGTAGGCAGAGAGGCAGGCAGAGAGAGAGGAGGAAGCAGGCTCCCTGCTGAGAAGAGAGCCTGATACAGGGCTCGATCCCAGGACCCTGGGATCATGACCCAAGCCGAAGGCAGAGACTTTAACCCACTGAGCTACCCAGACGCCCCTAAACTCAACTTTAAAAAGAATTCTGTTCTTGGTAGGGTAGTCCTAGTGCTAGAAGTGCTAGTACTAGAAGAACACAAATAAGGTCATGACGGCAGAACTTGACAAGTCACCAACAAAGAATTTGGGTTGGTGGTGGAAGTAGCAATTACCTAACAAGTGAGAATTACCATTTCGTGACCTGGACCAAGGCTCTCACCCTAAACCTAGTCTGACAGCCCTCCTTTCAGTAGCTTCAGAACTGCATTAACAAAATTAGCCAACTTCAAATTACAGTCATGGGTGGGGAAAACAGGCAAATACTCCTCTATGCAATTTTTATTATTCTGGCGCCATGTGCCAGGAAATGTTCTAAGTGCTTACAATTCAGCGGTGAAGCAAAGGGACAAATATCCCCACCCACATGGAGTTTATAAACTAGAACTGGGGGGAGGTGGGGAGGGGGTCGAGAGGGAACATAGCCAAAAATTACAAAAATTTATTTTAGTCCGTAGTTTCCTAGCCAGGCTAGCTCTGAAAAAAACAAACAACAAACAAACAAACAAACAGAAAACAAAAAACAACTTGTCAAAGCAAGAGAGTTCTATTATTTTCTTCCCCCTGGCTCTCTTTATAGCCTTGTCTGCTCCCTTTTGCTTCTTGCTTAGCAGCTTCCCCAATCCCCCTCCTCCTTACTCTGGGCTCTGTGTCTAGTCATCTGAATCTCAAGCTCTTGGGATGAAGCCCACCAATCCTTTTTCCACCCCCAAACCCTCTCCAGATGGTTCAGATGATCCACCAGTCTGCTTCAGTCCTCTCCTCCCTGCTGCCATCCATCAAAATTTGCCCAATTTGTGGGTCCCCCACCCCCAGGACTTGCTCACTGCATTCCAGAGTGACGCTATTAGCTCAAGCTAATGTGTTACTTTGTTTTTAAAGACTTCATGATACTAACAGTCTCTGGTATTTGCAGAGTGCTTTCGTATTAGCAGAGCATTTTCATATACAATCATCATTTGGGTCACATTACTACCGCCAAAGAGTAGGCAGAACGGGTTTTAGTCCCCTGTTTTTACTGCTACAGAGAATGAACCTCAGAGCCGTTGAGTCTTTTGCTCAGGGTTATTCTGCTGGGGAGAGCAGAGTTGGTATGGAGAGTCTTCCAATTCCTTAATTGTCCTGTTTCCCCTGTTCTTTTGCACTGTTCTCTCCAGATGATAATTTGAATTACTTTGCTAACAATTCATCATGATTCTAAAGGTGGAAATGCCAGGCACCAGAATGGGCTGACAGAAAAGAAGCCTGGGACAGGTGTGTCTTTGGTGTCTTAAGTCAACTAGACAGATTTTCTGGTCCACCTTCAAGAAGAGCCAATGCTGTCAGAATCAAAATCACGATCAAGTAATAGATATACGACTAATTAGCCTAAGCGACACAGCCTGTGGGCCAGTGTTTATTGGCAACTGGGCTACTTTCTGTGCCTTCAGGCACTGCTACTGGCTCCTTCTCCGGCAAGCTGGCTGCCAGGAGCCAACTGTCCCTCCCACACACCCCCTCCACTCAAGAGTCAGCATCCAGATGGTACCACTCTTTCATCACCCCCGCCCCATATCTGAAATTGCAAGGGTGACCATGTAACTTACTCTCAGAAGCAGAACAATTTTGAGAGAAAATGAGGGTAGTATTAATAATTACACCAGAACCACAAGTGTAGACGAGAATTGTCCTGGATAAACCAGAGCCCTACTTCTCACCACCAGGATAAACCAGAGCCCTACTTCTCACCACCAAATAGGTGGTGAAAACATTTTAAAAAGCAACTGACTGAATTAAAACTAGTTTTCTCTTTCCTGGTATGCTTCTGATAAAGCTGCCAATACATACAAATAAATGTATCCTCACATCCCACAGAAAGAAAATATTCCTGAGAGGTTATGTGTTATTAGAGTGCCCAAGAAAGCTAACTAGTTAAGGAAATTTGAGAATTCTTTGGAAATGTAAAACAATCCTTTCACACCTTTCCCATGTCTGCTGTTAAGGTTGTAAAATTTAAATTTTCTCTTAAGTGTCTCACCAGTATAGCAATCTCTACTGGCCTCAGTTACCTGTAGTAGAATACTTAATTCTCACAAAAACCCTGGGAGAAAGTCCAGGGACAGGACTCAGCTTGGTTGAGGCATCCTTCTGGAACGGACACTGTTGCTCATCCTACCAAGGAAATCCTCACTCATGGAGCGTTTGCTCTGGGTTTTACTATTGTAAAATAGCGGGCACTCATTGTGAACAAAAACTGGAAAATACAAAAAAGTGAAAAGCAGGAAAAAAAGTTATTCATAATCATTACCTCACTAGTAACTATTATTAACATTCTGTACACTTAGTTGCAGATATTTGTATTTTTTGTAACTTTCTTTTTTACTTAGTTGGGGTCATTCTGTATCATTCTTGCTATTCACTTTAATTCTATTACATGTATTTCTCCATGTCATTACAAATTATTTATAAGCATAATTTTAAATAACTGCACAGTAATCCATTACGTAAAGAACATCTTGTTCATTTAACTATTCGCAGCTTATAGGGCATAAACGTTTTTTCCCACTTATAAGTAACGCCACAATGAATACTTTATATTAGAAGCTTTTACTGTGTGCTTCATGTTATTTCTCAGAGCTAGATTCCAGAAACAAATTATCTTAAAATACATGAACATATTTAAGATTCTTGTTATATGTTATAAAAAGCCTTCCAAAAGGCTTTTATCCAGTTTATATACCCATCAATAATAAATATGACCCTCGCTAGCTCAGAATCTATTCATATGTGAAACATGATGTATGTCTTTTGTTTTGCCTTTCTTTGATCTCTAGAGAGGCTTAGCTACTTCCCATATATGGCTAACTAATTATGTTTTCTATTCCACAAATTGTTTATATCATTTGCACACCAGAATTTTTGCTAATGTCACAAATTAGACACGTGTAGTGTATGTTAAAAAAGCTCTGTATGTTCAGTATTGACAAAAATAACAAAAAGATCTGCTAAAAATTATTATGTGGATTATAGAATTAGTATAATACACAATTTCCTATAGACAGCATTCAAGACATAAGTATATAAGGAACGAAACAGTCATATTCAGTGAGATCCTGACACTAATATTCGTCTTCATCAAGAACTGGCAAAACTTTGAGCCAGGGAGGCAGCAAAGACGATGCTGTCAGTGCTGGGCACGGGATGTCACATTCTAGACTCATCATCTCCCTTCCCTGAGTGTATTTCTCTGTGCTTGAATATTTAATCATTTCATGCCTCCTGTCGTAGATGCTGAAGCAAATGTTATTGTCACCTTTGCAGATAAGAAGTCCAGAGTCCAGAGAGGTATGTAACTTGCTCAAGACCACGCAGCTAGAATAGTCGAATGCTTTCTCATTCTAAACCTCATGCTCTTTCCACTCATGTGCTCCTACCTGAAATCAGATGTTTAAACGCATTCAGAAAAACAAGCAAGCGAGGGGCCTGAAAATGTTCAACAGTAGCAACTATCAAGTATTAGAGATGCCCTAGCCAGACTGCACTGCACGTTAGGAACATAAAAACATTCATTTCACACTCTCGATTATACTTTTTGGTGTTTATAAAAAATTCCTCCCTTGCCACAGGCTGGCTCTTCTGGGCACTAGCTTACCTGAAAGGCGGTATAGCACAGTGGATAAGGGGGCAGGCTCTGAAGCCCACCTGCCTGAATGGGAATCCCGGCTTTGCCATTTGCCACATTGTAACCTCAGAACATTACTCCAAGCTCGGCGCCCTCAGGTTCCTGTGGGTAAAAAACAGGGAGGTGGTGGTGATAAGAGGACTTACCACACAGAGTTCTGGGGAAGAGTAAGCGTAGTAATACATGCAAAGCACTCAAAGTGATATCCAGTATATAGAAAATACTCAAGTCATGTCAGTTGTTGCTGTCATTAAATGTATTAAATCATTGGAACTCATCACAATGCTGACTCTAGGTCTACCCTACTGTAATCTCCCATTTACTGATGAGAAAATGGAGAAAATAGTCTAATTATAATAACATAAATACCACTCAAACCTTAAAAAAGGATCCCTGGCTATAGGTGTGAAGCAGATTTGAAAAACACGTATATATTCTCATCAATGAAATACAAAATGTGAAGGGAGAAAAGTTACTTTTTTTTTTTAAAGATTTATTTATTTATTTGACAGACAGAGACCACAAGTAGGCAGAAGGCAGGCAGGGATTGTGGGGTGGAGGGAAGCAGGCTCCCTGCTGAGCAGAGAGCCCTATGTGGGGCTCGATCCCAGGACCCTGGGAATCACAACCTGAGCCAAAGGCAGAGGCTTTAACCCACTGAGCCACCCCAGTGCACCAAAAACTTACATTTTACATCAAAAACAAAATTAAGTAAGATTAGAAACTAACATAAAGAGGTTTCTTTGTGTTTGTTGTGTGTGTTTTTTTTGTCAACATTGAATGTGAAAAAAAAAAACCAAAAAACAAAGAAAACCATTAAGTGCAAGAAATACTGCAGAGATTTGACAACGGTTTTCCTAAAAGTCACTGACCTGGAGCAGTGACAGGGATGCTGACAGATCTAGCAGTCATCCTCCTTTGTCCTATATAAATGCCACTTGTTCCTATTCTCAGTAGGCTTGAATAGGCTTGGTTTCAGATGCCTGTGACTCATATTTGTAAATAATAAATGCATTAAAAACATATTTTGTGCATCAACATATACTTTCACTTTGAATGAAAAGTGCACACACCCCCAAACGTTTTTATTTTAAATCTTTATCCTGAGAACAACCATACATCAAAATCCTCGGGGAAGTCAATATAACTAAAATATTTTTATGAATACTGTTCTTAAGAAATATGACCCTGGGGGAAATTGTTAACACTCCTCTCCTTCCTCCTCTTTCAAATATGGGGGTAATATGAGTGCTCCCAGGTCCTCAGCTGGGGGATGGCCTCCTGTCGTGTGCCAGGCACCCCAGGACTGACTCAGGAAGGCAGGTAAAGGAGGGGAGCAGAGGATGAATTGCAAATGTGAAGACCTAGAAGTCACCAGTGAATGGCAATCCAAACGTGAGAAACCCAAAGAAAAGAGGTCAGTGAAGAAAGAGGAAAGATGCAGCAGAAAAAACGAGGGCAATGGAGAGAGGTGAGGACTAAAATGGCTTGCAAGCCACAACAGATGGGTGAGATTCACCTTTCTAAACGAAGTCAAGCTACTGAAGAGATCTTTGGGCTGTGCCGAAGACAAATGAAGTGGTTTCTTTATTTTTTTTCTTTTTCCTTTATTTAAGATTTTATTTATTTATTATGACAGAAAGATATCACAAGTAGGCAGAGAGAGAGAGCTCTCCCCGCTGAGCAGAGAGCCCGATGTGGGGCTCAATTCCAGGACCCTGGGATCATGACCTGAGCTGAAGGCAGAGGCTTAACCCACTGAGCCACCCTGGCGCCCCTGAAGTGGTTTCTTTCTAAAGGCACTGAAATTATTACATCCAAGCCAAGAGATATAAAGTATGGTGAAACAAAGCAAAACAAAACAAAACAAAAACAAAAAACAAACAAACCAAAAAACTCCACAAAAATAAGCTTCTCAGCCTATTGGTGTGTGTTTACAAGCTTTGCACACTCCACGGGACAGGAAGCAAACCACTTAGCACTTAGGTTTACTTACATGTAAACTTGGCCTGTGGTTTCTCCTGGTTTTTGTCTACTGGAGCAATTGAATCGCTAGGACATCTATATCTGCAAATCTACACAAGTGATGTTTTCATCAAACAACCTAGCTGCCTTGTGGGTTGTAACCTAAGTGATTCCTCAAACCACCTGGCTTCCTAGATTCACTTTAGCCATCCAGGATATGGTTGGATTTCAAGTCAGTAGTGAGTCTCCCTGAGTAGTGAAGTAAATATTATGTCCAGAGAAAAGGGAAGAACTTTCAGATGGGTGGGGCTGGAGAATGGGCCATGTGAAAAGAGCAGGTTTGCTAATAACACCTCCGAGAGGATGGCTGTTTCCTCCTGACCGCTACCCTTCAGTCCCGCAGACCCGCCAAAGTTCCCTGAGTGTGTGCTAGTTCACACCTCTGTGTTCATGCTGCCCTGTGAGAGCAGATTGTAATCTATCCCCACCTGACAATGATGTGTCCATAAGCTTGACTCTCCTTCTAGACAGTGAAGCCCTTGAAGGAAGGATGGAAGCCTTACTCATAGCTCCCAGCACCAAGATGGACACAGAGCTGCTACTCAATGTCTACATGCTGAATGAAGGAATCAAATGCTCCAATACCTTTTTTTTAACCTATGAAATTTTTGTTTATGAGACTTTCTTAAAGCCTATAAAGTTAGATGGAATGCATTGTTCCATGTTCAAAATCACATCAGCCCCTGTGGCAATCAATGGAAAGTTATGTAATCTGATTATTTACTATGTCACCAAACCTCCAAAGTTAGACAGAGCCTGGAGGGTTGGACCCAATTAAAAGAGACAGAGAGACATATGAGTACTTCACATGTGATAAATTAATATAAATAAATTTAAAGGCTATTAAAACGTACAGGTTGACTCTAAAGTAGGTATTCTTTTTTTTTTTTAAGATTTTATTTATTTATTTACTTATTTGACAGAGAGGGATCATAAGTAGACAGAGAGGCAGACAGAGAGAGAGGGAGAAGTGGGCTCCATGCTGAGCGGAGAGCCTGATGTGGGGCTCGATCCCAGGACCCTGAGATCATTATCTGGGCCAAAGGCAGAGGCTTAACCCACTGAGCCACTCAGGTGCCCCAACAAAAAGGTTTTAAGTGAGAAAGACTTTTCTTTTAACTTATTACTTTGAAGAATTTTAGACTTAGAGACAAGTTGCACCAAATTTCCCATATACTCTTCACCTGGCTTCCCCTACTGTTAACATCTTACTAACTAACCACAACACAGTGGTCAAAACCAGGAAGTTAGCATTGATACAATACTACTAACTAGTCTGCAGACCTTATCCAATTTTGACCAGTTGCCCTGCTCATGTCCTTTTTCTGGTACAAGATCCAATTGTCATGTTTCCTTAATCTCCTCCAGTCTGTAACTGTTTCTCAGTCTTTCCTTATATCTCATGATCTTGACATTTTCAAAGACTGTAGAATATCCCTCAATTAGATGTTTTCTCGGTATTAAGTTGAGGTTATGCCTTTGAAGTAGGAATACAGTAAGAGTGAGGGTATGCCTTTCTCAGTGCCTCATCTTAAGGATTCTGATGTCAATGACTTTTAATGGTGAAGTTGACTTTGATCACGTAGCTGTACAGTATTAGCTAGGTTTCATCTCTATAAAGCACTATTTATCCTTTTGTCAGTAAAACTATCTTGTTAGGAAATACTTTGAGTTTATGTAAATATCCTATCTCTCAACATTCTTTATCTTCACTGCTTTTAGTGTCCATTAACTATTCTTGTCTTTGCCTTTTGTTGATTTTCTATCATTCCTTCTATATTTATTAAAGAAGAGTTGTTCCTTCTCTCCATTTATTTATTTATTCAATTATTTATTTGTATCAGCATGAACTCAGGGATACCTATTTCATTTTCCAGGTTATAATCCATTACTATCATTGTTATTTTTTAGCTCAACTTGTCCTACCTTTCATTAGAAGCTGTTTCAAGTGGGTTCTTGTATCATTTTTACACATGCCATCATTTTTTAGTACTTCCATACTTTATGGCACCATAAGCTATTCCAGATTCATTTTATATTTCCCCTGGAATCAATCATTTCTCACCAAAGCTCATTACTTATTTTTTCTATCCTAGTATACAGATAAAGTAGTTTCAGAATTGCTAACCCACACCCCTGAGGAAAAAAATTTACAAACTAGAGGATAATATTTGCAGGCAGTTCTGTCTTTAGCCTTACATTATACAGTCTAAATACTATCTTCCAGAGTTAGTTGGTTCTTCCCTAACTTCTTTAGTATGGTTATGATATTCATCAGTAATATTTATATCCATTTGTTACTCTTTGTATTCCAAATTGGGGTTTCCTCACATCCTGGTTGATTTTAATTCTTTATTTTGAGGATATGTGAAACAGTACTATGGTTTTAAGAGTCAGAGCCATCCAAAACTAGAAAACAAAGTATCAGGTAAATGTCATTCTCCCAACCCTGCTACCAACTCCTACTTCCTCATTCCTCCCACCTCACTCCCCCACAATGCTGAGTACCCAACTTCATTACATTTAATCCTTGTGTATCTTTTGCACAAAGGAACAGATACGTATATATTTTATCTCCCCCCTTTTTCTTTCACAAAAGGAGGCATACCATAGGGACCCTTTCTTTTATTTTTGAGGTACAATTCACAGAATATAAAACTGTCTATTTTAAAGTGCACAGTTCACTGGTTTTTAGTACATTCACACACAACCACCATCTCTGCTTAGATTCACAATATTTTCACTGCCCCAAAAGGAATCCCCATAACCATTAAGAAGTTACTCCCCATTTCTCCTTCCCCACAGTCCCTGCCAATGACTAATCTGTTTTCTGTCTCCATGGACTTACCTAGTCTGGATGTTTAATATAAATGGAACTCTGCCATGTGTGTGACCTTTGTATCTGGCTTCTTTCATTTACTATAATGTTTCTGAGGTTCATCCACGTTGTAGCCTGTATCAGTACTTCATTTCTTTTTATGATTAAATAATATTCCATTGTATGGATTTACCACATTTTGTTTATCTGTCCACCAGCTGATGAGCAATTGGGTTGTTTCCATCTTCTGGCTAATGTGAATAGTGTTGCCTTGAACATTCATGCACAAATATTTGTTTGAAGACCTATTTTCAATATTTGGGGATAAAAACCTAGAAATACAATTGCCAGATCATAGGGTAATTTCATGTTTAACTTTTGGAAGAACCACCAGACCATTTTCCATAGCCATTTTCCATTCCTACCAGCAATGCACAAAGGGTGCCAATTTCTCCACATCCTTGCCTACACATGCTATTTTCCGTGTTTGTTTATTTTTGAATTATAGCCATCCTAATGGGTGTGAAGTGGTTTTGATATGCATTTTCCTAATGACTAATGATGTCAAATATCTTCCCACGTGTTTATTTGAATCTTTTGCATTTTGTTTTTTTCACCCAATATACCCTGGAAGTCACTCCCTATCAATTTATAAAGATCACTCTTAATCCTTTCTGCATCTGTGTACTCCATTTTGTGGACTACCATAGTTTATTCAACCACTGGCCTACATAGAGGCATTTAGATTCTTTTCAATATTTTGCAGCTGCAAATAATGCTGCTATTGATTTCTTGATATATATGCATTTTTGCATTATTGGAGGCATGCTTCAAGGTGAATTTTTGGAAATGGGATTGTGGAGTCAAAAGTGAGTTAATATGTAATTTTGTTAGATAGTAATGAAGTTTACAAAGAACTATTCTTGTTCTCTTAAATAGTCTAATGATAAACACAACTAAATTAAACCTTTAAAAGATGGGTTTGCAGAAGGGAAGGCAAAGATTAAAAAAAGCAACCCCCTAGTTTTGCTGGAATGAAAAGGAAACTGTATATAACTTACCTTTTTCTTTGGTCTTCTTGTAACAAGACAGTGCTGTGCTAAGGGAAAAGTAGCCTTGTCCACACACACTCAGACCTCATTTTCTTAAAGCCATGAGGTCTATGAGCTGAGTTCTATTGAGTTTGCTTTTATGCAACTCATTTTTGGGCTTTTAATTTAGTCTCATTATGAGCCTATGGGAAAAACAGAAGAGAGTGAATATGAGTCATCCCCAAACTATCAGGGTACATAGAGGGTGTTAAAGAGTAAAGACAAGACTCAATTCTCAATTTACCTCCATTTTTATCTCAAAAAATATTGAAATATGTCAGAATGTGCTCTGAAATAACCTTTAACAGCGTATCTACACCCCTCATATACTATTACTCTGCTATTGGGATTTAGTCATTAATAGTCCACTAAAGGACCTTGGTAATTTAATCTTCACAAAGAACCATAACCCCTATCCCAGAAGGGCATTCAAGGTCAAGAACCTCAAGGCCCCTTCTGTGTACCATAAGTGATATCATCACCACCTAGACCAGCATTAAAGGCCATTTACTGTATTCATTCTTTCATTACCCTGCTATTTTAATGAGTGTGCAAGGCATCTGTCACCAGCAAAGTGAGTACTCAGTCCCATGCATGGAACAAAATGATGCCAAAGGGTAGTCAATAGGAAGTGAAAGGAATCAATTTTTTCCTGCCTCTTTCCTTATTGCTATTTAAAGCACAGTGGTATCCTCCACTAAATCTCCTTGAGGTCAGTAAAAAAAACACTGTAAGAGGCAGAGTTACAGATGATTGTCTGGAACACCCACACCCCTACTCTCTAAATTCCTGAGTGAGCGAAGGATACACAAATTCAGAAGAGAGGTGACCACACAATGCAGGCGTAGCTTCCCACAGTCCAGGAAGAACGTGGAGTCAGTACTCAGAGGTCCCAAAGTGCTCTCAGCCTCTCACTTTCTGGCGCGCTATAAAACCGCTGCAGGAAAAATTCCCAGTCTCTTCATTTTCATCCTGTAAGAAACATTTCTATGAAAAAGATAGGCTTAAACATCTGAATAAAAATATATGTTCTCTTATTCATTTCACAAGTATTTACTGGGTACCTATGAGATGCCAGATACTTCTCTAGGTGTTAGATATAAAGCAAGTAACAAAATAATGGAATCTATGCTCATGAAACTTACATGAAAAAAAAGTGGAAACCTCTCTAGTCTCTCCTTTAGATGTATTCATTCAAGAAATATTGATTGAACTAGGGGTAGGCATTGGGTGCACTTTGTTTTCATCAGTGAGCAAAACAGACAGCCCCCTACCCTCGTGAAACTTCCAATTTAGTAGGGATGAGTAGACAATAACACAATATATGTGTGAATTAGATGGTACATTTAAAGGAGACATGGAACTCTGCTCAGCGGGGAGCCTACTTCTCCCTCTTCCTTTGCCTGCTGTTCCACCTGCTTGTGTGCTTTCTCTCTCTCTCTGTGTCAAATAAATAGATACATAGATACATAGATAGACTCTTTCTTAAAAATAAAGGAGATAGGGGTGCCTGGGTGGCTCAGCAGGTTAAGCCTCTGCCTTCAGCTCAGGTCATGATCTCAGGGACCTGGGATGGACCCTGCATAGGGCTCTCTGCTCAGCAGGGAGCCTGCTTCCCCCTCTCTCTCTGCCTGCCTCTCTGCCTACTTGTGATCTCTGTTTGTCAAATAAATAAATAAAATCTTTTTTTTTTTAAAGGAGATTAATGGCGTGGATAAAAAGCAAAAGGATAAAGGGGATCAGGAGTGCAAGGGGGAGAGAGGTGCACTGGGTCAGTGTGCAATTTTAAGTAAGATTATCAGATCATGGAGAAAAGATTTGAGCAAAGATCTGAAAGAGTGAGGGAGACAATGCCTCAAATACCTGTAAGAAGGGCATTCCAGGCACAAAGATGAGCCATTTCTCAGGCTTTAGGATGGGACCATGCCAGATATGTTCCAGGAAGGAAAGGAGAGGAATGTGACCCACAGGATAGGGAAGAATGATAGGAAAAAAACATGAGAGGAAATGGGGCCTTGCAGTCATGAACCTTGTGGACAGTTGAAGGACTTGGGCTTTTAAGAGGGAGCCGTGGAGGGGCTTTGAGCAGAGGAGTGACACCACGCACCTGACCTACCTGTCAGTATGAGCACTCTGCCGTCTTGTCAGAGGACGAAAGAGAGCAAGTGGAGAGCTGCGAGGTGTGCCGGGAAGCTGCCAGAACAAGCCGTGAGAGGGATGATGGTGGCTTGGGGAGGCGGGGGAGGAAGACCAGGCACGTGAGCAGAGAGTGAGGTGACAGATTCTGAGTCTATCTGGGAAGTGGAGGGTTTGTGGAAGACTGGCCTGTGGTAGAAAAGAAAGAGAGGAGCGGAGAGTGACTCCAAGGTTTTTACCTTTTGGGAGGAAGCAACTTTCATCAATTGACATGGAAGGTGGCAGATGGAGCATTTTCTAGGAAAAAGATCAGGAGTCCAGTTTGGGGCATGTTGGATTTGAGATGATGAGAATATGATGAACATTCTGGAATTGGATAAAAGATCTGAGGTGGAGGAGTAGATTTGGAAGTGGTATTAAATAAGATTTTTATTGCATATGATTAAATATGAAAATATGGGTGTTACTTTAAAAATACAAAAATATATGGAACACAAACTGAAGTTTCTCCTTCATTCTCTTACTCCAAACCCACTGCCCTCTCCAGCAATAGCCATTAAGCAGCAACCCACCATGTGAGAGAACCAGAATCAACATCTGTATTTCACTTCCACATGCATTTTACCTCAGATGGAAAGGTGTCTTAGAGGCATCCAGAGATTTATGCTCGGAATTTTTCTATTCACCTGTATCTTCCCTTTATAGTTCTATAATTTCCAGATGGCCACCTCCTACCATTACAGTGGTAAAGTAACAGAATCTCTCGGCTGTTTGGAATAAACAATATATTTGGATTTGCATATACAAATATTAGAATAAAAAATATTGTTTATGCAAAAAAGTATAAGCAGTATACTTTTTCATGTAAAACTATACTGCTCTTTGGTTGGTTTTATGTTGCAGGGTTTTTTGGTTTTTTGTTTTTTCCTTTAGCGATCAGGAATGTACCTGAGCTAAGCAGTCCCATCCATTTAAGAAATATAATTGATTAGAAAGCACAGGATACACTTTAAGCACCATAGTAAGAACCCTCTAGACTCTAGGCTTCCACCGCTAAAATAGAACAACATTTCTGTACCGTCCATTAGAAAAAGATAACCTTCAGAATTTGAACTAATGCATTGCTGTTCTGCTGAGTTGGCAATTACTCAGTGTAAAGAAAGTGATGATGACTCCTCAAATATCCAGTCCCTTAGGAGCTTAGAACTTCATCTGTAATAAAATTCAATATCCTTTCTAATCCTAGACGTTCTCTATTTCTCCCCTGAAGTCAAAAAGAAAAAACTTAACTAACCCCACTTTGGTTTGACTTTTGGCTGCGTTCCATCACCAACACCATGTATCAGAAACCTCCATACATCTGGACTGACACATGGCTTGTCCCAGTCAGCTGCTTCACAGCAACCAGTAAATAGGGAAAGAGAAGCAAGAAAGAGTAAAGCAGGAGTTCTCAAGAAGCTTACAGCCCCTCTGAGTCCACTGAAAATTAACTGTAGGGAAAAAATATCACTGTGCATGCTCTCAAACCAGCTGAGCCAAGGTACCCTGCTGTGGGGAAAAAAAGCATGAATGAATGCTCTCAATTGAAAGTTTACCCTATGAATTTTTCTTGGGCTTCAGCCCTGACTACTATCTCTTTTAGAGAGCCAGCATATTGCAAAATGAGCAAATGCCAGAAAAAGTATTATTAACAGAATTATTAACAGAAAACCTGAGGATTATCTAATCATACATAATTCAACGACTTGACTTTTTATGGGCCCATGGGCTTCTACCTGTGATTTTACTTTGCACCCATTTCTTTCTGATAAGATGTTCTTATTTACAGGATCAAATCAAACATCAAAGTTGCATGGTGCTCACTTGAACATGGTTCTTGTTAAGCAAGTGGGCTCAAAGGACAAAGGAAGAGTCCTAGAAGACATCTCTTCCCTCTTCCTTTCACTCCCCCCAAGCCCCTGCAACTTTTTTTCCCTCCTGTGGTAGTTTTCCTCTGGGCTTTCTCTCACCGTCCTTTCTCTGCATTCCACTCACCCACCACTCCAGTTCCTATAGGAACAGCCATAATAACTCCAGACTGGTTCCCTTCTTATACCCCCTGTCCACTCAAATCCATCACATTCTCTCTACACAGTCTTTCTGTAACACAGATTTTTTCAAGCCCTTATCCTGTTCAAGCATGTTTACTTATTCCTTATTCCTTATTTAATAATGTAAGTGGAGCGCTTGGGTGACTTAGCTCGTTAAGCATCTGGGTTTGGCTCAGGTCATGATCCCAGGGTCCTGGGATTGAGCCCTGCATCAGGCTCCCTGCTCAGCGGGAAGCCTGCTTCTCCCTCTTCCACTCTGCTTGCTTGTGTTCTCTCTCTTGGTGGGTCTCTTTCTGTCAAATAAATAAAATCTTTAAAAAAAAATACCTTTCTTTAAAAACAAAAGGATTTTTCACATCAATGAAATAAGTAGAAGAGTTTAAAATGAATGTAGGGCTTTTTAAAAAGCTGGTTCTACTCGAGGAATTGGCCATGCTACTTCAGTTTGTTCTTGTTTGCCTTTGAGGAATGACCAGTGATTTATCCAGACACCTACGGATGAATATCAATATTCTCATCACTTAGAAATGATCCCTTGTTCTTTTTTTATGAATTTTCCTGTCACTGGATCTTTACTGGAATCAAAGACAAATGTGTTTATTAGGATCGTTGAGAGTCAGAGTGGTCAGGATCACATTACCTGATGTTTACTGTCAAAATATGACTGGAATTGTATAAATATATATATATGTGTGTTTGTATCTATGTGTACACATATATTTATACACTCACATATATATACAAAAAGAGATGTCTATCTTATTGTTTACTATTAATTATAGGAATTAAAATATTTTCTGCAGAAATCTGGAAAGATGAACACTGTGCCAAATGATTATCACTCCTCTAGGGTAGCAATATAGAGTATAACTCTGTTCTTTATACGTTGTTTTACTTTTTATTTTTTAATAAGCACATGTTACTTTCAGAATCTGGGAAAATGTCTATTTTTAACAAGAAACTTTAAAGTTTTCTTCAAAAAGTCATATGACCAGTTAACTGTGCCATTTGGCATTTGTTGGATATTTTGAAATAAGCTATAGCGGCTTGTCCCCTCTAATGAGTTCATCTCTGAAAGGCATCTCTCTGGACATTGTTAGAAATAGCCCCCGGACTCAGAGCTCAGTAATGAGAGTTTGTTCATTTAGTCTAATCATTATTGACTAACGTGCATTTCAAATGCGATCTTAACCATTAATTAGTCATTCCTCAAAACAGTGTAATGGGAAAGATGAGCATCATTAACCTTGTTTAAAAGTGAGACCAGCCAACAGTGCCCCATAGAGGAGGCCGACTCCCCTGGTTCCACGGTCCTTACTGCTGGGAATCCTGCCATGTTTCAGTAGGAGACACAAAAGTAAGAATTTTTTTCAAAAATACTCTCCATGTTTCTATTTCATAAGCACTCGGGTTTAGATTTGCTCAAACTCTATAACACTGATCAGTCTTGCAAACCCTTATAAACGCACCATCAGGTCTAGTCAACCACTTCCCGTGGCAACCACATGTAAAACGTGCAGCATGATACATGTGTTTTTAAAATGTTCACCAATTCCCCCAAATGTACTCACAGAAGCGTCACAGTGATGATAAGATGTTGGGTATTAGAGAGGGCACGGATTGCATGGAGCACTGGGTGTGGTGCAAAAACAATGAATACTGTTATGCTGAAAAGAAATAAAAAAATAAAAAATAAAATAAATAAAGGCAGTAATTCTTCTTACTGGAAAAAAAAATGTTAATCAAACAACAGATGCATATAAAATATCCATTATCCACTTCATTCTAGAACTGTGAACAGGGATGGGGGCAAGATATTAGACACCTATGCTCTGTCTTTGCTCTAGGGTTCTTATAGTTTAATAAAGAAACCAGGCAAATGCATATAAAACTTAAAGATGCTACTTAAAAAACCCTTTTCAATGTATATTCCTCAACTTCAAAATAAGCATTTTTTTTATTCTTTCCTCACAAAAATATATGTCTTTTGTTGTTGTTTCAGTTAAACTAAAGTTGTAATGCTTGGGGCACACATTACTTTAGAAGGTTGCAAAGACCCTGAATTATTTATTTCACTATTTAGAGAATGCCAATGTATTCCCTCTCTCAAGAAGAAAACTATGGAAGCCATTTTGAATTATTAAAAAATTTTCCTAGCTGCCCACAGAAGGGTAACAAATGTAATGAATCCGTGTGCTGTTTTCCACTGCACTAAGCCATCATCACACGCAATAATTCTCTTTGCTTTTCTAAAATACGCACGCGCACATGCCCATGCATTCACAAACACACATGCTTGTTGCTTTGAAGGGAAGATCATTCTCAATACCTCTCAAACGAGTGAAAATCTTGTATATATTCTCATCTGCCCCAGTTTATGGCCTCACAACAACTCACTCTTCATCCTAAGCACACACAGACTACTCTGATTCTCATCTGTGGCCAGTGAACTTCTAAACAGAACACTTTAGGGGAAAATGGATCTGTCTTCCTTGATCCCAGGGTAGAACCAAAATGAGAATAACAAGACTTCAAGGGCCCAACCTCCTTCACGTCACCTCCGACTTCTCATTCAAAGGGGTACTTTGGGCGGCAGGTGGAGTTATAATTATAGAGTAGAAAAAAGCTACATCAGCAGCTGTTGCTTCTGTTTGTTCCCGGCTATAACTGTCATCAGTGGGCAAATTGGCATAAACAGGCCTCCGCAAGTGGAAAAACATTTAACTCCTGGACCTGTCACCCTCTGGGTCTTCTCGGTGGCCAGAGAAGGAAAGGAAATCTGAGTGTGCACGAGCGGAGCGGGAAGCCGAACACAGCACGGACCTGAAGGCTCCTCTTCAGGGGGAGCCTGAAATTGCAAGATTTTCTTTCCTGCCGGAGTCTCCGAACCCAAGAAATAGGTTAGTGCACAAAGAGTACCCGTGTATTTTCATTCTGACCTCTACTCTATCCGATCTTAATTTTTCTGACGGCTGAAACAGATGGGAGAGCTGTTAAACCAAGTTGAGGACTGTTAGCTAAAATGAGACTGCCCGTGAGAACAAATTATGAAGTGGGCTTAATTTATTATGCTCCTCTCCCCCCATTTTGGCTCTACTCACCTTAGACAGATAGACAAGGTAAAGATGGGAAAATGAGACTGGTTTTGTGGCATGATTGCCGTCCTCTCGTAATGCCACTTCCTTATGCCAAAAAGCCCCGATTTCTTTACTAACATCAGTGATGCTGAAAGTTTAAGTTTGTGAATGTAGTGCCAGAGTTTTATTTCTTCAGGGAAACTAGGCAAATCAGAATTGGATTGTTTTCTCACCTCCGAATAAAGACAGGAAGTTTTCTCGTTTAGATAAAATGTGTGCTGCAGGCTACTTCCTGTAAGAAATCTGCTAGAGGATTTATTTCCTGTGTCTAGCCCAAATCTCTCTAAAACCCCCATAACTTCCATCTAAGTAGCTCTCTGTAAGACCCTCCTCATAGATCCTTTTGAAGCAAAAAAGATTTCAGAGACCTCTCCTGTTATCTGTTTCTGCTCCATGTTAGAGAGTAGTGGTGCCGGATTAGTTCAAGGCCATCTCAGAACTTGAATGTTTTCTGTCTTGTTGAAAAGCAATGGAATTCCAGAGAACTCACTGGAACGAGGCACTGGGGTCCCATTCTCATCCTACTCACATCTACGGAACAGATCCAAGTAGAGAGAACCCAAACCGGGGCCTCATTTTGGTCAGTTCCAAAAAGAAAGTGAACCTCCCTAGGTATTTTATGATGATTTTCCAGGGAAAAGTCCACTACGATCACGGTGACCCTTCCTTGAAAAGTGTACAGAGGGTTTCCCATGCACTTGGAGCCCCACTACAGAGGTACCCACATCCAACTAAAACCAGCAAAAGTGACCCATGAATTAAATTCCCACAAGAGGCTTGCTTCTTTCAACAGTATCTCCTGATTTCTAAGTAGAGAGCTATCAATTCCCCCTCGGGAAATTTAAGGGTGAAATAGATACTTCTTTATATACCTTAGCAAATAAAGACCCAGAGAGTACATTTGGCTGGTGCTTTTGGAAATGTCAATTTATATAGCATACCGATACCCTAAATCTTCCCATGAATTAAGAAAACACACTTCTCAGATCACATTTGTTCATTTAAATATTACTAAGTGATGACTATAAAACCTGGATAACATTTAGACATGAATGCAAGTTCCAATATCCCCCTTTCCAGAGACTACTTAACTCCCCTTTCCTCCTAAAAGATTCAGCAGGGCGAAGGTGCTTATCGCCAAATTCCAAATCGGTTAAACAGAGCAAGGCAGAATGGGGAGATGGCTGGTTAGGGGCTTGAGTCTGAGACATAGACTTAACGCTCAAACTTAAACATTGCTTTTTACTTGTGTTTTGTCTTCTTGCTCTTCTAGAAAAGCTATCCAAGATGACTGTCACGTACTCCAGTAAAGTAGCAAATGCGACTTTTTTTGGATTTCATAGGTTACTCCTCAAGTGGAGAGGCAGCATCTACAAACTACTGTACAGGGAATTTATTGTCTTTGCTGTTTTTTACACGGCAATAAGTTTGGTGTACAGGTACCTTCCTTTGCATGTCTCCTATGGCCATCAGATATCATGGAAGAATACAGTCTCAAAAATCGGAGTCTTTGGTTGCCACTGACTTTTGCATTATGTAATCTCCTCCTTTGCATGATCCACTCTTGCCTTCTTCAACTCAGGACACGGTATTTTAATCCACACCTAACCATGCTCAGGATGTTAAGTAGACTCTATCATATTCAGGTGGCTCTCATTCCAGCCCCACGTTAGCTGATCACAGTGAGTCATGTTGCCAAACTTCGCCAGAGGTATAAAAGGGAAGATTCATACTTAAATACACAGCGATGATTTGGAATGGCAAAGGCCACAGACAAATAATCACTTGTGCCCATCTCAGCTCTGTCATTGATAATGTCAGTTTGTAATTTGACAGCTTATAGCAACTACCTACATAATGAACATCTTTGAGAATGGTATATATCAGGCAACTTTCCTATCTTTTGCCTGGAATGACAAGATCTTATCCAGGATGGTGCCTGCCAATCTTACCTATACCTCAACTAAATAAAGGCCTGAAAACTAATTTATTTTGTTGATATCTTCTGAGTTTGGGGTGTATTATATTCACAACGGAAGATGTTTATTCTTTACAACATCACAACCTACGCCTGTCAGACTGACAGAAAATCTGAGCAAAATCATGTCCAAGAAATACTTTCATGGCTAAAATCATGGTCTTAATAAAATTTTATCAATAGTACAAAAGAGAAGCTTTGTGAGTTTTTTTTTAATTAAAATTGATTGCATTCATTTCTACTCTGGGGGAAGTTAGAACTTAAAATAAAAAAGCTAAAGGTTTTTGAGGCTGTATTTCCTCCTTTTCTATGTAGTTCAGTTTGTTCTTTCCCACATACAGATGAACAAATTTGTGTTATCATTTCTCTTACCTGCCTTCTTCTTTGCAGCAGCAGGACTCCATCTGAAGAAGAGGGATAGTAATTTGGCCGGCTGATAATTATCAAAAGTAGAATAGGAAGAGCTGTTTTGCTGCCTATCAAAATATCTGTAAAGGGAAAGTTTTATTTACAAACCTCTAATCTTCTTTCAGTTGTGTCTTATAAATACAATATTATTTGGACAATTTATTTTTGTGTCATCTAATCCTTCAGAATATGAAATGGTGGAAGGCACGTGACATTTCCGAATAATTGTCTCATTAGTTTATTTTTACTAATGTGAGTTTATTGCTGCTACCGCTGCTTAGGATAGAAGAGCACTTAGAGCAGCTGCATCCTAGCCAGAAATCCTCCATGGGGCCTCCACTTTTGTTCCAATATCTTATTTATACTCCATAAAATAGTATGCATATATATTTTTAAAATTTTTTAGACTATAAAGTACCTCCATTTATAATAATGATCAATTGTGCTAGTCATTCTTCATTTTTTTAATGTTCAACTATAAAATCTTATTAAAATAAATGTTGAATCTTGATTAAAGACATACCAAGAACTCAAAGTCATTCATGACTTTACCAAGAAAGTCAAACATACCTGTAGGAAAATATAGACACAGTGTCATTCTCATGTGTACTAATAATCCTAAATTTTAAAATTCTATTATAAGCAAATAATTACACTTAGCAAAAATCCTAAGTCAAAGACAGAATTCATTTCTTTGATTATATCTCTTTTTACTTTTGGATGAACTTGACAAAATCATCATTTTAGTACTTTCTAGCTACTAAACTTTCTATGTAGCTAATAGCTGAATATTTTTTCCTTTGACCAATTATTAATAATAACAGCCTCTTTAATCGATTAAGTATGACATCATATGTTAAGTAGTTGTATATATAATATATTCTTTAAGCTTCATAACACATAGTTATTATTATTCCCATTTACAAAAAAATGGGAAAACTGAGGCTCGAGAGATTTAAAGATAGGTTCCAAGTCCAAATCTTTAAGTGGCTGATCTGGAATTCAAACCTGGGCTCCTCTGACCTTATGGCCTGTGCTTTCCACGTTTAAATCCTCTTTGACCATTTCTATCTGAGTATCGAAACTGTTCTGGCTGTGACTTGTCATTGGCATGACCTTGACACGCCTGCACAACCCGTTCCTAACTTGAGAATTTCTGACACTTCCTCCAAAGCCAAGGCAGGAATTCCAAGCTCACCCTGCACCCCAAGCTCACCCTGCACCCCAGAATCCTCTCAGCACCAGCTTTTCATCTGCAATCTGGCTGGTGGCTCCCTGTTACCTCATTATCCCTCTGCTTCCCTTATCCAAGTTCTCCTGACTCAAACAAGCCCTTGGCACATGTTATCATGGATTTCCAAGGGATTTCTTCTTCCCTTGGAACAGCTGTTCTCATTCTTTCATGCAAATTCATCTGTGTTGTTCCTCTTTCTAGATCTTGACCATGACTTGAGACTTTTCTTCTGCCTCTGAATCCCCTCCCTATAATATAAACATCAATAATAGTTTCATTAAATGAATTTATGTCAAACAATACCAGAAAATGAGTTTTGGTCAGATCTGTAATATAAAGTTTTATATTTATATTATATAACTACAAACCCACCAAATATAGTAATAAAAAATTTTACTTCTAGTTATATCTGCATTGTTTTATATTTTATCTAATTGTAGGCTATGAAATAAAGTTATAATATCCCTTGAAGTATAGCACATATGATCAAGAATGTGCTAAGTAGCATATTCAGGGAAGAGTAAGATCAAGATGTCAAATTTAGGGCTATTATTTAGTAATTAACTTAATAACTAATTCACTTAATCAAGATACTTTTTTTTAAGCATACTTGATGAATAATTGAAAATTTGACACTTTCATAAGGTATTTTGCTCTAAATCCAATGTATTCATCATACAAAAGCTTAAAATGTAAAGTATTTAAAAATAAAAGTTAATAAACCCAACTGTCTAATGGCCAATAACATTCATGTACTAAAAACATTGGTACTTGAACCATTCGGCAATTAAAAAGTCTTTGAGATACATCAGCTCAGGTAGGAAAAAAGTTACTGTGCCTTAAAAAAATTACAATTATTTGTGCTTAATTGTTTGCACTGAATATCACTTGCAAAGCAAGTGCAGAAGTATAATATCATAAAGGGCTATGCATTTTATTTTTGCTCCAGATTGTTACTTACAGGAGCCCAAAAACGTTACTTTGAAAAATTATCAATTTACTGTGACAGATATGCTGAACAAATTCCAGTAACCTTTGTGCTTGGTAAGTATAGGTCACACGCAGAATGCAGCCACACAGCTGTCTCCGTTAGGATGGCACCGATGACTCTGCATGGGAGTGTTTCCAAGCTGAGAGGCATGCCTGAAAAGCCACCGCTTGCGATAGAACCCCAGCCACCCGTAAGGTTTTCCTTCAGGACTGCTTTGGCTAAATTAACCCCAAACGAGTTTGAGGTAATCATTGGCGATTGGACAATCAAGCTTCCTCTTCACTAACGCTCCATTTTTGCTGTCAATATTTGAACTCTAATACCCACTCACTGGGTGCTAAGGCCTTGCCAGGCACAAATTACTTTTATTTATTTATTATTTATTTAGTTATTTAGTTATTTATTTAGGAGGGCAAAATTCTAAGATACAGATAGCAACATATTTTTACATCCCAATCCCTATAAAAGCTGAAATTCTGCTAAAAGCATCAGGGTCACCATGTATGCTGCAAGAAATGGCTTTATCGTTTCCTGTCACTTTACAGGGTTTTATGTCACTCTGGTAGTGAACCGATGGTGGAACCAGTTTGTGAATCTGCCCTGGCCGGACAGGCTGATGTTCCTCATCTCCAGCAGTGTTCACGGAAGGGACGAGCACGGGCGCCTGCTCAGAAGGACGCTGATGCGCTACGTCAATCTCACGTCTCTGCTCATCTTCCGCTCTGTGAGCACCGCTGTGTACAAAAGGTTCCCAACCATGGACCACGTGGTTGAAGCAGGTATGGTGCACGCCTTTGCCCTCCGTGGACTCCCCTCAGCCTAGATGGGACCCTCCAAAATCCCTCTGAAATTTTATTTATTCATTCATCCAAGAAACATTTACTGATTACTTCCTATGTGCCAGAAACAGTCTTCAGAGGCAAAAATGAGTAAGACATAGTCACTGCTCTCAAGAAGGTTCCTAGGGGTGCAAAAGAGAGGAAGTGGCAGAGAGTCAACTTCAAATTAAGTGGCAAAGAGTCACATGGCCTTTAGGTAAATATACTATAATAATAATTACTATATTTATTAGAACCATGTTAATATCATCTGACCTTTTCTAAAAGTCCATTCTAGCAGGAACCAACCATGAGTTTTTGTCTAGGCAGTGTGGCTCTGGTCTCTCTTTGACTCCTCAAAGTAGATGGAGTTGGGGATGCCTGCCTGGCTCAGTCTGCTGAAGGTGCAACACTTGATCATGGGGTTGTGAGCTCAAGCCCCACACTGGGTGTGGAGATTACTTTGAAAAGAACCCTCCCCCCCCAAAAAAAAACATAGATGCATTTGTTCAATCCGCGCTCCTGGGCACAGTATGCTGGGAACAAGTCATGTTGGGAGGATGGTTCTCTTTGGTGTGTTAATATTTAGGAGAGAAGCTGTCAGAGCAGACCTCAATGGGATGAGGATTAAATGAGATCATTGTGGGCAGGCACCGAATAAAAACTGGTAGTTGTGCTTGGTGGTTGTTTGTCGGTCTGATAGATGGTTGGGATAGATTAATAAATACACATTTTAAAACCATGAGGTGGCGCCTCGGTGGCTCAGTTGGTTAAGCAACTGCCTTCAGCTCAAGTCATAATCCTGGAGTCCCGGGATCAAGGACCACATCAGGCTCCCAGCTCCATGGGGAGTCTGCTTCTCCCTTCAACCTTCTCCTCTCTCATGTTCTCTCTGTCTCTCTCTCAAATAAATAAATAAAACCTTTAAAAAACAAAAATAAAAACAAAAAACGTGAGGTGATTCTGCCTTTATATTGAGTACAGTCTCAAATTAGGTTGCTGTATCCAGGCTCCTTTTCTGAAATGGCCTTGAAAACAGATTTTTTAAAAAAAAGATTGGTATTTGAGGGCTTTTTTGAGGAGGTTTTTATGCATGGGCATAATGAGCCTTGTGCTGACTTCAGTGACTCAGTTGGTTTGTGTGGACAGAACTGACTGGAGCCATGAGGGTGCCTAGGCCTGTGTGGGTGCCTCTGAGGTCTGGTTCCCTGACATCACAGGGAACATGTCCGTACTGTTCTCGCTCCCTCTGAAGTGTTCTCACAAGAAGCAGAAAAAGCAGTAATTGGACAGCTTGTAGCCACAGGGACATAAAGTTTGCGCACTGGGCAGAAAGGCAAAGGTTCCAAACCACTGCCCTCCGAGCTGGGGGAGCCACTCCAGAGGCCAGATCCTTCCTGACTGGCCCACAGTCCACCATATTGAGTGGGCACCCTCTCTGTGGACTGGCAGCTGGCTCACCAAACTTGCTCCTTTCCCCAACAGAGAAAGCTGAGTCAGTGTGCACATGGGGTCAGTTTCCACTTTCCCCCAAGCTGGACACATGTCTCCATCACTGTCTGACTGTCCTTGGCCTGTGCCAACGTTTCTGGGAAGAACAGGAAGTTCAGGGATGGCGGAAAATGTCTGGCAGATGTCCTGAGTCCAGAGCCAGGGCACCTGCTCTGCCTGAGGGGAGAGAGGGCTAGTAAGTAAAGCACAAGGGCCCTAGAGGAGTGGGGGCAAAGGCTGGAGGCAATGTTGAGGGTACAAGAAAACCTACTTCCTGTCTGGTGACTTTCCTACATAAAATCACCTGTCAGGAAAAGTACATGTTCTCAAACCTCAGTGCATAGTAGATTTTGTTAAAAGTCAATATTGCTAAAAATTCAGATCCCAAGATACCACACCTAGAGATTCTGATTCAGTAGATCTGGGGTGGTGGCCAGGAACGAATGGATTTAACAAGCCCCTGGACACTCTGAGGCAAGGGGTCCCTGGATCATATTCTGAGAGACAATGGGTTTTAAGATGGTTGGAGTTTCCTTCTAACAGCTTTGCCTGGCTTCAGGGAATCTTCTGGGAATTCAGAACTGAGTAGAGGGCTCCTTCTGAAGCATCTGGCAATCTCTTGACTAGAGCCAGATGACCTAGGTCACCCACCTGCTAGTCCCTAACTTTCCTTGCTTTGAAGTTGGACAGTCAAGTTCCAGTAGTCTGGAAAATTAAAAGGATCAAACACTGTTGGGGCAATACATATGCTTTGATGTTACAGGTTAAATTTCTCAAGTTAAAAATAAAATGGGTTCATTTCTGCTCACATGAAATAGAAATACCCGTAGAGTGCAAAATAATATCTATAATGCTGAAAATTCCCTAAACTGGTCTGTTCTCAGTTATTTACCAGAGGAGCTATAACAGAAGTATCTCTATCATTTTGCCTATTGGCAACAAACCTGGCCTGGAAAATTTCAGTCATTCCAATCACCAGCCCTGGAAGATGTCACTCATCCTAAGTCAGGTCAGGTGCACAATTCCAGACCTTTGCCAGTTCAAGCAATGGCCTTAACTGGGTATTTGCATTATGAAATAAAACTGAATCAAAACATTTTAGTTGGTGTTTCATAGTGATCAGGAGAAAAAAATATTTCTCTTCAAAATTACTCACCAGAATCACAGAAATAGGTGATGGGAAATTATCTACACTCCTCTAAAAGAAACGTTACTAAAGCTGTTGCTAAATCTGTCATGTATTTGCTTATTTAACAAAGATCTGTTGAGTGTATATGATATGCTAGGCACTGTTCTGAGCAGGGTAGCACAACTAGAAGTGAGAATAGATATGATCCCTGTCCTCAGCAAAAATTGCTACAAATCTTTTCTCACATGAATCATTTTCAGAGACAAACACAAATGTATTTACAGCTGAACCTTATATTTCTACATTGTATTTCTATTTCTCCCAAATTGTTTCCTTTTGTGCTTGGTAGCCCATAAGAGTGATTAGAAAACAGTAAAATTGGGGGTGCCTGAGTGGCTCAGTCAGTAAAGTATCTACCTCTTGATCTCAGCTCAGGTCTTGATCTCAGAGTCACGAGTTCAAGCCCTGCATTGGGCTCAGGTGTGGAGCCTACTTAAATAAAAAAAGAGAGAGTGGGATGCCTGGGTGGCTCAGTTGGTTGGACGGCTGCCTTCGGCTCAGGTCATGATCCCGGCGTCCTGGGATCGAGTCGATCCTGGGATCGAGTCCCACATCGGGCTCCTTGCTCCGCAGGGAGCCTGCTTCTTCCTCTGACTCTGCCTGCCATTCTGTCTGCCTGTGCTCGCTCTCTCGCTTGCTCTCTCTCTGATAAATAAGTAAATAAAATCTTTAAAAAAAAAAAAAAAGAGAGAGAGAGAGAGAGAAAATGAAAGAATACAGTAAAATTTGAGGAGAGGACACTGTTCAGTATTCTTAAAGCCCTTGACTCTTAACATGAGTTTCTTTGAGCTTCTTCTATAAGGAAAGACCCTGAGGAGAACCCATCAGAATTTTTAGCGGCACTTATAGTAAACAGAAATTAATACAACAAAGCAAGCTCCCAATTGTCAAATGGCTGTTGAAACTCAAGTTCTACCTTTAGATGCACTGGCCGGAAAGCTAGCCCCATACTCAGATCATGTAACTTGTGATCTTCTCTCACTAAGTAAAATCAAATGGCTGTTATATAGTATTGACTTCCTGCCCTGTGGGGGGCTGTTCAAGTTCTTTCCAATGCATTCCATGGCGGTGGGGCTTCTTGGTCTCTGTGAGATCTCCCACAACTCTGCACTCCAGAGAGGTGATCAAGGGGACAGTGGCATTCGCAGCTGTGCCAGTTTTTCCTGCTGGCTGAACTTTTACAGGCTGAGTCAGTTACCTCTATAGCCTCACATGCTGTGCCCAGAAGAGACAGAATGTCATCCTGTGAGTGAAACTTGACTCACCTATGCACACTTGCTCTACATAGGACAGAAAGTGCACGGTGAACCCTACTTGAATGAATGCCATGATGGGTAGTCTCAGCAGGTCAGGGTTTGAAGATTCCACACAGTTCTAAGAGTTAATCAACGCATCCACTCAATGTTTCTCAAAGTGTGATCATAGACTACATTCATTTATCAAGGGGACTTTAAATTGCACATTCCTGGGCAGCTGGTGGAATCAGAATGTCTGGGGCTTAACAACTAAGAGTCCCCACCTCAAACAAGCTCCCGGAAGCTCTGTAGGATGTTTGACCCCAGGCCGAGAATGCTAAAATGGCATAACAATTCTGTGCACTAGGCTAGATGTTCCTAAATTTTGTTGCAAGTTGAAATCACTAGGGATATTTTACAAATACTGATGTCTGGCTCCCTCCCCAGACGTTGGGTTCAATAGGTGTTTGATGCGACCCAGGCATCAAGAATTTTAAAAGCTCCCCGACCACTCTAACACACAGCAGAGTTTAGGAAGCACTGTACCATAACACAGGGCACAGCTATCAACTCCTCCAACCTCACCTGCAAATCACCTCACGTCTGCTCACTCAGGGAAAATAAAATTCTGGGCCACCCAGACAGGCGAGGGCTCAGAGCACTGATTTAGGGGGTGTTATTTCCTGTGTGTCAAGTGTAGAAGGTGGTGAACTATCAGGAGACAGGGATATGGCTGAGTAGAGATGTTTTATCCACATGAGGAAAAGAGGAAATGTTCTGTCTCTGGCCAGGAATGCGATTCTAGAAACTGATTTCACTCAACCATATCCTATTTCAAGCTTTTCAAACTATGGTTTGTAATTCATTACTGGGTTCTTAAGTCATTTTAATAGCTCGCAATCAGCATTTTTTAATGGAATGGAACAGAACAGAACAGAACTAAACTGATCAGGAAATATCAGAGAGACCACCAGCTGAAAGAACCAATCATTGTTTGGGAACAATGTATCTTACTGTGGTCCCTGGTTTTAAAAAAAAAAGAAAAAAAAGTCTCACATCCGGCCCACAGCAGTTTCACAATGTGATTCCATCTCTCTCCCTCAATCTCTCTGACCTCCCTTTGATTTTTCCAGCTGACAAGGATTTCTAAACCTTTACCATTGAGTTTAAAGGAGCACTGTAGTCAAATCCGGTGGCTGCATTCAGTTCATTTTGGAAGTACAGTACAGAGATAAAAATTAGCCAGGCACATTGCAATCTTCCTGAAAAAGTCATCTCTCTGAGATGGGCTCAGATGCTGAACGCACAACCTTCCCTTTCAGAAAGAACTGGCAATAAACCCATTCTGCCTTCAAGCTTTGAGATGCCGAGCTTTTAGCTCTTCTGCTAATAGAGTCTCATTTGCACACTCTGCTTTAAAAGCCTAAGACATCTGCCTGAGCTTCAACTGAGGCAAAACAGACCAACTGCAGATGAAAAATTTTAAAGACCGGAATATTATTTATCAGTGGACTTAATTAGGCCTTTGGCTTGAGGGCAGTAACATTTTACCTTAAAGTAGAAGGTCCTATTCCATCAAATCACAATTCTAGTTGCAAGTAAAAACGTGGGGTGGGGGATGTTACTCTGATTTGAAATACTAAGGAGGTTTCTTGGCACAAGTATGAAAATTGTTGAACAGAGCCTACCAGAAGGAAGAGAGAGCAAGAGGAGCTCTGAGCAGATGTAACAGCAAGACAAAGCAATAATGTCAGGATTATGGGTAGGACCCGAGGGAATATGGCATGAAGACTGACAGATCAAGGTCACAGGGTGGTGTGAGGACCAGCCCAGTTGACAGTGCTACCAAACTGTGGCAGATCAGTGGGTGTGCGGATCACGCAGTCCTAGCAATGAGCATAATGACCACATTCTGAAAAAGTTCCTTGGTCTCTGGTTACAGTGTCCTAAAGTACTGATAAGGATAGAATTCCATTTCATAACAAACATCCTTTTAATTGATTTGACCAACAATCTGTGGATTTCCTTGTACTTGTCCAGTGATGTGATTTCCAAAGACGCGGTAACTTTTAGTAAGACATGTCACCCTGAGGGGAGCAGCAAAAACCGCCATGCCTGTGCACTCTTGGAGGATACATTAATGTCTGGTTGACAAACCACAGAGCTGAGCAAAGCACTCCTTACCTCTGGGCTGAAAAACTAAAAATCCCCAGCTTTCCTTGCTCTGCCCGTCCCCTTCCAGTGAGTGGGTGTGCTACCTGGGAGAGAGGCTAACTCTAGCTTTTGTGTCCGCCCTGAATAAACCCTCAGAATGCATATTTGCATTCTGCTAAAAAGCCGAAAAAGAACTTGCCAGCACAAATTGATCCATACTCCTGAATAAAAAGTAAGCAGAGGTAAAGTTATTCTTTGGTCAAATGACAGAGCTTGCAACTGGTATATAAATGGGGTAATTTTTTGAAAATTGCAGCATAAATCCCAAGAATGTAACTGCTAGCCAATTGATATGAAATGTCAGAGAATAGGCTTCCAGGTAAAGGATGAACCGCTGCTGCACATCTTTAAGCATAGAGCCAAGACAGGTCAAGTTTATTAACCACTTGTCACAAGGCTCGATCATGCTCTGCAAGTCTTTAAAAAGAAAGAGAAGAAAAAAAAAAGCGGAGTATCTCGATCAGGCAAGAACTTTGAGATACACTGAGAATCGAGAAGGGAACGATCAGGCTCATTTTTATTTTTGACATCCAGACAAAGTCCAGTTCCTCAGGCATGAGGAATTTCCTTCTAAGCCAATATAAATAACCTGAGCATTATCTAAAACGAGTCTCCTGTTGGTAAATATTGGCTTTGTAGTTGATACTCTGTTTACTTCAAATACTGAATAACGAGAATCTTCATTCGGCGGGGCAGTGATTTTCAAACGTTGCTGTGTGTCAGGACTTGTATGTGGAACATAAGGAATAGTGAGGAGGACCACCAGGGAAGGGCGGGAAAACGGAAGGGGAAGAAATCAGAGAGGGAGACAAACCATGAGAGACTCTGGACTTCAGGAATGAAACTGAAGGGGTGGAGGGAGGGGGAAGCTGGGTGGGCATTAAGGAGGGTACCTGCTATGAGCACTGGGTGTTATACACAGCTAATGAACCATTGAACACTACATCAAAAACTAATGATGTTAGTTTTTATGTTAGCTAATTGAACATAATAAAAATATATATATTAAAAAAAAAAAATTTCCGGCAGAGCTTGGTACACATGTGACTGCCTGGACCCAATTCCATTAAATCACTCTGGAAGATCTGAATGAATGCTGATGCCCAGCCTCACTCTAGACCACCTGAATCAGAATTTTCTAGAAGTACCCACATGAGACGGTAAGGCACAGAGCTGGTTCTGAGTCTGATTTAGTAGATGAGGGTGGAGCCTAGCCCTCTCCATGGGTGACAGATGTCACAAGTGACTCAGATACCCACGATCAGTAGCCCCTATTCTCAAAAACACTGACCGAGATCTAGGTAACTCCAAGGCTCTATGAATCAGTGACTTTCAAAATGAGCAGGTCTCTCTTCTCTTTGACGCCTCTTCTATTAGAGTAACACCTCTGAAATAAAACTTCGTCTCCATGGTAAGGAGGGAGGATTACTTAAAGCGGAATAATCATGTTTGTAAATTGATTACAGGTGATTAGGATATAAACTAGGTTACATTGGGGCAAAAGTCGATTTTCATATGAATGTGTTAGAATTTCATAAGCGAATGACCACATTCCTGAGACAAAAGTAACTCAAAATTAGTATCTAACAAAACTCTATTTTTGAAAAAAGATTTAATTTAGAAAACATTACTGGTACTAAATTACAATTAACACTGAAAAAGTCCACTTAAAAATTCAAGGGAATAAGTACAAGAATAGTAATTGCATTATTTTTTAAATTTAATTTATTTGTTTGACAGAGAGAGAGCATAAGCAGGGGGAACAGCTGGTGGAGGAAGAAGCAGCAGGGAGCCCGATGTCGGGCTCGATCCCAGGACCCCAGGATCATGACCAGAGCCAAAGGCACTCACATAATCAACTGAGCCACCCAGGAGCCTGCATCATTATTTTTTTTTTTAATAGCAAAAAAACGAAAACAACTTAATGTCTATTCAAAAGAGGACTAATTAAATAGAACATTGTATACAATTAGCTAGATAGCAGCCATTAAAAACAATGATGCCACTTCATATATACTAACAAAAAAAGATCTCCAAGATATAACCAAAAAATAGAAACAAATGACAGATATGTATGTATTTAGTGTAAAGCCATTTGTGTTCTTTTTTTTTTTTTTAAGATTTTATTTATTTATTTGACAGAGATGACAAGTAGGCAGAGAGGCAGGCAGAGAGAGAAAGTGGAGGAAGCAGGCTCCCCGCTGAGCAGAGAGCCCGACTCGGGGCTCAATCCCACAACCCTGGGATCATGACCTGAGCCGAAAGCAGAGGCTTCAACCCACTGAGCCACCCAGGCGCCCCAAAGCCATTTGTGTTCTTAAAAATTAAGCCTGAATGATATTTCTCTGGAAAGATACACAATAAACTTGCCACAGTAATTCCTTCAGAGAGAAAACTATGTAGCTGGGAAAATGAGACTGACTTTTCTTATTAATATTCTTTTAGTCCTTCTGGATTCCTGTAGCATTTGAATGACTCAGTCAAATATTTTAAAAAGCAAAAGGTCAAGAGTAAACTGCAAGCTTTTAAAGTACATACTTGAAGGATACCTGGGTGTCTCAAGTGGTTAAGTGTCCAGCTCCTGGTTTTGTCATGTCTCAGGGTCATGACATTGAGCCTCATGTGGGGGCTCTGTGCTCAGTGGGGAGTCTACTTGAGATTCTTTCTCTACCACTCCTTCTGCCCCTACCCACCCCCAAATACATAAAAAATAAGGTAGATATTTATATGAACAAACCCTGGTGCACAGTAGACATTCAGTAAATGTTTGTTTATTAAATAAACCTGCTCCCTTATTTCTCCTCTCCTCTTATTCAAATCTCTTCTTTCCTTACTGTGCATGTTGGGGGTGGGGTGGATAACTAAAATTTCATAATGTATTATGCCTTGGCACTTACTGAGTTCTAGGTATGTGCTAAGCATTATGTTAACCTCTTGACATGTGTTCACCATCTCATGTAATTCTGCAACGTGCCTGGGAAGTAGTACTATCATTTCTCTTTTACATCTGGGAAAACTGAGGCTAGAGAGGTCACTGCAAGCTCAGGCAAACTGTGTTATATACATGCATACACACAAATAAAGATTGTAAAAATTATACTTTTAAGATATGCTGTGGGCACTATGAAGATCATTGTTATGCCCCAATAATGGGTCCGTGATTAAAGGAGCGAGACTGATATAAAGTGAAGGTCAAGCAAAGCTTTATTTCGCGCCAAGCATCAAGAATCTAACCAAAAGTTCAGGGCCGCACCTCTTATAAGAGAGGGCGACCCTTCTCTGTTTCACAGACTAGCTTTTAAGGGCAAAGGCCATGCGGTCAGGCCTGGCCACGCACAGGTGACCAATGAGATTGTAACACACACAGGAAACTCCACAGTGATGCTAGGTGACCAATTGAGTTAGAATTTACCCTAGTAGACATTTAAACCAGCCTATTACACCTTGATAGGGATTGGTGCCCAAAAGGCTCCCAAAGGGCCGGCCCATACTCCTTGGTAACCAGGGAGACAGTATGCATCCCCCCACTGATCCACCTTTGTATCTGGGCTTTGTTACCTGAAGCTGGTTTCTGGGACTTGTCTTCAAGTAAATCCCCTGGGGAAGGGGAGCAAGGACAGTTTCTAAATAGGTCCTTACATCGTACATTCACTGCCCTTCCAAAGTATGACAATCCCTAATACAAGGCAACAGCGAGCACTGTCTGGGGAAATTTGAAGGGGGGAATCTCAAGGGAAGGAGAAGACCCACATCATGGAAGGCTTCACAGAAGGGGACTTGGTTGATCAGGACTGTGGAGGGAGCAAGCAAGCAGGAGGAAAGTATGTGATTCATGGTTTCCACACTATACTAAGTGTTTTGTATATATTAACACCTTTAATTCTTTCAATTGTAACATTTCTTTTTTTTTTTTAAGATTTTATTATTTATTTATCAGAGAAAGAGTGAGCACAAGCAAGGGGAGAGGCAGGCAGAGGGAGAAGAGGTCTTCTCTGATGTGGGACTCAGTCCTGGGACCCGGAGATCATGACCTGAGCCAAAGGCAGATGCTTAACCGACTGAGCCACCCAGGTCACCCATTAATCCTAACATTTCTAAGTATTCTTGCTTCCAATTTTAGATGAATAAACCAAAACCTAAAGAGGAAACCTTCCCCAGATGCTCTAGTCCCCATTTAATGTCACTTTACTTCCTAATAGCCATCTCTATGAGGGATTACCAACATGCCTTGACTTATATATTATTTTAGATAACTTATATATTATTGTTAGGTAACAATATATATGTAGTTAGATATATATTATTGTTAGATTAAAAAATGTGTTTGCATTCACACGCACACACATTCCTTATTTCTAATACAAGTATAAACTACTTGAGGCATCTTTTATGCATCTTTAATATCCCCAAATTGTATGCTCCCATAGTAACCATGAAAATATTTATGGTAATATATTAGTGCTAGACTAATTCTGCATAATTGTGCTATTTTTATTTTGTGCTAAAGGTTTTATGACAGCAGATGAAAGAAAATTATTTGACCATCTCAAATCTCCTCATCTGAAATACTGGGTTCCATTCATCTGGTTTGGAAATCTTGCAGCGAAAGCCCGAAAGGAAGGTAGAATCAGAGACAGTGTTGATCTACAATCATTGATGACTGTAAGTACCTCACAAATCATCAGTCTAAGAGGCTAATCAGAGACCAGCAAGGATCTGGATGGAACAGGTCAGACCAGGACAAGTCTGCTTTGTTCCGGTTCCTTTGGAACCAGTATCAGAACCCTCAACATGCAGGACAGGAATAAGTCATGTTGATTGCTGGTGGTTGCTGAGAAACTCAGTCTAAACAGAATTAGGCTTTGTAACAGGCTCTGTAAGAAAGTGTCCCTTAATTGATTACCAATAGCTGCCAAGAGTTCTAAATGATCTTGTGTCCACATGGTGTGTTTACCATCCCTGGCTCCACGATCCTAGAATAAGATCTGGAGTAAAAATAAACCCGTCCAGTCAGATCCCCCCAGCTGGAATTTCCTGAGGTTAAGCCAACTTTTCAGATACTCCAGGAAATGAAATGATGTTTTCATTAAATAAATAACCCCGAGGTCATCTGAAAAGCAAATTTACAGAAGGGCTAGATAGACATGTGCCATGACCATCTCCTGCCTGAATCAGGCAAAAAGAATGAATGATATAAAAATAACTCCCAAATTAACATAAACTCCTCTTCCCAGTCTTATGTAATAACTTATGCTTGATAAAGGGGGGGTGAGGAATCAATGGATTAGAGTTCTTCCTGCTCCAAACAGAGATTATTCTCTATCAATGTAAGTGTTGTTGTAAAGTCCTCGTGGGGGCAGGGGGCAGAGGATGTGCTTCTTTTTTTCTAAAATCTATAGCAAACATGTTTTCAAAAGAGGTAGAGAAACAGGGAAAAAAAAATCTGCTCTCACAGAAATGTACCAAAATAGATAGAAATGACTTATTTAAAATATTAATGCCTGCCTTCCCATCACCACTTTGGACAAACATACATGTTAGAAATGATGGATTCAATAGAGTAGGGGATAGTTCTATAAAGTCCTGATTTCTTTTAATATTTTTTAAAACGTCCAACTACAGTCATCCATTTTGCATTGTGGAATGATGTTGATGGCCATTTCCAGAATGTTTCCTTTCGCAGCCTCATCCTTTTACGAACATATTCCTTTTTTTTTTTTAATATATTTTTTAAATTTATTTATTTGGCAGACAAAGATCACAAGTAGGCAGAGAGGCAGGCAGAGAGAGAGAGGAGGAAGCAGGCTCCCTGCTGAGCAGAGAGCCCAATGTGGGGCTCTATCCCAGGACTCTGGGATCATGACCCGAGCTGAAGGCAGCAGCTTTAACCCACTGAACCACGCAGGCACCCGTCTATGGACATATTCCTAAAAGCCACAGCCACACTACACATCCCAGGAAATCTTTACTGCCCCACCCATCATCTTAGTAAACTATGTTTTATCTGTTTCTGCCTTAGGAAATGAACAAATACCGCTCTTGGTGCAGCCTCTTATTTGGCTACGACTGGGTTGGGATTCCGCTGGTCTACACCCAGGTATCAAGCCCTTGGCACTCGGTTTTTCCTTGCTGCTTGCCGTAGGCACCTGGCGCCGGGCTCTCACTCAGGCTTCTCTCCGACGCAGGTTGTCACCCTGGCAGTCTACACCTTCTTCTTCGCCTGCCTGATTGGACGCCAGTTTTTGGATCCCACCAAAGGCTACGCGGGGCATGACCTAGACCTTTACATTCCGATCTTCACGCTCCTGCAATTCTTCTTCTACGCAGGATGGCTCAAGGTAGCCCACGGTCTCCGCGCCTGAGACCTACTCTGTAATCCCTGTCACGTTTTACCCTCTGCACCCTGGGTCTGTACTGAGTCACTCATTAATGAGCCCTTCAACGGTAGATTTAATACTGAATCGCCCAGAGATGTCATTACTTTTAAAGTAGGGATTCGAGAGATGTGAGGAGTACCATATTACAGCCATCTAAAGCAAAGAGATTACAAGAACAGTCTTTTATGGCTACTGATTTTTTAGTCTTTGTGTGCTCCCATTAGGATTCTAGTAATGTAATTAAAGTAATAACCGTAACTGCCTTGATTTTTTATGCCACAATTGGCAACTAGGCAGAGTGAAAGGGGTAAATAAGAAGACTTATATATCAGGCTTCAGCATTAGCATTGTATTATTATTTTGGTTCAGCTCAACTCTGCAGTTAACTGTGACTCCCTGAAATCCTACTAGCTGTCCCACATTAAAGGCATCCCATTTCCACAACTAGAACTGAGCCTCAGAAAAGGATTCATCAGAATCAAAACCAGAAATAGCAGGATTTATGATGACATTTGGTTTGCCAGGAAATTAAAAACAGGCCAGAGTCCTGAGAAGGACTTGTCCCACCATCAGTGCAGAATTGAGTTTGTCCTCACCCCTCAGTGCCCTCAACCCCCTCCCTCAGCACCCTCCACCCCACATCTGCCCCTCAGCCTGTCCTGGATGCCTGCAAAAACACCACAGCCTGAGGCAAGAGAGGTAGTATACATACACACAAAGACAGTGGCTCCATTAAGGTAATTGAAATCTAATGACAGTTTGAAGATAACTTGAATAAAATGAAATGTCCAATGCTGACCTTGCAGCCAGCCACACCTTGGGTGCACTAAAGCAGCCTTCCAGGCTGTGGCAAAATTTTCCCCTCCAGTGCCTTTGCTTTGATTGGCTTGAATCGTTAATCAGGAAAAATAAATATATTGGCATTTCAAGAAGTAAAGGCATGTCCTTAATAATTGGCAAAACATTTTCAGCTAAGTGACACTGATCCTTAATTATTTTTACCCATTTAAGACAGAGAAAGAGCAAGAGAAACTAACAGCTCTCATCTCCCATTAGAGAAAAAAGAAGACTCTGGTTTTATAGAGAGAAAATCACCAGGCTGGCCCAAATACTGGATTGTTCTGATCTTTTATTGTCCTGTCCCCTGAGTTCCTTGCTTTGTGTCCGTGTGGTGTTTGCCCAGCCTGCACGCAACTGTTAACAGTTCCTGCCTTCTGAAATGCTCTCTAAAATATTTTTTTAAAGATTTTATTTATTTGATAGACAGAGATTACAAGTAGTCAGAGAGGCAGGCAGGGAGAGAGGAGGAAGCAGGCTCCCTGCTGAGCAGAGAGCCTGATGCGGGGCTTAATCCCGGGACCCTGAGACCATGACCTGAGCCAAAGGCAGAGGCTTTAACCCACTGAGCCACCCAGGCACCCATGAAATGCTCTCTAAAATATTAGCATTCTGCTCCTTTATAAAATACTTTTAAAGGCAAAATATGAAAATACAATCTTAGCTCCTTTAGAACATAGACAGCCCTAAAAGGAGAGAACTGCTTTCCCACCCAATGGATTAGATGGAAAGATCTCACTTTCTAAGCAGCTGTTTTATTTTGCCCATCCTAATCTTTATAAATCTTTTCAAAATGTAAAAAAAAAAAAAAAAACCCACCTCATCTTAACCTTATAAATAGTATATTACTCAGTTATTTGCTGGAAAGAGAGCTTCTAAGGAAACTAAAAGCTATTTCTTGAGATAGTCAATCCAGAAACATAATATCATTTGGGTAGGTAAATGTAAACTCTAATATTATATACAGGAATGATCCCATAAAAGTGAAATTCTGGATGTAACGAAAATATTTTTAAGGCCCATCCAGTGACCTGGTACAACCTCGGGCCAGAAAGAGTGGATTGCCCCTGGAAGGTGCAGTGAGGGACTTTGACAGGAATATTGCTGTGAGGCTGACTGATTCGGGGCACAGGCCCTGCCCAGTTTCGTCACTTACAGCAAGGGAGATGCATCTCCAAGTCAGTGGTTCTCGACTTCAGCCACACACTTAAACCTCCTGGAGCTTCACCCAGTACAGAGAACTCAGCACAACCTCGCACCCGTTAAATCAGAATCGAGGGAGGCACCCAGGCATCAAGTGCCTTTAAAGCTCCTCAGGTTATTTCGATCTTCACCCAAGGCTGAAAACAGCTGTTCTAAGTGGTTAATGGTTAGACTTACATCCTAAAAATTAAGTAGGTAAATTTTCTACCAAATAGTCTGAGAATATAGAAACTCAACTAATCAATGGTGCCTTTATTTTTTACCCTTGTTTTTTCCCATCTAAGCCCAATGTAAAATCTCTCTACCCCCCAACCTGTCTCTGTCTCTCTCTCGCACATACCTACACACACACAATCTTGATAATAAAAATCAAAGATATTATTTTTTAAATTTATTTATTTGAGGGAGACAGGGAGAATACAAGCAGGGCTAGGAGCAGAAAGACAGGGAGAGAGAATCCTAGGCAGACTTTGCTGAACGCAGAGCCCCCTATGGGACTCGATCTCACAACCCCAAGATCATGACCTGAGATGAAACCAAGAGTCGATGCTTAACCAATTGAGCCGCCCAGTCACTCCTCAAAGGGATTATTTAAAAAGGAGGCGAGACATATTTGGCATATAAATCTCTCATCAAGGCTCTCCAATTCTGGAACACAGTAAGATCATTTCATATCCATCAACTATTAGAAAATATGTGGGAAAAAATGCGATAAGGAGCTACCTATACTTTTCCCAGTGGGAAACTGACCAGGTACCAGAAAACCCTTTAGAATAAAACAAAGGGAGTCAAACTCCAACTTTATGACTCGCTAGCTCTCTGACTCATTCATTTAGCTGTTATGTCCAATAATTGTAGAAACTCCTTGTATTATTTTCTTTAATAGTGTTTTAAATCTTTGCTGTTTTACTTCCCCATGGTTAAATTTTGGTCTCATCACCTGGGCCCTTGTAAATTTCTTTAGCTCACAGGCTACATAGCCCCACAGGTGCCCGGCAGAGGGCCTTGCACCCTGTCAGTGCTCCTTCGACATTCACTGCCTAGATCTGTCCCTGAGCATCAATCACTGGGCTTCTAGACAGTACACAGCTTCTCTTGGGGAGGGTCTGCACTGTCCCCAGCTGAATAGACAGACAGATCCACTAGAGAGCAAGCCCATCCAGGTGCCTCATTAGTGGTCTGAGTGTCAAGTCTCACTTGTAGATAAATATCAGTGTCGGTGGAATGACCCACTCCCCTCTGGGCTTCATATCATGGAAGTGGCAAAGGGCGTCATCTCCATCACCTTCAGCCTGCCTTCTTAGTCTTCACAGGCATCATGATGGCCTTGCTCTGTGTTCTCCACTGCAGGTAGCTGAGCAGCTTATCAACCCATTTGGAGAAGACGATGATGATTTTGAAACCAACTGGTGCATTGACAGAAACTTGCAGGTTAGAGGAGCTTCTCTTTCCTGTACAAACATTAATAATGAATCCCTTGTGGTGTTTCAAATCTGAACAGACTCGGAATTCGGGCCCCTGAGCTTCAGAGCTTTAGCCACAGATGAAAGAGGTTTGGCTTTTCAGTATGTTGTCTCACGTCCTTCTGGAACCTCACAGGTCCTGGGTCTCTGTTGCAGTAAAGATTAGTCCCTTTTAAGTAGAAGTTCAAGCCAATTTTCTTTGTAAGTTTCTTTATTAGCTTTACATAGCCTCTTCCATCTTTCTGCAGAGCAATATTTTCATCCATTCTTTCATCTGTTCTGTGTTGCCATCCAAGTGGGGGGAGCAGGGACATAAAATGACAGCCAGAAATGATCTGGTGGGAGGTGAGTTCCCGAATTCATGTGATGTAGGAGCCTGTGGTCAGATGACCACCCAGCAGGGCACTGGGCATGTGGGCCACAACAACCTGTGTCTCAAATTTAACTGAACAAAACCAAATGGGCCCCAGGACCCTGACCCCACAGCATATTCCAGAGAGGTTTTTCAGGAAGCACCAGTATGAGAGAATTTTCCTTTCCAATAGGACTGTCGTCAGACCATTGTCTGTCTCCCTCACAGGCTGAGAAAAGAATTTCAATTTGTCTGCTTGCTTCAGGCTTTTACTCAGCTCTTAAACAGTTCAAATGTTTCATCGTAGATCTCTGTTAGTTCACAAACTGGCCTGAACGTGGAGGCCCAGCACAGAGGAAGGGAAGCCAGGCCACTCCAGATTGGTAGGTGGCAGGCTGACTAAACAAGGGGACTGACAGACCAGGCTTGGCTTGGGTAGCCACAAGATAGGTAGATTTCCATGTCCACCTGCCAAAATCTTCCAAGTTTATACAGAGCCCTTAACTGTGTTCAGCCCTACTTTCAGTCAAGATGGTCTCAACAACAGGGTGCTCTCTCAAGGCTATGTCCTTGACATGGCTCCACTGTGAGAACAGTAGGCAGAATGTACATTCCAGTGAACAGGGAAGGGGTGGGGGTGATTGCCTGGGTTCAGCTTTCAGGTCAACAGAGATTAAATCTTCTCTGTGACCTCCTCCAACAATCACACTGTCAGTCTGTCAGGGAGGAAGCATAACAGTTAGGCCACTCGCTCTTTGGAAGAATTGGATTTGCGGAAGATTAATAATTTATTCATGCCTCAGTGTGTCAAAGTCAAGAAGAGAAAGCACTATATGGCCCCAGGCTGTGGAGATTTGCTGATATACTTTTCCAAACAAACAAACAAAAAAATCAGGATGCATAAGAAATGATATCAAGTGTAACTATGTTTATGGAATCAACAGAATGGGATATTGAGAATCTTCAACTTCCTGTAATGTCTGGAACTATGAGTTTGCTGTCAGGATAGCCATTAGACAACATGGTAACTCTGAACAAAGAAGAAAAAGGTGTCTCTCCTGCCTCCAGGTAAAACGCTGCTGGCTCCATTCTGGGCTTATGGCTTGATAAACCAAGTCTGGGCAGTTTTATAGCCCCACTTAACCCCCATTGCCAAGGTCAAGTGCTCTTGTGCAGTGAACAACATGCACAACTGTGAAGCAGCCTTGGTTACAGCAAATATAAATGACAGACATTTGTATATTTACTCTTTCAGACTGTTCTATCCTCCTGCAAATCCCATCCACCCACTAGAACTTACTCTCTTTGATTATACAACTCATATCCGAATTACTCTAACAATAAAACAATGATTTTAGGTCTCTCTTTTAGCTGTGGATGAGATGCACATGAGCTTACCTAAGATGAAGAAGGACATTTACTGGGACGATTCTGCTGCTCGACCGCCCTATACACTGGCAGCTGCAGACTACTGCATACCCTCATTTCTGGGGTCAACTGTCGAAATGGGGTAAGTGTACTTTTTAAAATCATCAATATTTGCAAAATACAATATGGCACTATTCTGATTTTTTATGTCCTAATCTTGAATTTACTTTCATGACAATTCTCAACTATTAATATCTTAGAAAAGTAGCCTTTTCAAATTTTCAGATATAATTAACATGCCCAAGGAAGTCTGAGAGTAAAGAGACTCTAGTTTCTGGTTTAAATGTGATGTGTGTGTAATTGGGGGTAATTTGCACTTCACCTTGTTTTTATACCACAGAAAAATTTCCAATAGTTATGAAACCATCTTCTTTTTTTCCCCCTTCCAATTTGAAAAGTAGTTTAATCATTCAATTATATAGTCATTTAATTATGACTATCATAATTAAATGTGTTTGTTTGTAACAAGTATTAACTAAGCATATACCATGTGCAGGCACTGCATTAGACTACATGGAGCAAGCAAATCTTAAGGAATGTGATAAGTTTTATCAAAAGTTTTCTCTAGGATTTTAATTCAACTATGTTGACAAGTCAGTCTCTGTTCTACAGTTTTAACTTAACAATCTGTCCCTCTGTACTTAGCTTTAAATAAATGGGCTGAGACCTGAACTAAATCATGCACAGTTCTTGAATAATTTTATTAAATCTGATAATGTATATGATTTTGGAGAAATGTGTGAATGTGGGGGAAGTTTAAGTATATTTGCTGAAAGCAGATGCCACAGTTTCCAAGTAACTTAAAGAGAAGACTATGGACAAATTTAGAAAAATAAGAAGAACCCCTCTAAAAAATTGTAGAGAAGACAAAAACTTTTGTAGGCTTTTTCTTATAACTTTGGGCAAAACTGTGTTTGCCTTTCTTTAAGGCCAGCTCTCAGATTTGTGAGGCGAGTTCGTGTCCTGTCGTTGCCACCTGGGACCTTCTGTCTTCTCCCCCACCATGTTCAGTCCTCCTCTTTCCCTACCATCAGGATATCTAGTTTCCACCCTATTCCTACAGCCCTATTCCTACAAGGCTTTACCCTGGGCCAAATGTCTCTTAATCCTAACAAATGATAGTTTGTGGCACCCCTCCCCTAAAGGAGCCACTGAGGCTGAAAGCCTTCTAAGATCCAAAGGGAAAGATGAAAAAGGAGAATTTTAGGAATTGTGGCAAATAATGAGATGATTTAGGAGCCAGGAGAATTGCCTTGTTGTCCTCAAAGCACACCTTAGAGAAGGTTCCAGGCTAGACTTTCCTCTGCTTCTAGAAGGCCTGCTAAGGCCCAGACTCTCCTGCCGAGGGCTTCCTCCAGCCTGGGTGTTCAATCCTCCCCCAGCAGGCTTCTCTGGCTCCATGAAGAGTCATTCCCTGTGGTTTTCACTTCTCAGCATTTTGTCACTCATTCTGCAGGGACAGTTTCATGGACTTTGAAATCCTTCTCAGTTTTGGAAAAATAATAGTTGTTTTCCTGTGAGTTTGTTTTTGGACAACTCAGTAGGTTTTAACATTTCCCTCCATTCCCATCACTGATGAATACAAAGTGTTCAAAGATCTAACTTATAAAGAAAAGAAACCAGCACATTTGATAGGGTCAGAGAATCAGTCGCAGTGATGGTTTTTGGCCCTTGGGCTCCATTGCTGTGGTCCAATAAGTTGTTTGTGCAGGATGGTTAAAATGATTTTTTTTTTGGTCTCAAGATTTTTATCTTGATCTGCACATTCATCCCAATGGTCATAATTTTACATTCTCATGTGAATGTCCATGTTCCTTAGAAAGCATTAAAATATATATTTCCCCTATTTCTAAATATAGAAACTCAGAATTAAGGATTTACAAGACCTCAAAGAAAATACCCCAAACAGTTATTGAGAAGATTAAATGAGATTGTAAACATAAAAACACTCTAGATATGACCACGGAACATTGTCAGTATCGACCTGTGTGAATCTCTTATTTGTGGATGTCAAAGTGAGGCACAGAAAGATTAAACAAGTCTAAGCTATTATTTGTATTAAACTAGTTCTGGGAAATGTAGAACAGAAAATAAAATGCTTCAGAGAAAACTAGGAGATATGATATTTAAGAATGCAGCTAAGTTTTTAGCTGTCAGAGAGCATTCCTGCAATTAAGACAGGCTGTTTGCTAGCATGATGGGAACAGGCTCAGGCAAAGGCCAGAGTCTATTAAGGGAGGCATTTAACCGGGCTCCTCTAGCACCAATTAGTCAAAGAAACAATTAGGTAAAAGCTCAATTGGTCTTGATTCTCTGCATGAATGGGGACCATTCCAGGGGATCCTCACAACCCAGGAACGTAACTACAAGAATGCAGGCTTTTGGAGAATTCACAGAAATGTCCTCTTTGATCCATCACTGTTGATTCCTTCCAGGACTGTGCTCTTGTCTAAGGACCGTGCAACTTGTCTAAGTTGTTTCTGGTTGCCTGTGATGGGAAACCAAGTCCAGCTAACTATAAGCAAAAAAGGGTTTTCTTGAGTCACATCTAGAGACTAGCCTCACTTTGAGCATGGCTGGATCCAGAGACTTAGAGAATGTCACCAGCACTCACTATTGCCCTGTCTCTCTGTTCCCACTTTTCTCTCCACTGACTCAGGTTTCAGGCAGGCTCACCCTTCCTGATGCAAAATGGCAAGATGGCAGCCAGAAGCTTTAGGCCTATGACCTAACTTCTCAGCAAACCCTATAGAGAGAGTACACCTGTTCTCCAACGCTTCAAACTAAAGTACCGAATTCGTTGGCTGGACTTGGCTAACACGCCCATTCTTGAACCAATCACTATCAATGGGGAGACATGATGTTTTGATTAGACGAGGCTGGTTCACATGTCCATCTTTGGACCAAGGGATGTGGTCAGCCGTACCCAACCATATGGAGTGGATGTCTTACGAAAATTAGGGTGGTATTACCAGGAAAGGGTGAATGGTTTGCTAGGCTAAGAAAAGCAATAGATGTCCTCTAAAATTACAAAAGATGATTCCCTAAGCATTGCATTGTTCACTCACCGAATACAATGCCAATACCAATAGAGCCATCTGACTGAAGCTCAGGGAAAAGCAAAGGTAAAAGTAAGGATTATTGTAGCCCAGGGTGATTTTATTGATGATGATGACCCAGTGAGCCTTTTGCATGAGAATCAAGACCAGGGGACAAAATAGTATAGTTGCAAACATTTCAGACAAGTGTTTGCAGCTTAATGTGCATATAAAATCCTTCCCTGGATGAGTAAGTTTTTTATTTTCTTATTCTATTGAGGATATATGTTCCCAGCAGATTTAACTCAGAAATAAAAGTCCTCTTATCTTTTCATATCAATATTTCACGCTTATGAGCACAATTCCCATGACCCAGAAATTCTAAAAAACAAGGCAATGCCCTTCCATAACTGAGCAAAAGTGCTATCCAGGGGCAACCTGAGAAATTACTCTGCGTCATGTTGTCCTTCATATTTGGCACGTTGTTCATTTCCACATAAAAAGGAAATTCCTTAGAGACCATTCCTCTCTCCTCTATATTCAGGAACATGTTCAAAATTTTGCCCTATTTTCTACACATTTACCAAATGTACATTAGTGAAATAAAACAAGTTGTCCCCCGTTTTTTATCTCAAGTACAAACTTAAAATATGGTGTTTTTCCTTGTATCTTCACATACACAACAAAGGCGTCCATTTATTCCAGGCAAAATACACTTTCACGGTCTGGTATATGGTAGGTTTTATGCCAAATGCCTGGCAGAGGCAAAAAACGAAAACCAAAGCAAAACAAATACCTCTGAAGCTCACAGACACAACGAGGAGGAGACTGGTTATAATACAATGTGGTAAACACGGCAATCAAGAAATGCTCACCAAGCCCGGTGAGTCAGACAAAGCTCCTTGGTGCTGAGGAGTGTAAGGTGCACTTTAGGAACAAATTAGGAGCTCGCACAGAGGATAGGAATACGGGGATCCAGCAAAGGGTAAATTCCAAGCCAAGATGAGTAAAAAATAGCAAGGAATCTTAGTATATTTGAAGTAACAGGGTTTTGTTTTTTTTAATTTCAACTTTACTGAAGTATAGTTGACATATAAAGCTATAAGATATTTAAAGTATATATTGCAGGGCTGCCATTTTAATTAATGCATTTGTCATTGTCCTTACCGTGGTGACATTATTAACCAAGATAAAAAGAACACCTGCAAACGGTCGTTAAGAAGAGTCGTCCATAAGACCCCCATGAAGAAAACACACTCCAAACCCCAAAAATGCAAATGGGTCTTCTCTGAGTGCTACTAAACACTTACGTCTAAGAAACCAAAACAAAACCTAGGATGCTTAAACTTAAGCCAGCATTACTGAAAATAAATTTCTTTTAAAAAAGAAAATAAAAGTAAGAGCCAGGCCTAGCCTACCACAGCTAGTTAGAGGTAGAAGGCTTTTCATATTATAGCACCATTAGTCATTCCAAAATCCTTATTCTTTTTTAAGCATTGGAATTATCATTAGCGCAAATGTATAAGTCTCTGAGGAAATGAAAGACCTGAAGTCTCATAACTCCCTTTAATCCTGTCTTAAAAATCAAAACCACCAAGAGTAAAGAAGGAGCAATCCCTTCAAGGCCTTCAAAAAACCCAACTGAAACATCTATCCATAACAGCTGAAGGACTCCCAATCCTGGAGAAGAGGGACTTTAGCTGCTTATGAAATGGATCACACAAGTGTGTACACATGGGGCTGTGCTCGCTCTCAGTGTCCTGCTGATGTAGACATCTGCTCTCAGCCTGAGAACCTTGAACCTCTGGCTGCAGCGCCATTTAAAGAACACTGCTTTATTGGGCTTCTAGCCAGGATCCAAATATGTCACCACTTCCTCGCTTTTAGAGTGATCTCAAGGAATGTGTCTATGAAGTCATTTTGAGATGCACTAAGAAAAGAGGAGAAATATACACGTTTGTAAGTTTCTTCTCGTTGGGAGCTGAGGGGTTTATTGAACATTTATTGACTAATTTACTTATCTATCTTTATTCCAAAGGTTCTGCGAATATGTAGAGATAATATAATTACTTTTTTGCAATTATACATATATATTTAATGTGCACAAAGCATTAGGATTGCACAGTACAGTCAGATGTATTCTTAATGATAGTAGCTCTATCATACCAAAATCTGTATTTAACAAGCAAATTATTAGATTGTGTTAAATATACTTCTAGATGGGTGTTTTGGGCAGTAATCCTCTCTTAGCTAACTATATTAAAATATTTTAGCTTTATAAAAAAAATACACAGGCTGATGTATACTATTGCATGCTTGGTTATAAACCACCCAAAATATCTCAATTTCTAAATCACTAACTTCAACAAAAAGGTATTCTTGGTACATTGATTTTCACTTAATGTACCAGAAAGGGTGGAGAGACGGAACCTCCCAAGGAGATGGCATTAAATTGGTAATTTTAGAACTTTCTCAGCGATTCTTCCATATGCCAACATGGCTTCACCATTGGCACTCAGTTTTCACCTTCTTAAAGATATAAGAGGTATAGATGACTTAATTTCTGTTTCTAGCAAAACTCTTGTAGACTACAATGGTGTGGAAATGTGGGGGACCATAAGTGAACCCCATGTTGGACCACAATTTATTTTTGTGTCACTCCATGGAGGCCAAGTGAGCATAACCAGAGTGGTAACAGAAGGCTAGATATGCCTGTTCTTTTGCCAGATTTGCCATAATCTTTGGTTCAAACTAGCAAGGAGGCAAGAGAAAGGTAGAGGGAAGGTTGCCAGCTCCGCGTGCATCTCACTGGGCTCAGCAAACCTCCCGTGATGTGCCACTGCTAGAAACTGTCCTCCAGCAAGGGAGTAGGGGGAATGCTGGGTGAATGCAGCCTTCTATCTGCTGGATTTTCCTCACAGTGGATTTTCCCCACACCTCCCAGCACAGAATGAGAGTTACCTTTCCCATCTCATAAATCCTGGGCTACCGCTTTGACAAGATTCTGCAGTGCAGAAGGTTATAAATAACAACCTTCACCTCTAATGGGTTTGAAAAGTGCATTTTGCTTTGCTGTGAATAAATGCTCCTCCACATGTGCTCCTGCTGCTCTGATAGATTTTCAGGCAAATTATCATCTCCCTCCAAGGCAGCTGCCTGACTTTGAGTAACACCAGCAATTTGAACACAATAAATCTGATGTGAGAAGTAGAACTCATCATATTAAATATGAGTTTCCTAAATTCTTTATTAAAATTCTGTTAAAATGACCTAAATTAATTGAATTTAAGTTGTCAAAATACCACTTAAAATGTGGTGCAACAAGAAAAAAAATGGCGACCATGTGAGGGGATGATGTTGGCTAACCTTTTTGTGGCAAACATTCCACAATACACACGTGTATCAAATCATCACATCATACACATTAAACTTCAGAATATTCTATGTCAGTTATATATTAATAAATCTGGGGGCTGATTAAAAAAAAAAAAAAAAACATGGCCCAGACTAAAAAAGGCAAGCATCATCTACTTTTACCCTTCAATCTTTTGAAGCTCTATATTTACCTATCATTCACGTGAGAAAGGTTTGTAAAAAGTTTGCTCCAAAAAAAAGTTTGCTCCAAAAAAAAAAAAAAAAATGCACTAAACCTCTCAAGTCATTAGGGCTGTTTTGGTCTTGCCATATCAGACACAGCCCAAGAATTCTGAAAGTCGCCGCCATCTCCAGCAGTCCTGTCCCCTGCCTCTTATGGCAACAGGAGGTGACCAGTGTTCTTCAGCGCCCTGACCAGCTCAAGCAGCTTCTCAAGAGCCCTTAATTAAATCACTGCTGCTCAGACCCTCAGATATCTGTCACTGGAAAGGGAGACTGTGGGGCTGATGGTGTTGTCGGTGTTCAACAGATATCTTGCAAATGTGGATTGTTGATCTTTTTTAACAGCTGAGATTGAAATAAGAACACATCCAATCCTGGCGCCAGTGTGACCTGTAGAAATAGTGCATGCTCTCCCTCCTTGGCTCCGCTAGCTCCAACTAGCCTGACTGGCTTAACAGAACCTAGTCTCTGTCCCCCACTTCCTCTTCTCTACCCCTTCGAAAAGAGCCCGGTACTTGGCACGACCTTCCTTAATATCATTTCTTCCGTATTGATGATTTACATTGCGTAGTCGGAATTTACTGCCGGATTGGGCCACGTCTGCCAGTGGCACGAAAACCACCTGATCAGCCCCATCTTCCTTCTCCAGAGGAACCTAGTTTCTCCTGTCCCCATGCTTCCTCTCCATTCTTTCAGTGCCCTCGTCTAAACCATGTCAGCGTCCTCCCTTCTAAGATGTTCATTGTCAGTTGGCAGCTCTAAGGTATAGTAACACTTGTAAAATATACTCTGGGAGGAGAAAAGGGAGTAACCTTTGGGCAGACACTATCCTCTCCTCCAACCAGGTGCGAGAAGTCAGCGATGACTTGGAAGTTGCCTCTGACAGTCTGCCAGTCACTGACAGAGTCCTTTTCATGTCGTCTACTCATCAAAGCTTTTCCACATCTATTGCTCCTTTTGAACTCCCAACAGCCTGTGAGGCATGTAGACAAAGTACTGTTGTCCTAGTTTATCGAGTAAGATGTTGAGTCACAGAAAGGTTAAGTGGCTCTCCTCAGGTCACACAGCTGGTTACAGTCAGCCCAGGCGGCAGAAATCCTGGCTCTGTAAGCTCCTGAAATAAATCATTTTCCTCACCACAGAGGCAATACTCAAATTCCATCTTCTGGACACTAATGGCTGCATGGCACTTTCCATGAATGTCCTCTGAGCTCTAATTACCTGCCTATCTAACTCCAAGCAAATTCCAGAACTTAAGACTTTTTTCAGCTGACCTTCTCTAATGTAAAGCAATATAATGTTTCCGCTATCACTGTTTTGAGGCATTTTTAAGTGGTGTTATATTTGGGCCTCAGGATTGTACTAACATTTATACAAAAGGGACACTTCAAAAACCAAATAAGGAGGAGAAGAAAGTCTAAAAGTCTAAAAGGACCTAAAAGGTACATCCAAGCCTCCCCAACTGAGAAATGAAAAACCTTTAATGTTTTCCATTCCGTGTACTCAAAGCTTTAAACCCTTTTGTTCTCAGACCGTGGTTTCTGCCATCATATTGGGAACCATGACTGTGGGAGAGAGGAGATGGGGGTGAGACATTCACACATGGAAACACTTGGAGGAAAGGTCGTTAGGTACACCTGCTAGGGAGTCTCAGTTTATGTTCTGGACTGAACATAAACACCAGGAAGGCCTCCTTCACCACATCAGTTACCCAGATCCTGGCTGCCAAGTGTTCCTCCAAGGACCCCCTATTGGGTCCTCCAGACTAACAGCATGGAAAGTTCCTGTGTCATGTTTCTCATCCAAAGCATTTCTGGATGACCATACTCATCAGTGTTGCTTTCCATGTAGTTTTCCAGCTCGCACACTACAACCAAACAGCACATGGCTACTCATGCCCTCCATCCACAAAGACAGTCCAGAACCACCCACCTCTGCGGTCAGGTCCAAATCCCTCAACCTAGCATGTGAGACTCCATACCACAGTCCAAGGCTATCTTCTCAGCTGTCTGCCTGACACTCTTCTGCTCTTGACACAACTCAGGTATCTCCCATTCCTCATAAACACCCTAGAGTTTCTCCTGTCTCATTTGCTCAAGTCATTTCTTCCACTTGGAATGCTCAGTCCCTTCTCTGCCCATTCGATTCTTACTTGATGTCAAAACCAGCTTGAAAGCTTACTTGACCTTCAAATGTAGCTATTTATATACAAGCTTCTCCTGCCTTTTAAATGATGTGATACAGTACTTGTGCACCCAATTTATTCATAACCAGTGCTCACATAGATTGAGTCGGGTAAGCGGATAAATCTCATGCGTCCACACCAGTCTCCTGAGGCAAGAAGGTGCAGAGGGATCTCATGGGCAGCCCTGCCGGGTGTCAGTTGAATCAGTACTAATAGAACAAGAGCATTGCCCTTTTGCAGTCTGCGCCTTGCAGCCGCTCTGTTTTTCTCTAACTGGTGACACAGGGCCTTAATCCTCTTGCCCCCATTGAATATACATGTCCCTCACATCAGTGCATCATTAGAAAATTGTGTCCTTTTAGGGCTTACAAAGTTTTGAAGTACTGATGGTACAGCCGGGTTTCTTGGAAGATACTATTGTTCTTACAGGATTGTGTGGTTCAGGAGGACTCAATGAAGAAAAGTCCCCAATAAAAAGTAAAGACCCCAAATGGAGGACAGAGGCTCACCCTATTGAGGGAGCTCGCCAGCTCCGCCTCAGATTCCCAGCGTGGTCATTTTAGTGAAGGATCGCACTGTCCCTCCTTGGGTGCCCTGTGTAACCAAGTGCCCTCCTGAAGTGTGACTGCAGATCTGACCTCAGGAAATCCAAGGAGAGGAGGGCGGCCAGGCCGCTGAGGCATGAGTCTGCGTTTCTGGAGTCCGTGTGTAAGAGAATCGGAGCCAGGCACAGCGCCGGGGGTGGGGGGAGCGGGGGCGGGGCAGAGGCTATCGGGTAGTCGAGAGCCCTGCTGGGGCTTTAGAAGAACAGCACGAGGTTGTAACCGGACGCCGTCCCAGGACATTCAGCTGGTTAATCATCTCACTCAGCCATCTTTTATTCATAAACACGGAGCGACGACGTTCTCTCTGCTGCTCACTGTGCCCTTTCAGGTTACACCAGTTTTGTGCTGCTCCAACTTTACCCTCTGGGTCACAGAAAGTGCACCTGGCCTTGTGCAGGCATCTCGTCCACACCGACAGTCACACGGATGGCCTCACGAATCCTGGACCGTGCCATCGGAGCATGGGTGCTCCCAGAGCCAGTACGAGCATGTGTGGTTTCAGGCTGAGGATTAACTTTGAACCTCAGTAAGACCGTATGTGCACCATGTACTTGTGCCGGACTTGGCCTAACTACAGCATAGTTTTCACTCCTATCCCAATTACCCATTTTATTTCAGCCTTGAAGGAGAAGATTCAAAAGGATAGGGTTATTTGTTTTACGTCCCAAATGTTGAAAATGCAACATTACCCAATCAATCAAACTTCAGCTGCTTAGAGCCCGGCCGCATGGCCAGGCCACACGCCACACACCACCCCTCCTCTGTGGCTGTGCTCTTGCCACAGTGTTCACATTACTTTTTTCTTAACCCTCGGTGAGCAGACCAGGGATGGTAACAAATTACCTGTGGGCAAGGACTGTTTTACTCATTAATCTGCATCGCCCCCGGCCACTCCCAGGCCTACCTTAACACTTGACCCCCCTGAAGCAGACTCTATATAATAAAGGGATTAAGAACAAAGGCTTTGAAGTTGGATTTGAGTTCTGCTCCCACAGGCTACATAGCCCTCAGGAATCTCTCTGGACCTCAGTTTCTTCATCTGTTAAGTGAGAATCATAATAGTACCAGCTTACACAATGAACATGGTAATTAAGTGAATTAATTAATGAAAGGACCTCCTTTCATTAAATAAATGTAAATGTCAGCTGTGTTTTGCAGGATCTTGCATTTAGCTATGATCCATTGTTTTGGGGGGTTCATGCACGTTAGTTCATGGCCTTAGTTCACCTGTAAAAAGGCTGAAGGAACGCACATTGTATCCTTTTTTTGATTAATGTTCAGATCTCTAAATTAGTGATTTTCAAAAGTATGGTCTGGGAAGTGCTGGGAATCCCTAAAAACTAGGATCTCCCCACAAGACCCAAGTCCTTAAGGTCAAAACTATTTTTCTAACAACACTAAAATGTTATTTACCTTTTTCACTCTCATTCTTTCCTGAGTGTGCAGTGGAATTTTCCAGAGGCTCCATGCTACGTGATGATGTCATCACTTCACAGTTAATGGAATGCGTGCTTGCACATTCTTGTATGTGTGGGTTTTATTTTTTTATATTCCTCAGTTATTTCTGATGCAGTAAAATAGCCATAACCCACATAAACAAATCTCTTTGGGGTATTCAATAGTGCTTCAGAGTTTAAAAAGGTCCTGGGACCAAAAGTTCTGAGAATCTCTGCTAGACTCTCTCAGGTTAAAATCCTCTCCATTTCCAGATCTGGAATGCAAACATTCCAGACTCTCCTTAATTCTGAGACACCTCCCGGAGGGTTGGGGTCCCAAAGCCGAGTTGCCTGCATTGTGTCGTTGTATGTTTCAGACTGTCCGGATCCGACTTCCCTGGCGAGGACTGGCTGTGGAATTACGAGAAGCACGGCCACCGCCATTCCATGATTAGGAGAGTCAAGAGATTCCTGAGCGCCCACGAACACCCCTCCAGCCCCCAGAGAAGAAGCTACAGCCGGCAGGCCAGTGACAGCTCCATGTTCTTTCCCCCAAGCGGTGATGTCAGCCCAGCCAGGGATCTGTTGGATGTGCCCTCCAGAAGCTACCACCGTGTCCCAGGCACCCCGAACCAGACCTGCTCCCCAGAGGGGAGCATCAAGATGTACTCCAGCCTGGGGGAGCTGTCCACCATCAGGGAGACCAGCCGGACGAGCACTTTGCAAAGCCTGAGTCCACAGTCCAGTGTGAGGGTCTCCCCCACCAAAATGCCGCAGGTGCCTGAGGTACTGATCACAGTGGCCGAGGCATCAGTGCCTGCGTCCGATGGCTCCATGGCCTCCATCCAGAGTGCAGAGTTTACTGGGGTGGAGCCAAGCGGGACTGGACAGCAGAAAGTCCCCGTGGGATTGATTCCTTGCCCCTCAGAGAAAAGGACACCTCCGAGGGACCCCAGTCCCCAGACTAGTTCTGCCAAAGATGAAAGAAATGTCCCCACATTTGTCTCTGGGGAAGACCCTAATGATGACAAGTTCTTGAAAAGGTGGAGCCTCCCGGGGTTCCTGGAGTCCAGCTACACCTCCCCAGTGGACCTCCGCCCAGATCCCATGAGCCCTGAGCCCATTCTCTTACCTGACACAGAAACATCTTCAGAGACCAGTGGAATCAACATCGTGGCTGGCTCTCGAGCCTCTCCTGATATGCTGTATTTAATGGAAAACCTGGACACCAAGGAAACAGATATCATAGATTTTAACAACGAGCCAGCTGAGGAACCACCCAAAGGAAGACCAGAACCTCTAGGACCGGGTTCTAGCTGAGGTTCTTACTTCCAGCATTAGTTCCAAAACATACCTAAGGACTGGTCAACTTTTGAAAAAGCCTTCATACTATATAAGCTACTTAAAACTACAGGGCATTATGATCCTAGTTTCTGAGAACTGAGAAAATCAAATACATTCACATCATCTGTTACAAGGTGACTTTCACAGAAGTCACACAGACCACAGCAACCTATCTTAACCAAACAAGGAATCTTAATAATATATCTATGGCTTATAATTCAGAGATGATGTTACCTTTGGAAAGGATCTTGTAGCCGATAGTCCCCCAGTTTTGCCCCCAGACAGACAAAGTTTGCTCTCCTCCCCACTTTTTCTCTTTTCTTCAACTCCTCAGTCATAAAGAGAGGGAGATGGGTCACACAATGCTGCAAAAGCTCCTTCCTAATACGGACTCGTTGAGGCTTTCTAACCGTCTCACTACCACGTTCTCGAACTACGATCCGTTCTTGATTCTTAAGCTTCACAGCATTACAACCTCCACCTCCTTTCCATTTCTTTTTCTCTGTTTTCTTTTTATTCTCTCATCCTTTTGTCTTTCCCTTCTACTCTGTCCCACCTTTCAGGTTGTACTATTTTCTGTTGCAAACTCTGCTCCTTACTTTTTGCCCTGGTTTGCAGACGATGAGGCCTTGGCAGCACCTCCCACAGGGCAATCAAAGATGTCCACAAGTCCAACCTGACGCACTCGAGCCTTCCAGTGGAAAGGGCAGGGGGGCTGATGGCAGCCATGGCCATTCTTTCTGTACCCACCCCCTGGTCTTGAACACTGGAGAAATCGGAAGCCAAGAGGACAAGGAATCTCATAAGCAAATGCTTATGGAACCAAAGAATAACAAGGCTTGAGTGTATTTAACACGAACTCTTAAGCTAAAATCCCAGTCATGTCACAACATGAGACCAGTTACTGCGTCTGCCAGGTTGTTTGGCATGAGGTAAGATATTGGAGCTGGGAGGTTAAGAGGGTCCAGGACGGCACGATGGGGACAGGACATTGACCAGTTCCCTCCAAGGAGTTGTTGGGGGCGGCAGTTCGTTGGGGCCTCTGACTTCGTGTGGAGAAGGCCATGTCTTAGGAGTGCTGCTCTCACTGTCTCTGTCGTATGGCAAAGCTTGACTACATATGACTTAATAAATAAAATAACCCTGATTGCTACCACTTATCGAGTACACATGGGTCCCGGCAGCAGCCTGTAAAGTTGACAGAGAATCTCACTAATCCCCACAGGAATTCTATGGGTCAGTATACTAGTCTCTCCATTTTAAAGATGAAGAAAACAGAGTCGTTGGAAAAGCAAAATAGCGTGACTTATAACACACAGCCAGAAAGGGGTAGAGCTCAGATTCAAACCCAGGTTTACCTGACTCAAGAGCCCACCCTCTTAACCTGGGCGCGCCCTCACTGTGTCAAGCCATATGTGAGGCCCTGAATCAGCCAGCCGTGCGCCCGCCCACAGTTCTGGAGGATGCCCCAAGGAAGCCATGCTCGAACTCCTCTAGCCTTGGCAGGCCCTCTGTCTGGGTGCTTCCTGCTTGAGTCTACCTGGTCTTTTTTTTTTTTTTTTTAAGACTTTATTTATTTGAGAGAGAATGAGAGTGGGGGATGGGCAGAGGGAGAGGGAGAGAATCGCAAGCAGACTTCAAACTCAGCGTGGAGCCTAATGCAGGGCTCGATCCCATGACCCCGAGACCATGCCCTGAGCCACTCACGTGGCTCATGAGACACTCAACTGACTGAGCTTTCCGGGTGCTCCTACCCGGTCTTTTATATACGCATACAGGAGGGCATTGCTCCCACTTTGAGCCCAGCCATCATCCGCTTCATTTTTCTGACAGAAGAAAGCAGTCAGAACCCTTCTCCCCAACCACTCCCAACATGTAATGTTATAATTAGCACATTTTTACAAGACACTGCATCCAACTGGGCCACCCAAGCTGCATGACAGCAGTGACATTTACTTTAACTGGATTTTCTCCAAAGACTGAAAGGAAATAATATTGGGAGAAATACTATACATCGATGGTTCTCTATGTGGGTCAAGAGGGTTAGCACCAGGGAAGGGACTGATATTCCCAAAGGGTTGTAAGGGCTATGTGATCAAGCCCCGATATAAACGCAGCTGAGAGCCAGCCCTAACCCTCCCCCAGCCTCTAATTGCTTTTTTTTTTTTTTTTTTTTTTGGCTATTTCAACTTAAGTTGAAATTCTCTTCTCTTTGGCTTTATCTATTGCTCAAATTCAAACAAGTTTCTACCTAGCTGCTTTCAAAATATAAGCAATTTTTGTTCATATATCCAAGGTGATAAATGACACATGAACAGAATGTATGACTCCAGGTGTCCACTCTTCTGGACTAGGGAAGTGTTCATTCATCTCTGCTTCCATCCATCACTTACGTACCTTTGTCCAGAGAACTATTTAATTTCCTCAGTACTTCATCAGACTCTGAGGGGGCCTCCTGTTTCCTCCTTGCACTGAAAGCTGAATAATGACTCATTCAATGAGCCCATGTGGTTGAATTCAGCAATAAATTCAAGCTAGCCCAGATCAGATGAAGAAATCTCTATTCATTCTAAAACGGGTTTTTACCCAACACAGACCAAAGCTGGAAAAAGAAAAAAAGAATTTCTTCTCTGGTGCCTGATTTCATTGCCTGCGTAGCCCAATTTCTCCTGAGCTCTGGAAACTTCTACCCCCTACATAAATGGTCACCTGGCCTGCTGGCTTAGTCTTTTTGGCTCGTCCAACCCCTAGAATAGGCTCTCCCATGCATCGGATGCAGTCCTCAAAGCCAGAGAGTGCCACGAGGCCAAGACCCCTTTACCCCCTTCTCTCTCAGCCCACAGGAGCTAGCCATGTCCTGTCCACAAATCAGGGAAGGTAAAGGCCAGTGGAACTTCTTCTCTGTCATCCAAGAGTTCAGGGATGACCCCTGATGCCCCCCACAAAACTAAGAAGGCTGTTCTCTCCCCTCTTTAACTGTCACGTGAACAGCTGGGTTCAGCTAAGCCATGGAAAACACAGTTTAAATGGAATGGAGAAATGTAAAATTGTCCATTTGTTTAAAGACTCATACATCCTCTTTTTTTTTTTTTTTTAAGATTTTTTATTTATTTGTTTGTCAGAGAGAGAGCACCAGCGAGCACAAGCAGGGTAAGCGGCAGGCCCTCCGCTCAGAGGAGAGCCCAAATGCGGGACTTGATCCCAGGACCCTGGGATCATAACCTGAGCCAAAGGCAGACGCTTCACCGACTGAGCCACCCAGGCATCCCCTCACATGTTCTCATTTTCAGGGCCTTCGCTCTCTAGCTTCTTCTCCAGAGAAATTGATTCAGTCCTCAATCATTTTTCTAAAATCCTCTCACTATAACATCTACCTTCTGGGAATCCGCTGAGCCCAGGCAGCCATGTGGTGTAATGGACTAAGGAGTACAAAACCGGCCTGTGACTTCTGCCCCTGTAGCTCTATGAACTTGAACGAGCCCCTGTCCTTATGGCTCTCGCAGTCTCATCTGTGAAATGGGCTCTTCTCAGCACCATCTCTCTGGTCCTTGGGAGGGGTTGAGGGGGCTTATGAGAAAAGGCTGGAAGTCCCAGGCAGCAATGTCTTGATGGGTTGGGCTGAACTTGATGACCCCATGATTCTGCAGGAAAAAGGACTTGCCCCTTTCCACTTTGGCCATTTGCTTGTTGAGGTCCCTTTATTCTCGAGGATTCTAATCTCTTTCATTCAAGAAACTTGTCAGTTCTCTTTTGGCTTCATTTTTTTTTTTTTCTTTCCTACACTTCCCAGCATCTCCCCCGTCTTCCTTCTCTCTAGTGTTTTGTCATTCCTTCACTTCTCGCCAGACTTATCACCATGGTGATGAGTGCCTCCCCCACCCAGTCTCTGCACCAATCTCCTCAGCCAAAATGTGGAACTTGGAACCATTAGTTGCTCCTGTTCTTTCCACTATAATTCTAGAGGATTTCGCACTCCTGGTTTGAAGTCAGAGGACCGCCTTAGGGCAGCTAATCTCCCCAAACCTGGTTCTTTTTGGAATTAAATCTGGGTATTTTGGAATAAGCACCGCAACTGCCCTGAAGCAAGAGCCAAATTCAAATCTGATTCCACCTGCCCTTCCCTCATCAAATCATCACGTACGTGACCCACAACAAACATTTTCTGAAGTGCTGGGGGGTGGTATTAACAGTCATAACCAAGGATTTTCTTCATTTCATCTTATCGTACTATCTCACGGAGATCCTCAGTCCTTTCACATGCATTCTGTTTTTCTTAGTTCTACCAACCCTAATTTGGGGGACAGTTTTCCCACCAAAAAGGCCACTGAGTCAAAAGAACCAATTTGAGAATGCCCGCCTTGTCCTCCTATTGCAAATCCTAGAGAATCCAGAAGGTTCCCAACCCACTGGCACACTGGCACCCACTCTTCCCAGCTCCCTTCACACCTCTGCGGGGCACACGCCTGTGGTTAATGCAAACAGGAAACAAAGGCACCGACCCGGGAACGCAGCGGCCCAAGAACCACAGTTGCCCTCATGACTCAGTTAACTCGGACCAAGGGTTTCCGTTTTTGTGTGGTGGTTGCTTTATTTCTGAATTAATTCAGGAAATGGGCCCCAACCTTTTTGCCACAGGTAGATGTGGCTGGATGGTTACCTGGACCCATCTTCTCGGAGCTTCTGGTTTTAAACTTTTACCGAATAGAGTCAGCAAACAGATTGCAGCATCTTATACCCTGAAACAAGGAAGAACATTTCTCAAACAGATCGTGTACAGAAACGCCGGTGTGTGTAAGCTAATGGTTCTCCACTGGAGGTGATTTTGTCCCCCCGCCCCGGAGGTATTTGACAATCTCTGGAGATGTTTGGGGTTGTCACACTGGGGGGCGCGACTAACTAGGGATGTTGCTAAACTAGACATCCTACACTGGACAGGACAGACCACCACAACAGCTAGCCGACCACAAATACCGCGGTCAGGAACTCTGACTGGGGCCAATAGGAAGGTTAAAATGAGACAACCATTGGGGAGACTAACGAAGAGAGATGAAGAAGAGTGAGGACTAGGGAACAGCAGATGAACTCAGCCACTGGCTGAACTCCAGCGGTGAGCGCCAGCGGCAAGCTGGGCACAACTTCTCCCTGATGCTGAAGGAGCCAATAGGCCAAATCCAGAAAAAGTGGGTACGAACCCAGAGTTTTGCCCTGAGAGAATTCCCTGGATGGCTCTTCACCAGGAAGAGTGGCCAAACGCCATTGCTAGCCTGGCGGTGTGGCTCACAGAATGGGTGGTGACAATATATTCTACCAAACATTACATAAGAACGTGCGCCAATGCACTGCTAGATAATGGAGAGTTTTAGCCTTTATCTACGTCTCCCTGAGGATCAAACAAATAAGCCATATCTTCTAGAAATATAATTTGGCATTTTACTTTGTATAGAAGGGATATTTTTCAGTAGAGAATTGTTACAATGAGTAGGATATCTACCTCCTCCCCACAGGCCAAGCGACATCACGGATTTCCCAGCGTTCCCAGGAGAATAACATCAGAGACTTAGCGTCGTCCTGGATGATATCACCAGTCTTTTATTATGACTTTTATTCACAGTCACTCGTGAAGCAACTGCTGTGTCAACCACGAAGCTGGGCGGGTGGAAGTGGGTGGGAGTTAGGCCCTCCGACTCTCACATCATCTGTCCTTCTCTTCCTGTTTGTATGTTTGTTTCATCCCCAATCCTGCTCACTTCTGAACTATTTTAATTTGTTTAACGTAAAGCCCTTTGTTTGCAAATGTTCTTACACAACCTCCATCTGGGTGCAAGTTTTAACTTAGGTGAATATTTTTATGTTCTAGCTCTCATCTGTTTCTTCATGTGTTTATTTACTCCCTACAATGTTTTTAAGGTCCCCCCGCAAGCGCCCTGTGTACCTCCCATCTGTTGCTTCTAACTCCGGCATCTTCTGAGATGTCTTCTTTCTCACTCATCTATTCCCTGTTGCCTCCCTCCCTTCCATGGTTAGCTCCTCCTCCAAAGGCTTCCTTTATGGTCCCCATACCTGGGAGTCACAGTCACTGAGTCACAGAGTCTGAGTATACTAACCTGAGTCCCTCCTGCCAGACACGCTCCAGACCCACAGCGCTGGCTGGCCCTCCCCAACCCATGGTTTCTCCCCTCCATCTTCTCCCTGCCCCATGCTCGGCACTACCTATGTTTTGCATTTTTCCAGTCTAACAAGCGTAAAGTGACACCTACTCCTTGTTTAATTGACATTTACCTGCTCATTAAGTATTCCTGATCACTGTATGACATTTACCTGATTTACTAATGACGTTAAGCATCCCTTTATATACTTCTTAATTCTTTTGGGACTTCTCTTCTGAATTTCCTTTTCAAATTCTTTGCCCTTTTACTTAAGGCGTTTCTATGTTTTTCTTGTTGACTTTCAGGAGTTCCTTCTATATTCTAGAACAATAGGAGACAGTCTAAAACAATGGTTTTAGACATTGCAACAATCTTTTTAACCCTTTGAGTGTCTATTAAAAGTGTCTGCCTTGTTGTTATTTGTTGACTAGAAATCCTTAATTTTAACATAATCAAGTTCATCAAGGTTTTGTTTTGTTTTGTTTTGTTTTGTTTTGTTTTTAATGCTTTTGCAGTTTTGGATAAGAAATCCTTCTGGCCCCTATGTCAGGATGCTCTCCCACTCTCTTAGATTTTCCTATGAATCTTTACAGTGGTGTGTAGGTGTCCAGTTTTATTTTCCTCCATAGATTGAGGCAGGTCCCCCCATCGCCTCCTTCTAAGCGAGCAGTCTATAAAGTTCCATGTACTTCCTGTAAGACAGATACACTGGTCTGAAGGAAAGTGGCATCTGAGAGAGAAGAAAGATGGGGTATGAACAGGAGAAGAGAAAGCTGAGTTCAACTCCATCAAACTCCAATTCCTCCCCACTAAATACAAACCGTTTCCAAAATGCACTCCCTCCTGTTGTCTTTTGACTAGTGATTTGCCCATTGGAACGCCTGAAGCATGCAAACTCCTGTTATACTCGACCGCATAGAAACCCACGAGATCTAAGCCATGTCCTCCATCAGGCCGAGACCGAACTGTGAGAGCCACGCCTGACGCGCGGGGAGCGCCCGCCTAGGTCTGTGCTGCAAGGATAGCTCAGGCTCCCGCCACGCTCAAAGGCAGGCGGATGGGATCCCAGAGGCGATCCCTGTCCAGCTGGGGACCCGCCGAGGGGCAGATGTTACAGCCGGGACCTGCGGGGCTTTCCACCGTTGTCTTCACCCTCCTGGAACAGGCTCTGCTCCAAGATGGGTGGATCCGGGGTGTTCACGGCCACCCTCAGCCCCGTCCTGAGGCCCACGTGTAAAGCCACAGACCTAGAATTCCTCGAATACTCTGTCTCCTCAACAGAAGCCACATGTCGTCTGTGGTTCTGCTGAAACCCTTCCACTGACTTTCAGCATCCCGGCACGCGGGCTTCTGGGGAAACAGCCTGATAAAGTGGCCGCTCCGTGAGAGGTTCTCCGTGGTCATTTCCACTCTACCGGTGTTCTCATTAGTGCTGACTTGGGCGCCTCGCCGCTGCATACACTCGCTGCGAGGGGGTCATTACCCAAGGATCGGGGCAAGGGCATCCCCGAAGCCCAGCGAAGGGAAAGTGCAAGGGCAGAAGCACTTAAAACAGTTCCACGGTCTGAACCCGAGCTGGATATATGACCTTGGTCCGCAGCGGAAACTGGTGGCCGGTGGCCTGAGTCTGAGTTCCTCCCAGCTCTTGCTTGTCCAGGATTGTCCAGTGGGCCACAGTCTCCGCCACCGCCTACCGCCCTAGCCTGGGCCTGCTTCACTTGGTTTGGCCCTGGGGGGTGACCTGAAACGGCTGCTCTTTTACCAAAACATCCGCAGCTCCACGGAGACCTCAACCACCGTGAGCTCCTAATCCGTGCCAAGAGGGAAAGGGGAAGAAGATGCAAAGTTAGTGGTGGCAGGTCCTCGGCCTATGTATTACTATAAACTCCAGCAGCCCCTAGCTACCACCCGCACATGATAAACCTGTACTCCGTCCTCCTCCTGACCTGCTTCTCCGGGAGAGCTGGACAGGCTTGGTGTTCTCCCTGGCTCACTGACAGGGCAAATCATTCTGGACGCAGGGACTCTGGCACTAGCTGGCCACGCCTGACCAGGCTCCGTTGGCAGCAGGCCCTGCACGGATGTCAGATCCAGACAACCCAGGAACAGCATGTCATTTGTGTGTCGTTCCCACTGGAGAAACTCTAGCTGCTGTTCATAGTAGCCGGCGGGCTGGCTGTCTTTTGCCATGGGGAGAGGGGGGGCTGCCTGGAGCCCTCCTGCTATTTCCAGCCATTGACCTCAGTCTGAGGTCAGCTCCCGAGCCAGTGGTGTGGAACACGGGGTAACAAGGGCAGCTCCGCAGAGAGGGCGGATAAAAGGATATGTAATTTCTAAAGATTTGTATGTATTCATTTGACAAAGAGAACCTGCACACAAGCAGGCAGAGCAGCAGGCAGAGGGCAAGGGAGAAGCAGGCTCCCCACTGGGCAGACAGCCTGGCCTGGAGCTCCATCCCAGGACCCTGGGATCATGACCTGAGCCAAAGGCAGATTCTCAACTGACTGAGCCACCCAGGCACACCAAGGATATCTAATTTTTTTTTTTTTTTTTAACTTTTAAAAGCTAAGTTCACCCCTGTAAGGAAAAAGGCAGGTCTCCCTACTAGTAGAAGAATAAACAATGAGGCCCTAGTTGGTAAGCCCTGGTGGTGTGGGGAAGAAACCTCTAACAGCCATAAGGACCCTTCCTCAGAACATACTACAAGGGATGCTCAGAGAGCTTGTGGGAGGCCCTGCGGAGATGGAGAACAATGAGGAAGAAGCCCAGCATCAGATTGGAAAGGAGCCTCTCCCTCTGTCCCGTCAACATTTAGAGTTGGAGTCTGCCCCCCCCCAGCCACCAGGGGGGTTCTCTGCAGCTGCCTGACCTCTGATACTTGAGGCCACCCCTGTGCATGGCTTTTGCAAACCCCACTCTGCTGTTAGCCCCCCAAGCAGGCAGTGCCATTCTGCTGCAAACGACACTGCGAAGATCCACAGGGAGACCTGCAATCCGCTGGCATCCAAGCACATCCCTCAGGGACTCCAGGACCCCCAGTGAGCAGATGGGAGTCATGTGGGCACCCAGCTCCGCAACCCAGTGCTCGCCCCTTTCCCCTGTCAGTGTCAGCAGACACACCCGCTCCTGTGGATCCCCAGGGAAGGTGATGGGAGACAAATCCGTGGTCTTCCGCAGGGCCCAGGGCACCAGAGGCACAGGGGGGCAGAGGGAGCTCTTGCTTATGCTTTATTTTCCCCTCAGAAAACTCAGCTTCAAATACAGCCTAATCACCCTTTGTCAAGTAGAGAACATAAACGGGAAGAAGGTGAACTTTGGGACACGCAGTGTGTGGGCTCGAATTCTGGACCCACCCCTGCTCGTACAAAGTTACTTAACCTTTCTGTGATTTGGTTTCCTCGGAGATAAAATGGGGATCATCGTAATGATTATTGTTATTATTCGTGTTAAATGAGTTGGTACAGAAAAAACTCGGAGTATATTGTGTGTCATATATTAAGCACATGATAAATGTTTGCTGCCATTATTGTTTCCTCCTAGTATTAAACAGGATGGTGAATAAGGGCTCTGATTCTGATTCTCTGAATAAGGTTCTGGTCGGGCCCAGACACTTGCTAGCTATGTGACCTAGGTCAACTTATCTGACCTGCTCTAGCTTCTGTTTCAACAACTACAAAATGGCATCAATGCCCGTATCTTCCTCCCTAGGCTGTTTTAAAAGTCAGATGAAATAATGGATGTAAAGCAATTAACACAGGACCTGATGGAAAGTTATGGCTTCATAATTGTTAACTGCCTTTATTATCATTTAATGAAGTGGGCCTGACTTTAGAGCAAAAGTAAGATTTGAGAATGTTCAAGGTGTTTTCCCTGAAGGCATAGAAAGGACTCCTTTCCAGAGTCAAAGATCGAAGTACATAACTTCTTCAATTTCCTGCCTTCAACTGAGTTGACAAAAGCCTATAGCGAACTCCACTTGACAGAGGCAAAGGCCCAAGAGGGGAAGGAAAGGTGGAGGTGTTTCTCCAGCAGCGAGGCCCAGACCTGCCTCCAGGTGGCAGCATTTTAGCATGTTGAACTTCAGGAAACCCCACCCTAGTCAGACCCTCCGGTTTTATCCACCTAAACCAAGGGTCATGGTGATGTTTATCTGTGAGAGCTGCTGAAGGTTCTCAGACACACTAGAAATTGCCTCTGGGGGGGAAGTGTGGGACATAGACGGGCCTGGAGAGAAAGTAGGGTCACATCTAGGATGTGCAGGGTTCCTCTCTGTATTAATCATTTGAGTCACCCCAAATCAGTGTGCCCCTTTCTGGAGTCCCAATCTTATGCCAAAAAGAAGAAGGAAAAAACAGTTACACTCACCCCAGGAGTGACCATTGGCCAGGCAGGTCCTTCCTGGAACCAGGTTCTGGTCACCGGGGTGCAGGACACCCCCATCAGTCTCAGGTCACCCTGCCTGGATGGCACTGCCGGCCCCCTGTCACCCCAGTCCCACCACCAGAAAGGGCCTTGAAGATGAGAAACCGGAGGAAGGCATTCCAAAGCACGGAAGGGCTTTGGGTGGGAAGGAGGCTTACTGGGAGCTGGGGTTGCTGGTCTAAGATGAAAAAGAAGAAAATAAAGGAAGTGTGGGGTGGTGTGGGAGAAAACGGAAAAAGGCAAAAATGAGGAGGGGTATCCCACGTAATCTCCCAGGCCCACTCAGTAACCCAAGTGCCTTCTGTGGCCTGCCCCCTCCTTATTCTGAACAGCAGGCCAAACACGCCCTCCTGTAATCCAAAGGTATTACCAGATTGGAACTAAGGACAGCCCAGTCACACATAATTTGTTTCTGAAAACTTTGGTTCACATTTAAATAGGTTGTTTACCAAAGAGAAAAAATCTAAGAGTCTTATCGAGAGGGAAAACAAAGATGAGCTTGTTGTCTGAGATCAGGGAGGTGGTTCCGCTAGCCCCTCCAGGCTCGGTGCCTGGGGACATTAGTCAGAGTGGGAAGGTAGATCAGGATGGAGACAGAGAAGACAAGGCCGCCCCAGTAAAAAAAAAAAAAAAAAAAGACTGTGGGCGCCTGGGTGGCTCAGTGGGTTGGAGCCTCTGCCTTCAGCTCAGGTCATGATTCCAGCGTCCTGGGATCAAGCCCCGTATCGGGCTCTCTGCTCGGCGGGGAGCCTGCTTGCTCCTCTCTTTCTGCCTGCCTCTCTGCCTCCTTCTGATCTCTGTCTGCCAAATAAATAAATAAAATCTTAAAAAAAAAAAAAGTTTGACACACTGGCCTGAGCAGAGCTAGGGAGCGTCAGCTGTCACCATATTTGGGGGACCCTCAGATCCAACTGCTCCTCTCTCCTTGAATGGATGGGACACTAAGGAATAGAGTCTCTTCATCGACAGGACACTGAGGAACAGACCTCTGAGGCTGCTGATATCCCACAGGCACCAGGCTGGTGACAGAAAGGCATCCACCCTCGGTCTCTCTACCACTGATCCTGGAAACTGGATCCTAGAAATCCAGTTCCTAGGAACGCGGGGTGGGAAAGGAATTCTGGTGTCGCCTAGCTCAGGACCCCACTGCATGACACAATCCTTTCTACAGTAGCATTGCCAAGATTCTTCCAGCCAGAACCCTCCAGTGAAAGGCAGTTCGCCCCTCCCAAGGTTACCCTTTCATGCTCCCCCACCTCGCTCGGTAGATGGCCCTCACCACACTGAGCCAAAAGCTGCCTCCTGCCAGCCGGATCTCACCATTCCCATACCCCCTCTGGCTCCATACCTAATTTGTCCATCCTTCTCCACTGTGAGGACCACAGACACTTGAAGAATGCCATTATGCTGTGTCTCTAGAAGCCTCCCACACGCATGCGCACTCTTGCACACGTGAACACACACACACTCACCTTTCCTTGAAAGCAAATCTTGCCAGATAATCTTTACATTTCCTGATCCCCTCACCATCCTTCTCTCTCTCTACACTGAAGTGTCATAATTTCACATGGCCCTACTCAAATGTGCACCCAGAAGCAAGTATAATACTATAATTTTGTGTGTGTGTGTTTCCTACCAGTGCACAGTGAAGCAGCACAATCCACTTCTTGTTACAGACATTTGGCTTCTATCCATATAGCCCCATAATGGCGGGGACAAGGGATCAAGCCTGCTCTGCTCACTGCTGTGACCCCTCCCCAGAGGTTAGACCACTGTCTGGCCCTAGGTGGACACGCAAGAAATATTTGTTTAGCAAATGTATGACATTTTGAGAGTATGGGCTCACTTTTGTTTTTGTTGTAGTAGTTGGTGGTGGTGGTGGTTAGTAGTCAGGAAGAACAGTTTTATTTTGGGTATGCTTAACCTTATCCAAGTAGGCACATCAAATGACAGCTGGCTATCAGACAAGTTTAGAGATTAGAGGAGAGGTCAGGGCTGGAGAGAGAGATTAGAGTCACCAGCTCAGAGAGTGTGGCCCTCTTTCCACTTGGCCTCCCAGAGCCAGTGACCAGGAGAACACCAGTCTCCCCAGGAGATTCCAGTCCTGAAGGCAGAATGCTTGCCCTCTTTGCCGAACTGAACTCCACAGGAAATATCGGAATCCTTCTCATACGCATTTCTGCGAGCAGCGCGGTCAGTTTTTTGTTACTGCTAGAGAAGGTCAGCCCTGCCAGCTGTAACACAAATTTTCATCTCAACACATGGCTGGGAATTTAGAGACCAATGAGCAAGGCAGAGGCACTTGGGTACTGTCTCCTCACATCCCTCCACCTAGGACAGGCACACAATTGTGGAATCTTGGTGTCAGGCCATCCCGTGGACTCCTGGGGCCAGGAGTGCCCTCTGCTGGTCACAGGAACACTGATGCTCCTGAGAATAACTAATGACATCAGGAGCCAATTAGTGATCGTGATGACTACCACTTCTCACGAGCATTTACCATGAGCCAGATTTGTAAGGAAAATTTTACCCAGCTAATGCCATTTAATGCTCATCCTAACCTTACCAAGCTCACTATTTTCCTATTTCACAAATGAGGAAATTGTTCAGGGCATTCAGATGATTTTTCTCCAAGTCCCAAAGAGGAAGGTTGGCTGGTTGGCTGGTCTGCTCCTGGCCATCCTTTTCAAATGCCTCAAGATAGACATAAGCCATCGCAGAAGGAAAGGGTGAATTTAAACTAAACAAATAAACATGTATGTTTTTCCTTGTAAAAGTAAATACATTATTTTCTGGGAAAATGGAAAGAAAAATACATTGCCACACATCAGAACAACTCTTAGCATTTTAACATGCTTCTTTTCAAAAAATTTTTTTTTCTCCTATCCATCTTTTTTTTCATGACTGAAATCAAGGTCTAGTGCAAATTCTTCACTAAAGAAGATTCTTAAAGATTTCCTTTCTTCAAGAATTTTTGTTCTCAAGGGGTGCCTGGGTGGCTCAGTGGGTTAAAGCTTCTGCCTTCGGCTCAGGTCATGATCCCAGGGTCGTGGGATTAAGCTCCATATTGGGCTCTCTGCTCAGCGGGGAGCCTGCTTCCCCCTCTCTCTGCCTGCCTCCTGCCTACTTGTGATCTCTGTCAAATAAATAAATAAAATCTGAAAAAGAAAAAAGAAAAGAATTTTTGTTCTCTGATGAAATTTTCATATTTCCTAGTCAAAGCAACAGGTATCTACTAGGACCTCCAGGAAGAATCTGACCTAGAGCTCCTTGCCAGGAGTTCTGCAATATCCCAGCCTGTGCAAGCGTACTTCCCAGGGGTGCTACGGAGACTGAGCATGGGAAACCTCAAGGCAGGTCACACGGCCAGTCAGCCAAGTGCACTGCCCACAGGGCAGGTGCTGAGGGCGAACTTCGGGGGCTGGAGCCTGGTTCACTCCCAGCAGAGGTTAGCACAGAGGCTCTCAGCAGGGGGAGCCCCCAGGCAGCCACCTCCAGGGCTTGGGATTTTTGGCGAGTTTGCTTTTGGCCACCAAAGGGACGTGGCCTTGTGGCAGCCCTCTCTGTGAATCTGTTTCACTTTTCTGCACTGTTTCCTGGAAAGTGGCTCTTCTTGCCAGAAGTCTCTGTGCCTCTCTCTGCCTTGGAAAGAAGCTGTTCCCCTCCAGCGCAGTCCCTGTGGAGCTGTGGCATCTTCAGTCAGACTCCCAACTCTGCCCCTGAACCAGCTCAACAAGCTGAGCATGGCTGAACTTCTCAGGCCCGTTTCCTCGTCTGGAAGATCAGAGTAACTGTTCAGATTCCCCAAGAGGAGTGAGGAGAGGTCAATGGACGTTTATCTGAGTACTGCGCACATATCAAAGCTCAAGAAATGGTGGCTATTCTCCAGGTCGGCGGCTCCTTGAAGGAACGTGGAGAGCAGTTGTCTATACAGAGGCAGCTGGAGACCACTCCTCATTCATTTGGGATATCCCAATTCCTACATCCTCTTAGTTCTATGCAAATGCCAGGGAAATGGACATCCTGCTAAAATCTTCCCCTGCTCCTCCTCCCCTTTCTCCCCTCTTCCCTCGACCATTTCCCAATAACACAGGAAGGACTCTACCAGGGGTAATACTCAAATTATGTAAAAACTCAGACTGAAGAAGTATGACACCAGCTGTGGAGCTGAAGTGGGGTCTTGGGGGCCTCCTGTCACACCAGAATTACCGCCCTATTTCCTGAATTGTAGGGAGGTAAGGGATCTCAGGAGAAGGGCCAGAGAAACTGGGGCATCAGCACACTCTGGGCAACAGTTCTTTACCAACCAGTAGAGCAATATGTTTACATTTTGACAACAAATATGACCAAACCACCATGTACCAACTGATTTATCTCCAGTTGAGACCCCAGGAAGGGCATTTTGGGACCCCTACCCCAAGAATATAAGGGGCCACAGAATGTATTAAGCCCATTTGTGGTTCATGCTCTGTGCACAGAGTTGGTGAGATGGGGAGAAGAGCTTTGCTGTTCAAGAGTCCACCTGAGTGTTGAAGCACCCCTACCCATGGCATTCCTCACTGCGCTCCTTGCTCTTGCAATAGGAAGAAGAAACCCAGAAGTTGGATTATCCCAAGTCAAACACCATGGTGAATGCCTCAGGTGGGATGTCAATTCTAATATCCCAGACTGGTCTGGAAAAAAAACCCACCAGATCCAGTGTTGCAGTCCAGGACCAACCCCTTATGTCTAGTCATTCAGTCATTCATTCCACTAATACCTGTTAATCCCAACTTGGGGGTCCAGTGTCATCATGGGAACTGGGCAGACAAGACCCCTGGCGTCTCTGCACTCATGGTGCTAACCCTAGTAGGGGAGCCAGACACAGCAGTGTAATTAATACAGGGTGGCAAGAGCTACAGTGGGGAAAAGACAGGGTGCTAAAAGAGCAAAAGGGGGCCCCTGACCCAGAAGTCTCACTGCATTAAATAATGTTGTAGCCAAGACCTGAGGGCAAGTGGGAGCTGGCCAATGAAGAGGTGGGGGAAACATGCAGCAACATAGGCAAACACTAGAAACTGGCCGAGCCCTCAGAAGAGCAGAACAGTCAACCTGAACCCCAACATCACCATTTTGACCTTTGTCCAGTTTGGGGTTAATTAATACTCACATGGGAACCTGGCTTCTGACTTCACCAGAGAATGGGCTGGAAAGACTACAACCCTGTGAATCTTAATTTCCAAGCCAAAGATGCAGGTGGGTTGGCAAGGAGACCAGGTTGGGAGAGGCGGTGTCACAAGGGGCTAAGTGTTGGACTTTGGTGTCCCTTGATCTCATGCTGAAGTCTCACTTGACTCTACTTCTTAGCTGGGTGACTTCTCCTGAGTCAGCGCAACCTCTCTGAACTGCAATTTCCTCACCCGTAAATGGAGAACAAGGCAGGTATATACTGTGTAGCATCTTCAAAGGAGACCCAACAGGAAGTCCTCAGTGTGGGAAACGGTGGGGAGCCGACTCTCGTTATGTGCAACCCAGCCCCAACAGAAACATCATTTTGTGCCCAAGAATCTCACATGCTTTTGAAAACAGAAATCCGACCAAATCCAAACGTCACAGTTAATATTTCTTGAGAGTGTACATACCATGCCTTGTGTGGGTGGCTTTATTTCATCCTCACGACAACCCAATAATAAAAGGCGCTGTTTTCCAGATTTCACAAACTAGGAAACCAAGGCTTAGGGACTTGTCTCAGATGATCAAAAGTTTCAAAAATCTAGAACCCTGACAATAGCAAGTACTGGCAAGGCTGTGGGACCACAGGGTCTCTCATTCATAGCCGGTGTGAAGGCAAAACAGTACAGTCACTTTGGAAGACCGCTGGGCATTTTCTAACAAAACTTAGCATTCTCTTCCCATATGACCCAGCAATCACACTCCTTGGCATTTACACAAAGAAGTTGAAAACTCCATTCATAATTGCCAAAAATAAAAAATAAACACAAAAACATGAGAGGAAGCAAGATGTCCTTCAGTTGGTGAGTGGATAAACTAAGATACATCCAGACACCAGAATATTAGTTGGTACTAAAGATAAATAAGCAATCAAGCCATGAAAAGGCGTAGAGGAAATTTAAAGGCATATGACTAGGTGAAGGAAGCCAATCTGAACAGGCTACAGACTCCATGATTCCTATGGAAAAGGCACAGCTATGGAGATAGTAAAAAGACTGGTGGCTGCCTGGAGCGCCGGGGTGGCTCCGTGGGTTAGGTACCCAACTCTTGATTCCGGCTCAGGTCCTGATCTCAGAGTCACAGGGTCGAGCCCCGGTTGGGCTCTGTGCTCACTGGGAAGTCTGCTGGAGGGTCTTGCTCCTTGCCTCTGCCCCTCCCCCAGCTCACACACACACACACACTCTCTAAAATAAGTAAACAAATCTTTAAGAAAAGATCAGTATTCTGCTGTTAGAGGAGAAGGAGAGACAAGTGTGCAGAGTATAGAGGATTTTTAGGGTAGTGAAACTACTCTCTGCGTTACTACAATAGCGGACGCCTCCCTAGCCATTTGTCCAAACCCATAAATATACAACACCCGGGGTAAACCCCAGTTAGACTCCAGACTTTGGATACTAATGATGGGTCATTGTGAGCTCACTGATCTTAACAAACGTACCACCACATATGGGATGTCCATAGCAGGGGACAGGGCTATGTAGGAACTCCTGTACTTTGTGTCCAATTTTTCTATGACCATAAAACTGCTCTAAAAAAAAAAAAAGAAAAAGAAAAAGAAATAGGCTTCAAACCCAGGAAGTTTGGCTCCAGAGTGCCCGTCTTTAACCACTATGTTATACTATCCCCCAACTTCTGGTGGTAGAAAAATCCAATTTTTGGTAGAAGTTTAAAAAAAAAAAAAAAAAAACCTTGTCCATGTAAAGTGAAACAAGGAGATCTCTGGGCTTTGGAATGTGGTTCCAGCTCCGGCTGCCAACACTTCCTAATCCTTTCTAGAGGTTCTGGCAAGCCTTACAGGCTGATGACGCCGGCTCCGGCTTCACACGTCGTGTTTGATGAAAAGCGCCTGACATGTGGAGCAAGGCCGGTGTCCCCAGGGCCCTTTGGTCTGGAGGACAGCTGTGAGCCATCTGGGGCACCGGGAGTAGACGGTTTTATCAGCTGGCCTGTCGCGAAGCTGCTGGGAAGACAGTCTGCTGGGGGAACCACACCTCCAACTGCCCTATTTTTAGGGAAAGGCATTTTTTGCAGGGCCGTGCTTCTGACAGAGGAGCTCAACCCAAGGTACCGCCGGCAACTGTGGAGCCACTTCCACGGGTTTGCCTGACTTAGGGCTCATTTTCTGCGCGTCTGTGGACCGCCATCCAAAGCATTCAAGGAAAGGATTTATCAATGCTCCCTCCTCCTCCAGCAGAGGGAACCTGGTTTGAGGCTGCTATCTGCCCCTGGAAGGGGGACATAAGCCATTGCCAGATGCTATTCAAACAACGACCATCTGGCCAACATGTCAAAGAATATCATTCAAGGTCAATACAAAGCTGTTTTTGCTGTATGGAAACAAAACATCCATATGGGAGACCATAGGATTAATTTCTGTGTAAATACGCCATGGTGAGGGGAAGAGTTGGGAGAGTGTATAGTGGACCAAAAGGATATAGAATTGGCCCAGTGGGCTTTGGGTCTTCCCAGCACCGAACCAGGAAGCCAGTTAGGACTCAGGAACTGAGAGAAACAGCTGGCCACTAGGGCTCCCTGCAATAATCCCAGCCCCATAGCTAATCATAACACTAATAATAAAAGAATAATAATATCAACCATTTTTCAAGCGTCTTCTAATGTGCAAGATACTTTAAACACGTTATCTCGTGACAACCCCATGCGGTGGGTACGACTACTCCAATTGTACAAGTAAGTGAACTGAGGCTCAGAGAAGGGAATGGCAGAGATATGCAAAAGAGAAAAAAAAAAAAAAAAAAAAAAAAAAGGAAGGCCGGGTCAAGGTCTTTGCCATTTTAATTTAGTGTCCCAGAATTTAAACTAAAACAAAAATAACGTTTTTCTCAAGCACAGTCTGCACCCTAATGAACCTCCATTTGCCCTGCTGAATGTTACACTGTGTGTGGGGACACTGAGATCAGGCAGTGGGAGGTCTCTGCTGCTGAGCTTGATGGGGACGTCATGGCCCACCTGGTCCAACCCCTTTCATCTTCAGATGAGGGAAAGGAGAGGGTGAGAAGTTTAACAACTTGCCCACAGGCATACAGCAATTAAAGAAATTCCAACACAGACTCCTGGAGTCCGAATAGGGGCCTTTCCCACAGCACCCCCTTCCCATCAGTGTGACTCTTAACTAGGCAGGCAGGATTCAAATCGAGCCCCACAATCTGAACGACACCGTTGATTGGGCAATATTGAACGAGTGCTAGTCCTCCCTCCAAAAGTAGATGGGAAAGAGGTGCCTAGGTAGCACAGTGGGTTAGGCCTGTGACTCTTGGTTTCAGCTCAGGTTGTGATCTCAGAGTTGTGAGAATGATCCTGGCATCGGGCTTCATATTCAGTGTGAAATCTACTTCGGATTCTCTCCTTTTGCCCCTCCTGCTCATGTTCTCTCTCTCTCTCAATTAAATAAATACATCTTTAAAGAAAAAAAAAAAGAAGAAGAAAGTAGATGGGAGAAACTCTCCAACAAGAGAAAAGAGAAAAACACAGCTTATCCTAGGCCTCTGGGGAGTTCAGGTTAGTTTGTGACCTTTCAGGGCTAATGTCCCCAGGCCCCCAGTCTACTCACAGAATCTACTCTGGTAAATCACATTAACTGCTCTTCTGTCATTCTTAAATGTAAATATACTTCCTAAGGGAAATGTCACAAATAGCTTCCAGCAAAAACTTGTGGCTGGTGGTCTTTCCCAAACTCCTCCAGAGTCCCTGCTTCTCCAAGATGAGGCCTGCCGGGCTTTCCTTGGATCAAAGAAATTCTGACAAGCTAGAGAGGGATGAGCAAGCCTGAATGGTCAGGCCAATCCTCAGTTTCAATTTGTCCCATCCCAGTGACAGCTCAGCAGGGTCTGGGGGATGGCAGGTGACAGTCAAGGAGAGACAACGTCATAGCCTCTGGCTGGGCCAAAGTTCTCTACTTCTCCATGCCATGATGAGCGGAAGGCACAGCAGAGCCTCCAAGATCGGCTTCACTGTCCTTGTTCAGTGGCTGTCTGCTACTCACCAGGCTTTTTGACAGCTCACTGGTTGCAAAAGTTATGAGGTTGCTCCCTCCATTCTAGGAGGTTCTAAGTTAGCCGTGGTTTTAGGGATGCGACTGGAGCCTGGGCAAATACTGACATTCCTTAAAGACGTGACATCATACCAGTATTGACTGATAACAGACAAAGCATGCAGTGGGAAAGGGGAAAGCCGATATTGTATTAAGGTTCTCCTATGTTCCGGGCGTTTACCATCATTCAGTCCTCACCATGACATTCTTATCATCTCTATTTGACAAATGTAGAAAGACTTTCAAAGAGATTCAGCGACCTCTCCAAGGCCACAGGACAGGAAATGCTAGAACTACAATCCTATCCCAGATCCACCGAACTACCAACCCATACACGCTAGATGTGCCCATGGCAGGCACTGCTGGTTTCCCACCTGACCTTTTCTTTCTTCCTTGCTAATGGAACCCTGCTCGCATGAGGCCACGGTGGGCTCAGCTCCGGGTGGTCCCAGAATTCAGTAGCACCAACCATCCTCTGAAAGCCCCTCTGGCTGCTAGTCCTGATGCTTGTGCCGCAGCTCAGAATCCATTTCCTCATGGAAACCATCTTATACCTGAAAGTCAGTAAGAATGCAACCACTGTATATCATCCCGGCACTTCTGTTGTTCTATGGATTAAGCCAATTCTCGTAGACTAACTGGAATTTCCAGTTTCTACTGGAAAATGCATTAAAGATTCACCCACCCCCTGACCCCTATTCTGCAAAAAACAAAACATAGAAAAAACCCAGCAACTTAAAAGAGAATTCATGAGTCCTTTATAAAGTTTACAAGCAATTCCAATTTCCAATGCTACTTTCGCATTATCAACCCTTTACTTGTCAGAAAAATCTAAGAATATTGAGAATGCCAGGAATTTCTCGAAGGTATAGCTATACAATGGGTCTTTCAATGCCATCCTACTCCATCTTATTAAAATGAAAGAAAACCTTTCCCATGGCTGAAAAATGTGTATTCTAGTCAAGAAGATAAAATACTAGCTAAAATGTATGCATTTTCAAATTCAGTGCTGCTTTTCCTGGAAAGGGCTGGCTGGCATTAAGATGTGGCCCATGGCGTCTCAACCTCTGCAACGGTGACTTTTTGAGCCAGACAATTCTTTGTTGTGGGGGCTCTCCTGTACACTGTAGAAGGTTTGGCGGCAACCCTGGCCTCCATCCACGGGATGCCCGGCGCCCTCGGAGTTATGACAGACAAAAAATGTCTTCAGACGTTGCCAACTGTCTCTTGAAGGGCAAGATCACCCCTAGAGAAACACCATAGGCAAAGGCTGACAAACTGGGAGGACCTATTGCCTTACAGGCAGAGTCGGGAGACATTCCAGCGAAGTAGAAAGTCCTGATCCGTGCTCTGGTGGCAAATCCTACCCTCCGCACAGCAGGGAGCAGAGGATCTCTGAACCAGCCTTCGAGGAAGCCCGCTTCAGAAGAGGTGTCCCCTCATAGCTGGCTCCTGAGGGTTACCAGCTCGTTTTCCTGAGCTGGTCCTTTCACTCACCTGCAGGCTGTGAGGCGGCTGCCAGTCCCACTTCTGGTCCCCTCCAGCTGGCTCTCCCTCCAGTGAGGCGGGAGTCTGTGGAACTCCCTCAGGGCCAGCGTTTCAAGGCACTGCTCACGTTGGAAGCTCCCTTTTCTCAGAATAATTGTCTTGGCTCAGCAGTTGCTACTGAACCGATTCCAGCAGTTCAAGCCTGAGAGACAATCTAGCGAACTTGACAGAGTATCTTGGGAGCTGCTTGGGAATCCACCGTCAGACCTGTCCATGGGGGGGGGGGGGTACTCGGCTGGTGCTGGGGTCATGGGCTGAATCTCAGGGGAAACCTTCAGCTTCCATCCCAGCACTGCACTCGGGCAGGTTCAGAATAGTTGTTCATCCTACTGGCCATCCAGTGACTGTGACTTCCGTTCCGGGTTCTTCCAACTATCCTGGGTAAATCCGAGTCTTTCTCAGAATCTACTCTCTTTGACCTCCGTGATAATCAGTGGTAGCAAAAAAATCTATTTACTCAACATACATTGTGAGTCACTGGCTGCTAGTGATTGGAATTTCTGTTATCAAACTGAGAGCAACGCATCCTTCTTTCCTTCATTCAGACGCTCCAGGAAGGCGGGGAATTCTGTCTGCAGCTCATCACTTATTTGTGGAATAAACTGATGCCCACTTTGTCTGAGGCGCTGTCCTTATGCCAAGAGCGCAGAAGTGAATGCAACTGGCACTGCCCTGGCCTCAGGGACTTCACAGTTCTGCAGGAGAGCAAGACAACTAAGAAAGAAAACAATCGCAAACTGGGATAAGAGCTAAGATGGGCTGGGGTGGGAAGGGCAGTGGGGAACCACTGTAGAAAGGAAACAGCCTCACTAAATAGGGTGGAAATGCTCGCTAAGCTGAGGCAGGAAGATGAGGAGCTGGCCGGAAAGCATTTTCAAGGGCCCACATACATGTACATAGGCACACATGCACGTCTGTGCACACACACACATATACCCACGCACCGGCATATATACCACATGCATGCATGCCACGCACACACACACGCACACACACATGTGCAAACATGCAGCCACACACACACACATGAATATGCACGCCAGATACATACACAGAGATATACACACACACGTGCGGCTACGTGCACGTGCCACATGCATGCACGCACAAATATGCACACACAGATACATATGCACAATACACACGTGCATGCATGCACACATACAAACACACATGTACACACATGTGCGTGTGCACCACACACGGATGCCACATGCATGCACACATAAATATGCGTGCACACACACAGATGTGTACACATGTAACACACACACACACACTTTGCTTCAAGGGAACATTTCAGGGCTGAGGGAAAAGACTCGAGTACAGACCCTAACACTTCGTTCTCTATATTACTTAGTTCTCTGTATTACTTAGTAAAAAGGGTAGAAGACACTCTTATTTCCCATAACAATTACCACAACACTGGGGGATATATATGTGAGAAGATCTTGACCTAGTGAAGCTGGGGGTGATAGGAAAAGAGAAGCCTTTATTCTCAGGCCTAACCTTGGACTTACTCCAAGATACATAGATTTTATTTTTTTAAAGAGTTTAGTTATTTAGAGAGCATGAGCAGGGGAGAGGGAGAGAGAAACTCAAGCAGACTCCATGCTGAGTGGGAGCCCAAAACAGGGCTCGAACTCATGACCCTGAGACTACCACCTGGGCAGAAACCAAGAGTCAGATGCTAAACTGACTGCGCCACCAGGTGCCCCAACAATTACTTTTATAATGTGAAACTTTATACTTATATATCACATTCTAAATACATTGTAAGTACAATCAGGTGTGTGTTAAACTCAAGGTTTTTTATACAAGGTACTCTCTATAGCAGTACTGATGAGCATAATAAATCACATCTGTGTTCCTTCCTATATTTAGTGCTGTCTTTAGTACTTAAAAATAATATCTTCTGTTTGCAAATCAAGGGTTACTTCAGGGCGCCTGGGTGGCTCAGTGGGTTAAAGCCTCTGCCTTCAGCTTAGGTCATGATCCCAGGGTCCTGGGAGCAAGCCCTGCATCAGGTTCTCTGCTCAAAGGGGTGCCTGCTCCCCTTCCTCTCTCTCTGCCTGCCTCTCTGCCTACTTGTGATCTCTGTCTGTCAAACAAATAGATAAAATTTAAAAAAAAAAAAAAAGGTTTAGTTCACTGGCCAGTTAGCATCAGCTCATTTATTGTGGCTTGCTGAGGACCCACCAGGGGCCAGGCACGGAGCAGGAGACAGACAGATTGAACAGGAAGGCAGTCCCAGCAAACCTTTCCTCATGGGGATTATAGTCCCTTCATGGAAGTGGACAATCAGTTTTATAGGAAAGTATCATCAGCATGGTGTAAAATCACTAGATGGAGTGAAACCCCATCTGAGAGGTCAGGACATAACACACGGTACAACAGCAGAAATCAGAATAGTGGAGAGGGCTGGGGTTTGAGGAGGGCATCCCAGGCAGAGGGGGCTGCATGGGGTGGGGGGCAGGGACGTCCCCTCTGATGCAGGACAGGTAGCACATTCGATTGAACTCCAGGAGGCAGCAGGGGAGGAGAGAAGCTCTCAATGGACTGGAGAGATGGGCAGTGGCAGATCCTGGAGGGTCCTGTACGCCTCTCTGAGGAGTCCGGGCTTCGTTCTGCGGGACTCAGAAGCCCCTGCTGAGATTCGAGGTGGGGCTTTGACGCCACAAGGAGGCGCTGTGGCCGACAGGTGGGAAATGGGTAGGTGGAGGCTGGTAAGGGCACAGTGGATAGAACAGCAGATGGAGAGCAGAGATGAAGCAGTCAGTGCTGTTCTCCTGAAGCCTCAAGATCACAGCCCTATGTGCCTTAAGGAGTGGGGGGCTGTGAGCATGAAGCCCTTGGGAAACCTCCCAGGAACCAGTCATTGTCAGCAGCAGGCCTGTCTCCCCCATCTCTTGCTTTAAACCGCTGCTTTCTTACACTGTTCTGACACTCCCTTTCAGAGACTTCTCACCATCTTCAGTTCTTGGCTGCACTGAACCTTGAACATCTCCTACCTGTCCCTTAGATCAACCAGTACAGAGCCCTCTGGGCTCACAGGGGTCATGTGATGCATTTATGTATTCACAGACATCTGTAGCCAGAGAGGATGTGGTCTTTTGTGAAGAGGTCATGTAGGCCTATGAAATGCCATTGAATCTGCAAGCTGTCCCTTTGCCAGGGACAACCACTGAAGTGGGTCAATCCACCAGTCATGGTGTATTGGTTAATGGTTAATCCATAACCCTCTGTGCTTCCTAAGGGATATTTTATTCACTTAAAACCCAGTACAAAGGAATGAAAAATGAGGGCAGGGCAAACTATGAAAATACTGTAGTATGGCTAGTTATAATCCTCTCCTCTCTCCACTATTTTTGTTTTTTGTTTTTATTTTTGTTTTCTTTTATTCTGCTTATTTCCATTTCCATCTTTGATTTAAAAAAAAAAAAAAGAAGAACTTTCTCAACCATAGTGTTATCCTTAGTTACCTGCTCATATTTAGGGGCTGGTATTTAAGTGCCGAGTGGAGGTACACCTGGGTGACTCAGTTAAGCATCTGCCTTCAGCTCAGGTCCTGATCCCAGGGTCCTGGGATCGAGTCCCCTATCAGGCTCTCTACTCAGCAGGGAGTCTGCTTCTCCCTCTGCCTGCCTGTGAGCTCTCCCTCTGTCAAATAAATAATCTTCAACAACAAAGACATTAAAAGTGCTGCATGGAAGTTCTGTGAGGGCAGAGTTTGTCAGTTGGTGGGACTGTCACTCCAGGAAGAGAAACCACCATGCCCGCTCTGGTGGAATTGCACACTTCATGAGCTAGAGTCCTAGCTATCTTGTTAGCCACAAGATCCCCTGCATCTAGAACACAATGGGTGCTCGATAAATATCTGATGTTATAAGGAAAACTTTTGGAGCCTCCGTTCTCTCATCTGAAAATGGGGGATAAAAAATATTTATCTGAGGCGTGCCTGGGTGGCTCAGTCAGTTGAGCACCAACTCTTGATTTCAGCTCAGGTCATAGGTCCTGGGATCGAAGCTTTGTGTCGGGCTCTGTGCTCTACAGTCTGCTTCTCTCTGTCTCCCTCCCACCCAGGTCACTCCCTCTCTAAAATAAATAAATCTTTTTTAAAAAATGTATCTGGCAGGTGTTCTGAGAAGAGATGGTAGATGGAAAGTACCTGGCACAGTGTTTCGTATTTAGCAGATTAGTTACAAATAATAGTAACAGGTAGCAATCATTGTTCTCGTTATTTCTAGGGGCAACAGAGCAGTGGCTCCATGACCATCTGTGGTCACCAGTGGGGAGGCTAAATATAGAAGCCAAGCACAGTCCTTGTTGAGAGGCTAGTTATTATAGTACAAATCAACAAAGCAAGGAGAAGGCTCAAGATAATAGCCTCTGACATTCAATGTGTAGAAAGTCCAAGGACGTTCAGTTTTGGACTGAGTTGTGACTGAGAAGAAAGGCGGGTAGTGGCGCGGCATCACCAGAGAGCTCTGGTACAGCCGTTCACGCAGAATGTTCTTCTCCTGCTCCGCTCAGGCTGTTAGGGGCAATTTGAGCAGTAAAGGCCCTGGAGGAGAGTGAAGAGTATGCCAAGCCTGCCCCAAACCCTAGCACTCTACCCATACAGCAGGCAGGCTGATGGATTATCTCTTTTGGAATAGGTTTAAAATATATGTCTATAGTTTAAAAGAGAAAAAACATTCAGACAGTCCCAAGAGGATACTTGTAGAAAGATGGAAAGGTCAGGATCACCCCAAAACCTTTAGGCAGATTCCCCAGAGATCTCATTCTTATGGCTCAGTGATCTTTTTATGAATAGACAGGAATATATGCATATTTGTTCACAGATGGGCTCATAAAATACTTCGGAAAGGAGTCTCGCCCCACCCACTTCACTTATCCTGAATATCTTTGCATATCAGTCTCCGTAGACTTACCTCCTTATTTTTAACGAATGTTCTATTCATTAAGATAATGTAATCCATACGCTCTCAGATCTGGATGGCTTAACAAAAGTGAGGTTTATTTGTCACTTATCTAAATCCAACGGGTGACAGGGAACATGTGTGCAGGGAGGCAGGGAAGTGTTCTGATCCTAGCACTGATTCAGGGATCCAGGATGACCAAGGCCCTGCCAACTTCAACATGTGACTTCTACACGGTGGCTTCTAAGGTCACCCTGGGTGTTGATATCCAGCAGGCAGATGGGGAAAAACAGTGTGCAGGAAGGCAAGGTTTGTTTTATATGAGCCAGGCCTAGAAGAGACGTGTAGCACTTCTGCCCACATTCCACTGGCCAGAATTAGATTCTCTGCCTGAGACCAGTACTAGGCCCTGTCCTGACTGGCCAGCTGCTTCCTACGGCTGGACACTGTGAAGGAAATGCAGTTAGCTGTTCTCTGCCACAGACGGCTGGAGAAATACATCCTCATTGAGATAAGCTTCAGGAGGCTGGCCTACCCTTTCTCTCTTTTCTGCTTATCTTTTGTCAAAGGCAAACTGTAAACTATGGAAAACCATTACCTGGGAAGGGTATGTACACCGGTTCAGATGTGGTAGGGGTGGGGAGGAACACTATCAAGGAAAAGCCTTTAAAAGATGTGTATCTTTGACCCAAGAACACATCTAAGGACATGTCCTGGGAAATTAGTGGATGACTGCTCACACTGCTGTACGAGATCACTGGAAGCCAGCTAGGTGCCCGATATTAGAGACCTGTATGCACTTACGATGCTTTCGTATAATGGAATACCGGTGGTTAAAATAATTGTGTAGATACCTGCAAACACAAAAATATGTCCATATGTTACAATAAAAGACTCCTAAACAGTGTAAGTAAATTTTTTTAAAATAAATTGGTTACTTGTAGCAAAAAGGCTAGAGGATGTACATTAAAATGTTTACAGTATTTACCCGTGAGTAAGACATTAAAATGTTTAGAGTATTTATTCTGGGGCAAGAGGACTATTTCCTTCTGTTGCACATTCATATAATGTCTGAATGTTTTATCGTTAGAAAAAACAGTGAAGCTATTTTCAGCTTGAAACGAACAAAAAAATGTAGATAAAGGCCACAGGAGCTTAGGTGACTGAAAGTGAGTCTGCGAATCAGACCTGGCCTCCCAGACCCTGTGCGTCAGGCTGTCACCCGACACTCAAGTGGCTGTCAGGAGCACTTTTCTCTGTTGAAGAGACTGGCTTTCGTCAGGCCAATCCCAGGTTATAAAGGACGGGAGGAGAATGGGGCTCTGGGCAGTCCACCTCCCCCGGGGGAGCCCCTCAGCGAGTCAGTGGGCTGGGGCTCTCTGTGCCTCCACCCTCTGCATGGGGAACGCCGTCCGGGCCCTGGTGGCCTTCGTCCCCGCCGACTGCTGCCAGAGCTACCTGGTCAGAGACCTCCGGGAGATGCCGACGGACAAGATGGTGGATCTGAGTGGGAACCAGCTCCGCCGCTTCCCCGTGCACGTGTGTTCCTTCCGGGAGCTGGTCAAGCTCTACCTGAGTGACAACCACCTCAACAGCCTGCCTCCGGAGCTGGGGCAGCTCCAGAATCTGCAGATCTTGGCCCTGGATTTCAACAACTTCAAGGCTCTGCCTCAGGTGGTGTGTACTTTGAAACAGCTCTGCATCCTCTACCTGGGTAACAACAAACTTTGCGACCTCCCCAGTGAGCTGAGCCGGCTCCAGAATCTCCGGACCCTGTGGGTCGAGGCCAACTGCCTCACGCAGCTGCCAGATGTGGTCTGCGAGCTGAGGCTCCTTAAGACTCTGCACGCCGGCTCCAATGCCTTGCGTCTGCTGCCAGCCCGACTCCAGCGCCTCCAGGAGCTGAGGACCATCTGGCTCTCAGGCAACCTGCTGACTGACTTCCCCGCTGTGCTATTGCACATGCCCTTCCTGGAGGTGATTGATGTGGACAGGAACAGTATCCATTACTTCCCCAGCCTGGCTCACCTGTCAAGTCTGAAGCTGGTCATCTATGACCATAATCCTTGCAGGAATGCACCCAAGGTGGCCAAAGGGGTCCGCCGTGTAGGAAGATGGGCCGAGGAGACGCCAGAGCCTGACCCCAGAAAGGCCAGGCGCTATGCCCTGACCCAGGAGGAAAGCCAGGATGGAGAGGCACCTGCCCTGCCTTCTCTACTTCTTCCTCCCAACTCCTGAATGCTTCAGTTGTCAGTCGAGGCCAAGGACACAACTCCAGTGTCTTCTGGAGACCTTCTGGAGACCTCTCCTTTAGAGTGCAAAGAATTGCTCGGGGACATGTGGGGTGCCTTTGCAAAAAACTTCTGGCCAACATCTCTACCAAAGCGAAGCTGTGTGCTCTGGGGAGCATGAGGACTTTGCAAGAAAATCAGCTTCTCCAAACAGATATTTTGAAACACTGAAGAACAAGTGCTAGGACATTTTGTCCTTCTCCCTCTCCAGAAATGGCTGGTCATGATTCTCATGACCTCCTCAAATAAGGTATTTATTAAAGAATTCACCTGAGTTCTGGTGGCCTGGCTCCAGCTCTTTGCAGGGTATATCGGTGTTACTGTGAATGACCGTAAGTGATAAGAAAATATTGCTAACTTGGGTCACTTTTTAAGACAGTTCCACCTAGTCAGTCAGACTCAGAGACTCGGTGCTGTTGCAAAGGCTCAAGATGAAGCTTTTTCCCTGCAGCTCAGTGCAAGCCGAGAAGACCTCTGATGGAAAAATGCCTCCTGATGGAGTCTGGCTGCCACTTCACACTTGACAGAGGTTCACGCTGACTGAGCTGGTTTATCCCTAAGGGGTTTGACCCAAGGTCTGCTCTCAACCGCTTACTGTTACTACAATGCTAGAAGTCATCCAGACAGTAAACAACGTGGTCTTATCAAAAGCAAGCCCAGTTGTAATCCTGCCTGCCTCTGTAGAGCACAGCCCTTGTTTACTCACAGTCACGAACCAGAGCAGAACTGAATCCCATTCCATCGAGGAAACCACATTTCCAGAGCTGTATTAGAATAAAGATAGTAGGTGAAAAAGGTTTACTTGAAACAAGCATCTGGAAATCTGAGTTGCAGGTTGTGGTATACATAGGACACTTCTGACTCTAGCCATATATACAGCCTTTGTTCTGATTTGTTTTGATTTTTGTAGATAAAATGGGACTTTTGATGGTCAGTGTAGAGCTTAGATATTTTGGCTGTTTTTTAATATGTAAATTGTGAACTTTTCTTCTTCCCACAAATACATCAACCTTAAAGATGCTGCTGTCACAATGGGTGATTTAATATAGTACTTAATGTTCTTGAACCTTTCCATCAAGGACACAAAAAGTATAATCTTTACTAAAACTTTTGTTTAGTTTTTAGTTACTTTTGCTGTAAAAGCATCTTTGCCCAGCAAAGTCTGGTCCTAAAATGACACTGCACAGACTATTTTCATGTTTTCCTACTATAAATATTTCTTGCTAAACCAGAGGAAGAAAGTTTGGTATCACAATCTCTTCCTATTGCTACCTCCCACTATGCAGAGTATCTACAACCCACTGATTAGACTGCCAAGAGATCCTTTTAATCATTCAATGTCATAGGCTGTCAAATATTTGTCCTTTAGTAACCAGTCCAGATTTCTATTAGGCAGCTAGGATTTACAGTTTATTTTCTCATGTTTGACTGAAATCAAACTATACTCAGCTGATGCTAAAAACCCCCTCTGGGCTGTATCTATAGTCAGCCTTATAGATGGCGCTTTTTCTTTTGACCCTGTCTTTCTCCTCCTGAGATTAATGGGCCCACCTTTTCCAATACAGCTGTAGGCTGCAGCCATCAAACAAGTGTGACACCAGCTGACGTGTACACACTGCTCGTCTAATGAGCTAACTGCTCTGAACTGAATGCAAATTATAAACATTTGGCACACAGTCAAGAGATTTTCTTCTAATATACAACAAACATTTCTCAAACAATATGTTTAAGATTTCACCACTGATTTAGCTACCCAAAAATGTTTTTGCTACAGGATTTCAATAAATTATTTATAAAGTAACCATGCAAGTGCATATTAACAGTTCCACAACCCTCTGATGTTTTCTTAAAATTCTGACATAATTAGAAAGTTCAAAAGGGGAGAAAGCACCACCAAATGTAACTTTTTTCTCCTAATTTTAAAAGTCCCAAAACCTAAATGTTATGTATCAGAAAAATCTTTTTAAGATTGATTTGAGAGAGAGAGAACGCAAGTGCACACATGGGGTGAGGGGGGCAGAAGGAGAGAGAATCCTAAGGAACTATTACTAAACAACATCGTGACGGGATGGGAGGAATCAAGATAGTACTGAGACAGCCAGATATGTAGGCTATGAGCAGCAGTCACCACTCATGAAGCTAGATGAACAGGGAACAGCAATGTTATCCTAATTTTCTAAGAGCTAAAAGGCATGAAGAAAGGGGCTACCAGCAGAACAGCACTGATAGGTCTCACAAGGATGCAGACATTTCCAGAGACAAAGAGCAAAATCAGGAAGAAAATATCAATTCCCTATCTCCACATCCTGCCTGTGCCTAAGTTAAACCACAGGAATCTGTGAGGCAGTCAGCAAGGAAAGTGGGCCAGTGGCCTCTAAGCAGGCAAAAACCAGATCCTTGCTTGAAGACAGTAAAAGGAGAATAAAGAGTATACATATTAACCTTCAAAGAAAAACTGAAAGCTACTTAGAATAGACTTAAAAAGCCCAAGAACTTGAACAATTTTTCATGTGGTTACTATTTATACTCCAAATCTCTACTTCAATGTCCCAAGTTTTGTGAAAAACTCACTGCTGCCATATTTACTGTTCCTGAGTTACAAGAAACTCCATCCTAAGATTCTTACAGGAACACGGGGGCCTATGTTATTTAAGTTCTGATTGAGAAGACATTAAAATTCATGATCATGAGATAGTCTAGGTTTATGATAACAACGTAAGGGCTTCAATGGCTATGAATTCAAAGAGAAGAGGCATGGGTGTATCCTTGGATATAACAACAAAGCTCCCATGTTTCCACCTCTTTTTAGTTAATACTTAAAGGTGTATTCTTTTTAAGACCTCTGGAGAAAACATGCCCAAGTATCCTTTTAAGATCTTACTCCAAACTATCTAGTACCCTCAGCACAGATGTTTAAACCTATTTCTACTGAAACCTCTGTAGGTTTTCTGTGTCGTGATATGCTCACCTGTTCCACCAGAGGTGTGGAGATGAAAAATGATGTTATGACGTGATAAAGTACTTAAAAAAAAAATCAGTACAATTCTCTTTGATAATCTCAGGAAGTTTCTCCTTTATGTGAATGTTGGAGGATATACACCAGGACCACAAAAAAACCACAAGTTTTCCCAGTTTTAATAGCTTCTACAAAAGTAGTATTAAAATGTTCAAACTTTTTGGACAAAAACGAAACAGATTAGGGGCGCCTGGCCAGCTCAGTCGGTAGAGCATGTGACTCTTGATCTCAGGGTCAGGGTTCAAACAGCCCTATGTAGAGCCTTCTTTAGAAAAACACAACAAAACAGGTTGTTTTATCAGCATTTCTTTGAAAATCCTTTTGTTCCTCTATGGGAATAAAATCTCTCTCCATTAAGGTAGCAGAGATACCTTTAAGGAACTCAACCTACAGCTAGGCTTTCTCTCATTTCTTGGGCATTCTGCTATACACTGACGCATTAATAACCTCCAAACCTAAATTCACCTTTAAACCATTAACTCAGTACACACCTCTATCCCTATTTCCACTCTTTCTTGAATCCATCTGCCAAAAACAAAAAAATCCTAAACCATCCATGTCTAAAATCTAACCATATCCATCTTCTTTTAAGTGAGACAATATTACCCATTAAAGCATCAAAGATGCTTGAGCAGCAGCCTGTAACAACTTTTAAAACAGGACTCTTTAAACCCTGAAGTAACAGAAACCATCATTTTGTCCTATGTTAATACACAGTATTTAGATGACACAAAATTAAATTGGGAACTAAACTTTAAGATACTTTCACTAAACAAAATTAAACAGCAAATAAAGGTTATATATGATTACAAACCAAGAGACTAATCTATGTTTATCACATTTGATTTGGACTTGACAAGATCATTATTTCATAAACGTGTGAGATCAACCACTAGATAAGCCGAACAACTCCATACTGAGAGAGTATAATCACTTGCTCCCATTAAATAAAAAAGTACAGGGCGCCTGGGTGGCTCAGTGGGTTAAGCCGCTGCCTTCGGCTCAGGTCATGATCTCAGAGTCCTGGGATCGAGTCCCGCATCGGGCTCTCTGCTCAGCGGAGAGCCTGCTTCCCTCTCTCTCTCTGCCTGCCTCTCCATCTACTTGTGATTTCTCTCTGTCAAATAAATAAATAAAATCTTTAAAAAATAAATAAATAAATAAATAAATAAATAAATAAATAAATAAATAAGTACAAACCACTAAGAACAATTAATTGTTCAAATTTTTATTTTGATGCACAGTATGAGAAATTAACTTTTAAATCAACTGAATTTTATGGAAAATGAACAGCAAATAAATTAGACCCATGTTAAAATAGAAGGTCAGTTAAATGTCCAAACTTAAGGATATAAGAGCCACAGATAAACTTCGATTCCACAGTCTTCTTTAAAAGGTCGAAGTCTTTCAAACACAACTCTGCTATGAACTAACTGGTCCAGAGCTCAACAGCACATGGGAATGTTTAACAGGGGTGATGATCAGGAACACGTTTCCTGCAAGTATTACAAAACAAACACTTAAGAAAAGGCAATGGTAAAATTAAAAAGCATGATTGTAACCACAGGTTTATATAAAATACAAACACAGCTGAAATCCTAAATTTTATCAAAACGATCATAACCAATTCTTTATAACAAGGATATTTCTATCTCATTACTAACATCTCTCAATTATTACTATATTAGTAAGAAAACAGTACAGAATCTGTGGAATGTGAAGACCTGTAGGTATTTAATAATTTTCAACTTCTCATCCAAACACCCTATTTAACATATACATATTCTCCAGAAAAAGATTAATTCATGTTTACAACTAATGTGTTAGGGCATTTTACTAGATTAGTCAAAGACAAAGACAGTTTACTCTTAATCAGAAGTTGTAAAATGACAAGGCTTTGGGGCCTCTAGATGAGAATCTCTGTATCACTTTTCTAAATGAATGAAAATGAATGCCAGTAGATAGGCTAGTGACAGGGTCAGCTTACTCATCTAAGTATGAAAACACTGCCCTTCACATACATCTTAGATGTTAAACTTTTATTCTTTGGTGAGGAGGCATGGCAAGGTACTAGAGAATTTTTTTACTTTACACCTAAATAAACACTGCTTCTAGAGTCAAGTGTAACAATCATTTTAGAGAAGCAAAAAAAGTGTAAAAACAAATTTAGAGAGTACAGCATACTGGAACCATATAAAGAAAAAGATCTTCCAACCCTGGAAGCTTATGGGAATATAATTAAGGATGCTAAAAGATCCCAATACAGAAAAAGTTCTCCAGCAGCTGTCAGAGGGCAACTAATCTGGAAAATGAATCCCCCGGAGGTTAAATATGAAAGAGTCCAAAAGAATCCTTTGAGAAGGTTGAGTTAAACACAATTACCCATGTTTCTTTATTGAAAATTACTGAGTACATCTACTAAATTTAATTTACACTTAAACCGGGGCGCCTGGGTGGCTCAGTCAGTTCAGCGGCTGCCTTTAGCTCAGGTCACAATCCTGGGGTCCTGAGATGGAGCTCCACATTGGGCCCCTGATTGTGTGCTTTCTCTGTCAAATAAATAAGTCTTAAAAAAAAAAAAAGACACTAAAACAGTGGTCTCAGATCAAATGAGGTATCTTAGTGCATATTTCAAATGTGGTTGAGGGTGCCAAGTCATGGAAAGATTTCTGAGTGTGGGTGTGGTTATGTGACCTTGCCACCAAGCCAGAAAACTTAATGGACCTCAGTTTCTTTTTGCTATCATTATGCTTAAAGGCAGGAGAAAACAGAACCACACTCTACCATCTTTGCTGGCACAGCTTCTAAGAAACTTTCAACTCCTTCCTTCCTGCACCAGTGCTCCATTCCAAACTAGGACCATTCCCCATTACCCTACCCTACCAGTACCCGAGGTAGAGAATATTCAGATTTTTCAGCCCATTCCTCCTTCCACTACACCACAGTAGATTTAAATACCACTCCCCTTTTCTCTCCACATCCAAATCACTATTTTCTCCTCTTTTCTTCTAATAATAAAGGGACAGCTGCCATTCACAGAAGCAAGCCACTGATGTGGGTGCTACTGGGTGCTGCACAAAGAGAGTCCTCGTAACAGAGTCCATTTAAGGTGCAATCTCCTGACAGTGCTCCTCCTTCCCTGTTCCCAGGGATGAGCTCTCCATGCTCCCATTCCTTCTCACAGCTACTTAGCAGGCCGCTCCCTCTTCTGCATCCATCACCCCCCTACAAGATCACTCCCACGTACAGCACTAACTAACTGTTCACAGTCGAGACCCATGTCCTCTAGCTCCCATCCCACTCCTCTGCTTCTGTTCACAAGAGATTCCTCAAGAAAGCAGTCTATATACACATCCTCTGATACTTCTTTTCCTGGCTTCATTGCACCTACTTCGGATTTTTGACCCCTCCACTCTACAAAACTGCTTGTCAAGAATACCCATGGCCTCTGTTGCTAAATCCAATCTTTTAAGGTCAATTTTCAGTTTTTATCTTATTTGGCCAATATATCTGTACTGCTATGGCAGTTGATCATGCCCCATCCCTAAACACTTTCTTCATTTGGCTTCTGAGACACACATTCTCTGGTCTTCCTTCTAACTCAGAGGCACCCATGCTCCCAACCTTTAAAATTTTGTATTACGGAAAATTTCAAATGTACAAAAAAGCAAAGATACGATACTGAATCCCCAGGTATCCATCACCCAGTTAATAATTACCCTTTATCTGTACTTCATGTTCCTTTTTAGTGTCCTCTGCCACTTGCTCTGAATCTTTCCAAACTTATTAATGGAATTCTCAAGTATCTTTAGAACCTAAAACCCCTTCCTTCCTTTAGCTACATTCCCTCTTTTGGGAACACTGTCAGTCTCATGGCCTTTAAATAACACATGTAGGCTGACAATTTCTGAACTTAAAATTCCAGCTCAAGCTTCTCTACTTCAAGCTTTGATTACCCAACTGGTTTCTCAATGGAAAGCTCAAATGCCCAAGACTGACACCCCCAACCTCCTTCCCAAAGTCTTCTTCATCTAAAAGAAACTTTCTTATCCCAACAAAAACCTTAGATTATCCTCCATTCCCTTTCCTTTCACACCTTATACCCAAACCACAATCAAATTGTGCTGGCTCTACCTTCAAAATCTTTTATCAACTCCTTCTCACCACCCTTACCTCCATATCTCCTGGTGTAAGCAACCATTGTCTCCCATCTCCCTGAACCACCACAACAGGCAAAATTTAATGTTTTAATAAGTACTAGTAAGAACAATGAAAATTATTGACTGAATCTTCAAAAGTTAAGATTTTCTGGCTACGTAACCATTTTTTGTGTGAATGAGTTTCTGAAAGAATCTAACAACTTAGAAAAACTGAAGAGGGGCCCCTGGGTAGCAGTCAGATAAGCATCTGACTCTTGGTTTTGGCTCATGATCTCAGGGTTGTGTGACTGAGTCCCACATAGGGTTCTAAGCTCAGCGAGGAATCTGACAGAGTTTCTTTCTCCCTCTCCCTCTGTACCTTCCTACACTCCTGCTCTCTCTCTAAACAAAAACAGGAACATGTTAGGAACTCAGCACATTATGAGCTTAAGATAATCTATATGAAAAGTGAATAGGACAGAAAATGACTGGAGCAGACTCAGCCTGGGGAAAAGACATTTGTTCTTAGCACTACAGCCCTTGGCCCCATGCAGGCTTTTCAAGCTTGGCTCATGTGACCTTTCAATCCTAAGAGCTCCTCCATGTCACCCATACGTCTTTCCCTTTATGCTTTCCTGACTTAAATCTAAGAGTTGTGACTATGTATTTTAAATAATGTGCATAATACTTTAGCTGGGCAGAAATGCCTTTTATTATCAATTACAATTACCCAATACATGCAATTACCTATTGTTTGCTTCCTAAAAAATGTCTACTACAGTGCTATGATACCTTGGTGCTGCTTTGATAATGTTGTCCACACGAAGAATCACCTCTGCTGCTTCAGCTGCGCTCAAAAGAACTTGTCGCTTCACCTGGAAACTTTCTGTTATACCTAGTACTGCCATATCTCCAATGGTACCTTCTTTCATATCTGAAGAGAGAGACGTATTCACTAAATAAGCAACAATAGTTTTAACATAAATTATCAAAATCTCTAGTAAAATTAAGTAAAAGTAAAATTAATACTTTTATGAAAAGTGGGATTACAAGACTCAACCGCTCAATTTATTTAGTGCATTCTCATCAGCCTAACATTCAAGAAAAACCTTTTAGAAAATTAAAAGCTCAACTACTGATCATCTGTACTAACAGAGGATAACTAGCTCAGGTGATGGAAAATTTACACAGAACACTCAATGACCTTTTCCAATAACCTTTTTTGTATACATAGATATACATGTGCGTGCCTATGTGTACATATATATATATAAATAAAATTATTACAGAAAATGTGCTCATCGCTAATTACCATGGATTCTTAAGAACTGGAAGAGAATTTAAAAGTCACTTACTTCTCCTCTTGTGAGAAGAGTACTTTACCTTCTGAAAGATCATTAATTATTCATTATATCTCTCTTCTCCAGTGGCAGGATTATCTACCCTCTAATAACTATTCCCGTGTCTTGGGATAGTACACTGGGAAATTTTTCAATTTGAATTAAATTTACCCTTTTGGCCACTGTTATCTATGTAAAGACTACACTCCAGAATACCTCATAATATGTTTCCTGTGAGAACAGGATTTAATGTAAGAATTTAATCAAGTTTATACTTATTTCAGGATATTAGTACTACTTACAAATTTAAGTCCTATAGTCACCACATAATAAATTACAAGTCTTCTAACTAGTTTTATACCCCTTATGGAAGAACAGTTCTGACAATGTTGAGAACATGAAGTTAAACATTCTCCTAGGAAATACAATGGTGACAGAGGCAACCACCACAGAAATCTTCTCTATGATTATCCTAAGAATTCATCTTAAAAATAAAAAAAAAATAAAAAAATAAAATAAAAAAAAAGATTTTGGTAAAGAGTTACTCTTTATGTCTACAATCGCTTTCTTACCCAGTCCAGCAGTCGTGTTGCCTTCACTATGGGCAGCTCGGAGCTGTGCCACCAGGTCTGCACTGTCATAGCCTGCATTATCAGCTATGATAGTTGGCAACTGTTAAGTGAAAAAGACAAATGGTAACTATTCTACAAGAAGAAAGTTGATTTAGTCTAAACTAGGACAGCTTTTTAAAATTATATATTTAGGAACAATGTAAAACTGTTCCTTTTAATTACTGCTCATAAAGATAAGCTCCAGAATCAAATTTAAGTGGTATGAACCAGTTCTTTTTCTTAAAGCCAAAAATTAGCAAACATGTCCAAGAGAGAAAAATGTATTCATTTAAAGAACTATCAATACTCACAAATGTGTAAGTTCAGATGTCTTTATTAACTTACCATTCTCAGTGCTTTAGCGTAAGACTCCATCGCAACAGCTTCTTTGCCTGGTGTTCTACTGGCAAGCTGTGTCACAGCATGAGCCATCAGCATCTCAGAACAGCCTGCAGATGAAAATGAAATTCCAAGGACTATGATGTTTAGTTATCTCCAACACACTGACTTACTGATTTCCCTTAGACATGTCAAATATTTTAAAATTAAATGCAAATGCATTACATATAAATTTTCTAAAAATCATTAAAGCCAAAACCATTACTATATACTTGAATAAAACATGTTTAATATTTTTAAAACACTTACCTCCTCCATAAACTGTTCTAGAATCCTTCACAGTTTGAGCAAGAACACAAAGAGCATCATGCAAAGATCTTTCTGCCTCATCTAAAATTTGCTGAGTGGCACCACGAAGAACAATGGTACAAGCTTCGCCTAAAGTTAAAAGAAAAATATTCTCAGGTCACAGTGATTACAAAAAACAAGAGTTTGCCTTCTATTATTTATGTAGATACTGGTTATGATTATTATTTGGTTTTAAAAGCTAACGTGTCCTCTCTGCTGTTACACATTCTTTTTGATAATTATCCATGTTCACAAACAATCATGTTGAATACACACTGTCCACAAAGGCAAGGTTAACATGAGTTTGACCTCGACTGAAATTAACATGCACCCTATGCTTCTCAGGAATTAAGATACATCATATTCTAGTAAATATAATAACTATTTCTTTTAATATCAACAGAGCCTCTCAAAGACTTAGGAACCTTATCAGGATCTACATAATCACTCACCAAGGGCTACCCCAGAAAAGTGGATGAGTTTATCCTCTCCAATCATGACTTCTTCAATAAGCTTGCAACTTCCAAGCTTCACTAGCTCTGGGTGGTCAAAGGTAGAGGCAATTTCACCACCTATGAACATAAACACATATTAATTAAATGCACAGTATGTTTAAAATTCGTTTTCTAAAGAGAACTAATGAACAGATTTTAAGCTGACTGCTTACCATATGCCAAGCACTCTTTGAAGCACTTCATATAAACTGACTAATCTTTAAAACAACCCTGGTAAGAGATGCTCTATTATCTGATACAGAAGTAAAAAAACTGAGACAAAGAGATATTAGAGTTTCTTATTCAAGGTTATACAACTCAAACAAATATATGGTGAAGCTGGGATTCAAATCCAAGTAGTCTATCTTTAGATTTAAATGCACACTATATAATACTATTTCCCAAAGGTTAAATTAGGACTTTAACATTTACTTTTAAGTCTGAATTTAAATTCAAATTCTCTTTTCATCTAGTACAAGACCAGTACCCCTATGATTCAATTTCCCAAAACATGAAGCATTTGACTAGTTCTATTAAGTCAACAGATATAGCCATTAGAAACTGCTGACAGGAACACCTGACACCTGCTAATCCTAACTGAATTCTCACAATGCCCCTATAAGGCCCAGGAAAAGGGGAAATGTAACTGAGAATACCCCAGAGCAAACCTAATGAGGTATCAAAAAAGTGAATTATTTTGGGGCGCCTGGGTGGCTCAGTCAGTTAAGCATCCAACTCTTGGTTTTGGCTCAGGTCATGGTGAGATCCAGTGGTCCACCAGGCTCACACTCAGCATGGAGTCACTTGTCTCTCTCCCTCCCCTTCTGCTGCTCTCCATGCACTCTCTCAAATAAATAAAATCTTTTAAAACAAAAAGCAAATTTTTTATTTTTAGGTTTTATTTCTATTCCTATTTTCTCTGCATCTCCCGCAGTGTAAGCTGAAAGATTCAGCCATTTCCTTCCCTGGTTCTTAACTGCCAAAGTTCAGTTTCCACTTTTTCTAGTTCTTTACTCTTTTTTAATAAAGTAGATTCCCTCCACCATCAACAACCAATCCCTCTTTTCCTACTCTTTATTGGTAAATTTGAAGAGTTGGTACTATGTATCTATTTTCCAAAAAATTTATTAAAACTCTGGTCTTTCCAACTCTACTGATTTATACTCATCTATTTAGCTGACTTTTTGACTTCTGACTGGCCTGAACCTAAGACTGCTGTGTGTTCTAGATTGAGACACAAGAGATATTTAGGACACCATACCCCCAAATGAGACTGATCTGGTTTATGAGAATTTTCACTTATCCTAAATTCACTCACTTATGTAGAATTTGCTGACAATGTATTTCTAGACATTTATAAGAACCAATTTCATACACCTTGACAACACATACACTAAGGATGAGAGGCACCCTGGGGTCAACTCTGCAGTGGGTTGTTCTTGGTACAGTGAATTTTCTTTCTTCTGAATATACATGGCAATTCATGTACCAACTTCTTATGGTATCAACTTATCCCATTAATGTGCTATCATTCACATTTATGTCATTACCTTTAATTTTGTCACCTTAAGGGAGGAATTACACCATAAATTTTATCACCTTAAGCATCAAGTATGTAATAGCTCTTAAAGAACTTTAATTAAACCAAGTAAACCCACTTCAAAGTAACTGATCAAAGAAAAATACCTCTTTTTAGGTCAGAAGACACGCTTCTCAAAATATTAAAAGTGGATTCAGAAGTTATTCTGAGATGAAACCAATTCTACTCTTTACAGTAATTAGTAATACTTTTTATTTCTAATACTTATGGCATTTGAAAACTGAATTTAACATTCCTAGTAGCTTTACATCTCAAACCCCTCTCCTTAGTTCTCATTGCAAGATCTCAAGTCAACTTTCCAACCCATTCATTCATTATCAAGGGCCTAAAAATTAAATAAAGGCTGCAAAACTTCGTCTTTCAAGGGCTACTTAGCAGTTACTTTAAAAACTATTACTATAAAAAAGTAATCAATTTGCACACTATGTCATTTTGGCGTAAACATTTCTTACTTATAAATACATTTCTATTCCACATAACTGGGATTAGGAAACTCATACCTCTACTGAAGAAAATTACAGGATACTAACTTTTCATTATTCACTGCTGGATTGTTTCACACTATTTCAACATTACTTCCACAATTTTTATTTTTAAATTTTAAAAAAGATTTTATTTATTTATTTATTTGACAGAAATCACAGTAGGCAGAGAGGCAGGCAGTAAGAGAGGAGGAAGCAGGCTCCCTGCCAAGCAGAGAGCCCAATGCGGGGCTCAATCCTAGGACCCTGGGATCATGACCTGAGCCAAAGGCAGAGGCTTTACCCACTGAGCCACCCAGGCGCCCCTACTTCCACAATTTTTAAAAAGGATTTGATGGGTGGCGGAGGAAACACACGAGTAGCAGAAGCAGAGGAGGGAGAAGCAGGCTCCTCACTGAGCAGGGAGCCAGATGGGATACACGGCTGAATCCTAGGACCCCAGGATCATGACCTGAGCGTAAAGCAAATGCTTAACTCACTGAGCCTCCCAGGCACCACATTACTTCCACAAATTTAAAAAAATTTAACAAAAACAATATTTAAAAGCACTTGATCCATTCTCTAACAAGTGTTCAATGAAGTTATTATTACAACTTACTACCACAAAAGGCACAAGGCATTCAACTACTCAGCACCAGAAATAAACGAATAAACTAGATAAACCTTAAGAGAGTCCTTTTTCAAGCGTTAGTTTCTTTAGACTAGGAGTGGAACACTGGTCCTGTATGTTTGTGAGAAAAGATCTGCTATCTTTAAAACAATGTAACAAAGGTAACCATAACCTATGGCAAATACGACAGATAATTTGGTATCTAAGGATGTCAAAAAACTGTAAATCAGAATTCAGAATATTTTTATTCAAAGTCCCTTAAAGTATTTCTTTGTACTCTCAAAAGTTACATATACTAACCATCAATAAATCCAAGAGTGTTTAGCGTTAGAAATTAATGCCTTTTTTCCCATACCTGTGACAAGAGCTAGGCGTTCCACACCTGCAAAATCTGCATGTTCAATTGCCATGACACCAGCAGCACCAAAGAGCTGCTCAGGATAATTATAAATTAACTGCCTACAAATAAAATAAAAACGTTTGCAATTGTTATTTCACAAGTCTAAAATACATCAGACTAAAAAACATGTAACCATTTTTACTTACCAAATAAATACAAATTAGAAATGTCACATACAATAATACATAAATTACACAACTTAGTGCCTCCATGCTAGCACTGCAAGCAAGTTGTTTTTTTATATTGCTACTGATACAGTAAACTAGACCACAGTTCTGAAAACCAATGTAGCAGAAATGCATCAAAAATCATATAAATGTTCCCAAGCTTTAATTCCACTCCTAAGGCTCTACAGCAAGAATATTCAGATATTAAAAATCTTTAGTGAAAGTATGTATAAAAATTTTACAGAGAATGGCAAAACCTGCCAATGACTTCAATGTTCACTAGGACTGTGCCGGTGTACACAGAGTTTACCAATTATAAAAACTAATTTTAAGTAAAAATTTATATTGTTAGGTTAAAAAAAGGGCAAGTTACAAAAGTTAGTAACGTGTTCACAGCTAAGTGAAAAACTGAAACTTGAACACCATACATACATACATACACAAGTCAGCTTAATTAAAGAATTTCAGGAAGGTTAGACCTCAGATTCTGTTCCTTCTTTATACTTTCCTATTTTCCAAAATGCAATCTTATTTTTTTTTTAAGACTTTATTTTTATTTATTTATTTGACAGAGAGATCGCAAGTATGTAGAGAGGCAGGCAGGGAGGTGGGGCCGGGAAGCAGGCTCCCCGCTGAGTAGAGAAGCCAATGTGGGGGCTGGGGGGGGGGGTGCGGGGGGGCCGGGCTTGATCCCAGGACCGCAATCATGACCTGAGCTGAAGACAGAAGCTTAACCCACTGAGCCACCCAGGCGCCCCAGATCTTATTTTTTAATAAGAGTAAAAATGACATGTTTAAAAGTATGGGACATTAAAAAAAGGCCAAAAAATTTTTTTAATCAATGTAAGGGACCTCTGCGTGGCTCAGTCAGTTAAGTTTCTAGCTCTTGATTTCAGTTCAGGCCATGATCTCAGGGTCGTGGGATCCAGCCCATTGGGCTCCATGCTGGACATGCAGCCTGCTTAGGATACTCTCTCTCCATCTCCCCGCAAATATTTGATTTTCACCAAATATTAACTGTCAAAGTTAACCACTGCCATTTCATTGCTAGAATTAGGCTGTTCCTCTTGGTATTTTCACCATTTAAAATCTGAGAGATCTAAGCAGAGAGAAAATTAGACACAAAGTCCCTGATGTGGGAATGAGCAAACAGTTCAAAGCAGTCAGGGCTTCTTGCCAGAACTCCAGCCTGAGCTTCTAGGGGCAAACAAGATTCCTCTGCTGCCCACTCTAGACCCTGATATGAGGTAGCACACAGTACCACTGGATCCTAGGTACTTGACCCTGTAATATCAGGAACCCAAAGGCAGGAAATGGCCAGAGAGCCATGGAAGAAAGCTGTGAGCCCAGACTGCCTGCCACCTAGACAGTGATTCCACATCATGCTGCCTCAGGCTACTGGACTGGATACAGTCATGACTTTATAGAGCCTTTTCTAGTTTTACTGAAAAAAATTTTCCACTGCTTTACCTTTGGAAAAAAAATCCATAAACACCTTTGATACTAACAATTAAGAAAGAAAACATGGGAAACATTATACATACTTTTTCATACAAATTAAAGCCCTAAAACTATTACTTTTCATTTCTTCATTATTTTATTTCTTTGCTATTAGCTTTTTGCTATTTCAAAGTCCCACCATTAAATATGGAACTGAAGCTCTCCACCAAATATATGTATATAACAGCCCAAAACTACAATGTAACTGCCAGACCAGAAAACTCATTGTTAATATAAATAGATCAAGTGTATTAACCTAAAACATCACCAAAATGGTGATGCAAATGCCTTGCTGTAGAATGGTAGGAAAATTACCATTCCTAAATAACAAGTCACTAATAAAATGAACTATTTGCAAATGCCTTTGTAGACAAAAATCATTAGATTATTACAAATATTGTTAGCAAAAGCACATACAGACCTGTTAATAAAGCAATTTATCCCATGCTTAAGAATTCGTTCAACTTTCTCCTTCATTTTCTCCTTTTCGGCATGTTCTATTTCAGCAACCTTTGCTGTAGAATCAACTCTTACCCTGGACCCAAATATCTAAGACAAAGGAAAGAATAAAAATAGCATCATTTTCATTACTCCTGAATCCCACAACATAAATACTTTTATGTAAAGACACTAAAATTATGTATTTAAATATATTCTAGGTTTTTTCAGTGCAACTGCTTCACAGCCTGAATTCATAAAGCAGCTAACAATTAGAATTCTAAGAAATGTAGTTAACATACCTTTATTTTGTCGGTATCCATACCAGTATTTGCAATGAGAATTTTAGCATTTTCAATTCGCTTTGGTTGATTTACTCCAATTTTTTTATCCAACAGAAAGCCTACAATACAGATTTTAGTAAATACTTCAAAACTATATTGATAAATCCTTATCTCTGCTTTATCAAATTACTCTTTCAAAGAATCCATTTAAGTCCAATACACCTAAATCCCTAGAACCTATACAGCATTCCACTAATGCAAGTGACCATAAAAATCAATTTAGCAGGCAGAAATCTAAGGGCACAGCATAAACCTTAAGAGTAAACCTTAAGAATAAAAGTTTCATGTGAAACTTTTATTTCACATACATACACAATACACAGGTGTGGACTGTAATTAAAGCTGGTAAGCCCACTTTCATTAGCTTAAAACTAACAACAGAAAACTGATGAAGATTCAGGAAAACGAGGTATTGCTAGAGAGTACTGAACTTTTTAAAGAACTGACACTGGTGATAAAATGAAAAACAACCCCCCCCCCCCAATATGTACAATGGAGTCAAACGAACCTAACCCGTTTTGCCCATGCTGCTTACAGGGTGGGTGAGGAACCCTACACAAATTAACCTTAGCTATTCATCTGTAAAACAAGAGTTAATCACAGCACTAGTTTCCAGCATACGGGCCTATCTAGAATTCTCTCTCCACACTTCTTTTAGATGCACATAACGCTTTCCTTTTTAAGACATTATCATCTTGGGTTTCTGCTCTAATCAGATGAACCTAATTTTCAAACACTAGGTCAACATCATGAGGAATAAATGAGATTTTAAGTAAAATTCCCATTAGAATGCTTGCACAGAACATTCAAGATGGTAGCTATCCTTGTTCTCATTATCTTACCTTACCATTAGCTTCTATTAAAAATGCTACACAGCCCTTGCATGTAAAATCAACAGTGTTTTTAGAATTGTTACTCCTCTGAAACAGAGACAAATGGGGTGCCCGGGTGGCTCAGTTGGTTAAGTGCCTGCTTTCAGCTCGTCATGATCCCAGGGTTCTGGGATGGAGCCCTGCACTGGGCTCCCTGCTCAGTAGGGAGTCTGCTTCTCCTTCTCCCTCTGTGCCTCCTCTCTCCACCCCCACCCCACTCCAGCCTTCATTCTCTCCTCTCAAATAAATAAAATCTTTAAAAGAAGCAAAATAGAAATATAGCAAAACCTAGAGTACAAACCACTGGTAAAGCACAACTTGTTCCTGTTTCTCCTCTATAAAAGAGAACATTTACACATTCCACTCCATAAGCCATTTTGTAAACGCAATATAAAGATGTTTTGAAAAATTATAAGAACAAAAGACACTGTTACTAAGGAAACAGCAGTTACTAAGACTTATTACTACTTGTTAAGAACACCAAGAACTGTAATCTCAATACCTACCAATAAATGATAGGATTTACACAAACTCTTCCTGAAAAAAGCCATTTGAAAAGAGCTGACTTTTACTAAAACCACCATTTCTCTTTATTAGAGACTGCACAAACTTCAAGGTATTAAGTAAAACCTAGAGATTATCAAAGAAATGCTGGGATGGTGTGAAAAGAAGCACAAAGTATAATAAATGGATTAAAAAGACAAAAATAGTTGCAATATGATCTGTATTTTTTTAAAGATTTTATTTATTTACTTGATAGAGATCATAAACAGGCAGAGATGCAAGCAGGGGAGGGGAGTAGGTTCCCCACAGAGCAGAGAGCCCAATGTGGGGCTCGATCCAGGACCCCGACGATGACTTGAGCTGAAGGCAGAGGCTTGCTTTAATCCACTGAGCCACCCAGGTGCCCTTAATCTGTACTTTTTTTTTTTTTTAATTTTATTTATTTATTTGAGACAAAGATCACAAGTAGTCAGAGAGGGCAGGGGGAGAGAGAGAGGAGGAAGCAGGCTCCCCGCCTAGCAGAGAGCCCAATGAGGGGCTCAATCCCAAGACCCTGGGATCATGACCTGAGCCAAAGGCAGAGGCTTTAACCCACGGAGCCACCCAGGCACCCCCCCCCATCTGTATTCTTAAAGGCAAATTTTCTTTGTAAAGAAAGAAACCAGGATTTCTTTCTGAAATCCTGACTAGCTAAAACCCAAGATTCACTATATAGCCCTCAATGTCTGATCAAAGCCTGTTTTCCCATATTCAACATATATATACATATATATATACCTTCATCTAAATAGGAATCTGCCAGACTTCCTCCTAGCTTCTTGATGACGTGAATGGCCTCCAGATTACCAGAACCTTTCAGTCTGAGAACAGCTTCTACAGCTAACTGAGTAAAATGGTCTTTGTGATGAGTAAGAAGTTTTGAGGATAATGTTGTTCCTGCAATGTTCATTAAATCTTGGCGGAATTTAACTTCATCAGAACTAAAAGAGAAAAACCAAAAAGACTCGTGCCTGTTTCTTCAAAGGTATCAATCCTAATTTTCTTTTCAAGAAAATATTTGTCAATAGATAATTTCACCCCAGTCAGGGCTCAAAGTCATAGCAAAAAAATTAAAGTTCAAGTAATCAAACAATGCAAAATTAAAGGAAACGATTTTCCCCACCAATCAGGCAAAAAAAAAAGAAACACAAAAAGAGAAACACAAGCAAACAAAATACCAAATTCTTCAAGGACATGGATAAATAAGTATTGCTCTACAGATACTAGAAATGAAAATAAAGGAATGAAATTAATAAAGAATTAAGAATGCAATTAAGAATGAAAATAAAGATTACTTGTAAATAAAAATGCCATAAAATACATACATGTGATTATACCCAGCAATTATACTTCTTGAAACATTCTTGAAGTTTGTCAAAAATATTATTATAAATCTAAAACTTATTAAAACAGACTATAGATAGGTAAATTACACTACAGTCACATAAACAAATGCATACCCCTATTAAACTACTGCAGAAAATACTGACACCCAAATATATGCTTATTGATCAACTAAGTTAGAATGATTATGCAATGATTCTATTTGTTTTGTTTTTTCGTGATTTTTACCTACAAAAAGCTGGAAACCCAAACTATATCTGGAGTGTAATGTGGGGGTTTGTTATTGGGGCAGGATGAGGCAATAGAGTCATGTTTGTGTATGCTTTTCACTGTTTTTCAGACATCCTGCACTGAGCCTATTTTTAAAAGAATGTTAAATATTTAAAACTATTATTTTGGTATACTAACCCATGATCAACTGCAGAATTCAACAGAGCTTGTCTTGCTGCCTTTGTGGCTTCTCTCCAACCCGCAATGATGGTCTGTGGGTGAATCTTTTTTGCAATCAAAGATTCTGCTTCCTATTAATAAATAGTAGAAAACATTCTTCAATAGAAAACACTAACAGACTACTTCTGATACGCGAGTAAAAAAACAATAAAATGAGGTTAAAGTTTCTCAGATACTCTTACCCTTAGTAATTCCGCTGCTAAGACAGTAACAGAGGTAGTGCCATCACCAACTTCATCATCTTGAACTCTTGACATATCTAGAAGAAAGAAGCTAGTTAGTTAACTCATTTATATTTGATACAAATGCATTCTAGGGACGTCTGGGTGGCTCAGTCAATTAAACCACAGGGTCCTAGGATCGAGTCCCGCATCGGGCTCCTTGCTTGGCAGGGAGTGTGCTTCTCTCTCCACCTCTGCCTGCCACTCTGCCTGCTTGTGCACTCTCTCTCTGACAAACAGACAGATAAATAAATAGAATCTTTTAAATACATTCTAAATTACTTCTCCATAGCTCAACTAATTCTCCAAACATACCCACTACCAACCAGAATCTCACTTATCTAGGTTTCCTCACCTGACAAACTCTTTGGAACTTCTCACTCTGAACATGTTTTATCATTAAAAACTGCATGGAACCACAGAGGCTTATATTTTAATAATAATAACAACAATAATAATAATAATAATTAAAAAGGGGACATCAATTAATTGCAAGTAGTCAGTCAACAAAGCCTACTTAAAAATGTGTTTTAAAAATATTAATAAAATCTTATCATTTTCAGACTCACCAACTAAAACTTTAGCTGCTGGATTGTCTACACCGATATTTTTTAGAATAGTTGCACCATCATTGGTTACCATAAGAGAGGCATCTCGTCCACTGCTTAACAAAATTTTATCCTAAAAAGAACATACGTGATTCAAGTTAAGATATAAATACATGTCAAGAATGCATGGGTCAATATGTACTCTCATTTACTAATGTGTAAATACTCTGGATGGCAATTTGGCAGTATCCATTCAGACTTTTTTAATGCATACACTCCAAAAGCAAACCCTGGTGTCTGTCCCTGAAAACACTGTAACAGGGAGACACTAACAAGGTTTTTCAGCATTGTACTAGCAAAAACAAATGAATAAATATAAAATATAAAAATCTACAGCAAAAGGGATTTTAAAAAGCAACCTACAGAAAAATACAAGTACCTACAGTAAAAATACTTATTAAAAAAACACCTAATACATAATTTGCACACATATCTACATAAAAACAAGTATTAGGAAGACTTACATCCAATTATAACTATGGCTGTCACTGGGGAGGGGACTGAGGATGGTGATCCAAGGGGACTTTAGCTGTAGGAGTACTGTTTTGATTTTTAAGAATGAGAACATACCCATGTCTTATGCATACAGGCATCCCAAAAAAGTGAGCTATTAACTAGATTTCCAAAAACAGCTGTAAATCAGTATCAAAACACAAAAATTCTTTGTTTTTCTTACCATGCCCTTAGGTCCTAATGTGCTCTTTACCAAGTCTCCAACAGCGATGGCACCAATAAAAGAAGACTGGAGTAAAAATCAGAGATTGAAAAGTAAAAATCAATTTTACCGTCTTAAAATTCCTAAAGTTCAACTGGCTCTTTAAAAGAATGGGAGAACAAGGCTTACCAGACGAGCCGTCTCTGCCCTCTCTTCATCAGCCCCAGCCTTGAAGATGTTAACAGGTGCGAGGGAAAGGGACGCCTGAAAGGGAAAAATCAACAGTCCGTTTGAATACCGATTATTTAACGCCTATAGACACATTCCGCCAGAAATACACGTACATATTTAAAAGAAATTTAATTTATAGCACAGCGTAATTTTTCAAAGAAATGACGTTCTCCGTCACTGGGACGTTCATTCACTAAGGGGGCGTGAGGGACTTATACAACTTGTACAGCAAGGAGGGTTTGCCTTTGGGTCTACAAGTACTCTATGAGTAAAAATTATACACCAAGAAGAATGTTAAAAACGGCAAGACTGAAGATGACTTTAAAGATAAGACAGGCAGGAGGTGCAGACCACTCGCGCCAACAACCGCCAGGCGGACGAAGCAACGCGGCCGACTCGCCTCCATCTTCACCCTCCAGCTCTTTCAGCCCCGCGGCCGCAGGCTCCGCCCCGGGAGTGAGGGCGGGGCCTGTCGCGCCGACCCGCCCGCGGCACTAGAAATTTCTCCTCTCAGGTTGACCCCCGGGCCTGGGGTCCTGAAACTATGGAGAGGCCCAGTCGGCACAAGACACTGGCATGGAGGCCCACACCTCCCCGTTAGGTGTGGAGGGCTTCGCCGGCGGGCCCGGCGCAGGCCTCACGCCGCGGCCCGCGCCATGTGCGACGGTCTCCGGGACAAACATGAGGAGCCTGCGGCCGTGGGAGGACAGAAGGGGCAGCGGGAGGCAGGGCGCGGCGGGACGCGGCAGGGTTTAGATATGGCCAGCGGGGCCGGGCTCACCATGGTTCCGAGGAGTTCGGCACACACGCGAATTCCTCAGCTCACGCCCGGGACCAGAGGGAAGAGAAGCCGGAAATGACGGCACACGTTCTCCGCATGGGGCGGAGCCCCGGAGGGCGCGCAGCTCCGGCCTGGCACCGCCCTCTGGGGGAAGGGAGGGCGAGCCGGTTTTGAGTGGAGGACCGCGGTCGAAACGCCGCTCATCACGCTGGGGGGCGGAGCTTTGACTCGGAAAGCTCCGCCCCTTGCGGCATCCGCTCCGCACGAGAGGGAGGGGAGGATCTGACGTATGGGGTGGAGCCGGGGAGTAGAACCCCCCCCCAAGAACAAAAGGGAAGCTGCGCCGCGGAGTTGCTATAACAACGGAGTTTCTGCTCGGATGTTTAATTTTTCTTAAATTTAATCTTTAAAAATTTGCCTTAAAGTACCACATATACACAGTTTAAAGTGTTATATGCTAATAACGAAAAACAATTCACCGACCTCACCACTTCTTTCCTCAGAAGCAAGCGCATTCAGCTTTTTCAGTTTGTGGAGGTTCTGGGATTACGGTTACCTTACTGAATATTTCTATTGCGATTTTAATTTTAAACGTTATTTATTGAGTTACGAGGAAGTGTTACAGTCCTTTCATTGAACTTTAAAAAGTGTCTTTTAACTGGACGTTGACTGTCTAGGACAAAGTCTTGTAAACTTTGATGGAGACATTTACTTTATCTTTGCCCTGCTTGCTCATTTTCATGTATCACATTTCACTCGTTCTTTTCCCCTCCACTAGTAGAGATGACTAATATACTTTTACATAATGTGTTGGTAGAGACCAAGATTGATTCCAAATATTTCAGTTTATTAAAAACAAAATTTTCTACTTAACTCTAAATTGACTGCCTAGGACGGTTACAGTAAAATGTGCTTTAAAAAAAATTTATATCATCTACTGATACTCTTTTCTCCCTCTGAATAATTGATCACTTAGCAAATGCTTGGACTTCCTGGTAATTCTTAGATTTCACTAAGTGAAATAAGTCAAGCAGAGGAAGTAATTATCATATGGTTTCACTTATTTGTGAACATAGGGAATAGCATGAAGGACATTAGGAGAAGGAAGGGGAAAATGAAAGGGGGAAACCAGAATAGGAGAAGAACCCTGAGAGACTATGGACTCCAGGAAACAAACTGAGGGTTTTAGAAGGGAGGGGTTGTGGGGGGATGGGTGAGCCTGGTGATGGGTATTGAGAGGGCATGGATTGCATGGAGCACTGGGTGTTATACGCAAACAATGAATCATAGAACACTACATCAAAAACTAATGATGTACTGTATGGTGACATAATTTTTTAAAAATGGGTAGATGTTTACAATTTTTAATTGTTTTAGCTCTTCAGATATTTTTTAAGAGGGTTAGTTTACATCAGGGGTTGACTGGAGAGTTAAGAATATGTTTTATATATTTTTTTAAAGATTTTATTTATTTATTTGACAGAGAGATCACAAGCAGGCAGAGAGACAGGAGGAAGCAGGCTCCCTGCTGAGCAGAGAGCCCGATGCAGGGCTCGATCCCAGGACCTTGAGATCATGACGGGAGCCGAAGGCAGCGGCTTAACCACTAAGCCACCCAGGCGCCCCTGTGTTTTACATTTTTTAAATGATTGGGGCAAAAAAAGACTATTTCATGATACATTAAAGTTATATGAAACTGTATTTTGGTGTTCATAATGCTTTGTTGGAACACAAGCATACCCATTTTGTTTAATATATATAGTTCTAAAGTTGTTTTTTTTGTTTGTTTTTAGTAATCTCTACACCCAAAGTGGGCCTCAAACTCATGACCCTGAGATCACGAGTCACATGCTCTTCTAACTGAGCCAGCCAGCTGCCCCAGCCCACTCAGCGCGATACAGAATTATATACAATAGCAGAGTGGTTGTGACAGACTGTCTAGCCCCTAAAGCTTAAAATAGTTATTATCTGATCCTTTCCAGAAAAAAATATGCTGACCCTGGTTTACACTATTCTTAAGGTCCATCATGAAAAGTGGTGTTCAGATTGGACAAATTGCTGTTTTAAATAAACCAAGATTTTGGAAACTTGCTCTTCTTGCAGGAAATGCACTTTAATGGGCAGATCCCAAAGCACATACTGAGAAGAGTCACAGTGAGAAGCTGAGATGCCTGCACAATATCAAAAAGGGTTGTTTTCATTGTGGACCAAATCATTTAACCTGGAAACATTATCTCCTCCCACAGGCCTGAGATTTACCCAAGCCTGAGACTGTGAGTGATGGAGAAACCAATCAATGCCCCTCCCTTCTGGAATTTAGCGAAGCCGGGGGCATTTGGATGAAGGACAGAAACTAGGAACTAGGACATTTGGAGCTAGGACAGAAACAACCAGGAGACCTCTTATTTTGGGACTCTAGGCAATCTGTCCTTTCCCCTTTGCATGTGTTTTTGACTCTTCCACCTTTCCAACTTCCTTTGGTGTCACCCTTGTCCCCGAGGGATTAAACGCTCAGCTTCTGGGACCAGGCTGCCTGGGTTTGGTTTTCAGCTCCTGTTTACTAGCCTTGTAACTTTGGGTGGGTTCCAAGGTCTGCTCACCCTTATCTATAGCTATAGCAATGGGAGAAATAGCAGGATTTGGTGCTTTAAGCCACTATATTTTAGGGTGGTTTGTTGCACAGCAGTACCTCGCCTGTACTCTTTCAACAATGCCTTTTAAGAGGCATTTATCCAGTTTAGGTTCCATTTTTACAAGAGCCTAATTCAATCTCCCTGCTTCATTACAATGTCACACCCTCCAGTGTTCCTCTATGTTGATGTCAGTCATCTTTCTTTTTTTTTTTTTAAAGATTTATTTGAGAGAGAGGCAGTGAGAGAGAGCATGAGCGAGGAGAAGGTCAGAGGGAGAAGCAGACTCCCCGTGGAGGTGGGAGCCCGATGCGGAACTCGATCCCGGGACTCCGGGATCATGACCTGAGCTGAAAGCAGTCGTCCAACCAACTGAGCCACCCAGGCGTCCCCAGAGTCATCTTTCTAAACTATTGTTCCTCCAATGATTAAAATCCTCCAAATTCTCACCTCAGATTAAAACAAAAATTCCTTCCTGTTCTACACCTTTGTGCTCTCATTTCTTCCTCCTCCTCTATCCCCCACCCTGCCTTTGCAATCTATGCTCCATACGGAACCCCTTGTCACCAATGAACAATCATGATCTATGTATAGTTATATACAACTGGGCCTTTGTACCTTATTCCTTCTCCCTAAGACATTCTTTCCTCTCCTGCTCTAAATCTACGAAGACTCTCATCAAACACCTTAGGGATTATCTTCTCTAGGTTTTTCTTGAAAGTCTCCGCTCTTGGGACGCCTGGGTGGCTCAGTTGGTTAAGCAGCTGCCTTCAGCTCAGGTCATGATCCCAGCGTACTGGGATCGAGTCCCACATCCGGCTCCTTGCTCAGCGGGGAGCCTGCTTCTCCCTCTGCCTCTGCCTGCCATTCTGTCTGCCTGTGCTTGTTCTCTCCCCCTCTCTCTCTCTGATAAATAAATAAAATCTTAAAAAAAAAAAAAGAAAATCTCTGCTCTTTGAGTTCGATGCCCTTCCTTTGTGTGTCTTTATCATACCACTTTTATTAATAATTGGAGTAACTATTTTTTTTTAATTCTCCTAAGGTATACAGCTAGTACCATTCTAGAAGTATCAGAAGAATTTATTATATTTGTCTCAGAGCTTAGTTCTCTGGGGTGGGGGCAGGACAGAAGGGCACTGCCCCCATTAGAAAAGCGATTCTAAACTTTTGAGCCAAGGACTGCTATCTTTATTGGTAGCACAGGACCTAGTTCGTGCTCATCCATTAAATAATAACGTGTGAATGGCTACTGTCTTCAAAGAAACTCAGAAGTACAGAAATAACCCAAAGAAGTTTTAAATTTCCGAGGACAAATGCCCTAATTTCCCAAGATGCCATCTCTGCCACATCTTAACCAATCTACGGGTTCCACGGTGTCTGGCACACAGTAAGCAGCCAATCATACGTGGACTCGTCTATCCCTCCATTGTTTAAATGATCTCCATCTTGAGCTGTACCCAAATAGGCTTTGCAGTGCTCACGCTGTGACTCAAAAATAGGTTTGGAGTCTCAAAGCTGAGAACTACTAGTTTGAATGGCCACATGAATAAAACTGTGAGAGAGTCTGTCAAACACAATTTCATTTCACTTTGATGAAACATGGACTTTTAATCCATTCATTACACGATCGCTTTGAAAATGGGAGGCAATGACAGGAGACTAAGAAATAAAACCTCTTATCATAAAGTTTTAAGAAATGTGTGAAATATAAATACAGGAAAACTTTAAATAGGTATCCAACCAAACGTTTATTGGGGTTTTATTGCAATCTACTTTCGGCAAGAAGGGGAAAGTAACCATAAGAACTCCAATCAGATTTTATTCAACAAAGCAGTTTTTCATGAATGCTTAAGGTCAGTGTATAGTCAGCTCAGATTCCAGTATCAACTTGAGTACCTCATTATGGAAATTTATGCCAGAATGACAACAGTAAGGCATTGCAAGATTCTAAATCATCTAAGATTAAACCATATTTTACATATAATTTTTAGGACAGTATACTAATACTCTACAATAAATAAGGATTTTAAAAAATGTGTTGCTTAGCCCTTGTTGAACTAAATTCAATTATTAGCTTATTCTTTAAGTACTCCAGTTAATAAAGGTTTGATTGTACCCCAAGAACTGTGACTTTTCCAAAGATAAAAAAATTAGTTCTTATTTGTTATGACAAAAATTAAGCTTAAAAGCACATTCACACTTGTCCTTAAAAGCATGTTTACATCATATATGAGATAATTTCTCATGCCTGGAGATATGGTTTATATGGCAAAAAGTCATATGCAAAGAACGACTAGAGGGCAATCCTCCCAGCTCCACGTCCTCCAAAAAGCCACACTTGGCCTCAGTGTAAAAGTTATATTTTATTGCCATGCTACAAAATGTATGAAGTTGGCACTGATAGGGAGAAACAGAGAACAAAGGGTGGGAAGGGAGAGAGGGCAAAAGATGTTGTTACATATACAACAAGGTTTAATCAACAGTGGTAAATTTTGCCAATATTAAAAATGCAAACCAAAATTTAAAATGCTGATATGAAACAGCATTAATATACAATTTATGCATAGTACAGTATCACTTATGTCTTTTATTAGAGAAATATGGAATGTTTATAAAAGAAATTAACCATAGGGGATAAAATTCCTATTTCATATACAATTTGGCAATGGTAGTCCCACTGTTAGACAATTTTTATAAAAGAAAAAATTAAAAATCTAACAAGCTACCTTTATACAAAGTTGCTATATTTATGCCTTTACGTAGGAAAAAAACATTTATAATGCAAATTAGGACATACAATAATCTTACAGTATTATACAATGTAATGAAAATAAAAAACTTAACACAAAATTTTTCCTTTATAAAATGTATATTTTGCATTTACTAATGCAAATGTGGCACACCGGTGACTACTGTACTATTAATACCAGTCCGTTTCCATGCTACTATTGTCCAATTGTCATAGAATTGTAATTGTATTGATGCTACAAAAGAATTGTGTTATACCAAAAAATGAGGAAGTAGGAATGGGGAATAGGGATGTAAAGAACAGGATAGAGAGGGTGCTGGTTTGGGCAGAGTATACTGTGGTATGTCATAAAATATGTTAGTTTTTCAAGCCAAAAACATTTTCTATACATTCTGTAATTTTGTACCAATGCCTTTATTCAAATTTGGCAAACATCAGGGAAAAGGTAATTAGTACCGTATACCTCACATATCAGAAATATGACAAGATGCCAATACATCAGTTACTTCTGAATGTTGTCTCTGATGGTATGTCTATTTCAAGGAGATATATATATATATGTATATACATATACATATATATATATATTTATACACACACACTACACATTGCACAAAACACTTGGGCATTATGGGTTAGGAACAGCACAGTGGGGACTGGGAAGTACTTTTTAGCTTGTTAAAACCTTTACCTTGAGGCAAAAATATGGTGGCACATTACTGGGAAATTATGAAAACATAAGGCCCCTGTCCCATTTTTAATAGAACATTATTGAGGTACATTTTTATATGTTGTGCCACAGATTTTTTTGAGGAGGGGAGGAATAAACAAAGACTAGCTTGACTTACAACATTGAACTGTGGGGGTCAACATTAGTATCTATAAAAAACAAAGATTGCTTGGCAAATTTTCATAAGTCCCAAATGTGATCTATTCTGGATATACTGGGAAGTGAAAAGCTTTTTGCTGAGTCTTCAAGAGTAAAGTGCATATCTCATCACTCCACAGCAGCAGTAAATAAAAGGAACTATTTGCCAATCTTTCTGGAGGGAGGGAAGGCACCATATTTTCATTTTTAAAGGAAGATGAAACTGGGAAGTAAAAGACATGACGAAAAAACACAGGTAATACCCATATCAGTTTCCAACCTCTGATCTGGGATAAAAAGCTGTTATCACCTGTATGGATAAAAGAGGACTCTATTGGGGGGAAAGCATATGAACGATGATTCTAATTCCAAAACCAAAAAGTGGGATCCCATGGTCTACCAACGGGAACAGAATATCTAAAATTAGGTCTGTCTCAGAAAATCTGAAACATATGGCCACAATTATATCCCAATAAAATATCTCATTCTAAAATGCACCTAGTAACAGGTACATTCTTCCAGGACAGAGCCTAATGCCCATGACTAGACTACTGCAAAGGACAAGTAGTGTTCTACATTACTTTTTATTAAATAAGAACACAGGTGATTTCCAGAGACATCTAGAAATAAACACCAGTTGTATACATCTTCCTAATACACATAGTACCTAAAATCAAATTCTTAGCAGACAAATTGGTCCCATTTTCATTTTAAAGCACACAGTATTTAAAGCATAACCTGCAATGATTATATTGGAGCTACCTAAAATACATAAAAACTAATTAGAATCTGGAAGGAAAATGAAAATAATGAGGAAAAGAAAGAAAATAAAGTATCCAACCTCCAAAATGAATCAATAGGTCAGCCCTTTCATTTGGAGGTTCTGTCTTGACTGCTTGTTTTGGAGAAAACCACATGTACTGGTTCCATCATAATTCTTATTCCACATTACAAAAACCATCACATAAATTTGGCACGATTAGCAATCTACTCAGAAGAAAGCATAAATGGAACAATGTATTAAAAATGGAAACTGCACACCTATACCACTGCTCTTTCTAGAGAACAGGGAACACTTTATTAAGCACCAAGTTCACAGAAAAAAAAAAAAGAAGAAGAAGAAAGAAAATTCTGCTATGCACATAAACCAATGGCACTGAAAATAATAAAGATACCTTTAATAATTTATTTTCTTTATAATGGTCCCACTCTATTATTCTGCTAATCCATCCACTGTTCTATAATTATTTACTCATCAGGTTGGGTGCTCTATGACTTAAACCTTTTCATGCTCAATTAACCTTAGTTACATCTGGCAGAGAGATCCAAATCATGATCTCAAACTTCCTCATATTTAGAGAAAACAGGAACCTAGCCTTTCTACTGTACCGTCCCTTGTCTTCTCTAGCGTTTGAGAAACTGGAACACTCTTGATTTTCCAAGAGTTAAGGACTTATGGACTCTCTTCTGTTTATATAAACTTCAATTCATTCTAAATCCTAAATTATGACACAATCTCATTGCTCTAAGACTTCCACTGTACCTGCTATGCTGGCAACACTCCTAACATTCTAATGGAATCAAGGGATAACCGAAGCTCCAACCACGAGTGAAAGGGGAACAGAGCTGAGGAGCACTACTGTGGGCAAAATATAATTGCAGCCGCGTGACGAGGGAATCACTGCTAAAGTGCTGGGGAGGGTGCCCACAGAGAGAACACAGTACCTTTAGGGAACTTTGCATGTTAAAAGTAGCTTCCTTTTTTTCCTCGGCTGTTAAAGAGATCACCTATGGACACAAGTGAAGTTTCAAATTGAGCGAATGTTTTCATCAACTTGAAAAGTAAACAGCATATAAATAAATACTGGACAAGGGCAACCCTGTTATAGAATAACAGTAAGTTCCAAATGAACCTTCAAAACCACAATTTGACAAAAATGCAAACGAAACGACAAAGAACACATAATCCAAATTCAAAACTATATACAAACTTGAACATTTTAAATGGAAAAAAAGACATTAAGCAACAAAATAAGACATCCCGAACACCAAAGGAAAAAACTGAAGGTAAATGGCAACCTAATGGCACAAACGCCTCCAGAAAACAATGTTCACTGTTCATAATCTACAGGAGAGAAACTTGCAGGAGATTGTGGTTCAGATTTCCAAATGTTTTTGGGTAAAGTGACCTGAGACTGATTTTTTGAGTCTAGTGTAATTCTGATTAAGATATCTGGGCATGCCCTTCAAATGACATCATGAGATGAGTAAACAGAAAATCTTGTCTCCTTCCTGCCTTTCAACACACCAAGAGCAAACCATATTCCCGGGAGCATGACTCTTCCTAGTAACGCAGAAGGCAAAGGAACTGACTGGTATATAAGGAGGTGTGGTACTTCTATTTCCTTTACATGTTTTGGCTCAAGTCAAAAAGCCTACAATTAATGAAATACAGGATTCCTCATGTTACATGCTGGAGGCCATATACCATGAATAGTGAATCTACAAATAGTACTTTCAACGCCTAGAGTTATCTGTTAGCAATGCACATTATCAAGAGGCTTTATAAAATGTTTTAAATGCCAACCATGACTTAGACATGAATGATATGCGTAAGTCCAGACTACTGATAAAATCAACCAGCATGTCACTCGCTTCAACTCTCATTTTAAATAGGCACTGTGAAAATGGGAATGCTGCTGTACAGTAATGAGTAGTACATACTGAAATTAGTGTTCTTTAATGAGTACCTGCTCTACATTAATTCCCTTTAGTTAAAGAAGCACAGGAAATATTCAGAAAAAAAAAATCTTATCAGTCTATAAAAGGAGTTAGTGTTTAGAAATGACAATGAAGCACTTGCATCTTCATTGGTTAAAACTTCACAAAGGTGCAAACAATGTACCGCCTTCCAGGCTCACATGGGCAGGTCAGTACTATTATGTCTAGTCTTCCTAGATGTACCATCATCTCGCGGCAACGCTTTCTGCAAATTTGACATAGCAGCAGTTCTCTCGATGTCTATCACAGCATACAGCTCTGTGCGCCTGGTAGGGGTTTGCGGAAGGGGAGTGGTAGGTGTTTTTGGAGTCTGAGGGTTGTCAGAGTCACTGCCGCCTTCCAAGTCCACCTGTATGTAATTGAGCTGCCTGTGTTCTAAACTGGGGCGTCTGATATCAAAGTTAAAGACTGTCGGCGTACAGTCCCGACGCCTCGAATATTCTATTTTGTGAGCACTTGCCGGCACTGTTACATTCTCTGTATTTACATAGTTATGCATTGGATCTAGATTATTATGGTAGCCATTTAGAGATGGGGTCTTTGGTCCTAAATTGTCATCTTCATCCCTACTAAGCTTGCGGGCTTCCCAAACAGGAGGCAAAGATGGTAAATTTTCATAGTTTAATAATGCAGTTCTTCTCTGAGCTGAGTTGTTGATATTCTGGGTATCTGAGGTACTGCTGGATGTCAGACGACCTCTCCTGACCCCTGAGGCACTAGGGATAGATAACCCATTTATATTTTCATACACCAGCTTGTTAACAGAGGGCGCATCTCTTCGCTCGTCACTGTCATATCCAGTGTCCCATTCTGTGCTATTGGCACCACTTCCGCTGACTTGGTCTCTTCCAAGTTGCTCCAGTTTCTCTTTTTCCATTAACTGCTTTTGAACAGGGGTTGGTCCTAAGACAAATTTGACTCCTTCGGGTTCAAGAAGAATCTGAGGGTCCCTGTCCTCAACACGACTTGGTTCTTCTTTTGGTGTGTTGCTTTCAGCATTCGAAATCCTCGCCTCCAACGGGACATGCACACTTGTGCGGTTTTTCCGCTCTTCTTGCACTCCTGTAGTGTTGACATAGGTATGTACCTAAAGCAAAACAGAAGAGTGGACAATAACCAATAAAAGGCTGACCATATCAGTTAAATTTTATCGATTAACTTTCTCTCTCCTTCAAAGCTTTTGTTTTTGTTTTTCACTAATAAAAAGGTGGGGAGAGAAGAGGAATGTGGAAACACTTTCTTCACTTGATAAAAGAATAAATAACTCTGGGGTGCCTGAGTGGCTCAGTTAACCACCTGCCTTCGGCTCAGGTCATGATGTCAGGGTCCTAGGGCTGAACCCCAGTCAGGCTCTCTGCTCAGAGTGGAGAGTCAGCTTCTCACTCTCTGTTTCAAATAAATACATAAAAATTGAAGAAAAACAAAAACAAAAACAGAATAACCACTCTAAAATAACACATAATGTTGTACTTGATACATGAAAAGCATTCTGTCAAAAAAGTCAGGAACATATTGGGATTATCATTTTGATGCTTTTTAGAAATTCTCATAATGCACTGAAACATAATTTAGAAATAAGGAATAACAAAGCATTAAAAAAAAAGAGAAACAAATTTATCATGATTTGCAGATAATGTGGCCAAATAAAGAGATAAACCCTGCCAGATTTAATAAGAGTTCTATAAAATGCATTGGTATAAAATAAATGCAATCTACTAAGAAATCATCACTATTTAGAAAAGGTCAACGATATTTTGTGGAAGACTAGGGGCACCTGGGTGGCTCAGTCTATTAAGTATCAACTCTTGATTTTGGCTCAGGTGATGATCTCGGGGTCATGGGATTGAGCACTGTGTTGGGCTTCTGGCTTGGAGGGGATGGGGGTGGTGGGAGGGTGGCAGGGTAGAGGTGAAGCATGGTTGTGGGGGAGTCTGCTTGGGATTCTCTCCTTCTCCCTCTGTCCCTCCCTCCACGCTCACAAGCACACACATGTGCGCACTCTCTCAAATAAATAAATCTTGGAAAAAAAAAAAAAGAAAGTTTGGAAGACTATTCATAAAATTTGAAAAAATTCAAAAAATGCAAAAACTGAGGGAAGTGTAATTATAGTAACTAAGAATTCATTTACTATGTAGAGAACACAGAGAAACAGATTTTAAAACAGTAAGAATTTCTTAATGATATGTGACCATTTGGTTTACTAGAAATAAGAATAACTAATTAACATACAGACGATGTTCAACCAAATACTTCACTCCTCAAATGAAAAACAGAATACTTAGAAACATTAAAGAGCCTCATACAAACACTGACAACGAAAGCTACCTTGCTGCTAGTAGTGCACTGATATAAAAAGCAGTACAAATTCCAGATCCACTGGAGGCTATTGTAACCGGAACTGACAATTAGTTCTATCCGTCCTTCCCTACAGATGCACCTCTCCTGTGAGTCCACAGGCTGCTGTGATGCTATGTCTCCCTCCATACCTGTACGTATTTGGCATATGTTAGAAAATATATGCTATTTCCTCTGATTCTATACTACAAAAGTCATAAACAGTGAAAGCTAAAATTCAGACTGAAATTTCCACGCATCAGCGCAGCAATGCTTTAACTCCACCCAGTCTGTCATCCTATTAGACAGTAGCACATGCTTACTTGCTCCTCGGCCACAAGCAAAGGATGTGTAGATTCTTCACCCACGGAAGGCAGCCGTGCACTCCCCACGGAAGGATGTCTGCTTGACGGATGGGAGGAAGCATCTCCGAATGAGGGATATCGGGGATATCCATTCGGTAAATTCTGAGCAGCAAACCCTGGAGCTGAGTTTTTGTTTATTGGTTTAAGAAGAAAAGCAGGATATGAGGAGAAGATAGAGATAAAAGTGAATGAGAATGGAATCTAAGCTGAGAAAATTAGGCAAGGTGTTTCTGGTAAGACGCAACAGAAACCAGAGCACAAACAACATCCTCCTTCCACTCCAACTTTCCATTCACATTTTAGATAATACAGAACTTTTAATATGTTCCTACTTAAAATATTAAAAATATTTATAATTATAGCTCTATCAACTTTAAAAAAAAGAACTGACAACCATTACACTTTTCTTAGCCGATGGTGATTTCTAAGGCGTTACAGATTAAATATCCATAATTCAAAGTTTATGAATGTCTATTATTCAAAATACAAGAGGGAAAACTGGTACTTACTTGTAGGTGTTCGAGGTGTTCTGGGGACTTCCAATTCTGTCTGATGATTATTCCTTTCGACAACTGGCTCTTCCACCACATTTATACTATTATTTTGCATAATTTCTTGCAACATGTTAAATAATTCTTCTGCACGGGCACACTTAAAGGCAAAGATTCCTATAAATATAAAAGAGAAGGGGAAAATGGTAGCTGTAGCTTTAAAAAAAATACAGGAACACCTGTGAAAGAACAGAACTGTAAAGTAAACATCTATGCACTGACAGGAAGAAGGGTCTTTTAATCAAATGTCTGATAAATTAATGATAGTCTCTGTTTCAAAACATAAACCCAAAAGGAAATTCACAGAATAATTTTCCTATGTCCAAAACAAGGCAGATAAAAACAAGATTTGAACACTTCCTTTGGTCTGCTTTTTAACAGCAGGGGGCACCCAAGTCACCATTACCAAGGTGATCCTTCACCATTTGTCCATGCCTCGATCCATGGTTTACAATCCTTACCTTGTTTAATCATTACAAGAGTTCTGTAAATTAGGGATCAGCATTCCTTTCTGACAGACAAGAAATCTGATGTTCTACAGAGATCATGTAACTTGTGCAAGGCCTATCAAGCAGCAGGCCACAAAAAAACCAAACCATGTTCGGTTTGACTCTAAAGTTTAGGTTCTTTCCCCAGGAAGTTGTAACAGTAAAGATACATAGTCAATTTACTGGAGCTAATCAACTACTGAAAATCTTAAATAATATAAGTCAAAATTCTGGACATAGAGAATGTGCTGAGTAAACACCTGATAAATGAAGTCATGGTTTACTGCATCTCTTTCTTAACAATCCACTTAGTTGGGGGATTTTTTTTCTACCAGGAAAAAAGTAAAGTATTAATTTTAACATTGTAAATAGAATAACTGAAAGAATAATTTTCAAATGTGATACTGTTTGGAGAAGAAAAAAAATGAAAGGCTCCACCGACCTTGTCCAGTCTGACACCTTCGGCCACTTTCGAAAGAAAAGAGATTTGAATCATAGCCATAGCGCCGCAGGCAGAGGTAGTGCCATTTTACCGAGTCACGTTTCCGAGTGTATAAAATCAGTTCTGTGTCTGTCAGTTCCATTATGCCAGAACCTAACTCATTCCCATCATCATCCACATTAATGACCTAAAAAAGAAAATTTAATTAGTAACACCCTAATGTTCCCGCTGGAGAGTCATACACGTATTTCGCCAGTCTGTCAGTAAAAGGCACTGTCGCTGACTGGTTCAGTTATTCGCTCCTTTGTTAATTCATCCACCAGCCGACGTGTGTGTAGCACATGGGCTATGCAGCCGTGTAAGACCTGGTGCCACCCACAAGCAGCTCACATGCCCAGTGAGCGTATCAGATACACAAACATGAAGTCAACAACACAAGGCTGTATGTGAGCAACTGACAAATGGGTGCAACCGAGGCTGCCAAAGGCAGGAAGTGTGGCCTAGGGTGGATGGAGATGCCTTCACGTGAGAAGAGGAGGGACTTGGGCTGGGCCTCAGGAGAGAACTGGTGGGTTAGGGGTTGTGGGGCAAACCCTGAAGGTGCAGTGCTACAGCAGACATGAAGAAAGTATGTTTCAGAGAGACCAAGACAAGACTGGCACAGAGTTCACGGAAGGGCAGGCCTCGCACTGCTGAGTTTAGGAGTCAGTAACATTTTGAGAAAGCAGTCTGTATTTCTGGGATTGGCAGAGTACTTTCCAAGTATTTTCCCATTTAATCCTCAAAATAATTCTAAACTGCAGATAATATTATTTTCTCCACTGTACAAAACTGGAACAAACACACAGTGATAAGGTAACCTGCCCAAGTCACAAACCTACAAAGCAGCAGGGTTTCGACTTACACATGGGTCTGTGTGATCCAGAGGCCATGATGTGTAAAACCTGAGGTTAGACTACGGGAGACATTAAATGGCTGTGGAGAGGTAAGAAATGGAGCATCTGGGCTCTAGGTAACAGAACACCAGAAGTTTTAGAATGATGAAAGAGGATGATTAATATGATGTCAACTCTAAGATGGATCACAAAGGTGACTGACTCAAGGCAGAGTTCAGCTAAGAAACTATCCAGGCATGAAGCAATGACTGGGAGGTGGTGACCAGACTGAAGAGGCACCTATAAAATGGCATTAAAAAAAATTTTTACTAAAACTGTATGGCTCTAATTGGATGGAGAGGACTAAAGGGAAAGTAAAGGAGGATTTCACACTGTCAGTAAGAACATATTGTCATCATTTGTTAAAACAAGAAAAGGCAGAGTGGACACAAAGAGAAAAAGAAGAGTCTAGAGATAAAAGGAAGTAAGATACATAATGTGGAGAAAAAGAAGAATATCCGACTAGGCAGAGAGATAGAACTCAACCAGTTTTACTAACCTTAAACTTGTTCCGATGGTTATCTGGGACAGTGTCTTTATCTGGACAGCTACAACAGCTACCCATGGCTTCTTCAGAAGACCATGTGAGCACTACACGAAAGATAATTTGGAAAAAGTTATTAAATGTAGGATACAAAAATCACAAAACAGAAAAAGACTTTAGAAATCATCTAATACAGGGCCTGCATTATCCTGATGAGGAAATTTAAGCCCAAGATGGTATAGGGCTGAGCTAGATTTCACACACTCAGCTGGTAAACTCTGCTCAGTGACAAGGAAAATAATTTTGTGAGGCAGTCTTCATAAAAATCTCATATTTCCAGTTTAAATTGCAAAGGTCTGCCTATTTTTAAATTATCTTAACAAAAGTTAGGGTCTCATCTCATATGGAACCCTATTTAAATAAAGTCATTTGTGGAATTAATCCATTAATTAATTAATGGTTTATCAGAAATTTCATGTTCCTCTTTTAATAAATTTCCAAAGGGATGTTGGACTTCAAGGTTAGAAGGTATTTTGATTCTTATTATTCACTGCAGTATATCCTTCATGTACCTCACCAGGCAGAAGGTGATTGGTAAATAAGACACACAAAAAATTTTGGAATAGTTCATTAAGAGAGAAAAACAACCCAACAATCAAGGAGTAACTCAATGTAGAAAGTATCAGCAAAACTGATAGAGCGTGTCTGTCTAATCCTTCTTTCCCATACAAGGTTAGAGATAATAGATTTTAAGTGACATTAAGTGTTCAGGAAAACTCCAAATGAACAAAGAAAAAATTTAAAACATCACTTAAAAAAGGGGAAGAATCAGAACGAATATGACAATATTTGGAAAGGGGAAGGGAAGGAAGCACAAGAAGCTATTAGATTAAAAAAACCACAAATCTGATAAAAACCAGTTTAAAATTCTTCAGGGGCTCTTCACTACCTTTGGGAAAAAATTTGAAGCTCGTCAACATGACATGAGGTTCTTTATAATCTCATCCCCGGCTACAGATCTAATCTGAACTCTGTCTCTGTTTCAAGCCCTCCCAAGTCACATTCAACAGTCCCCCAGAGCAACTCTCCTTCCACGCTGCTCCTTTCCCTTCTCAAGATCCAACTGTGCAGTTCCTTCATGGAGCCTCCTCTGATTCCAAGTCACTGGGAGAGTCCTACTTCTTGCATAGCCCCCAAAGCACCCTTGGCTTCCCAGTATCAGAGCATTCTTCACATTGCTTCCTTAATAGAAATTGTGACAGATCATCTGTTTACTTAACTCTCACTCCTACTCCACCACAAGCTCCTTCCCAAGAACTAATTTGCATTTCCCACGCCTAACACGTTACCTAGCACAGAGCAGTACTCTATGTCTCTTGTGAGCTGGCTGGACTGAACTGTACTAAACAAAGGTAAAGGATGCTGGCAGGTGTGAGTATTAAGCAGATGAAAAAGTATACTGGTACACAAACCAAAAGAAGTAAAATAGTAAATTAATTAAGACTCATATGTGGCAGCTTACTCTAAGTAATATGCCAGCGAATAACCAGGCACAAAGATGATTAAGTCACAGTATGTACCTCTGAAGAGTCATGAGTTTAAAGGGAGAGACAAGACATGTAAACAGATAATGCATTATGATTAAACACTGTATGAGAATATGAGAAGGGTCCTGTGGGCACAGAAAAGGGAGCAAGTAACTTTCTGGGTTAGCGGGGCGGGAAGCACCATCTGAGCTGGTACTTAAAAAGGTGAACAGAAAATAGTTATTTTCTCGGCATAAAATAGACACAGGTACTTGAGATAGAAGAGGGTACAAAGAAGGTAAAGCCAAAGGTCATGGCAGATCATGAAAGGTGGTACCACATTCAGAAAAAAGGGAGGTGTCTAAGATGACTGGAGTACAGGGTCAGCTGTAACACAATATGGCCAAACCACAAAAAGGGTCCTGAACAATGAGATGGAGGTCTGGGACTCCAGGTAACTGGAAGCTAGATGGCATCCAGTGTCTCCCCAGTCAAATGAACATTACTCTCTCATGGCAGTTATCACATTCTATTATAATGTTTAACTGTCTCAACACTCACTTCACTGTGATCTCCCTGAAGATAGGAACCTTATCTTCTGAATTTTCAAGGGCACTAAGAACATCACCTCACACAGCCGTGTCTAAACGTGGCCCATAAGGGTTTAATTAAAAAAAATTAATACAGGCATATCTTGGAGATACTGTAGGTTTGCTTCCAGACTGTGGCAAAAAAGCAAGTGTCACAATAAAGTGAGTCAAATCAAGATCAAGTTTTTTGTTCCCTGATGCCTATAAAAGTTACGTTTTGCACAGACTATTCGTGTGCAAGAGCAGTATATCTAACAACACAATATATGTACCTTCGGTTAAAAATACTTCACTACTAAAAATGCTAACCATTGGGGTGCCTGGGTGGCTCAGTTGTTAAGTGGTTGCCTTCACTTCAGGTCATGATCCCAGGGCCTGAGACTGAGCCCCACATCGGGCTCCCTGCTCAGCAGGAAGCCTGCTTCTCCCTCTCCCACTCCCCCTGCTTGTGTTCCCTCTCTCGCTGAAATAAATAAAACCTTAAAAATAAATAAATAAAAATAAAAATGCTAAGCATCATCTAAGCTTTCAGAAGTCATTATCCCTGATCCCAGATCATCATAACAAATATAATAATAATGAAAAAATTTGAGATACGGCGAGAATTACCAAAATGTGATACAGAGACCCCAAGTGAGGAAATGCTGTTGGAAAAATGGCGTTGACAGATTTGCTCAAGGCAGGGTTGCCACAAACCTTCAATTTGTAAAAATCACAGTATCTTCAAAGCACAATAAAGCCAATTCAGCTCAACGATGATTAATGAAAAGTCTAAGTGCAACAGAACCAGGAATGCCTGAAACTGCTTAATAAATTATGGGATGAGAAAGAGGCAAAAGATTACTAAAAACTTTTTTTTTAAGAGTGGGATAAATGATGGAAACAAAATCTTCTGGAAATTACACATCCATCCTCACCACTGACCGGCTCCTGAACACAAAGTGCTAAAGAGATCACTCCAGTGCAGCTTCTGCCACAAAACGTAACGCCTCAAAGGAATGTTTTTGGTTTTTTTTTTAAAGATTTTTTAAAAAATTTATTTATTTGACAGACAGAGATCACAAGTAGGCAGAGAGGCAGGCAGAGACAGAGAGAGGAGGATGTAGGCTCCCCGCTGAGCAGAGAGCCTGATGCGGGGCTCAATCCCAGGTCCTGGGATCATGACCCGAGCTGAAGGCAGAGGCGTTAACCCACTGAGCCACCCAGCCCCTCGAAGGAATGTTTTTAAGCTATTTCTTCAAAGGAGTAGAAAAATCATTCTTTTTGTTTTGTTTTGGTTTTGTTTTAAAGGGTTTCTTTTCTTTTCTTTTTTTTTTTTTTTTAAGATTTTATTTATTTATTTGACAGACAGAAATCACAAGCAGGCAGAGAGGCAGAGAGACAGAGAGGAAGGGAAGCAGGCTCCCCGCTGAGCAGAGCGCCCAATGCAGGGCTTATCCCAGGACCCTGAGATCATGACTCGAGCCGAAGGCAAAGGCTTTAACCCACTGAGCCACCCAGGCACCCCTTAAAGGGTTTCTTTTAAATTACTTTTTAAGTAATCTATACCCAACTTGGGGCTCAAACTCACAGCCCCGAGATCAAGAGCCACACACTCCACCAACTGAGCTGGCCAGGGACCCCTAGAGAATCATTCCTTGACCTCAACCTTGACAGGCTACCTGTCAAGGCAGCACCTCCCATGCTGTCAAGGGTACACAGGTGGTGGTACAACCTACTTGAAAACTCTATCCACACAGAATGTTCCAATTCAGCTCAACAATGATTAATGAAAAGCCTAACATGTGACCTAAAAGCCTTGTGTGCCATACTAAGGAGGATGGATTTGCTCCCACATGTGATGGAAAGCCAGCGAAGAATCTGAACCAGGAAAGTGACGTGCTCAGGACTTCATTTTAAATACATCTACCTGCAGAATAAATTTAGGTGGCAGTTCAGTTCAGAGAAGAAAAACCAGTTGGAAAATACTGAAAAATGAAATGTGCTACAGACCTAAAACCAGAGCAGTAATACTGGGAATAAAGATAAAAGAATATGAATTTTTAAAATATTTGGGGAGACCAGTGAGCAGTATGGAGCAGGTGGTGAGGCAGACAGGAAGGAAGAGGCAGTTTTCCAGGGTGGCAGGTGATGGGTGCTGGTTCCACTCCCCGCGAAAGAAACCACGACGCTGGTCTGCAAGTACAAGTGATGGTGGTTAGCTCAGCCTGAGACAAGTTAAGTGGAGATTCTAGAGAACAACCAAATGGAGATATGCAATAGAGAGTTAAATATATGAGTGTGGATTTGAGGAAGGAGGTAAAATATTGATACACATGTGGTATCTGAAGCCATAAAACAGAACACACTGCCCAAGGACAGTATAAAAAGGGGTGTAGAGTTCAAATTCTAGAGAATTTCAATTCCAATTCTGGGAAATGTGGAAGTACTAGAGGACATGGAGGAAGTAAAGGAGGAAAAAAGAATCAGAATAATACCAATTGAAAAAAGAAAGTGTCACAAAGGAGGGTTCGATTCAGAACCCTCTGGTAGAGGCAGAAACCAAACTGAAGTGAACAAATGGAAGATAAGGAGGAAGAAGCCCCCCCAGAGAAGGGAAACTGCTCTTTCAAGAACAGGTTCAAAAAGGAAAGGGCAGAATGCTCTGGTGTAGACAGATGTGGTTTCAAAAGAAAATACGTTGCTTGAGTTATTTGTTTTCAGATGACATAGACTGATGCAGGTTTGTGATCAGTAGATCAAGATAGGTTAAAATTTTTAGGGAGAAAAAAAAAAAAAAGGAAAAAGATGTGCTACATGATGGATCAAGACTAGAGACTGGAGGGGAGACTGGAGAAGAGTTGCAGAAGTCTGCCCCTAGAAGTAGGAATGCCTTGTCCTCTGAGGACAGAGGGAAGACAGTAAGGATGGGTGGAGCACAGCGGAGAAGCTCAGTAGGTAATACGTATCATCCTAAATGTCCTTTGTGCAAAAGAAGGCATGCCTGCAGCATGAGGGACCTGAGGAGGACGGGAGGATTACTCACAGAGGGGCTGCCCGAGAAAGGTAGCAGGATGATTAAGCAGGCTGCCCAGAGAGCTCAGCGGAAACTAAAAAGGAAGATTTGCTGCTTTTACAGTAGTGCTCAGCAGTTCAGAGGGCACACTGAACTGTGACCCGGGGTCAGAGGGTAAGAGGACAAGGAAATTAAAGGACACTGGCAATAATGGGGGTCTGAAGTGATACATCAACCAGGTCTGGTCAGGACAGAAGTAAAGGAAGAGGAGGCCTTGAAGAAATGGGCAAAAAAATGGAGGCAGAAAGGAACAGGAAGCTTCACTAAGGCTGAAGAACAGCCTTAGTAGGAATGAGAGCCTGACACAGATGGAAGACAAAGAGACTTTAATGCGGAGTCTCATGTGCATCTCTGAGTCCTCCTCCTGAACCACAAACTCCGAGGCAAGAGGAAAGGCAAGATACTAGATATTCTGCATTAACAACCACCAGATTCATATTTGGAGACCACATCTGAGTCGTGGAAGACCTAATAATGTACACTAATACTGTAAACACTTGATGAGAAACCATATGGCCTCACCATCTTGCCCAACCAAATTCCTAACTCAGCATAATAACTATGCTCTCTCGAGAAAGCAACACAGGAAAGTAACCAAGGGTATATTCAAGGACAAAAGGTAGCTACCATTTGGGAAGATCAACACTGCAGCAACCTGGGTGACTATTTTAAATTGATAAACACTGCCTTAGTTTAATTAAAGCCATCTGTCCTTATTTGTTGGCGGTAACTGCAAGTCAGGAGGCAACAAGACTGCATTCAAGAAAACATAACCAAACCAAACCTAAAATCTCTTGTTTAAAAGAATATAATGGGAACTTAAATTTTTTTCTTTTTTTTTCCCCAAAGGTAAACCTCAACTTACCTAGATCTGGCCATTAATATTCTTAGCCTCTTCTGCAGCATCAGGAGTTTAATCATACTTCAAAATACCATGTTTTCTTTGTTTGCTGACTTAACCTAGGAACAGAAAAAAGTCAAGAACTTCTTATTTCTTTATAAAACAGTGATTTCCTTATGAGACTTCTGGTAGCACTGTTAGTTCAATTAGTCTATTTCAATAAACCCCAAAGTATAAAAATCTGATTCATAAAAGATTTCTTTTTAAAATGAAAATGACATGTACAGGTTATCATTCACACAGTCAAGTAAAAATGCTAGAGTCTAAGTTCTAGAATGTTTGGGTATCAGAACCTTTAGAAGCGGCTGACTCTGGCTTCTCCACTTTAGCTATGACACTGGACAAACCACTTCTCTCTATACTTTCCTCAGCCATACAAGGAGAGGGCAGACCAAACCACCTCTGAAGTTCCTTTCCAGCTAATTTCACCCAGTGGTAGGCTAATTCTCCACCTCCAGTCACTTTTCTTTTTTCTTTTTTATTTATTTATTTGACAGAGAGAGAGATCACAGTAGGCAGGCAGAGAGAGGAGGAAGCAGTCTCCCCGCCAAGCAGAGAGCCCGAAGTGGGCCCGATCCCAGGAGCCCGAGATCATGACCCCAGCTGAAGTCAGAGGCCCAACCCACCGAGCCACCCAGGCGCCCTCCAGTCACTTTCCTTAAACTTCACCGTTACTCCTCCCAAGACTGATTTTAGAATCCACCCACCATACCTAATCTAGAAGAGCCCTCCAGAACCAAATCAGAAGTCAGGCATCAGGATACAATCAATATGAACAAGCATGCCATGCAGTCACAGGATAATGATACACCTTATAACAATAAATTATTATCTAGAGTTTCAAGAGATTTCAATAAACTTTTGGGAAATTTCTGGTCAATCTATTCCTTTTTTACAACACAGAAAAAATCAAACTCAAGCATGGGCGCTAACATTTACTGAATACACTGTATCAGGCATTAGGGGTTTTGCTAATAGTCTCATTTTAATCTACATATTGACTAAAGTTAACAAACGACTGACATCCAAAACAAACATTTTAAAATCATGAATCCACATGCAAACAAAATTTTCAACTCTGGACTTCAAACCAATATACAAAATGAACAGATTGGCCAGGTGCTTGCTTGAGCCCCCGCATAAGCTGCAGCGATACCCTACGTTAGAGGGGGAAGCAACCCAGGGACTCTGCCGCAGAACACCCTGCTTTTCTCCAGAAGCTTAATATATAATATTATCTTATATGATTGTAATTATATGATTATGCTTTGTCTTCAGCTTGTAAAATTATCTTGCTGATTAGCTAAACAAATCAGTTCTCTTATTTGAATACATATTGTTTGTCATCTCTTCTGGGAGATATCAGACAGCCAATTAACTCAGGAAAATCTCTCTTCCTCTTTTTTATTCATTCCATTTATAAGCATCTCACAACTCCCATCTTGAAGTAAGTCTGATCATAGTAAATATGATTAAAAGAAGGGAGGGTGATCCTCCATAACCATAAATCAAGGAGAAGTCTTAACTCTTGAAGTGAAACATATTAAAGAATCTATGTACCAACCTACACAGCTCTTGAAAATACTAAAAAGCATCCAACAAAATCTCTGAAAATTTATTCTGTTCCACCTTTAGACTTTTTCTTTTCTTAATATTCTTTTCTTTTTTTAAAGATTTTATTTATTTATTTATTCATCAGAGAGAGAGAGAGCGAGAGCGAGAGCACACAAGCAGGCAGTCGGAGAGAGAAGCAGGCTCCCTGCTGAGCAAGGAGCCCAATGCGGGACTCGACCCCAGCACCCTGGGATCATGACCTGAGCTGAAGGCAGCAGCTTAACTGACTGAGCCACCCAAGCGTCCCCTTAATACTCTTTGTGTAAAAGACACATAACATAAAATTTACCTCCCTACCTATTTTTAAGTGCACAGCTCAGTCCTATTAAGTATATTCAATAGTGTTGTGTGACCACTATCCAGAACTTCTTCCTCTTACAAAATGGAAACTCTGTACCCATTAAACAGTTCATTTCCCCTTCCAGCTAATCCTGGCAATCACTATTCTACTTTTTCTTTTTATGAGTTTGACTACTCTAGGCACCTTATATAAATGAGATAACAGCATTTATCTTTTTGTGCTTGTCTTACTTCATTCACTAGGCATAATGCCCTTGAAGTTCATCCATGTGGTAACAGATGTTAGAATCTCCTCGTAAGAGGACTTCAAGAGGCACCAGGGTGGCTCAGACCTTAAGCGTCTGCCTTCGGCTCAGGTCATGATTCCAGGGTCCTGGGATCAAGCCCCACATCAGAGTCAATTATCATATGGTTTCGCTTACTTGTGGAGCATAAGGAATAACACGGAGGACATTGGGAGATGGAGAGAAGGGATTTGGGGGAAATTGGAGGGGGAGATGAACCACGAGAGACAACCACGAGAGACTGTGGACTCTGAGAAACAAACTGAGGGTTTTGGAGGGGAGGGGGGAGGGGGATGTTAGGCCTGGTGGTGGGTAATATGGAGGGCACGTATTACATGCAGCACCGGGTGTAGTGCATATACAATGAGTTCTGGAACACGGAAAAGAAATTAAAGAAAAAAAAATTTTTTTAATTAAAAAAAATAAAATCCTTTAAAAAGGGGGGGATATTGGTTTATAGTTTTCTTATAGTGTTTTTTGTCTGGCGTTGGCATCAGGGTAATGCTGGCCTCACAGAATGCATTAAGGAGTGCTCCCTCTTCTTCAGTTTTTTTTTTTTTTAAGTTTGAGAAGAGCTGATACTAATTCTTTAAATGTTTGGTGGAATTCACCAATGAAACCAGTCCTTTTCTAGTCAGGATATTTTAAATTACTGATTCAATCTCCTTACTACTTACAGGTCTATTCAGATTTTCTATTTTTGTGTGATTCAGTCATGGTAGGTTTTGCTTCTAAGAATTTGTCCACTTCCTCAATGTTATCTAATATGTTAGTAAAAACTGTTCATAGCACTCTCTTATAATCCTTTTTATTTTCGTAGAATATGTAATGATAAGAAATGAAAGTGGGGAGAGGTTTTCATTTATTTTAGTAATTCAAGTCTTCTTTTTTTAAATTAGTCTATCTAGCTAAACATTTGCCAACTTTGTTGATCTTTTTAAAGAATCAGCTTTTTTATTTCTATTTTCTATATCATCTATCTCTGCTCCAGACTTTATTATTTCCTTCCTTCTGCTAGTTTTAGTTTTAATTTGTCTTCCTTTTCTAGTTCCTTAAGTTATAAAGATAGCTTGTTAACTTGAGGTCTTTCTTATTTTTTTAATGTATTAAGCATTTATAGTTATAAATTTCCCCAAGTACTACTTTCTCTGGGTCCCATTAGTTTTGGCATATTGTGTTTTACTTTCATTTATCTCTAATTTTTTAAACTTTTATCTATTTATTTGAGAGACAAAGAGTAAGAAAGAAAGCACCAGAGGGGTACGTGGGTGGCTCAGTGTGCTAAGCCTCTGCCTTCGGCTCAGGTCATGATCTCAGGGTCCTGGGATGGAGCCCCGCATCGGGCTCTCTGCTCATCAGGGAGCCCGCTTCCCACCCACACCCTGCCTGCCTCTCTGCCTACTTGTGATCTCTGTCCGTCAAATAAATAAATAAAATCTTAATAATAATAAAAAAAGATAAAATCTTTAAAAAGCAGGGGAGAGGATCAGAAGGAGAAGCAGACTCCCCATGGATCAGAGAGCCTAATATGGGACTCAGTCCTGGAACTCTAGGATCATGACCTGAGCCAAAGGCAGACACTTAACCAACTGAGCCACCCAGGCACCCCTGTTGTTGATTTCTAACTTCATCCTTTGTGGTTAGAGAAGATACTTTGCATGATCTCTATTAGTTTCATGTATTTAAAAAATAAAAATAAAAAATAAAATAAAATCTATTAAGACCTACTTTGTGGCCTAACATATCATCTATCCTGGAAAATGGCCCATGCGCACTTGAGAAAAACGTGGATGCTATTATTGGTGGGTACAGTGTTTTGTATGTGTGTTAGCTCTAGTTAGTTATGCCCTCTATTTACTTAACTTATATTCTATCTATTATTATGAGTAGGGTACTGAAGCCTCCAACTACTACTGTGAAACTCTATTTCTGCCTTCAGTTCTGTCAGTTTTTACTTTGTGTATTTTGATGGTCTTTCATTAGGTATGAAAGTGTTTATAACTCTTATACCTTCTTGCTCTGTTGAATATTTTATTAATATAGAATATCTTCTTTGTCTCTTATAACCTTTTAATTTTATTATTTTTTAAAAATTTTATTATGTGACACAGACAGAGCACATGTAGGGGGAGCAGGTAGAGGAAGAAGCAGGCTCCCTGCTGAGCAGGGAGCCCGACATGGGGCTCAACCCCAGGATCTTAGGATCACGACCTGAGCCAAAGGGAGATGCTCAACTGACTGAGCCACTCATCTGTCTCACCTATAACCTTTTTAAATCTGAAGTTTACTTCATCTTATATTAGTATAGCCACTCATATCCTCTTTTGGTTATTATTTGCATGTAATATATTCTTCCACCATTTTACTTTCAATCTATTTGTCTTTGGATCTCAAGTGAGTCTTGTGTAGATAGCATATCATAAGATCATGTGTTTTTATCCATTCTGCCAATCTGTGTTTTAACTGGAGAGCTTAGTGCATCTGCAATTAATTACCGATAAGGAGTGACTTCTGTCATTTTGCTCTTTGTTTACTATATGCCTTAAGCTTTTTGTCCCTCATTTCCTATACTACTGTCTTTTGTGTTTACCTGGTTGTTTTACAGTGAAATGTTTAAGTTCCCTTCTGGTTTTCTTTTTTGTGTATACTCTATAGCTCTTTTCTTTGCAGTTACCATGGGGATTAGATTTCACATCCTAAAGTTATAGCAGTCCAATGTGAATTTATCCCAGCTTAACATCAATAATCTCTGCTCCTTTACAGCTCCATCTTCACTCCTTTCAGTTACTGATGACCCAAACCTACTTTATATACTGTGCGTCCAAAAAGATAAGCTAATCATTCTTCTAAATGTGTTAAGTCTCTCTCTCTTTTTTAAGATTTTATTTATTTGAGAGAAGAAAGAGAGAAAAAGAGAACACGGTGGTGGGGAGGGGGGCAGCAGGCAGAGGGAGAGGGAGAAGCCGACTTCCAGCTGAGCAGGGAGCTCAATGTGGGACTTGATCCCAGGACCCTGGGATCATGACCTGAACCAAAGACAGACACTTAACTGAATCATGTAGGCACCACTGTATTAGTCTCTTATATAGAAAACAGAAGAATTATAAGCCAAAATTATAATACTAGCTTTTTTCCCCTTTAAAATGTATTAATTTCCTAAACATATAGAAAACAAAAAGTGCAGTTACAAATCTTTGTTACAATAGCACTAGCTTTTCTAACTCCCCTGTATTTATCTTTAGTGAGTTCTTCATTTTTCCATATGGTTCAAGTTACTGCCTATTCTCCTTTTGTTTCATCTTGCAGGACTCCCTTGCACATCTTCTTACAGGGCAGGTCTAGTGGTAATGAACTTCCTCAGCTTTTGCTTATCTGGGAATGTCTTAATTACCCCAACACTTCTGAAGGACAGTTTTGCCAGATACAGAATTCTTGGTTGACAGTTGTTTTTTGTTTGTCTGTTTGTTTGTTTGTTTAAAGCACTATGAATATATAAGCCCACTGCCACCTGTCCTCCCAAGTTTCTGATGATCAATTCACTAATAATCTTATTGACGATCTCTTGTAGGTGATGATTTGCTTCTCTCCTGCTGTTTTCAAGATTCCTAGTCTTTGGGGTGCACCAGGGTGGCTCAGTCAGTTAAGCGTTTGCCTTCAGCTTGGGTCATGATCTCAGGGTCCTGGGATCAAGCACCATGTTGGGCTCCCCACTCAGCGGGGAGCCTCCTTCTCCCTCTCACTCTGCCCCTCCGCCCCAATCATGCTCTGTCCCCCTCTCTCTCTCTAATAAATAAAATCTTAAAAAGAAAAGACTCCTTGTCTTTGGCTTTAGGAAGTCATGCATCTTGGTGTGTGTTTCTTTGATTTAATCTTATTTAGAGTGCAAAGAGCTCCTTGGATATTTATATTTGTGTCTTTCATAATATTTGGGAAGTTTTCAGCCCTTATTTCTTTAAACATTCTCTCCTCCTGTTTCTCTCATCTCTTTCTAGCATTTCCATAATATGTATGTTGCTCCACTTGACTGTGTCCCACAGCTCTCTCAGGCTCTCTTCATTTTTCTTCAATCCGTTTTCTTTCCATTCTTCAGACTTGACGATTTCCATTGGCCCATCTTCATGTCTGCTGACTCTGTTCGGCCTACTCATACATGCCTTTGAATCTACTGAATTTTTCATTTTAGTTATTACACTTTTCAGCTCCAGAACTTCTATTTGATTTCTTTTTGTTTTCTCTTTATTGGTATTTTTGTTTTCCACATTTTCCTTTAATTCTCTGAGCATCTTTAAGACCACTGGTTTTCATCTTTCTGTAATATTACTATCATCATGACTTTTTCTGGGGCAATTTCTGCTATTTTATTTTTTTCCTTTAAATGGCCCATTCTTTCTTATTTCTTTGTATGCCTTGTGATTTTCTTGCTGAAAACTGAAACATTTTAACCTAAAAATAGGTAGTTCTGGAAACCAGATTCTCTCCTTCTCCTCCCTTTTGCTGTTTCTTGTGATTGTTCTTATTATTTATTTATTTTTAATTTGTTGTAGGCTGGCTCTGTGCCAAGAGTCAGTCTGACATGTGCACTTAAGGTCCTGTCTTCTCAGATCTTTTCTGGGCCTTTTTCTGGACACGTGAGGTCACCTTCAAATTTTCCCTATACATGCAGTTGTTTTTGAATATTGTAGTCTTTAATGTCTGTTTCCCAAAGGGAAAAAAAAGAAAAATGAATGGGGCAAAAGAAGGTGTTAGTCCTTAAAATCCTAGAAGTCACTTTAGCTGGAGGGGAGGGGCTTGCAACAATGGGGGTTGCAACAACAAAGTTGGTTGCCCACTTTTTTTTTTTAAATTAACATATAATGTATTTGCTCCAGGGGTATAGGTCTATGAATCATCAGGCTTACACATTTCACAGCACTCACCATAGCAATACTCTCCTCACTGTCCATAACCCAGACACCCTATCCCTATCTCCCAACCTACCAGCAACCCTTAGTTTATTTCTCGAGATTAAAAGTCCCTTATGGTTTGTCTCCCTCCCAATCACATCTTGTTTCATTTTTTTCTTCCCTACTCCCCACCAATTTGCCTCTCAAATTCCTCATATCAGAGAGATCATTTGATCTTTCTCTGACTGACTTATTTTGCTGTATACACATACATAATGGAATACTATGCAGGTAAAGAAGATGTGGTCCATCATGTTTTGATGGACATCTAGGTTCTTTCCATAGTTTGGCTATTGTGGACATTGCTGCTAAAAACATTCAGGTTCACGTGCCCCTTTGGATCACTACATCTGTACCTTTAGGGTAAATACCCAGTAGTGTGATTGCTGGATGGTAGGGTAGCTCTAATTTCAACTTTTTGAGGAACTTCCATACTGTTCTCCAGGTGGTTGCCCACTTCTTTTGTGTGTACTTCTGTAATCAGAAGCAGCAATCAGTGACCCAAGTATAGATCTCTGACATTTGGAAAAGATGATCTTTTTTGCCTATCTTGGCTCTCACAAGCTGTGTGTAAGCTGCACTGGGCTGGGAGGAAAAGATGGGTAGCTGTGCTAAGAGCTGAAGCTGACTGAAATTAATCGCAATTTATAGCCAAGCCTGCTGGTACATGCAAGTCTCCAATAACTTCAATAACTTGGAAGTACCAAAACAGCTATAAAAGATTCTGCCAGCGCAACTGTTGCCTAGGTAGGGAAATAGATTACTAATGCTTCCTATTCCACCATACTTTTTGAGTATCAATATATATTCACTTTTACCATTTTATTTCCTCGATTATCAGCAATGCCAAGTATTGTGAAGTTTTTACTTGCTTTTACTGTTTATCAATGTAAATATTCAGCATGTCAGTCTTGTGTCAGGGATTAAAAGACTTTATGGGCTTTTTTTTTTTTAAGATTTTATTTATTTGATAGAAGACACAGCGAGAGACAGAACACAGCAGAGGGAGTGGGAGACAGAGAAGCAGGCTCTGAACAGGGAGCCAGATGTGGGGCGCAATCCTAGGACCCTGGGATCATGATCTGAGTGGAAGGCAGAAGCTTAACAAGCCACCCAGGCGCCCCTATGGGCTTCTTTCTATACAAAAACACATTCTAAGTTCCTAATAACTGCTATACCACAGCACTCCTGGAATGAACATAACCTAAATAGGTGTCCTGCATTTGACTCTGAAACATGATTGCTTTAGAGACTATCCATGACTTGTTAACTGTCTTTGATTTCTTCTCACTAGCAAAAGACTTAGAACCAAAAGGTGATTTGGAGGTAGTGAGAAGAAGGAGGTAGCTATAGACACTATATGGAGCTATAATCTTGTTGTAACATGTAAGTTACTTTGTAAAATAGGTATATCAGATTAACTATGACTCCATACTCAAGAAGAATACAATGATTTTGTCAGGAAAATTATCAAGAAGCTAAAAATTATACTAAATATTATCTATAACACCTTATTTTTCTATAGCAAACTGATTTTAAAGTCTTCATTGTACACTAGACATAGATTCACTTGGATTATCTCAATCTATACAACCACTCTATGAAGTAGGTACTATCATTATTTCTATGTTCCAAATGAAGAAACCAAGACTTGAAGAAGTTAGGTAGCTTTTCCAAGGTCAATAGCTAATAAGAAGAGCCAAATTAAATCCAAATCTGACTCTAAAGCCTAAGCTCTTATTAATTACTATTTATAAAAAGCTTAAACCAGTGCCTAGTATACAGTAAGCAATTAGTAAATGCTAGCCACTGAAATAACAACAATAATTTCTTTTAAAACGATGTTTTAGGGACGCCTGGGTGGCTCAGTTGGTTAAGCAGCTGCCTTCGGCTCAGGTCATGATCCCAGCGTCCTGGGATCGAGTCCCACATCGGGCTCCTTGCTCTGCAGGGAGCCTGCTTCTCCCTCTGACTCTGCCTTCCACTCTGTCTGCCTATGCTCGCTCTCGCTCTGACAAATAAATAAATAAAATCTTAAAAAAAAAACAAAAAACAAAAAACGATGTTTTAGATGGCAGTCAGTCAACCATTCTGTGCCTAAATTTCCTCATCTTATTATAAGATTAGAATACCTATTTCACAGAGTTATTGTGAAAAACCAAACAAATTCTAGCTATAAAAACACTAAGAAAAATATATAGTGTTTAAAAAGCCAAGGAATGATTATATCACTGCTACAGGTAAAATCCTGTCTCTTGTATTACAAAGGAGCCTTTTCCACTATAAGCATAGAAGCCTAAAACTTAAGCACTATCCTCATAACAAGAATTATATTAATAAATTTAGTAAAGCTGTCTTAAATTATTCCAATATGATTCTTACAGAATGACAAGCAAAGAGAACACTGAACTCTATTCATGAGTGTGATTATAAATTTGGTGCTTAGGAAGGTATATTTGCTCTTGCAGTTCACTAGTTCTGAGGGTGAATTTGGCTTATACTACAGTAGTTCTGTTCAAATGCAGCCAGGACAGAATATCTATAGTTAGAAGCATAGCAATATAACTCTAAAATTGGGGCACAGCTAACTGCCACATTTAATTACATTAAAACAATCAAGAGAATGACATTCAAAAAACTTGTTCTTTATGTCAATGGTCTGCCTAGTTATTGGGACATATAGGTTTCCTGATTATTCTTAACACTGCTAAGGACTTTTTATTCTTTATATTACTCTGACGAAGAGCTAAGAAACAAACAAAAACAAGCTAAGTGGAGAGATTTCTCAGTGTATTTCCTCTAGTCACCAAAACCAGAGCCATTCTTTGAAAAGTAAGGACACCTGCAACATAAGTTTCCTTGTTAGCTGAAAACTGAAGTACCAAAATCACACACACACACACACACACACACACACACACACACACAAGTACCCAACTATTTTTTAAGCATCTATCCATGAATATGGTTGTATCTGCATATTCTTAAGTCCATACACGGAGATTTTTCTCCCTTTAGGTTTTTTATTTTACTAGGGTTGGTTATTTACTAGTAGTTGGTGAACTAGTTTGCAATCCATAGCCATCTAACCACACCACCCTCCTTCTTAAATTCTTCAAAAAATCAATTACATTACTTACACACTTCATTCAATATCTGGTACTTTGTTTTCTGGAAACTCTTTAATCTAAATTCCTGGTACTGTAATTTAAACCAGATTCCTCTCATTTCTGTTTTCTCTGTAAGAGATAAGTAAAACCAGCATGATCAAGGAAAATTAAGCACATACCTATGTATATTTAAACTGTTAACAATTCATTTTCCTGTGGATAAATCTAAAATATTAACAAAGTAACATTTTCTTATTTCAGATATAGTTGTTTGACTGAAGCTTGCAAAAAATTACTTAGTAGGTAACAATAATTTATAAACAATTATCAATATTGAGAGAATAAAAAATAAAAAATTGAGTTCATTCATTTTTTCCATCTTCATACTGAAAACATTCAACAAATTATTTTCTGAGCACCAATTCTCTTTGCCAGACACTGAGTTAAATGCTAGAAATAAGATACAGACATACTCCCTGATTTCAAGGAGCTTATTATTTGTTGAAAGAGGCAGACAAGAAAATGAAAACGTGATTGAGTTACAAACCCATACACAAGTGCCATCAAAACTGCTCACAGCAGAAGCAAAGACAATTGACAGGAGGCCTCCTGAGAAAGGTAACCTCTAAGTCGAGTCCTAAAAGACTGAAGGGAGTTTGCTAAGTCTAGGGCAATCCAGATCAAGAAGAGTGCAGGCAAAAGCATGGAAGCATAAAAGGACATGGCCTGCTCGAGACGCAGCAAATAATTCTTTACAGCTGAGATGTAGGGTATGCATGGGAAAATATTAAGAGATATGTAGAAAGGCAGGCTCATGCCATTTCATGAAGGGTCAGTTTGGACTTCCATAGTTCACGTTCTCACTTATAATCGTAAAGATGCCACTAATATCTTACCAAAATACTATCCTATAAGCAGAAAATCTAGAGTCCGTACAAGGAGAATTTCTAATTCCAAAGAATACAATATTGATGTTTTACTGTCTATGACACCCAAAGTCTAACCTATCAATCACAGTATCCATCTATAAACATAAGCATTCTCCCAACAGCACCTAGACTTGCTATAGATACTCCTTTGAGACCTAAAAAGTTACCCACTTTAATCTCATATTTCACATTGAATTGGAAAAAGTCCTTTTCTTTTTTTTTTTAATAATTTTCCTTTTTTAAAAAAAATTATTTATTTATTTGACAGAGATCACAAGTAGGCAGAGAGGCAGGTAGAGAGAGTGGGGGAAGCAGGCTCCTTGCTAAGCAGAGAGCCCGATGCGGGGCTCGATCCCAGGACCCCGAGATCATGACCTGAGCCGAAGGCAGAGGCTTAACCCACTGAGCCACCCAGGTGGCCTGGAAAAAGTCATTTTGAATCATACACTTTAACTTTTAAGAATGAAATGAAAGAATTTATAGCTATACCTTAACCATTTATCTACCTATCAACAATTTTAAGTGTGTACTTAGCAAATACTCAGAAAATGATACTAAAATGGCTTGATAAAAATAAAACAAGAGAAATTAAAATGGAATATTATATAAAAGACCATTTGCCTTTAATTATACTGGTCATTATTCAATCCTGGAGTATAACCTTGGAATATACTTATACCCAGAAACACCGGTGATGAAAATTATACAATGGGGGCGCCTGGGTGGCTCAGTTAATTGTCTGCCTTCAGCTCAGGTCATGATCCCAGGGTCCTGGAATTAAGCTCTACATCGGACTCCCTGCTCAGCAGGAAGCCTGCTTCTCCCCCTCCCACTCCCCCTGCTGTGTTTCCTCTCTCCCTGTGTTGCTCTCTTTCAAATGAATGAATAAAATCTTAAAAAAAAAAAAGAAACTTATACAATGAAGTCTGTCCATAATCTCTGACCTAAGATAGAAAAACACAACTACAGATGTACAAACCCAGCAGATGAGTCACTCTGCCTTAGCTAACTCAACAACGTAATCAGTACCAATGGCAACAATCCGAGCACCTTCAATCGTAGGAAAAAGTATCATTAACCTTGGGAACTCTCAGAGAAACTCTCAGTTTAGTACTTTACGCTGTCACATAAAAATATGTACAAGGAAATCAAATACCATCCTCCAGTAACATCAAAGTGATAACATTCTATGTAACAGGTCACAGAGCTCTCTCCACTAAAAATCCACTAGAGAAAAACGACATGTAATTTTAAGATAGCAATAAGAAAGTATAAGGCATTCTCCAGAAAATATTTATCACTAACTCTGAAAATTGGAATAAATATATGTCATCTTACAGATATAGTGCATTCAATTTTCTCTAAGTACTGTGTATCAGAATTCCATGTTCATATTCTTCAACTCAGTCATTTCCACATATTAATTCATACAACTGTGTCAAATTAACAAATGATTGCTTACCCTCATATTAAACCTCTAGTTTATACATAATAAACTTCTAGTTTATACATTAAACCTCTAGATGTTTATACATCTATTCCTAATAGAGAGTAATCCACTATCCCAGACTGAACTCTACCATAATAAATATCCAACCTATGAGGTTTCACTGAACAGAGCAACAGTAAGAGGTAAAACCCAAATATGAATTTTACAGTATTTTACTTATTAGTAGTGTACACCAAATAGTTCTTTAAAAGCATCTGGCTTAATTCTGTAAACAACAAAACACTAAAGGCAAGCCACTCTAACTTCAAACTTCATATTACATATGAAACTTATTCAGTATCAATCAAGCTGTAAACATCTACAAAATAATACAAGCCATGCAAGGAAATCTCTAGGTATCTTCACTTTGTCTTTTATATGCTTAACCTAGAACTAAATAAACATTAATGAAGGATATCAGAAAAGGAAATAAAGTGGTAATTTTCAAAACTGAATATTTAAATGTATAGGTAGAATATATCATAAATCTGTATTTCCAAACACAGGTGGGTACCATGCTAGTATTAGACTCACATTAAAAAGCTAAATATTGATTTGTGTATATAAAATGTACACAATCTGCCTAGGTCAGGCAAATGCCAAGCAACTCTAAATAACCCTGAAAACGAACTGCTTCATGAATAGCTCATCAGTTTCTGCATTTAATTCAACCTAAGATGCTCTTAAACATGTTCTCAAAGGAAAATAAGCCTGATTATTTTCTTATTTTAGGGTAATGCATTCAAAATTATTGTTATAATCTAGCATTAAAATCACCTGATTCAAGTATGCCACTTAAAAAAAATGGCTGGTGTGTGTGGTTTTCTAGCACTCTTCAACTTCACAAGATGCCACCCAACACACAAAACTAACTAGAAATATTTACAATAATATTTACACCTACCCATTTGATGAGCTTCTATGGGGTCATTAATAAGCATTGTTTAAAGAACACCTAATGACGAAAAAAAAAATGTTCATGGTATAAAGTTAAGGAGGAAAAAAGGAAAAAAAAAAAAAAAAAAAACCCTGTTCTTTTAAAATGCAATATGGTACCCTGGATTGGATTCTGGAACAGAAAAAGGACATGAGTGGATAAAGTAGGGTAGTCCAAATAAAGTCTGTAGTTCATAGCATTGTGCCAGTGTTAATTTCTTAGTTACATAAGATTAACATTAGGGAAGGCCAGGTAAAGGGCATGTGGGAATTTCTGTACTATCTTTCCAACTTTTCTGTGATTCTAAAATTGTACTGGGGGGGGGGGGGAGCTCATGTTAAAAATTACTCTCTGTGCCCAGTAGCAAATATAAGAGGCTTCTCATTTTAAAAAATAACATTCACACTTATTTTTCTCTCTCCCACCCCTACACACAACACCTAAACCCAGAAAAAAAAGACTAGACCAGAATACACTAAAATATTAACATTTGTTCACTGGTGGCAGGATGAAAAGCAAATTTTTCTCTTTATATTTTCTACAGTGAATTGCTTTTATAATCAACAACTATTAACTAAAGAATATACAAATCAATACTTCATTAAAAACTTCTTTTGAAAGAAAAGCTATAAATGTCAAAGCAGAGCCCAAAGGCAGACTGCATACAAAACAGGTTAGGGCAGAGTGTGAAGAATGCAGTGGCCAAGGGAAACTGCCAGGAGTATTTAAGTAGGCATAACCTAATTAGTAAATGCTGGAAAACTGCCAACACACAGAACTTAACATCCACTCTGAGGCTAAAGGTGTTCACAGCCAGCAGAGTTATGCTCAGAATTCACACGTCTTAGAGGAATGTCCTGAAAGGCTCTGTAATACTAAGAATTTGTGGAGATTTATGGCTTGAGTTTATTTCAAACATAAATAATGCAGTTGGGGGTGACTGGCCAGCTCAGTTGGTGGAAGATGTGACTCTTGATCTAAGGGTTGTGAGTTCCAGCCCCACACTGGGTACAGAGATCAGTTAAACAAATAAAAATCTTAAAAAAAATTAATAATAACAATACAGTTGGACATCTGGTATACAACTGGCCACTGAGGGCTTCCAGAAACATTCTTCAGTACTATGATGTGCTCTTTAAGTATTCTCCTCTATCTTTAACTTCTCCAGCACCTTCCTACAACCTATGCCCAACCCTTACTTAGCTCTAAGGCCTAAAAATGTCACTCCAGAAAGATCAGGATCTAGAGACCACTGGGGTTACATAAACAAATCCTATTTCAGACATCTGAAAGGTATCACGAAAGTTATTATTCTGATACCCTCAGGGCAAAATATGTTCTAGAAGTCCATTAAACAATAAGAGGGGAAACTAAATCAATAACAAATGTTTCCCACTCTAAAATGACAAAATCAAATACATTTTGTCCCTTAAAGGAGGAAGTGCCAGTGGAATCAAACAGACTGCATTTTGATAGAATTTCTTCCAAGCTGTAATGAGGCTGATTAACCTGTATCAGGCTATCTGTCCCTACTAAACTAGCAATGTATGGCCAGTTCCGGGTTTGTGTCATTTTTTAAAAAAGTTTTTTAATTCTTTGTTTATAGTCACCCTCATTCTCAGTTGGTAGTACAGCAGGTCCTAGAACAGTCAAGTAAACATGTATGTGCATTTTTTTTTTTAACCTTCTAAGTCCTTCAGGACTCTATAATCGGATAACTAAGCCTATTAAGAATAGGTGCAAAATATAGCCCTGCACTCAGAGACAAAAGAACATTTTATGTTAAAATGCATGGTATTTACTTCAAGGGCTTTATTACAACAATTTTAACTGTTAGAAGCCTTTTTTGCTTACTTTCTAGTCCTAGTTATGTTTAAGAAAATAGAGGCGACCAGAAAAGATCCTTAGGTATGGAGGCCACAGTAACAATTATTTATTATTGTTAGTATTTTGTTATTATTGTCAATACCAATGGAGATACACACTGTTTTTCATCAAAGCTAAGACACAACTGAGTTTAAGGCTGATATTTTATACACCACTAAGAAAAGAAGTTGCCAACTGAACTATGACATGACACTGATTTTAAGATACACCTAAATTTCTACTAATAAAATTGGAAAAAGTCTTAGAATCAATGAAGTACAGCATACAGTCAATAAAAACATTCAACTCATTACAAATGACACTAAGGGACCTGTGTTAAAAATCCTTTCCTTGCTCCTTCCCAGATGCTAGAAGATAGTTACAATGAAGTGACAGGATTTCAGAGTGTCCAAAACCAACGTTCTTTTGAGCCTTGGTAGATACCTGTCTCAAGAACAATCTTTCAGGACGGACAGCTGGGAACTATTTCCTTCATTCTTCAAATAGACAAATGAAGTGAAAAAATTAACCAAGATATTACTAAAAGCCAAATTTAGAATTTTTAGTTTCTCCATCTACCACTTTAATTAACAAAGACAATATGCACTCTTTACCTAAAGGTTTCATGGTTTGTTTTACATCAGTTTTTACCTTGATCTTAAACTCAGGATATCAATCACACAAGGTCAAGGTAATCCTGAAGAACTATCTTCAAAAGTACAGCTCAGATCACTGGGGTTATTCCCTTTGAGCACAATTTACGATAAAATATAATTTTAAAGCAATGGTGAAATCTTTCCTTTTTAAGGGCAAGTGTGGAGAAACAAATATCTACAGAAAACAGAATTTCTAAGACGTTTTACTCTGTCTCACTTTCCCAATATTTTTTCACCAGCACTGGCTGAAAGCTATCACTTTAACTCCTTTTAAAAAAAGAAATCTGTGAACTTAATTAATTCAACAGTTAGCTACAAAGAATATTAGTCTCAACAGTTAGCTACAAAGAATATTGGTCTCATATAATTAGGTACATGTAACATTCTTGTCAAAGCCTCTACATGCCAACTGCAAATGTGAATTCTCAAACTAGAACCCTGCTAAATAAGGCAGAATGCAGTGAAGGCAAGATCTTAATTATCGCATAATTGATAAATGGCCTACAACAGCTCTGCTGTCTTAATATATTTTAATATACCATATCAAAATCTAAAATAAAAGGCTTTGCTTTTAAGCATGCTAAATTCCTCCAGCAGAAGACAGTATCAATCTCTGATAATGCCAGCAAGGCAGGATGACAGAATGAAAGTACCATGGGCTTTAGGGCAACAGAAATCTGAACTCTTACTCAACCTTTCTGAATTTATGTTTCCTCATAGGCAAGTTAAAAACACCACCACTACCTACCTCATATGGTTGTTACAGGTCTGGAGGAGGTGGCAGTAATAACAGTTGGGGGCAGGGTCTGAATTAGGGTAGTGAACAATGAAAATGGAGAAAGATGGATTAGAGCAAAATACAAACATGAGCATTAATAACATTTGATGACTGATTAAACTGGGAAGGAAAGCAAGACTCAAGGAATGTACACATTCACTGACCTGGGCTGGGGAACACAGGGAGAACACAAGGTTTAGAGAAACAGGTAAGCTCAGTTTTGAACACATTGTGATGCCTATGGATATCCAAGTGGGAAAGAGATCCGAGCTAGAGATAGAAATCTACATCATCAACTTATGGATGCAAGGCATGAGACAAGATGAGACTACCCAGTGAAAAGAAAAGTAAGACCTACAGAAACTCAGAAATACCAGTATTTAAGGGGACTGCAGAGGAAGGGAAGTCCACAAAAGAGACTAGACAGACACTGTACAAGAACCCAAAAGAAAATCTCGAAGAGGGTGCTATCACAAAAGCCTAGGAAATACAATGATTCAAGGTGAGATGGGGTAAGAAACAGTCTCACTGGAAAGACTGCAGAAACCACGTAAAGTTAGTTTGAAGAAAAGAATATTTAGCAGTAAGGATAAGCAGAGCAGAAACAGTCAGCTGTCATCAAATTTCTTTCTGTTTCATGGAGTAACAGACTTCATTTACTCCTGAAACAGAAATCAGGCCAAAACACAGAAGTCTGTGAGAATAAAACAGACTTCATCTTCTAAAAAGAATTGCGTTTCCAGTCACTAGCAAGGTTCAATAGATTCCACTACTGGTCAAGAAGGGGATGAGATGACTTTGATCTTTCTTTCAAGTGAAGTAGTTTCCAAGGACTAAACTAAATCTGAATACCTGCAGCATTAAAAAAACAAAGAGAAAGATATAGCAAAAAGGTTTTTTAATATTTAGTAATATAAAGTAATGGTTCTATGAAGTTTTAAAAATCATTTCCAATTAATTCTAAGTAAAACACATAAAAAAGAGAAAGGCATTTTTTAAAAGATTGATTTAACTTAGAGAGACAGCGTTTGCATGTGAGCAGGGAGGAGGGACAGAAAAAGAGGCAGAGAGAATATCAAGCAGACTCCCTGCTCAGTGCAGAGCCTGACGTGGGGCTGAGTCTCATAACCCAGAGATCATGACCTAAGCTGAAAATCAAGAGTCAGACCCTAACTGACTGAGGCACCCAAGGCACCCTAAGAAAGGCATTTTTAACCTTGTGAGTCCAAAGTGAAACATTTAATATGATATAAAAACTTTTAGAAAGTTGTCCCAGATGGTGGCATAGGAAGAGCCTGAACTTACTTCCTCCCATGGATACACCAAATCTACAGCTACCTATAAAAAATTCCCACTAAGAAAGAACTGAAAATTAGCCGTCTGAACAGCTCCCCCAAAAAGGGATAAAAGGGCTACATCAGGTTAGGTAAATGAGGGACAGACATGGTCTCACCAACTATTCTACCTCCTCACCCCGACCCCACAACTACCCACAGCAAGTCATCTCACAGTCTGAAGCCTCTCCCCAGGGAATGAAAAGTCTGTGCCTCACTTCAGGCACCCCAACCCTTGGGACCTACACCAGAGACAAGTCCCCAAACCAAAAGGGTTTATGTCCAGGGGACCTGGAGAGCTGTGAGGTTCTGAGGTACTCCTTTTGAGGGACTTGAGTATGGACTCATTTATCCTTGGATCCAGTGCAAAAGCAGCAGTTTGAGAGGTAACTGAATTATATGTGAAGGAGATTTATTTACTAATCTTAAAAGTTATCTGCTAGAGAAGCAAGAACAAGTTGGGAGTGTCTTTGGGCAGAGAGGTACCAGCAAGTGCCATTTTTGTACTCTCCCTCTACCTTTCCATGGCAGGCAGGCACATGCAGACAGAGCCTTGCCAAAGCCATGGGCATGCCCCACCCCCAAAGTTCTTTCCTTGCAGGCTTATTCTACCCTTGGCACTCTCTAGCCATCTCATAAAACCCACGGGTGAGCACAGTCCATACAGTGGATACCCCTTGACCACCTGGCCCCAGTAGCCAAAGGGGCTTGTGTTTCTGGGCTCCACAGGACTATAAAAGTCAGAAAGACAGTTCTAGGCAGGTTATTATACCCAAGGCACTACACAAACAGCAAACAGAAACATACCCTCGGTACCAAGAGGTACAGGCTTCAGCTCTGCCACACACTTATTACAGAGGTTCTCTCAGGAAATGTAAGCAGGGAGGCACCATCTGTGCACCCTCCCTGGGCTGCAACACAGATCACTGGTACTTCCGAGAAATGAGCTTACAGACTCCTCTGAAGCCCTGATTTTTCAAATGTGGCCCGGGGGATACCTCCAGAACTGCTGGTCTGGAAGTCAGCAGGGTTTATGACTACAGTCCCTCAGTATTGTATATATTTGCATACTTTAAAAGCCTGAGGATCTGGCTTCCAACTGGCCTGAAACCAGGTACTGATTGAGATCATTCCCTCTGGAACACTGGCAGGTCTTGGCACATCCTCATCAACTAGGACCTGTTGAGAATAAATCAGCCTACTCAGACAATCACAAAGGTTTGAGAAACAACCAAGAGCTAGAGCAAGGTTGAACAATAGGTTCATCTAGGTTCATCATCTACACAAGGACACTCCTTCAAGACTAGGAGAGATAGGTCATTTACCTACTACATAGAAACAAATGCAGAAGGACAAGCAAAATGAGGAGACAAAGGAATATGTTCCAAATGAAAGAACGAGATAAAGCCCCAGGAAAGACCTTAATGAAACAGAGATAAGTAAGATAATTTACCCGATAAAGAGTTCAAAGTAATGGTCATAAAGAAACTCACCAATCAGAAGAAGAATGAATGAGCACAGTGAGAACTTCAACAAAGAGGCAGAAAATATAAGAGTACCACACATTAAGTCACCAAGACGAAGTATATGCTGAACTGAAAAACACACTAAGAAGGGTTCACCAGCAGACTAGATGAAATAGAAGAAAGGATCAGTAACCTGTAAGACAGAGTAGTGAAACTCATCCAAACAGAGCATCAGTCAATCAATTAAAAGTGAGGAGACTAGTAAAGCAAAATCAAGCAAGCCAACATTCATATTATAAATGTCCCAGAAGGAGAAGAAAGAAAAAGGGGCAGAAAACTCATCTGAAGAAGTAACGGCTGAAAGCTTCCCTAGCCCAGAGACAGAAACAAACATCCAGGTATAGGAGGCACTAAGAGTTCTAAATAAGATGAGCCCAAAGCAATCCACCCCAACACATATTATAACCAAAATGTCAAAAGTTAAAGATAAGGAATCTTAAAAGCAGTAAGAGGGAACCCTTGTTACATACAAAGGGAACCCTCATAAGACTGAATTTTCAGCAGAAAATCTAAAGGCCAGAAGAAAGTGGCATGATATATCCAAAGCACTGCAAGGAAGAAAGTTCCAACAAAGAATATTCTACCTAGCAAGGTTATCATTCAGAATTCAAGAAGAGATAACAGGTTTTCCAAACAGGCAAAAGCTAAACGGACCTTATAAGAAATGTTAATGCGACTTATTTAAACTGAAAAGAATAAGAGAAGAATAACTAATAAGAAAACACAAACTAAAACTCTCATTGGTAAAGGTGAAAATATAGTAAAGTTGGTAGATTAACCACTTATAAGCTAGAATGAAGGTCAGAAGACAAAAGTAGTAAAATTAATTATAACTATGATAATTTGTTAAGGCATCCAACAAAATAAAAAGATATAAAATAGAACATCAGGGGCGCCCAGGTGGCTCAGCTGGTTAAGCGGCTGTCTTTGGCTCGGGTCATGATTCCAGGGTCCTGGGATCAAGCCCCGCATCCGGCTCCCTGCTCAGTGGAGAGCTTGCTTCTCTCTTTCCCCCCTCCCTGCTGCTCTGCTTACTTGTACTCTCTCTCTAACTCTCTATCAAATAAACAAATAAAATATTTTTAAAAATGACATAAAAAAACTGTAATAGAGCCACAGAAGACACTGAAAAAAAAAGTCTAAACACAACACTAAAGAAAGGCATCAAAACACAAGGGAAGAGAGCAAGAGAAGAAAGGATGAGAGAAGAACTGCAAAAACAGCCAGAAAGCAATTAATAAAATGGCAATAAATACATATCTACCAACAATTATTTTAAATGTAAGTAAACTAACTTCTCCAATCATAAGAAAAAGAATGGCTGAATAGACCTTTTTTTTAAAGACTCATCTATATGTTGCCTACAAAAGACTCACTTCAAATCTAAAGACATAAAAATTGAAAGTGAAGGCATGGGAAAAGACATTCCATGCACATGAAAATGGAAAGAAGGCTGGTGTAGCCATATTTTGATCAGACAAACCAGACCTTAAAACAAAACATGTAATAAAAGACAAGGGTATTACATAATAATAAAGGGATCAATCCAACAAGAAAATATAACATTTGTGAATATTTGTGCACCAGCATAGGATCACCTAAATATAGAGAGAAACTATAATAGGCCTAAAGACAGAAATCAACAGCAATACAGTAATATCAGAGGATTTTATATCCCACTTGTATCAATGGATAGATCATCCAGACAGAAAATAAAGGAAACATTTATTTAAATGACACATTAGACCAGATGGACTTAATAGATACATACAGAGAACATTCTACCCAAAAGCAGCAGAATACACATTCTTCTCAAGTGCACATGGAACATTCTCCAGGATAAATCATATCTTGGGCCACAAAACAAATCTTAACAAATTTAAGATGACTGAGGGGAACCTGGGTGGCTCAGTGGGTTAACTGTCTGACTTCATTCAGATCATGATCTCAGAGTCGTGGGGGAGAGACACAACAGTGGTGGGAGGGATGTCCCTGCTCAGCAGGGAGTCTGCTTCGCCCTCTCCTTCTGCCCCTCCCCCCCAGCTTGGGCACACTCTATCAAATAAATAAATAAAAATCTTTTTTAAAAAAGTTAACAGGGGCGCCTGGGTGGCTCAGTGGGTTGATCCTCTGCCTTCGGCTCAGGTCATGATCTCAGGGTCCTGGGATCGAGCCCCACATCGGACTCTCTGCTCGGCAGGGGGCCTGCTTCCTCCTCTCTGCCTCCTCTCTGCCTGTGTCTCTGCCTACTTGTGATCTCTTTCTGTCAAGTAAATAAATTAAAAAAAAAATTTTTTTAATAAAAATAAAAATAAAAATAAGTTAACAGGATTGAAATAATAAGCCTCTTTTTCAACCAAAATGCTATGAAACTAGAAATCAATTAAGAAGAAATTGGAAAGGGACGCCTGGGTGGCTCAGCGGGTTAAGCTGCTGCCTTCGGCTCAGGTCATGAACTCGGGAGTCCTGGGATCGAGCCCCACATCGGGCTCTCTGCTCAGCAGGGAGCCTGCTTCCTCCACTCTCTCTGCCTGCTTGTGATCTCTCTCAAATAAATAAATAAAATCTTTAAAAAAAAAAAAAGAAGAAGAAATTGGAAAAATCACAAATGTGTGACAATTAAACAACATGCCATTGAGCCACCAAAGGTCAATAAAGATATTGAAGAGAAAACTTTAAAAATACCTTGAAATAAATGAAAATGGAAATTCAGGGCGCCTGGGTGGTTCAGTGGGTTAAGCCGCTGCCTTCGGCTCAGATCATGATCTCAGAGTCCTGGGATCGAGTCCCGCATCGGGCTCTCTGCTCAGCAGGGAGCCTGCTTCCCTCTCTCTCTCTCTCTCTCTGCCTGCCTCTCCATCTACTTGTGATTTCTCTCTGTCAAATAAATAAATAAAAAATCTTAAAAAAAAAGAAAATGGAAATTCAACCATCCAAAATCTGTGAGATGCAGCAAAAGCAGTTCTAACAGGGAAGTTCACAATGATACAAGCCTACTTCAAGAAACAGAAGAACTATCAATCTAATTTCATACCTAAAGGAACTTGGGGGAAAAAAAAGAACAAAGCTCAAAGTTAATAGAAGGAAGGAAATAATAAAGACCAGAGCAGAAATAAATGAAAGAGAGACTAAAAAATACAACAGAAAAAGAAAAAAAAAATCAATGAAACTAAGATTTAGTTCTTTGAAAATATAAAAAAAACTTTAACCTAGACTCACCAAGAAAAAGGCTCAAATAAAATTAGAAATGAAAGAAAAGTTACAACTGACACCACAGAAATACAAAGGATCGTAAGAAACTACTGAATGAACAATTATGAACAATTATAATCCAACAAACTGGACAAAGAAAAAATGGATAATTTTAGAAACACAACTACCAAGACTAAGTCAAAAAGAAACAGAAAATCTAAATGGACCAATTACTAGTAAGAAGATTGAATCAGTAATGGAAAACCTCCCAATGAACAAAGGTACGGGGCCAGACTTCAGTGGTAAATTCTACCAAACATTCAAAGATGACATTAATACATATCATTTTCAAACTCTTCCAAAAAGCTGAGGAGGAGGGAATGCTTCCAAACTCATTTACAAGGACAGTATTATGATGTACTAAAACCAAAATTACCACAAAAAAGGAAGTTACAGGCCAATATCCATAATGAACATTGATGCGAAAATTCTCAACAAAATATTAGCAAACCGAACTCAAAAATATTAAAAGGATCGTGCACCATGATCAAGTGGGATTTATTCCAAGGATGCAAAAATGTTAAAATTTGCAAATCAAGCAATATGATACACCACAATAACATGCTAACAGATGGAAAACAGACTCCTATCATAACTTTGTGGTGTATAAAATATCAAATTATGTTGTATACCTGAAACTAATAGATTCCATGCCAATTTTACCTCAATTTAATAAAAAAAACTTTTTGGGCAGCCCTGGCTGGCTGAGTCAGTGGAGCGTGCGACTCCTGATCTTGAGGTTGTGAGTTCAAGCCCCATAATGAGTGCAGACATTATTTTTAAAAATAAAATCTTAAACAACAACAACAACAAAAAACACCTTGTAAGCCTTAACCAATTTTTACGGTTGATTTTTAGCCATAATAATCCTGTTTAATGTCATCAAAACCTATCCAACGGAGTTTACATAACTTCTACTACTAAAAAAGTAATTTTTTTCTCTTCTTTTTAAAGCCCAGGCACATGAGTTTGTTTGTTGGCTTACCTGTTTTTAATGGCAGAATTTAAAAGTTATTTGCAATTCTGGCCATTTTCCATTTGACCCTCCAGAGCCACTCTGCTCTGTTCCCTGAAAGCCTGACCTGCATGGAATGCCAACAGACCAGGCTGGCTCTGACTCCATTCCACCCACAGCTTTTCTTATGGCTCCTATCAGGCAACCCCCTCCTGTAAGTATGGTTCTTGCCGGTTCAGGTACTCATCTGCTTCCCTGTCCCTCTCAGATCTAGAAGTGGTAACAGCTTCCTGCTATTGCTAACTAGCCTGCTCATCTTTCTTGCTGGTTTCCTTTAATGTGCCTACACTTTGCAAATAAGCCCATCACTGAATTCTTTTCTATTATACTTGTCAGTGTCGTGTTTCCTGCCAGAACCCTGACTGATACAAGCTGCTACTAATGTTTTAAATACAGTAATTATGTATTGCCCTCTAGCCACTGGAGAAAACATCTTATGAGAAAAGAGCCATGGTCACCAGCTTTTACATTTCTTACTCAAACCAATTAAAATACCTAAAAATAGAAAATTAAAATTACCAACCTAAAAATAATTAAAAGGGAAAAAGATTTTTTATGAACTTTTAGGATTAAAAAATCTCTTTAACTTTATTGAATTTTATTATGATTAATAACCCCAAATCTTGTAGTCATCCTTGACACTCACTTTCCAACCTATTAATCCTTTTCAATCTATCTTCAATATATCCCAATTTCAAACACTGCTTACCCTCCCTACCACTGATTCTCTGGTTTAAGTTATCACCATTTGAATTTTTGAAATAGGTTTCTAATTAATCTCTGCCTCTGCTCTTGTCCTGGTCCAGTCTTTTCTCAACAGAGCAACCAGATTAATTCTATCAAAAAGCGTTACTGAAATTTTCTTCAATGGTTAAAAAATCATGACTCATACATAAAGTAAAATAATATATCCAAGATATTATTTTTCATTAATTAATAAGGGAGTCATTAAAATGTTACAACTGGTTCGAAGAAAAATTCCAAGAACTACAAACACACAAAGAACAGGGAATTCTGGTGTAAATCTACAAACTGATATAAAATGGGTCTATTTTACAGGGCAATAATCAATTGTATTCTGCTAGACACAATTTTAATTTGCACTCCTATGAAAGAGAATTATGTACTTCTTTTTTTTTTTTTTCAAGATTTTATTTATTTATTTGACAGAGAGATTACAAGTAGGCAGAGAGGCAGGCAGAGAGAGAGAGGAGGAAGCAGGCTCCCTGCTGAGCAGAGAGCCCCATGCGGGACTCGATCCCAGGACCCTGAGATCATGACCTGAGCCGAAGGCAGCGGCTTAACCCACTGAGGCACCCAGGCGCCCCGAGAATTATGTACTTCTTTAGCAGTTTTCTGCAAATTACAGAATTGTATAGTAGTTCAAAGAAAATGATACAGAGATAAACCCAATGGATGAGCAAGATAAAAACCTGCTTATCGTTTTCTGCCCATTTCAAAGTTGTTCACAACTTTTCCAGACAAAACTTTGCAGATTTCCTTCAATTCCCCTAAAAGTCAAAAATTAAAGAACTTTTTTTTTTTTTAAAGATCTTATTTATCTGTTTGACAGAGACAGATAGAGGCAGAGGCAGGCAGAGAAAGAAAGAGTGGGAGGCAGGCTCTGTGCTGAGCAGAGAGCCCAATGTGGGACTCGATCTCCGGACCCCGAGACTATGATCAGAGCCAAAGGCAGAGGCCCAACCCACTGAACCACCCAGGAGCCCAAAAGTGAAGGACTTTTTAATGGCCTGGACTACAAGATCCCAAATATTTTAGTACTGTTCCTTGCCCTTCCGGTTCCCATTACAGATTTCACATACTAACTCTCCCCCTCCACATCTATTCCAGCCACACGGGCCCCCTGGCTGTTTCTGAAGACAAAAAGCAGGCTCCTACTTCAGGGACTTTGCAACTGTCGTCCTGTCAAAAACGGTCTTCCTCCATATGATATCCTTGCTCCCTCACTTACTTCAGGTCTTTACTCAGATCAACTTATGAGAGAACTTTCCTGAGCACGTTATATGAAATACGTAAACCCCTATATCAAAACAGTACTCCCTTTTTTCCTTTTCTTTTTCTTACACTGCTATATTATTCTCAAATGACTTATTTCCAACTAGCATGCTACATATTGACTTATTGTTGGATTCCCTGCTTCTCTCCTCCACAGACAGCACAAAATGTAAACTGCACAGGAAGGCAAAGACTTTGTTTTCTTCACTGCTATCTCCCCAGTATCTAGACAGTGCCAGACACATACTATATGCTCAGTAAGCTTCAGATGAATGAATACATAGGTACTGAACAATGGCTAATGTTTCACAATTACAACATACTTACTAATAAATTTTATCCTGAATTTCTTCAACATAAAACACAGTAATAAAACTACAACCAAGGGGCGCCTATGTGGCTCAGTGGGTTAAAGCCTCTGCCTTCAGTTTGGGTCATGATCTCGGGATCTTGGAATCAAGCACTGCATTGGGCACTCTGCTTAGCAGGGAGCCTGCTTCCCACTCTCTCTTTGCCTGCCTCTCTGCCTACTTGTGATCTCTGTCAAATAAATAAATAAATAAAATCTTAAAAAAAAAAAAAAACTACAACCAAGGGGCAGCTGGGTGGCTCAGTCATTAAGTGTCTGCCTTTGGCCCAGGTAATGATCCCAGGGTCCTGGGATCGAGCCCCACATCGGGTTCCCTGCTCAGCAGGAAGTCTGCTTCTCCCTTCCCCTCTCCCCCTGCTTGTGTTCCCTCTCTCATTCTGTCTCTGCCAAATAAATAAATAAAATCTTAAAAAAAAAAAAAACTACAACCAAATAATCTTACATTTTAACTAATTAACATGTTACTTAATAGTTACTTCTTAAGATTATTTTTTTAAATGGAGCTCAAAATTTATTACTTAGATTGGTCTGAACCCTGACAGTTATTTCATGAAAAATGCTTTAAAACTTAGCATATGGTACCACAAAATTTCTCTCAGAAGCAATGTCATCCCATGGCTGTCAAAATGAGCAACTATACTCACAAGACTTGGGTGGCACCAGATGTCCTCCTTCTCCTACTACACAGATTCAAAGACTGTCATTAGGACGGCAGTTACAGCAGAGGTGATACCTGAAGAGTCTAACTGGGCAACTCAATTACCACAAAATCATTATCCAAGCCATATTATTTTCATTCACCAAGCTACATCACTCCTTTAAGTTCTACAGTCTTGGCATAGACATAGGTAAAGGTGAATAGACTTCTAGGGTTGAGACTACTATTTATGTTGGATTTCTGATCCTGAATCTTTCCCTAAGCTCTTGTAATTTTTAACATCAAAAGATGCCTAACAAATTAGTATGTTCTTTGCATAACGTCTAAATTACCTGCCATATGCAATTCCAATACCAATATCTTTGGTCTAATATTTGGTATTTCTTTGGTATTGTTATTTGGTAGATACTTCTGCTAAAAGAGGAATACGATTATGTAAGTAGAAAGCAGGGGTCTGGAATATCACAGGCTACTGAAACAGGTTAGCTATTAATATTAGTTAGGTTCTTCAAATATTTTCTCTCTTTACACTAGCTAACTCAAAAAATTTGCTTAAAAAATCTGCTTAAAAATTCAAAGGACAAAAGGGCTCCTCCTTTTCTTCTTCTATCTACAAATAAACCAAAAGTAAAGCTAACAAAATAAGGCTGTGTTCCTCTTGTTGACACGGTTGCAACTGTTTAAGATTGGGTCTATTAGCATGTACATTTTCAGTTTTTAATTAAAATGCTACAAATTTATATGTCTATTTTGTCAAAACTAAGTATGTTAGTAGGGAAAAATATCCAGTACACGATTCCCCATTCCCACCCCCCTAACAGGAAAATAGGTGGGTTGGAGGCAATAAATGCTATTTTCCTAATATATGGCCCCAGTGACACCTGCTTTAGTAATAAAAAGATAATCAAATCACCACTCAAGTGTCTAAGGCAAATTTATTCTGAAAAACAGAGAAATAATTTATCATTTAAAACCACTACTCTTTATTTTTTTTTTTTTTTAAAAGGATTTTGTTTATTTATTTGACAGAGGGATAGAGAGCACAAGCAGGAGGAGTGGCAGGCAGAGGGAGAGAGGGGAAGCAGGCTCTCCACTGAGCAGGAAGCCTGATACGGGACTCGATCCCAGGACCCTGGGCAGAGGCAGATGCTTAACCGACAGAGCCACCCAGGCACCCCCAGTAGTCTTTAAATTATTAAAAATGTGTTAAGATTAAACTAATGTAACATTGTGTATTAACTACACTCAAATAAAAAATTAATTAAAAATATGGTAAGATTTAGACTCCTGGGCAGTTCAGTTGCTTAGGTGACAGACTCTTGCTTTCAGCTCAGGTCATTATCTCAGGGCTGTGAGGTAGGGCTCCACACTCAGCAGGGAATCTGCCTGAGATTCTCTCCCTCTCTCTCCACCTCTGGCCCACAATCCCCACCTCCTGCACACCTGTGGGCACACTCTCTCTCAATCAAATAAATCTTTAACAAAAAATGTCATAAGATTATATCAAAGAATAAGAGAGAGCTTTCAAATAACAAATTATACATTCAAAGGTATGGTCAATATTTTTTAATAAAAATTTTGATTTAAAGATAAAAAATTTAAAATGATACTAAAAAGAACTTAAGATCAACAAATACAACTTTCTACTACTTGTGAGTATGCCAAAAGCTGGCATTAAATACAACATAATAAATGCTGGGTCTGTTTATAAGAATCAATTATGCAATACCCTTAAGCAAACTGTTCTTTTACTAGACTTTTAAAAACTTGGGTTGCTCCAGGAGTAATATGTTTTTAAGAGTGGAATATAAGCAAAAACCTGGTGTAAGTTGTTGTTAAGTACATGATTTCTGGGTTTAAAAACGTACTTAAGGAACTTGGTTTTGTTTTTTTTTTTTTTTTAAATAAACTTTATTTTTGTAACAGTTTCAGATTTAGAGATAAAATGAGAGGATAGTACAGAATCCCTAGATTGACTCCACAGCTGGTGTTACACGTTAATAACATGTTGGTTTAGTATGGTACATTTGCTACAATTAATAAACTAATATAGATATATAATTATTAACTAAAATCCATATTTTATTCGAATTCCCTTAATTTTCACATAATATGCTTTTTTTCTTGCAGGATCTTATTCAGGATACCATATTACATTTAGTTATTCCCCCTTAGGCTCCTTATAGCTACGGTTTCTCAGATTTTCCTTGTTTTTGATGACCTTGATAGTTTCAAGGAATACTGGTCAAGTAATTTGTAGAATGTCCCTCTACTGCGATTTCTCTGGTGTTTTTCTCATGATTAGACTGGAGTCATGGGTTTTGGGGAGGAAGATCAAGGAGGTAAAGTGTCATTTTCATTACAGCACATCTTTTGGAACAAACTACCAGTATGACTTATCACTACTGACCTGGCTAAGGTAGTGTTTACCAGATTTCTCCACTGTGAAGTTACTCCTCCTAATCTCCTTTCATTAGTGTACTCTTTAAAAGGAAGTCACCAAGCACAGAGCCCACACTCGAAGAGTGAGGTTCCACTCTACCTTGCTGAAGATGGACTATCAACATCAATTATTTGGAGTTCTTTTGCACAAGAAATTTGTCTCTTCACCATTTATTTCTTCAACAACTTATTTATACCATATGGAGCCATGGGTATTTATTTTATACTTTGGGTTATGATCCAATACTACATTACACTTATTTTCTCGCTCAAAATTTTCCACCTTTTACCACTGGAACTTCTTTCAATTGGCTCCTATGTCCCTTTGACATGATCCCATCATTTTGAGTTTGTTTAAGCACTTTCTTACTTTTTGGTACTACAAGATACTCTAGGCTGATCTTATATATTCTTTGCCCCAGTCCTTGAATCAGTCTTTTCTCCAAGGACCCCTGGTTTCTTTTCATAGAGAACTGTATTAGAAACCAAGATCTGGGAACCAGGTGTGCTCTTGCCACTGGGATGTCATTGCTTCCGAGAGGGCCTGTTTTTAACTGAATTTTATGTTATTTTGGGGTAACTTGCATAACAAAATATAGAAATACATCCATGCACAGACTGTACTGGACCTATGGAGTTTTAAAATTAGTTAATGCAATTACCGATGTATTTATCATCATTTTACAGATTTTGAAAATAAGCTGAAAACCATAAAGGAGACTAATTTATATATATTACATATATAATTGGGACATGTCCTTTTATTTTGAAAAAGGAAAGGGGGACAAATGCATAATGTCAGAAATACAAATGATATGTCATTATGATTTCTGTAGGTCAGCAAGCAAGTCAGCAACTTTCTGGTCTCAGGATCCCTTTATACTTCTAAAACTTATTTGAGAAATTTTTCAAAGAGCTTTTTTTTTTTTTTAAAGATTTTATTTATTTATTTGTCAGAGAGAGAGAGGAGCGAGAGCGAGCACAGGCAGACAGAGTGGCAGGCAGAGGCAGAGGGAGAAGCAGGCTCCCTGCTGAGCAAGGAGCCCGATGTGGGACTCAATCCCAGGATGCTGGGATCATGACCTGAGCCGAAGGCAGCCTCTTAACCAGCTAAGTCACCCAGGCATCCCTTTTCAAAGAGCTTTTAACTGGATTATCTCTTGACACTTACCAAATTAGAAGTTAAATGTGAGAAATGTTTAAAATATTAATTAATTTATTTAAAAAAATAAGCTTATGAGGTGTTAACATAAAGTACATCTGTATGAAAAAATCTTTTTAAAAAAACTTATTTTCCAAAAAACTTGATAAGACAAGTGACATATTTTTGCAAATATCTATAATTTCTGGCCTTACAGAGGACAGCTAGTTTTTTTTTTTTTATTTTAAGATTTTATTTATTTATTTGACAGAGATTACAAGTTGGCAGAGAGAGGAGGAAGCAGGCTCCCTGCTGAGCAGAGAGCCTGATTTGGGGCTCGATCCCAGGACCCTGGGAACATGACCTGAGCCAAGGCAGAGGCTTTAACCCACTGAGCCACCCAGGCACCCCGACAGCTAGTTTCTTAAGGGTGATTCTGCAATATGCTGTTTTGGTTAAAGTATAGAAGCATATGAAGAAAATCTAGCCTCACAGCAGATACACAGTTGGGGAAGATAATATTTTAATCATTATTTCTAAAAAATGTTGATATTCTTGAAACTATACCAGAACTCAACAAATGGTAGTTTCCTGAAGGCTAATTACACTGTGGATTCTAAAACCCTAGCAATGAACTTTTCATGTTCTATGACATTAAAATCCATTGATTTACCTTGCACTTTGAATGGATCTTTGACCCTTATGTGATTTAGTATCATTACACACTGGACACCTGGAAAATACTGATTCAATGAGCTATGCAGGTGTTCCAAATTGACACAATTCAGAATACAATACAAAGAAAAGAAAATTCCATTCTTTAATATCAATACCCACTTCACAAGAAAAGCCTTTAAGTATCTGGGAAGCTGTCAAGCTCAGAGTATTAGGTACAAGTTTTCCAAAATTCCAAATTTTACTTGAAAATTTTATTTTAAGATTGGCTACAAATACAGCTGTTTTTCTTGAAGTGTTAGGCGCACTTAGTTCATTTTTAAGAAAAACAAATCTCAAATACATTAGTTCAAATAACCAAAAACTTTCACTTTTTCTTTGGGGGGGGAGGAGGTTTTACAGAAAAAAGCGGCTAGTTTAGCTCACACCTTGGTTGAACAAGCACTTTTTCTGAAGATGACTATCATGCTTTAGTACACAGAACGAGTACTCAAAGTCGAGATCTAATGAAATTAATATTTTTGGTGGTTCAGTCTGTTAAGCGTCTGCCCTCCGCTCAGATCATGATCCTGGAGTCCCGGGATCGAGGCCCACATGGGGCTCCCTGCTCAGCAGGGAGCTGGTTTCTCCCTCGGACCTGTCCCCTCTCATACTCGCATTCTTTCTCTATCTCAAATAAATAAATTTTAAAAATCTTAAAAAAAAAAAAAAAAAGAGCATTCTTTTTTTTAAGGGGAGGAAGGGCAGTGGGAAAGGCTGAGCAGGGAGCCCAATGCAGGGTTCGATCCCAGCACCCTGGGATCGTGAACTGAGCTGAAGGCAGACACTTAACCAACTGAATCACCCAGGCACCCCACATCAAGGTCATTCTTAAATAAAACTAGATTTTTTTTTATTTCTCTATTTTTTAAACTGCATATTAAAAAAAAAGAAACTATGAATGTATGACAAAGAAAAAACATTAATAATTGGTTTGGTGCCACCGCCTTCATCTGTGTTCAGGTGTTAGCAGTTTTACTCACCATTGCTTTTAGAGCAGCATTGCAAATGTCAACACAGTAGAAAATTATGAAGATAGTTTTGACTTTCCAGACCATCTGATATCAGGGGCCCACATAGGTCCCCAGTACAGTCTGAACAGTACTCAAAATTAGTCAAAGGATAAGATAATATTACAATAATATCATACCAAAAAATCAGAGATTTTAGGTGAAATAGATAAATTCCTAGAAAAAATTAACTTGCCTAATCTAATTCAAAAGGAAGCAAAAATATGAATAGTCTTTTTTTTTTTTTAATATGAATAGTCTTAAAAATCTTAAAATATTCCATTAGGAATAAAAAAATCCTCTCATAAAGAAATTCTAGGCCTAGATGGCGTCACAGATGAATTCTATCAAACATGCAATTAAGAAATAATTTTACATAATATATCCTAGAAAATAAAGATATCCTCTCTGACTCATCTTAAGACTTGTATAACCTTGATACCACGCATAGCACAATAAAAGAATATTAGAGGCTGATGTCCTTCATGAATATTGGTGCAAAAATTCCTAAAATACTAGCATAGCAAACAATGTCAAAGGTTGGTTTAATATTAGAAAAACCAAAATAATTCTTCATGTTAATAAACAAAAGAAGAAAAAATATATCAATATTACTAGTCTCAGAGAAGATAAATCTTTTTGGAGGTTTCTCTCAACAGAAAAGTAAAGCTTTAAGGCTGTTTCTAGGAGATTCAAGTAGCCGAAAGACTGGCTTCCTGGCCTCAAGGAAAAATGAAGCTACAGTACTCCCAGAAAGGGAAAACCTCTGCAAGAATAAGGTGCTACCAGTATCATTTTTTCCAAAAGAAAAAAAACTAGGGTCAAAATCCTAACCAAGTTTTTCTTTTTTGCTTCATATTAAATGTGGTCATGCTTGGTGTGCCCTCACACATCTGCTCCAACAGTCTAACAAGTTTCTTTTAACAGTCAATTTGGAAGACAAAGATGGACTATAATGCTGTCCCCAACTTTCTACGAATCATCTGCACTGAAGGGGAAATGAATGGTACAACTGTTCTTTCACTATAATTCAGAATACCTGGGTATACTTACCTTTTTCCTTATCTTATTGCTACTCACATTAAGGGCTCCCCACATAAAAGAAGCAGTACTGTTCCCACTGCCCCAGATATTAAGCAAGTTCAGTAAAACCCATCTTTTCCAACTTAAAACAGAACTTAAGTTGGTTAAATCAGAAAATTAAGTGTAGGTGTGGGTGTGTGTACCTTAAACATTTTATTTTAGCTTACACATAAAAAAAAAAAAGGAATGAATTGTCCAAACTTAAAAGTTAGGAGCTTTTTTAAAATGGAGGCCTGCTGGTGGGAATTCTGTGCCGTATTTATTACATAAATCTTACCTAAAATGTATGTTTATTTGAAAGAGATCAAGGATTTCCATTTCTGGCAACATGGTAGGTTAAATGCTCAGACTGGATCTACTGCCTAAATCTAGAATGCTGTATAAATATTTCCTTACTATTTTTAAATTTCCTAATTTGGCACAAATGTACAGAGAAGCCCTGGAAGGTGGCTCTTGACTTTCAGGTTACCTCACAACTATTCTGAAAACTACAGTGCTGGAGACAGGCTGTATACCCTGAGACTCTCCAATATGGGGAATGTAACTAAAGAACTTTGCATGTAGCTGAAAATTCAGAAGACTATACTGCAAAGCAAAGCTGAATGAACAGTAAACTTACTTAGCAGACGCTGAGAACAAGCACACTTGCCTGCTTGACCTTGGTGTTGGTAGAAGGAAGGGAAAAAAAATCTTGTGTAAGTATTTATAACTACAGGCAAGCTCTTAAATAAAATTTAAATAAATTTGTAGAGAAGGAAAAGATGAAAAGGGGTAAGAAACGTGGAAATTAGAATAAGAAGGCCTAATATATGTCATCAGTTATAGAGTCCTTGTTTCCAAGATGACCATGAAAAGGAGGTAAAACAGCTTTGTCAAAACAGGGCTGCAGCAAAGGACAAGGTCATTTAGAAGTTCATCACTGGGGACACCTGGGTGGCTCTGTTGGTTAAGCATCTGCCTTCAGCTCAGGTCATGATCCCAGTGTCCTGGGATCAAGTACCCACATCAGCCTCCTTGCTCAGCAGGGACTCTGCTTCTACCTCCGTCTGCCACTCACCCTGCTTGTGTTTTCTCTCTCTCTGACAAACATATAAATAAAATCTTAAAAAAAAAAAAAAATAGTTCATCACTGGAAATATAGTAGAGACATCAGAGACCATTTCTAGAGTGAGTGATTTCACTGCCTATGTAGTTCCTAAACTGTATGCAGAACTATATTACTGTGTGAACTGTACCATTCACAACAAGAAAATCAAGAATTATTCTCATGGGGGTACCTGGGTGGCTCAGTGGGTTAAGCCTCTGCCTTTGGCTCAGGTCATGATCTCAGGGTCCTGAGATCGAGCCCCACATCGAGCTCTCTGCTCGGCCAGGAGCCTGCTTCCTCCTCTCTCTCTGTCTCCTCTCTGCCTACTTGTGATCTCTGTCTGTCAAATGAAATAAACAAAATCTTTAAAAAAAAAAAAAAAAAAAGAATTATTCTCATGATGCATGGAAGGACCAAACATCCCCACCCTAATTTAGACCTACAGATGCTTCCCCATGACCTCTGCCAAAGTCCACATAAGAAGTTGAGTACTTAAGTTCTGAAGAAAAACTGTCCCTGATGGGGGAAAAAAACAGAAGGAGAAAATAAAGAAAATAATGGACATTACTCAGAGATATAATGGTCAAGAATTTAACATAATTATTCAAAGATGTCCTCAGATCCAGGAAGCCCAAAGAATCCCAAGTAGAATTACAAATAATAAAATAAAAAATAAAGTCAAAAAAATTTTAATACATTCTATAAAACTAGGAACACTAAAGGATGGGAAAAGGCTTAAAAAACAGTCAAATAGGGGCGCCTGGGTGGCTCAGTGGGTTAAAGCCTCTGCCTTCAGCTCGGGTCATAATCTCAGGGTCCCGGGATCCAGCCCCCCGAGTCGGGCTCTCTGCTCAGCAGGGAGCCTGCTTCCCTTCCTCTCTCTGCCTGCCTCTCTGCCTACTTGTGATCTCTCTCTATCAAATAAATAAATAAAAATCTTAAAAAAAAAAAAACAGTCAAATAACAGATTATTTTCAAAGGGAGGGCAATTTTACTTCTCAACAGCAACAGTGGCAGTCAAAACATCAAAATAATGTCTTCAATGTGATGAGAAAACTTAGAATTCAATACACAGTGAAATTATCTTTCAAGAATGCAGATGAAATAAACACATCTTCAGATTAAAAAAACAAAACACATACACTGTCATTCACCTTCACCAAAAGACTTTCATTAAAATAAATTCTAGGTCACCTGGGTGGCTCAGTAGGTTAAGCCGCTGCCTTCAGCTCAGGTCATGATCTCAAGGTCCTGGGATAGAGTCCCGCATCGGGCTCCCTGCTCAGCAGGGAGCCTGCTTCTCTCTCTCTCTCTGCCTGCCTCTCTGCCTACTTGTGATCTCTGTCAAATAAATAAATAAAATCTTAAAAAAAAAAAATTCTAAAGAATGTACTTCAGGTAGAAAAAAATTGTTTCATATGGAAGGTCTCAGATAATGCACCAAGGAAACAGTAAACAAAGATCAACTATCTAAAATAATAATGTTTAAAAAAATTTTTTAAGATTTTATTTATTCATTCGACAGAGAGAGAGATCACAAGCATGCAGAAAGGCAGACAGAGAGAGAGGAAGGGAAGCAGGCTCCTATCAAGCAGAGAGCCCAATGCAGGGCTCGATCCCAGGACCCTGGCATCATGACCTGAGCCGAAGGCAGAGGTTTTAACCCACTGAGCCACCAGGCGCCCCATAAAATTTTTTTATATATGCAAGAGATAAATATATTAAAACTCAAGTAATAGACAATAGTGTCATAGATTTCTGGAAGGAAGACAATCAGAGCATTTTAAGTTATTATATTATTCAAGGATAGATTAAAAATACTGATTTAAACTCTTCCTTTTAGAAAGGACTTCTTAAAAAGGCTAGAGCAACCACTGAAAAAATAAATAACATTAATTTACAAACAAGAGTACATGTGTGCAAGATGTTAGGGGGACTGAAATGTGAAAACAGGCTTCAAACACATTAACTCCAAACAAAAGACTGGAAGAACAGGAAAAAAGGCGAGGAGGAAAAACAGACCACAAGACAGAAATCAATCTAAATCTACCAGTATCACAACTGACTGAAATTCCCGTAAAAAATATTGTCATTCAGAACAAAACACAATTTAACCATACCCTGTTTAAAAGACACAAACTAAAATACAGGACCAATGAAAAGCTAAAGGATGAAAAATACTATTAACCCTAGAACAGATATATTAACCCAAGAAAACAGCCAACCACAAAAAACAAAACTATAAGGCAAAATAGTTTTGAATATGGCCTTTCAATCCAACAAAAACTTCGACTTAAAAGAAAAAAATTCAAAATGTAAGTACTTAATAGCACAGAATCAAAATACATAAAACAAAAATTACCACATCTAGAGAAGAAACTGCCAAACCTACCACCATGCGAGAGGCATTAATATGCCTTTCTCAGCACAGAAACTGATAAGTCCCAAAATCAAACCAAACCCAAATCCAAACAACACCTAAGCAAACCATGAAAGATGTACGTAGAACAGCTGACAAGCTCACAAACATATATGAAGTACTATACTAAACAACTGATTTCACATTCTTGCCAAATGCATATAAACATTCATGAAAATCAGTCAAATACCAGGTCTTAAAGTTAGTCTCTACAAATTAGATTATGGTCTGTGACCATGAAGAAATCAACTTGGAACACATCACAGAAATTATATTTACAAGCTAACTACGTTGAAATTAAATATATGCTTTTGTAATAATTCCTGAGGCAAATAAGAGGTTTTTTTAATGGAAATACACAAAAATACTATATATCAAAACTTGTAGAAAGGCAGCTCAAATGATACTCAGAAGCAAATTTAAGCACTAAAAACCCAAATTCAAGTCTTTGTAAAAGGAGAGAAAAAAACCAAAAACCTAAAAGTTCTAAGAAAGAAATAATAGCAGGCCCTAAAAGAACAGAAAATATTTAAAACAAGATGATAAATTAGAAGTTCATTCTCTGAAAGAGTAATTAAAATTATAAACCTCTGGAAAAACTAGTTGGGAAAAAGATAACACAAACTAATAAAAAGGAAAAGGAAACTTTACAGATGTTATAGGGATTAAGCTGATCAGAGGATACTGTGGACAATTTAGTGATAATAAATTTGAAAGTTTGGAAAGATTTTTGAAAAGTTTTTAGAAAAAATACAATCTATTAAAAATGCATCAAAAAGATTTAGAACTCACACTTTCCAATTTCAAAACTTACATTAAAGCTACTGTCATCAAGCATCAAATCACCAAGTGTGGTACAGGCTAGAAGAGAAATATGGATCAAATGAAACAAAACTGAGAATCTAGAAATAAATAAATACATTTATAGTCAACTGATTTTCAAAAGAGCAGCCTAGATAATTTCAAATAGAAAGAATAGTCTCTTCAACACATGTACCGGGACCTCTGGATTTCCAATTGCAAAATAATAAATTGGGACCTCCACCTTTTACTATATATAAAAATTAACTCAAAATGGATCTAAAACCTAAATGTAGGAGCTAAAACATAAAGCTTTCAGCACACAAATCTTCATTACCTTTAGGCAAAAGTTACTTTGATATGATACCAAAAATCACAAACAACAAAAGAAAAAAAGATAAATTGAACTTCATCAAAATAAAAAACTTTTGCACTTTAAAGGACACAATGAAATAAAATAAAAAGACAAAAGAGCTAGAGAAAATATGTGGAAAACATATATCTGAAGAGTCTAACATCCAGAATATATAGAGAACTCTTACAACTCAACAATAAAAAGACAATTCAATTTTTAACAGATTTTTTAAAAAGATTTTATTTATTTATTTGACAAAGAGAGCACAAGTAGGCAGAGCGGCAGGCAGAGGGAGAGGGAAAAGCAGACTCTCCACCAAGCAGGGAGCCCGATGTGGGGTGAGGGTGGTGGGCTTGATTCCAGGACCCTGGAATCATGACTTGAGCCAATGGCAGCCACTTAACCAACAGAGCCACCCATATGCCCCAATTTTTTTTTCAAAGATTTTATTTATTTATTTGACAGAGAGACAGAGAGTACCAGAAGGCAGAGGGAGAGGGAGAAGCAGGCTCCCGGCAGCAGAGAGCCCAACATTGGGCTCGATCTCAGGACCCTGAGACCATGACCTGTGCCGAAGGCAGATGCTTAACCGACTGAGCCACCCAGGTACCCCAAGACAACTCAATTTTAAAATGGACAAAAGCTCTAAATATACCTTTTTCCAAGGAAGTTATACAAAAGGCCAATAAGCACAGGAAAAAATGCTCAACATCACTAGTCAGTCATTGGGAAAATGCACATCAAAACCACAGATTCCACTTCACACCACCTAGGATGGCTATCATCAAAAAGACAGACAACAGCAAGTGTTGGCCAAGATGGGGAGACACTAGAACCCTCACACACTGTTTATGGGACTGTAAAATGGTGCAACTGCTTTGGAAAACATTTTGGCAGATCTTAAAAAGGTTAAATACAGTGTTACCATATGAGCTCAGCAATTCTATTCCTAGACACACAACCAAAATAACTGAAAAATCTGTGTATGCAAAAACTAGTTATTTGGAGATTCATAGCAGTATTCATAATAGCCAAAAAATGGAAATAATCCAAATGTGTGTCAACTGATTAATGCATAAACAAAATGTGGTATATCCACATAATGTAATAATAGTCCACCAAAAAAGGAAAGATGTACTGATACTGGCTACAATGTGAATAAACTTTGAAAACATTACACTAAGTGAAAGATCCTAGACAAAAAAGGTCCCATATTATATATTTCTATTTACAGGAAATGCCCAGAATAGTTGAATCCATAGAGAAAATAAATAACTGGTTGTCAGGGATGGGTTAAGGGAGAATAGCGAGTGATTGCTAGTGGGTACAGGGCTTCTTTTGAGGATAATGAAATGCTCTAGAATTAGACAGTGGAGATGGTTATACAATTTTGGGAATATTTTAAAAATTGAATTTTACACTTTAAAGGGGTGAATTTTATTATCAGTTTTTAAAGGACAAATATATCAACTGAGCATTTAAAAATAAGAAATAGAGAATCTAAACAGAAAAATAATTATTCAAAAATCAAACAGTGGGGCACCTGGGTGGCTCAGTCACTTAAACGTCTACCTTCAGCTCAGGTCATGATCCCAGGGTCCTGGGATAGAGCCACGCATCAAGAGTTGCTTCTCCCTCTCCTCCCTGCTCGTGCTCTCTCTCTCATTATCTCTCTCTCCCAAATAAATGGATTTTTTTTTTTTAATTGAACAGTTAGTTTAAAATCTTTCCACTAAAAAAATTATCAAATCCAAATAGTTTTACAAGTAAGTCCCACCAAATGGTGGAGAAACAACAAATATATAAAAAAAGAAATAATTACAACTTTAAACAAACTCTTCTAGAGAACAGTGAAAAAAGAAAAACACTTTCTAATTCATATCAAAATCCAATCAGGACAAAGGATGCCAACACCATTCAATGGAGGAAAAGACCATCATTTCAAGAAATGGTGCTGAGAAAATAAGATATCCACATGCCAAAGAATGAACTTGGACCCTTACCTTATACTTTATACAAAAATTAATTCAAAATAAAGTCCTAAATATAAGATCTAAAAGTATAATACTCAGAAAAAAGCTAGGAGTGAAGCTTCATGACTTTGGATTTGACAATAATTTCTTGGCTATGACACCAAACCCACAGGCAGCAGAGGTAAAAATAGATAAACTGAACTACATCAAAATTAAAAACTTTTAGGCATCCAAGGAAACAATTAGCAGCCTGAAAAGGCAACCTAAAAGACACAGGAGAAAATTTACAAAACATATATCTGATAAGCAACAACAGTAACAACTACACAAGTAACCTGATTAATGGGCAAAGGACTTTGTCAGACATTTCTCCAGAGAAAATACACAAATGGCCAACAATTTTATGGAAAGAGCCTCAACATCACTAGTTAATAAGGAAACGCAAGTCAAAACGACAATGAGATACTACTTCATAACCATTAGGATGGCTACTATCAAAAAAGAACCAAACAGAAAACAGGGGTGCCTGGGTGGCTTCCATTGGTTCACCATCTGACTCCTGATTTCAGCTCAGATCATGATCTCAGAGTCCTGAGATCAATGCCCCAGCTCCAAAGGCTCAGGTCGTCTGAGATGGAGTCGCAAGCCCCACAGCTCCTCTGCTCTCAGCAGGAAGCCTGTTTCTCTCCCTAGCCCTCTGCCCGGCTCCCTGCTTATGTGCGGATGCCCTCTCTTGATCTCTCTCAAATAAATCTTTAAACACACACACATACACACACACAAACACACACGGTGGGGGGCGGGTGGTGAGTGGGTGGCTCAGTCCTTAAGCGGCTACCTTCGGCTCAGGTCATGATCCTGGGATTCTAGGATCAAGTACAGCATCGGGCTCCCTGCTCTGTGGGAAGTATGCTTCTCCCTCTCCCACTCCCCCTGCTTGTGTTCCCTCTCTCGCTGTGTTTCTCTCTGTCAAATAAATAAATAAAATCTTAAAACACACACAAACACACACACAGAAAATAAGTGTTGGCAAGTATATGGAGAGGTTGGAACCCTTCGTACTGCTGGTGGGAACATAGATGGTGTAGCTGCTTCGAAAAGCAGGATTGCAACTCCTCAAAGATTAAAAATAGAATTACCACATCATCAGCAATACCACTTCTGGGTCTGTATCCAAAAGCATTTAAGGAAGTGTGTAGAATTTATTTGTATGTTTATGTTCACAACAGCATTATTCACAATAGCCAGAAGGTGGAAGCAACATACTTGTCCGCTAACAGATGAGCAAATAACAAAATGTTTATACATACAATGGTATATTATTCAGCCTTAAAAAGGAAATTTTGATACATGCTACAACATTATACTAAGTGAAAAGCCAGGCACAAAGAGATAAATACGGTATGATTTCACTTCTAGGAGATATCTACAGTAGTCAAACTCATAAAAATAGAAAGAATGGTGGTTGCCACGGTGATGGGGAGGGAGAGATGAAGAGTGTTTAATGGGTATAGAGTTTCAGTTTTGCAAGACGAAAAAGTTCTGGAGATTAGCTGCACAGCCAATGTGAATATACTTTACACTACACTAAACCATACATTTAAAAATGGGTAAGATGGTAAATTTTATAATACGTATATTTTAACACAGCTAACATTTAAAAAGAGAGATACGTTAAAAATCCAACCAGGATAATATAAGCATGGAAATTTAAAAGCCAATCTGACTCATGAATATTAATGTAAAAATCCTAAACAAAATTTAAGCAAACCAGATCTAATAATTTATAATAAAAAAAAAAGATAATCCCTACATGACTAAATTGGGTTTATCCTAGCAATGCTTAGGTAACCTAATTTGAAAAAAATCAATGTAACTGACTACATCAACAAATTAAGGAGAAAAACTTTCAATCATTGCTGAAGTTATACAAAAGCCTTTCAGTATGGTTCAGCATCCATTCATGATTTAAAATGAACAGATAAACCAAAGTCCTAGCCAGGTAGGAACAGAATGAAAACTTCTTGAATTTGGTAAAGATGATCATTTAAAAAAACCACAAGTATCATTTTAAACCGTGAAATTTGGGTGCCTGGATGGCTCAGGCGGTTAAGCCACCGCCTTCAGCTCAGGCCACAATCTCCGGGTCCTAGGCTGGAGCCCAACATCGGGCTCTCTGCTCTACGGGGAGCCTGCTTCTCCCTCTCTGTCTACTTGTGATCTCTCTCTCTGTCAAATAAATAAATAAAATCTTTTGAAAAAAATAATAAACCGTGAAATTTGAAAGCATTTTTTCAGGTCATGAACAAGACAAGAAACAAAACTGAGTATCTGAAATATCTGAGATAGTATGATTCAGGGGTAGACAAAAGATCAATGGTACAGAAGAGAGAGTACAGAAATAAAACTACCTATATGAAAACTTGATTTATGACATAAGAAATTTCATATATCAGGGAAGAAATAAGAACAATTTTAATAAACAGTACTGGAATAACCAATTATCCACATGGAAAGAGTGAATTCATATCGCATACGTGTCACAAAAATCAATTACTAGGAGATTTGAGGATTAAATGCAAAAGGCAAAACCGTGAAGCATTTAGTTGATAGAGAATGCCATCAAAAGTTATCAAGGCATACCATGAGAATAACCAAATGAATTCAATGATCAAATTATTTTCATCTTTTAATTTCTCTCCATATTTTATAAATTAATCAATTAAATAGCAATTGTGTCAAAGCACATAGATTATCTGAATAAGAATAGAATGCTTATGTAATACAGAACTGCCAATGTCCAGTGACCTCACATCTTAAAGATACTGCACATTTATGTTCTCATTTAAGATCAACCTGTTATTGTAATGATATGTTAGCAAGGATAAAAAAACACAAAACCTCATATTCATTCAGTAAGTGTCTGTAGCAATGGATATGGCTGTATCTCATTTCAAATATTAGCAATGATGTCCATGGTAAAATCTAAATAGTATTTTAGGTAAGTGGGCTTGTTAGTTTGACACTTCCCACTGTTCCTTGAATTATATTTTTTACCAAATGCCAAACCTATCTTTGGAAGCTTCAGGGAAGAAATATAATGTATTAAGATCTACCTTGGGAAGAGAAAGAACTATCTTAAAAAGGCAGGAGGGGAGAAATGGACCAAATAGACAACATACTCTTAGGAGTTTCAAATAATTCTGAAACTAAAAGTGCCCAAGATATAATTACAAGAACACATCATTCCCTTGGGGGAACTAATAACACCGTATATAAGACAGAAAGGGATGAGATGGAAAGAACATTTATCCCAAGATAATTTTTGTCTCACCATATGAAAGTATGTGTCCATCATACAAAACAAACTCAATCCCAATGTATCTACTACCATCAAACACCCTCCTCACACCCAAAACACACACACACACATAAGGTAGATGTTTTCAATCTAAACTGTAAGCCTAAGGCTCACATGAAAACAAAATGATTTTAACCACACACAAGCTGTAGCCCTCAGATTTGTAGTTTCTCCATGCTGCCCACACAGCACTTTGTGAGCATGTGATTAGGAGGAATGATGCACAATCACACCACATTCCTTCCCTCAGCTCACACATCAAGAACTTGCCCTCTCAGCTGCATTCTTCTCCAAACAGCCATGGTCACCTTAGCAACCCAATGCTCCTAATATGGACAGCTGGTCCATTTAAAGTCAGCCCTTCTTGGCAGGAAAAATGCTTGTTCTTCAAACTGGGGGAGAGAGGAGAGGTTTTCCTTTCAATACACATTACAGGGGTTGATTTAACTTGATCAGCACTTTTGTTCTGTGGCAGCAATTTGTGTCAAGTTTCAACCTATTCTGAGTTTTTGGTTTTTTGGTTTTTTCTTTTTTAAATTCGAAAGCAAGTGGCTTTTAAAAAGGGGGGGGGCAGCTCATATGGAATTCTAAAGAAGATTGGAACGTGAAACAAAAAAGGTATCTGAAGTAACTGTATTCTTTTATAAAAAAAAAATAAAGTTATCCACATTTTTTAAAGTTCACATTTACTTAAACCACATTGGAAGTCTCAATATACAACAAGAAATCAGAGTCAGAAGACCTGTCTTTTTAACACCACAGCCTATTTTTGAATAACAGTAACATTACTAAACTTCAAAGTCCTATAACTCCAATCTACTCAATAGACTATGAAACAATCTGGGTTCCTTTATCCCACCACCTACATGTGAAATCTCTCACAATCTTTCCAGAGGATCAAATGTCAATGAGGTATTGAAACCAAATGGTTAGTATATCCAAAGACACACCAGACCTAGAATGCCCCAGGATAAAACTGGATTACTCAGAACCAAACTTGATCTGTACTTATACCACTAAAGCTGGGCCTGAACCAAATTAAGTCACTCAGGAGAAAAAAATACAGGTTTATAACAGTTTCCCTGATTTTCAAACTACAAACAAATGATTTGGGGGGAAGGGATTACCATATTCTGAAATATATGAGATCAAATTGCTTGTTCCATTCCCACAACTGGGGATTCTAATTGTCCCATCCATCTACCTAGACCCCAAATCCTTAAGAAACAGGCATATTCTAAACTTAAAAGAAACTAAATTTATGGTATTTGTTATAAATTGGAATTTTTAAAAAGATTTTATTCATTTATTTGAGAAAGAGAGAGTGCTAAAGTGCACAAGTGGAGTTGGGAGTGGTAGAGAGAGAGGGACAAGCAGATAACGCACTGAGTGGGGAGGCCCACATGGGGCTGGATCTAAGGATCCTGAGATCATGACCTGAGCTAAAGGCAGATGTTTAACCGACTGAGCCACCCAAGTGCCCCAAAATGGAAATATTTTTGAAATAATGTTCTATATTAACAGTAGCAAACAAAACTGAAGTGAGTTTATTAAAGCTTTTTAATTAACCTTAAGGTTAAGTGACTATCAATAGTTATTCATTGGTTATATTTTTGTTTGTATATATGTGTTTTTAAAACTTTTTAGGCTATGAGTTTCTTCCAGGTCAGAAACATTTCTTTTAAGTTAAAACTAGTAACTAAATATCCTATATAGGGCAAAATATCAGTTGACAGGGTGGCAGTATAGATTAGTAAAACAAAAACAAAACAAAACAAAAAAAAAACAAACCCTAAAGCTCACTCCATTTCTAGTTTCATCATTTGTAAAATGAGACTGTTTTACTTATGCCATCTCTTAAGATAACAAGGTGAAAGTAATGAAATTACTAAGCCATATAAAATACTCAGAAACTAATCAAACTAGAAAAAAGGACTATGTTACCTGATATCTAATCTAATTCTCCAAACTGTTATTTTTTAAAAGTGTAGGGAGTATTCAACAATGCATGGAATACTAACTCAATAACAACCTCCAGAGTTGCTGTTCTTCTCCCCAAAGACCTTATAAACATATAAATAAATAAGCTTCAAACTGACTTCACTTTCAGCAAACATGAATTCCCTTACCCCTGCCATTCCACTACTGAATCAGTAACATTTTCTCCTAGCTCCCAGAACAAAGTGCCCCTAAAATCCTCCTCCCACACAAACTACTCCCCACAAGGTACCTTTAGCTTTTTCTATCTGTTGGAAGCCCTTCCCTGATCTGATCACAGCTGTCATTATCCTTCTTCTCAAGTGAGGAATCACCCTTTCCCCTCACAGGAGTGTTCCTCTTTCTATCCTTTTCATTGGTGAAAGGCATACCATCACCATGGACACAGAGCTTCTGAAGTTCCCACTCTCTGGTAGTTTCTAGTTAGGGGATCCAAGAGAAGCTGTTTTGCTAATAATGTGCTACTACAGATGAAATTGTATTTCTGCATCCCTAATTTAGAAACCTGCATTTGTACTGTTCTTACTCTGTATTAGATTCGGTGATGGGAATTCACAGAACATGGTTATGCGTCAAAGAAATATACTACAAGGTAAAAATTAATGAAGTAATAGGTAACGGGGAGGTTCTAAAATATTACTGATATCTTTCAATTATTAAGTTATTGTGGGCTAACACTGAGACCAGAGCATTTTAACAAACTGTTTCTAGAAGAAAAATACATGTTTTTGTTAGGCCCCACAATTCTTTCCTTTGACTGTTCTAACAGACTCTTGGCCTTTGAGACAGATGTTTATGTTTCCTCTTAATTCCATCTTTTAGATACATTTTTTTTGGGGTGGGGGTCAGAGAGCTATCACAAGTAGGCAGAGAGGCAGGCAGAGGGGGGAGTGGAAGGAAGCAGGCTCCCTGCTGAGCAGACACCCTGATGCGGGGCTCCATCCCAGGACGCTGAGATCATGACCTGAGTTGAAGGCAGAGGCCCAAACCACTGAGCCACCCAGGCACCCTAGATACAATTTTAATATTAAAAAATGAACACAAATTGGACTTCTCTTAAATGTTCATTTAATGTTCCTTATACATTTAAGGAATTTGATACATTAACAGTTTCATTTTAATAAATAACCTAAAATACAATGTACCAGTTAGACAAAACAAATTAGACAAACACTCAGCAACATGGCCAGGTTTTAGAAAGAAAGAGGGAGGTGAGTGAAGGGGACTACAAGAATTCGACTAAAGCCTAATGTATAATTAAAATACATGAAATAATAAAACATTATATATGACATAAAGGGATACATATCAAATATATTAAAGGGTCACTTATATAGGGACTAGTTATAAAGGAAAACAGAAAAACGGTCCTTTAATGAGCCAGTGATGATGGGTATGACACAAACTAAGGAATATCACTAACTCAATACTCTAGTAATTAAGGTTAAAAACTGATACTTCAAGCATAGCCATCCTCTTTCACAGTAAACAGAGTTGCTCAAGAATTTAAACAATTTTTTAAATTGTGGTAAAGTATATATAACATAAAATTTACCACTTCAACCATCTGTGAGTGTACAGTTAACAATTTTTAATAAAGTTGTCACTGTCCTTTTAATACCTTTGACAGTGTAGGAGGATGATACTATATAAATATGAATAATCTTGTTTTGATTATCTTCTACTCTAAAAAAAGCTATGAAAGAATCTGAGCGTTTATAAACATACGTATTTACTGAACACTTACAGGAGAGCCCTAAGGATATCAGATAGCATGATCCATCACCATTGTATAACAGACTGTATTAATGTTTAAGAATTCAAACTCCATTTGCCCCAAGAACAGGGACAAAGGTGTAAGAGATCAAGTTCACTATAATTAAATCTTCTGAAATTTCTGTTTTCACTTTAAGCACAATGGTCCAAGAAAAGAACAATCTGGATTTCTCCTGAAGCACTGCCTTTGAATAGCACCTGGAGGGTCAGATAGTGCTATACACAGGTTCCATGACTCCCTCCCTTAACTGTCCAAAGATAGAAGAAAAATATAGGGGAAAAGCTTCACAAGAAACCTGGAAGTGAAAACTAGTGATGCTTTGCTCCCCACTCCCTCTTCATGAACCAATGGGTCTCTTTATTTTAACCCTGTGTTTTCAGTTATCAGGATAAAAACTGACCTGATTAAATCTGTGGCAATTTCAAAAACAGGTGGGAAAGATGTGTTTGAGAGCCCATGTTCCCCTCAGGACAAAGGACAATAAATGAGAAACAGTTATTGATCTGAATAATTCATTTTATAAGCATTTTTCCAGTTGACAGATTAAATTCACCTGCAGTGATCACTACTACCCGTACCAAAGAGTTCCCGTAAATGTAACCGGTTAAAGTCAAGCATGACTAGCATAGGGTAATAAGCACACCAAGAGGTGATTTTACTATCTACTCACTTGAACATTTCAATCTTTCAGAAGTCTAAAAAGTCTAACAATCTAAATCAATGTTGATTTAAAATTCATTGTAAAGATCATTTGGAATTTTTTAAATACTAACTGTTACTAAATATTTTATTAATTACCTAGGAGAAAGCATTCTACTTTTTAATGTGAATGTAGGAGTTCTATAATTTTCATAGGTGGAAACCCAGGTAAATAATCTCCCTTAACTTAAGGCCTCTAATAGAGCCTCTATGACTCCTCTACCACCCCAAGTCATTTAGGTAATGTCCACCAAGGTAAAAAGCTGAATGTGGCCCAAAGGAAGAGGAAAACTTCTTTTCTAAAATGGACAAACCCAATCCTAAGGATCCTAGGAATTAAGTTCCTTAATAATATTAGGAATAAGGATACCATGAAAAGCATTATTTGAGTTTCAAAGGTGACTACTTTTGTCATACCCTTTTAATCTTAACTTCAAATAAGATGAGATATACCTTGTTTGCAAATTCTGAGGTAGTAAAGGAGGAGCTAAAAAATTCGTGATAATCTTGTAATAATCAAGAAAAGACATGAAATAAATACAGGGAAAGGATTAAAAAATAAAGAGTAATTAAGCCTATATTCAACTATATTTGTTTACTACTATAGTAACAACTTCTTACCTTGTGGAATTCTCTTCTGAGAAGAATAGATACAATTCTGTTCCTAAAAAAATTTCAGGTAGAAAAATTAAAATGTTGGTTTTAAAACAGGAAGCCTCTTAAAAATAAAAAGTTAACAAAATGCTGATCCAGTACATTCAGAATGTCATGACATTTGGTATTACCAAAACTTAAGAGACAGTAAGTCCCTTAAGCAAAATAAATAAGTATAAAAAGTATAAAGTATAAAATTATAAAGTATTAAAAAAGTATTTTAATATTTGTATTAAAATATAAAATTCATTATTTTTATTATTACAAAAACACTATTCTACTGACTATCAAATCATTTCTTCTAGGTACATAGTGATGTCTCAGCACATTTTCATATTCTAAAAACCGGTACTCAATTGGGTTTTACTCTTACCAAGATTTGATATCCCGAAAGGTAGTTTTTAGGTGTACTCCATATGTCATAAAATTTACCCCTTTAAAGTGTAAAATTTAGTGGTTTTTACTACAGTCACAAAGTTATGTAACCATCACCACCATATTATTCCAGAACATTTTCATTACCCCAATAAGAAACCCTGTACTAAAGAGTACATTTTTATTCATAGGGAGAAACATCTAAAACAATTAATTTTAAAAGATATAAAAGAAGCATACTCTTCACAATACTAAGATCAAAATGATGTTTTTTAAAAAATGTACAGAACAGAGACTGGGAAGGAAAACAAATATACAAACATTTTAAAAAGAGCTGTATTCAGATAGTGGTAACATAGTGACTCTTTTTCATGTATTTCCTCTAAAGCTCTGATTTTATAAACCTTTACGGTTCTTAAAAAGGTACAACACAGCATACATTCTGTAGAGCTACATGCTCTATTTTGTACTACAATCCAAAGTAACAAAAGAAACACAAGCTAACACTTAAGAAAATGTCCACTATACTTTCTAGTAAATGTTTTTCAAAGTAGATAAAATAAGTATAAAGTTTTAAAAAATTCGGGCCGCACTTACTAATCTGGTTGAAAAGCCACAGCTGCATCTTATTTTATGACAAATTGACTGTTTCATCACTTTTGCATCTGGGCGTCTACTTCTTAGTGGTCATTTCTGAAATAAAGACATAGTCATTAAGAACATATCACAACAAAAACATCAAATCTTTAAGGACAATTTCCTAAATTTTAGTGTCTATAAAAAGAGTTATCAAAAAATTTCTTGAGCAACCTTCTAATAAAAAACATTACCAGGGCTGAGGATGAAGTGAGAGAGCTCGAATATATGCTGTCACCCCATGGGACCAGAATTACGTTACACATACTGAGTATAAAGATCTATAAATTCTTCAGTCCTAAACGCCTTCACCCAGCAGGGTCTTGCAATTCCTAAGAATGCCATTTACAGACTGGAAAAAGAAAAAAGGAAGATGTAGGAGAGAAGCCCTAAAAGTCCACATTTGGAAAAAATAAATTAACTAATAATGTATGTTTGTATCCCCCCCCCCATATACCCCTATAGAAAGAAGGCTCCAAAAGAGATTTTTACTGGCTTTATGTACTGATATCTTTTGAGCACTTAAGACAATGACTGCCGTGCAGTAAGTGCTCAGTAAATTTTCAGTGAAAGACTGAATAAACTGTGGCGCCTGGGTGGCTCAGTGGGTTAAGCCGCTGCCTTCGGCTCAGGTCATGATCTCAGAGTCCTGGGATCGAGCCCCGCATCGGGCTCTCTGCTCAGCAGGGAGCCTGCTTCCTCCTCTCTCTGCCTGCCTCTCTGCCTGCTTGTGATCTCTCTCTGACAAATAAATAAAGTCTTTGAAAAAAAATAATAATAATAAATAAATAAATAAAAGACCAACCCTCAAAGCCCTCAGTGGCAACATTTAAAAAAAAAAAAAAAGACTGAATAAACTGATGAGTGATGTAATTTTAATTGATGAAATATTTAACCTGGTACTATTTCAAAATGGTAAATTCTTAAAATGACATTTCTTCCACACATATACCATTGCTATCAATGCCAACTATGTCATCTTTATTGTATTTTCCCCAGCAAACAAAGCCCATAATTAAAAGACAAGACACGGTACCAGCCTTCAAGGAACAGAACAAAGGCATAGGTCACTATGTAATTTTGTTACTGCAATCTTTGGGGGAAAACTCCAAACGGGGAATTGCTAGATATATAATTTTGCTAAATATTGCTAAATGTTGCAAGTAGGCTATTTTTTTATTTCTTTTTTATTTTCTTATTATTATTTCATTAACACATAATATATTATTTGTTTCAGGGGTACAGATCTGTGATTCACCAGTTTTACACAATTCACAGCACTCACCATAGCACATATTCTCCCTAATGTCCATCACCCAGCCACCCCATCCTTCCTACCCTCCTCCACTCCAGCAACCCTCAGTTCGTTTCCTGAGATTAAAAGTCTCTTATGGTTTGTCTCCCTCTCTGGTTTTGTCTTGTTTCATTTTTCCCACTTCCCCTATGATCCTCTGTCTTGTCTCTCAAATTCCCCGTATCAGTGAGATCAGATGGTGACTTACTTCGCTTAGCATAATACCCTCTAGTTTTCCACATTACTGTAAATGGCAAGATTCCGATTTTTGATGGCTGCATAATATTCCCGTGTGTGTGTGTGTGTGTGTGTGTGTGTGTGTACACCACATCTTTATCCATTCATCTGTTGACAGACATCTAGGCTCTTTCCACAGTGTGGCTATTATGGGCATTGCTGCTATAAACATTTGGATGCATGTGCCCCTTTGGATTAATACATTTGTATCTTTGGGATAAATACCTAATAGTGCAATTGCTGGGTCATAGGGTAGCTCTATTTTCAACTTTTTTTTTTTAAGATTTTATTTATTTATTTGACAGACAGAGATCACAAGTGGGCAGAGAGGCAGGCAGAGAGAAAGAGGAAAAAGCAGGCTCCCTGCTGAGCAGAGAGCCCAATGTGGGGCTCAATTCCAAGACCCCCTGGCATCATGACCTGAGCTGAAGGCAGAGGCTTTAACCCACTAAGCCACCCAGGTGCCCCTATTTTCAACTTTTTGAGGAACCTCCATACTGTTTTCCAGAGTGACTGCACCAGCATGCATTCCCACCAACAGTGTAGGAGGGTTCCCCTTTCTCTGCATCCTCACCAACACCTGTCGTTTCCTGACTGGTTAATTTTAGCCATCTGACTGGTATGACATGGTATTTTGAGGTTTTGATTTGTATTTCCCTGATGCCAAGTGATACTTAGCACTTTTTCATGTGTCTGTTGGCCATTTGGATGTCTTCTTTGCAGAAATGTCTGTTCCTGTCTTTGCCCATTTCTTGACTGAATTATTTGTTCTTTGGGTGTTGAATTTGATAATTCTGTATAGATTCTGGATACTAGCCCTTTATCTGATATGTCATTTGCAAATATCTTCTCCCATTCTGCCAGCTGTCTTTTGGTTTTGCTGCTTCCTTTGCTGTGCAAAAGTTTTTTATCTTGATGAAGTCCCAATAGTAAAGTAGGCTATTTTTTTTTTTTAACATGTATGTTCTTTAACCACTAGTTGTGGAGTCAGGAAGGAATATAAGAAATTCTTTTACATGGAATAAAAAGTTGACAAATCTCAAGAATAACCACGTGTCGGAGGCAGGCCCCTGGCCAGGGCGGCCTCCGCCATTAAAAGATGGTGCCTGGCTAGTTGCCAGGTTAGGATTGCCTCCTGAGACTATCGGAAGGCCCAAAGAGGAAGTAAACAGCATTGGTTGTAGCGAAGCTGTTCGTTTAGGTGCACAGCCTGATTTGCTCGCTCCTGTACCCTGCTCGCTGATTGGTCATGTAAGTGTATATAAGTGTGTAGACTTGTGGAAATAAAGAGAGAGAAGATGCATCCGAACTGGGGCGTCTTGTCGTCCTTGCGGGTCGAGGGCGATAACCACGAAGGAAACCAGGAACTCTCTACTTCCCATACTATACCTGAATTAGTATTTCACACAATGCTATTCTTTTTGTTTAAAAAAAGGGCGGGGGGGGGGGACTACAAATATTAATACAAACCTCGGGGTTTTTTCTTTCAAAAGGAAAAGAGCACTGGAAGGATAAACCAAAATCATGTTTAAATGGTTATCTAAAGGAAAAAGAAAGCAGGATGGAAGGGACAGGGATGAAAGTCAGACTTCTCAACCTTGTTTTACAGTTTTTATGCTGGAGACATGTTTTAAGATCAAATGAACATCAATGGTAATGACATTTTGAACATCAAAGTGGAATGACTACCACTAATTGAAACATTAAATATATATTTTTCTTTTAAAGATTTATTTATTTGAGAGAAAGAGGCTGCACATGAGCAGAGGAAGGGGACAGAGGGAGAGAATATACAACCAGACTTCCACTGAGCACGGAGCTCAACCTGGGGTTCCATCCCATGACCCATGAGATCAGGACCTAAGCAAAACACCTAGAGTCAGATGCTAAAATGACTGAGCCACCCAAGTGCCTCCAAAACATTAAATATATTTTTAAAGGGGTGCCTGGGTTGCTCAGTGGGTTGGGCCTTTGCCTTCACCTTGGGTCATGATCTCAGGGTTCTGGGATCGAGTCCCACATCCGGCTCTCTGCTAGGCAGGGAGCCTGCTTCCTCCTCTCTCTCTCTCTCTCTCTCTGCCTGCCTCTCTGCCTGCTTGTGATCTCTGTCAAATAAATAAAATCTTTTAAAGAAAAAAATATATATATTTATATATAAATATATTTCTCATATATATATATATATATATATATATATATATATATATGCTTTCCCCCCTTCTCTCTGCCTACCTCTGCCTACTTGTGATCTCTGTATGTCAAATAAATAAATTAAAATCTTTAAAAATAAGTAAATAAATAATGATCAATGGTTGCTAAAACCGTTAGGTAAAAAACTAAAAGGAAACTTTATAATAGATAAATTAAGTAGACAAACTTTGAACCCAGCAATTAATCTTAACATCATTAAAAAATGGGTCAAACACTATGTGCAGAAATATTTATCGCTACACACTAAGTGTTCATCTTGGGAGCTCCAGTTTCAAAAGACATCCATAATGTTACCATTTTTAACATTTCCACTCTAACCACCATGGTCCATGCCACCTTAGTTCTCATCCATATTACCCTAATAGCTCCCTATCTGATCTCTCAGCCTCTCCCTTTGCTCAACTCAATAAGTCAGTCAGATAAGTCTTTTACAAAAGAAAGATCATGTTATTCTTCCGCTCAACCCTCTGAGTCCATCTCACCAGTCTGAAGCCAAAATCCCTAACAAAGGCCATAAGGACACGATCTTATATTTGCTTTCCACTTCTCTCGAACATGATCTCTTACCATTCTCTTCCTTGTTAAAGATCCTTGCCTTAAACACTTCAAGCACGTTCTCACTTCAAGGACTTGTCTTTTCCTCTGCCTGGAGAACAGTATCTGTCTTATTCTTCCTCCACTTCCTCTAGGGCTTAGTTTTTACAAGTTATCTTATCAAGAGATAGGTCCTGGTACCCTAGGTGAGCTCAAAATACAAAATATCTGCCTCAGATATTCTTATCTGGCAGAGAATATGTAAGGAGAAATATTTTGGAGATGGTAATTAACCAAAATATGAAAGTGACCAATTACTGTATCTTTGTGCCTAAACATCTGCAGAATTACACTGCCCCTTTTAAAAAGGTTCTTAAGGTCCCAACTTCACAGAATTAATGAAGGTAAAGCCACAACAGTGCTTTTTTTGGGGGTGCTATTTTGTTTTTATATCACCTGTATCATAACTCTAGGAAGGAGTGGTAAATGATTTGAAAAATAAATGAGTCCCATTAAAGGGGAACCTGGATGGCCCAGTCAGTTAAGCCTCTGCCTTCGGCTCAGGTCATGATCTCAGGGTCCTGGGATGGAGCCGTGAATTGCGCTTCCTGCTTAGCAGGGAGTCTGCTTTCTCCCACTGCTCGTACTCTCTTTCTCTCAAATAAATAATTTTTTTTTTAAGATTTTATTTATTTGACAGACAGACATTCCAAGTGGGCAGAGAGGCAGGCAGAGAGAGAGTGGAGGAAGCAGGCTCCCTGCTGAGCAGAGAGTCCTATGCGGGGCTCAATCCCAGGACCCTGGGATTATGACCTGAGCTGAAGGCAGAGGCTTAACCCACTGAGCCACCCAGGCGCCCCATCAAACAAATAAAAATTTTTTTTAATTAATTAATTTATTTATTTGCTTGACAGAGATCACAAGCAGGCAGAAAGGCAGGAAGAGACAGAGGTGGGAGAAGCTGGCTCTCCAATGAGCAGAGAGCCCCAATGTGGGGCTGGATGTGGGGCTTGATCCCAGGAGCCTGGGATCATGACGTGAGCCGAAGGCAGAGGCTTTAACTGAGCCACCCAGGCGTCCCAAAATTTTAAAAAATAAATAAATAAATGAGTCCCATCAAAAAACAACAACTAGCAAAATAATTGGCCCTTTCCTCCACTCCTTTAGGGACTTCTCTTTAGAATTACATTATAAAGTTCCAAGTAATCTCAGAGAAAGTTTAAACTACTTTCAAATTTGATACCTTTAGGTACCATGACCACCAGAAAGAATCAAAAGAACTCACTAACTCGAACATGACTAGACTAGCTATGACATGGTAGGGATGTTTGAACTTAATTATTTTTCTTTAAATAAACAAACTCCCCTGGGCTAAAGCCTACTCTGCCTTTTAAACATCCTGTGGCTGGCAAGCTTCAGAGTCTTAAGAGACATAGCCAGGGGACAGAGAAAACAGCAAGTATGACTCAGTGATCACATTTAATAGGCTCTGAAGACCAAAACAAAGATACCAGTTCTGGCAAGAGATCTCTAGAATTGCCCCAAAACTGACTTATCCACATACCTTTCATCTGAACAATCTATTTTCACTTAGTTTAAGGTTCACAAAGCACTTGTTATGTGCCTATCAGACCTTAGGTACAGAAATAAACCAAAAACAAACAGCAGGGATTCTAAGAGTTGGATGATGAAATTTAATGTTAAAATCAGCTTTGTCTGGGTGGGGGTGGAGGTGAAGAGAAGTCTTGAGTATTTTTGTGCAGAAATACCCCACTCGTTTAGAAATCAGACTTTAGCAAGTTCAACCACTTCAAAGAAGGCTTGTGATATTAAAGTAACCTTTCTTGAGCAACTCCTTTTTGGGGGGGAGGGGAGTGCCTGTGGGCACAGAAGGTGGCAGGCGGGGGCAGGGCAGCAGGAGAGCAGAGACAGAGGGAGAAGGAAAGAGAATCTCAGGCAGGCTCCACACCCAGCATAGAGCCCCAAGCAGGGCTTGATCTCATGACCTGAACTGAAATCAAGAATCAGAAGTTCAGCGGACTGAGCCACCCAGGTGCCCCTTCTTGAGCAACGTCTGTGTACCAGTTATCTACATTAGCTCACTTAATTCTCAGAACTTTTCAATGGGAAAGCTATTTAAAAAAAGCACACAGAGTGGTTAAATAACTTGTCCAAACCAGAAAGAACAGCTCCATGATGCAAAATTTTTCTTTTCACTAGTATGATCTGTACTAAACTGGAATGAAATTATTAGTCACAAATACCACATCTGTCCTATAGGAGTAACATGTAAATCCAGGCAGCTCATACAAGAAATGTGTTCCATTCTTCAAAAGTTGCTTTAGATAAAAGGACAAAGGGGAAAGTTCACTGTTACATATACCGAAAAGAAACCTATGGCATTAAGAGATGAATCAGAAAAATATGCTACACTGAGGTCTAAGGGAACTGGGTAACTAACTAGTCACACCACGGCTCAGTAACTAGTATTCTCTCACTATGACTAACTTCTATCTCTTGTAAGTCACTGATAGTTATTCCATACACTCAGAGAAGTCAGGCAAGAAACACTAAGATACAATAGACTGGGTACACAGGTATTTATCAAAAATAGTTTCTGTACTTTTCCAGATGTTTGAAATATTTCTTTCACTCCTGGGAATATAGATATAGACAAATACAAACATGTGCAGAGTACCCCACTAATTTCTTAAAATTTAGAACAGAATTAGTAGAGTTAAGATTGTAATTTTCCTTTTCTAGAGAATTCTCTCATGTGAAACACCTTAGTTCCTGACTCCATGGGATAGGATAACACTTACTGGCCTCACTTCTTTATAACGAACAGAACCTAATGTTTAATGAGTCATCAATCAGAAAATATTTTGTAACCTGGTGATTCACAGACCTGTACCCCTGGAGCCTATAATACATTATATGTTAATAAAAAATAAAAACTAATTTAAAAAATGCTGTAGAAATATTTTTTCAGAAATGTAAATTTAATTATTATTAGATGCACCCACTGCCTATGACACAATAAAACAAAGTAACATACCTATTGTAAAATAAAAAGACAAAGATAATCAGGACACATCACTGGGGAAAGGTAGCCTTGCTTCACTGAATGTCCTTAGTTGTGTAAAGAAAGTGAAAACTCCTTGAAACAAATTATCCCCATTGACTAAAAAACGTACCATTTAAACAATCGACCTCTTCACAGAGAAGAGACTCAACAGATTGATGACTTAAAGTTTCCAAAGGCCTAAACAGATATGCTGGTCTTCTAAATACTTGATTTTGACCTGGGAATTGTCAGCATAAATTAACACTTAAAAAAAAAATCTCTCTCAATTTTAAGGAGAGGACACACTTCCCCATAACACCAATTATGAATAATACAACCTTATTTTTTTCAAAATAACTTAAGAATTCTAGTGTTTCTTTCTCAAAGATGAAATACTTTGTGTGCAGGCCTATCATTAAGACTAAATAAGGATAATATAAGGATAATGGGAATGCCTGCATGGTTTTCTTTTTTTTTTTTCTTCTTTTTTTTTAAGATTTTATTTATTTATTTGACAGACAGAGATCACAGGCAGGGAGAGAGAGAGGAGAAAGCTGGCTCCTCACGGAGCAGAGAGCCCGATGTGGGGCTCGATCCCAGGACCCTGGGATCATGACCTGAGCCAAAGGCAGAGGCTTTAACCCACTGAGCCACCCAGGCACTCCAAACTGCATGGTTTTCAAGTCAACATTGGGGGCATTACCTACAGCTTTGTTATTTTATTTTATATTTCAACAAAAAATGTAAGTAGATAGCACACACAGTATTGTTTCTTAAAACTTTATCACATATACAATCTCTTCCTACAGTTAATGTTTGTCTTTTTCTCTCTCTCCTTCCTTTCTTTACCTTGGCACTCACACACACAGAACGAGTAACTATTATTTTTAAAACCTTCTGTTTTGTATACAAACATGCTAGGCACACGCTGGTAATGATATAAAATGTATTTCTTAGTAAGAAACAAGACATCTTAACATGTGATTCTACCTAGAACATCAAAGTAAATATTTCCAGAGTTAATTTCTTCAGTGTCTTCAACATTACATATAACAAGGACATTTATACAAATCTAAATATCACAGAGTCTGCAGGTTTATTGTTTTTCATGAATTTTAATACTACACACAATAAAACAGTCACTAAGAAGAGTAGCTTGATATTAAAACAGGTTTACCCTTCTTTCAGGGAGTGGAGTTACTTGAATACCGAAATACCTCAGTATTTGATACCTTCTTCTTGAAGATGCTGTCATCATACGTATGTGTCCCAAGAACTATAACCCAACTCCATTAATGCCCTCAAAAGGAGAAACAATTTTTATAATGCTCACTTCTACCCTTTTTTTTTCCTAGATGGTAACCCGTAACTTCAAAAATAGAAATCAACCAAGAAAGTATTGTAATTTTTTTCTAAATTCCTCCTTTATCTGTTAGAGGAGGAAAATATCACCTTCATTCATTAGAAGTTCTGGTGGGCTCTAAATAGTTTTCAGCAATATATTAGAGACTTTTTTCTCCACAACCAAACTCTTTTTAAGATACTCTCTCATGATGGGTATCATACAAGGGACAAAAGAAGGAATGACCAGTGTCTTCAACTAGTTTCCAGCAAATTAAAAAGCAGAATTCATGTCACATGAAAGGACCTTCAATAAATCCATATCCTGAAATACTAAATACAAGCTATACCTGTTTTCTTTGAACTTCAGCTATTAAATACTTTTCTCCTAAAAATCCACACAACTTTTAGATAATTCAAAGGAATTCAGTGGCCCTACACAACTTGTACCTCCATGATACATAAAGAACTTGCTTAATAGTCTATATTTAAATGACACGTAGAAGAGGAAATGCTAGGATGGAAGGAGAATGAGAAAGACAAGCCTTATAAATTGGCCATATTAGAAATAACAGAACAGATGTTGAGAGTAATGGGGAAAAAAAACCTGTGAAATCATTTTACATTTTACAGGTGAAGAAACTGAAACAGCTTATGAGCAAAGAAAGAACTGAAGTTCACATTATAAATGGTATTTCCCCCCAGACTTACCCACTCCAACAAATTTATAGTAAGTATTTTAGCTTAATGCATACACAATACAAGCAGAACGGAGTGCCATGCCGAAGAGTTTAAATGCATGATTTCTGAATACAGCACGTAAGTTAAGGGAAATCAGAAATGGCCCATGTGTCCTTTAGGAATGACAGAATTCGAACAAGTAACCGGTTTCCTTGCTGTAGCTCTTTAGGTCAGTCTCAGGTGGACAGATCACTGTTTTGGCCCAGCAGGACATCTCTTAAAAGATGACTATTTAAATTCACATTAGCTAACTCCATCAAGATAAGAAACTTGTCTATATGCCAACATCATATTTTCAACCTGGTAGCTTAATAAAAGGACTACTGCCCATTTGAGCATCGCTAGCCCACTAAACATGTTTTTTTTTTTTTAAAAAAAAAAAAAAGGAGGGCACCTGGGTGACTCAGTGGGTTGGGCCTCTAGCTTCGACTGAGGTCATGATCCCAGGATCCTGGGATGGAGCCTGGCATCGGGCTCTCTGCTCAGCGGGGAGCCTGCTTCCTGCTCTTCCCCTGCCCCCAGCCTGTCTCTCTGCCTACTTGCGATCTGTCTCTGTCAAATAAATAAAAAAACAAAAATCTTTAAAAAAAAAAAAAGGCATAAATCTCAAAGTAAAGTAGCAGAAAAGCCGAGTAAATAACAACAATTGCATTTATACAAAAATCCTTTGTACACACCCAGCACTGGACAAAACAAGAAATTCATAGAAAAATAAAGAGTTCTCAAATTAAAATTTATATGCTAAGAAAGATGAGACAGAGGTAAGGACAAAAAACATAATATATTCAGTATTAAAACTGTAATATGTAAAGATGACAAAAATCATTTTTAATTTAAAGGACATTTACCTTACATCATGTAGTTCTCTAGCACCCAACCCACATTTACTGCCTACAAGAGTATGTGTGTGGAAGAGCACTTGATCTACTCACTTTCACAAAAGTTACAGCTGCCCATTTAGTCCCAAAGGCACAAATGGATAAAAAAACGTTATTATAAAGCTCTATTTTGGTAGCACAGAAAAATCTGCAGGACAGACAGACTTGTGCTAAAGCAATAATTAACCAGAGTTGTGGTTTATGAAGAAATACTCTAACTTGGCTGACATCATAGTAACTATGGGAGTTTCTCTTCATGATTCTTCACCCCCCAAACCAAGTTGGATACATCCCAAGTTAAATAACAGCTCCTGTTTATTACTCCTAGATATCACATACTTTTTTAGCTTTAAAATAGTGCATAAGTCAATTTAAAATGCAAACTGGTATAGAGGCTTAAACTTACTGTTTAGTCTAGAGAAAGCCTTGATTTCAACTTTAAAAAAAAAAAAAAGGCCTCAGTGACCTTCCTACAGCAGGGGAGGGGGAGTTCCACTGTGTTTCAAGCTGCCATTATAAGTAACAAAGGACACAAAGAATGATGCTGATAGGAGGATAACACGTGTTGTATGCCCCCCCATTCCTTTCATATGTATTTGTCTGTGTCTCCCTAGTGGGGAGGGTGTGGGGGGTGTCATTCTCCCTTCGTGTGTGTTTGTGTGTGTGTGTGTGTGTGTGTGTGTGTGTGTGTGTATTTTTCTCTTCCTGCTTCAGTCTTGGTCTTCAGTCTTGGTCACAGACTGTCCTTCTGTCTCCCTTATACTCAGTAACTGGCTTCCAAGCACTGATATTCCAAAAGAACTGTATCAGACTATAGCATGTGGCAGAGTCACAAAATGAGAAACTACAAATCACAAAATGAGAAAAAGAATCAGAAATTATTCAGTCAGTTGAAAATATAGAAAATTAAAGCCACAAATTTTCAACTGCCTTTAAATACATATATACGATACATAAGATTTTAATAAACTGAGTGGTCAAACAGATTTATTTACAAGATTTTAAGATAAATATATTGGGAGGAGGGGAGTTTTTAAAGAGTCAGTTTAATACTGAAGTTGTAAGCATAGGCTTCGGAATCATAGCTTTGAGTTTGTGTCTCAGCTCTGAACGGGCTAACTATATGATCCCTCTTAGCCTACTAGTTCATGTCTAACACTGTGAGGATGATCTATGACAGAGCTTGTAAGACACTTTTAGCACAATGACTATCACACAGAAAGGACTCAACACGTACTACATATAAAACATCATATGGGGCACCTGGGTGGCTCAGTGGGTTAAGCCGCTGCCTTCGGCTCAGGTCATGATCTCAGGGTCCTGGGATCGAGGCCCGCATCGGGCTCTCTGCTCAGCAGGGAGCCTGCTTCCCTCTCTCTCTCTCTGTCTGCCTCTCCATCTACTTGTGATTTCTCTCTGTCAAATAAATAAATAAATAAATCTTTAAAAAAAAAAAAATCATATGGAGTCAATAGTTTATCTTTTTGGGGGGGGGAGGGGGGAGTCTGCCCAGCATCTAACTTTCCCTTAAGTTTGGGAACTTTTCCACCTTGTGATTTCAGAAGGTCAAATAGTTTTCCACATCTTAAAATTGAGAGTCCACTTCCCCCCACCAATTTTATGATTTCAAAAGTTAAACACTTTCCCACATGTTGTATACATGTAGGACATGGGCTCTGCCAAACACACACACCCAGCCCAGAATATGAATGGGCAACTAGAGGGCAGGCAAAACAGAGACCAAAAGGAACTCACTCCCACATTAACGGTGGAGTAACTGCAGCAAGGTCAAGTCCTGGGCAGAGGTGGCAGCATTCAGAGCCATCCAGAGCTAGCCACGTCACTGGGGCAGGCTGTGGCGTCTGTCAGTCTGTCTCTAGATGCTACCAGCATCCTCATGGGAATCATTGTGCAATATGATTTTGGGCATTGTTTCTGGCTGCTTAGCCCTGAATACTGGTTCTCTAACCCTGGAGCAACAATTTGATGAGCCCCTGAGCTCTACTCGGTATCCTTTTAAAATACGCAATATGCCTGAATTGGTTTTTACTGCCACCAGGAATTCTTACTGACAAATCAGGTACGGTTTACATCCATTTTCACTTGCCCCACCACCACATGGGAAAAGAGACTCTATTTTAAATCTCTCCAGAGATAAAAAAGTATTGTTCACTTTCAACCAACTGCTTTATCCTGTAAGGCCTTGGAAATCTTATTTTAATACATTTTAGATAACCACTTTCCTAATTCAGAAGATGGGAAATAACTCATCAATTTGAGATTTCTTTCAAAGGAATACAGTCAATAATAAGCAATGACACAAGAAAGTGTAACTAAATGCAAGGAGTGACTATTATTGAGGTAACAGAAATGACCCTAACACACCTAAAACCACCTTGTATCTATTCTCAACAGCTTGCTTTGGGGCAGGAGCTATTCACTTGAGGTTCTACCACCAAGGGACTCCCTCTGCATCTTAAGGGTTATCTTAAGGTCAAAATTTTAAAAATTATTATCAAAAGGCCTTAAGTAGTCCTCTTGTAACAAACAACTCCATAAAATACCTGTATTTAACAAAACTATTCAATTCTCTGTTAAAACGGGGCACAGCAAGTAAGTGCCTGATTGTCAAAGGCTGATTTTTCAATATATAAAACACACTCCTCTTCCTCTGCCAGATTTCTCTGCAGCGATATTTTACAGTTCAGTAATGCTTTTTTCCCACTGTTTAGAACGTTAAGGCTCAAATATGTTAATTTTATTACCTGTCAATACATATGTGATACAAGGTTTGTTTTTGTGGGGAAGGTAAAACTGGGGGACTAAATGTGTTTTGTTTTGTTTTGAATCTCAGGAGCCAGTTATCATATAGAATTAAAACTACGCTTTAATGACTAGAAGAACAATCTAAACAAAATCAAATATAGCTTTAAAAAGACCTGACAGTCTTTTCAGATTAAAATTCAGAAAAAATAATCAAGCATTTGGAAATGCATAATGACATCTAATATACACCTAAAGCATAAAAAATTCAGTAGAAAAAACCCTGAATTTTGGCAGAGATTGGTGGGGGAAGAAAAAAGGCCATAGATTTTTAGGGTTCATGACAATTATGCATTAAGTGTCCTAAATTATGTTATAGAAGTAGCTGAGGCTGTAAGAGTTAAACACAGCTTACCCAAGGAACTCATCCCCTGATTTCTAGCTGAGTAATATCACTAAAACATCTTCAGCCTGTCCTTCAAATTGAGTCAAAATAAAGTTAATGGAGCACCGTATGGTTTTAATTCCTGAATTTAAAAATAACAAAAAAATATTAAAGCCAAGACAAGTGATTTCAAAATCCAACTGTTAGTACTCTTTTTAATATAAATAAAGGTCTGATTTATGATACTTTAAAAATATCCTGGCCTTATCAATGTAGAAAAAGTCATCAAGAAAAGTAAAGACTTTTTATGGTGTCCATAACTTCATTTCTATATAACTTGATGTGTTACAAAGCGAAATCATTTCTGCTTATGTGCTAAGGGATATTTCATTAATCACTGGTTATAATTTATTGGTTGTAATTTACTGCAAGAATTATACCTAAACAACAAAATTGAAACTTATGCCATTTAACAATGACAAATTTTTTCTGGTTATAATCTACCTGCCCTAAAAGAAAACTATTATCGCTTACAGAAAAGTTTCTTTGCATTTGGTTAAAGCTAAACATAGCTTTCGACTTAGGGAGTCAAAAGAAAATGTTCAAACAGAACCTAACTCTTTTTTAAATGAGACATGTTCAAAAAAAATAAAATGAATGTGACATGTTCAAGTCAGCCTCACAAGCTAACTATATCTATGTTTCATGAGAGGCCTAGAAGAAACAAGACTAAGGAGGCCCTAAGACTGTTTCTGGAGTACTACTCTATAATGAGGAGTAATTTATGGTATCAAACAACAGTAACAATCAAAATGCTTTAAAAAGGAAGCAGATGAGAGCTAACAAACTCATATCAGAATAAGGCACAAGAACAAAAAATACCTGAAAACCCAAAGAGAAAAGGGAATGACTAGGTGTGTAAAGAGACAAAGAAAGTTTAGAGCTAGGATTACAAACCCGAGGTCATGTAAAGAGACAAAGAAAGTTTAGAGCTAGGATTACAAACCCAAGGTCATATACAGTACTGCTACCTCCCCTCCTTCAAAACTGGCCGAAACAGGTAACAGGTGAAGGAGCTTGCAGTTTGGCGAAAGCCTCAGAAACCTCTAGATGGTTATTACAGAGCAATGGGAGTTGTCAGACTAAATGAAATACTGCCAATCCTGGTTTAGAATGACTGGAGGAAGATTAGAAAAAAAAAACATTAAGGAGGGAATGCGTGTAAGGAAAAACAGTAAGAGAAAGAACCCCAAATATCTACTGAGTTGGGTTTTTGTTTTGTTTTGTTTTGTTTTAGGTTACATACAGTGTTTGATTTAATCTTCACAACAACCTTTAACACAGATCTGAGCACTTTACCACTCCTCTTAATGGATCATGGAATTCAACAATTGACCTAACCCTCTATCCATCCTCCCACATAATTTGACCAGAACAGATTTGTTTTAATACAATTTTAATTATTCAAGTAATATCATGTTTTTTATTGAAAGCCTGGAAAATATAATGGTTATACCACAATTTATATCTTTTTTACTGCTTTTATAATTAATATTTTAATGAATACCTTGTACATAAATTTCTCTGCACATTTTTATTCCATTTATAAAGTGGATATAAATGGAATTCTGGGTCAAAGAGTGTGAGTGAGCACATTCTGCCAGAACATCTGATTTTAATATTACTGAAATGATGAAGGGATGATGGTTCCTTGAAAAAAACAAGTATGCCTTCTTCTCCCCTGTATCCACAAATGCTTAGGTGCATAAGCAAGTTTTCCATAACTGCTGAACAAATGGAGGAGGGTTCTCTTCCCTCAGCACACAGTTTCAGAAGGGTGATGTTAGAAGACAACAAGCATGCCAAATATCAAAGTCATCAATGAGCTGCCTAAAACTCTTCTTAGGAAGAAAAGAGCACGAATATTGACACTGCAATCTAATACATTTCTGTTGAAGACAATCTGGGGATCTTCAATTATGTTTAAAGAATACAGAATTTTAACAGATATATAACACATGGAGGACACTATTTCTCCCAGCTTATATTATTACCTAGATGCCATAATCTGTTATCGTCCATGGAGATCATTCCAGAACTTGTCCATATACAAAATTCAAAGAACTAAATATTTTAATAGTAGCCAGATTGGTCATTTTACTTTTTCTATCAAAAATCATCATGTAGGGGCTCCTGGGTGGTTCAGTGGGTTAAGCCGCTGCCTTCGGCTCAGGTCATGATCTCAGGGTCCTGGGATCGAGCCCCACGTCGGGCTCTCTGCTCAGCGGGGAGTCTGCTTCTCCCTCTCCCCTGCCCCTGCTCATGCTCTCTCTTGTTATCTTTCTCAAATAAATATTTTTAAATGAATTTTAAAAATGATAAATAAGGCATGTAGCGGGGAGAGCAGACCTTCAGTTAAGTGAGACTGACTTTGACTCCTTCCTAAAACCTCACCTTAAAAGTTTACAATTTTTAGAAGTATAAAACCCACAAGAATAAAGAAAATGAGGAAAGACACAACAGCCCATGAGAGAAGTCAATAATATTCCGGAAGCCAGGAAGGGAGAAAAGTGGTAACTAACAGAAGCAAGAAAGCTGAAACCTAAATCCACGACGAAGTCATCGAGAAACAAGATGGTGATGACAGAAAGCAGAAATGGCTGCAAGGGGCTGCAGTGGAAGGAGACATGGGAGTTAGAGTTTGATAGGTACATTTTCAGATTGGGCTGATATAAAAATTCTGAAGACTGACGGACAGTGGTGATTGTTACACAACAATGTGAATGTACTTAACACCACTGAATTGTACAGTTAAAATGGTTACAATGGAAAATTTTAGGTTATGTATATTTTATCATATTACCACAATATTACCACAATAAAAAAGAGAAGTAAGTGGATTCATGCTGGAGAAATTCAGAGAACGGAAGCATGATGAAGACAAAACGCAGCATGGGGTGAGAAACGAGATGATAGACTGAAACCTCATTTAAGTCCTCCCAAACACCAATCTTCTCAGCCCTGATGAAAGAAAGTCTAAAGATGCATCTCTGGGGAGGATGGAGCAGAGACCCCAATCTCAGGAACACAAGCCACAAATGAAAGCAAGATGAAATCCCTGACTGAAAAACAGGAAGAATTATGTGAAAGTCTGCATTCCACACGGGATACAGAAGGCAGTCTCCAAGAAGAAGATGGGACTGACAGATTGCCTGATATATCCAGCGATACTGAAAGCATCTTAGATTTGTCAGAGAACTGCGTATGGATTAGTAACAGGCACAAAGTACATAAAATTCCAAGCTTGGATAATTATTTGAAAAAACAATTAAGTTGGACAATAAAGGAAATGCAATCCCAGTGAATTTGTGACTCAGCTGTGAAAATTATTTGCATAGTCATAATAATTTAAATATTAAATAAAGAATTTACCCCCAAAATCCGATATCCTATAAAAGGAACATGACAGAAAAGGAAGTTTATGTAAATGTTTGCAGGCAGTAGATTAATTACGATGACTAATCCTCATTTTTCTTAGAAGGAAATCAAAATGAACTACTACTAAAATGAACTACTGTCTAAAACGAAAAGCCAACACAAAGCAGAACTAACTTAGAAAAATAAAGGCAAGTATCAGAACAAACAGCTGAAAGAACTAAAACTAACTGCTTCTAAAGACTGGGAATCAGAGGTAAAAAGAGAGAGGAAAACTGCTGTTTCTATAAGCTTTGAAATATTATTCTTCAATAAAACTATATATACACAAATATAATTTTTAAATAAAACTTTAAAGAGGTAAAGCTGATTTTGTCATGTTAAAAAGATGTAAAATTGTCTCAGTTGTATATACATCATTTTTTCAAACTATTATGTTGATTTCTGTCAATTCTACTGAGTTTTCAGTAGTATTGAGGCCCAGTGTACTAAATACCTTTCTTATAACACAATTCACAAACTGATACAGTATGTAATTCACTGGAGAAATACTTTGGGCATGTAGCAATTCTAAAGCCTAACTGTTTAAAACTACTCCATGAACACAGTGTTTTATTTATTCCTTCCCCCCTAAGAATATATATTTAGATATATTTATACAAAAGCTTATTATTATTTGTAACTCTTGGGTCAAATCCAAATTTTGACATTTTCAATGGCTAGCATTTGTAAGCACCAGGGATGGTAGTGTTTAATTTACCTTTAAGTCTGAATGTCAAACAATACAAATGGGCAAACTGAAAGGCTACCTCATGGAAAAATATACAAAGTACTAAATATGCAAAAGAAAACAGGAAACAATCTTATCTGCAAGAACTGTAGCAACTTGCAACTTTTTAAAAGTCACATTCCTGTGGGTACAAATTCACCAACTAAATATAATCTAATTAACATATTTCTTCTACACAGTCAGAACCAAGAACCTCATTCCAGAAAAGGAAAACACTTCAAAGCACAAGATTAAAACCATGAGCAACTACATCAGAATCTATTAATTTTTTTAAATTAATGAAGTTCTTTTCATATAAAGTTAAAAAACCATGAATCTTGGTTTCCCCTTCTAGTAGTACTAATAATAACCAGTGCTGATTTACAACATATAACTGCTCAATTTCATGTATGGACTACATAACAGATTTCCAAATATAAACAACTTCTACAAAGGCTTAAGAGCCTTAAAATCATATACAGTAATCCCCCTCCTCTTGGCCATGATTTCCTATACTCTTGACCAACCGCAGTCCAGAAGAAGCAGATGATTCTCCTTCTGACATAATATTAGAAGATCAATGTAGCCTAATGCTACGTCACAATGCCTACGTCATTCACTTGACTTCATCTTACCATGTGGTCACTTTGTCATCTCACATCATCACAAGAAGGGTGAGTACAGTACAATAAGATATTTTGAGAGAAACCACATTCACATAACTTTTATTACAATGTATTATTGTAGTTGTTCTATTTTATTAGGTATTGTTAATGTCTCACTGTGCCTATTTTACAAATTAAACTTTACCACAGGTACGTATGTATAGGAAAAAAACACAGTGCATAATAGGGTTTGGTACTATCTGCGGTGTCAGGCATCCCTGGACATATCCCCTGCAGATGAGCAGGTACTAGTGCATGTTATATTATTTACACTGAACACCCATACACTGAAACAAGAAACAGTGACAGATACAGCAACCAAGGAAAACTTAAGTATTTATCAATGAGTGTCCACATGTTAGGAAACAGGAAAGGGAGAGATGCATATGAGACAAGACTCCTGCATTCAAGGAGTCTGAAATTTAGCAATGCAGAAAAGGTACGAAGTGTGTGGGGTGGGGCTTGCCAAGACTAAGACATGAAAACAATTCATGAACAATATAAAAGAAACTGCTGAGTATTAAACTATGAAATAAAAATGATACTTATAAATTTAAAGAAGAGAAAAATAATGGTTGCCTTGAAAATGGAATGAGGCCTTGAACTGGGCTCCAAGTAGAAAAGCATTTGAAGAAACTTGAAGAGAAAGATCAATGGCTCTCTTTCTAGATTTTGCTGTATACTTAAACTTTTTCATAATAAAATACTGAAAGCAAATGTATGCAAAATTTTTAAAAAGTAATCTGAGAGAGAACTGATCCAGAAAAAGGAAAATAAATGAAGCAGCAAACAGAGGGGAAAATTACATACGAAGAAAAAATAAACCGTAACCAACAACCATACTATCTTGTGTATCAGTAAATGTTCATACTATTTTGAATAGCCTCATTCTATTATTTGAAGAAGAATAGGAGTGTTATAATCACACTTCCATAAAGACACTAACAAAGTTTTGTTTAGCAACAAAAGTATGTAAGGATAGCTGAGATTTCCAGACTCCCAGTCCTATAATCTATCTATTATACTGCATACAACTTTACATGTTAAGTATTTTACACTGGATTGACTTCATTATCAAACTCAATCTCCTCTAACAACCAAGAACATTAGAATGTTACAGTCACTGTAAAAAAGAAACACCCATTTTTGAGTAAGTATGATTTAATACATGCTAGCCAAATAGGTCTCACTTAAGACCATCAAACTTTCATGACCAGAACCATGGTCTTTCCAATAAATTGAGACATGCTACCATTCCAGTGTGTCCCTCTAGACAACAGGCCATTCTAATGGTCAGAGAAAGGGAGGATGATGCTAGGCAGCAAATTTCAGAGCTGGTCATGGTTTCAAGAATTCACATACAGAATTTTTCCAGTGTTTTTTTCTAAGTTATTTTGGTTGTAAACTGACAACATAAAAAGGGATTAAAAATCCCTGGGGTACATGGTTGGCTCAGTCATAGAGCACGCAACTCTTGATTTTGGGGTCATGAGTTCCAGCCCCACATTGTGTATAGAGATTACTAAAAAAATAATAATAAACTTTAAAAAGAGAAATAAAAATGCTTAATATACCTAAATGAAAACATTCATGAAATGCACAAGTTATTATGCCATATGGTTATCAGTCACAAACTTATTAAAAGCTTTCTCAGAAATTATATTACTTATTATACCTAAGTTTTTCCCTTCTTTAAGTTAATAAGGTCTTATTAGCTTTTGCACATATACAAATGGTATCCATTCTTACTAGTGTATTCCAAACTAGATTAATATTCATCACCGGGACACCTGGGTGGCTCAGTCAGTTGATCATCCCAACTCTTGGTTTTGGCTCAGGTCATGACCTTAGCATTGTGAGATCAAGCCTCACATGGGACTCTGCACTGAGCTGAGAGTCTGCTTGTCCCTCTCCCTCCTTTTCTGTTCCTCCCCCTGCTTGTGGTGGTATGCTCACGCACGCTCTCTCTCTCTCTCTCTCTGCATCAAATAAATAAATAAAGTCTTTAAAAATATATATCCATCACAAACTGAAAAACACTCATTGGTCTAGCAGGTAGTCCCTTATATTCTCTCTCACTTCCTTCTGTTTCCACATGGGCAAAAGCAGAAGACTCCTATGCTTCCCCATTACATTCCCACCTAAAATAGCCCTGAGCAATAGCCAGGTGCTTCTTCCTCCTCCTACAGAAAGCCACCACCGAATTAAGTGATCCCATTTACTTAGTATACAAAGGGTGTAATTAAATTTCTTTCCAATATTTTTTTAAAGATTTTATTTATTTATTTGACAGGGATAGAGATATACCAAGCAAGATAGGGAACACAAGAAGGGTAGTGGGAGAGGGAAAGGCAGGCTTCCAGCTGAGCACAGAGCCCGATGCAGGGCTCAATCCTAGGACCCTGGGATCATGACCTGAGCTGAAGGCAGTCGCTTAACCAACTGAGACACCCAGGCGCCCTCTTTCCAATACTTTTATGTGTGTTTATGTGTAATTGGGAGGAGCAGGGAAAAGAAGTCTTGAATAGAGGCACAAAATAACCAAGGACAACCTTCAGCCCTCTAAAGCAGCTGTGGCACAATGAAAAAAGCAATTGTACCTGGAGTGGAAGACCAGAGCCTTAATCCCAGATCTGCCACTTTACTACTACTTAGTTGAGTGACCACCTTTGAGCATTTCTACTTGCCATGCTTAGCCTCCAATGGCACATCTTGGAAACTACCTTAACTTAGCAGAGTCTTTGATGATGATGATGATAATGCAGATGCAGAAAAAGAAGACAAAATGGAAGCAGCAGCAGAGGTAAAAGAAACAGAAATACAGAAATAGAAATAGAGAAGTGGAGCTGACGGCGGGAGCAGTAAGCCTTAGGAATTGGTAAAGAATCGAAGGCTGCAACATGAACGAACTGGAGAATCCTATGATTCTAGTAAATGACTAAAAAAAAACACATGAATGGTCCTATACGCTGTAATTTAAAATCTTTTTTAACCAACATTTATATAGTGTTTATTATGTGTATCATTATTCTAAGCACTTTACAATTTCTTTTGTCTTCATAATAGCCTTATGACATAGGTATCCCCATTTTACAGATAAACATACTGAAGTAGAGATAATAAACTACTTACCCAAGTCACCGAGCTAAGTGGTGGAGCCAGAATTCAAATTCAGGGAATCTAACCCTAAAACCCATGCTCTTGTGCAGCCATGTAGCTCCGAATGGATTATTTCTACTTACCTTTGGATATATTGTGATTTTAGTACACATCTTCCTGACCACTTCTATTTTAGATTAACATTTAACATTTTAGGGGCGCCCAGGTGGCGCAGTCAGTTAAGCATGTGACTTCATTTGGGCTTTGGTTGTGATCTCAGGGTCACGAGATCAGCCCATGACAGCAAGAAGTTGGCTTAAGACATTCTTTCCTTCTCAGGTGCCTGGGGGGCTCAGTCCGTAAGCATCTGCCTTTGGCTCAGGTCATGATCCCAGGGTCGTGGGATCAAGCCCTACTTCAGGCTCCCCATCCCAACATCCTGGGATAGAACTCTGCACCCAGCTCCCCACTGTGTGGAAAGCCTGCTTCTCCCTCTCCCACTTCCCCTGCTGTGTTCCCTCTCTCGCTGTGTCTCTCTCTGTCATACAAGTAAATAAAATCTTTATAAAAAAAAAACTTTCTCTCCTCCGCCCTACACACACCCCTCATTCACGCACATGCTCTCTCTCACTCTCTCTAATAAATAAATCTTATTTTTAAAGGGGAAGCTAATGAAGATTTTGTTTTGTTTTTTACGATTTTACTTACTTGTCAGAGAGAGAGAGAGTACAAGCAGAGGGAGGCGATGAGGGAGAAGGAGAAGCAGACTCCCTGCTAAGCCAGGAGCTGGAAATAGGACAGGATAGCAAGACACCAATCATAGCAGGACAGTGGGGTCATGACCTGAGTCTAAGGCAGGTGCTTAACAGATTGAGCCATCCAGGCCTCCCAATAAATAAATTGTAAAAAAAAAAAAAATTTTAACATTTCATTTTCTGTATCCTATCAATAAGGTAATAACTGTAGTAGGTATCAAGAACAAACCAGAAACTGAGATAAGTGTTTTATCAATCATCATATTCACAAACTCAGTAACGAATAGTAACAATACTAAAGTACTACATTAGCCTTTCAGGAATTTATTCGTTTTAACTTTTTGAAAATATATCAGTTCATGTGCCATGCACACACACAACATACAGAATATGGACTATTGTGTATTAAATTATAGTCTGTTTCAATGATCATGTATTAAACTAGTTAAATATTTGACCAACAAAATATTCCCTAATGGACACAGACACCACTTCACTGTAGTTACATTTCACTGATAACTATAAAAAACTCTATGTAATTAGATCATACAATTTCTAATTGCTGCCACCACAAAGTTTTATCTAATAGCTGAGCAGAGTATTAATATTTATTAAACAATCTCACTAAATACATTTGTTATTAATAGTAGTATATCATATTCAAATAATTTCCCCTAAAGAATACATATTGGGGGCGCCTGGGTGGCTCAGTGGGTTAAGCCACTGCCTTCGTCTCAGGTCATGATCTCAGGGTCCTGGGATCGAGTCCCACATCGGGCTCTCTGCTCGGCAGGGAGCCTGCTTTCTCCTCTCTCTCTCTCTGCCTGCCTCTCTGCCTACTTGTAATCTCTCTCTGTCAAATAAATAAATAAAATCTTTAAAAAAAAAAAAAGAATATATATTGGTACTTCCCAAATTTATCAGCATATTATATTTGTAGTACCATTTTGAAACACTGGATAAACTATAAAGAGGACTAAAAGTTAATTTTAATTTTATGGAGGATTTGGGATCAAACTGAATGTTACACAACCCAATTAAAACAACAAAATCAAATATATTCTTTGGAATATAGAACCAAAAACCAGACTTTGAGAAGTCTTATTAACATTAAGACAATAAACTAAATTTTGAAACAATTCCCAGAAGTGTTAATGCTACATGTGATTCTTCTCCATAAGGAGAAATTTATGCAAAATAAGCATGTCTTAAAGCCAACTCAAACAGTGTTAGGGTGAAAATAAAAGACATCTGAAGACAACTTTACTGAACACTAGGAGAAAATTTTAGGTTAAAGTATTATAAAAACATTAACTGAAGAATATGTGAAGAGAAAAATTAATGAAACAGAAGGGGGGGTTCTAATTAGCCAAAGATGAAAACAACAGAACACAAACAAACAAGGATTTCATATGCAAGGACATTTTTTGGAATTGGCATTGAAAATTAATGGTACAGAGTAATCATCAGAAAACATGAGGTCCCATCTAAAACATAAAGAGCGTATATCACATTTTCCCATGCATACTCAATGAAGACTTTCCCTCCATTACAAATAGACAAAAGGTTTTTGTTGGTACAATTTACTATGCCTATTCTCAGCCCTAGGATATTTTTGTACCCAATTTCAAATTGGAAATGGGATGCTATCTGTCCTCAAAATGTCGAGTTACTGGCAGAAACATAGCTCCATGTCTAATAAAACTTTTATGCTCCACTACAAGTCTTTTAAGTGGTATTCTTGTTTACTTGTAACTAAGACCACCTGTGTATTTTAAAACATAAATCAAAACTTATGGGACATACTGTTCACTGATTCAATAGATCTGAATTTTTCCCTAATATTAGAATACAATCTTAGTTAGCACTTACTAAACCCTACTGCTAAACAAATTAATTTATAATACATGTATCCTTCATTTTATGGAATTAGTTTTCCAAGATTAGTACACAGTGAATCCTACTTTCCCACCACTAAAAAGCAGAGAAATGTTTCCAAAGAAATACACTCCCAACACATAAGCCAGAAACTGTCTACTGCAAAGGAAGGTTGACATTTCCTTTGTTTCCATTTCTTCATTGGTAATATCAGGTACCATATGACATGCAGTACTCCTTAGGAATGGAAAGTGGAAACATGTTAAGAATTAGAAGACTTCTACAACCAGATGCACAATTGTGACTAACTTAGGAAGCACGGAATTAAAACTGGTTGTCCATTTACTCACATCAGACTCCATGATTCTATTTTGATGATGAAGAAAAAGTTAAGTGTGTGTTTTTAAAGTTACACGGTAGTGCATTAAACAGAAAAGACATTCTTATATCATAAGAATTTTTCTACCTGCAAAAATATATTTTGTAATGGGATGCAATTGCTAACATAGTAGACAAGTTATTTTCCTCTATAAACTATACTTTGTTTCGTTCGTTTTCCTAAATAAACTCTCATTTCCATCTCCCAGATCTATGCTTTAAATTCCCTTAAAAGCTCTGACTTTAAAATAATCTATAAAGGGGGGGGGGGTGCCTGGGTGGCTCAGTGGGTTAAGCCGCTGCCTTCGGCTCAGGTCATGATCTCGGGGTCCTGGGATCGAGTCCCGCATCGGGCTCTCTGCTCAGCAGGGAGTCTGCTTCCTCCTCTCTCTCTCTGCCTGCTTCTCTACATACTTGTAATCTCTCTCTTGTCAAATAAATAAATAAATCTTTAAAAAAAAAAAATCTATAAAGGGGCACCTGGGTGGCTCAGTAGGTTAAGTATCCAACCCTTGATTTCGGCTCAGGTCATGATCTTATGGTCTCAGCCGGGCTCCATGTTCAGCGTGGAGTGTGCTTGAGATCCTCTCTCTTTCCCTCTTCCTCTGTCCCACTCCCCACACCCAATGCTCACATTCTCTCTCTCTCTCAAATAAATAAAATCTTTAAAAGTCTGTAAAAATATTTAACTAATACCAATTTTCCTTTTTGGGGGGCAAAAAAACCCCTTGGTGATCTCATTTCTATGAAACAGCTCAACTCTGAGCCTGAGCCCCAGGGGTGAAGTAGGCCTTCAGAACCTACCCTTTTCCTCTGCTTTCTCCCGAGCCACTATTTCCCATCTCATTCCTAGCACTGAAAAGCAAAATGCAGAGACACATACTGCTCCACCACTCTGGCTACTGCCTACTAACAGCTTATGACTCAAACTCCTCTTAGGAGCCCGAGAGAAACCCATTCCTATCACTGTAGAACCTCATGATACCTAATAAATGTACTGAGTAGAGCTGTTGATGGTCCTCTTCACACACAGCAGTGGCAACTGCAGTGCTTACTGATAGCCACACAACAGTAACCATCTGCAGTATGCAGAACTGTAAGATCCAAGATCTGTACTTCCGAGGGTACATACCCTACACTACCCATGGGGCTGTGAAGATAACAGATTTCACTCCCATGATAAAGCTGACTTTTAAAAAGCTGACTTTAAGAAAAAGTGATTATCCAGGGGGACCCAAGCTAACCACATAAACCCTTTAAATCTAGGTCTAAGTAAGACAGAGAAGCCAGGGAGACTGGTGGGTGAGACACACTGGACGTGAGCAACAATCTCCCCAGCCGACTTTGTAGATGGAAAGAGCCATGTGGCAAACAATACAGGCAGTATCTACGAGCTGAGCGTGGCTCCTATTTAAGCAGCAAGGAAATGGGAGCTCAGTCCCACAACTGCAAAGAAGTGAGTCCTGCTAACAATTTGAGCTTTGCAAGTAAGCTTTGGAAGATCCTCTATACAAGAACTCAGCCCATATGACAACTCGATTTCGGCTTTGCAATACCCTGAGTAGACAACCCAACCACACCACACCCAGACTTCTGACATACAGAACCCTGCGCTAGTTAATAAATGGGTGTTGTTTTAAGCCACTGAGTTTATGGCAATTTGTTACACAGCGACAGAAATGAATACAGGGACTCCTTGGAGGGTAAGGGTGTAGGCTGCTACTGCGGCAGGTTTCCATTTACCAATAGCAACACCACAACAGGAAGGCCTGATACAGAGCATACAGTTGACCAAAAACTAAAGAAGGGTCACCATAATGAAGAACATGCTTGGAAACTGCAAACTGCCCTGCTTTCACTTCCTTCATATTTATCATTACCAGACCAAACATATTGATTTGTTTGCTGCTTCTTTCATTCACTGGAATGAAAGCACCATTAGAACAGGGACATGTCTCTCATTCTCTGCAGCACACCAAGCACCTTAAAAAATGCCTGACATGTAGGCAGGCAATACATATTTCCTGAATGAGCCGTCTATAACCCAAATTCAAACCATGTTATGTATGAAGTTTTTTGACTAAGAAACTGAGATAACTACATTATCAATTGAATATGCTGCACCCAGCAAAGTCCATCGTAATAAATAATTTTCCTTTAATACAAAACAGAGGGGCACCTGGGTGGCTCAGTGGGTTAAAGCTTCTACCTTCGGCTCTGGTCATGATCTCAGGGTCCTGGGATAGAGCCCTGGATCTGGCTCTCTGCTTGGCGGGGAGCCTGCTTCCCCCTTTCCCTCTGCCTACTTGATCCCTGTCTGTCAAATAAATAAATGACGTCTTAAAAAAAATCCAAAAAAAGATCCATGTCTCTCCATATAGTTGTTTCACAGATGCTCTTAGAGATGCCTGAACAGATGCAATCCATTAAAGAATATTTGCAGCCTGGTAAACATATCAATAATAACAGAATGGCATTTTGGTAAACAATATGATCATGAAATCCCAACATAAAACTACTGAAGAATTTATTTTCAGTTGATGGGGCCAGTTCAAGTCCTTGCCTCTTTCCACACCACCACCCCATCTCTGCAGAGCCAGAGTTGAAGAATCTAATATCCCTGAAGAAACACAGAACCAGAAAAATCTCCAGGTGAGCAGTAGAGCATATTTCTACATGGTGGATCACATTTCCATCTCGCTTCTTTGTTGTAACAAATCCCATGTTGCTCAAAATAGGTTTAAAATAAGTTTAAAGGCCCTAATACGATATAAAAGAAATATCGTAATAATCATACTTCCACTAGAAACAGTTTCAGACTCGAGCACTTTCCAGAGCATGTAATGGCAAAAGAGATACCCAATTCTCTTTTAACACATTTCTTTTCTGCCAGAATCAATTACTTCTACAGCACTTCCCAACTTAAACAAGGTACATTCCTAAAAATGATTTTTTTGGTTGGTTGCTTGGGAGTCATGAACGTCTTTCTGCCCCAAAGAATCATTGTTCTTTTTTTTTTTTTTTAAGATTTTATTTATTTATTTGAGAGAGAGATTGAGAGAGAGAGGGGGAATGAGAGAAGAATCACTGTTCTAAATGATGGTTAGATGATGCAGTACTATACTTCAGGATGGTTATAGGGTTTGGGGGCCCCGACAACTGCCGCTGTGTATTTTGTCTACTTACACTTCATCTCATTCTTTAAAATGGGGAAGGGACTAAGGCTGAATCATCATTTGTATCAATTTGATAAATTTTCTCAAGTACTCCAGTTCCTAAATAAAACTTTTTTACATTTAAAAAGGTTAATCTCAAATTGGGACCACCTAAATTCAGCTTGGAAAAAGGTGTGGAAAGCACACATTCCTGAAAACAAATTTTATAATGCAGAGAAAAACAAAGCACTATTATGGGTAATTCACAGAATGATTTTAGCATTATAAACTCAAAGAACTTCCAAAATTTATTCAGAGTTCAAGGACAAATTTTCATTTTAAAGACAACAAAGAGCTCAGGTTCCCGTGCTGCAGTGGGAGGCTCGCCAGTTAGTTCCCGTGCACCGGTCCGGGCCGTTTTTCCGCCAGCATGCGGGTGTTCGTGGTGAACACCAACGTTCCTCGCTCCTCCGTGCCGGACGGACTCCTTTCCGAGCTCGCTCACTCAGCAGCTGGCGCAGGCAACCGGCAAGCCGGCCCAGTGCACCGCGGTGCACGTGGTCCCAGACCAGCCGAGGGCCTTCGGCGGCTCCCGTGAGCCAGCCGTGCGCACTCTGCAGTTTGCACAGCATCGGAGACCCGGCAGATCGGAGGCCCGAGAACCGCTTCCACAGCAAGTTGCTGTGCGGCCTCCTGTCCGATCGCCTGCCCTCTGATTGCCTGTGAGTCAGCCCGGATAGGATCTACATCAACTACTGCGACTTGAACGCTGCCAACGTGGGCTGGAACGGCTCCACCTTCGCCTGAGGGCCACACCTGCCCAACACGCCTGCACCAGGCCCTGCCATCCACAATATTGTGCCCACTTCACCCCCCACTCCCACAGCGACCCCCACTTCCAAATCCGGCCAAATAAACAGTTTGGAGGCTGGGGGAAAAAAAAAGACAACAAAAATAAAAGTAAAGTGTTAATACACTAACCAACCCACCAAAAGTTAAAGGAATTTCACACCTGTGACCAGTGTTGGTTCATACCCTGGAGTATGACAAAGAGACAAAAACTGCATAATAATTATTCCTCAAAATTATTCCCTATCCCTATGAAGATGTACAATCAAATTTCCTAAAAATAGGATCCAAAAGGGGGCAGGGGAATTCTATTCCTCTTTAGGGAAACTGTAATTGTGTGAATGCAAATGTGCATACATAGGTAAGTGTATTATGTATTTGTCTCTAATATATGGCAGCCTAATTTATGCTTGTGCCTGGATCTACAAATTAATCATGACTATTGAAGTAACTAGCCCTGCTAAAATCTGTCATAAGCTTAACATGACTGAAATAATGTTCTAACAGTTACTTATTTCAAAGCCATGAATCTATTTCCTCATAAATGTCTTGTTCTTTCTCCACATTTTTATTCACTATTTATATATATACCCCAGATAAAACTTGCTAACGCACCAAGGAAGTATTTTATCAATCTCTACATGTTTGCCAGTGGCAACTGGCTGAATCCAAATATATCAGAATTACCAGAATGCAGAAACTTCTTAGTGTACATTAAATGGACATAACCATATCCTGATAATGCAAGTTATCAAAAACCTTTCCTTGATTTTTCAACAGTATCACACATACCTTTTTGAAAGACTTCTAGGACTTTCTAAGACTTCTAGGACATCATCGCTCTCTCCTGGTTATCATTGTGTGACCACTCACTGCCTGTTTCCACAGCAGATTCCTCGTCCTCTACCACAGCTCAGCATCTCCCAAAGCATGGGATATATACCACAGTAGGTGACACATATATAATAATAAATCGTTTCATGAGAAAGTTATTAGCTTGTCAAGCCCTTGAGCCTTCTAATTACAAAGTCTTACTGGTTTTTTTTTGTTTCATTTGTTTTTTTTAATTGAGTAACTTAAACTCAGAGGATTTATCTAGCTAAAATTATTACTATTCTATTTGGTGTCATCACTTTCATTTCTCCATTGCCAACTGCTTAAAGCAAGTTATATTTGTTTGCCATTTTTAGCACCAATATAATATTTCCCTTTAAAATAAACGTATTTAAGTTAAAAAGTCACTTAAAGAATAATAAGGAAATAATTGCATTTTGGAGTGGTCCTTGAAACAGTGATACATCAGAAACACTGTTCTGACCAGAACTGTGGCTATTTCTAAACTCAATTCTTCCTCCACATTTTCTCACTGTGATCACCCCAAATACTCAGCGAAGCTTCATATTTCAATTTCAGTTATTGTGCCAGAACATCTGATGCAATACCTTCAAATAAAACCCATTCTCTTCTGGATCACTCTATCACTACCAACACCACTTCCAACTTCACCATCAGAAGCTAGCCAAATTCCCCTTTCCCACTATTCACACAATCTCACAAACCTAGGCATTATCTTCGTCTACTCACTGATTTCCAGCAGTTACCAAATTCACTCATTCCCAAACACGTCTTGGGTTCCTGTAGCACATGAATAAAATTATATCATCTTAGAAAACCATTTTCTTTTAAAACTTCATAATCTATGAGAAGAGAATCAAGCCTTGTAGACTCTTTCTCCAAAGTTTTGAGGTGGGGGTGCACTCAGGAAGATATAAGATTAAACAGAACTAAAAAGAAATGCCTGAGAATATTAAAGTGGTTATATTTCTAAATGATAGAAATAAAAATAGGTACCATCTTCCCCACATTTTTCTGTATTTTATACATTTACTGTATTTTTATAATCAAGAAAAAATATATTCTATAAAATGTTCCCATCCAGACTCATTTCTCCTTCCCTATTCAAGCATTCTGGTTCAGACTCTCATTATGTCCTCTTGCCTAGCCTCTAAACTGACCTTTATGAAGTTTACTGCCCAAAATGTTATACATACAGTTATAAGAATAATATTCCTGACAAGTTATCTTTACTAAATTACTCTTTTATTCAACAACCTTTAATGACTCTCTATTGCCTGTAATAATAAGAATTTTCTGCTCTACTAACTTTTCAGGTTAGCTATTATAATCTAGACCCAATCTTACCAATATAAAATAAAGGAGGAAAACAGTATTATGACAAGTCAAATATTAATGCTTTATCAAAAAGTTAAATGTAAGTTACAACTATTTAAGATTCCAAACCTCTCATGCTGTTAGTAGTTCTGTAGATACTATTTCTCAATATTCCTAAAAATTAGGAATTTCTCAAAATTCCTAGAATTCCTAAAATTCATTATATATTCAATTTTGAGAGACTCCCATGTTAGAGAACTACACCACCAACCTACACTGAGTTTAGCATTGCAAACTACAGTCCAGTTAGTCCAAAGGTATTAACGGGTATATCCACACAACAAGGATATACTTATACTGAAGCAGAGATATGAGAAAATAATTAATGGAATTTCTAATAGTATAAAATCAACACTAGTAGGAAAGGGCCAGGCCACCAAGCACAAAGTAAATTAAGCCGAATATATTCAATGTACAGTTTTTCTTCTAGGTCTTCGTTTATTTGAAGCAATTGGTATTTTGCTCTATAATATACCACCTAAAGGTTCTAACTCTGTAATATTAGAAGGTATTTACTTAGCACTTTTTTATGCCATTTCTCTTTTTATTATTATTATGTTCAATAAGCCAACATATAGTACAACATGGGTTGATGGGCAAAATTTACATAAATACTGAGGCCATAAATGAATACTAATGGCACACACACAAAAGTTAAAATTAAATAGACAATCAGGGAAGGTCCTATTTTTAATTAGTATAATCCTTCAGGGTACCTGCAGCTTATCTCTTCCAAAGGCGATGAAACAGTACATTTAAGAAACAAACATTAAAATGACAAGTGCCATCATTTGTCATTTTAGCAATACTCAGCTAAATTTCCTAATTCTTCTGATGGTGGCATATTTTAACATATTCCAAGGCCACTTTAAGCAATTTTTTAAACCACATTAGATTTTAATGGAAGCTTATCAAATTCCTAACATCCACGATCCATCTTAATTAACTTAAATGGCCTGAGACAGAGTAAGACCAAAAGGGCTGATGCCCAAATGTCTGAGTACTTTGCTGAAAAGGCTGAGCTCCAGCATACCCAAAGTGTGTTAGAAGCAACTTTTTAAATGCACAAATGTAACAATTATTTTTAAACCAACAATTTTAGAAAAATAGCAGTTCCTATCTAAAGCTTATATAAATATAAGACATTGGGTTTGCAAATGTCAGCAGAGTTTCAAGATCCCTTTCTAAAGTAATAGTCTCCTGTTTTGCTTGGTATCTTAATTTGCCTTTAGTTTCAAAACTAAGCTTGCCAACACTATTCCTCTCAAAACCTCAGGAATTCCATTACTAGTTTTAAGCTAAATTAAAGGAAAATAGACGCATTCAACCCATGGCAGAAGTATGCACAAAGTGTTTGTTGATGCTCATAAATAGGCTGAGAAATTCAGACATGTCTGAAGGACAATGGGTGCATAGTCAACTCTGTTTGGCTCCACCATGGAACCAAACAGAAAGAGAATTATTGCTACCACTTCAAGGGGCACCAGCCCAGATACCTTTAAACCAACTAGGATATAACAGAACATTCTCTTTAAGTCAGAGCCTTTGTGTATGTCTCCTCTTCAAGGAAGAATGGTTAGAGTACCCTTTAAAAAAAATCTGTATGAAGCCAAGATGTCACTGTCCTCTCCCCCAAAACAATGCTTAAAATGCCCTCAACACTGCTCACCCACTTGCCTCCAAAAAAATATAAAAGATTTTTAAAAAGAGAGCTATAAATGCTTTACAGATGGTTCTTTGTCTTATCACTAGAAATCTTTTCTATTCCACTTCCCCATCCTCAGCCTCTAGAAACCTCCTGACATTTACAAACATGTTCACTGTCCATCCCTCTCCACCACCTCCATCAAGCTCTAATACATCTCAAGTCACCTGAATCCCAGATATCAGGATCTCCTGAATGGGACTCCCTAACCCTGTCCCAGCACAACCAGGTAGCAACAGAAAGAATAAACCACCTCGGGCTCACTCTATTGCTCTTTCTCACTCTTTTACCTCCAACTCACTCACTGCCCGCCTACAGGCATTCTGCTCCTCAGGCTTCACCCTATCTAACCCCTAGGCTCCAGCCCCAAGTCCTGGAAATCACAGCCCAGCTTCTTAAGGTAGGGATGGAGCCAGATGAATGAATTTCCACCAGTATTTTAAAGGGTGTTTTGAATACATTGTGATATAACGGGTTACATCATTTTTTATGGTCTGACCGAGTAGGCTAAACACCATTTTTGTAAGACTAATTAGAAAAATAGGCTCCTAATTCCAATTTTTTTTTCAACTCCCCATTTCCCCTATACCCAGCACTTAGCCAAAACCCTTTTTAAGCAATTCGTTTACAAGACAGAGGCTACCTATGTATAAGAATAAAATTCTAATGACTGCTAGTAATTAAAACAATCCATTTTGACAGAGTAAACAAGCAAATGTGGGTAGCTTGTGCAATGTGAGCAATCCATTTGCAACTACCTTATTAATAAAAATAAAGAAGGGGCGCCTGGGTGGCTCAGTGGGTTAAGCCGCTGCCTTCGGCTCAGGTCATGATCTCAGGGTCCTGGGATTGAGTCCCGCATCGGGCTCTCTGCTCAGCAGGGAGCCTGCTTCCTCCTCTCTCTCTCTCTCTGCCTGCCTCTCTGCCTACTTGTGATCTCTCTCTGTCAAATAAATAAATAAAATCTTAAAAAATAAAAAAAATAAAAATAAAATAAAATAAATAAAAATAAAGAAGATAAATCTAGTTATAAACAACACAACCAACTGGTGATCATACTTATGCAAACACTGCCTTATAAAACTAATATTCTAACTTTAGAAAATGAATACACCAAGAACAATTTGTCAGTACCTATCAAAAATTTTAATGCATTGCAATATATAGCTTTGGCAAAGAAATTATACTTCTACAATTTGAAGTACTGATACATTTGCACAGGAGTGAAATATACATAAAATACTACTACACTATTTATAAAAGATAGGAAAGAAGCTTAATGTCCACCAAAAAGGGAATTTATAGTATATTCAACACAACGGATTGGACACAGCTAATAAAAAGAGTAGGTATAGTTGTAAATGTAGAAAATTCACTACAAACAGCAACTATCTCAAGGGAGGGGAGGACCTACAAGACAGGGAGGTAGGAAGGAGACGTGCTTTTCACAATAAACCCTTTTGTACCTTTAAATTTTGGACCATGTACACATACTGCCCTTTTGGTTAAAAATGAATAAGTTAATGGGCACCTGGATGGCTCAGCTGGTTAACTGTTCGACTTCTGATTTCACCTCAGGTCACAATCTCGGGGCCCTGAGATGAAGCCTTGTGATGGGCTCCCACTCAGCGGGAAAAGTACTTGAGAGTCTTTCTCTCTCTCCCTCTTCCTCCATCCTTCCCTGCTCGTGCACGCACGCGTGCTCTCTCTCTCAAATAAATAAATAAATCTTATTAAATAATGAATAAGTTAAAAATTTGTTAATGAATTTAGACAATTCTCCCTGACCTTCTGATGCATAAATAGTTCTACTTGTTCATCTGCAGGCAATGTTAAGTGGAACTGAGAACATACGCTTCTAGAGGTTACCCAACAACCAACGTCCCAGAGTAGAGGGCACATCTCCTTAGTGAGAATGTGTACAACTATGGCAGCTTTGAATCACTCAAAACAAAGTATAAGAGATGAAGAAATACGTGAAGAATTTATCTCACTTACTGCAACTTTGATAACATAAATAAAACTGGATGCACTATAATTCTGTCAGCACTCTTAAAAACTGTACTTTACCAAAAGGAAAAAAAAAAAAAAAGAAAAAAACTATCTGGTTGAAATTCCTGGTTAGGGTCTAGATCACAAATGGCTACATGCACCAGAAATATTTAGTAAAAATCTAAGTACCAAAATCCCTGAATCCAAAAGGCAGTTAAAAAACAGGGTGAAGGGGAAGGACAAAGTCGTGGACAATAAGTTTCCAATGGCAAAATAACAAACTTTTAAGATACCATTTTTCTAAAGGAATTCTTCTTATCTCTTAAATTCCAAGTAACATTGAAGAAAATGGTCCCTCAACTAAAACTCAAGAAATTAAAAGAAACAGTTCAAACTCTAAAGCTAAGTTTTTTTAAATGTTGCTACTTAATATGATTTTTGGTTTTGCTACTACCTGAAAAGAACAAATAACAAAGCTGCTAATACTAATCTGATGCCCTCTTCCACCTCTGCTTCAAACATTTATTACAGGAGCGCCTGAGTGGCTCAGTGGGTTAATTAAGCCTCTGCCTCCGGCTCAGGTCATGATCTCGGTGTCCTAGGATCAAGCCTCGCATCAGGCTCTCTGCTCAGCAGAAAGCCAGCTTCCCCCTCTCTCTGCCTGCCTCTCCGCCTACTTGTGATCTCTCTCCCTGTCCAATAAATAATTTTAAAAATCTTTAAAGAAAAAAGTTTATTACAATCTGACTGTTCAATTATAAAACCAGAAAACTAGGGAAAAAAATCTTGAAGGGGGTGGAGTATATAACATGGTAATTAATAATTAGAGAGAGGATCACATTTATTTTTTGTAAAGTAAGGAATCCTTTTGGGGTGCCTGGGTGAGACTGCTTCCTCCTCTCCTCTCTCTCTCTGCCTGTCTCTCTGCCACCTACTTGTGATCTCTGTCTGTCAAATAAATAAAATCTTAAAAAAAAAAAAAAAAAGAAAGAAAGAAAGAAAGAAAGAAAAAAAGAAAGAAAGAAAGAAATCCTTCTACTGGATCTCTTGTTAACAACACTGATTTCCATCTAAGCACACAGCTATATTGCTATGTACCATTCTAAATTTACAGACTTAATGATCTGTTTAAAACAAAACAAAAAAAATCAAATTATATAGCACAAAGATTTGTTGTCATAACCAATTAGTCTAATGAGGTCTAGAATATATCAAGTAAATGAAAGATGCTAGCTGGCATATCAAAAAATCTATATATTCCTTGGCCAGATTCAAATACTTAGACCAATGCAAACAACAAACAAACTCATGAAATAAAGATGTACTTAAGAAAATAGGAGGTAAAAAAGTGCCAATTATTATGTGGGTGGGGTTTACATATCTTGACATTTACAAAGAAAAAGGGCAAGAATGTTACAGTTGATAATTTTCATTTTCATTCTGTATTTTTTACTAAATTATTCATTAGGCTCAAGAGTATTTGAGGTACTTGATACACTCAATTAAAGAGTACTGCTAAAAAAAAAAGAGTACTGCTAATAATAATATTAATTATAATCAAATCAAAGTCAGGGTTTAACAACTACACAAATGAGTATTTAAATTCATATCAATGAATTTAATTCTGAGTCAAGGACCACCAAAGGTAAAACCAAGAGTTCCTTAAGCGATTTTCAAGATTTAGAAATAGCCTAATAATCTCATATACTATCTGAAATATAGCTTTCTATGCTAACTAAAATAATTAAATTTCTTTTTGGAAGGCTGGAATTTAAACTCCATGTGGCAACACCAATTATCTCATAGTGATCAGAAGCCCCGGTTGTAGTGATAAAAATAGAAAACCTAATGAATTATTATGTAATATATGTATTTTATTTTGTGGCAAGACTTTTTTGGATTCTAACATCTGGAAATCAATGGAAATTGAGTATTTTAGGTTTTTCTTTTTTCTCTTTTTAAAGACTTTATTATTTATTTATTTGACAGAGAGATCACAAGTAGGCAGACAGAGAGGAGGAAGCAGGCTCCCCGCTGAGCAGAGAGCCCGATGCAGGGGCTTGATCCCAGGACCCTGGGATCGTGACCCGAGCCGAAAGCAGAGGCTTTAAACCCACTGAGCCACCCAGGCACCCCGCTTTTTTTTTTTAACTGTTCTAAAAAAAGCAAAATGTAAACTAAAAATACACACCAGATTCTAAATATTGACAAAACATTTATCAGGAAAAGGTTAATGTGTTCTGGGTGAGCACAGAAAGAACCTATGAATTACTAGCTCAACTGATGCTTCATGAAATAGCAAGTAATAACATGGATAAAGATGAATGCTCAGATCCCAAACTATGAAGGAAATTTCATAGGAGGAAGAGCATAGTTTATGTATGTCTGTGTTCTCCACTCCATCTTCCCCATTAAGTTTTCATTTCACAATTTCCTCAGCAGTTACAACACTGTATGTGACTGCAGTCACATACACACATCCAATATAAAACAAAACAAATTACTGTAAGCCTAATTTTCACCTGGGTATGTGCTCTTATTTTTTATAGCTCTTATTTTTCTTTTAGCACAAAAGAATTACTTAAGTGCAAAATAAAACTAGGACCCAAGATGTGGAATAACCACAAAAACCCTACCCCCAAGCACAACCTGAAGACCACTCACGTGTACTCACTGAACTGACTAAATCAGATGACCTAAAAGGCATCGAACACTTCACAGTACGTATGAGGACACACTATATTTCAATCTATTCACATTTCAGGTACAAATCCTGGACTCTACCACTTAGTATCTGTCTCAGGAATGTTATTCAACTCCGTGAGGCCTCAGCTTCCTCATCCGTAAAATGGAAGTAAGGTTCATAATTCAGTAGAAACTCTTTTAATAGTCCTCTATTTTATCATCTTACAGAAATAACACTCTCCAGTCCCTCCATAAATCACCCCCTGATGCCCACCGCAGGCTGACCACTTGCACCTAGTAGAGTCTTCTAAGCAGATCACTTTCTTTATGTGCCCCCACCCTTCTGCTCACCAAATGAGCTAGACACTTAACAAGAGCCAGCTGTTTCTGACAGATTCTGTCTCTGAAAATTGTGTTGAAAAATTCAAAAAGATTCAAAGGCTAATTAACTTTTAAAAAGTTAAAATGGAATTATGTGTACATAAAACAGCTTTAAACGTATAACCAAAAAATCATAAAACATAGAAAGATTTTACAGAACACATTGAAAATGCCTCAAATTCTCTCTTCTATAGGAAAGGGATACTGTTATGATATCCAATAGATAATGACTCCTGGATGGAGATTAAGCCAAAAAGATGATCCAGATTTCTTTACTTTTCTTTTCTTTTTAAGATTTATTTATTTACTTTGGAGAAAGAGAGTGCAAGTGGGGGCAGGGCCCAGAGGGAGAGGGAGAGAGAAGCTTAAGCAGACTCCACACTGAGTGCAAAGCACAAGGTTGGGCTTGATCTCAAGACCCCAAGATCACTACCTGAGTCAAAACTAAGAGTCAGATGCTTAACTGACTACACCACCCAGGCACTCCTAGACAATCCAGATTTCTAATCAAAGAACCCATCGACAAAGAAAAACACTGACGCTGTAGAGGGAAAGAAACGGTGAAGGAATGTAGTATATATTCAAGTTACAAATAATGTATCTTTTTTATAATTCCCTGCTAATCAAATTTCTCAATTATCTATTCCACATCACGTATGAGATCCTCCTATCTAGCTATCCCAAAAATTTAAGGGAAAATTGTGAAGACTAAATAAAGAACTTGCACAGTGCATGGCACTTAGTAACATTCATCTAAAAACTTGTTTTACTTTAAGGGTTTTGTTATTACCCTGACGGTCTACTGCTCTAAGAATAACATTTCTGAAACATACAGAAAAGCAAAAAGTGTACAACTTCCTTGTATTTTTATTTTTTTTATTCATGCACATTATACATGCCCCATACATTATTGGCCATATAACTTCTGCAGTGGTTGTCAAAAAAGGGAAGACATTTAATCCTAATGAATGCCCCAGATTATACAGAGTCCCTAGGATTATACTTAACCATAAGGATAAACATCACGGTAATGCATTAACATGATTGCACGACCGTGCACCTAAAGCTGACAAGAACATAAGAAAAATGAATGAGGTGCCAGTGTATTACCATTGGAGGGAGCAGCCATTCTCTGTTGAGCGAATAGATGGGAAAGGTCAAGGATCCAGACTTAGGATAGTAATTAAGAGATAATGGCAGAGACCAAAGAGAACCAATGCAGAAACTGGCAATCATTTGGCAGGTAACAAACCCGCCAACTAAGGAGGTTACAGTTAAGGTAAAGACAAGGATCTGGTGATTCAACCTCTTGCTCGGAACTGTTGCACTAACAGAGATATTTAAATGCTTTTCTAAATTACTTAAAAGTAAAATCACATTTTTAAAAGTTCATGTCATTATGACATTACAACCAATTTTCTTCTTCAAGGAAAAAAAAGTTACATAAAGAACTGCACTCTAAAATTAGAACAATGAAGTACCTTTTTCACCTTATTAATTGGGGCGGGGGGGCAAGGGAAGTAACACTAATATCCAATCTAAGAAGGATACGTAAAACAGTACTAGTAATACTATCCTCTTGAAAAGCAATTTGACCAAATGTTTCAAGACTAATAAACCCTCATATCCTTTGGCTCAATATCACACATCTGGGAATCTGCCCTAAGGAATTAACTGAAAATATGAAGAAATCTATATGCTCAAAGGTGTTTTCTGCAACATTTCTTGTAATAGTGAAAATTAAGTATAATGGTAACAGAAAATATTTAATATAACATTAAGTTAAAAAAAAAAACAAACAAGATTGAGCATATACTAAAAATAGGATATAAAACATCATATGAACAAGGCTGTAAAAAAACTCCAAAATGATGACTATTAGAGTGGTGGTTTCAAAGTATGTTTTTTCCATTGTCTAACATTTCTGAAATGTTATTCTACTTTTAGAATTAAAATAAATTATATTTTTAAAATATGTACCTCAAAAGATTACATACTGTATTATTTCATTCACATAATATTCTCATAATGGCAAAACTAGTGTTGGGTAGGGTTGTGAATACACAGAGGTGATGCTAGGGAATTCTTTGGTGGTGATAAATAGTTCTGAATCTTGATTATGGTGGTTACACAAAACTATACATGGGATAAAACTGTACAGAACTACACACTTACACAGAAATGCAGGTTTTTAAAAATGGTGAGATCTGTGTATGGTTTATAGTCTAGTTAACACAAATGTACCAATATCAACTTCTTGGTTTTCATATTCTATAACAGCTACGTAAGATATCACCACTGGAGAAACCGAGTAAGGAGTATATAGGACACTATTGTTTTTGCAACTTCCTATGAGTCTCTACCTCAAAATAAAAGTGTTTTTTTTTTTTTAAATACATGTGCTTGTGAATATATTATGCTTTTTTTTTGAGGGGGTGGGAGATAAAGGAATGTAAAATGAGCCATGAAATACAGAATTTCCAAGACACTACTACATACTAACTATGCACAAAACCACATATGAGGCAAATAGCAGTCTTTAGATTGAACCATAACTTACTTAGGTCAGGTTTTAATAAAAGGCTTTAATAAAAGGCTTCAATTTAAATGAAAGTATCAGTCAATTTTCAGAATATGCTTAACTGAATAGTTCTGAATCTCAAACCCTATACTTATATATTCCATTTAGCAACAGCCCTCAGAATCCTCTCCCTTGCCAGAAAAGTTTCAACAGATAGAAATATGATTTTCTTACATATATTCAATTTAAATACATAAATGACTAATATAGACAAAAGATATAATAGTTCATGACCTCTAGTTTGTGCTACTTGACAGCAACCACATCCATCTTAACCCTCCGTCTTAACCTCAATGCCTAAAATGGTTCTTGATACCTGGGCTCGCAAGAACCATTTACTGACTCACCAACTCAGTGAATGAATTCATGTTCTAGCCAAGATTCAATGCCCAAGTCCCTCCAGCTTTAACCAAGAATGGGACATAGAAAGTAAGAGGTCAGAGAAAAAAAGGCATGAATTTAGCTAGGGACCAGCTAAATTCACCAGATCAAAAGATTACATTAACCAACACTTCACCCTAGTTTATCAGGATAAAAAGTGACCTTAGGAAAACCTTGAATCATTTCGTCCTATCACCTAAGTCTTAAAAGAATTGTTTAATAACTAGAAAAAGAATTGAACTAGTATCAGAAAGTCCACTTCACTAATCTTCATCATCTAATGTTTTCAAGAAAACCAAATTTTCTTTGCTATAGGCAAATACATCAAATTTTTGATCTAAAAAAACTTAGCTAGAGTTATACAAAGCATTAAAAACCCCTTCCACACAAGCTCTAAGCTCTCAATGATTATATGTACATAATTATATATATGTAAATATAAACACAAAATACATAAATAACATGACTACAATAGAACTACCTTATAAAACACTCGTCAGGGGTGCCTGGGAGGCTCAGTGGGTTAAGCCTCTGCCTTCGGCTCAGGTCATGATCCCAGGGTCCTGGGATCAAGCCCCACACATCGGGCTATCTGCTCAGTAGGGAGCCTGCTTCCCCCCCCTCTCTCTGCCTGCTTCTCTGCCTACTTGTGATCTGTCAAATAAATAAATAAAATCTTTTAGAAAATAATAAAATAAAACACTTGTCAGACAGCAATTCATGTCTATGTTGTTAGGTTTTTAAAATGATTTTATTAGTTTATTTGGGAGAGAGAGAGGGAGAGAGCACAAACAGGGGTAGAGGCAAGTGGAGGGAGAGGGAGAAACAGGTTCCCCAAGGAGCAGGGAGCCTGACCTGGGGCTTGATCCGAGAAACCTGAGATCATGACCTGGGCTGAAGGCAGAAGCTTAGCTGACAGAGCCACCCAGGCACCCCGATGATAATTATTTATTCATTCAAAAGTCCAAGGTACTGACAGTGTAACAGTGAACAAGTCACAGACAAGACCCTGAGATTACAGTCTATCTAGTAACCTAAAAGGCAAGCATAACTAGTAAAAAGAATATTAAGAAAACCAGGGTTTAAATTCCAATGCTACCTCTTATTAGCTATGTCTCTGAGTCTTTATTTCCAGGACTTTAAAATAAAATCATAAAATATAAAAATGCTTAGCAATCTAGAAGGCCCTATACAAATGTAAGGTATATTACTATACTTAAGTTTTTCATCAAGAAAAAATAAAAAACACTAGGATACTTCCCTACAAGTTATTTACTACTTGTAAGGGGAAAAAAGTAACTATACAGTAAATAAACCAGATAAGACCTTCAGCAAAATTTAAGAAAACAGGATACTAACCTCCAGGGGTTTATTTGTAAGCTCTAATCTATACAATTTTAAAGTGCTATTAAAAATCACTCTGCAGGGGCGCCTGGGTGGCTCAGTGGGTTAAGCCGCTGCCTTCGGCTCAGGTCATGATCTCAGGGTCCTGGGATCGAGTCCCGCATCGGGCTCTCTGCTCAGCAGGGAGCCTGCTTCCCTCTCTCTCTCCCTCTCTGCCTGCCTCTCCATCTACTTGTGATTTCTCTCTGTAAAATAAATAAATAAAATCTTTAAAAAAAAAAAAAAATCACTCTGCAGAGACGCCTGGGTGGCTCAGTGGTTTAAAGCCTCTGCCTTCAGCTCAGGTCATGATCCCAGGGTCCAGGGATTGAGCCCCGAATCCGGGCTCTCTGCTCCACGGGGAGCCTGCTTCCTCCACTTTCTCTGCCTGTTTCTCTGCCTACTTGTGATCTCTGGCAAATAAATGAATTAAAATCTTAAAAAAAAAAAAAATCACTCTGCAAAATTAATACAGCAAAACAAACAGCAGAATCATATCTACAAAGACTTCAAATATTGGAATTATCAGAGACCATGTATAAAATAAGTATATTTAATAGGTTTTTAAGAAATAAAAGATAGCTTGACAACATGACCAAGAAAAAGTATAAGACTACCAAAAATTAATAAGGATAAAGCAGTTGTAAAAAGAACTACATGAAACTTCTAAAAATGAAAAAGGTATAGTAAATAAAACTTTTATTTTTTTTGAAGATTTTATTTATTTATTTGACAGAGAGACAGAAAGAGAGGGAACACAAGCAGGGGGAGTGGGAGAGGGAGAAGCAGGCTCCCCACTGATGTGGGGAACCAGATGTGGGGCTTAATCCCAGGACCCTGGGATCATGACCTGAGCCCAAGGCAGACGCTTAACGACTGAGATACCCAGGCGCCCCTAGTAACATGCTACAGCATGGATGAACCTTGAAGACATTACGGTAAGTGAAATAAGCCAGACACACAGAAGGACAAATAGTGTATAATCCACTTATATGAGGTACCTAGAATAGTTAAATTCATAGAAAAAGAATGTAACATAGTTCTTGCCAGGGGCTGGGTGGAGGAGACAATGGGAAATTATTGTTTAATGGGCAGATTTCAGTTCCTGATGATAAAAAAAAGTTCTGGGGATGGACAGAGGTGACAGTGAATGTACTTAACATCACTGAACACTTTCAGATTTCAAGTGGTAAATTCTACTTATGCATATTTTACTATAAAAAAGAACATAATATTTAAAGTGAAAAAAATTTTTAATTCAATAAACTAGCTGAACACAAATGAAGCAAGAATTAACTAACTGGAAGAAAGGATCTAATTATCCAGAACACAACACAGAAAGACAAAGAAATGGAAAATAGCAAAGACAGGTTAAGAAGCGTGGAGGCTAGAGTAAGAAGACCAACTTCAAATACAAGTGAGGAGAAAATGGCCAAAATTTCTCCAAAATGGTTGAAGACACCAAAATGGTTGAAGACATCAATCGTCAGATTCCATGGCCTAGTGAATTCCAAGCTTGATAAATAAAGAAAAATCAACGTCTAGACATATCAAGATGAACATGTGGAAAACAGATTCGAAATATTCTAAATATAATTTAATAAAAGAATGGCAATTAGATGGATTACAGAGTTTTCAACAGCAATAAAAGCCAGAAGAGAATGGAATAAGATCTATAATGAACAAAGAAAAATAATAACTGCTAACATAGGATGCATACTCAGAAAACCCATCTTCAGGAATGAGATGTAGATAAAGACATTTTCAAACAAACTAAGCATTTTCCAACAACAGACCCTCACTGAAGAAAGTTCTAAGAGATACATTTCAGGCAGAGAGAAAATGATCTTAGACCCCAAACAAGAGGTCTGAGATGCAAATGAAAATGATTAGCAAAGATACTTGTAAAGCAGAGGCAAATTAAAGGAACAGTGTTTAAAAAAGTAATCATATCTAATTTGTTGGGAGTCAGGGAAAACTAAAATAAAGGAAAACTACATTAAGTTTAACTTCCAAACTGGAAGAGAGAGGGAAATGAAATTTTCTTTAATTCATGAAAATTAAAAGGAAAAAGGAATGATTAACACAAAATTTAGATGGTGGTTTCTTAGGAAGCAGGTCAGAGAACACAAGTGGTAAGGAGTATAAATTGACTTCAGAGATACAGTCAATGCAATTTATTTTACGATTGTTTAAGTTGTATATTCAGTATACTGTATGCTTTTGTAACAAAAGTAAAGTTTTTAAATCAACACAAAAGAAAAAAATCAAGACCAGTGATCACTCTCTAAAAATCTAGAATACTTCACAAACCTTGGTCTTAAAAAATTGAAACAACACGGGCGCCTGGGTGGCTCAGTGGGTTAGGCCGCTGCCTTCAGCTCAGGTCATGATCTCAGAGTCCTGGGATCGAGTCCCACATCGGGCTCCCTGCTCAGCAGAGAGCCTGCTTCCCTCTCTCTCTCTCTCTGCCTGCCTCTCCATCTACTTGTGATTTCTCTCTGTCAAATAAATAAATAAATAAAATCTTAAAAAAAAAAATGTGTAAAAAAAAAAAAAAATTTGAAACAACAGGGGCGCCTCAGTGGGATGATCTGTTAAACTTCCAACTGGGTTTGGGTCAGGGAGGTGAGATCAAGCCTGTGTGCACCTGCACAAGCGTGGAGTCTGCTTAGAGTTTCTCTCTCCCTCTCCCCTTGTCCCTCCCCCCAACAGGTGCACGCCAGCTCCAACGCGCCCTCTCTTTCTCTCTCTCTCTCTCTCAAATAAGTAAATAAATCTTTCAAAAAAACTGAAACAATAAAAATTTTATTTCATTTAAGAAATACTTACCGAGGGCCTAATTTTGCCTATAAATGAGCTGAGGGATGACATGAAGATTTCTAACATCCCTTCTCCGTGTCTTCCTAACCCTTGAGAGCAACACTATCTAATACAGTAGTCACTGGCCGCCAAGTGCGGCTATTCACGTTGAAATCAATTAAAATCAAACAAAATTTCAAATTTAGTTCCTCTGTAACACCAGACACATTTTAGTGCTCAGTAGCCGTATGAGGGCCACTAGACTGAACAGCAAAGATACAGAACACTTCCATCATTACAGAAAGTTCAATTAGACACTGATACTATATTTTTAACATGTGAAATATACTGATAATTGAATAATCTTAAATGTAAAAGAACATCTTAAATTGATTAAATCTCCTCTTAAAGGCATTTTATTTCTATGAAACTACAGCTCCTTGATTAGTATTCAAAACAGTTTGCTCTCTGTTAAAAACATATAAAAGTGTCAATAATTGTCCACCATCCCCACAGAAACCAACAGAACACTGCATTTTTTTTAAAAAAATGAGTCAAAATGAAGCAGTTAAGCACAGTGCCACTAAACTGCCATGCAAGCCATGTCCTAGAGATATGAAAAATCCATAGGATGAACATACGGCCCTTGGGGGCACTAATTTTAGTTGACTTTAAGACACTGTTTACATATACATAAAATACCAAAACATGAAATTCATGTGAATTTTTAAAAATAAAACTCTACAGGAATCATGAAATTTTCTACTTATAGCAGGACACTTCGGGCTACCTCTCCAGACTTCTGAGCATACCATTCATTTCTGCCAATAGGAATACTTTGGAGGAAAAATCTAAGCATTGTTAGAATAAACGTATTCCATATGATCTTTTATTTAGAATGAACAGTAATATACAACAAAACTCTATAAAACAATAACATCCTTAATATCGAAAGAAGAAAAACTCCAGTCTTCTTTAAAATTAAAAGACAGAGGGCCAAAGCTATTTCAGCCTAATCTGAAATTTTGCTTTAGGCATTCTAACATATTCAGTATTTCTACAGCACTCCCAATTTTTAAAGTTACTTAACCAAAACACTAAAAGGAAACAAATGTTAAACCTTAATTTAACATTTAGGCTAGATCTGCACCTTAAATTTTCTGCACCCCCACCCCCATGCTGCTAAGTGAAGAAGGGAGTCAAAACGCTCCTCATCTAGACAACTGAATGCAATTTCAATAGCGCTTATGCTAATAATTGGTTTGTGTCCCCAGGAGGACTTCTGTGGCTCCACTTACATAACCCATTATGCAAAGTGCTGAACCATTCTTTCTCTAGAAAGCATTCTGAATACTGATATTTGTACAAGGTTTACTTGCTTTATTAAATAAAAAAGCTTTCCTTGATCTAGCTTCAAAGATCTTCCCCGCAAAAGAGGTGAAAAGGAAAGCCAATTTCTAATATTTCATTATATCAAAGGCCAGTTATTTATCTTGTTGACTAATCAACAGAGTAATGACTTACAGCAGCACCCCCAGGCAGCACCCCCCCCAGTTCACCGGTTTCCTCTTGGGACTCTGGTTGAGAAATACAGCCCTAAATAATCTGAAGTAACTTGTATGAACTGAAAACAATCTGAACTGCTCCTTGAAAGTCTTAATGTAAAACTCGACAACATTAAACTAATTCAGCAGTGATGAGAATCAAAATACAGTCCCTATAGGGTAAAAGAACAGTAGAATGTACCCCCAAACCTAACTTGACTATGTATAATATACTGGATGAGTAATCTCCCCCAATTCCCTGGCTCCGTTTAAGCCAAGATTTTCAGATTCCACAGAACCATCATCTTAAGAACAAAACTGGAAGACCAGCATAGAGCTGCCAACTTTTATTTTGCCAAGAACATTTAAAAAGAAAATAACTACCAATTACCACCACCATTATTTCATAAAAGAATTAATATGCTTATATCAAAAATGGTAAAAGATAATTTTAGGGGAAAAAATTATCTTTTAAATTCAACAGATTTAGCTTCATGAAAAGTGAATCCATTCTCATTTCAGACAAGTGAAAAAAAACTCTGTCATGGACGGACACCTCTCCACAGTCCAGAACTGGGGAACCACAGGTGTAAGCAGCTAACTCCCACTTGGAAAAAGAAAACAACAGTAGGACAAGCCCAAACCAAATATTAACCTCTTCAATAATGAGGAAGTAGAAGCTCCGAGAGGTTTAGGGACTCTCCCATCATCGTATACTGAGAAATCTGACACAGGTCTGTCTAATTCCCAAGTCAGAATTACTAACCATTATGCTAAGTTTCCTCTAATATTCTTTCAGTGGTATAAAGATCCATCCTAAGCCAGTCACCTTTGTGACCAATGACAACTGAAGAATTTCCAAGACAGCTGGCTAGATGTGTACTTCCCTGGCCATCACTCAGAGACCGAAGCTAAATGGAACTCCTGACCTTTGCCTCATTAATACCAGGCTCACTGCAACTAAGCCAACCAGCCCAGACAAAGCAGACACAACACCCCTGCCTCCAACGGGACTGACGCAGGACTCAGGACATTCCCAAGAGCCTGTGATATAGTAAAAAACATATTTCTCAAAAAAAAAAAAAAAAAGGAATGTGTTAATCCTCAAGAAGGAAATAAACATTTCCCTGGAAATGCAGTCTAAAAATAATAACCTTGCCCTCCAGAAGTTACAAATCTGAGCCTCATTCTACAAACTATTACAATCTTTTACATATTAACACACCGGTTCCCCATATTTAAATATCAAACAGAAAACTACATGCAATTCCATAAGTCTATAGTCCTTAGTTTCCAAATAAAAATACATAATTTTTATATATGTATCATTACATTATGGACAAAAGTATCTTACCATTCCATCCCTCTAGGATAATCAGGACATGAAAGACAAAACTACCTGTGTTGATCAGTACTTATAAAAGAGAGTTGGGAGAAAAATATGTAATTAAATACCATTTTCCAGGGCACCTGGGTGGCTCAGTGGGTTAAGCCTGGGCCTTCGGCTCAGGTCATGATCTCAGGCTCAGATCATGATCTCAGGGTCTCGGGATCAAGCCCCTGCAGCAGACTCTCTGCTCAGCAGGGAGCCTACTTTCCCCACTCTCTGGCGCCTCTCTGCCTGCTTATGATCTCTCTGTCAAATAAGTAAATAAAAATCTTTAAAAAAGATAAATAAATAAATACCATTTTCCAGGAAAGGCACTACTAGCAGCCAGTAGAAATAGGAGGGACAAAAATTGTATTTGAATATTCAAAGGCCTTTGATATTGAAACCAAAATTGAAAGTCACAAATATGAATAAACAGAATACCTGTCAGAGATCTGCATCCAAATCCTCACATATCACTTGCCAACAAATGCCCAAAAGAAATGACCAAACAGCTCTTAAGTAACTAAAGCCTAACACTCTGGAACAAGTGAGTCTGAAAGAGTTCATCCTCCATGAAATGGGGTAATGATAGCATTATTTTATTTCCCAATTGGATTTTCCCATGATCAGATTCTTTGTACTCCATCTGAATCTGCAACGAGAGGGAGCAGAATACAGTACAGACTATCTTTTCCTTCTGTTTTAAACAGATGCCATCTAAAATAAAGGCTCATTTTTTTTCTTTCCTTGTAAACTCCCTCTCAGCTCTTTCATCTCTTTATACAGACTCAACTAGTACATCTATTTGTATTATTCTCTACACTCATGTTTAACATATGCCCAGCACTGACCTCTCTCATGAACTACAAACCCACATTTCCAAAAGCCTCTGGGCAATTCCAATGTTTTGCAAGTATAAAAAAAACGCAACATATTCAAAACTTATCTTATTATGCACCTCTTTGCCTATATTTGTACTAAGAGTACCACCATCCCCGTCACATACATTTAAAATGAATGTAATTTGCAACTTCTAGTTTCTCCAAACTTTCCCCAACAAGCCCTCCTCCACCCACCCCATCTCAATGCCACTGTCCTTACCCAGTATGGATACTATATTGAAAGCTGGCTTTCTACCTCAAACCATTTCACATACTACACTATTAGACCTAGTAGTTTCTCAATACCTCCTAAATGCTGAACTCTTAAATACAGCATTTAAACATGCTCCTCAACCCAGACCCACTTAGAATTTCAAACCTCATCCCTTATTTCCAAAAATGAACCCTATATTCTAAGCAAGCCGTCCACTAAATTTTCAATGAACTTTCCCACCTCCACCCTTGTGCTTACATCACTCCCTTTATTTGAAAAGCCTTCCTCCACCTACTCCCGACCCCTAAAATTCTTATTTTAGAAAAGTCTTACCCTCTGCAATGTGAAACTCAGGCTGTCAGTTCACTGAGACGTAGCATGATATAATGGAAATGCATGGGCTTTGGCACCAAGCAGACCTGGATTCACACTGAGGCTCAGCTACTTAATACACTGGAGCACTGCCCTCCTTATTAATTAAGAAAGATGTTTTTATGTTGTTATGAAGCTTGGGAAATGTATGGAAAGCAACTAGCACAGAGCACGATGCTAAGTGCTCAATAGCTTCAGAGTACTTCTTTACCTCCACCACTTTCCACTTTTTAGCTGATTAGTCCATTAAAAATGAACCCAGTTTCCTTTCCTACAGCTCCAAACTTTAGGTCAAGCCCCTCACACAGTATTTACATTTTTATGTAAATATCTTACATCCCCTTCTAGATTTCAAATTCCTGAAAACCAAATACTTAATCTTTGTACCCTATAATGCCTAAAACGTGTTTTGCATGAACCACACAACACCCACCTATGATTAGAAAAAATCTGTAATATGTTTAAGCAATACAATTTACCTCTTCATGATTTCTGACATACCTTAGAAAATTATTGCCAAAACATGAATTTTAAAGGTTATGGCTGTATATTTGTTCCTACATCGTTGCCCAACATCGCTTGATGCCTAACATAGCAAAAATTCAGTACCCACAGGGGTGCCTGGGTGGCTCAGTGGGTTAAAGCCTCTGCCTTCGGCTCAGGTCACAATCCCAGGGTCCTGGGATGGAGCCCGCATTGGGCTCTCTGCTCCGTAGGGAGCCTGCTTCCTCCTCTCTCTCTGCCTGCCTCTCTACTTGTGATCTCTGTCAAATAAATAAAATATTTAAAAAAAAAAAATTCAGTACCCATTGACTTGAATAATACAATAAAATTTACAATGCAAATATTCATATTCATTTATTTATTAAATATTTATTGAATGGACTTGAACATAACAAAATTTACAGTACCTAAAGGTATGTGAAATTCCCTGATCACCTCTTTACAATTCTTCAAATATTTCCCTTCAAAACACATTATCTATCATACTCTCACTGTGGATCCATAATCATATCTAACTTGACCCCTTTTGCACATTTTCTCAATTCCAAAATTCCAACCATAAGCTCTAAACAATCAAGTACTTCCAAAGGCTAAGAATCTACAATTTCTATCTAAATCTAAAACTTGGGCAACTAATCTTCCCTCCACAACTTCTTCCAGGGACTTCCAGGGACTTCAAAAATCAACCACCCTTTGACCACAATCAATAAAGGAATAAAAGAAACAATTTTTTTAAAAGTCATCCACACTTTGCCTGCTGAAAATCAACAACACTGAAATACATTTTCTTTTGCACAGGAGAGCTCACTGAACTTACCACTTCAGTCTATTTTCCCTATTACCTCCCCTTCCAGTAGTGGGAGGAGAGAGAATGAGGTAAGTACCTAAAAAACTACAGTATAAGTCCTAATAGAAGCACAAGATAAGAAACGCAGTTAAGTGTCATGATTCACAAAGGTGGTTTGTGTATAATTTACACTGCAAAAACAAAAACAATGTAGACAGTCACAACCACACTCTCTTGTGATCCTAATTTAAAAATCACTATTAAATGCGGAAAACCCTTATCGCCTACAAACCTTCCAGCAGTTCACCACCTGAAATCTGTTCACTAAAAAAACTACCTACTTCACTTTCTCCTCTAAACATTCTCAACTTATCCGAGGTAAATACCCCAAAATATAGGTTAAAACACACGCACACTCATCACCTCTGTCTACCTATGTGAACCTCTGCATTGCAGCACAACTCTTAACAGTATAGGGGACCTCTGAGGAGTTACTGACAAAAATGTTTTTTTAGAAGTTAAGGAAAATGACAGATCCAAATATGAAAGTATACAAACTTCGGGGAAGAGGGTGTGCAAGTAATTCTCCAACTCTCTGTAACCAGTTCGTGCAATAGCCGCAGACTAAACTCGCCATGCCACCAGAATAAGGAGTGCATATTAGAGAATAGCATCCTTTTATTAAGCCTGCAGGAAAATAAGGGAACTTTTCTTAACTACTGATTTTCCCCAAGCAAGCTGTTTTCCTAAATGACTTCGGCAACAGCTCGAACAAGCTTTCCAGTGAGTAAAAGACCATGGGAGGCACGCTGGTGCCACACTGACCTACGTATTCAGAACCGGTGCCGGGCGCAGTCCAAATCGATCCCAGGGCAACCCCGTGGCGGGTCTGGATGTTTGCAAAAGATCCCCGGCATCTACGCATGCATCGCCCAGCCCAGAGACTGAGGAGACGACACCCCTGGGACCCGGGCTAGTTACCGACCCCAGGACAGACCCGGGGGACGCCAAAGTCGAGAACCGGAGCCCAAGATTGAGTCTGGTGTCCAGATTCCCGGCCCCAGGTCGCCAGAGGAAACCAAATCGGAGAGGCAACGCGGAAGACTTGGGGGAGCAGAAATGAGGAGGTCGGGTGGACCGAGGCCCGGCCCATCCCCACTCTCAAGTCCCAACCGCTACAACAACTCCAGGAACCCCCTCTCCGGCTCCGCCCCGCCCACCCCAAAGCCCCGCCGCCCGCTGCTTCCCGCCGGGCGGACTCGGCGGGGACCTCTGCGGTAGACAAGCCCCATCCCCGGATCCCGACAGCCGAGCCCGCAGCATAGAGCGGGCGGCAGGGGCCCGAGAGCACAAGTCCTGACGCGGCCCGCGGCCGTCCGGCGGCTCTCCCTCGGCCACTCACCGGCGGCCCGGGCGCTGGGAGGAGGCAGGCACGGGTCGGCAGCCGCGGACCCCGGGGCTCCAACCCAGGCAGGAGTTCCTACTCGAAGCCGATCGAGGCTCAGCAGCTGTGCCTACAAGGCCTCTCTCCGGCCCGAACCTTGGAAAAGCACTTCCGGGGAAGCGGGGGAGGGAAGCGTTTTGGCACCGGAACTGCTCGCGGGCTGGAGCTGCCAGGGCTTCCCAGGCGGGGCGAGGCGGGGCGAGGCGGGGCGAGGCGGGGCGGGGCGGGGCGGGGCGGGGCGCGGCGGGGCGGGGCCTCTCCCGCTGAGCGCCGTAAAGCCGCCCCCAGAGTCGTCACTAACCCTTTCTGCCCCGAGGCCCCTCGGATCTCCGAGGGGGCGGCTGCGTGCCTGACTGCTCTTCCAGTTAGTCCACTCCAGCCACCTAATTTTACGGACCACGAAACAGAGGATAGGAGAATTTTGGTGCACGCGTCCGCTGTATACAGCCGGCCTCCCGACTTTCCAGTATTCTCTCCACTCCGGTCGGCCTCCTTTAAGAATAGTGATAGTTGGGCGCCTGGGTGGCTCAGTGGGTTAAGCCGCTGCCTTCGGCTCAGGTCTTGATCTCAGGGTCCTGGGATCGAGTCCCGCATCGGGTTCTCTGCTCGGCAGGGAGTCTGCTTCTCTCTCTCTCTCTCTCTCTCTCTGCCTGCCTACTTGTGATCTCTCTCTGTCAAATAAATAAATTAAATCTTAAAAAAAAAAATAAAAGAATAGTGATAGTTGACATTTATTGAACGCCTACTATGTGACAGCACTGTATTACGTATGCGCTTTGGGCGCTTAACTCGGTCAATCATCTCCAAACCACTTGAGGTTGTTGCTCTTACCTGTATCAAGCAGAGGAAGAAGCCGGTCAAGGTACCAAACCCAATGCCACGAACAGTGGCTCTCGATTTTAACTTGTGTGTGTAAATCTCATCTACCCCTAACAAAATTTTTAAGATCTTTAAGGGCAGGAGGCAAATTATAGTCCTATATTTCAGCATCATTTGAATTTGAACAGAAGCCAAGAGCCAGGAGACCCTGGAATTTTACTGCCTGCATCCTATTAGGTACTTTTACTTTCTCGCCTTGAGCAAGTTGCTTGACTTCTTTAAGCCTCGCTTTCCTCATTTGCGTGTGTGCGTATACATTCATGGATAATCACCTCTGGATTGTGTAGGAATTCAAAATGAACCTGCGCAATAAACACTTAAGTGTACCTGGTACCAAGCAGGACTGGATAAAAGTCAACAATTCTCCTGGGTCACCATCAATAGGAAGGATTTCTCCTCCTGTGGATCACTCTAATGGGGGCAGTTTGGAAAACTGGGTTAGCAATAGACAACAGAAAAGATTAGAAATAAAGAGTAGAGGGTTTTGCAATAAGAAAAATGAAGGTAGGTAAGCCAAAGAATATCCTGGGGCCAGCCTGGACACTTGTGAGGCTGGGAGCTGAGACAGTCTGAGGACCCTCAGGGTCAGATGCCAAGCAGGGAAAGAAGTTAAAGAAAAAGGGAATTCCTCAGCCACAAAATCAGGAAGGCACAGAACATCTGAAGCAGATTCCCTCCCTATCTAGGGCCAGACTATTGGAGGGAGGGTGGGGGATCCTCTTAACAGGCATCCTGTCTGCTTGTAACAAATTTACAAGCATCTCTTAAAACTGTGGGGGAGGAAGGTTTTTTTTAATTTTCTACTAAGAAAGGCAGGAAAATGGAAATGGTTCAGAACCCGTTATTATGAATTTAAGATGTAAACAATGCCTTTGCCATTGGCTTTATTTACAGCGCTGTCCGCTGTCTTGCTTGTTTATTTTATTTTTGTGTTTGCAGAAGTGTTGGTAAATACTTCCCAGATACCCAAATTTAAACAGCCTTTCGTGCTTCACAGTGTGAAGAAGTGAAAAACAGAGCCTGGATTGGCAGAACTCACTAATTGCTCTTTCCACATAGAAGCCTAGATGGACAGTCAGAAGGAATCCTGAACTTTGTCAGGCTTCCCACAGGACTCAGGTAGACTAAAGATCTGTTACCAAACAGTTACCTAACGAGTAAATGGCCCAGTCAGAATTTGAATGTGGGCCTGTCTCCTCAGATGCTTTGCGCTCACTATGCCAGTGGTTTTCAAACTGCTAAATGCTGCTGAATTACCAGAGTTCTTGTTAAAACACAGATTGCTGGGCTCCACCTCCTGGATTTCACTTAACCACGCTAGTTCTTCTTGGAGGTGTAGTCCATAGACTAGCAACATCAACATCGTCTGTAAACTTGTTAAAAATGCAAATTATTAGGCCCCATTCCAGACCTGATGAATCAGAAACTCCAGGGTGGGGCCCCGCAATCTGTGTTTTAACAGGCCTTGCAGGTGATTCTGCCACATTCTCAAGTTGTAGAAACACTGCACTCTACCATCTTGTCTTCCACAATTCCCAACAGGAATAACTCCACTGAAGCAAAAGTTTTCCCATTGAATTAAATGATGTGTGCAAGCACTTTTATTCATGTTTTGCTCTCAGTGGGAGCTAAGGCTAGAAAAAAAAAAATGAGTATTCATGGAGAACTCTTTTTTGATTATTTTACATCTGTACTAAAATTCAACCAGATAATACTGGGTTAGGGTGGACCTAATCTTATTTGGGAACTACTCTGTGGCAGGACTTTCCATGCATTTTCTAAATTAATCTTCACTACACCAGTATAAGGTTTTATGGTCTTAATTTTACAGACGAGAAAAACTGAGACCTAGATGAAGTAATTGACTTAAGGCCACATTCATACCGAAAGGGCAGAAATCTGGATTGTTCAAACAGAGATTTCCCTAATTCCAGAACTCATGCTCACTCCACTTCGTGGCAGGAGCTTGGAGAACCAATTTCCAGTGTGGGCTCCACCACCCAAACTATGCAACATTGAGTAAGCGACTTAATCTCTATTTCAATTTCTCCATCTATAAATAATGTTATCATAAATCTTCCCCTCCCACACTGGAATGTCAGAACAAATGAGGAAATAAAAGTATAAGCACTTGGAGCTTTTTGAAGAAAAACAGTAAAAAGGCAAGTTATTACAGTATTGTATATTTAACCCAGGGTTGCTATGTGAGTCTGAGCACTGAATCTTTTCCTGGTTATCTGCTGATTCATACATAAGAGGTTCAAAGGCTATACTTGATGCCAAAGAAAAAGTTGTTTGACTTCATTTGTCAGTGCCTTCTAGAAGTTAAAGAAGATGACAGAGGGTTTTATGTATCTCTTCTAAAAATTACAGGGAATCTCTCACCAAGTTCCTAGGCTCCAGGTTATTGCCCAATGGCTGGCCCACCCTCATTCTAGAGATCTTTCCTCCAAACCCTTTTCTTCTCCCCATTACAGGCAGCCCTCCACCCTCCTGCCTCCACCCACTACGCAAAGATTTAAAATTCCTCTTTATTATGTAGAAGGATTTAGCTCAATCCTCCTCTCGGGCCAGACTCCAGGCCTATCTTTGTTGACAGAATCACCAGGTTGCACAAATCCAGGGGGTACCATTCATGAAGAATACAACCTGAATGGTGCTCAAAGGGGTGCCAATTGCACAAGCCACAATAGCAATGGTCCCCCTGCAACCGTGCAAGGCTTGGCCCTGTCCATGCCGAGCTCCCACCCCAAAAATCCATTAAGGTGTTTTGTGAAACAAAAGAGCCATCTACTTGGGTGTCCACCATTTGCCAAGCTTTCAAATAATAGGCGTCTTTGTTTTTTTGTCTGTTTTAACCTAGGCCTGATCAAGTGCTTAACTCACCAGGCAGAAGTCCCTGGGTTCCACACTCTGCTCCAGCATTTTTCACTCTCTTCTGTGACATTATTGCCCATCTCCACATTAGACTTAATGAGTTTTGTAAAGACTTTTAGTCATGCCTTAGCGCAAGTTATTGGATGTATTTGCTGATTGGACTACCAACACGGTGTATCTGCTAGTGTAATTGGCTGACAGTTGACATTCAATGGCTCTCAAATGTGTTGTTTGACCACAGTCTTTTGTACTAAGAAATAAACTGAAAGGTAAAAATTAAGAAAAGAAATAAATTCAGTCAAAAAATTTTAATTGAGAAATATCATATCAAGTAAAAATCCCAATTTCCAGCATCTCTTGAGAATTCAGACACTCTGGCAGACTGGCTGTGTGCCCCACAAGGCGTCAGTGTCTTTAGCTCAGATGCAGCCTCCTTATCCAGGTAGTACAATAAGTCAGCCTCATTCACATGTAAAATCTTTGTGGTGGGCACTGAGTTTAGAGCCTCTGTCTGGTGTGTGGCGTTACATGGCTGTTTTGAAGAAACAAGTATAGAAGATTGCAGATTTCACAGGTGCTCATAACTACTTACTGCAATGTATTTTAGGGTAATTTTAAATTTTTTTTCCTGGCTAGACAATTGAGGGATACCATGTTGTACCGTTTCTAAACAAGCCAGGCAAATGGAGACATCAAATGATAAATATTACCACTGACATTTTAAAGGCATTGTAGCTAAAGTTACTTGTCAACAGCCTGGAAAATTGAAAAAACAAATAATAGCAAATACTTGAATAAATTTCATGATAACTAATTTAATGGAGTATGAGCCTTTTCTCCCCACTCCACCCCACCCCCACAAGCTGAAAATTTGAAAATACTGCAGTTCTAGTAAGTAATGGAGCCAGGATTAGAACCCAAGCAATCTGTCTCCACAACATGGTCTTGACCACTAAATTAATATTTACTGAGCCTTTCCCATGTGCTAGAGCCATGGCTGCCCCTCAACTCAGACTACCAGATTTATGGAAGAGTGCGTGCTATCGCTTCCAGATTTTTAATAGGTACTGTAATAAACTTAACACAGAATCTTCTCATCTCTCCCTCCCACCCCAAGTCATGTTGACATGTTTACAATCTTTACTTTTGAAATGTGTAAATCTAAAACTAAGTGAAAGAAATCTAAGACTTCTTTTAATTCCAATATAATTCTTGCACCAAGTTTGTTTTTATATCAAGTTACCGTGAACAGCCCTATGGATGTGGCAAACAAAAGATAGCTTTAAAACAATGGAAGCAATTGGAAGCAATATAATATTGACACTGGAAACCAATATCCATGGATAAATTGTGCTTGTGGGGGGAAATGGGAGATAACGAAGTCGAATTCAAGCAAAAATGTCACATTGACATAAATGCAGTGAAAGTTCAAAACTGAAAAAAAAAGTTCAAAAATGAGGATCTGGAACCCCTGGGTGGCCCAGTTGGATAAGCGTCTGTCTTAGGCTCAGGTCATGATCCTGGGATCCTGGGATAGAATCTGACATGGGGGTGGCGGGGGTTGGGGGGGTTTGCTCAGCGGGGAGCCTGCTTCTCCCTCTGCCTGCCACTCCCTCTGCCTGCCACTCCCCCTGCTGTGTGCGTGGACTCTCTCTTTCTCTCTCTGACAAATAAATAAAAAATAAAATCTTCAAAAATGGAGGATCTAAAAAGGAGTGGTCATCAATTTTTAATATATTTTACATTTAATTTTTAAGTAAACATCAAGGGAAAGTATTAGAACTGACCCCTCACTTTAAAAGCTTTCAAGAATTAAACTTCTGTTGTCCAGACTGGGCGGTTCTGTGAGTCTCGAGACCTTAAGAGGTCGCATTCCACCTTCATTGTGTCTCACGCAGCTGTGGCCCAATTTACTCAGCCTCAGTTTCTCTCTTTCTGCAAAATACGCACAATAAGTGCATCTTGTACCATAGAGATGTTGTGAGACGTAGCTAATAAATGATTATAAAGCACAGTTCTTTGAAGTATAAAGCACTGCATAATTACTAAATACTATAATAATCATCCTCATAATAATAGTAATTTTCAACCAACACATCAACCAGACCCAGATGCTTATTCACCTCGCAATTAGGCAAAAGTGTATATGCCACCTATGAAAAAAAGTAACAATCTTAAGCTACAGACGAGTTCCACCTCCTTCCTCTTCTCTTTGCAGAATGTGCAGTCAGTCTGCCAGAGACCCATCTCAGCTGCCTCACCTTCCAGCTGTATGAACCAGCTCGCACAAGAGCCTCTACTCCTTCCACCGTCAAATACAGCGACAGGAAAGCCCACTTCAGAGGACTGTTGTGAGAGGTTACATAGAGCTGAGCATAGGACCTGGCAGATCATAAGAGCTCACTGACTAGTAATCGTGCTGATGACTAACAGCAATATTTGAGAAGGACTAATAGCAGATAGCTATGTAACCATGTTTTACTGAATGAAAGAAGGAAAAATGGGCACACTCCGTTGGGAGGATGATCTGAGCTGCCTTCCAGATTATGAGAACATTTATCAAATAGAAGCATTTCATATTAAAATCTGATAGCAAAATAAAGACTGAGAAGAATTTGTGGTGGAGGGCGCCTGGGTGGCCCAGTGGGTTAAGCCGCTGCCTTCGGCTCAGGTCATGATCTCAGGGTCCTGGGATCGAGGCCCGAATCGGGCTCTCTGCTCAGCAGGGAGCCTGCTTCCTTCTCTCTCTCTCTGCCTGCCTCTCCATCTACTTGTGATTTCTCTCTGTCAAATAAATAAATAAAATCTTTAAAAAAAAAAAAAAAGAATTTGTGGTGGAATATAGACATATATATCTCTTTATATGTGGAATATTACATAGCTATAGAAAAGAATGAGATTGTGTCATCTGTAACAAAATGGCTGGAACTAAAGGTATTCAGTTAAGGGAGATAAGTCAGACTGAATGGCATTGTATGCTGACAGATGGGAGCCACACCTGTGGTGAGCATTGTATAATAGATAGATCTATCAAGTCACTATGTTGTACGCCTGAAACTAAGGTAACATTGTGTGTCGACTACACTCAAAAATTTTTTTAAAGATTTTATTTATTTATTTGACAGACAGAGATCACAAGTAGACAGAGAGGCAGGCAGAGAGAGAGGAGGAACAGGGAGCCTGATGCGGGCTTAATCCCAGGACTCTGGGATCATGACCTGAGCTGAAGGCAGAGCCTTTAACCCACTGAGCCACCCAGGCGCCCCGACTACACTCAAATTTTAAAAATTAAAAAGAAAAAAAGAAAAGGTGGGGGATTTTACTTTCCCAATGTGTTTATCTTAATAATTAAATGTGAAATAAATGACTACATTTTGGGTATAGATGATGAGGAGAAAAAATAGAGTAAAATGGAAAAGTACAAGGTTCCCCTATTCCCCAGCCTACTCCTCTATGCAGGTGGAACCAGTGTTAATGATTGGGTGTTCTCATTCCAGAACTTTTTCTGTGCATTTACATTCATGTAAACAGAACAGAATTACCTAATAGACAGACAAAACAGAATTACCCTATAGGCACCAATAAACCAGGACCCCAAAATTTTTACAAAGGCATAGATTTTTAAAAGTCAGAATTTGTTGAGACTTCCTTATGCTTATTTAATTTTAGCATGGTTTTAATCTTGAAGTAAATAATAAAGATATTATTTCATATGTACTGTTAGCTCTTTAGTACTTCAGACCTTTTTTAAGATATTAATCTTCCCTATTTAAAAAAATTTTTTTATTTAAAAGATTTTATTGAGAGGGAACACAAGCAGGGGGAGTGAGAAAGGGAGAAGCAGGCTTCCTGCTGAGCAGGGAGCTCGATGCCATGCTGGATCCCAGGACCCTGGGATCATGAACTGAGCCAAAGGCAGACCCTTAATGACTGAGCCACCCAGTCGCCCCCCCCAAACTTGCTTATAAAGGACATAAACACCTATATTTTGCAAAACATAAATATGATCATATTGTTTTGCAGCTTGCTTTATTTGTGTGAGTGATTTTAAACATGGTGCTATTTACTTACTGGCAACCCAAGTAAGAAGGAACTTTTCCGGTATCTATCATTTTAGTCCATCAAGAACTATCCCTGTATAAGGGCTTTATTAGAACAATTTAAGTTTCAAAAGCTTTCTTTCTTGGTAAAGCAAATTTCATTTTCCATCACATTTTCAAGCCAAAGTAATACAATCCTTTTTTAATCTCCTCAGAGTGTATGATGGAGAGAAACCCTGCCGACCAGGAGCTTTCTAAATGGTGACTATGGAGAGACGCCAAGGAAATCAAACAGTGCCAAGTGCAGAATCCTCAAGTTGCTCTCTAAACTAACAGAAATTCGTTTAGAAGTTGGATTTTACTGAGACAGGAAGCATTTCACCCACAAAGGTAGAGCACATGTGGAGACTGTATGGGGCAGGGGCTGGGGTAGGGGGAGTTGTAGCTTCAGAAGACAGTAAGAAGAGAACACTCCCCAAAGAGAAGATTAATGACCTTTTGTAATGGAAGAAAGAAGTAGTTTATAACTACATATATTTAAAATATTTAAAATATTTCCCTTATAGTCAATTAACTGCTGAAATTTTATTATTCCTTCAATAAGCTCATTGTACTTAGAAGATGCAAACATATATGTAAAGAGAGAGATTGAATATGTAGAGATAGAGATCTATAGATATAGATGTACTTGAAATAACCCCAACTGAAAACTACTACAAATGTTTATTATACACATACTGTCAATAAGACACGGGGGAGGGCTTAACCCACTGGGTGGCTCAGTGGGTTAAGCCACTGCCTTCGGTTCAGGTCATGATCTCAGGGTCCTGGGATTGAGTCCCACATTGGCTTTCTGCTCAGCAGGGAGCCTGCTTCCCTCTCTCTCTGCCTACTTGTGATCTCTCTCTGTCAAATAAATAAATAAAAGCTTAAAAAATATATAAGACGACATGGGGGTGAGGGGTGCCTGGGTGGCTCAGTTGATTGTGTGACTGCCTTTGGCTCAGGTCATATCCTAGAGAACCAGGCTGGAGTACCCCTGGCCTCCCCACTCAGCAAGGAGTCTGCTTCTCCCTTTGACCCTCCCCTCTCTCATGTTCTCCCTCTCATTCTCTGTCTCAAATAAATAAAAAAAATCTTTTTAAAAAAAGATTTTATTTTTTTATATATAGAGAGATTTTTATAGAGAGATTTTTATAGAGAGAGATTTTTTATACAGAGAGAGAGATCACAAGTAGGCAGAGAGGCAGGCAGAGGGGGGCAGGAAGCAGGCTCCCTGCTGAGCAGAAAGCCCAATGTGGGACTCGATCCCAGGACCCTGAGATCGTGACCCAAACCGAAGGTAGCGGCTTAACCCACTGAGCCACCCAGGCACCCCTAAAATAAAAAATCTTAAAAAAAAAAAAAAAGACACAGGGGTGGGGGTGGTCTGGGGACACTAAGAATTCTAGTCACAGAATCTGCCCTCTAAGAATCAAAAGGCCAATTGGAGAGAGAAGTTATGGACTCAGGGAGGAGGAACCACAGCAGTGCAAAATCCTCTGTGGTAAATTCTAGATGAATAATAGAACCTCTTCTCTTTGGAGACCTCTTCCTTCATGCGTGGTCTTAGGACCAAGTAAGAGGTGGGACGTAAGAAGTGTCTTAAAGGATTCGTAGAAATTACAAGGGAAAGAGGGGAATAAAAAGGATCACAGCTTTCAAAAAGGCATAGTAGTAGAAAAGCACAGAGCACATTCAGAAGACCTTGAGTAGATCCCTTTAGCCCAAACAAAGAGATTGGGCAAGCAGGTTGGTTGGGCCTGTAGTTTGAAGGGTGCTGACAACTAAATTAAGATATGTGGGCATTATCTTTTCAGGCAGTAAAGAATCAAAGCTGGTTTCCCTACTATGAAGCAACATAATTAAGGTACACGTAAAAAAAATTAATTAATTAATTTAAAAAACCACTTTTCCTCTTTTTTTTTTTTTTTTTAAATGAGAGACATTTGAAAAACACAGGAAAGCCTAAGAAATAAAATCAAAGTCACCTGGAAAACCACCACCCAGAAATATGTTACACTTTTGGTGGGATCACATACAGCATTTTTTCCTGGTCTTATATTTTTGTGTGTATGTGTGCATGTTTGTGTATAAATTGAGATTGTTCTTTCTTAACTCAACATGATTTTGTGAATATTTTCTTTTTTTTTTTTTTTAAAGATTTTATTTATTTATTTGACAGAGAGAGATCACAAGTAGGCAGAGAGGCAGGCAGAGAGAGAGAAGAGGAGGAAGCAGACTCCCTGCCGAGCAGAGAGCCCGATGTGGGACTCGATCCCAGGACTCTGAGATCATGACCCGAGCCGAAGGCAGCGGCTTAACCCACTGAGCCACCCAGGCGCCCTGTGAATATTTTCTTATTAAAAATCACAGCTGCACTGTATTTCAACATATAAATGTAATATGTTGTGCTTACTGAATTTTTCCATTTTTTTTCATCTGGACACAAAAAACTAAAATTCATCCAAGGTTAACCAAGCTGTATGAAGGGAAGGTAGGAGTAAAGGATAAGCTGAGAGCGGGAGGAATGGCTCTCTTCGGCAGCACATATACTTAAAGAAGCTATTGGTAGAAGATAGCTTATATAAATGAAGGCATATTCACTCTGTAGAATAGTTTATTATATTACAGCATAACTATTGCTTCAAAGAATGACGCTGTTACTCATGTACCATATGGAGTGTATTCCCAGATATATTTTCTCTTCTCCCCAGTCCCCTGAATTTGGAATGTCCCAGAATTCCATTCTCTCTTCTCTAGCATCTACATTTATTTCCTCTCATCCAGTCCCAGGGATTTAAATATTGTCTACATGCTACCCACCTGATGGCCTGTGGAAAGAAAGGGTATTCCATATTCGGGGCGGATACAAGTTTTCTGAAAAAGAATTTGAAATTGTAAATTAAAAATGCCTGCTGCACTCCGATGCCATCTAGTAGGAGACGTTATCAACACAAAACGCTGTCATCCTGCTCTGGGAGGGGTCCTTGGAAGTGAGGGGACTTGTATGCTATAGCCTAAGCAAAGGCCCGGGGATAGGAGCAGAATGATATGAGGAGGGGGTCAGTAAGGGGATATCACTATTTCAAAGTCAGGAATGACTAGAGGAATAAAAATCATCCTTCAATTTGGGCAATTTGTTCTTTGCCCTCTATTCATTTGGATGCCTATAGAACAATAACCTGGAACTACCATTTGATTTGGCTTCCTAAAAAATGGTATATTGTTCATTGTGAAAGCGGGGGGAAAAGAGAGAGTTTCTATGGGTTAATTAACAAAATACGGTTCCTGAGACATCAAGCAAATGTACATGATTCTTTATTTCCAGTATCATATCCTCATCAAAGTTTTTCTCACTGCTTCTCTTGTAAGCTCTGCTTCTCAACCCATAACATGCTCAGCTACAATTTGCAAGGAATTCTTGCTTTCCACATTGAAAAGGCCCAACTCCTTTGATAGGAATGTAGTCTGCCCCTCATAATACGTGAGTACAAACATAGAAAAATATTTATACATCCCTCCAATCTATAGAAAACCATTCCGGGGTCTTGAAAACAGTCTCTTTGCAGATGGAGAGAATGTGAGAGAAATGCCGTCAGTGTGCTGGCTGAAAGCTGCAATGTCTGCCCAGCACTGTGCTTCCTCTCAGAACTGGGGATGCTCTGCTGAATGAGCCCTTGTGTGTCCAAATTCAAAAAGTTCTTGTTTGCTCCAGTTGAACAAAGCTCTCACAGACAGTGGGATCTGCAGGGCAGCCACCAAGTGTGTTGAACCAATGTTCCCTCCACCGCACTGCCGAAGAGTTGATCGTAATGGCAGTTCTCACCTTCGTGTATGGGGCCCGGTGTTGGCGGTGCAGAGCTCCCGCTGACTTCAAAGGAAATGACATAGAACAGAACCCCATGGTGTAAGGAGAAACAAGCAGCATCTGATCAAAATCAGGCCATATTTTTTTTTCATTCTCTCTGTATAAATGGCTAAATTTATATACAGAATATTTAAAGACCCCCTTTCACAGTGGCCGTTTATGAATTGTCAGATGTGCATACACTTATTAGGCAGCTCAACACTGAACTGCTTATATAGGAAGGAAAGGGAGAGGGTTGTGTTGTAGAGAAATCTACCCCAAATACACGTTTTTCTTGGTCTACAAGACTCCCCGCTCCCGACCCCAGCAAAGGAGACCAAAGTGATTGGGGCTGGCTTAGTGGTTCCTTTCACTTAAAGCTGGCCTTAAGGCAAACCTTAATGAAAAAGAAGGAAGAGACAGAGGAGAAAAAGAGGAGAAGGAGGAAGAAAGAGAAGTGTGTGTGTTGGGGGAGGGGGCGGGGGTATGTTTATTAAATCCCTGGATGGGGAGGTCTCTTTCTAAACTAAACTAAGGGAAGGAGGAGTCACTAAAGAACAAAATTTAACTACAAAAAAGGAAAAATTCCACATGTCAAAAATCAAAATAAGATAGATTTAAAAAACAAATAAAAAACTGAAAGATATTGGTGACAACTTAGATAAGTAAATGATTAATATTCTCCTGAATTGATAAGGAATTTGGGAAGCCTGATTTAAAAACAAAAACAAAAACACTCCCACAGCTAACAACACACTCAATGGGGAAAACCCGAAAGCTTTTGCTCTAAGCTCGGGACCAAGACAATGATGTCCACTCTCACCACTTTTATTCAACATAGTACTGGAAGTCCTAGCCACAGCAATCAGACAAGAAAAAGAAATAGAAGTCTTCCAAATTAGTGGGGTAGAAGTAAAACTGTCACTATTTGTAGATGACATGATACTATATAGAAAACCCCAAAGCTTCACCAAAAACTATCAGAACTAGTAAATGAATTCAGTAAAGTTGCAGGATAGAATTAATAAACAGAAATCTGTTGTTTTTCTATACACGAATAATGAAGTAACAGAAAGAGAAATTAAGAAAACAATCACATTTGCATTTGCATCAAGAAGAATAAAATACCTGGGAAAAATTACTCCCCCAAAAAAGTGATAAAATTGCTATAGAATAAACAAAGGATCCATACATTTCACAGAAATATACATTTAAATGGCCAGTAAACATTTGAAATATGTTCAGTGTTACTGATAACAATAAAAGCAAGGAAATAAAAACAGAGTTTTCATTTCAAACTGGCACCATGAAAAATGAAACCATATATTGTAGCATTTTCAAATACAAGCAACAATCAGAAAATGTAACTCTTTAAAAATGCCTTTTTAAACAACAAAAAGATTTTATCTATTTATTTGACAGACAGAGATCACAGGTAGGCAGAGTGGGAGGCAGAGAGAGAGAGAAGCAGGCTCCCTGCCAAGCAGAGAGCCCGATGCAGGGCTGTATCCCAGGACCCTGGGATCATGACCTGAGCTGACAGCAGAGGCTTAACCCACTGAGCCACCCAGGCACCCCTAAAAAATGCCTTTTCAAAACACCAACAGAACAAAGAAAATATCAAAGGCTATACATAATAAGACATGCAGAACCTACATTTTAAAGAAATGAACTTTCTTCCTAGGCAGAAGAACCTCATGAGGGACAGACAGGTCCTGCTCAGGGAGGGCATTCTAGCATGGGTTGGCTACACACACAGGGAAATCAAGGAAATCTGTAGACTCCTGAGGATAATGACAGGCCAGGTTCTCACTGTGAGAGAAGGCGGTATAAATAGTGATGGGGGAAAGCTAGAATGAGCCCCTGTAGTAGTAGATTGGAATGGAACATGTGAGTGTGTACTCAGTTTTCAATATAGATACTGAAATAAATTTGGATGTAAATGTGTTTTTATATATGTATACAATATGTGTATGTATGTATGTGAATACATATTTATGTATATGCATGCATTTCTTTCCTAGCTCAATCCAATGACAAGGCCAGGGAGAAGAGACACTCTGGTAACTGATCTCTCTTCTCTTCTCACAAGAACTTTGTTCTTTGCAGAGCTCTCCCATTTCCCAAGGCTTTGTGCTGAAGGCTGTGTCAAGATTAGACCTTTCACCTAAGCTCCAGGTACTCAATGTACTTGACATATTCAAACTGCTAATACAACTTCTCTACTTTGTTGTCTCATAGACATTTCAAACTTCACATTGTCAAAATAGAATGTCTACTCTCCTTGTGTTCTCCCCAAGCCGTTCCTCCCCACTGTCCCAACTCTATAAATAATAACACCGGTCATTCACTCAGTCACTGAAGTCAGAAGCCTGGGAGTTCTCCTAGCTTCCTCCCTTTCCCTTATCCTTCATAGTCTCTCCATCAGCAAGTTCAAATCGTTCTACTTCCAAAACATACCTTGAATTAATTCGTGTCTATCTCTATTTGTGACTGTGCTCCTTGAAGTTCCCACTCTCCCTCTCCTAGATGACTGCAATAGCTGTCTAACTAGTCCCTCCACATCCATGGGGGAACTCCTTATGTTCCATTATCAACACAGCCAGAGTGAACTCTTAAAATGTAATTGAAGCATGTCTTTCCCCTCCTCAAACCCTTAAAATCCTTCTGTGATTTTCAGGCCTGTTACAACAAATCCAAGTGTCTGGCTGTGGTGTAAAGACCCTGCATGATCTGGCTACCTGCCTAAAGCCTCCAACTTCATGCCATGCACTTTATCCCCACAGTTACAACTCTGCAACTTGGGTTTCCAGAACACACCAAGCTCTCATCTGTCTCAGCACGAAGCCTTGGCAAATGGGTTTCTGCACTTGCCCTTCCTTCTGCTCTCCATGCTCTACTTTCAGCTTTTCACATGATTGTCCTCTTCTAATTCTTTAGTTCTTAGCTTAAATGCCAGTTACTCAAAGCAGAATTTCTTGGCCATCTTATCTAGGTAGGACCTTCTATTATTCATTATCAGAGCCAACTCTTTATATTCTTTTTTTTTTTTTTAAAGATTTTATTTATTTATTTGTCAGAGAGAGAGTGAGAGCGAGCACAGGCAGACAGAGTGGCAGGCAGAGTCAGAGGGAGAAGCAGGCTCCCTGTGGAGCAAGGAGCCCGATGCGGGACTCGATCCCAGGACGCTGGGATCATGACCTGAGCCGAAGGCAGCTGCTTAACCAACTGAGCCACCCAGGCGTCCCAACTCTTTATATTCTTCCTAACACCAGTTGCAATGGTTTTTTTCATTATTTTTTTGTTTTATTGCCTGTCTCTCTTGCTAGAGTATAAGCTGTATGAGGGGAGTGATCCTGTCATTCCTGTTTTCTCTTTCATTCCCATAGTTCAGCATGGTGTCTGCTATATACCATGTAGTTGATAAATTTTTATTTTATTTTATTTATTTGAGAGAGAGACAGAGATAGGGAGAGAGAGCACGAGCAGGGAGGAGAGAGAGAAGCAGGTCCTCAATTTAGCAGGGAGCCCGATGTGTTCCAGGATCCCAGGGATCCTGTGTCCCAGGATCCTGGGATCATGACCTGAGCCGAAGGCAGGTGCTTAACGTACTGAGTCATCCAGGTGCCCTTGTATTTGATAAATTTTATCAAATTCAAAAAAAAACATGTAGAAATTTAATATGCCTCTGCCTTCAGCTCAGGTCATAATCTCAGGGTCCTGGGATCAAGCCCCACATGGGCTCTCTGCTCAGCAGGGAGCTTGCTTCCCTCTCTCTCTCTGCCTGCCTCTGTGCCTCCTTGTGATCTCTGTCAAATAAATAAATAAAACCTTAAAAAAAATTTACTATGTATTAGATGCAAACGATTCAGAAGTAGAACACAGAATTTCTCCAACTCTTTTACAGTCTAGAAGGGAAGCAAATAGCCAATTGTAAATCCACATGGGTAGTACTATAATAGGGAAAGTCTCATATGGGAGAGGCCCGTAATCTGGGCTCAAGGCCAAACACAAAATGCTTATTGGAGGTTGTGACATTGTAGTAAAGCTGTGGATAGATGAGTTAGTCACCGAAGATACAGTGGGGTAGGGCAGAGGCCAAGAATAGCATGTGCCTAGAAAGGAGGCAGACTGTGGCAGATTCAGAAGGCCAAATGCTTTAGGGGTGGAGAGTAGAAACGAGGGGGAAGAGAATAAATGGCAAGAGATGAAGCTACAAAAATGAAGTGACATAAGGGTAAACTCCATTAAACGTTTTTTTCCGCATCCTGGGGGAGTGGGATGGTCAGTGGAAGGTTTCACGCAGGCAGGAATGTGATCAATTTTGTGTCACAAAGGTCATTTCGACTGCAACATATTTAAGGAATGGAAGACCAAAAAGGGGGCTAGGTAGGAATCTAAGTAACAGTCAGCAGGATGGCAGTGACTGAAACTCGGGTAGTAACAATGGGAATACAAAGATTAAGACCAAAAAAAAAAAAAAAAGACAGACTTGGAGGTGATTTAAAAAATAGCCCAGTGCAGAAATTGACAATTCAATAAATAATTTGTTGAATGAGATGAGGACAAATGGTTAGATATTTGGAGGGAGAGTTCGAGCCCTACTTCAAAACTGTACCAAAATAGAGGTGCCTGGGTGCATGAGCATGAGCAGGGAAGGGGCAGAGGGAGAAGCAGACTCCCCACTGAGCAGGGAGCCCAATGCGGGGCTTGATGCTGGGACCCTGGGATCATAACCTGAGCGAATGCAGACACAACCAACAGAGCCACCCAGGCGCTCCTGACAATTATTTTTAAATAAATGCTTTTAAGATTTTAAAAAATGTAAGTCAAGGAATTACTTCTAGTAATATTAATAATAATTTATAAAAAGTGAATTTACAGAAAATATAAAACATCTGGATATAAAAAAGGAGGAACTAAAGATGATTAAAATTTACACTTTTTTAAAAAAGATTTTATTTATTTATTTATTTATTTATTTGACAGAGAGAGATCACAAGTAGACAGAGAGACAGGCAGAGAGAGAGGGAAGCAGGCTCCCCGCTGAGCAGAGAGCCCGATGCGGGGCTCGATCCCAGGACCCCGAGATCATGACCCGAGCCAAAGGCAGCGGCTTAACCCACTGAGCCACCCAACCGCCCCTACACTTTTTTTTCAAAACAGATTTTATATACTCGTTTGACAGAGAGAGACACAGTGAGAGAGGAAGCACAAGCAGGGGGAGCAGGAGAGGGAGAAGCAGGCTTACCATGGAGCTGGAAGCCCAATGCAGGATCCTGGGATCATGACCTGAGCCTAAGGCAGACACTTAACAACTGAGCCACCCAAGCGCCCCAAACTTACACTTTTTTTTTTTTTTTAAGATTTTATTTACTTGACACACAGAGAGAGATCACAAGTAGGCAGAGAGGCAGGCAGAGAGAGAAGGGGAAGCAGGCTCCCGCCAAGCAGAGAGTCCGATGCGGGACTCGATCCCAGGAGCCTGAGATCATGACCTGAGCTGAAGGCAGCAGCTTTAACCCACTGAACCACCCAGGCACCCAAAGTACACATTTTTATAGCCATTACAAATTTAATGGATGGGTTAAACTCTAGACTAGATACATTTGAAGAATGACTTTTTACTGAATTAGAACACGGTGATGAGAGATTTACCTAAGATACAGCACAGACAGCCAAAGAGCTAGCTAGCTCGCTAAAGCAAAAGCAATTAGGAAACATGAAAAACAGATTGAAAGGCTCCAGCCTACATTCAATACAAGTTCCAGAAGAATGGAGGGAAGCTGGAAAAACAATATTTAAAGAAATAATAACCAAGTAATTGTAGAATTAAAACACACACACACACACTGAGTACTAAGCAGCATACATCTACATTAATACTTTATAATAAGATGAACTAATTTCAAAAGCTACTACAGAATTAATATGATGGTGGTAACACTGTAAGAAAGAATGAACTTCATGAGGTTGTACTTCAGAAAATAGATTATATGGAAAAATTAAATTTGTTTTCTATCTCATACTATGTATAAAAATAAACTTAAGAGGAATTAAAAACTAAAATGTGAGAAGCAAACCCATAACATTTTAGAAGAAAATTTAAGGTAATATATTTATGACCTTGGAGTAGGGAAGGATTTTTTAATTAAGATTTAAAAATGAGAATCATTAAAAAAGTGAATACATTTTCCAAATTTAAGAAGGAAAATCTTATTCAACCAAAGACACCATAAATAAGTAATAAGAGTCCACAAACTTGGGTGCCTGGATGGCTCAGTGGGTTAAAGCCTCTGCCTTTGGCCCAGGTCATGATCCCAGGGTCCTGGGATGGAGACTTGCATTGGGCTCTCTGCTCAGCAGGGAGCCTGCTTCCCTTCCTTTCTCTCTGACTGTCTCTCTGCCTACTTGTGATCTCTGTCTGTCAGATAAATAAATAAATTCTTAAAAAAAAAAAAAAAAGAATCCTCAAACTTCTCTTTGCAATGAAAGAACATATTTTTCAAAGTCTATATAAACCACTGGATGTAGACCAAGGGGTAAGTGTCCTCCTTCTTTGCTGATTAAACTTTTCTCCTTCCCTCCTTCTTTCCTAAAACCCTCTGTTTTGATTAACATGTTATGTGACTATATCATTCACTTTGCTCCTTGATATACCCCTCCTCCTACTCTGAGACACCTGTCTTTCCTTGAAGACTTTAGCTTGTAGTTCACTGTCACTCCACACCTATTCTTTTCATAATTCTTGGTGACTTCAATATCCATTTCCTGATATGGTCCTTTCAATAATCTGGCCTCTAAGTATTTGGCCCCTTCTTCTCCAGTAATGTTGTCTTCCAACTTAGCCACCACTAACATGGTCGAATCTCTAGAACTGTACTGCTCAATCTGGTAGCTACTCACTTCATGTTGCATTTAATTTTAAACTTATTAAACGTAAATACAATTTAAATTTCATTTCCTTGGTTGGCCCATTTTCAGTGATCGGTAGCTTGAGTGGCAGCCATATTAGACAATGGTTACAGAAGAGTCCCATCACCACAGAAAGTTCTGTTGAGTAGTACTGCTCTAGATCTTCTTATCACCCATGGCTGCAACTTCCTCCATAATGCCAATATCAAGCATCCCACTCTCTGACCAAGGAATTCTACTCTTTTTTTTTTTTTTTAAAGATTTTACTTATTTGTTTGAGAGAGAGAGAATGAGAGAGTGAGAGCAAAAAGGGGGGAGGGTCAGCAGGAGAAGCAGACTCCCCTGCTGAGTAGGGAGCCTGATGTGGGACTGGATCCTGGGACTCCAGGATCGTGACCTGAGCCGAATGCAGTTGCTTAACCAACTGAGCCACACACGTATCCCAAGGACTTCTACTCTTTAAGCTTATTTCTGACTCCAATAATTTGTCAAATATATTTGGACCTATAATCTATTCAATCTTCCACCATTTTATTGTTCCTTACCTTGTGCCATGTTCTACTTCCATTATTATCCAATTTAAATTCCATGATCAACCATTATCTAACTCCTCTTGGCATACATCTTAATCTACCTTGTCCCTGTTACTTTTTTTTTTTAACATGACAAATTTTACTTAAATCTGACTTTCTGCCTGTTGGTTATCTGGACAAATCCAATTCTCCACTTACTCTGCACCCACACCTCTGCTGCTGACTGTGGGTGTAGGAAAAAAAAAAAACCCACATAGTTATCATTAACATCAAGTAGGCCCTTAATGCTACCTACCAATCATTATTGCTTACTAGTGCATTCAATCTCTCATTCTCATAGACTACTCATACTTTCTTTTCATTTTCAAACCTCTGACAATACCTCCCTATTTGCTCCATCAGCTGATGATTTGCATCTTACTTAGGTGAGAAACAGAAGCTACCAGAAAAGAATTACCATCTGTTCCCACCATCACATCTACTCACCTACCTGCACTTGTGTCCATTTGCTCTGCCTTGTCACCTGTTGCTATGAACAGACTGTGTCTACAGTTCTAATGAAGACCAGTCCTCCACTCTAAACTAGATCTCAGGGGCTCCTGTATGGTTCAGTGGGTTAGGCCTCAGCCTTTGGCTCAGGTCATAATCTCAGGGTCCTGGGATCGAGCCCCACATCGGGCTCTCTGCTCAGTGGAGAGCCTGCTTCCCCCTCTCTCTCTGCCTGCCTCTCTGCCTACTTGTGATCTCTGTCTGTCAAATAAATAAATAAAATCTTTTAAAGAAATAAATAAACAAACTAGATCTCACCCCCTCCAGCCTATTTAGGGATCTCAGTACACCAGTTGTCTACTTTCTCTCTGGCATTATCACTTTTTCCCTCTCTACTGGACCTTTCTTATCCTCATAAAACTATGGTTTTATTTATCCCATCTTAAAAAACAAAACAAAACAAAAACTACCACTAACCTCACTTTTCCCACCAGTTACTTTTTCATTTCCTTCCTTTCCCTTTAAGCAAAAATTCTTAAAAGTAGTCTGCCCATACTCACTATCTCTAACTTCTCTCCTCTCGCTCTCTCTTGAATCTACACTGATCAGAATTTTGCCCCCACACTGTGTCATCAATTCTCCTGTCAAGATCACCAAAGATTCCACGTGGCTAAATTTATTGGTCAATCTCAGTCCTCATCTTGCTTGACCTATTAGCAATGTGTGTGACCAAGATAATCCCTCCTTCGTGAGACCCTTTCTTTACTTGACTTCCAACCTGGTTTTCTCCCTATCTTACTATTTGCTCTTTCTCAGACTCTTTTATTGGTTTTTCCTTATCTCCATGACCTCTGAACATTGAAATATCTCAGTCTTTGGATTTCTTCTTTCCAATGTCTGTAGACACTTTGTGGTAGATTGAACTATGGTTTACAACAATTTGCTCCCTCTCTTCTATAGATTGTACATCCACACTTTTGGATTTGTCTTGAAATGCCTCTTCAGTGCACAGTATACATCTTTGTCTCATTGCAGGGTTGGGCTGTATGACTTTCTTGGGCCGATGAATGGAATAGAATAGAAGCATGTGGTTCATACCACAAAGAGAAACTTTAAATTGTATTGCATTGTTTAGTTTGGCCTCTCTTGCTTCTGCCCTTTGCCACAAGTGTGGCATGCGCCAGATAGTGGCTGTTTCTTCAGCTTAGGGCTCAAATTAGAATACACTTGAATCAGACATAGCTGGCTCACAGCCTAGAGTGGAAGCCATAATCATATGTAACAAGAGCAAGAAATGAATGTTACTCTAATTGACTGAGATTTGGAGGTTTTTTGTTACTTCATCAATGTTGACTAGTAAAACTCCCTTTAAATTCTCCTGAATGCCTGGTTCACATGTCCAGTTGCCAACTGGGCACCTCTACTTGAATGTCTTTCACGCAACTCAGACACAAGAGGTCCAAAATAAGCTCTCAATCTTCTCTACCAACCCTGATCTTTTTGAAGTTTTATCATTATGAACTAACAAAAACTCTAACCTTCTAGGATAAAAAACAAAACAAAACAACACAAAACCTAAAGTCATTCCTGAGTTCTCACTTTTGCTTATATTCTGTGTGCAATTTATTAACCAATCCTACCTTCAAAATCTAGATTCTGAAAACTTCTCATTACTTTTACTGGTACCACCTTAGCCCATGCTATTACCATTTGTGCCTGTTTACTGTTATCATCATACCAATCCCCACAGGTTGGTTACCTTTGTTTTCTCCATCTACAGTTTTGGTTCTAAGCATCACTAGAGTAAGTTCCTCTAGAATAGAAAAACAAAAAATTAATCCCAACAAATGCTACCTAACCTCATCTGGGTCACAGTTACTTATAAGTTATCTTTTAATTTTTTTTCTAATCACTTTTTACCACCTCAGTAACACCTCAGTCCATGATTTTCCACCTGGATTATTTTGAAAGCCACTCATTTTTCTTCTGCTCTTGTAACCCATAGTGGGCCTTTTAAACCAATAAGTCAGGGTACCTGGCTGGCTCAGTTGGTAGACCATACAACTCTTGATCTCAGGGTTGATCTCTTGAACTCAGGGTTGTGAGTTTGAGCCCCACACTGGGGATAGAGTACTTAAAAGAAATAAATTTTTTAAACAAATAAGCAAACAGTAATCAGATTGAGTCACTTCTTTGCTCAAATCTTTCCTTTCCTCCAATGGCTTATCCCCTCACTGAGAGAAAAAGTCCAGTTCTTGTAATGGCCCACAACACTTTTTACATTCTGCATACACACCTTTCCCACCTTACTGCTCAAATCTCTTCTCTTGTAACTTATTTTTGGCCCCCCTGGCCTCCTTGCTGTTCCTGCACCAACCATTTATGCTCCAACTACAAGGCCCTTGCATTTTTTGTTCTAAGATGCTCTTCCACCAAATATCTCTGTGGCCTGTTTCCCCACCTTCCTCAGGTTTGACTCAAATGTCAGTCTCTCCGTGAAGCTTTCCTTGACCCCCCTATTTTAAGTTGTAACACTTCCCCAGAACTCCCTATCCCCCTTCCCTGCTTTATTTCTTCCTATAGCATTTATCACAGGATATGTAAAATCTAATATACATAATCTTATTTATTTTGTTTATTGTTTCTCTACTTATACTAGAATGTATGCCTCATGGACTAAGAAGCTTTTTGGTTTGTCTTCACTGCTGTAGCCTCTATGTGCACTAAGTGCTCAATAAATATTTGTTGAGCGAATCAGTTTAACTAACAAAGGGTAATATGCAGAATCTATAAGTGCTCCTACCTGTCCAGGGAAACATAAAGACAACTGAGGAGTGCCTGGGTGGCTCAGTCAGTTGGGCATCTGGCTCTTGATTTCAGCTCAGGTCAAGATCTCAGGGTCATGAGATCGAACACCTCGTGGGGCTCCATGCTGGGTGTGGAGCCTGCTTAAGATTCTCTCTCTCCCTCTGCTCTCTTTCTCTCTCTTTCTCTCAAAAACCAAACCAAAACAACAACCCACAAAAACAATCAACTGAAACATTAACTGAAGGTATGAATAATGACCTCACAGAAGAAACACATAATCAATAAACATAAGAAAAGGGACCCAACCTCAAATGTCAGTGAATTAAGCAGGGTGAGATATCTTTTCATAACCATCAGACTGCCAAAAATTTTAGAAGTCTTACAATACCAAGCATTGGCTAGGGATGGAGAGCATCATTAAGTCTCACACACCTACTGGTACAACTTTGAAGATGTGAAATATCTAATAAATACTGGAAATACACATACCTTTTACCCAGCAATTCCAGTCCTGGATATAAACCCAAGAAGATGTGCTAACAAGTCTTTTTATGAGCTACATGTAAGAGATTCTTCACGTTAATAATAGCCCTAAACTAGAAATTTAAATGTCCATTAATAGAAGAATAAATACATAAATTTGGTACATGCAAACAATGGAGCATTTTATAGCAATGAAAATGAGTGAACTATAGCCAGATAAGAATATAAAGACTAGATTCCAGACCCACAGAAACTCTGAGATTATATTTGTTGTTTGTGAGATGATGTTTATTGTTACCTGCCATTAAGTTTTAGAGTAATGTGGTACACAGAAATGAGTAAGTAATACAAAAATGGTGGTATTGGTAGGGCTTATTAAAATTACTTAGGGGAATTTTAAAAATTATTAATATGCACTCTGGTATGCTGGTATATCCCACAAATCCTCCACACAAGGACATGGAAGGCTATCCTAGCATCAGACATGTCCATGGAACAGTTCGAGAATCATCTAGTAGATATGAAAATGTTGCTATTTATTTTTCTCCCAAAACTCTAATAAAGATGAGAATTTAAAAATCACAACCATCAAGTACAACAAAATGTAAAATGAGGCAAGAATAGATGAGAGAGATCAGCAAAATCTTCAGAAATAAAAAGTATACAGAGAATTAGTAATCTCCATTCTGCAGTGTGCCTGCAGAGCAAGGAGCCCAGGAGAAAGATCCTTATTCCTGCCACAGAACCTTAGAAGTCTCAGGTATAGTCCCCTTTCCTGCCCTTGTCCTACTGTGGTAGATGTCATAGATTATCCCAATCAACAAATACTCCAATGTTTATGATGTGCAGAGGCTGGTTGGAAAGTTTTAAAAAAATGCAGACTGTTTTATATCTTAGTTTTTAGGATGTGAATTAGGTTCCAAAAATGAAATGCACTTGCATTAGATATGGAAGGTAGAAATTATGTGCAGGCCAACTTTTTCCTTTGGCTGTTGCATCTGGTCAGCATGAACATGGAGACCATAAGTTTTTCTGCTAAATTCTAGGTCCTAGATTTGAGAATGCAGAGATACAGCTCCAACATGGCTTCATGAGCCTTGGGACCCAGTCCTTAAATTTAGTCTGTTTCAGCCCCCTGGAGGCCTAACCTCCAGCCTTCTTTCCAGCTCTTCCAATGAATTTGGAAGCGCTTATTAGTTGAATTAACTCTCTCTCTGATGAAAAAGACAAATCTAGATTGGCTTCTGTTTCCTCTATGAACCATGACTGATACTCATTCATACAGAAGAGGGGATGTTTACAATCTGTAGAGGTGCCAAAAATGTTACTGGGTTAAGGAGGCACATTAACCCAGTAATAAAAGTTAGCTTCACTAAAAGTGGACAATCAGAAGAAATGTGCCTAAAATGTGACACAATATAAAGTATATAACACCAGCTAAGAAAATTCCAAACAAAAATGTTTAACTTGAATTGAAATCAGCTTTTATATTTCATCTCCTCTTTACAGGAAATTTAGGGGTAGATGAACAAGATTAATGACACCAAAAAAGAAACAATCAGATCAGTCCAGAAGGTGGAGAAGGCTAGGGGCGATGGGTCCAATACAACAATTCAAAGACATAAAAAGGAGGGAGAGGAGCACTGTTGAAATCAACAGTTGAAAATTAAGCCATATAACAACCTGAGCAACACGTGGTTTTCATTTGAATCCTGTCTTGAAAAAAAGCTGTAAAATATATTTTTTGAACTCTTTAAGAAAATATGAATATGGTCTGTCCCATTATATGAAGACATTATTATTAATTTTGTTAATTATGATAATGATATTGTTTTTAAGAGATGCATTTTAAAGTATTTAGGAGTAAAATGTCATGATGTCTATAATTTAATCTAAAATACTTCATAAAAAGAAAGATAAGGAGCACCTGGGTGTCTCAGTGGGTTAAAGTCTCTGCCTTCAGCTCAGGTCATGATCCCAGAGTCCTGGGATCAAGCCCCGCATCGGGCTCTCTGCTCGGCGGGGAGCCTGCTTCCTCCTCTCTCTCTGCCTGCCTCTCTGCCTACTTGTGATCTCTGTCTGTCAAATAAATAAATAAAATCCTAAAAAAAAAAAAAAAAGAAAGAAAGATAAAGAAGAAATGGCTAATTGCTCAATCTAGGAGCAAGTATATTGGTAGCTATTATAGCAATCTACTATTTTTTTTAAGATTTTATTTTATTTTTTTTTTTAAGTTTTATTTATTTACTTATTTGTCATAGAGAGAGAAGCGAGAGCAAGCACAGGCAGACAGAGTGGCAGGCAGAGGCAGAGGGAGAAGCAGGCTCCCCGCCAAGCAAGGAGCCCGATGTGGGACTCAATCCCAGGCCGCTGGGATCATGACCTGAGCCGAAGGCAGCTGCCCAACCAACTGAGCCACCCAGGCGTCCCTAAGATTTTATTTTTAAGTAATCTCTATACCCAACATGGTGCTTGAACTTATAACCCTGAGATCAAGAGTTGCATGCTCTACCGACTGAGCCAGCCAAGTTCCCCTTTACTTTCCTTTCCTTTATATTTGAATATTCTAATAAAACTAAACATAAATTTGATGGTAGAAATAAAGTGATGAAGTCATTGTTTGAGACAGCGATTGAGTTAAGGTTGCTTTTACTGTGGACATATTTGTAAGCTCAGCCAGGTAAGCATCCCACTCTAGATTTCCACTTCGGTCATGATCTCAGGGTTGTGAGATGGAGCCCCATGTCGGGTCCAGGCTGGGCATGAAGCCTGCTTCGGATTCTTTCTCTCTCCCTGCCTCTGCTCCCCCATCCCCAGCTCTGTCTGTATCTCTCTCTCTTTCTTTATGGAAAAAAAAAATTCTTGCCTAGATTTCTGATGCACAGAAACGGTAAAATAATAAGTATTGTTTTAAGCTGGTGAGTTGAGGTGATTTTATATGCAACCATAGATAACTAATACAAGGGCTATCAATGTCTGAAGAATGACAGGGGACAAGATAGAAAGGAAAACCACACAGCTAGGAGCAGCGGGCACCCTGAAGATGTAAAGCAGAGCTTCTCTAATGTCAGTATGCCTACAAATCACTTGTGGGTCATGTTAGAATTTAGATTCTGATTCAGCATTTCTGGGGCTTGAGGTGGGTAAAGGGGAGTTAGGAGAATCCAAATCAATATGCTTGTGGAAGGGATCAAACTGTTCACTAAAATAAAGAGGCAGACTAAGGTATAAATAAGCCAGGGCCTATAGGGAGGCCAAAGAATAATGATAGAAGGATCAGAGAAGCTGATCAGTCCGGGTGAAAACATAACATAACCCTGAGTATTGCCTAAGACTAGCTTTTACGGCTTCTCCACAGTATAGTGTTTGGACAGGTTTCCCACGGTTAGGGAATAGGATTCTCTCTGTCTCTTTCCCTCTCTTAGTATCCACCTACCTCTGTTTAATAAAAACTGATTTAGAAAGGCTGTTAGGGTAGACGGAGAAATAACTCCTTCACTTAGCAATCCTGAACTGAGCACTTAATATGTGTAAGGCACTGAGCAACAACGTGGGTGAGAGAGGTCCTGACCCCGTGATGGAAACAGCAGAAGAGACAGATAGATCAAGAATTACTAGAGGGGTACCTGGGTGGCTCAGTGGGTTAAAGCCTCTGCCTTCGGCTCAGGTCATGGTCCCAAGGTCCTGGGATTGAGCCCCATATCGGGCTCTCTGCTCAGTGGGGAGCCTGCTTCCCCCAACCCCACCCCATCTGCCTACTTGTGATCTCTGTCTGTTGAATAAATAAATAAAATCTTAAAAAAAAAAGAATTATTAGAATACAAGGTGATTGGTGCTATAATAGAGGTATGAAAATTATGGCCACCTGAGTGGGTAAGTGATCAATTTTTCCCAAGAACCCAGAAGTAGAAGAGGTTCAAAGAACAGGTGAGGTGTGCACTGGGCCTTCAGAGGTCATGCACGTTGGAAGTAAGTCAGGGAATTCTAGGTAGATCAGTTTGTACATAAAACTCTATCAAACCCTTCCCTGTACAGTAGCTTACGCTCACGCGGCAAAAGACTACGAATCTTTGTTTGGTTTCATTTGTGGGTAGAGAACTTGCAAACTGGCCAACATAAATATTGCCCCACTTGGCTGCTGTATCTCTCATCGTCAATGATTAAATTGATTTTCTGATACCAATTAGATTCACATGAGTTTGGGATGCAAGAGCCAGTTTTTTCTCAGGGCCTGATCAAGCCAGGATAAGCCAAGATTGAGTGATCCAGATTTATAAGGAGAAAAAATGCAGACAATCTAGAAGGGCAACATTTTCTGACCAACTCCTCACTCCCCACCTGTACACAGTGAATGACAAAACTTAAAGGGGATACAAGGGATGCTAATGTTGTTTGTTGAAAGGTACAAAAGGCAAATACTGTAAGACTTAGGGTTGGGATAAGAACCTTGAAAGAAAGCTAGCCGGAGACCTCATGAATACATTTGAATAGTTACAGAATTTGGGGTATTACCGTCATTTTTTTTTTAAGATTTTATTTATTTATTTGACAGAGATCACAAGTAGGCAGAGAGACAGGCAGGGGGGGGGGGAAGCAGACTCCCTGCTCAGCAGACAGCCCGATGCGGGGCTTGATCCCAGGACCCCGGGATCATGACCTAGCCAGAGGCAGAGGCTTCAACCCACTGAGCCAGCCAGGTGCCCCAGGGGTATTGCTGTCATTTGTGTTCACCAACAGCAAGCCCTTGGTGCCCTGTTTTTATGCTTTCGGCCACAGCAAAGACCAATAAAGAGAAGAGAGCTTGGTGAACTGTTCCTGAGCCTCTTTGAAACTGTACAGAAGGTCAGTTTGACATCACACGCTAATGTTCTGCTTGATCAAGTCTGACCAGTTTTTCTCTCAGTTAATAGGGCGGCACTTTCTCTGCTGTGATTTCCCACTGGCCTTGAACTGCTGTGGTAGCAGCAGGGGCTGATGGAACCCCAAGCCAAGGGTACATGTGCCTCGCTAAGCACCCTCAGTGAACCCACCCTGGGTGGCCAAGCCCCTGCCCTGGCTCCGACTTGAATTGACTCAAACACGGCCGTCCCAACATAAAACAGTCACCATGTCCTTACCCGCCCTCTTGTATCGACGTCTTAAGGTTTTGAGTTCCATGTCTCGTTTTTCTCTTTACAGTATAAAATCCTATGTGAGAGTCCTCAGAAGAAAATTCCAAAGGCATTATTTTCCCCCACTGAAATGTTTATGTCACATGGAAACAGCAGATCTGATTCACATACAGTGTCAAACGTTTCATTACTTTTTGTTACTGCCCGGGTTTTTGTTAATAGGCATATTCGTATTTTTATAGAATTGAAATCAGGGCGTTCATCCTGCTTATTAAACTGATTTCACATTTGCCACCTTTATACACAGACAAGGAGACACACACTTGTGACTCAGGGTAGACCAGATTCTTATCATTTAAAGCAGGTACAGAGGGCGCCTGGGTGGCTCAGTGGATTATGCCTCTGCCTTCAGCACAGCTCATGGTCTCAGGGTCCTGGGATCGAGCCCCACATCGGGCTCTCTGCTCAGCGGGGAGCCTGCTTCTCCCTCTTCCTCTGCCTAGTTGTACTTTCTCTCTGTGTGTATGTCAAATGAACAAAGTCTTTAAAAATATATATAATAAAGCAGGTATAGAGTATTCTAGTGTTGTGGAGGGTGGGATTTGCTTAGCCCTGCCCTTTCTTATTGGGTTTTGGTTTGTTCTCAGTGTTGAATATTATGAATAAAGCTGTAATGTACATCCTTGTACAAATTGCCCTTTTTTCTCTTAGGTTATTGACTTGGAACACATTTCCCCGCGGAAGGAGCCAACGGGTAAACAGTGAGGAATCCCTGAAGGATTATAAGCAGGAAAAGGGCATGTCATATTTTCATCTTTAAAATACCTGTCAAGGAGGGACGCCTGGGTGGCTCAGTTGGTTAAGCAGCTGCCTTCGGCTCAGGTCATGATCCCAGCGTCCTGGGATCGAGTCCCACATCGGGCTCCTTGCTCGGCGGGAAGCCTGCTTCTCCCTCTGCCTCTGCCTGCCATTCTGTCTGCCTGTGCTTGCTCTCTCCCCCCCTCTCTCTCTGATAAATTAAAAAAAAAAAAAAAAAAAAAGGGCGCCTGGGTGGCTCAGTGGGTTAAGCCACTGCCTTCGGCTCAGGTCATGATCTCAGGGTCCTGGGATCGAGTCCCACATCGGGCTCTCTGCTCAGCAGGGAGCCTGCTTCCCTCTCTCTCTCTGCCTGCCTCTCTGCCTACTTGTGATCTCTCTCTGTCAAATAAATAAATAAAATCTTTAAAAAAAAAAAAAAATCTTAAAAAAAAAAAAAAAGAAAGCTAAGTACTCTTTGGGGCGCCTGGGTGGCTCAGTGGTTTGGGCTGCTGCCTTTGGCTCGGGTCATGATCTCAGGGTCCTGGGATCGAGCCCCGCATCGGGCTCCCTGCTCCGCAGGAAGCCTGCTTCCCTCTCTCTCTCTCTCTCTGCCTGCCTCTCTGCCTACTTGTGATCTCCATCTTTCAAATAAATAAATAAAATCTTAAAAAAAAAAAAAATAAAATACCTGTCAAGGGAGGGCAATATGTATTCCAGGGTTCTTGTGAACACTAAGTGAGGTCAAGAGGTGAAAGAAGACTAAAGAAATCACCCAGACACAGATCATTCTTCTCCGAATGTTCTCAGGAAGTCCACCTATCAGACTCTAATCATAGTTAGCTGTGGGTCATCTGTGGATTGCATCACACAATCACACGCTCTGAGTGTTTTTCTTGGGTTCTTATTTTATCTCCGTATGCTGAGGACAGTGCAGCGCCACGAGAAGCAGTGGGCTCCAACAAATAAGCATTAAAACACAGGCCTGTCCTTTGTCTCGTGGGTAAGCACCTGTTTCAGGAACCCAAACCAACCTCAGAAGCAGGAAAGTGGCCTCCTCTGAAGCGGGACAACTTCTGTGACGTGAGACAGAGAAAGGAGACATTATCTAGTCTAGACACTGGCTTAAGGGCAACTCCTCACATTTCTCTTCTCTCTTTTCATTTTATCCATCGTAATCCTCTTACTATATTTAAGTCCTGTTTTGCTTCTCTCTCTGCTCTTAAGCACTCAAAATGCTCTGGCTTCACCACCTCTGGGCTCTGTTTTCTATCTGAAGAGGTGATCTTGATGGTCTCTTCTGGCCCCCGTAGCTCTGAGATCGGGGTTGCTGGAGTTCTGCCCATTCTCTGGAGGGCGAGACCTGGTCTGGCTCCAACCTCAATATTCTCACACCAGGACCCCTGGCTCTTCAGGGGAATCTGTCAAGGTGCAGCATCCGAATCACCTGAAGGCATGCTAAAACGCAGGGTCCTGGCTCTACACCTGCAGCATCAGAATCTCAGGAGTGAGGAGGGAGGAAGCTGGGTGGTGGTGGTTGTAATAAAAGGCAAACGTGTATTCAACAAACATGGACACCGCCTTAAGGAGCACCTATCCCTGCAAATCCCGTCCCTCTGCACCTTCCCAATCATGAGCTCTTCTTCTTTAAGGTTCTGTTTTTCTAAAACAGGTCAAAACAGTCACATCCGAGTCACATAAAAGGCTGAATCCATTTACTTCTGTTGGCTTTTCTTTCAATAAAGTGTTAGGAAAAAAAGAAGAGTCAAATCAAAGACGACAGGTTCAAATGATAAGACCGGCATCAGAGAGGAGCACAAGGAAGACCTTTTCAGTCCCACTGACTCCAATCCTACAAGCTCTGCAGTTGCCTAATCTATACCATGAAGGCTGGCATCCCACCCCACCCCACCCCACCCCAAATTCACATGCTGAAGCCCTTACTGCCAGTATCTCAGAATGTGACCTTATTTGGAGATAGGGTCTTTACAGATACAATTAGTTAAGATGAGGTAATACTGGAGTAGGGTGAGCCTACAATCCAAAATGACTGGAGTCTATCAAAAGCGAAAATTCAGACACAAAAAGATAAGCACAGGGAGAACACCACGTAAACATAAAGGTAAAGATGAAGGTGATGCGTCTATGAGGTCAGAAGGCCCCAGACTGCCAACAAATCACCAGATGCCAAAAGAGAAGCATGGGACAGATTCTCTCTCTCGGCCTTAGGAGGAAGTCACACTGCCAACATCTTGATTTTTTTCTTCTAGCTTCCAGAACTGGAAGACAATACATTTCTGTTGGCAAGCCCCTCGGTTTGTGGTACTGTATTAAGGCAGCCCTTTGCAAATGAACACCAAGAACTTGGTTACATTCCTGGCTTGGTCATGGGGATTTGAACTCCTCTGAGCTGTGCCACCTCATCAGAAAGACAGATAATATGTTGTGTTCAACAGTGAGATTTGTGGGACAGCACCTGTGAAGCACTGAATGTTGGTGAAATTATTACTTACCAAATGGCCAACGAGCAACAGCTTTCAGAAGACCATAAAATAATTCCTTGATAACCAGAATGATCTTTACTATGTAAAGACAGCACCATATATGAAGGGGCCTTCAGTTAGCCAAAATGTGTGGTTAGTACGGAAGACCACCCTGTGCTCCTGTCCAGAGCCAACCCCTCCACTTGTATACCACCAGATCGCACCCCTTCTTACCTGGTTAAGAACGTCACTCCTGCATTCTCTCCTTTCCTGATTACTCCATCTTGATGTCCTTTACTGAGTCCTCTTTTCCTCCCAGCTCCTTCATGTTGGTGTGCTCAAAGCCTCAGTCCCTGGGCCTCCTCTCTAGCCACACTCACTTCCTTAGTGATCTCATTCAGCCTTTGGCTTTAAATACCATCTGTATGCCAATAACACCCACATTTATAACTCGAGCCCAGACTTTTTCCCTGACCTCCATATTTATATACCCAACAACCTGCAGCCTTTTCCATCTTGATGATGACAGTTTTCTAACTCATCTGGGTTTTTTTTTCCTTTCTTTCTTACACACCATATCCAATCCATAGCAACTCCAATGGGCTCTACCCACAAATGCCATCCAAAATCTGACTACTTCTCATCACTTCCGCTATTACAGCCTAGTCTATCCAGCATTGCCTTTCTTCTTGATAAATGAAATTGCGTTCTCTCTGGTTTCCCCCTTTCTGCTCTTGCTGTCATATGATCAGCTTGCAACACAGCAGTCAAAGTGATCTGGTTATAACATAAGAGAGAACATGTGACTCCTTTGCTCAAAACCCTCTAGAGTGTCCTAGGTCATTTAGAATAAAAATCCTACAGTATAAAATTAGAAGTCTCTACAGTGGCCTACATGTCCTTCTTCCTTCTCCCATCAACCACAATCCCCTCCCCACCCCACTGCACTGTTCCAGCCACCCTGGCTTCCTGATATTCTTCAAATGTACACTCCTGTGTTGCTGTTTCCTTTGTCTGGTGTGCCCGTTCCCTAGATGTCCACTTGGCCAATCCTTTCAACTCCTTCGAGCCTTCCCTCAAATGTTACCTTCTCAATAAGGCTTACCCTGACTATTCTAATTAAAAATTGCAACCAGCTCCCAACAGTTTCAATTCCTCTTATTCTGCTCTTCTTTCTTTTTCTAAAACACTGATAGACTCCTGGCATACACTGCATAACTTACTTATTCATTATGTCTTTTGCTAATTACCTATCTCTCCACACTAGAATACAAATCCCATGAGGGCATGAATCTTTATTTTGCTCATTGACCTATTTCAATCTCCAATTATAGTGCCTACCACATAGTAGGCCCTCAATAAATATTGTTGAATGAATGAAAGATTAAGAAAATAGGAATTCACATTATCTTTGAAAAGGATTAATCTTATTTTTTTAGTGCAGATTCTCATCCTGAATTGAAAGCTAAAGGACTCATCTGTCAAGTTCCCGGTGAGTGGTTTGGCAATTATGTCAACTACAGGCAGGTCCTCTTAGGTCGATAGACACCTGAGGCTATTTATTTTATTGGTGAAAGCTTGGTGTGAGAGCATTTTGGTCCAGTTCACGAAAACAGCAGTGTTCTAACCAGCAGCTCCAATAAATCTTACACATTCTTGAGCCCATAAGTCCTGGCCTCTTGCCTCTCTACACATTCATTCATCCAACTAAGAAGAACTTCTTGTTGGAGCACACAGGAGCACTTGATTAGTAAGAGCAATGGGAAGGAACACAATCTTCTTCCTTTTCTGCCCTGGGGACAAAACTTTAGAGCGACCAGCTCTTTACTTGGTACATACAGCATGTGATGAGAGAGGTTTGCATCTCTTTCCACAAATACTGGATGGCTTGCCCAATGTCCAGAGACAGATAAAGTAAACACATGGAGCCACACACTGATACAGTCTTATTCCAAGGCAAGTTGTGTTTACTTCTGGGATTGTCAGTTATTACCTGGCCATCAAAATCCATGGAGACTAGTAGGCTGAGAGAGGATTCATCCATAAGAGTACGTTGCCCATAATTTTCTGACTTCAATCTTCCTATCTATACCTCCTTGCTTGTGCCTTGCTTCAACCACTATACTAGCAGTCTCTCATAACTGGGACTATGGCCTACTAATTCATGAATTCTTTCTTTCTTTTTTTTTTTTTTTTAAGATTTTATTTATTTATTTGACAGAGAGAAATCACAAGTAGATGGAGAGGCAGGCAGAGAGAGAGAGAGGGAAGCAGGCTCCCTGCTGAGCAGAGAGCCCGATGCGATGCGGGACTCAATCCCAGGACCCTGAGATCATGACCTGAGCCGAAGGCAGCGGCTTAACCCACTGAGCCACCCAGGCGCCTGAAGCCAGATTGTGTGGGTTGAGTCCCAACATCAGCACATACAAGCTATATGGGCTTGGACAATTTATTTAACCTTTCTGTGCCTTGCTCTTCTAGACTGTTAAATGAGCATAGTAATACTACTTGCCTCAAGGGATTGTTGTAAGGATGAAATGAAAAAATATATATATATAGATACACACACATATATGTTTAAATATATATAAATCACTTAGCACAACATCTGGCATGTAGGAAGTTATGAATATATATACTATAAATGTATATTCATGTGTGTGTATATACGTATATGTGTGTTTGTCCTCGTTTATGTGATTAGAAGCATTTTGTATCTTGCTGAGGTAATAGAAATGATCTAAGATTGTCTTTCAATCCCCTGCATTAGAATCTTGAATGAGCCAGCTATTTGCTGAAAAAATTCTAACAAGATGTTAGGGAGAAGGGTTGAAGCCTAACCCCCAATGTGATTATATTTGGAATAGGGCTTTTAGGAGTTAATAAGATTAAATGAGGTCATAAAGTTTGGGTCCTAATCCCATAGGATTGATGGCTTTATTAGAAAAGGAAGAGACACAGTGAGATCTCTCTCTCTCTCTGTGCATCCAGTGAGGAAAGACCACGTGAGGGCACAGCAAGAAGGCAGCCATCTGCAAGCCAGGAAGAGAACTCTCTTCAAGAATTGAATTGACCAGGGGCGCCTGGGTGGCTCAGTGGGTTAAAGCCTCTGCCTTCGGCTCGGGTCATGGTCCCAGGGTCCTGGGATCGAGCCCCGCATCGAGCTCTCTGCTCAGTGGGGAGCCTGCTTCCTCCTCTCTCTCTGCCTGCCTCTCTGCCTACTTGTGATCTCTGTCTGTCAAATAAATAAATAAAATCTTAAAAAAAAAAAAAAGAATTGAATTGACCAGCACCTTGACCTTAGATTTCCCAGCCTCCAGAAGTGCTAGAACTGAGTTTTTGTTGTTTAAGGCACCAGCCTATAGAATTTTTATTGTATTGTGAGCAGACTGAAACAAGTTGAAACAGGATGTGTGCCCAGATGATGCCTGATAATGGGGGTATGTTGCTAGGATTCATGAGCCATCGTGGGATGTCCTCTGCTTATGGCAGCCATTCTTGGTCACAGAGCTTCCCAGACGGGGACATGTATAGGCTCATGGAGAAATGAAACAAAATCTCAGCATGGATTAGGATATTGCCTACTGTTTGTTTAGCTAGTATTTGTATCACCTGGTTGAGTTGATTTGTCACCATCTAATACAGAGTGAACCCTATCAGGCAGTTTGACACCAAACTCTTCTTGGCCTCCTTCTGACTAGCTCATTCCCAGGAAACTTGCGTTCTAAGCACATGTGGCTGGAGCAGTAGCAGTGGTTTCACATGGTAAGAAATATAACAACTTTATGCAGAACAAACCATGAGGGACCTATTTCTCAGAAAGGGGGCTGTGGGCCTAGAAGACACTTGAGAGCTTCAGAAGTTTCTCTCTAGTATAGAGTCTGGCTGTTTCCATGACAACAAAGCTTGAAAACAGCAATTTTGAGGTAAATTGTCCTATAATACTCCTTGTGTTAGTTTCCTAGGGCTGCTGTAATGAAGTACCACAAACTGGGTGGCTTGAAACAACATAAATTTGGGGCAGCTGTGTGAATCAGATGGGTAAGGGTCTGCCTTTGGCTTGGGTCATGATCTCTGGGTCCTGGGATCAAGCCCCATTGGGCTCCCAGCTCAGCTGGGAATGTGCTTCTCTCTCTCCCTCTCCCCCTGCTCATGCTGTCTCTCTCTCTCTCTCTCTCTGTATCTCTCAAATGAATGAATAAAATCTTTTCAAAAAATTTTTTAAAAACCCGCATAAGTTTATCCTCTTACTGTTTAGGAAGCCAGAAGCCCAAAATCAAGGTGTTGTCAGAGCCATGCTCCCTCTTTAGGATCTAAGGAAGAATTCTTCCTTGGCTTTTCAAACTTCTGGTGGCCTCAAGCACCCTTTGCCTGTGTCAGCATAACTCCAATTTCTGCCTACCTTCATCTTTTTTTTTTTTTTTTAAGGATTTTATTTATTTATTTGAGAGAGAGAAAGAGGGAGGGAGAGAGGGAGAGAGTACAGGCAGTGGGTAGGGGGAGAGGCAAAGGGATAAGCAGACTTCCCTGCTGAGCAGGGATCCCAACACAGGGCTCAATCCCAGGACCCTGGGATCATGACCTGAGCCAAAGGCAGATGCTTAACTGACTGAGCCACCCAGGTACCCCGCCTATTTTCTCTTCTTAAGGATTTCTCTGTGCGTTCCTTGTATCTCCTATTTGTCTAAGAACACCAGTCACTGGATTAAAAGCCATTTGAATCCAGTGTAACCTCATCTTAACTACATCTGCAAAGATCTAATTTCCAAATAAGATTACATTCTGAAGTTCTGGGTAGACATGAATTTTGGGTGGGGTAGAGGGACACTATATTGCTTTAGTTAAGATTCTTTAGTTGAAAAGTACAGAAAAACGTATGAGCCATATTAAGGGGGGGGGGGGGAAGACAGTCTTTGTCCTGTCTAGGACACAGGAGTGTTTTTCACAGAAACCCAGACAAATAAAGCAGCTGGGCCAAGAGGAAGAACCCAGAACTGTACAGCCATCCAAAGTATTAGTCGTCGGCCCCACCCCTCTCACTCTTATCTCAGCTCCCGCTGCCTATCAGCTTCATTCTCTCTCTAGTCTGGCTTTCTCCCCATCTCCCCACCCTCAGCAGGCAGCAGATTACCAACCTGTTGCTCCACAGTTTACGTTTCTGTTCAGATAATCAGTTCAAACTGGATACACTTGGTCCCAAGTCTAAATTTCCCAGAGGCTCTGATTGGCCCATCTAGGATTAGTTGTTCGATCCTGGTCCAATCCATTGTGGGTAGGTGGGTGGAGTGATGTAGTAAATCCAACTGGGGGATGGGAAAGCGACTCTCAGAGAAAGATGAATCACTGGGAGCTGGGTGGGTAACCCAAAAAACGTCTACACATGTCTTGTGTTTTATAACACTAAACAGAGAACAAAGCGTTTTTGTGTATAATCTCATTTGATTTGTGCAAATTCATCCAGAGTAGGCATCATTGGCCTCTTGCCTATTTTACAGATGTAGAAACAGACTCAGAGAGATGAGATAACTAGCCCGTAAAGATGGTCACTGTCAGAGGCCAGACACAACATCATGTCTTCTGACTCCGGGCCTGACTCCTCCACCTCAAGGTGCAACACAGAAATTTAACAGTTTTGTAGTTTGCAGTGCAACCCAGGGTCACTTATGCCTAGTTTTATTATTCAAGCTTACAAATGTACTTTCAAAAATAACATTTTGTGGCTTGAAGATTACAGCCATTTACTCTTGTCCAACTCATCTGGTTTCTCCCACCTCTCATTTTCCTTCTTTTCCAGGACACATTGTCTTCAACATTATTCTCCCAGAAAGTTTTCACTGGGATTTAGCATACTAAAATAAAAAGGGAAATCATTTTCCTTTTCACATTTGAACTCAAACCCTGCTCTTTTGCATTTTATTATTTCCTTCTTACTAATTCTGGCATCCACTGAATTCAGTATTTGGGGAAATGGGGCTGTTTTGGGCTACCCCGCTGTAGTTCTTTTATTCATTGCTTATATTTTCTCTGATTCAGGCTCCTCTTTCTCATTTTTTTACTCATTGGATTTCCCAATCCCGTGGCCTCTTAGTAAATGATTTTGCCTCCTGTTTACTGAAACTCCATTAATTACCCAGGCCTTGTTTAATTCCCTTGAACTTTCTGTCTCTATTTTATACTCAGCCTCTTTCCATTATCTCAGGGAAAAATCATTCCTCTTCCCTTTAGAGATAAAAGTTTTCTCTCTAAAGCTGCCTAGAACCATCCATCAGCCTCACATAATTTCTTCTTTCTAACAACTGTCTTTAGTTTTCATTTTCATGCCTGGGGAAAAACAACAATAATCCAAGTCTTTGATAGGCCTTGCTGCCCCGTTCTGTCTTTGCAGCCATCTTTCTGGAATAAACGGTCTCTGCCCACTACCTTCAAGTTGTGCTCCTCATTCCTTCCCTTTTTTCGGTCTGGCATCTCTCTCCACCATTCTGTTGAAATTGCACTTTTTCCAAATGTCTTCCATTTCTCTCTCACTTTGTTCATGTTTTCTTTTCTGTCTCTTTTTTTGCAAAGATTTATTTAATTATTTGAGAGAGAGAGAGAGAGAGAACACAGAGGAAGAGAGAGAGGGAGAAGCAGACTCCCCACTGAGCAGAGAGCCAGACACAGAGCTGGACCCCAGGATATTGAAATCATGACCTGAGCTGAAGGCAGACGCTTAACTGACTGAGCCACCCAGGTACCACACTTTGCTCATGTTTTCACTTATATAGCCAAACATTGTTATAAGAGCTGCTTTAACAAAATTTTTTAAAGATTTATTTATTTATTTATTTGACACAGAGAGAGAGAGCACAAGTAGGCAGAGTGGCAGGCAGGGGGAGAGGGAGAAGCTGGCTCTCCACTGATCAGGGAGCCCGACACAGGACTCGATCCCAGGACTCTTGGATGGTAACTAGAGCTGAAGGCAGACCCTCCACTGACAGAGCCATCCAGGTGCCCTGCTCTAACAAACTTATCTGTTAATTCTATACATCTTTATCATTTCCGGGTCCTTTTTGGGTGATTTTTCTTCCGGTTATAAGTTACATGTTCCTTTTCTTGGCATATTTAGTAAATTTTTATTGGATGCTGGACATCATGAGTTACATTGTTGAGTATCTGGGTTTTGCTGTCTTCCTTTAAAAATTGTTGTGTTTTGTTATGGTAGGCAATAAAGGTACTTGATGCTTTGGGGGCTTGTTTTTAACCCTTTTTAGAATGGATGTAAAGTGGCCTTTATTCTAGGAGTAGTTTAGTAACATTACTAAAGCATGCTTTTTCGAGGGTTTCTGTAGAATACTCCCAGTGATCAATGGGGACTCTCCTCTCTGCCTAGTGAGAACTTGAGCGATCCCAGCTCTATGTAAACTCAGAAACTGTTCAGCTCACAGCTCCCCAGGCTTTCTCTACCCAAACTGTGGAATTTCACTGCACTCAGCAAAGACTCCAATTAAACCCATACAGACTTCTGGAAGTCTTTTTCTAGGTAGTTTCCTCCTCTCTGCTACTTCGCCCCTTCGCCCTACAAACTTCCAGCAGCTTCAGCCTTCCTGAATTCTGAACTTTGTCACTTCAACTTAGTAAAACTATTGTGTTTTATATGGAAAACGCCTTCCTACTCCGTGGCCAGGCAGGTGTCTCCAGACAGAAAGCCATGACCATCTTAGAGCTACCCTCTTCAAGGAATCACAATCCCACACCTATTGTCCAGAGTCTGAAAACAGTATTTTTCTATATTTTGTCCAGTTTCCTAGTCACTTAAGGTTGATTCCAGTTCCAATTATTCTAACATGGCCAGGAGATGGAGTGTCCGAAACTGCTCTTTTGAAGAATACCAGTGATTGCTTCTAAATAATTCCAAAAGTTTTTCCTTATTCTTCTTGTACTGGTGGCAACATTTAGGTCACAGAATTCTCCTCCTTTAGACCATCCTACCTCCCTTACCATTCCTGCCATATCTGTTGTTATCTTTTCTTCTCCAGAGAGCTTGGCGATTAGGCACGCTCAATTATTAAGCAGGTCATAGCTTATACTAGCAATTTCCAGTTTGGTCAGGGAACATAGTTGCAAGTATCCAGGCAGAGGTCTCTAGACAAAATTACCACAGTTAGCATTTAATAAACATTTGCTGATTGATTTTAGGTCCTCTGTACCTTCATCCATTAGTGGATGGTTGAGAGTTGATTGTGTTTAATATGTGCATATTTTAGTATTAATGCTATTATTTTCCAACCTCAATTGGGAGACTTCTGAAGGCTTTTCTATTCTTGAGAATGTATGCTTGAATAATTTGAAATTCAAATTATCGAGAATGTGATATTTGCCAGATTTATTGTATTCCTTTTTTTTTTTTCTTGAAATGTCCTTTTGACTTGTATAATTCCTCTGTTAGTTCTTCCCAGAGCAGACCTAATATTTATTCTTTTTCTTTGTATTTGTGTTTCTGTTCTGGGTAGCTTAGCAATATGCTAACATTTTCAGACTTTGTTATCTCAAATAAAATTATGTATGTTAATATCTTTATTGTAAATTATGTTTTTCATTTACTTTGGCTAATGATTCCAGACCCCTACAGTTAAGAGTCATCCATAAATTCAGGATGATTATGTTGCCACTGAGATGGAAGCCTCATTTTTCCCCTGAGGATATTTCCATTAATTATACATAACTCCTCCGTGTATTCAGTATAAAACAAATTTGACTGTGTCCAAAAAAAAAGTCTCTGATAAACAGAATAATGATTTAAAAATAATCTAGTATTCCACATTTGTCAAAAGAAAAATAACTCATATACTCTGATCACTTGCTGTAGCTTTTATTGATATAAGATGACATTAAGATAACCAAACATTAAGCAAAAGTTAATTGTGTTTCTTTCAATTAGTCTTCCAAAGAAACTTGTCAACACAAGCCCGATGCCTTGAGAAATGATGCCACTTTAAAGGAGTCATTATCAAACTCAAACCGACAACTCAGTGTTTAAAATCAAGGACAATTAAATATTTGCTTATCATAGGCATTAATTTGGTGCCCTTGAGACCTTGTTTAACCTCCTTTTAAGAATGTTTAAAAATTGGGGGTGTCTGGGTGACTCAGTTGGTTAAGTTCTGCCTTCGGCTCAGGTCATGATCCCAAGGTCCTGGGATTGAGCCCTCATTGTGCTCCCTCTGCCTCTGCCCCTTCCTCAGCTCATGCTCTTTCTCTCTCTCTCAAATAAATAAAACCTTAAAACAAACAAAAAAAGTATGTTTAAAAATTGGACAGACTGGGGGCGCCTGGGTGGCTCAGTGGGTTAAGCCTCTGCCTTCGGCTCAGGTCATGATCTCAGGGTCCTGGGATCAAGCCCCGCATCAGGCTCTCTTCTCAGCAGAGAGCCTGCTTCCTCCTCTCTCTCTGCTTGCCTCTCTGCCTACTTGTGATCTCTCTCTCTCTGTCAATAAATAAAATATTTAAAAAAAATATTAAAAAAAAAATTGGACAGACTGGTTTTTAAGAAATATCTCTCATGGATAATGTTTACTTAAAAAGAGTTTTTAAAAATCCTGTACTGTTTGGCATCCCTGGCTACGTGTGTTTCAAAGAATATAAACTGAGGTGGCATCCACAAATATACAATGTATTTTAAAGATGCAATAAGAAAACTGATGCTAAATAATAGAATCTTTCTCTTAGCCTAAAGAACAACGGTTGAGGCAAGGGCATATGCTAATATAACTAGAAAGAAGGCGATAAAATCCCAGAGCAGCAAAAGTGAGTAGAGAGGAAGCCAATCAGTGATGGAGAAATAGTAAATAAAAAGTGGCACATTAGGGGATTGGTGATGGCTTCATGAGAAACATGGTGAGTTGCTTGTTCATGCCATATAGAATCATGGTGCCCAGAGTGGTACATCAATGAGGAAGGGAAAAGAGTTAATGTACTAGCTTCTCTTCACTTCCTTTCTTTGGTCAAAGTAGACCTCACAGAGTGATAAGTCCTTTATAATCCTGGGCTGTGTAACCCAAGACCTCTCTAGGCTGCCACTGCAGAAGCCACAGCCTGAGAAGCACAGTATTGCCTCTGAGTCTGGAAGTGGTTGGAGGAGTCAGAGGCTCCATGAGCCAAGATGAGATGGTTTGACACTGATGGTTCCACTATAACTCTTACTATGTGGGTGTGATGGAGGCCATGCCTGAGATGTTCCTCACACCAGGGGAGGTAAACACCATCAGGATTCTCTATCAGTGAGCAGCCTGAAGGTCAATGAGGCAAACCTGGGGAAACATATAAAATAGGTCCAATATACTCTTTATTGTTATTTAAACCCTCTATATCAAAGTTCCATTAAAACACATTTTTTTGAGCCCCTATTATTTGCCAGCCTTTGTGCTGGGGCACACAGATAAAGAAAACAAGACCCCTGGCATCACAATTAACTATAGTTAAATATAATATCAAGACAGTGGGATTTCATTTTTTAAAAATTAATTAATTTATTTAAGGAATCTCCACACTCAACATGGGGCTCAAACTCATGACCCTGAGATCAAGAATTGCATGTTTTATCCACTGAGCCGGCAGGGGTCCCAAGACACTAGGACTTTATTTTTTTTAAAGATTTACTTACTTACTTGAGAGAGAGAGAGAGAGCATGCAGGGCAGAGGGAAAGAGAAAGAGAATCTCAAGCAGACTCTGCACTGAGTGCAGAGCCTGATGCAAGGATGGATCTCATGACCCTGAGATCATGATCTGAGCTAAAACCAAGAGTTAACTAACTGCACTACTCAGGTGCCCCAACACTGGGACTTTATTTATTTATCTATTACTTAAATTCAATTAATTAACATATAGTATGTTATTAGTTTCAGAGGTAGAGTTCAGTGATTCATCAGTTATATATAACACCAAGTGCTCATTACATCATGTGACACTGGGACTTTAAATGAAAGAAATGAATTCTATTTAGGAGAGAGCAAGTAAAGCTGCAATGATGAGAACATGAATGAATAAGGTAGCTTTGTCTAATTTGAGTGTGACATGTGGAAGTGAAGGGTAAGGACAGGTGATAGATATAGAAGACTGACTAATAGTATGCATTGTATCTCTTGAGCACAAAAATAGGACTATACATGAGTGATTACCTCTAACAGTTTAGGATCTCTTGCTTCTTAAACTTTCTACTGTGATGGCCACATAGAAGATGTGGCAATTAACAAAATATCCAACTAATCATGATTTAAGTCATGGGTGTACCGATTACTGGTTTGTTGGGTTCAAGGCCAATCATCCCAGAGTGGTTTTGGAAACAAAAGTGTCACCATAGTTGGTTTGCAACCTTGGGAGTTCCCTAAGTGAAATCTGAAACTGGACCCTCTACATGGGGGCAAGGAAAGATCAAAAAAAGAGGAGGACAACTCCAGATTGCTAGGTGGAAGTTTAATAAGCAAGGGGACTTTCATACAAGGTTCATCTTGGGCAGCACAAGATTAGTAGATCTCTATGCCTGGTCACCAGAATCTTAAAGGTTTATATTTAGAGGCCTTAATGGAGTTTACTCACATACACAGTTCAGATGGTCTCAACGACACTTTACTTTCTCAAGTTGTGCCCTTGAAATGGCTCTGGCTATAGAAATGGTGGGCAGAAAGGTATACTCCAAGGACAGGGAAGAAGGTGAAGAACCTCTGATTGCTTGGGTCCAGTTTGTGGGTCAACCAGTGGTCACATCCTCTTGATGACCTCCTCCAACAGCAAGAGCTCAGGGTCTGTCTTGTGTTCTGCAATCTTCAACTTGTTGCTTTCATCCTTAGACTTACTGCCCCATGATCTCAAAATAATTGCTGTAGGTCCAAACATTATTGTCTTCACAGAACAACATCCCGAAAGGGAGGAAGAATAGAGAAACAGAAACTTTCCTCTCAAGTACTTCCTACTAATCAAAGCCTATTTTCCCAGAGGTTACTTGTAGACATCCTTTTATATCCTATTAACCTAAAGTGGGCTACACATCCCAACCCTAGATTAATCAGTGGATAAAGAGATTAAGACTGCCATTATTAACTTAAATCAATCAAGATATATCCTCTGTGACTGAGTATGTAATTGTACATCAAAATTGGCTTCCTTCTTGATCTCAATTATAGTCAATATGTTCTTTCTAACAAACTGATAATGTCACTGTCATGTTTTAAATCTTTCTATGGGTTTTTCTTTTTTTTTTTTTTTAAGATTTTATTTATTTATTTGAGAGAGAGACAGGGAGAGAGAGCATGAGCGAGGAGAAGGTCAGAGGGAGAAGCAGACTCCCCATGGAGCCGGGAGCCCGATGCGGGACTCGATCCCGGGACTCTGGGATCATGACCTGAGCCGAAGGCAGTCGTCCAACCAACTGAGCCACCCAGGCGTCCCTCTATGGGTTTTTCTTGTCTATAGGGCAAGTCGAAGTTCCATGACCATTCATGTTTCTTTGTGTTTTCTCTTCATTTTCATCCTTTCCAGCTCTGCCAAGGGCATTCTGTTTCAGACACAGGGACTTAGTTGAAATTCCAGAATGCACCATGCCTGCTATTACCTCTAATATTTTGTATGTTGTCTCTTCTGAATTTCACCATTGTCTTCATAATGACTAAAACTTTTTTACATAAGTCTTAATTTCAATTCCAGTGTAGTTAGCATATAGTGTTACAATAGTTCCAGGTGTCCAACATAGTGACTGACTCAACACTTCTATACATCACCCAGTGTTCGCCACAACAAGGGCCCTCCTTCGTCCCCATCACCTATTTCCCCCATCCCCACACCCATCTCCCCTCTGTTAACCATCAGCTTATTTTCTATTACAACTTATTTTTCAAACATAGACATAAATCCTCTCTCCTCAGAAAGTCTTCCAAGATGTTTCTCCTCTTGTCCCAAAAGCACCCTGTTTGCACCCCTCTGTGACATTTATAGCCTTGTGATAATTACTTATTTCTTCACCTATCTCCTTAACTTGACTAGAATACCCAGATGCCCAGAATGCAGAATCCACTTAATAAGTGCTGCTTAAATGTAAAATCCCTATAGACGTACCCCATCAACCTCAACCACATCTTTGTTTGATTTGTCACTTGGTGAACCCTAACCCTGGGGACTACTGCTACAGTCCCCACCCTCCCATGGCGCAAGTGCAATCCTCACCTCCCTCCTCTTCAGCAGGAAATCTCAACATCTACTTCTAAGAGTTCACTGATGAAATTAAGTTCAAAGTCCTTAATCTTCCCTAATTTTCCTCAAGTCTCATTCTCAATATTTAACACTTCTCTTACTCTCTTCTTCCCTCTCATTTGAAAGGAAAGTGTATCTCTTCTTCCTATGGATCCCACGACTTCCACCTCCTCTCTTGGACCTCTCTTTCCAGAATCTTCCATCTTCTGTCTTTACCTGCTAGCACTCCAGTCTCTAAAACACTCAACAGACCAGTTATATCTTAAAAGATTCCTCGCCTCTCATCAATGCCTTCAAACCTAGTATAAGTTGTCAGTACTGATGACTGAAATACCAGATACAGTGTATAGGTGTGTTTCATCTGACTCTCACATGTTTTTAAAATTGGAAAATTTCACTTAAAAATAAGAACTTCAGTCTTCCCTGTAAAGGTCAGATAGCGTCACCCTTTCCATGTGGCAACAATGGTCTGGGCATGGCTGCTACCATTGGGTGGGGCATGTGATTGCTAGATCATCACAGTCTCCTTGCTCACTTCTGTTACCTGTCTGGTCCTTATGAGCATTTGGGTTTGCAATCCCTTGCTAGACTTTTGGTTTTCTTCCTATCTTGCAACAGGAGGTGCCTTCTTGAAAGTTACCAGTGATCTTCAAGTTATGTGATAGACAGGTGCTTCCTCCATCCTCATTGCCCTTGAATTCTCTGCATCTATGGAAACCTCTCCAAAAACCACCACCAGCTTGGCTCCCTTAGCCTCCTGTTTCCTGTTCTCTTAGATCCCTAATACGAGGGGATTTTGCTGGCTGTTTTCCTCCTGCCCCCTAAATGAAAGCGTTTCCCAAGATTTAGTCATGGAATTTTCTATCTAAGATCCCACTCACTTCCATGGATTCACTGAATCATGTGGCTTTTGCCACCCATCCCTTCACGTGAAGAGCTTCCAAATTTCTCTGTCTCTAACGTCTCTTGCTCTCTTCCTCATGTTCTTTTCATATATCTCCAGTAATATGCTGAAAATATCCTCCTGGATGTGCTTCCAGCCCCCAAGGCTCAAAGCATTTTTTTAAAGATTTTATTTATTTATTTGACAGACAGAGATCATAACTAGGCAGAGAGACAGGCAGAGAGAGAGAGGAGGGAAGCAGGCTCCCCGCTGAACAGAGCCGGATGCGGGGCTCGATCCCAGGACACTAAGATCATGACCTGAGACGAAGGCAGAGCCTTTAACCCACTGAGCTACCTAGGCACCCCAGGCTCAATGCATTTGAAATGTAATTCATCATCTTTGCTTCTTGTCCCCTCCCGTTAAGCAAAACATGTCCCTCCTGACTAGTTATCTGTTGATGAAGTTCTCAGAGTGACCCAGTCTACAAACCACCTTATTCCTTTCCTTTGACTTTTAAGGCATTTCTTCAGGTCTTCAAAGCTCTTGGCTTTCCAACTGGCCACCTGACCTTCCCCTTCTTCAGATCTCATTCTTTGTACCCTGGCAAATTCGTTCTTCTAAAACACTGTTGTGATAATGTCTCTTTACTACTCTACATTCAGTAGCTAAGAGAATGAGACATGGAATTAGTCAAGATTCCTGTCCACATTCTTCTCAGCAACACAGGTATATTTAAACCTCAAAGCAATGACAGGCCACTCTCCCACACTGTTCTTAGTGCATCAGGGACTTTTAGTAGTCCTCTATCATTTGAAGAAAAAAATCTCAAACTTATGACCTTCAGCCATCTGAAGGTTTCCAACCGAACCTCCCACCATTTCATGACACCTGTGTAATGCCACCTGGACAACTTGAAATTCACCAGACAACTTAGATACCTCATGCTTTCTCCCTTTGCTGATGCAGGTCTATAGTTTGGAAGGTCTTCCCAGCATCCTTTGAGCCCCATCTCAAATATTTCACTGATAATGCCACCTGTCACATACAGTCTTATACTGTATTTATGGCCGGGTCTTCTCTGGCCCACTATGTTGAATGTTCCTTGAGAAAATGGACTGACTCCTTCTCCATCTTTTTTCCCAGCTGAGTGCCCAACACATAGCATCCTTTCAATCAACAAGTATTTAGACAAGTCTTCTATAATGCCAGACAGGGAGCCAGGTGCTGGCATACAAAGATGGATGTGGAACAGCTCCTGCCCTGATGCGGTTCTCAACAGGTGAGAATGACATATAAACACATGACTATAAAGTATGGTGAGCAGTAAGGAAACATGCAAAGTAAGGGAGGATTTCACTCACGAAGGACTGACTGAGAATAGGAAAGCGAGGGCTCAGAGGATGGGACACTTGAATGGGGCACTAAAGGAAGAAAGGTCAGAGAGGTGGGCGGGAGAAAGGACTGAAGTGAAACTTAAGTCAACTATACTTAAAATTTACCAGCAATGATGACGGTGGTCAAGTAACCAGGTTGAGGGTTTAGCCCCATCGTATTTAGATTACTTGGGTTTTAGTCTAGTATGAAACAAAGAAGCAAGAGTTAACTAACACACAAGGATGGATTCTACCAAGGGAAATGAGTGGGGAAAAACCAGCTGAAGTCACTTTAATTCTTGGTTGTTGACTCTTTCCAAAACATACATCGCATTGTTGACAGGTGAGTATTTTAGACTAGCGTTTATTTACCTATTGACATTTAACAGAGATAGCTGGCAATCAAGATTTGGTACAGATCAGAAAACTAGTAAAAAGCACCTTGGGGCACCTGGGTGGCTCAGTGGGTTGGGCCGCTGCCTTCGGCTCAGGTCATGATCTCAGGGTACTGGGATCCAGTCCCGCATCGGGCTCTCTGCTCGGCGGGGAGCCTGCTTCCTCCTCTCTCTCTGCCTGCCTCTCTGCCTACTTGTGATCTCTCTCTGTCAAATAAATAAATAGAGTCTTTAGAAAAAAAAAAAAAAAAAGCGCTTTATACAAATTGCAAGCACAGTGTCTGCAGTCCAAAACTGACTTAGGTTCTGGAGCTCTTCCATTCTCTGAACATGACTTGAACACATGCCAAGGCTGAAGTCACTGCTAAAATGGCTTCCCTGAGACAAGACAATCACCAGAATCTGTCTTTGGCCTTTGGCCTTTGACCTTTGGTTGCTTCACTAGAATACACAGTTTTATTTGACTGAGATCAACAAAAAAGCCAGAAACTTTAAGTATGACGGATTCTATTTGATCACCTTCGCTGAAACCTCGACATGAGAAAAGATTCCCCATCAGCAATTTTTTAAAGAGACATCTGGCTTCAAAAGCTTTTCCTGCTGGTTTTTTTTTTTTTTTTTTTCCTATTAGTAAAAATATTAACTCAAGCATTTCTGGGGAGGCATCAACAAAAATGCCCACATCAAACTAAGTCCTTGTGATTTCCACTGAGACTGTTTCCACAATAACAAATGGCTGATGTTTTGTCTTGTTTCACAGAAACACCAATAAATAAGCAGTCCTAGAAACACAGCAAATCTAGTCCTAAAACATCGCAGGATCACTAGTGGAGAACACTGAGAATTAGATTTGAAAAGCAAAGGGTTTACAGTCACAGGAGTTTGGGCCTCCTGCCCATGCTGCCTTCATGCATTAGGAGTTGGTCATCCTTTCTCCTCTGTTCAGAAACTTTGAAGACTTCAGCTGAGATCTTGAAAATCTCGTCCTGACACAAGTGGGTACTGACCCATCCATCTCCCACCAATAGCATTCTTACAATCAAAATTAAGCATTTCATTCTGATGTGAGAGGAAAGTGAACTGTCATGGACGGCTTGTCATTTTAAACCCAGACCCCGGGGAACTGGGCGGTCGTCCAGCGGTGGTGGGAGGGTTGCAGGGAGCTGGGCAGGGAATGTGACCCACTGTGTGTCTTGGGCTGCCCTTTGAACCAAATCAATGGAAGTCTTTCCTTACTTGTGATAAGTGCCTTCACACACTGATAAGCGCCATTTGGAAATCTTCACCGTTCTGATAAACATCACCAGGCCAACAGGAGTGTTACTGAATTCTGGGCTTTCCCTGGGGCCAGACAATCACTTTGCATTATGCCTCCTGGGCAAACTCCAGTTTCCTAGCAAGAGGACTGTAAATATTATAAAACTCAGGAGAATTTCTTTTTACTGCTTGTGAGATAACAAATCAAACACACCCGAGGACAGAAGAGCCTCTAGGTTGTTTGTTGCTGTGTTGTTTCGTGGGCAAGAGAACAACTAAGCAGGCCGAATTCTTTGTACCCATTTGCTCTTCGAAGCACAGCGTACAGGTAAGAGTTAGTGGGGGTGGCAGAGACGGAGATGGGATGCCACAGTGTTTTCTACTCTTCTGCCACTTGAGGTGGGACCATGGGCTCAGGAGAGGCTAGGCCTGGAGGATCCCCCTCCCTCTAGCTTCCAAGGCTGGTGTGATGGCTCTGTTCTCTCAGAAATGCTGACAGAACATGACGGGCGAATAGAAATCAGATGTGAACTGACCTTCCACAAATATATTTCAAGACTTCTTAATCTTCATAGGAATCCTTCAGACTGAGAGATGTCACCTTCAGGCAGCGATGCACATGACATTTAAAGAAGGGCGGCTGTTTCCGCCTGGGACCTCGTGGACAGGCCTCTACTCTGTTCTCGTCCCATACTCTCCCTCCCTGCATTGCCCTCACACATGATTCCCCTGAGTCCATTTCTCGCGTAGTCATCTCCCTGCTCACATGCTTTTGTTCTACCTGTCCCCACACACAGACAGTCTTGGCTTTTATAGGTGTACCAAGCCCAAAGGGGTATTTCTCTCCCATTTTTGGACCCATACTTGTTTTGAAACTGTCACCGTCACTGGGTCCATGACCAACTCCAAATACTTTTGTGAGACTAAATATTGATTTGGAACCACTGAGTACACTGGACCTTTGCCCACTTAACTTAAGTTAAAAATACTAGAGGGGCCCCTGGGTGGCGCAGTCGGTTGAGCTTGCAACCCTTGGTTTTGGCTCAGGTTGTGATTTCAGGGTCATGGGGTTCAGCTAGGTTCCTAGGCGGGGCTCTGCTGAAGTTTCTCTACCCCTCCTCCTGCTGCCCCTCCCCCACAATGGATAAATAAATATAAAAAAAAAAACTAATATAGGGGTACAAGTTTGAGGGCCCCTGGCTTTGAGGACAAAATACTGCTCCATATGCACGTGGGCTCACACTATGCATGATAAAGGGCTTTTGAACTGCTCTGCTTATGTTCTTTGCAGACATCTGTCAGCATCCCATGAGAATTTGGGTGAATTTCCCAGAGTTTTGTCCTCCCAATGACTACAGTATTTTGTGGAAGACTTTCTTCCTTGCCCAGTCGTTCATGTCTCACAAAACAATTTATGGCAACATTTCTTCTGAGAAAGAAAGTCAGGTAAGTGCAAGGCAGTGCAAATTCATTCCCAATGCCACTGATTAAATCAACCACAGTACCCCAGATAACCCCCAATTTGTCAGGTGCACTTCTCAGTGGGCCGGACCAGCTCTTACCATCAAAGTCCAGGGGATTTTCTGCTTGACACGTCAGTGCATTCCCCTCCTTCCAGACATCACATGCCAAGAAATTCCCATCTTATTTTGGAATAAATGGGAAGTTCTGGACTGAGGTGGATGGAGTTTGTGGAACTAAATATTTATTTCTATCACTTAAAACTGAATCATTTTGGGGCACCTGGGTGGCTCAGTCAGTTAAAGCCTCTGCCTTCAGCTCAGGTCATGATCCCAGGGTCCTGGGATCAATCCCCACTTCGGGCTCTCTGCCCAGCAGAGAGCCTGCTTCCTCCTCTCTCTCTCTGCCTGCCTCTCTGCCTACTTGTGATCTCTGTCAAATAAAATAAATAAAATCTTAAAAAAAAAAAAACCTGAAAGTGAATCATATATCCAATTTGTGGGATAATCAAAATGCATTATTTATCAGAATGTTGAATTGTTATTTAGATATTTGAACTTTGCAAATGAATAGAAGTGTCAAACATGCAATTTGCATGAGCTCAGAGTGATGATAATCCTGAGATGGGTAATATTATGTAAATTTTTTAGAATAGATAAGTGAAGCTTATAGATGTGAACTAATTCATGTTCAACTAATAAATGGTAGAAAAGGGTTTAGTTAGTCTTATCTATAAGGGAGGCTCCAAAAGGGTTAGTTGGAAATGCAGGCAGAGGACTTCTCCTGAAGCTGTGTTCGCATAGCTAGCCCATTGCTTTACTTAGTATTACTTAGCATATTTATTTGGGTTGGATGGAGGGGTGATGGAGATCTGGGGCTTTAGCCTTCCCACTGCAAGCTGCCTCTTGGGCTGCCAGTGCTTCTCTGACTCCAAAATCCATTCTCTTCCAGTTGATACATTTGCAACATGAGATCCCAGAAAGAAAACACGATTAGTGGATTATTGACCCATAGACGCATGTACCCAAAGCTGCATTCCCTGTTTTTCTGGTTCATTCTATATTACCAGCCCTCACACATCTGGGGATCCAACACCATGGTGGAGTTTTTTTCAGTCTTCGCAAGGCCCTGCTTCCTCTCTGCTAGGTCTGTCTTTGTACATGATCTTCCCTGTACGCTGAACATCCCCCTTCTTACCCCTGCTTTCTCCTCTCCCTACACTCACCGTTTCCCCTGGCAAACTGTTAATCCTTTGCTTCAAGGTGCCCTGGGTGGCTCAGCTGTTTAATAAGTGTCTGCCTCTGCCTCAAGTCATGATCCCGGGGTCCTGGGCTCAAGCCCCACATCGGGCTCCCTGCTCAGCTTCTCACTCTCCCTCCATTCTCTCTCTCACTCTGCTTTCTCCGATAAATAAATAAAATCTTTAAAAAACAAAAAAAACTCCAGCTTCAAAGTCATCCCCTCCCTCCCAAACCGTCCTGTTATAACCCTGCCATGGCTGCCATCTTTAAGGGAGGCATTCTGGACCACCCCCGACTATACTTGAGTTCTGCCTTTGCCTGTTGTGCTACTCACTAACCCTCTCAGGGTTTGACCTTCCTCCCCTTTAATAGGGACAAGAGTGGCACCTGAGTTTTTTAAAAGTAGATCCAGGTTCACTGAGAACACACCTTTCTACCTCTTACAGCCAACCCGTCTTGTAGCAAGCCCTCTATCCGTGGTAACTATTACTATCATCTACAGTAATAGGGGAGGGACTGTCATAGGTTGGTCACCACAGCATCCCAGCACACGTACCGTGCCTATGAATTACTTGCTGGATAAATGAATCTCCATTTGCACAAACAGCATGTCCACTGCTTCTACTCCTGGTCTCAACCACCACCATGTCTTATCTGGATTCTGAAACAGGCTCCTAACCTATACTCTCCTGTGTCTATCTTTGCTCCCCTCCGGTCCATCCACAGGGTCTTTCTAAACTTGGTTCTGATGACACTGCTCTTCTGTTTTCCCACCTCACTTGGAATAACAACTGAAGTCCTTAACTGTAGTACTTCAGCTACTCTTCCCTTGAACACTCCACTCCAGCTACGGTGACCTCTTGGGTGCTCCTCGAACAGGCCAGGAACTGCTTTTGCCTTAGAGAGTATATACCTCGGCTGTTCCTTCTGCCTGCACCACAGAGAGAATTGCTAACTAATTTCATCCCCTCCTTTATGTCTTGTTCTAATGCCACCTTCTCAATAAGGCTGACATAGATCACCCTATTTAAAATTGCAAACTCCTGACAAAAGAAAAGAATAATAAAGAGGGCAGGAGGAAGCTTTCGGAGGTGATGGATCTATTTAAGGCGTGCAGAGTGGTAGTGATTTCTCTGCTGTTTATGTATCTTTAAATTCATCACGTTGATACAATAAATACATACAGCCTTTTGTATGTCAACCACACATCAGTAAAGTGGCTTGGGGAAAAAAAGTAAAAAAATAAAGTCGCATCCTTGTCTATGCTCACCCCTAGTGCTCCCAACCCCTTTCCATCGCTTTAATTTTAATTAACTTCACACCTTCCGACCTCACACTTGAGTTAACTTCTTTATTCTGACTCTGTTTAGTGTTCATTTGCTGGCTTTCTCCTCTCAAATGCTCCCCAGCATAGGGACCTTTGTTGACCCACAGATAGATTCCCAAGGGCTTAGAGACATATCTGGCACAAGGAATGCACTTGATAAATATTCTTGAATAAATGGTCACATAGATACTTATCAGTACCATGATCCATAGTTTCAGTGTAAAGTTATTCTGGGTTGATAAAGTGAACAGAAGGGCCAGGTCTTCCGGGTGAGAAAAGCCTAGACTTCTCCAGTGGTAGTTCTGACATAAGGCCCTCACTTGATTGCATCTAAACGGATTTTCTCCACACAAGGGTTGTTGTACAAAGCCCCTTCTACGTGCAGTCTGGACACTGCATTTGGCAGTAGGGGTGCTCTGCTGTCCCGGTGGGCCCTGCACGTGTGGTCTTGATGGGATGTCCCGATTAGTTACCAGATGGGCCTGAGCAGCTCTGGGGAGTAGCTCGTCAGTTCAGGTCTCATCATGGGAAGTGGATCTCATTATCGGTTCTACAGCAACTCTGCCTGGGCGCTCTATCCTCCTGTACTTCAAGAGGGCACTCTTCCCCGAGTCTTTATTTTTTCCTTATTGATCGCTAAAAACAAGCAATAATTTCTGAATTTATGACCACGCTGGTCATTTTGACTGAATATTTCAATCCCATTCTGACAGTTCTGCAATTCCATGGAATATTTTTCATCTTCCTAATATTACAATAAATGATAGAAGGCATGTGACTGTGTAGAAGTTATAGGCAACCCATGTAAACTTAATAGAAGATATTTGAACAAACAGAAAATCAGAATATAGAATGTGTGGGCTCTTGACATGTAAGATCGCCTAATTGTTGGAGATGATTTGTATGACCAGAGAATTCATATCGACAGAAAACTCGTGGTGATCTGGGGCTGAAGGTGGGAATGGGGAGTAGATGCAAATGGGGGAAGGGTTTCTTCGAGGAGTGAAGAAAATGTTCTAGCATTAGATCGCAGGACTCTGTTGATTTACTAAAAATCACTGAATTATACACGAAAATAGGTGAATTTTATGATAGGGGCGTTGTAACAAAGCACCACAGACTGATTGGCTGAAATAACACAAATGTATTCTCTCAAAGGTGGAGGCTGGAAGTCTGAGATCAAGGTGTGGGCAGGGTCAGTTTCTTTCAAGGGCTGTGAGGGAGGGATCTGTTCTAAGCTTTTCTCCATGGCCTGTAGGTGGTCATCGTCTCCCTTTAGCTTCATATCATCTTCCCTCCATCCATGTGTGTGTCCAAATGTCCTCTGCTGACAAGAACACTGGTCACATTGGATTAGGGTCTACCTTAATGGCCTCTTTTTAATTTAATTAAAACTTGAAAGATCTTCTTTCTAAATGTAGATTTTTTTTTTTTAAGATTTTCTGTTTATTCCTTTGACAGAGAGAGAAAGCACACAAGCAAGAGGAATGGCAGGCAGAGGGAGAGGGAGAAGCAGGCTCCCTGCTGATTAGGGAGCCCCATGCAGGGGGGCTTAATTCCAGGACCCTGGGATCATGACCTGAGCTGAAGGCAGATGCTTAACGACTGAGCCACCCGGCCACCCCACCTAAATGCAGACCTATTTTGAGATACCAAGGGTTAGAACTTTGACATAGGAATTTGGGAGGGTACACAATTCAGCCCTTAACACTACTTGCATACCTTGGAGATAATGTAGGTTTGGTTCCAGACCACTGCAATAAAGCGAGTATCACAATAAAGGAAGTCAAATGAATTTTTTGGTTTTCCAGTGCACATAAAAGTTGTGTTTACACTATGACTATTAAGTGCATAATAGCATCATGTCTAAAAAAACAATGTACATACCTTAATTTTAACATATTGCTAAAAAATGCTTCCAGTGAGTTATAATCTTTTTGCTTAAGCAGCGTCTTGCCTCTGTGTTGATGGCTGCTGACTGATCAGGGTGGCCATTGCTAAGGGTGGGCGACTGTGGCAATTTCTTAAACTAAGACACCAATGAAGTCTGCCACATCAATTGATTTTTCCTTTCACGAATGATTTCTCTGTAGCATGTGATGCTGTTTGACAGCATTTTACCCACAGAATTTCCTTCAAATCGGAGTCAGTCCTCTTAAAACTTACTTCTGCTTTATCAACAAGTTTATTTAATAATCTATATCCTTTGTTGTCATTTTGACAAGACATCTTCACCAGGACAAGATTCCACCTAAAGAGACCACTTTCTTTCCTCACCCATAAGAAGCAACTCTTCATTTGTTCGACTTTATCATGACGTTACAGGAATTCAGTCCCATCTTCAGGCTCCACTTTGTCTTTCTTTCTTTGTTTCTTTCTTTCTTTTTTTTTTTTTTTTTAAGATTTACTTATTTATTTGGGAGTGGGGAGGGGCAGAAGGAAAAGGAGAGAGAGAATCCCAAGCAGACTCCCTACTTTGTGTGGAGCCCGATGTGGGGCTCCATCTCCCGACCCTGAGGTCATGACCTGAGCTGAAATCAAGAGGCAGATGCTTGACCCACTGAGCACCCAGGTGCTCCCTCAGGCTCCACTTCCAATCCTAATTCCCTTGTTATTTCTATCACATCTGCAGTTACTTCCTCCCACTAAAGTCTTAAACTTTTCAACTTGTAAGAATGCAGTATCTATGAAGTGCAATAAACTGAGGCACAATAAAAGTCTGCCTCTATGTAAATTGTACTTCCATAAAGCTGTTTTTTAAATATATATATATATATATTTTTTTTTTTAATTTATTTAATTGATAGAGATCTCAAGTAGGCAGAGAGAGAGGAGGAAGCAGGCTCCCTGCGGAGCAGAGAGCCTGATGCGGGGCTCAATCCCAGGATCATGACCTGAGCCAAAGGCAGAGGCTTTAACCCACTGAGCCACCCAGGCACCCCTATAAAGCTGTTTTAAAACAATTGATATTAACTGAGCATTTACTAGGCTCTAGGCACTATGCTAAGTACTTTACATATATCATCTCATTTGATCTTCGACAACAACAGTATGAAGAATGTCTATGCATACTTTATTTATTTATTTTATTTTTGTTTATTCATTTGACACAGAGAGAGAACACAAGCAGCAGGAGCTGGAGAGGGAGAAGCAGGTTCCCCGCTGAGCAGGGAGCCTGATGCAGGGCTCAATTCCAGGACCCTGGGATCATGACTTGGTCCAAAGGTAGATGCTCAACCAACCGAACCACTCAGGTGCCCCTATGCCCACTTTAAATTAAGGAAAGAAGACACAGAGAGGTTATGTAATTTGCCTGTGATCACAGAGCCATTAAGCAATGGAGCTGTGATTAAATCCATGTAGCCTAACTCCAGAGCCCACACATTTAATTCCTGTGCTAACACCTACATGTGCCAGGCACTCAGGCTGTTTAAGTCAGTCGTCTGATAGCAATTTCATAATCTCATTTGTATGCAAGAGAAAAACTGACGCTCAGAGAAATTAAGCACCCTCCCCAAATTCACACAAGTCTAAGATTGGGTCGCCTCCAAAACCCAAGCTTTTTCTAAATACACGGTATTTCTCACCCTTTTTGATGGGAGACCTCCAGGACAAGAAGAACTCTCACAGCACAATACGTGCTCAACAAATAGTTTGGGAATGAACGAGAACGTATTGAAAAGGACCAGTCTGGAGTTTTGACTCCACCGTTATGGATAAAGGAAATTGCTCATGCTGGAGACCTGAGCAGCTTCAATGTGCAATTCTGGAGACTGACTCTGCAGGCCCCAAGTCAGGCAATCGATCATCTTGCATGTGCAGAGTCCATGATACAAACTCCGGAAATTACCTCTTGGCTGTTTACTTTTGTGTATTTGTGTATGAAATAATTATATTATATTTATGAACAAATTCATATTTATGTATGAACACCCTCCTAATCTGCTGATGGAAACACAAACTGGGATGAACTTTTCATTGGGTAACCCGGCAGTGTGTATCAAAAGCCTTAAACACAACACACACACACACACACAAACACACACACACACAAACACACACACACACCCTTATGTCCTGATAATTCCTTATCTAAGAATTTATAAATTCTATGAAAAAAAATTGGAAACAATCTAAATATCCCATAGTAAAAGAATAATTATGGTATAGTCAGAATGGAATAATATGCAGTCTTTATCTGTGATGTTTTTTATTATTGTTCTAGATAAAGTTCATGTTATATGATAGTAAAAAAAAAAAGCAAAAAATAAAACCAGTTACCTGGCAGTTCACAGAAAAAGAAATTCAAATGCCCAAAAAATGTATGAAAAGTTACTTATTCTCGTTCAAAATGCAAAGAAATGCAAATCAAAACAATGGAATATTTTTCACCTGTGAAATCAGCCAAGAGCTGGGGGGGATAGGGTACATAGGCACTCTAATGCACAACTGTTGGTAATATAAATTGGTACAAACTTTTGGCAGAAATTTGGGAATATCATTAAAATTAAAAAATACATATTTCCCTTTATGACCTAGCAATATTACTTCTGGCAATTTTACTTTGTCCTATAGAAATACCTATATATGCAAAGATGTTCATTATAGCACTAACTGCAGTAGCAAAAAACTTGGAAACAAGTTTTCATCAATAGCCAAATGATGAAACAAACTGTGGAAATTTGTACAGTGAAACATAAGCAGCTCTTAAAATAAATGATGTCAACCTCTGTGCTCATTTGCAAAGATATTTACATCAGTCAGGGTCCAGCCAGGAACACAAAATTCATGTTAGATAACTCAGTAGAGAAAATTCAATATAGTAATTGATTACAAACATTAAGAGGCCAGCTATTTTTTATCAGAGGGTGGTGATTCAAGGACACAGGCAGCCCTGCAGGCAAGACACAGGCCGCTGGGAAGTTGGGGGGGCAGAGTCAAGATTACTCCAACCAGGGGCACCTGGGTGGCTCAGTGGGTTAAAGCCTCTGCCTTCGGCTCAGGTCATGATCCCAGGGTCCTGGGATCGAGCCCCAATCGAGCCCCGCATCGGGCTCTCTGCTCGGCAGGGAGCCTGCGTCCTCCTCTCTCTCTGCCTGCCTCTCTGCCTACTTGTGATCTCTATCTGTCCAATAAATAAATAAAATCTTTAAAAAAAAAGATTACTCCAACCATTTCTTCAATTCTCCCTTCTCCTCTTTGTGTATCAACTTCAATCCCTCGGGATAGACCAATTTTCTATTCTCCATGTGCACAGCTGCACCAGCTCTAGTTCAAACACCCACAATGGCTGAGAATAATCCCAGGAGATAATCCGATCGATCCAGATTGGGTTAAGTATCCCCCCAAATCCAATCATCTCTGGGGGGCAGGAGGAAGGCCACATGATTGACCTCTGAATAGAGACTGTAGCTTCCCTTCCTCTCTGCCTGCCTCTCTGCCTACCTGTGATCTCTGTCAAGTAAATAAATAAAATCTTTAAAAAAAAAAACCCACAAAAAAACAGTATTTGCAGTCATTCATAAGTAAGAATAAAAATGCTGGTTTAAGATAGAACTCTAGAAAATTAAAAAATATTTACAGGATAAACAGAGGGAAAGAGGGAATACTAAAAGAGACTGAGAACTATGGACTCTGGAAAAACAATCCGAGGGGTCTGAAGGAGTGGGGTGGGAGGTTGGGGGAACCAGGTGGTGGGTATTATAGAGGGCACGGATTGCATGGAGCACTGGGTGTGGTGCAAAAACAATGAATACTGTTATGCTGAAAATAAATTAAAAACAAAAAAAAAAGAGAGAGAGAGAGAGAGACTGAGAAAAATTGGCCAAAAGGACCAGTGAGAAAACAAACAGAAAAAGATCATGGAGAGAGGAAGGCAGAGAAGAAAGAGAGGTTTCAAGGAAAAGAAAGTGATCAATTCAGTTAGATAAGATAAACCCCGAACATGCCCAGTTGGTATGACCCCAAGGTCTCAGATGATGTGGGCATCAGTGTGAAGGAAGAAACCAAATTGCAGTAAGTTTAGGAGGTTAGGAAATGAACTCCTCATGATTTAATGCTTTTGCAGCCACTCATGAAACAGGGACGTGACAAGCCTTCATGTGATTAAATGGAAGAAATAAATCAGCGTGTCCTTGTGCTTCATGGTTCTCCTGCAAAGCGCTTTTGTACGGAGCAACTTGGACTAACCTAGTCAGCTCAGGGACCTTTACAAAGGCCCAAACTCAGGTTGCGACGCTGAATTCACAGAGCAAATCCCAGAGCTCCCTCTTGGGGTTGGCGATTCTTGTATATTCCTACCTAGTCTTGGAAACAGAAGACCAGCAGACTAGGGCTCCGGGGCTGCATCTGGCCCTCCCCCGTTTTTTCATGGCATGTGAACTAAGGATGTTTCCTGACATTCTTAACGCTTAAAAAAAAAAAAAAAAATCAAATGAAGGAAACTATTGTGTGATGTGGAAATTATAGGACCTTCAAATCTCAGTTTCCATTAGTACACAGCTGCTTTTCTGCTGCACAAGTGAGGAGCAGTGACAGAGAACGTATAACCAACCTCATGAAGCCTAAAATATTCTCTGGCCTTCTAAAAGATGACAGACAGACAGACCCCTACCCTAAAAGACTGGATAGGGTACTCTCCAGGATATAAAAATAGCTTAGTTCGGATCACCAAACTAAAAAAAAAAAAAAAAAATACTATAAATTTGTCAAATTCCCTTAAGTCTTTTTTCCCTCTTATTTATTATTATTATTATTTAAAGATTTATTTATTTGAGAGAGAGCACGCCTGAGCTGGGGATGGGGCACAGGGAAAGAATCTCAAGCAGGCTTTCCACTGAGTGTGGAGACTGACATGGGGCTCGGTCTCACGACCCTGAGATGACCTGAGCTGAAATCAAGAGCCAGATGCTCAACCGACTCAGCCACACAGGCACCGCTTTTATCATTATTATTTTATTTATTTATTTAAAGATTTTATTTATTTATTTGACAGAGAGAGAGAGAGCAAGAGCAGGAACACAAGCAGGGGGAGTGGGAGAGGGAGAAGCAGGCTTCCCGCTTAGGAGGGAGCCCAATGTGGGGTTTGATCCCAGGGTCCTGGGATCATAACCTGAGCCGAAGGCAGACACTTAACCAACTGTGTCACCCAGGTGTCCCTTATTTATTTATTTTTTGTAGTAATCTCTACACCCAAATTTGGGCTCAGACACTCAACCCCGAGATCAAGAGTCACGTGTTCCTCGGACTGAGCCAGCCAGGCACCCTTAAATTTCCTAAAGTCTTAAGTATGAACAGTGTTGTCATAATTAGACCCATATGAATTTTGCACATTTCAGGCCAAACTCAGTTTTCACTTTCGACTTATTTATGCTGATGATATCTTAGGACATAGCTGGGCAAGACTGTGTGCCCAGTCCTGGGACAGGCTAGACTTGATGAAGGAAAAGCCAAGATCTGCAACTAGAATTGTGCCTCACCATGGGCTAGAACTAGTGCAGATACTAAAGGCCAAGGGACAGAGAACACTAAAGTGCCAGTGACTGTTTACTGATCACTTCTAGGTGCTAGGCATGCCAAATGCTTTACATACTGTTGTCAAGATAAACAAAACTAACTTCCCCTCTTTTGCCAAGAGTGAAGAAAATCTGAAGGATGGCAATAGAAGCGTATCATAGTTTTCTCGCAGCAGGACGAACTACAACCCGGAAGAGAAGCAGCAAGGTACTATGGTAGTTTCGAGGAAATAAGCTTACTTGGTTGTAGGGAAAGGGAAACTGGGGCCTGGAAGAAAAGCAACATTTTAACAAAGGAAGAAGACAGAGGTGTACGAGCAGGAGAAGGCAGGGTATATTTAAGGAGTAGCATGAAGATTCTGCTGGCTGAAATTGGGGGTGTATGTAAACTTATTTTGTTATTAATTAATTTATTTGAGAGAGAGCAAGAATGAGAGAGCTCAAGTTGGGGGGAGGTTGCAGCGCAGAGGTAGAGGAGAAGCGGGCTCTCTGCTGAACAGGGAGCCCGATGTGGGGCTCGATCCCAGAACCCTGAGATCATGACCTGAGCCAAAGGCAGACACCTAACTGACTGAGCCACCCAGGTGTCCCTGTAAACTAATTTTTTCACTTACAACTTTATTTTCATTTTGCCGTGGAAACCTTCTGACTCTGCCTAACAGGGAAGATCTTCGGTTCAATGATACCTTGACTCACAACTCTATGATAGACCACACTGGGACCCTCCAAAGGCACAGGAGCCACAGACCACCATTAGGGCGTGGGCCAGCCCTCCCAGGAGTCCAGGCAGCAGTCCACTGAGCATACAGCTTGGGTCCAAGGAAGCAAAGTGCCCATCTGACAAGCACAGAAGCTGCCTTAGCTTACAGGCCTCGCTCCTCATAGGTATAGCTTCTAGGCTTTCTGTGAGAGACACAACAATTACAGTCACAGCACTCAGTCCGAAGATGGGACTTCCTGCCGCAGACTGATAGCTCTCTCACTCCAGATGTCAATTACCAAACAGAGATCATTTTTCCCACGTGCAGTGTTGACTAAGAGCAGGGTGGACACTCTATCTTTATCAAGTTGACTGAGAAACCAAGGGTCAAATTCTCATGCATAAAGGAAAACAGTTTTATTAACCCTTTGATCATCCTCCCCAATACCACTCCAATTTCAGTGCTTTCTTCCAAAAGTAATTCTTATTCATTAAATAATTTACATAAAATTGTATACATATTGGTAGACATTTAATTTAGATCCAATTTTTCACTTACAAATAAGCAATGAACATCCTCATGTACAAATAAGAGTGTTTCCTAGCAGTGAAATTATTTGGTTAAATCATAAATATAAAATTCTGATAGATAATATTAAATCACTGTCAATGTTGATACACACCAGCAGGGTAGGAGTACCAATTCCCCTTCACTCTCAGGGATGCTGTTTATTAGAAGTCTTTAAATTTTGTCCCCACAATGAAGGAGGCATGGTCTTGTATTAACTTGCATTTCCCCAATAACTAGTGAGTTTACAGATCTTTTCAAATATTTATTGACCACTATTTTTATTTTTTCTTTTGTGTATTAGTCATATTCTTTGCCCATTTTTCTTTTGAGTTGATGTTTTTATTGATTTGTGGGTAATATATATAGCTATAATACACCTATATCTTTTTTTTTTTTTTTAAATTTAAAGAGGGTGGGGAGGGGCACAAGGAGAAGGAAAGAGAACATCAAGCAGGCTCCAAGGCCAGCGAGGAGCTAACAAAAACACGGGGCTCGATCTCACAACTCTAAGATCATGATCTGAGCCGAAATCAAGAGTCAGATGGCACCTCTTAGATCTATATTACTATATATTACATGTACTATATAGTATACTTATGCATTCTGTTAGGCATATATGCATACATATACATTACTATAAAAATATGGCATGTATTTAAACTGTGTTAAAACTAAATTAAATTAAATTAAAATGTATTTAAACTGTTGTTTATGTACACACAAATATTTGGGTATTATCAGACATGTAATGGGAATATTAATGATTTTAGACCAGGATAGATTGGCGCTGGGAGTGATTAAGCACTGGGGCTTTGGAGTTAGATTTGAGTCTGCTCAGCTCAAGTGCTTCCTAGTATGTGTCCTTGGGCAAAGCACTTAATCTCCTTGAACCTCAGTTTTCTTATTCGTTAAATGGGGATAATAATATTAATCCCATTCACTGGGTTGTCTTTAGCCAAGTTTGGGGCCATTTAGTATTCAGTAAATGATATTTTTTAAAAATTAAAGTGTAATTTCACATACCATAAAGTGTACAAGTCAGTAACTTTTTAGTATATTCACAAGGTTGTGCAACCATTACTGCAATCCAGTACCAGAACATTTTCATCACTCCAACAAGAAATCTTGTACCATTTACTCCCCACACCACCCCCCAAACCCTGGTAAACTCTAATCACTTTTAAAAAAATTTAATTAATTAATTAATTAATTAATTTTAAGTAGGCTGTATGCTGAATGTGGGGCTTGAACTCACGATCCCGAAATGAAGTCACATGCACTACTGACTGAGCTAGTCAGGCTCTCCAAACCCTAATCACTTTCTATCTCTGTGGATTTGCCTATTCTATACATTTCATATATGTTGAATGATACAACATATGGCCTTTTGTGTCTGGTATCTTTCATTTAGCCTGTTTATAAGGTTTACTTATATTGTTAACATATTGTAGCGCTTCATTCACTTTTATTGCCAAATAATCCATTGTACTGATAAACCACATCTGATTTATCCATTCATTAGCTGATGGACATTTGGAATGTTTCTACTTTTGGCTATTCTGAATAATGCTGCTACTAATATTCATGTTCAAGTTCTTGTTTGGACATATGTTTTCAATTCTCTTAGGTAAATACCTAGAAATAGAACTGCTAGGTCACATAGTAACTCTATGTTTAACTTTTTCTTTTTAATTTATTTAAGCAATCTCTACACCCACTGTGGGGCTCGAACTCATGACTCTGAAATCAAAAGCTGCATGTTCCACCAACTGAGGTATCCAGACACCCCTATGTTCAACTTTTTAAAAAAATTTATTTAATTTTTTTTAAGATTATTTTTTAAAGATTTTATTTGTCGGAGAGAGAGAGAGAGAGCACAAGCAGGCAGAGTGGCAGGCAGAGGCAGAGAGAGAAGCAGGCTCCCTGCTGGACAAGGAGCCTGATGCAGAACTCGATCCCAGGACCCTGGGATCATGACCTGAGCCAAAGGCAGCAGCTTAACCCACTGAGCCACCCAGGCATTCCTATGTTTAACTTTTTAAGGAACTCCCAAGCTATTTTCATCAGCAGCTATGTTGATTTACATTCCCACCAACAATGTACGAGAGTTTCAATTTCTCCACATCCTTGTAAACCCTTGTTATTGTCTCTTTCTTTTATTATAGTCATCCCAGTGAATGGTATCTCATAATGGTTCTGATTTGCATTTTCCTAATAACAAATGATGTTGAGCATCTTTTCATGAGCTTGTTGTCCACTTAAAATTCTTTTTGGAGAAATGGAGAAATTAAAATCTTTTGTCCAATTTTTAATTCTTTTTATTATTGAGTTCTAAGAGTTCCTCATATGTTCTGGATACTAACCTCTTTTCAGACGTATGATTTGCAAATATTTTCTCCTGTGAATCATCCTTTCACTTTCTTGATAATGATTTTTGAAGCATAAATTTTCAATGATGAAGTCCAATTTATCTATTTTTCTTGGGTTGCTTGAACTTTAGGTGTCATATTCCTAAATATTTAGGAATATTCCTAAGTATTCTTTTTGATGCTGTCATAAATAAAATTGTTTAAACTTTTTCAGTTCATTGCTAGTGTATAGAAATATAACTGACTTTTGTATATTGATCCTGCATCCTGCAACCATACTAGACCCATTTATTAGCTCCAGTAGTTTGTATGTGTGTATGTTTCTTAGGATTTTCCTAGATACAAGATCATGTTCTCTGCATATAGAGATAGTTTTACTTCCTCCTTTCCAATCTGGATGCCTTTTATTGCTTTTTCTTGCCTAGTAGCCCTGGCTGGAAACTCCAGCAAGATGTTGAATAGATGTGGTCAAACATCCTTGCCTTGTTCCTAATGTTACGGGAAAAGCATCGATTATGTATAATGTTCACTATGAGTTTTATATAAGTGCTTTTATCAGGTTAAGGAAGTTCCTTTATATTCCTAGTTTGTTGAGTGTTTCTATTATTATTCATTATTCATTATTATTATTCATTATTCATTATTATTGTTCATTATTCATTATTATTATTATTCATTATTATTATATGGTGTATTTATTAGTTTCCTTGCTATAACAAAGAGCCATAAACAACATAAATGTCTTAAACAACATAAATTTTTCTCACAATTTTAGAAGCTGGAAGTCTGACTGCAAAATGTCAGCAGGATTGATTTCTTCTGAGGCCTTTCTCCAGGACTCCTAGATGGCTATCTTCTTCGTATGGTCTTCCTAATATTTTTATAAGAACCCAGTCATATTGACTGATTTTAACTTTATTACCCCATTAAAGGCCCTATCTCCAAATACAGTCATATTCTGAGGTACTGGAGGTTAGGATTTTAACATATGAATTTTGAGGAGACACCATTCAACCCCTAACAGCCTTTAACACAGAGTGGTATTTGCATGTTGAACCAACCTTGTATTCCTGGTGTAAAGCCCACTTGATCATGAGATCACTTAATCCTTTCTGTATGTTGCTGGGTTCAGTTTGTATTTTGTTGAAAACGTTTACAAACAGCTAGCTAGAATTATTTTTCTTTATTCTTACCACTCAAAGTGCTTTTACATATGTTATTTCATTTTCCCTTAAACAGAATTCTCTGAGGTGGGTAGTATATTCATATTCACTAAAACAAACGGAGGCTCAGGAGAGCGAAGCAATTTTTCCCCAATTATAAATTTGCAGTAGTAGGTAGTATAGATTGGAATCAAAACTACAGATGGAAACAACATTTGGAGGATGAAAGAAAGAAGGATTTGGTAAGAACAAAGAGGAAATTTGGCTGGGTGGAAGTGAGCAGGATCCATTTGAATGGCATCAGTGATCTCAATGATGTAAGAACTGAGGTCATCTGCTGATGTGCACAATAAGAGTAAATAGAATTGTGGTTTCAATTCATGCATGTAATTAAACCAAGTAGGGATGACAATTCTCATTAATTTTGAGACCATGATTTGACCAGATTAGCTGAAAGGAGAATAAACCAAAGTTTTGATGATAGGGATTTGACTGAATCGGTAGCAGTACATCCCTCCTTCATTCTTGGCAAGTTAATTTCAGGGTGACAGCCAACTCATAGAATCTTGTGTAAGCCTTGATGGAGCTGTACTCTGGTGCTCTAGTACTATGGCTGCTCAGTCAGGAAATGCTGAATTCAAATTCTATCTCTGGCCCCAAAAGATTGTGTGACTTTGAAAGCCATTTAATTCCTGCAAGACTGTATTCCCTCATCAAATGAAGGAATTGAGTCTAATATTCTCTAAACTCTCTTCTGATTTTATGATTCTTATTTAGTGAAATAAGGGGAGTGGTGATTCGGTTCACTGGAAATTTTCAAACAGCAATGATGAATTCACTAAGGGAAGACAAAAGAATTACTGCAGAGCAATGAAGCCTCGTAGAGGATAGAGAGCAGTTAAGCCAGGCTGCACAGCCAGTGAAAGTGGCAAAGTAAACAAGACTGGGGTGGGAGAAGGGGAGGCTACCTGGAGTTAGGAATATCATGGGGCATATTATACAAAGCTAGAGAAATCTAGGGGTGCCTGGGTGGCTCAGTGGGTTAAAGCCTCTGCCTTCAGCTCAGGTCATGATCTCAGGGTCCTGGGATCAAGCCCCACATCGGGCTCTCTGCTTGGCAAGGAGACTGCTTTCCCTTCTCTCTCTGCCTGCCTCTCTGCCTACTTGTGATCTCTGTCAAATAAATAAATAAAGTCTTAAAAAAAAAAAAGACAAGTAAAACTTAAAAAAAAAAACCACAAAGCTATAGAAATCTAGGTGGCTAATTAATGAAAAAACAGCTACAAATAATTAAAAATAACTACAAATAATTAAAAAGCCAGACCAGAGAGTTCATGATGTTATTTATCCCAGTTCAAGGGATGATGCTTACTGGAGTCCCTCCAGTAGTTTCTGAAGTCCTGGTTCATCAGCTTCTCTAATAATTCACAAGTCATGTTTCATTTTTCTGAACTGTCACATGACACTTCATAATGATCTGGCTCACAGGAGGCAATATTCTGATAATCAAGACATCTATTCTTCCTTTTCATTTAAACTATTTTGTTATTTTTTCCACTCAAATGAAATTCACTCTTACTGCAAAAATTCAAACATACACATATATAATGTAGATAGCAACAGTCTATAATTCTTCCTCCCATCCATTCTTCCAGAATTTTTTTTTCTTTTTTTGGGGGGAAAGGGAGAAGCAGAGAAAGAATCTCAAGCAGGCTTCTCCCCTAGTGCGGAGCCCCTCTTGGGGCCCCATCTCATGACCAAAAACAAAATAAAAGGTCAGACACTTAACTGACGGAGCCACCCAGGCACCCTCATCCTTCCAGACTTTTATCATATCCCATCAATAGAGAAGAATCTGCTAGAATTATTAAAATAAGAGATACAGAAGTAAAAATGTAAACTATGCAGCTGGAAGCTACTGTCGTCTTCTGAGTGTGTGTTATGATTAAAATGACTTTATCAGTTCTTGACTTCAGGAAGAAGAAAAGTAGAATTTTAATAGTTTCTTCTATCTGATGTTAAAAAATTTTATTATGAAAAGTTTCAAGCATATACAAAAGTAGAAAGAATAATTCCTGCTGCTCAGCTTCAAAAACTATCAACATATGATCATGTTTCATCATATGCCCTATTCCCCCTACCTTCTCCCATAGATTATTCCCATCTATTATTCCCAGATTATTTTTAAAGCAAATCCCAAGAGATTCCCAAACTCATTCCATTTGAGATCTAGAATTTTTCGATTTCTGAGCTTCCCTCTGTGCTTTAACAGTTCTTTCCAATTTCAAAAAATATTTACTCATGTTCTCTCTAGCTAATACCTCCATGATCTCATTCTTTGGTTTCAATCTCAAGAATTTAAAGTCTATTACTATTTAAGATTTAAAAACACCCTGCAGATATTAGGGATAATGCTTAGGAACAAGTACCTGAAATGTCTTCCACATGAGATTCCAGTTATCTATCCTTTTATTTTCCAGCCAATAGAACTTAACCCCAAAGATTTTGAAAATGTTGCTAATAGCTAGCCAGATTCTTATCTCAACACTTTGCATTCTTGCCACCTGATGTTCCTATTTCTTAAATTAATCCAGTTAGTCAAAGAAAGGAGATTTGAGAAGTACTTAGCGATGAACAATAATTTAAAATGCTAATGGTTTGAACATAAAAATTAAGTCTTTCTTTCTTTTTTTTTTTAAAGATTTTATTTATTTATTTGACAGAGAGAGATCACAAGTAGGCAGAGAGGCAGGCAGAGAGAGAGAGAGAGGAGGAAGCAGGCTCCCTGCTGAGCAGAGAGCCCGATGCGGGACTCGATCCCAGGACCCTGAGATCATGACCCGAGCCGAAGGCAGCGGCTTAACCCACTGAGCCACCCAGGCGCCCCAAGTCTTTCTTTCTTGAGTCACACTAATTACTAATTTGAGTCACACTGTTGGCTGACCCAACATCTAGCTATAGTCCCTTAGTTTCCTATGTATAAAATTTGGATAGCAACACTATTTACCACTACGCAGAAAAATGAAACTTCTGTTTTAATCTTCTTGTAAAAAGTGAGCTGCCTCATTAGCTGTGTTTCTTTTGTTTTTAAAAAGTCTTTAGCTCAATGAATTATTCCTTGGTAAATAAATATTCTCTTCTACATGTAGACAAATGGAGATATAGAAATCAAGAGCTTGTAGAATGTTTTTAAAGTCTGTATAACTCTAGACAAAATTTGCCACTTAAACGTTTAAAATTTGAGATCAAATTTAGTGTTCATTTAAACCATTTTGAGAATGTACAATTCAGTGTTTTTATGTATTCACAAGATTGTGCAATCATCACCACTAATTCCAGAACATTTTATCACCCCCAAATAGAAATCCCCTTCTCCCCATTTGCTGGCAACAACTGATAAACTTTGTTTTAAAATATTTGGGTATTCTGGCAATTTCATACAAATGGAATCATACAATATAGTGGCTTTGGCGTCTGACTTCTTTCACTTAGCATGTTTTTAAGGTTCATTCATGATGCCGCAGAATCAGTACTTCCTTCCTTTTGGCTGAATAATATTCCATTGTGTGGATATAGCACATTTTATTTATTCATTCAACAGTTGATGGATATTTGGGTATTTGGCTTGTTTCCTTTTTTGGCCATTATACACAATTATGCCATGAACATTCAAGTACAAGTTTCTATATGAACAAGTTTTCATTTCTCTTGGGTACACACCTAGCAGAATTACTGGATCATTAGCATAACCAAGCTTAACTTTTTGAGGAATTGCCAAATTGTTTTCTTTCTTTCTTTTTTTAAAAAATATTTTATTTATTTATTTTACAGAGAGAGATCACAAGTAGACAGAGAGGCAGGCAGAGAGAGAGAGAGAGGGAAGCAGGCTCCCCGCTGAGCAGAGAGCCTGATGTGGGACTCGATCCCAGGACCCTGGGATCATGACCTAAGCCGAAGGCAGCGGCTTAACCCACTGAGCCACCCAGGCACCCGCCAAATTGTTTTCTTAAGTGGCTACACTTTTTTATATTCCCATTAGCAATGTATGAGAATTCCAATTTCTCCACATCCTCACCAACTTTTTTGTCTTGTTTTGTTCACAATTATAGATGCCTGGTTGGTATAAAAATGGTATCTCATTGTGGTTCTGATTTGCATTTTTTAAATTTAATTTTTTAATTATTTATTTGACAGAGAGACACAGCGAGAGGAAACATAAGCAGGGGGAGTGGGAGAGAGAAAACACGCAAATCCCTCCCACTTAGCAGAGAGCCCGACATGGGAATCGATCCCAGGACCCCATGATCATGACCTGAGTCAAAGGCAGACATTTATGACTGAACCACCCAGGAACCCATGATTTGCATTTTTTAATAACTAATGATGTTGAGCATCTCATTTGCTTGGTGGCTATTTGTATTTCCTTGAAGAAATGTCTATTCAATCCTTTGACCATTTTAAAATTGAATGACCCTGAGTTATAAGAGCTCTATGCATACTCTAGAGAGATCCTACTTAGATTAAAGAACTGTTGGAGGGTAAGACTGAGCCATAATGACCTATTTTGGACTCTGTACTCATTCATGTCTAAAGTCAGAACTGCCTCCATGAACCAACACATTCTTGGGGGCTAATCTGACTAGAATGATGGAGAGGTAATCTCCCCTCTGTCAGGGTCCCTCAAGTAGAATGGGACTTTTCCCTATTGCAGTTTTTCTGGTCAACCCCCAGGCCCCACCCTATACTGTAGGCATTGGATTGGAGGTAGAGGAAAGATAATGAGGTCTGTCACAAGAAGTGCCACTTCCAATCCCACAGGGCCTGGCAGAAATTTTAAGACCACAACCTCATAATGCTCGTTAAAAACTGCCCCAACTTAAAAAATAAAGCAACAAAGTAAATACTCAAAGTAACTAACCTAGGGGCAGATAAAAAGCATCAAGTGCTAGAGGAGATAAATACAGAGAATACAGAATCCTTATATTAGGTAAAGGCATGGTTGCCATTAACTAATATTGTTACAGGTTTCCCAAATTACTTTTCTACCTATTGTTGTCCCTGGGTTGCCTAGAAAGATCAGCCTATGTGGCCTTAAGCACTACTACAGGTTCCAATCAGATGAGTCCAAAAGTATAGGGCTTACTATGTGGATTTGAACAGGAGGCTAAGGAGAAAGTAGAGAAATTATGGGTCATATATGAAGCTGATACATAGCAGCTTTGGAAAATATATGAGGGATTAAACATTTTTCTACATGAAAACAAATGATACTGTGGTACTGAGGTAGAACAATACTCAAAATATGATCTTTGCCATGTCTATGCTACAGTGAGTGCCAGTAAGAGATGTGCAGTTACAGTATAATGGGAGATATACATTAATTGTAATGAGAGCTACATACAGGTGGTTCATCAAAGAGGAGGAAACACAACCAGAGGCAGACACAAGATCTGTAAACTACAGATGTCTATTTATTGAGTACTTACTGGGCAGTGGGTACAACCGATACAAAAGAGTTAGGATGGGAACAGGTAAGAACTTAAAAAATTAAATACACATGTTAATTTACCATCTATTTCTACCAGGAAAGTACAAAATTTGTACAACTTATACTTTATTATGAAATTGTGATGCCTGTCAAAAGGATAAACTATATATACAATGCAAAAATTTTTTTTAAATTGTGCTTAACATCATTAGAGTTACCCCAAAATGGGCTGATAAATGCCTATCCAGCATTCATTCTTATTACCCACATCTATTTCACCTTAAAGATTGCTTGAAAAGTACAAATCCTTTGACCCCATTGCTGGGAAATCTGTGGTCAACACCTACATGTGTCGTTTCTCTAAGAAACACCATGGCATTTGCAGTCCATCTCTCCCTTAAAGTCCATCATATTTTCAGCTTAGCTTACTAGCAAGTTCTCTTAGAACTATTTATATGTCTTTTGTTTGATCATCTTCTTCAAGTTTCCTGATTTCATTTTTTAAACAATTTATAGTTTCACGACTTGCCTTTAATCTCTCCTTAAGCTCTGCAATTTCAAAGCTTGTTTTTTTTTTCGCAGCTTCTAATTTTTCTCTGGTTTTCACTTCAAGTTCTGCAACTGAGGAAAACACATTTTTATTGAACATTTTCATTTTTCTCACATGTCTAAGGTATGTCAGAGAGTAATAAATATGGCATTTCCTTAGGTCAGTTTCCATGATGATATATAAACAACTTAAGATACACTAAATATAGGGAGGGGAGTAGAAAGTCTTAAACTCTCCCAAGAGAATCTGAGACACTTTCTACAACTGAGAATGAAATTCTGATCACTCACATTTTATTTCACAATTAAGACGTTAAGACAATGTCCTTGTTTTTCTCTCCACATACATATTAATTTGGAAATAAGGTGGGATATAATCCAAGAGACATCCAGCCAATAAGAAGAGATAACTAAATACAGTGTTCTTAAATGTATGTACAGTAAAGCTTACATAAAATCATGCTGGTAAAACCAACCCCTATTAAAAAAAAAAAAAGGTTTTATTTACTTATTTGAATGAGAGAGAGAACGAAAGGGGGGAGGGTCAGAGGGAGAAGCAGGTTCCCCGCTGAGCAGGGAGCCCAAAGTGGGACTTGATCCTGGGACCCCAAGATCATGACCTGAGCTGAAGGCAGTCACCCAACCAATTGAGCCACCCAGGCACCCAAACCCCATATATATATATATATATTTTATTATTATTATTATTATTATTTTTAATAGCAATAACTACTTAGGTCTAAATTCCAGCTGTACTATTTACTAGCTGTGCCACTCTAAGTTTATTATTTCTATGATCATTTCTCATTACATTATGATGAGATATATTATAATGAGACTACAACAAATACCTCATATTATTTGAAAAGGATTTTTAATATTTTTTTAACTTCTAGTTTTAATTGTCTCATTTAGTATATATTATGACCTATTTCTTTCCCCCCAAACTAGTCTTAATGGTTTTACAGAAGTTCTGGAGATAATGTGCTCTTAGTTGAGTTTTCTATTTTCTTGGTGCTTGTGGAATGACTCCTACTGGTATTAATGACCAGCAAGTAAAGAGGACTTAGCATCTTAGTAAGCAGACCTGTAAACTTTCATTTTTAGTTCATATGAATACTTTATTCAAAAATTTTAAATGAAAAAAAATTTTTTTTAATGAATTAATGTACATAAAGTATCTAGAATACTGTCAGGTACATAAAATGCCTTCCGAACTACAATTATGACAGAGAAACACTAAATGATATTTAAAATATTCTAGCTGGTCACATAACAAATTACTAAAGAAAATATCATTACTGCAAAATAGGACACAACTACTTAAATATTCCATTTGGATAGCGTATTATTATGTTTTACAAAGAAAAATGCCTACTTTTTGTCCAGCATTTCCCTCTTGTGGACATTTCAGGTAATTGCTGCTGATGACTATGAAAGCACAGTTGTACTTTTTTTTTTTTAAAGGTTTTATTTATTTATTTGACAGACAGAGATCACAAGTGGGCAGAGAGGCAGGCAGAGAGAGGGGGGAAACAGGCTCCCCGCTGAGCAGAGAGCCTGTGCGGGGCTTGATCGAAGGACCCTGAGATCATGACCTGAGCTGAAGGCAGAGGCTTTAACCCACTGAACCACCCAGGCGTCCCCACAGCTGTACTTTTGATAAGATCACTATTTGGAAGCAGCATGGTTTGGTGTGTGTGGGAGGTAACCCTTTGAAATCAGAAAGACTTCAGTTCAAATACAACCTTGGCCCCTTATTAGCTAAGTGCTGATACTTCCCAAGTCTCCCTCAATCTAGTTTCTATTTGGTACAGTTCAAACTGTATTTTTCAGAGAATTTCTGAGGATTAAGTAATAAATTTAAAGCATCTAGAACATTAAAAACATTCAATAATATTTATTTTGTTTATGGTCAGTGACTTTCTTTTTATGATGTATTTTATAATACAGGTAAAATTTTATATTGCCAAAACAATTCTTATTTTTCTTTGTAATTTTTCACTGCTTTTAACTTTGAAAATTATTTTTGAAAATAGGAGTACCTATATATGATACAAGATTAAAAGGCTGTAAATGTAGATAATGAAAAAATGTCTCTTTCTACCTCTGCCCCCCATTGACCCCCACCAGAAACACCAATCAGTGTTTCTTCCCAGAGATAATCAGTTTGGGGATTCTTTGGTATCTTTCCAGAAATAGTTTGTTCATAGACAAGAACACATCTAAGTGTGATTTCTTCTTACCCCCCAAAACAAGTGGTATCATACCATCTACACACTGCTCTGTATCTTGCTTCTTCACTTAATATTATGTCTGAAAGCCCATTCCATATCCTACAGCTGTCTCATTCTTTTCATGGCTGCAGGTGACTTCACCTAATGGACATACATAACTCATTAATCTGTCTCCTTTGATATACACTGAGTATTTCCATTCTTTCTTTCATAAACAATGCTATGGTATATGCTATAATTATTTCAGTATATTTGTGGAATAATGAGTACACTTGTAGGACAAATACCTGTAAGTACAATTGTTGGGATATATGTAGCGTTATGTCTGTTTCCCTACTGTATCAAACTCTTGGTCTCAGTTACCCTGAAAGGTTAAAAAGGGTATTTCAGGGTATATTTAATTTGCCTTTCTCTTTTTCCTACTGAAGTGGGCCAATCTTTTTATGTTTAGGAGAGACATTTCTCCTTCCCTTTGTATGGATTGTCTTTCTTTCCTTTGCTATTTTTTTCTTTTCTTTTTAAAAAAGATTTTATTTATTTATTTGAGAGGGAGAGCACATGAGCAGGAGCAGAGGGAGAAGGAGAAGCAGACCAACCACTGAGCAGGGAGCCTGATATGGGGCTTGATCCCAGGACCCTGAGATCACAACCAGGCCAAAGGCAGATGCTTGACTGACTAAGCCACTCAGGTGCCCGCCTTTGCTAATTTTTCTAGCACATTATTTGGCCTTCTTAAAAAACTGAGGTATAAGTGACATATTAGTTTCAGGTGTACAACATAATGATTCTACATTTGTATATACTGCAAAATGAACATCACAGTTAAGTCTAACATCTGTCATCATAGTTACGAATTTTTTTCCTGTGATGAGAACTTTTAAGATCTCTTAGCAACTTTCAAATATGCAATCAGTATTGCTAACTACAGTCTCCATGCTGTACATTACATCCCCATGACTTATTTAGAACTGGAAGTTTGTGCCTTTTGACCCCCTTCAGCTTTTTCACCACCCTCCCACCCCCACCTCTGACAACCATCAATCTGTTCTCTATCTATGAGCTTTTTTTTTTTTTAAGATTTATTTTAGAGAGAGCGTGTGCATGTGTGAGCAGGAGGAGGGGCAGAGGGAGAGGCAGAGAAGCAGACTCCTGCTGGGTGCAAAGCTCAAGACTCTGAGATCATGACCTGTGCCAAAATCCTGTCAACGCTTCATCAACTGAGCCACTCAGGTGCCCCAGTTGTTTTTGTTTTTAAGATTCCCCATGTAAATAAGATCATTTAGCATTTGTCTTTCTCTGACTTATTAGCATAGTGCCTCAAGGTCCATCCATGTTGTCATACATGGCATGATTTCCTTCTTTTTAATGGCTGAATAATAATATTCCATTGCATATATGTATCACATTTTCTTTGTTCGTTCATCAATAGACACTTAGGTTGTTTTCGTTTCTTGGCTATTGTAAATAACACTGTAATGAACATAGAAGTATCTATCTCTCCTTAATTTCAAAGTTAGCATTTCTGTTTTCTTCAGATAAATATCCAGAAGTGAAACTGCTGGATTATATGGTAGTTCTATTTTTAATTTTTTTAGGAACCTCTATGCTGTGTTCTGGAGCAGCTGCACCAATTTACATGCCCACCAACAGTGCATCAGGGTTCCATTTCCTCCACATGCCAACATTTGTTAGTTCTTGTCCTTTAGCAAATAGCCATTCTAACAGGTGTGAAGTCATACCTCATTGCAATTTTAAGCTGCATTTCCCAAAGATTAGTCACATTGGGCACCTTTTCATGTACCTGTTGGCCACCTGTATGTCTTCTTTGGAAAAATATCAATTCAGATCCTGCTCATTTTTAAACTACATTGTTTCCTTTTTTTGCTATTGAGTTGTAGGAGTTCTTTACACATTTTGAATATTATCCCTTTAACAGATATATACTTTGTAAATATCTTCTTCCATTCAGTATGTTGCCTTTTCATTCTGTTGGTGGTTTCTTCTGCTGGGCACAAGCTTTTTAATTATTGGCCCTTCTTACTGATGTGCAGGAGCTCTTCATATATTAAAGAAACTAGTCATTTGTGATAGGAACACATTACTTTTTCATGGCTTATCTGTCCTTAGACTTTGTTTAGAGTGCTTTTTTATTACACAACTTTTATTCCCTTGCTCCCTCTCTCTCCACATCAAACAAAAAACATATTCTGAGTGAAAGGCACTTTGTTAGATGCTGGGGTGAGGTAGACAATAGATAAGAAAGGAAAATGCTGTACAGTGTCAGAGGGAGCTATGAGAGCAGACTGGATTCATACCAGTGTGAAAGGGTGTGTGTATCAAGGAAGACTTCTTGGCAGCAGTAAAATCGAGCTAAGTTTTAAAGAATGAGAAAGGAATTAGATGGATGAAATAGACATCTCAGGCCCTGGAAACAGCACATACAAATTTGGGAAACAACAAGCAGTCATTACAACAGTTAACAGGTAGTTTTAAATCTAGCCAGGAAGACCTGATCCTACTTATTTGTCAAAAGGACAGCATACACTATAGACAGAGATTCTTGTTGTTTGGTTTAGTCATTACACTTTATTTTCTGACCAATCGTAAGACTGTGAAGGGCATGATGTATCTGGAGGAAGACCTAATTCGCAATGAGGATTGTAAGGAAAAACATTTAAAAACTTCTTTTAGTTTATTTCAGTTTTCTATTTCCTATATATTAAATGCTTATAAAAATTTATAAATTTATAAGAATAATTTATTTTAAACTTCTAAATTAAGCCTCAATTTAGAGTAAGCCAATCTAAAGAGGACTATTATTTTTACAAAGCCAATATAACTTACTGGTTAGAAACACAGATTATAAGGCTTTTACACAGAGATAAAATAACTTATTGATAGAACAAACAGAACAGCATGGATTCAGGTTAAATCCTGGCTCTGTTGGGTGATTTGAAACAAGTCATTAAGTCTCACTATGCACTAGGGCCTTTATCCCACAGAGCAGGGCTAATAGTAGCATCTTCTTCCTAGGGTTGTTATACCCATAATTCAAGAAGTTCAGAAATGTAAAACACTTATCTACTATACAGTCAATTCTCATTAAGTGTGTACTATTGTTCTAACTATTCCTTGTAGAAGCAATTATTATTATGAATAGCTAGATCACTGTGCTTGAGCAAATCTCCATGAATTTATTAGCAGTAATGTTTTTATAAACTTTCAATATGCTTCATAAATGTATTCTCTGACCTGATCTATAACCTCCACCAACAGTGTTCCCTACCCTCCTGTTTTTCTCCCCATCACCTAATTACTAACTTACACTTTACGGTTTTGTTAATTTAGTGTTTGCCTTTCTCTCAGTAGCGTGTAAGCTTTAGGAAGGAAGGATTTTTATCTGCTCTGGACACGGCTCTATCTTCAGAACCTAGAATAATGCCTGGTATGTAACTGGTGCTCAATATATACCGTAAGCAAATTAATGGAAGATCAAAGAACTGAATGAATGGTGACATAAATGTTAATTTAACACAAGAATGGCAAATAGGTATCATCTTGAGTACCAACTGCAAATGACTGGCAGTAGCTGTATGGAGAGATGTGTAAGGGATTCTGACACCATGTCAGCTTAGAGGGAAAATATCACATAACTAATTATCAACGTGTCATTCTAGTATTCACCACCTCAACATTAATCTGAAACTATGTGAAATGGCATAGGGTAAACAAAGAGAGATAAACTAGTTCAAAGTACAGAAGTCCCCCCTTATCCATGAGGAACATATTCCATGACCCCCAGTAGATGCCTGAAACCATGGGATAATACTGATTTCTATATCCATTATGCTTTTTCCTTTGCATACAGACCTATGATAAAGTTTATTAAGCACAGTAAGAAATTAACAATGACTAATAAAATATAATCATTTTAACAGCATACTGTCATAAAAAGTTACATAGGTGTGGTCTAAGTATCTGATTGTACTGTACTCTCCCTTCTTGTAATGATAGGAGATGATAAAATACCTAAGTGGTAAGATGAAGTGAGGTGAACGACGCAAGCCCTGTGACACAGCATTAAGCTACCACTAACCATTTGACAATGTGTCAGGAAGAGGATCACCTGCTTCTGCACCAATGTTGACCATAAGTAATTGAAACCTCGAAAAGTAAAATCATGGATAGGGGATACTACTATATACAAAAGTATACAGTTGACCCTTGAACAACATGGGTTTGAATTGCATGGGTCCATTTATACATGGATTTTTTTTTTTTATGGTCAGTAAATGAAGTACGGTACTATAAATGTATTTCCCTTATGACTAACATTTTTTCTCTTATTTTATTTTAAGACTAAAAATATATAATATACAAAATATGTGTTAACTGACTGTTTATCAATAAGGCTTCCAGTCAGGAGTAGGCTATTAGTAGTTCAGTGTTTGGGAAGTGAACAGTTACAGAGATTTTTGACCATCTGTGGGTTGGGTAGAGGAGGGTGGTCAGCAGCTCTAAACCCGGTGTTGTTCAAGGGTCAACTATAATTATGTTCTGCAAGGTTCTTCACAGATTTTATTAGCAAGCACTAGTAAACAGAAAATGACTGACAGGTTAAGCAAAACTAATTGAAAGCTATGCTAAAATGTGATTAGGGAATAAAAGACAGTGTTTCAGAGAATGTGAGACAATTTGTGAACAATTTAAAGCATCCTTCTTAGAGGTTCTATAGTAATACATATATTTTTTTAACTCATAAAAAATTTATCTTTATATATCCTTAGAAAAAATTTAATAGTCACTAACCATAATCCTTTCACCATTATAGAATACATTATATTTCAGGATTAATTATGAATTCATGGCACTTACATTCTGTTTCATGCTTATAGGCTCCTAATGTTAGCTGGCGAGATGTTGTTAATAATTGCTGCATCATTGCTGTTGGGTCTTGAAATATCTAATGGGATAAAATGAAAAAAAAAAAAAGCCCAATAACTTCAAAGTTCTACAATTTAAAATGCTTTTAAAATTCTCATTATAAAATCCTCTTACCATTTCATCATAGAACTCTGAAACCACTGTCTTTTTTCCCAGCATTGCATTGGTGTCTGACTGAAACAGCTTTAATAAATGATAGAGGGTTACCTGTGAAATAAAAATAGATGTCACATCTGTGCAATGGTTTTCATCATCGTGAGACATCATGATTTCTGTAACTGAATTAGAAAGTAGAATTAGTTAACATGTCAAATTCAAGATCTTATCTCAACTACAAGTTTACTGTGTGGCAAATTACTCAAATTCTGTACTTTTATTTTCCTATTAGGTATTATTACCCATCCACATCTACCAAACATGAATGTTTTAAAGAGGGTAGGTATGGATGTCTGAAAATATCTCTACAGAGTAACTATGTAGAAAAATAACATGAAATACAGCTATAGAAATTAAGCTGGAAGTTCACTGAGATACTAACTTTTTACTTACACAAATGAAATGGGATTAATTTTACAGTTATTCTGCCCAAGATTAAAGTTTATAAATTTACAGGGGGAGGAAAGATTTGGCACTTTCAAAATAAATAACCAATACTAAAATGCTCAGTGAGGGCAAGATATTTTCTCTGGTGACCTATAATATTATTAAACAAATAACATAATAAACAAGTTTGTCAATGATAATTCACTTTGGTAGAACCAACATGTCTTCAAAAGACACAAAAACAGGTATAATAAGACATCAAAGGAAAAGCTTTGCAGCACAATGTGTGATTACTTGAGCAAAATAAAACCTAGCTAATAAACAGGACAGTTGATATTAAAGTTGCAGAAACCAATCCAGAGGCCTCAAATAATTTTCCAAAAGGTTAGCTTAAATAATTCTAAGAAGCATGCATTATTGCTATATTTAAAGCAGACAATTTGACAAGTTTCTCAAGTAGACAGAAAGGAGATGAGACTACACAAGTGGACAAACTGTAATAGAGAAATTCACAACATGAAAACTCAAGGCAGAAAGCAGCATTACAGGATGGAACCAGCGGAAACGGAGGGGCTCCAAGCCCAAAGTTGACAAGTACAGAAATCAAGAATGCTGTGTGGTGGCAGGGCCCATTAACGTTCCTTCTCCCATCACTCAGACATGAGACAGCACATCCTCCTGTGAAATTTAGACGTTTTTACGCAAACAATCAAGTATGAGGTCAAAATAAAGATATTTTCAGTAGCAATGGCTCTAAAGGTTTCTCAGGCATTATTTCTGAAGAAATTCCTCTAGAGAAATGAAAAATGCCTGAAACAATAAAGAAAAGGGATCATTTGTCATCACATAACGAGGTGGACAGGTACTGCTGAAAACTGAAAAATCCAAACTTGGCGATTCAAATATGTGAGATGCATGGGACTAATTTCTAGAGAAACAGAAAACAATCATTGTGGTTTTCCTAGGGAAGGGGCCAGAGGTGGGAGAAAGAGGTTATGGGTTGAACTGTGTCCTTTAAAAAGATATGCCGAAGTCCTAAGCCTCAGTACTAGTAAATGTGACCTTATTTGGAAATAGGTCTTTGCAGATGTAATAAAGTTTAGCTAAGACCCTAACCCAATATGACTGGTGTCCTCATAAGAGACACAGAGACAAGGAAGGAGAGGAGCCAGGCGACAATGGAGGCAAAGATTTTAGTTATGCCACCAGAGCCAAGAAACCCTCTGGGCTACAGGAACTAGAAAATGCCAGAAAGGATCCTTTCCTAGAGGTTTTGGAGAGAAAATGGCCCAATACCTTGCCTCCAGAACTGTGAGAATACCTGTTGTTTTTAGCTACTCAGTTTGGGGTGCTTTGTTATGGCAGCCCTAAGAAACTCATGCAGGAGACTTTCATTATTTTTTTATATATTTATTTAAATATTTAATTTATTTATTTGACAGACAGACAAGTAGGCAGAGAGGCAGCAGAGAGAGAGGAGGAAGCAGGCTTCTGGCTGAGCAGAGAGCCCAATGTGCGGCTCGACCCCAGGACCTGGGATCATGACCTGAGCCGAAGGCAGAGGCTTTAACCCACTGAACCACCCAGGCGCCCCTATTTATTTTTTTAAAGATTTTATTTATTTATTTGACAGATCACAAGTAGGCAGAGAGGCAGTAAGAGAGAGAGGAAGAAGCAGGCTCCCCGAAGAGCAGAGAGCCTGATGCAGGGCTCGATCCCAGGACCCTGGGATCATGACCCAAGCCAAAGCAGAGGCTTTAACCCACTGAGCCACCCAGGCGCCCTGTATTTTTTATTTTTAAAATCTTTTTTTAAACCATGTACATACTGTTTATAGTTTATGAATAATTTAAAACTGCATCATAAAACTATCCTTCCTTGAATTTATTATTAAGACACTTAGAGGCATTCATGTAGATGTGGACAATGAAAAATGCCAAGACAGATGTCTCTAATTTTAAGGGGTGTTTGAAGATTCTAAGATCAATGAAAATGCCTAAACTAGACACAAAGATATTTCTAGGAATAAAAACACAAGTTCAGCATTTTGGTTTTAGGAACAATCATTCCTTTTATAATGATTTGGTCTATAATCTATAATGGTTTGATCTAGGGGGTATAGCTCAGTGGTAGAGCATTTGACTGCATATAATGGTTTGATCTATAGATTTTTAATCTATAACCGGGTAACAGGAATAAATCACATGTTACCTGTGTCTTTCTTTATTATTTTAAATAAAACATCATTGACTTATTTTAAAAGAGCCAACAATTAAAGGGATGCCTGGGTGGCTCAGTCATTAGGCATCTATCTGCCTTTGGCTCAGGTCACAGTCCCAGGATCCTGGGATCAAGCCCTGAGTCATGCTTCTCCCGCTCCTGCTCCCCTGTGCTTGTGCTCCCTCTCTCAGTTATAAATGAATAAAATCTCTAAAACAAAAACAAACAAACAAACAAAAAAAAGAGCCAACAATTAAAAAAGTGTAATGGTTTCATTATACTAAAAGAACATGAGACAGTTTTTGGGTGATAAAATTCAGGCCCGTGTTGATCTATATGGAAACCTATTCAATAAATTAATCACTGCGGAAGTACAATAAACTCTTTCCAAGAGTTTTGAGAGTTGTCTCGTAACAATGTTATATGATATAATGATGTCTTTCAGAGATGTATTTTCCTATTGGGAGTGATGGATAGGACAGATGAAGAACAGACAAGTAAGGCAACACATTCTCAAAGTAAAAATGAATTCAAGTAATCTTACAAAGTTAAAAAGAGTTTCTGCACTAGTAGCATTACTGATTTCTTTTCCTTCTCTCAACATCTGCTGTATTTCTGGGTTCTATCCTTCCTAATAGACTATTTTCATTAAGGACAGGAGCAGAATCTCATCTTTGTATCCTACCCCTTGAACAGTATCTTGGCAAGTAATGGATATTTAATAATTTCTTGCCAGTTAGAATATGGTGTCTGTTGCGAGTATTCTAAAAGAACAAAAGAATGATAGGACATCTGAAAACCTTATCACATGGAAAACATTTAAATGAGCTATAGATGTTATTCAGGAGAAAAGAAAATAAATATATGAATAGTTAGTTATTGGTAAAAAGTCCAAGGTGGAGCTTTTTTCTTTTTTTAAAAGATTTTATTTATTTGACAGAGAGAGAGATCACAAGTAGGCAGAGAGGCAGGCAGAGGGAGAAGGAGGCTCCCTGCTGAGCAGAGAGCCCAATGCGGGGCTCAATCCCAGGACCCTGAGATTATGACCTGAGCTGAAGGCAGAGGCTTACTTAACCCACTAAGCCACCCAGGAGGCCCTAAACTAGAGCTTTCTTACCACCATAACTACCCCAGACTGAACAGGATCTTTCACTTAATAACAAAGTCAACAGTCTCTCTATTGGAGACAGCAAGCACAAACAAGACTCATTTGAAAGACTGCCTAAAGGACTTCCTGCATAGCAGAAGTATGGCCTATACCTATGGGTCCTAAGTCTTACTGTGCACCAAAATCACATGGGTTATTTTGAGGGGTACTGGCCCCTCTAGAAACCTACTAAATCAGACTCTCCAGGGGATGGGGCCTAGGAGTTTGAATTTCTGAAAAACAACGACTGAAAAACAACTAATTCTCTGACTACAGGCCCAGGTCATAGCTCTATTAGAAGCCCTATTAGAAGCTCTATTAGAAGCACTTTTATAAATAATCTGATTATTAAAGTGTAAACGTTTGGTGCTAAAGGAATGCACTGAATCTATCAAGATGAAAATTAATGGTGATGATCTGAAATTGGAGTTAAACACCAACCACACAAGTGGAATGAGGGAGCTATAACTGAGTTGTAACCCCATGGGTTTACAAACAAAACAAGCTGAGTAGTTTTAGTTCAAAGGAAAGATAATGCAAAGAATGTGAGGTCTGAATGCAAATAAACTAGGTTCAAAAACTAACTGCCACAGTTAACTGTGTTTCTGAGTATATGACTTGATCCCTGAACCTTAGTATCCTCATCTCTAAAATGATGATATCCTCAACCTCACAAAACTGCTGAGGGATCAAAGTGAACGTTTTGAGGGACTTTTTACATTATAAAGCAACAATCTGGTAAGAAGAGAACAAAAGAAAAAAAATCAGTGGTTGTAAATTAAAATTCAAGCATAAAATGAAGCTGCTAGTAGTGACAGCAACTTAAAAAAGCAAAAAACACTGTTGCTAGGTGTTTTAACTATAAAAAACCAGATACTCTCATTCTGAACAGCAGATGGACTCATCTCGTTTATTACTAATAACCAAATAATGTTAATGAGTTTTAAACCTTTTTTTTTTTTGAAGATTTTACTTATTTGATAGACACAGCAAGAAAGGGAACACAAGCGGGGGGGGGGGGGGGGGGCGGACACAGAGAGAAAAAGGCTTCCCTCTGAGCAGGGAGCCCAATGTGGGCTCAATCCCAGGACCCTGGGATCATGACCTGAGCCGAAGGCAGATGCTTAACAACTGAGCTACCCAGGTGCCCTGAATTTTAAACTTCTGCTGTGGTAATCAGATGATTCCATGGTTTCTTTCTGAGAAATGTTCGCATTATATCCCTTCTTTCTATAATTGAAAAATAAGTTTTGAAAGGTACTTCCCATAAAAATGAAAAACCTTAACTCATGGCAAAATCACCATGCTATAAGCTTGCATAAAGTGTATCTGGATAAAAATGTCAACATATAACAAACTATTCATTAAGTATGTTACATTTTCACAATTACAAAAATCTATTTTATGTTTACAAAGATTATCATTACTCACAGGTCTCTCATTAGGATCAATGAAAAATATTTTGATGATTATTTCAAATTCACCCCATCCTGTTTCAGTAATTTCATAGGGAGGTTTAGTAACAACTGAAGAGAAAAAAAATATATATATAAATTATAAATTACTGGTACAGTCTCCTACATCTTTTTAAATTTGTTAAATAAATTTTATATTATGAATCAAAAAGCTGTACTGTACCTCTTAAAGGATTGCCATAGCTTTCATGTAATTTAAATTGGATTTTCTTCACATATGCTGACATATCCTAAAATAGAGGAATTAGTTCTGTTATCTACATATAAAAACTACAAGGAAAATACACTGAGCATTGTACCTGATTTCATAAAATATACTTCCCCTCAAATATTATGGAATCTAATTTTCTTTTCTTTTAATTCCAGTATAGTTAACATACAGTATTTTATTAGTTTCAGGTGTATAATATAGTGATTGAACAATTCCATATATCAACCAGCGGTCAACACGACAAGTGTATCCCTTAATCCCTACTGGAAATCTATAATTTTCTAAAAAATGTGAATTATACCTAGGTTCGGTTTTTATTTTAAACAAAGGAGGCCTGAGTTGAATTCTTTCATAACGTAATACACAGGAACATACATATCCCTAATTTACTTGTTTTGCGAATCCCATTTTTATATATTTCTACAGACAATGCTCTAAAAAATTTTAAATATATAAATATTTATATTTATTTTATAAATCATATAAAAATTAAATTATATATAAATATAAATAAAATAAAGTTATATTTATTTATATATAAAATATAAATATTAATGTTTTAAAAGAGAAACATAATTTATATTTATATAAACTTAAAATAATTTTATATATGATTTATATACAAGATATATATTATATATGATACATTATACATAACAAAATTCATATAAATGTTTAAAATTTTATATAAAATTTATATAATAGTACATTTCCAACATATTTTATAGAAATAAGAATATAAACTAAAGCACATCTAAGAACTAAGCAACTTTAAAGAATAAAATTATATTATGTAAAGCTAAGGTCAACTAAACTAAGTAACCTAAAACCATCAGATATAAGACTCCTTTTCCTAATCTTATTTTGAAGCACAGAAGCATATTCAGTAGTTCTGACACATAAAGGGATACTCCTAGGGAAAGTGACTTTTTCAAAAAAAATTTCATTGCAGAAAAATAGGAAAGTGCAAAACTGAATCAGTCACACTTGACACTAGTGTTCATTAATCTTTTTAGTTGCTTTTGCGAATTTTTTTCATATGATTATCTACATTTTTTAAAATTGGGGTCATAATGATATACTAACATCTGCTTTGACCATGTAACATTATACTGTCATCATTTTTTGAGGCAGCTTTTCATAAGCATATTTGAAGATTCTTTGGGCAATATTTTCTTTTGTTTTTTTCTACAAATGACCGATACTGGGTACCAGATACTACAAAGGTAAATAATAGACTCTTGCCCTCATGGGGAGGGAGAAGACAGGAAAATCAGCCATTTCAATGTAATCTGTGTTAGGAGAGCAATAGGTATAAGTTCGTAGGAACGGCATCTAATTTAATTTTTGGAGACTGAGAGTAGTTCAGAAGAAAATACACTTAAACTTGGACCCAAGGGAACAATAAGAATGGAGTAGATGGGAAGGAGTAAATGAAGACATTTTAATTAAGAGTGTCCCTTTGGGAAACTGAGAGTAATCTATTATTGATGAAACACAGCAAGGGCTGCAGGCACAGAACTGGGAAAGGCCTTTTAAAACCATTTTATTTATTTATTTTTAACATTTTATTTTTATGTAATCTCTATTCCCAACATGGGGCTCGAACTTACAACCCCAGATCAAGAGTCACAAACTCTACTGACTGAGCCACCTAGGTGAAACACAATAGTTTTAACTTTATCCTAAGGGCAACAGTCAATGAAGGTTTTCTGTTTTGTCTTTCTAAATAACAGCTTTATCAAGATATTCATATACCACACAATTCATCCATTTATAGTAATTCTTCAATGGTTTTCAGTACATTCAGAATTGAACAACCATCCCCACAATCAATTTTATAATGTACTTATCATACATAAAGAAACCCTATACCCATTAGCACTCACTCCGAAATCCCTCTTCCACCCATGCACTGGCAACCACTTATCTATTTTCTGGGTCTATGGATTTGCCTATTCTGGACATTTTATTTTATTTTTAAAGATTTTCTTTATTTATTTGAGAGAAAGACGGTGAGAGAGAGCATAAGAGGGGAGAGGGTCAGAAAGAGAAGCAGACTCCCCATGGAGCTGGGAGCCCGACATCGGGCTCGATCTCCTAACTCCAGGATCAAGACCTGAGCCAAAGGCAGTTGCTTAACCAACTGAGCCACCTAGGCGCCCTATTCTGGACATTTTATAAAAATGGAATCATGCAATATGCAACTTTTGGTTTGGCTTCTTTCACTTACCATAATGTTTCTAAATTTACTCCATGTGGTAGCAGCACATTTCAGTACTTTTCTTCCTGCCTAGTAATATTCTGTTGTATGGATATAACACATTTTACTTATCCATTCATCAGCTGAAAGATACTTAGTTTCTATTTTTTGGCTATTATGAATGCTCCTGCTACAAACATTCACATACAAATTTTTGTGTGAACTTTAAATCGGCAAATATTCATCCAATGAATATATTCATTGGATGAATATTTGCCGAATACCTACTATGTACTGACTGTATTCCAGGCATTAGAGATTCAGCAGCCAAACAAAATTACTAGCAGCCAGATTATAGTTTCATGTCTTTCACCTTCCTGATGGTCTTATTACCAAATTGTTCCTAAAAAGTATGAACTACCCTTCCTGAAACACCTGATTAAATAGTGAGCTAACTTAAAACATAATGATTGGAAGATGTGCTGTGTTTACAGCATGGTTCTTGTTGTCATAACTTAAGTTAGAAAACATTATTGGAAAATTGATTTCTACTAACAGTTATGTGAAGACAACTCTCACTTTATTCTTTCAACATCTGGGGGATGACATTTCTACAATGTGACAATTTTATAACCAGAAAGTTATCTGTAATATTACAATTTATCTTCAATCAAAAACAAACGGTAGCTTCAAAAAAGTTACAGGAGAAACAAGTGCCTACCTCATTTCTATATGGTTTTACATAGACTGTCCACTGATGCGTGTGCCCATCCTCTTCTCTTTTCTTTCCAAAATACCGAGCAACATTACCATAAACTATTGGTTTAACGATAGTAACCCCCTAAAAGAAAAATAATTTCAACACAAATTAATACTGCATCATTACCCAAATATACAGAATAAGAGCTCTGAAAACTTGTTTTAAGGAATGGCAAGCAATCTAAATAACTAGTTTGCTTATAACATGGATTTCTCTCAACAAATCAGTATCAGACAATTACCTTCATATTAACACAAGTAACTAAACACCAGATTAATTACAGTGTCCCCATTTTTAATTTATTTTTTATTTTTAATTTATTTTTATTTATTATTTTTTTAAGATTTTATTTATTTATTTGACAGAGAGAGATCACAAGTAGGCAGAGAGGCAGGCAGAGAGAGAGGAGGAAGCAGGCTCCCCGATGAGCAGAGAGCCCGATGTGGGGCTCAATCCCAGGACCCTGAGATCATGACCTGAGCCGAAGGCAGCGGCTTAACCCACTGAGCCACCCAGGCGCCCCAATGTCCCCATTTTTTAAATGTCTATTTAAATTATGTAAAATACTTTGATTTTTTGTTTGTTTGTTTTGAAGAAAGGCTCTTTATTTACAAACTTTAAATCAAGCCTTGGGAATTAAATTAAGACTGCCAATTGACTGCCATCACCTGATGTTAATAATGTCCTGATTTATCAGCTTACGGCAGTGCTTTCCAAAGCAGAGTACAAATATTAAAGGCAGTCTGGGAGAGGATTTTAGGTAGAATTAGGGCAAACATTTTTCAATTGATTACTCATGCATTAAGTTCTGAGATGTAAGTTCATGTTTCACATCACATCTGGTAAGTGTAGATGTGGTGACTGTTGCCTGATTATCATGAAAAGGAGACAAAAAATTTCAAGTTGAGGAGAAAATGCTGAATATTGCACATGAAATTTGAGACTAATTGTTCAACAGTAAAAATGTATCTGAACATCAAAGAGCAAGATATACATACCACATATTAGAAGTGCTGTGCCAATGTATTCAACAACTTATAAGAGAGGAAAAGCAGTGAACAAATGGAAAAACTTTCCATTTTGGTTGGAAAATTTACAAATCCAATCCCTATTAGCCTCAAGTTAGTTCAGAAGAAAGCAAGCAGTTTGTATGAGAATTTAAATAATCACAGTAAGTGCTACTTGACACTTGTAGCAACAACAGAAGGGGCATCACGTTCAAGGCATAAGGATAATGAGGAAAGAAGGAATAAATGAGCATAAAAAGCACTGGTGTGGGGAATGGATAAGAGATCCTGCAGCTATGACGTGTTGCTGAGTGGATTTCCTCACATGATGCAAACGGGGTTCATCTGTCAAAAGCCTTTCTCGCTGAAGGAAATTAATCTAAATTGGAAAAAAATGCCTACAAAACCACATAATAATCAAGAATGAGAAATCCCGGGGGCGCCTGGATGGCTCAGTTGGTTAAGCGACTGCCTTCGGCTCAGGTCATGATCCTGGAGTGGGATCGAGTCCCGCATTGGGCTCCCTGCTTGACAGGAAGTCTCTTTGTCCCACTGACCTTCTCCACTTAATGCTCTCTCTCTCAAATAAATAAGTAAAATCTTTAAAGAAAAAAAAGAATGAGAAATCCCGAACTTTAAAGCTTTACATGACTAACTCGCACACGTTTTTGGTGGAAAAGCATTTGAAGATTACAAGCCTAATTTTCTCAAATCACTGTGGACTTAACTTTTTGAACCTTACACAATTACAAGTAGACAAAGTTCCGCAAGTTCTCCAAAAGCTAATGTCCCAACCCCTTTCCTATCAGTCCAAAACCTTGCCCAAAGCTTGGGCAAGATATATATTTATTAAGTTTCTGGTAGTATAAATTTTACCTGACATCTTTTCCATTCTATTAAATTTTGGTATAGTTTCGGAAATTTTCCAAAAACTTCTACTTTGCATGTGGTATTAAAGCACTGTGCATAACAGCTGTATACACAGAGAGTCAAAATTATGTAAAAACAGTGTGACACTGATAAGAGTAACTAGATTGGTGCAAATGCGCGTGATTTTTTTAAATTTCCTTTCTGCAGTAAATATAAAATCAGAAGGCGTAAAAATAGGTGTTCTATCAAGAACTCGAAAGCCCTGCCTTAAAAACTCATGTGCCAGGGGATGTAGGAAAGTGGGAGGGAAATGTGTCAGTGTCAAACATTACGTTAGGCTCCACGTTAACAACTTTCACAACAAAAAACTCACACTGACTGAATGTTCTCTATGTGCGGGCCAGTGTTCTGTTCTCTGCGTGCCTTGCTTAGTATCTTGGCCGAAGCTTTGGGGCGTTGTGGACATCACGGACTCGGACAAGTTTTCTGAACTTTTCTACCCCCCCCGCAGTTCTTCAGTTCTCGCACTTGCACGTGTTACGTGTGCAAGCCTTTCTAAAGCGGCTGCAAGGACAGAGTCACAGAATCGGGTAAGGCGCTTGGCTACTGTGCTTGGCACGGTTACGCGCAGCATCCAGTGTCTGCTGTTACTACCCTCACCATCGGGGGATGGCACCCCCAGTTTACCGGTGACCTGGGCTGGCAGAAGGGGCACCAAGGCCTCAATCAACGTAGCTCTTTTCCTCGGCAACAGCGTCCAAGTCTCCCCCGAGCCACCACCGGCTTTTGGGGCGGGGGAGGGAAAGGGGTTGAGAGGCGGTCAAATCGCGGCCAAAAGTCACCCTGATTTCCCCCGCAGCGGCTCTGACAGGCTCTCAGTCTAGAAACCACTGTTTGGAACCCGGGCTGAGAAGGCGCGAGGAGGGAAGCCACCGCGCCCTCCCCACGCAGCGCAGGGCGGAGCCAGGACCTGAGAGCCACTCCCGGAGGGGAGGCGCGTGCGGGGCACTGACCTTCACTCTCCCGCCGGAGTCAGGCCCAAATTCGGCCATTCTCTTGAACATATTGTCCTACGGAAGAAGCCGCCGCCGCCAGGGAAATAGACCGGGGCCGGCGGGGTCGCCGCTCCCCTCAGAGGCCCCGCTCCTCCTGTGCGGGCCCAGGCGGATGGCCTCTGGCGGAGTGAGGGCGAGTCTCCGGGGCTCGGGGCGCTGAGGAACGGCCAACTCCTCGCGGCGGGTAGCGTCCCGGAAGCGCGTTTAGTCCCGCGCGGTGAAGAGCCCAACGGAAGGAGCGGTGGCGGCACCGTGCGCAGGCGCGAAGAGGTGGCGCGCGGAGGGCGCAGGCGCCCGGCCGGGGCTCTGCAGAGGGCGGGCCTCGGTGGTGGGAAACCGCTGGAGGCCTAGTGGTGCTGTTACCGTGAGGACCCGCTGGATAACTTGGATACGGAACAACCGAGAAGTCGGCTTTTGGAGCCAGTACCTCATCATCCCTAAAGAGTGAGGATTTTAGGGAGCGCCTAGGTGGCTCAGATGGTTTAGCGTCTGCCTTTTGGTTGGATCATGATCTTCAGATTCTGGGATCTGGCGCCAAGTTGAGTTCCCAGCTCAGCGGGGGTCTGCTTCTGCCCTCGCTGTGCTTCTCCCCCTGCTTGTGCTCTCTCTCTGAATAAATTAAAAAAAAAAAAAAGTATTTTGAAATGAAGTTCAACTCTATTCGCCTGCCCACAGCTTTTCATTGTATTCATCCAGACCTCCGGGGTTGAATAGCTTATTTCTTATTTAATCCCTTTATCTTTGCTTTTTTTTTTTTTTCTTTTTCTTTCTTTTTTTTTTTTTTTTAAGATTTTATTTATTTATTTGACAGACAGAGATCACAAGTAGGCAGAGAGGCAGGCAGAAAGAGAGGAGGAAGCATGTTCCCCGCTGAGCAGAGAGCCCAATGCGGGGCTCCATCCCAGGACCCTGGGATCATGACCTGAGCCGAAAGCAGAGGCTTTAACCCACTGAGCCACCCAGGCGCCCCTATCTTTGCTCTCTTTGACACTCTTGAATTTATACTCCAAGGTCCATAACTTGACACAAACCTTCCCCTATTGCCTGTTCAGTGGCACCCAAAACTGCGCAGATTACATACACTAAATTAATGAAATCAAATCAGTTGAAGCCTTAGATGCTTGCCAGAAGTTCTCGCTCTTTTTTATCCCCTAGTTACTTTAAAATTTTACCCAGTCTCAAACCTCCAACTCTGGCATCAACCCGCTCATTCCTATCAGATGACTGCATGTAATCTCATAGAGAAAACAAACCTCCACACCCGAAGACCTAAACATAAGCTTTGGTTTGCTCAGTATCTTCCATCCCTTTTCTTCTGTTTAAGAGAGAATCTTCTTTCAGTTTAAAAACAGTTCTTCAGTCTTTTTTGCTTCTTCAAGGATTTGTCTCCATCAATCACACCCACTCCACCTGTATCTTCAGCTTTTCCTCTACTTTGGGTTTTTCCCATAAAAGTTAGGTTTAAATGTTTCTCATTGAATACAGTATGGGGGAAGGGGGGCTGGCTGGCTCGGTGGGTTAAGCATCTGACTCTTGGTTTAGGCTCAGGTCATGATCTTAGGGTTGTGGAATCCAGCTGCAGTGTTGGGCTCCATGCTCAGCTGGGAGTCTGATGGAGATGTCTCTTCCTCTCCTCCTCCCTCTAAAATAATCAAATCTTGAAAAACAAAAATAAAAAAAACAGTATGGAGGTTACTTTAAAAGTTAAAAATAGAACTACCCTTCCACAGCAACTTCTTTCAAGATATGTCTCCAAAGGCAAAGGAAACAAAAGTGAAAATGAACTTTTGGGACTTCATCAAGATCAAAAGTTTCTGCACAGCAAAGGAAACAGTCAACAAAGCAAAGAGGCAACCCAGGGAATGGGAGAGGATATTTGCAAATGACAGTACAGACAAAAGGTTGATATCCAGGATTTATAAAGAACTCAAACTCAACACACACAAAACAGATAATCATAACAAAAAATGGGCAGAAGATATGAACAGACACTTCTCCAATGACGACATACAAATGGCTATCAGATACATGAAAAAATGTTTATCATCACTATCCATTAGGGAGATTCAAATTAAAACCACATTGAGATACCACCTTACACCAGTTAGAATGGCCAAAATTAGCAAGACAGGAAACATGTGTTAGAGAGGATGTGGAGAAAGGGGAACCCTCTTACACTGTTGGTGGAAATGCAAGTTGGTGCAGCCTCTTTAGAGAACAGTGTGGAGATTCCTCAAGAAATTAAAAATAGAGCTTCCCTATCACCCTGCAATTGCACTACTGGTTATTTACCCCAAAGATACAGATATAGTGAAAAGAAGGGCCATCTGTACTCCAATGTTTAAAGGAGCAATGGCCATGGTCGTCAAACTGTGGAAAGAACCAAGATGCCCTTCAACGGACGAATGGATAAGGAAAATGTGGTCCCATACACACTATGGAGTATTATGCCTCCATCAGAAAGGATGAATACCCAACTTTTGTATCAACATGGACGGGACTGGAAGAGATCATGCTGAGTGAAATAAGTCAAGCAGAGAGAGTCAATTATCATATGGTTTCACTTATTTGTGGAGCATAACAAATAATATGGAGGACATGGGGAGATGGAGAGAAGGGAATTGAGGAAAATTGGAAGAGGAGGTGAACCATAAGAGACTATGGACTCTGAAAAACAACCTGAGGGTTTTGAAGGGGTGAGGGGTGGGAGATTGGGGGAGCCAGGCGGTGGGTATTAAGGAGGGCACGTATTGCATGGAGCACTGGGTGTGGTGCAAAAACAATGAACACTGTTACGCTGAAAAGAAAAAAAAAAATATCCAAATCCAGCAATTGCACTACCAGGTATTACCCAAAGGATACAAAAATATGGATTCAAAGGGATACATGCACCCTGATGTGTATAGTAGCATTATCAATAATAGCCCAAATTATGGAAAGAGCCCAAATCTCCATCAACTGATAAATGGATAAAGAAGATGTGGTATAGGGGTGCCTAGGTGGCTCAGTCCTTTAAGCCTCCAACTCTTGATTTCAGCTCAGGTCATGATCTTAGGGTCCGGGGATCAAGCCCTTGTTGGGCTCCATGCTCAGCAAGGAGTCTGCTTCAGGATTTTCATTCTCCCTTGCCCTGTGCTCTTCCTTCCGCTTGTGTGCACACGCTCACTCTCGTTCCCTCTCAGTCAGTCAAAGAAAGACAAATACCATATGATCTCACTCATAAGTGGAATTTAAGACACAAAACAGATGAGCATGGGGGGAAGAGGCAAGCCAGGAAACAGAGTCTTAACTAGAGAAAAAACTTACTGGAGGGGAGGTGGGCAGGGGATGGGTTAAATAGATGATTGGTATTAAAGAGGGCACTTGTGATGAACACTGGGTATTGTGTGTATGTATGATATATGTATGTATGATGAATCACTAAATTCTAAATATTACACTGTATGTTAACTAATGGAATTTAAATAAAAACTTGAAAAAAACTTTTCTTATTAAAAACCTACCAACCGGGGCGCCTGGGTGGCTCAGTGGGTTAAAGCCTCTGCCTTCGGCTCAGGTCATGATCCCAGGGTCCTGGGATCGAGCCCAGATTGGGCTCTCTGCTCAGCAGGGAGCTTCCTCCTCTCTCTCTGCCTGCCTCTCTGCCTACTTGTACGTAATCTCTGCCTGTTAAATAAATAAATAAATAAAATCTTTTAAAAACCCCACAAACCTACCAACCATTTTTAATCCTGCCTATCTCTATTTTTGTATTATCCTTAAAAGTCAACCTTGAAAAAGGCTCTCGATAGTTCCTATTTGTTTCCATATGTTCCTCAGTCCATCACCTTCTGAATTTCATCCTCACTGAAACCTCTCTATTAGTAAATCAACCACTTTCCCTTAATTCCTTTGACTTCCTGGCAGGATTTGACTTCGCTATCCACTGTTTCCCTTTGTGATAACCATTTCGTGGCTTTTCTGTTGTTTCTCTGCCAGCTGATTTACAGATAGCTAGTCACTCTCTTCTCCATGTTCCCATAGTGGCTAAGGGATTGTAACACTTACCATGTTCTATATTAATAATTTTTGAAGACTATAATTGTATCTTACTCACCTTAGTATTTGTATGCCCTAGTGAATATTTCTTGTGCCTAATAATCAGTTTGTTGAATAGTAAATAACTGAAAAATGGAGAAGTCAAGAAGACTTGAGGCTACTTTCCAAAGGTGGTTGAAACCAGTGAGATTTGTTAAAGCACACTGTCCTACAAAATCCTTCATGTCACAATACAGGATATTTTGTCCCCTGTACCCTCACCTAAATTTCATCTTTTTCAAACTGTGGCTATCAGAATGATCTCTGGAAACCAAATTTGCCCTTTAAATTTATTACTCTAGCTTTCTTCTTTCTGCTTTTCTCTTGTTTCTCAGAGGATTTTTTATTCTTTGCTTAAAATCTTACCCTAAGTATGTTTGAAGTAAGATAACATTTAACAAAGCAAAATTAAGCAAATACATAAAACATACTGGGAAATTTGGTGAAAAGATAATGAATTGACTACACAACTTTTGCCTTCTCCCAAAACTCCTTTAAAGCAAGTGAAGAAATTTTCAAAAATGCATAAACCTGTAAGGATAAGAGGAATGAAGGGGAAAAAAAAAAAGAAGAATGAGAGAGAAGGCAACACAAAATCTTGAAATCTGGACTACAAATGGTGGTATAGGGCAGTTCTGAGAGCTGAGCAGTCAAAGCTAATTACCATTCCTCCTCCCCGCCAGGTCTCAAGAATTTGTAGTTGTGGGGAATCTCTGGACATGAGGGGAAGGAGATGGAAGATAGAAGCTAACAAAGACGGATTGAGAGTCTGTTTCCTGGGTGGCACAGTTGGTTAAGCCTCAGGCTTTTAGTCTCAGCTCAGGTGGAGATCTCAGGGTCTTGAGGTCAAGCCCCCCTTTGGACTCCACGCTTAGGGTGGAGTCTGCTTTAGATGAGATTCTCTCTCCCTCTCCCTCTTCCCCTCCCACGCGTGCTCTGTCTCTCCCTCTCTCTCTAAAATAAATAAATAAATCTTTTAAAAAGAAATATTAATATAATTAAGCAGTTACCTGTTATTTACTTACCACCAAGGAATAAAACAGGAAAAACATGGTCTCTGTTTTGGAGAACACTAGGTAGAGTTGAAGGAGGAATACCATACAGAAAATAGGTAGACTAATGAAACATAGGCTTGCCAGGCCAGGACCTCTGTCCTTCACTTAACTTTTAAAATGCTAGCAACCAGGCCTTTGTTTTGTAGCAGGCAATAGGAAGAGGTTTTTCTGGGGAATCTGACAGCCTACAAGATGAGATCTAAGGATCCCGATGAAACTAACTCAACACAGTTTGATCATCCTTCAGCAAAGTATGCACAGTCAAATCCATATAGGCTCTTAGAACTCAAAATTAAACTTTTAGTTTTCCACTCCTAATAAGCAGATAACCAAGGATTACCAAATTACTGAGAAATGCCTCTAATATGAAAGATACAATTCAAAATAAACAAAATGGTGTATTAGAGGAAACATAGGGAAGTAACATAAAAACAAACAGAACAGAACCATTATTATTACTATATTCAGATAAAATAAAAAATAGTAAATATGACACAAAACATTTAGAGAACAAAAGAGAGCTATTGGAAATTTAAAATATGATAGAAATGAAAAAAAAATCAGTTAAAAGTTCAGATGGTAGGGTGCCTAGGTGGCTCAGTCAGTTAGGTGTTTGCCTTTGGCTCAGATCATGATTCTGGGGTCCTGGAATTGAGTTCTGCATTGGGCTCTCTGTTTAGCGGAGAGTCTGCTTCTCCCTCTGCCATCCCCACTGCCCCTCCCACCCCCCACAGGTGCTTGCTTTCTCTCTCTCCAAAAACAAATAACAAATAAAATTAAAAAAAAAAAAAAGGTCAGATGATAAAATCAAAGAAATCTCTCAGAAAGTAGAACAAAAAAACAAGAAATGGAAAAGAGGGAAGAAAACACAAGAACATCTGTATTAGTTTGCTAGGGCTGCCATAACAAAATACCACCAGCTCGGTGGCTTAAACAATGGAAATTTATGTTCTAACAGTTGTAGAAGCTAGACATCTAAGATCAAGTCATTGTCAGATGGGGTTTCTCCTGAGGCTGTTCTCCTTGGCTTGCAGACAGTGACCTTCTTGATATGTCTTCATATGGCCTTTTATCTGTGCATACACATAATTAATGTCTCCTCCTTTTCTTATAAAGGACTACTAGATTGGGACCTCAGCCTTATGACCTCATTTAATTACCTTAATTACCTCTTCAAAGGCCTAATCTTTATATACAGTCACAGGGAGTTTAGGCGTTCAACATACGAATTTTAGAGGGATACGATTCATTCCGTATAACTACATCAGATGACCGGGCTAGGAATTCCAAAAAGAATGAAGAAACTGGAAGGAAAGAAATAATAAATATATGATTCAAGAAAGTTTTTCTTGTACATTTCCTGTTACGAGGTTCTAAGCTGAAAGATCCTACCAAACACCCAGAACAAAAAATGAAAACAGATCCACATCAAGGCACATCATCTCGAACTTCACAACACTGGAGAGAAAGAGATCATAGATACTTCCAGGTTATAGATTCAGAATGGCTTCAGATGGCTCAGTAGCAACCCTGTAATCTAAGGGAGCAACGGATTTCCCTAGACTCAGTTCTGCAAGTAGTCTCATTTCAATAGACCACCTTCAAAATTCTAAAGAGAATTAATTCCAGGTTAATACTCCATGTCCAGCCAACTGTCAACCAAGTGTGTGAATAGAACAAAGATAATTTCAGACATGCTAAGTCTCCAAAAAAGTACCTTTCATGAACCCTTTCTCAGGAAGACTCTGGAGGTATGACCCACCAGAAGGAAGAAATAAACTAAGGAGGCAATTGTGAAATACAGGAAACACAATAAATATCAAATACGGAGATAAGAGAGTCCCAAGATGATGCTGAAAGAGCAAGGCCAGGATGATAGCACAGACAGAAACCAGTTCCAGTTAGATTTGGTGGGAAATCTTTGGGAATTACTGCTTCAGAAAGATGAAATTGGGGTTTCTGGCTGGCTCAGTCAGAAGAGGATGTGACTCTCCAGCTCGGGGTCATAAGTTCAAGGCCACATTGGGTGTAGAGATACCTTCAATAAATTAATAAACAAGAAGAAAAGGATAAAATTGACAAAATTCCAGCTGCTCTGAAGCTTCAGAGAATATTTAAATACTTAATATTTGGGCACCTGGGTGGCTTAGTTGGTTAAGCCACTGCCTTCAGCTCAGGTCATGATCCCGGAGTCCTGGGATTGAGCCCCGCATCAGGCTCAGCTCCATGGGGAGTCTGCTTCTCCCTCTGACCTTCTCCTCTCTCCTGCTCTCTCTCTCAAATAAATAAATAAAATCTTAAAAAAAATACTTAATACTTAACGTTTAAATATTAGATCTAGAGTTTGGGAAGTAAACCAATGAGATACACAGAATACTGAGCAAATTTAAGAGCCATGCACTTATTAGCTCTAGGGAAAATACAATCTTTCACTAGATAAGAAAATAATTGTATTTGTGACAATGTAAATACTGAGTATTTGCCTAACAAAAATGTATAATTACATTGGAAGGATGAGCATTGGGGAAGGGTGCCATGTATGATGGAGATTGAGGAGGAGGAAATAGAGCCTAATCCTTAACTTCCATAGTGGAAAGTCAGCATCCTAATAGTCCAGGAAAGTCAGCATCCTAATAGTCCAAGAAAAAGCAATATAAGCCTAACACTTAAAAGCATGATGGTAAATATTAAAAAAAACACAAACATTAAAAGAGCAGAAAGCAGTTGCATGTAAGGGGGAAGATTCATAAATTTTGTGGAGCTGACTCTAAATATTGAGGATTTATAACCTTATTAAAATTAAAAATGAGGAGCACCTGGGTGGCTCAGTGGGTTAAAGCCTCTGCCTTCCGCTCAGGTCATGATCCCAGGGTCCTGGGATCAAGCCCCTCATAGGGCTCTCTGCTCAGCAGGGAGCCTGCTTCCCTTCCTCTCTCTCTGCCTGTCTCTCTACCTAATTGTGATCTCTGTCTGTCAAATAAATAAATAAAATCTTTAAAAAGAGGGGCGCCTGGGTGGCTCAGTGGGTTAAAGCCTCTGCCTTCGGCTCAGGTCATGATCCCAGGGTCCTGGGATCGAGCCCCGCATCGGGCTCTCTGGTCGGCAGGGAGTCTGCTTCCTCCTTCTATCTCTCTGCCTGCCTCTCAGCCTACTTGTAATCTCTGCCTGTCAAATAAATAAATAAAATCTTAAAAAAAAAATCTTTAAAAAGAAAAGCTAAAAAAATTTAAAAATGATTGAAAAAATACAATTGCATAATAGACATGCATTTAATTGGAAAACTATGAATGACAATCACTCTTAATTACAATTTTTATTAATTTCCTTTCACAACTTTCACGACCTTTTTTTAAAAGATTCTATTTATTTATTTATTTATTTATTTGAGAGAGAGAGAAAGTGAGAGAGCATGAAAGGGGAGAAGGTCAAAGGGAGAAGCAGATGTCCCATGGAGCTGGGAGCTTGATGTGGGACTTGATTTGGAGACTCCAGGATCATGACTTGAGCTGAAGGCAGTGGCTTAACAACTAAGCCGCCCAGGTGCCCTCTTTTCACAACTTCTAAGTAAATATTTTTTAAATGAGTCCACTATGGGCGCCTGGGTGACACAATCAGTTGGGTGCCTGACTTTGGTTTCAGCTGGTGTCCTGATATCAGGGTTGTGAGATTGACACCCCCCACCCCCCGACCCCCACTGGTTGAGCCCTAAGTCAGGCTCTGCATTCAGCAGGGCGTCTGCTTGAAATCCCTCTCCCTTTCCCTCTGCCCCTCCTGCTTGTGTTCTCTCTCTCTCTAAAATAGGTAAGTCTTAAAAAAGAATAAATGAGTCCACTAAATAGAAGTACAAGAAATGTGTTCAGGGCTTAGTTATAATTAGTGCCACATAAAGAGCTAAGTTATCATCTGGAGCATCATTCTGCATTTCAAATAATACCCTGTGGTAAAACTAAGTAAATACAAAATGAGTTTCTCTTAAAAATGATCAAACATTTGCGCGCCTGGAAGACTCCATGGGTTGGCCTCTGCCTTCGGCTGGGGTCGTGGTCTCGGGGTCCTGGGATGGAGCCTCACATCTGGCTCTCTGCTCAGCGGGGTGCCCACTTCCCGCCCCCCACCCCCGCCTGCCTCTCTGCCTACTTGTGATCTCTCTTTCTGTCAAATAAATAAATAAATAAATAAAATCTTAAAAAAAAAATCAAACATTAATATTGATTTTTATTCCATTCCCAAATTAGAAATTTAGTTCGAGAACTTGATTGTATGAAAATAACAGGTGTAAATAAGAAATGACAGTTATCACAAACATTAAGCAACATCTCCAACAAGCATTGCTTTCCCTCTTCAGCCAACTTTTTTGCTAATCTGTGTTTGTTTCTTCAATCAGCCTCTTTTGTTATCCAGTGGTTATCCTGTGCTATCCGAGCTATCTCGTGCTTCCTGGATATAACCCATCTCTGCATCTGAGCTGTCACTCTCAAGTCTCTCTCCCCTACCTTGGCCCATTCTTTATACACCTTTGGGTGACCTGATCTGAACAAACCCGCATTTTTTCTGAGTTTCATCATATTAGAATGGCTCCAGAATCTGAAAGCCAAAGGCTGCGCTTGTGTTGGGGACCTCTACTGCCCTCCCATGGCTGATCTACCCATTACATCCACATAGTCTTGAGACTTGACCCTTGGGATCCCAAAAGCTGTTTTACTGGAATCGTGTAGGCCTGAAGAGTAAGAAAAATCCTGAGAGGGTCATCATGGAACCTCAGAAAGAGGATCATGGGATCAACTGTTTATGGAGCACGTATTATGTTCCAGGTGTTCGGAATATTGTTTCAGGTGTTTGGAATATGGGTATAAACAAGAGTAAAAAACTCTGCCCTCCTTCCTATTAGGACAGTGACCCAGTATGGTGTGTCAGAGAGGTAACATGATTAAGAGAGTGTACAGATGTGGAGGAAGGGGTAGCCAAGAAGGATATCACAGCCTGAGTAGAGAGGGTCTATTCCATGGCATGGCAGTGTTGGGAGATTGATTACATACAGACAAATTGATCAAATACACACATGTCCTAAGGATACATTTGAAAGCCATTAAGAACAATGGAAGCCAGGTTTCTCACTATCAGAGAAGCGTGGAGAAAGAGAAAACTAGAATGAACCTTGTGGTGTGGGACTGGAATTGGAGATACTGATATGAATTCAATATAAATAGATAAAAGTGATCAATTGTGTAAATACATATATCCTCTAGTTCCATCCACAGGTGTGGCCTGGAAACAGAGACACTCTAGTGTCTAGATCTTGTTTTTCAAATACCATTGTCCAGGGGTGCCTGGGTGGCTCAGTTAGTCGAGCACTGGACTCTTGATTCAGCTCAGGTTATGATCTTGGTTATGAGATCAAATCTTGCATCCGGCTCTACACTCAGCGGGGAAACTGTTGGAGATTTCTCTCCCTCTCCTTCTCCCTCTGCCCCTCCACATACCCTCTCTTAAATTTTTAGAAATAAATAAATAAATAAACAAATAAATACCGTTATCCACTATGAGGAATTAGTGCTCTGTGGAGAAATGGCTGATTCCAGGGCTGGAGCAGGTAAAGAACAGGAAGAGTCTTAGAACATCCTGTACTGCAAAACAAGAAAGTGCTCAAGAATGATGGGGACATGGCGAAATGACGCAGAAGCTAGCTTGCAGAGAGGCTCTACGAGCCAAATTATGAACAATATGAACATCAAAATAAATGATAATAATAGATGATTATTCACTATAATTTGAATAAAATAGGAAGCCATGGGCCCATATTGATACAATAAATAAATGCATGAACTGAAAACCTGATAAGGAACAATCTCAAAGTAACTTACCCCTTCCCACGTACTTCACGGAGGGGGTCACATAATCAAATGACCAAAGTAAACACCATCAAGTAATAGAACATTTCGAAAGTGCGTGGTACCTGAGAGGATACAATGGGAACAGCACAGATCACTTCTGTGTATTTTTGCCAAAGATGCACAACCTAACCTAACCAAGAGAACATCAAAACAATTTTAAGACATTTTGCAACGTAACTGTTCTGCGGTCTTCAAAATTGTTAGTCATCAAAGTCAAGGAAAAAAACTGAAGAAATGATCCAGAATGAAGAAAGTGAAAAAAAAATGGCAAGCAACGTATAATTTTTAAAAAGATTTCATTTATTTGACACAGAGTGGGGAGAGAGCAAGGGGAGGGGCAGCCAGAGGGAGAAGCCGGATCCCTGCTGAGCAAGGAGCCCGATGCAGGACTCTATCCTAGGCCCATAGTAGAATCACAACCCCAGCCCAAGGCAGCCGCTTAACCAACTGAGCTACCCACGTGCCCCTATAACACATAATTCTGAATTAGATCTTTCTATTGTGAAGAACTTAGGAACAGTGGATGAAACTGAATGGAATCTAAAGATCAGGTGTAATAATGTATCGATGTTCACTTCCAGATTTGGGTGCTGTTTTGAGGTTATGTAGGAATCACACATTGAAGGACTCAGGGTCACATGGGCATGAATTTACCCTCAAACTGCTTGGGAAAATTAAGGCCTTTGTATTATACTTATAAATCCTGAGGAAAATTGAGATATTTCAATGTCCTTAAAAAGTGAGAAACATCTCTTATTTTAGAAGTGATATTGTAGCAAGAAGACAAATAAATAGGGGTGGCTGGGTGGCTCAGTGGGTTAAAGCCTCTGCCTTCGGCTCAGGTCATGATCTCAGGGTTCTGGGATCAATCCCCGAATCGGACTCTCTGCTAGGCAGGGAGCCTGCTTCCCTTCCTCTCTCTCTGCCTGCCTCTCTGCCTCGTTGTGATCTCTGTCTGTCAAATAAATAAATAAAATCTTAAAAAAAAAAAAAGATGACAAGTAAATAAATGAGTAAGACATGTAGTCTATCAAACGGCTATAGTCTTGAATGCTAGAGCACTACCTCAGTTAGAATCTAAATAGCAGAAGGAAGGCCAGCCAAGGATTGAGAAGGCGGAATCTGTGAGACGAGATGTGAACCAGAAGGAGGAGAAGGTGAGGGAGAAAAAGCTTTCTAGAAGGATGAAGTGGTTCACTTAGCCAAGTGCTGCTCTAAGATCATGTGAGATGAACAGAGATCACTAGAATTGGCCCCAGGGAGTCACAGGAGGAGCGCTGAAGGGAGAGGTTTCAACTGACCGAGGACAGCAGCCAGGTTAAGAAGGTTCGAAGAGAGAATAAGAGATGAGGATATGCAGTCAGTGTGGCATGGATCTGTCATCCCAGAAGTCAGAGTGATGTAGTTAGACGCTTGTGTGGGGGTAATGGAGGTTTTTTAAGATGCAAGTTTTCCAGCACGTTTTGTACAATGGCAGGGGATATCCAGCAAAGAGAAACTCAGGGTGCAGGAAACACTCCACTAAAGGAGCTGTGAAAGGGATGTAATCCAAGATTGCATGTGGAGACTCTGCCATTGGCCAAAGCAAAGGAAGAGAGGGTGGGCCCAGGGGAAGTGTGACCGCTGTCACAGTGGGAAGGAGGGGAGAATTTCGTATGAGTTTGCTTCTATTTTCTCAGCGTAGTATGAGGCCAGGTCATCTACTGAGAACAGAGAAGGTGGAAGGTAAGCAGTTGGATGTATGTGCCGGGGCTTTGAAGAGAGAGGAAGAGAAGTAAAACTCTCCCCTTTGGAGAGTGGGGACACCAACACAGGAGTGCAGAGGAGTGACTCAGGTGACCTTGCAGACAGAGGGCCCATGTGGTTATCAAAGTGAGATCTGCCTTTGGCTCAGGTCATGATCCCAGAGTCCTGGGGTCGAGCCCAGCGTCGAGCCCCACGGGGGGCTCCTAACACAGCGGGGAGTTTGCTTCTCCCTCTCCCTTGGCCACCCCTCCGCCCCTGCTCATGTTTGCTCTCTCTCACTCACTCAAATAAATAAATAAAATCTTAAAAAAAGTAAAGTGAGATCCCTCAGAATGCGTGTAGAATTTTCCCCCAGCAATATCCAGCTGTTTGGGTATAGGTAAAGATATAAGGTATATTAAGAGTACCAAATAATTCTTTTTTGAATACACATATTTTTTCTTCATAGACACTAGTTGGGTCTAAACAAAGACAGACAAGTTATGAGTTGCAAAACTTTTAATGATGTTTGTATTATTTTTATAACATAAAATGCATAATTTCACACCAGTGGTTAATCAGCAATTATTTCAATACTTGCAAAGTCATTTGCCTCAGCATTTAGTCATAATGCACGAATCTAAGTTAATAAAATCAGAGAACAGCAACAGCTCCTCTAATCCTTCTTTATATTCCTTCATGATCAGAAAGATGCATAGAAGAGTTCTTTAAAGAGCCAAAATAGATTGACATATAAACTGTCAACTTATTTTTAAAGCAGTATGAAAGCAACACTTCTGAGAAAATATTTAATCCAAGGTCACTCTTTAGAAAAACAAAATTCTTAATTCAGGCTCTCTTCACTTTTAGCCATTTGGCATTCTGCTCCTTTTCAAACTTTATATTGCCCAACAGAGAGTGTGTTTTTTGTTTGTTTTGTAGTTTTTCAGTTTGCTTTGTTGTGTTTTTTTTGTTTTGTTTTGTTTTGTTTTGTTTTTTCCTGCTTTTGGAGATGACTGAACAGATGCCTATTTAGCTAGAGTTTTGCCTAAGATCAGTTTATTTTTAAGATAATCTTTTGTTACATTTTTATGAACTATTGGGGAGTACTAAAGATTAAGTTGGGATTATTTCTTTAAGAACTGAATATACTGGAGATATATTTGATAGGCAAGACTTTAGGTAAGTTTTCACCAGCATTATTTCTATTAGCAAACTGAAAAATGTTACAGGCTATCAAATAATAATAAACACATTTCTTAAACATGAAGCCTTTTAGAAGAAAGACTATATTTTGTTACTGCTTCTGTAGAAGTGTTATTGTTTGACAGGATGGTAATGTGACCTTTTACTCAACTACTACTACTCCCTTAATATGAAAAAGAGACAGAATGAGCTGCAGAAGGAAAACTCCACAGTTACACTCCACAATTCCGAACATACTGAGAGACATCTCGGTTTTCGCAGTGTGCTTTCCATGCCACCCTGTGGAGAAAAGTGAAATAAACGCTGGTAAGGTTAGAACATATCTTCCTTGTAATAGATACACTTCAAATCCTCTCGGAGAACAGAGTGTTTTACCGGTAAAGGGACAACAGGCAACAGAAAGATTCAAGTATTGTTATTTATTAAAGGGAGGTATGTACACCAAGTATGTTGCTTCCCCTCAAAGCCCTCACTAGAGAACAGGATTGCTGAACATGAACGTTGATCTACGCATTCTATAATAGCAACTGCAAAGTGCTTTCCACATTTACTTAACTCCGAAAGTAATTTCAAGACAAGACAACGAACTGGTAGAATGTTGAGAATCTTAAAAACTCCAGAAATCCTCTAAAATAAATCGAAGAGGAAAAGAGTTAAGATTCTAAATCAGATGAAACAGTTTTTTCTACCTAATTCATTGCTTAGGGTCAAGTCTAAAGTTGCAACGTTCAGTTCTCAATACCATACTTCAGTCTTTGAAAATCTTCTCTCACTTCTCTCTTACCACTAGGGCAAAATAGCTGTCCTTATTTATTTATTTAATCTTTTAAAAGAGAGAGTGGAGTGAGGGAAGAGGAAGGGCAGAGAGAGAGAGAGAATCTTAAGCAGGCTCATGCCCAGTGCAGAGCCCAACACGGAGCTCCACCCCAGGACCCCGAGATCATGACCTGAGCGAAATCAAGATTCAGAAGCTCAACCAGCTGAGCCACCCAGTCACCCTCCCTCTCTACACCACCCCCTTCTCCACCCCCGGACCTTAATGCTTAAACATACCATGCTTGAATACCATTTGGATCCCTGACAACTCTCTTGGCACATGCTACAGCTTGAGTGATGTCATCTTTCAGCAAATCTGAAAAAGAGGTGGTGAGGAATGAAAACAACTGCCATAGAAATTTCATTGTAAGTTAAGATTTAGTCAGCTTTATTCTCTTAGGAGGAGGAAAGAACATTAAAATTATTTTCCAAGAGTCCATTTATCTGTAGATGTTGGGGGAAATTTTTTCTTCATTCTATCCCATTTGGCATGGAACAAAACATTTTGTTTCTCATTTACCAAAGTCATGGGAAGCTCTGGAATTGTTAACTAATGTGACAGAAGGTTCTCTGTTCACCAGGCACTGTAAAAACAAAAGAATAAACAAAAAAACCAAACACAGACTAGTAATTTTTAAATCAGAGTCCTACTTTCAGAAATCTAGCCGAAAGAAATGATTTTAAAATGTACCCAAAGATGTATGCACAAGACATTTCATAGCAATGGGGCACCAGACACAGACACTCACTGTGTCTCTGTCAAATAAATAAATAAAATCTTTAAAAAAAAAATCATTCAACAAAAACAAAAAAATCACCACCACCATACATATAAAAAAGTTAAAAATGACAAAGTGTTAACAACTGTTCAAGTATGTGATGAGCATATGACTGTTTTTTATACTAAAGTCCCCAAATTTCTATATATTTAGGACATCTCAAAATAAAAAGTAAAAACACTTTTTAGAAAAGAGCCACACATCCAAATTATCCCTAAACCTCCCCAAAGAAAGTGGGAGAAGCGGCATTGTTTTCAACAAAGCATCAATGTGTTCATTTACGGTAAATTAATAGATCATTTTAGAAGCTGGTGTACATTAGAAAACACGAACTTTTATGATATCATCAGCTATTTAATTTCTTAAGGAATTAGGAAAGGAATTTTAAAGAGTTTCTAGGCACTAAAATAAAGATTTTCTTGGACCCTGATGAATCTTTTAAGACTTGTTCATTTGCACTGAACCTCTGTTCTCATACGTGTGACTAGATGATTCCTGTGCCGTGACTCAGACATAGTGTCTCTTACCACTGCAGGGTATGCCACAGGCGTTCACAGCTCCGGGCGTTTTGCCATCATTACACCAGTAGCGGCTATTGATCTGAAATATCCCATAATCGGTGCTTCGGCTTCCGGGATTGTAGTTTGTAGCCTTTGTGTTATAATTACTTTCCCATTTGGCCAAACACATCCCTGAAAAAAATGTATTTTTAGTAAGAAACATCAACACCACATTATGTATTTCACAGACCATAATCTGTTCTATTTTGCTATTCTATTTCATTAATGACTTATTTTGTAAGTAGAAAGGTGTGTTTTCTTTGTAAAAAAAATATATCTATATTTAAGGTTTTATTTTTATTTTTATTTTAAAGATTTTATTTATTTATTTGACAGACAGAGATCACAAGTAGGCAGGGAAGCAGGCAGAGAGAGAGGAGGAAGCAGGCTCCCCGCTGAGCAGAGAGCCTGATGCGGGGCTCGATCCCAGGACCCTGGCTGGGATCATGACCTGAGCCGAAGGCAGCGGCTTAACCCACTGAGCCACCCAGGTGCCCCTAAGGTTTTATTTTTTAAAGTAATTTCTACACCCAACCTGGGGTTTGAACTTAACAACCCTGAGATCAAGAGTTGCATGCCCCACTAACTGAGCCAGCCAGGTGCCCCCCAATATATTTTAACCCTCTAGGGAGAATCCTTTTGTTAGCAGATCATTTTGTAATACTGATGAACTAGATAACATACTTTTAAAATATTAAAATAGGGGCACCTGGATGACTCCGTCAGATAAGGGTCTGCTTTCGGCTCAGGTCATGATCCTGGGGTCCTGGGTTTGCGCCCCACATCAGGCTCCCTGCTCAGCAGGGAGTCTTCTTCTCCCTCTGCCCTTTACTGCACTCCTGCTCTCTCTCTCTCTCTTTCTCAAATAAATAAGTAAAATCTTTTTTAAAAAATTAAAATAGCTGTTTCTTCCATTGCTATTACCCTTCCTCTGCTCCCATCCCTCAGGCAAGATTTAGCCTAGAATGGAAAAAGCAACAGAGTTGTTGAGTGGATTTTTATAATTAATAGCAGATACATACATATGCTGATGGAAACCTGCTTTGTATTAGGAAAAAGAAGAATTTTCTGGGAGAAATAAATTTTCTTAAGATATCTAAAGGTGAATTTGGTTATCAAATCAAGAATCTAAAAAAAAGAGATATCAATAGGAAAGACTATTTCATCCATCCATCCACTCATTCATTCAAAAGTAGTTATTGAGAAGAAATTTTTGAATTCAACCTGGAAAATACAAGTGATCACACTGACAAATATGAACTAAAATATACAGTAACTTTTGCTCAGACATATCTTGAATTATGTGGAAGAGAGTGAAAAATAGTTAATCAACTATACTGAGTAAGAATAATAGGGACGCCTGAGTGACTCAGTTGGTTAATCATCTGCCTTTGGCTCAAGTCACGATCCCAGGGTCCTGGGATGGAGTCCACATCGGGCTCAGCTTGCTCAGCAGGGAGCCTGCTTCTCCCTCTGCCTGCCGCTCCCCCTGCTTGTGCTCTCTGCCAAATAAATAAATAAAATCATCAAAAAAAAAAAAAAAAAGAATAATAAAAGACCATTACAAGCTGCATTTCAGGGATTCTTATATAAACAGTAATCGAGGGGAAATAGTTTCCGACTGCCCTTGCACTGAGAGTTCAAGGTAGGGTTGCTGCTAAAAATCCAATGTCACGGCAGAGAAAAATATTCATTGCTCTAGACTCATTACCCGAGGAACCAAGTTCCACACAGGATATGCCTGTCATCGGGGCGCCCAGGTTGCTCAGTGGGTTAAAGCCTCTGCCTTTGGCTCAGGTCATGATCCCAGGGTTCTGGGTTCGAGGCCCGCATCGGGCTCTCTGCTCAGCAGGGATCCTGCTTCCCTTCCTGTCTCTCTGCCTGCCTCTCTGCCTACTTGTGATCTCTGTCTGTCAAATAAATAAATAAAATCTTAAAAAAAAAAAAAAAAAAAAGAAAAGGCCCGTCATCAAGTACCAAGGACTTGATAGATATTCCAGGAGCTCAGACAAACCTTCCAGTCAGCCTACATGGGCCACGGAGTCTGAGGCAACTGACAAATTTTGTGGCACTAGAAGAGCACAAGGGGTCCTGCTGTATTTGGAATGGCAGAGGCTTTTGCCCTCCCCTGCTTTCATCCCTTCATCTGGCATATCTGATTCTAAAGAAACAAGTTGATATTTTTCACCACTGTAAGTATACAGACCCTCAGAAGAAATAAAAGAAGCCCATATACTCAAAGCCTCTTTACTACTATTCATCCTCTATCTGTCCCACACCTGGCTAATCATTTGCAAGTAGGAAAAAGTTAACTTACAGTTGGCCAGGCTGACACCTCTGTAGCCACCCAGCCCAAGTCTTTTCAGAGTCCTGGCCAGCTCACACCTTTCAAAGACCTTGCCCTGGACGGTGACGGAAAGGAAGAGAATCCCGAGAAGAAGGAGAGCCTTCATGTTGACTGGGAAGCCAGACCTCCGGGCTGACCAGGGAGAGCAGTCCTCGGTATTTAACATCTTTTAACTTCCTTCTTCTCCTGGTGGTTTGGGGGTTCCACCCTTTGGGAGATGTGAAAAACAGGAACTCTTTATTGGTTCACTGACATTAAAGCTCTTTTTTTTTTTTTTTTTAACATTTGAAAGGAGCTATTCTGATGTTCTAAGAATTAACCTACAGGAAACTGATGAAATGGCATTGTTTAAAGACCTGGCTCAGGAAGAAATGGGAAGTTGGACAGTTTCCAAACCAGGAACTGTCTCCTATTTTATTATGAATTTGAACAAATACAAAGAAAAAAAAATCCCGAATGAACATTTCACACAACAGAAAAAGAGCTCCAATTTTTGATTTTGCATTCACTGCGTTGTCCTTATCTTTTTCACTTAAAATTATTTTCTGTACTCTTTCCCCAAAAGCACATAACATGTTGCCTATGATTTTAATGGGTATAGCTATAGCATACCATATTGCTCAGCCATATTTCCACTCTAAGTTTTTTGTTGCTATTATCCATTTTGCTTATAAATCAATGTTTTACTGTTTCAGATAAGCCTCATGGCTTTTTGACAACTTTTTAACAGTGCCTAATCTTACATTGTAATCTTAGAATATAAGGGGTCATTATAAAGCAAGGGAATTTTATAATCAAACCTTAAGAAGAGTAACAGAATATGCCACCTGAAAATCTTCCCTTTTGGCGTTAGGATTATTTTGAACTGAAGGCAAATGAGAAGAAGCAGATCCAGGAAAGCTCTCTGCCCTTCCCCTATATACCTGAAAACAGAACCTAGCTTTGTACAGTCATTAATCACTGACAATCCTACAGGCTTATCAGCCCCAATATAGCACTGCAGGACGTCATATAACAAATTTTACTCACTAGCTGTTATCTTCCAGTGGCCACTATTTATCTTCCCACGGTTTGTGGCCCGTGGAAGCCTAAAACTCTTTTCCTCTGTCTTGTCATTCTTCTAAAAATATACTGTCTTTTGGTTAAGATGGTATGTAAGCCCAAATTTTAGCCACCTCTTTGAGTTACTCATGCCTGCATATCTCTCAAATATATATGAGATACCCCTGTTAATAAACTGATTTTACTCTTGCTAATCTGTCTCTTGTTACAGAGCCCCAGCTGAAACCCTAAAAGAGTAGAAGGACAAAGAATTTCCTCCTCCTGTCATTTCTAGTGATGAGGATGGGCAAGTAGAAGGCTGGAAAACTCTTCTCTCCACAAAGACTGCAGTTGACTTGTAGGGTAACTGACAACAGACCAGCAGAAGGTATGAGTTCTTACCACGTGAGCCTCCCATATCTCTGACTATAGTTTCCAGCCAAGAGAAGAGTGTAAAATTTTCTCCTTGTCCCTTCCTTTCCAAATTCATCACGGGCGGAGAATAACATTTCTAAAAACAGGTCTCGAATCATGACACTCGTAAATTTAGCTTTGGGTACCTACAGGTTATTGATTCTTCGCCTCCCCCAAATAGTCATGTTTTCCTTTGTCTGACTTCGGTATTATTTGTCATAAGGATGAAAATTGTAAGATGAGACTCTTCATTTGTCTTGTTTCAGGTACTGAAACCTGGTTTTGTAACTAAAGAGAATATTCTCTGGTCTCTTCCACTCTGCAAGTGGAAGAGTGCACAGTGGGGTTGAGGGGAGTGCACTGTGGCAGGCTTACAAGGGGTCGTGGGCCAGCAGGCTAGGGGGCTGTTGCTATCTCTGTTTTCCTTTCCTCTTTTGTGCTGGGAAAATTCCTATTCCAGTGTCACTTTCTGGTAACAAAAATTAGTGGATCTGTGAATTAAAGTGTCTCTTTTGTAGGAGACAGAACTTTCTTTTCCACCTGTGACAGTGAAAATCTTTGCTTTCTTAAGCCATCTTGGGAGGCTTTGCATCTCAAGAGGGCACCCTCATTTGCACTCTCTCTCTGTCCACGGTTAAGCCATAAAAGTCTTACTGGTTTGGAGTCACAGTTGAAGTAGGTATACCTTTGAAGATTTAGACTTGTATTTCTAAAAGGATTTTTAAGAGAAGTCTCATCCTAAACAAATGTCTCATGAATACCTATAGGAAGATCAGGAAAGAAAGGAAGAAAGAAAGAAAGAAAGAAAGAAAGAAAGAAAGAAAGAAAGAAAGAAAGAAAATGGAAAGAAAGAAAGAAAATGGAAAGAAAGAAAGAAAATGGAAAGAAAGAAAGAAAGAAAATGGAAAGAAAGAAAGAAAGAAAGAAAGAAAGAAAGAAAGAAAGGGCAAGAAAGAAATAGATACAGAAGAAAACCTTGGCTAGTATGATGGGGGAAAAACCCATACACCTCCTTAACTAGATTAAGAGGTAGAGATCAGACTCAGAGCAAGTGTTAAAAACTGCAAATAACCCTCAAGCAGGTATGAAACATGAAAATACTGATAGCCAAGAATTAGATTTGACAAAAGCACATAAGCCTTCTGCCCAAGAAGGCTTGATTTATTGTTCCTTACTCTGTAAGCAGATCCCACGAGGTCTAGGCCTTCCCATAATTCTGGCCTCCACTGCAGGAAAAAAAAAAAAAAAAAAATTCATCGGACTGTCCTACCCCTAATAAAGGAAGAAAAACTTCATAGTAATGACCCTCGGTTTGATAGTAGGCAAATATACCCCTGATTTCCTTCTTAGATAAACCCCATATCCTTTCTCAGTCCCTTGGAAATATTCATGTTATCATATCTTTGAAATGTAAGTATCCACGGAGAAAATTTGTTAAAGCAACTCCTGAGACTGGAAAAATAGGTTTTTAAAAAACAATCCGCTACTTTATATTTCTATAGGCTCCTGGCCCAAAATTTAGTCCACAGCCTCCATAGAATTATCTACTAGAGAAAAACAAAAATCTTATAAGTTTTCTCCACAAATATTGGTAAAATCTTCAGCTATCTAAGCAGTTGAACATAATATCTTATTCCATTTGCCAGAAACACTGTTTAGATCGAACTATTTTTTTATAAGTTAGGTGAGTTTTGTATTATTGTACTTGATATGCGGCTAAAATTTTTAAATGAAAGCTACAAGGTCTCTGCATCTGTCTGGATGTTTATGTGTGGCAATGTATGCATGTCACATAATATATGGTATTTTTCTCCCTCTGGAAGGTAGTCCTAAAAACTAACTTGTGGAAGAGTTCTATTAATTGCCTTAAAGAAAATAAAAGTACTAAAACAAACAAGTGAATAAATATGTATATATATATACTTACATAAATTAAGGCTAGTTAAATTAGCTTACACCATCTGTACTAATTATTTGAGATTATAAAATTATAAATTCAACCAAAGAACAAAATGTACAATAAAAAATGGTTCTCTGGGATGCCTGGGTGGCTCAGTCGGTTAAGTGTCTGCCTTTGGCTCAGGTCATGATCCTAGGGTCTTGGAATCGAGTCCATGTTGGGCTCTTTGCTCAGTAGGGAGTCTGCTTCTCCCTCTGCCTGCTGCTCCACTGTTTGTGCTCTCTCTTTCTCTCTCTGACAAATAAATAAATAAAATCTTGGGTGGGATATCATATCTATGTAACAAGAGAGGATATATAGTAATGAAATAATCAGATAATTTAAAAAGAGGAGCCCTTGAGATTTAAAAAATATGACCACATGGGGCACCTAGGTGACTCAATAGGTTAAGTATCCTACTCTTGATTTTGGCTCAGGTCATGATCTCAGGGTTATGAGATTGAGCCCCTCCTTGGGCTCAACGCTCAGCAGAGTCTTCTTGAGAATTCTCTCCCCTTCCTTCTTCCCTTCCCCTTCCATGCATGTGTACTCTTTCTCTCAAATAAATAGATAAATACTTTAAAAAATATGACCATATTAATAAAACATTTAATAGAAAAATTATGAGATATATTTGAGAAATATTCTTGGAAATAGAATAAAAAGACTGAGGTGAAAAACAGGAGAGAAAAGATGAGAAAATTAGAGAATGAAGAAATCAAACATCCAATTAATAGGAATTCTTTAAAGGAATTACAGAAGAAAAAAATATAAAATAGAGCACATGGGTGGCTCAGTCAGTTAAGTAGCTGCCTTCAGCTCAGGTCATGATTCCAGGGTCCTGTGATTGAGTCCCACATTGGGGTCCCTGCTCCTTGGGGAACCTGCTTCTCCCTTTCCCTCTGCCTCCTCTTCCCCTACTTGTGTGCTCTCTCTCTGTCAAATAAATAAAATCTTTAAATATATATATATATTTTAATAGATATATTAAATACATATTTTATACACTTATATATAAAATATAAAATATATATAAAATATAAATATATATTTTATATATTTATATATATACATGTATACATATATACATAGATGTATATGTCCATATATATGTGTATATATATACACACACATATATGTATATGTCCATATATATGTGTATATATATACACACATATATGTATATGTCCATATATATGTATATATGTATACATGTATATATATATGGACGCCTGTGTGGCTCAGTGGGTTAAGCCTCTGCCTTCGGCTCAGGTCATGGCCTCAAGCTCCTGGGATTGAGCCCAGTATTGGGCTCTTTGCTTAGCAGGGAGCCTGCTTCCCCTCTCTCTCTGCCTGCTACTCTGCCTACTTTGATTTCTCTCTCTCTCTGTCAAATAAATAAATAAAATCTTAAAAAATATATATATATATGTATGTGTATATATATATGTACACAGAATAAATGTGCGAAGCTGAGGGACACAGATATCCACATCAAAAGGCAACCAAGTGCTTGACACAGTGGTGTGGAATAAAATTTATACCAGTACACATCCTCATGAAATTTCAGAACAACAGGGATAAAGAGAAAATTTTAATACTTAAGGGCAGTGATTTTCAACCCATAGTCCTACAGGCAGTCAAACCATCCAGCGCGAGAGGAGGAAAAGACCCCCAAACATTCTCAGATGTGTTAGGAAAGAGCAAATAAGAAAAAAGATGTGGGATCTAGGAAACAGGGATCTCATAGGAGAGAGATGAAGGAAGGTACAAGGCAAAAGAAGAAGTGTTGTCCAGTCCAACAACAACAGCCTTGCGACTGGTTAAAGAGAAGCCATTTCAGATTATAGCAAGAGCGTGAATGGCTCTAGGAGTGTGGACTCTGGGGGGTGGGGGGGATCCACACTTAGAGATGGCTTGGAATGTCTGAACCTATTGAAAGGAGTTTAGCAACTTTGTCCGAGACTTTGGGTAATGATTTAATACATGTATAAGTACATGAAAAACCAAGCAAACAGAAAAACAAGGCAATTGTTAATACTAAGAAAAACAAAACACTTAAGAATGGAAACAAAACCAAGTTAGTAGATATTATAGTCATCTGCAAGTGTTGGTGCTTGCTTGTAAAGAAGAACAAGGGAAGGGAGAGGGGTGCCTGGGAGGCTCAGATGGTTAAATGACTGCCTTTGGTCTCAGGGTCATGGGATGGTGTCCCATGTCAAGCTCTCTGCTCAGCAAAGAGTCTGCTTCTACCTCTCTCTCTCTCTCTCTCTCTCTCAAATAAGTAAAATCTTAAAAAACAACAACAAGGGAAGGGAGAGTTGAGAGAGACCTAAATCTTTATCTTCTGTGGTGGAGATAAAGAGAAACGTTTACGATTAAAAATCAAGAAATAGTAGAATAAACATGCTCTTGAGATATATGGCAGTAAATACTAGAAAAAATAAATAGCTAAAGAAGTTAAAAAGAGATTACCCTAGTGTTGGGTATTAGATGAGAAAGATTAGGGCAATTTTTCATTTAAGTTGATTAATTAATTCAATTAATTTCATTCGGTTTTCATTAAATTTATAACATTTCATTTTACTCTAAAAATAAACACATATATTTTGTGGTGAAAAAGTGAAATTTAAAAAGTATATGGTGTGAGAAAAAGAACTAAAAGACATACAACAAAATGTTTACAGTGGTTATTTATGAAAACCTTACAGAATTTTTATTTACTTTGTTTTTTGTTTTTTTGTGTTTTTTTTTGGCGTATTCTAAGTTTTCTTCTTCTTCCAGCAATTGTTACTTTTGCCATTAGCAAAATAATAAATAAACACACAGGTGTGCCTGGGTGGCTCAGTCTACTAAGCATCTGCCTTTGGCTCAGGTCATGACCTCAAGGTTCTGGGATCACGCCCCACAATAGGCTCCCTGTTGGGTGGGAGGAAAATTAAAAAAAAAATTTTTTTTAATAAAAATAAATAAAATGTTTTTTAAAAATGATTTAGCCTCAGAAAGCAACAGACATTGGTAAATCAAAACTGTATTGGGGCACCAGGTTGGCTCACTTGGAAGAGCGTGCAGCTCTTGATCTTAGGGTTGTGAGTTTGAGTCCCACATTAGGGATAGAGATTACTTAAATAAATTAATTAATACTTTAAAAAAACCTGTTTATATTAATGGAGGAAGACATTAGCCTGGGTTTGGTCAGAGGGTGTTAGGTAACACTTGCCAGTGAAACACCGCCATATCCGTGAAGCTGGGAAGGACCCTGGGGGACCATGAGCAGAGTAGCTGTACTCGCCTCCTTACTCAGCTGATGCTGTCTCTGCAGAGTCTGGCCCAGGGGTCAGAGGACCTAGTCTCATCTCTGCTGGAGCATCATGGCTCTAAGGAGAATATGCAGGGATGGGAGAGATGGAAGGGAAGCAGCGGGAGGTAGAGGGGGAAGAACACATCAGGAGCTCCAGGGGCAAGTGCTGAAAGGTTAAGGTGAAGTATTTTCTCATTCAATTAGTGGGGCATCATCTAGCTGCACAGCACCCTCGGCAATGGGCCCAGGAGCCCTAGCAGCTGTTCCTTGCAAGTTCCGCAGCCTACCCACAGGGCAGCGTGATTTCCTGTGGGAACATTTCCTGCTTCAGGAGCGGGGCTTGACCCCAATCCAAAAGTGGCATTTTGCTGGCCCCGGAATCCCTGGGTCATTGGCAAATGGTAAATAATTTGGGTTTGCCTAATCTAGACCAGTGTATTTATTCCCCTGTGGCTTGGTGATCACTTTTTGTCCCTTTAGTTCTCAGTATCCCTGTGATTTAAGCTCCTGCAATTTGCAAGATCAAAAAGCAAGATAATTTCTTTCCTGGGTCTCCTGACATCATCGAAACTCTGGATATCATTTAACTTTTGCACTTAATTTACTCTATGGCTTTTCTGTTGCTGTGTTTTGAGGGAGGTAACTGATCCATACTGAGAGGAAATAATGTTTAACATATACTGGAGAATTATTTCTACTGTAGTGCCAATACTGTGCTACATGAGTCTCTAGTTCCTGGGCTCTCGCACAGACAGAGGCATGAGTTACCGAGTATGGAACCATCCCTAGATCTAATAAACAGGGCTGGCCTTGGAAGGTCTGCCATATATGCTACCAGCAGTTACAGAGGCAACGTGCCGTCCTAGGTATTTGCTGTGCACTCACTCTCTGCTCTGCCTCCATGCCACCATTTCTGCAATCTGCTGTGCAGATCCCGAAAGAAGGGCCAGGATGTCTGATGAAATAAGGCCAAGAGCAATGAGGCTCGAGGGGTGAGCAGGGCCAGATAGGTGCTTCATCCCAAAGACAGTGAGATTTAGCTCATAATCTGAAAGACAAGGGGAGACTGTTTTTGAGTATTAAACTGGAGAATAACAGGATCAAAATCTTTTATAAAAATCACTCTAGATTAGACTCAGGGACTGTTGCTAGAGAATGGCCAGTTCATTCCGATGGCAGACAATGGTCGGGGGTGGAGACAACTGGGGGCCAGAGGTTTGAAAATCACTCGAAATAAACACTACCTGTAATTTTTACAGGGATTGTAGAGGTAGGTATTATTTCCACTTTACAGTTGAAAAAAGTATGTGTCCCAGAGAAGTAAGTCCCTTGCCCAGAGAAATAGTGCTGGTGAAGGACAGAGCGGGGAGTTAGACTCAACTCATTTCCATGGCCTTTTCAGTGTATCACTCTACCTTGTAAAAATTGAGGGGGAAAGAGAAGGAACTAAATATTGAGACCCACTTCTCATCCCTTGACGAAGCCATAAATTCTTTGTCTATCCCTTGTCTAACTTTGGTTCCTGATAATAGTTTTGCAAACCCATTTATAGCTTGGCAAACCTATTTTATACGTTTATTTTTAAAGTATGAGTTATCTCTGAGAAGTTGGTCTAACACCTCTTAGATGTCATTGAACGGTTAGAAGCTATTTTAAAAATCAATATGTTTGGTGTGTGAACAACTAATAGAATAATTCTGGATGGCTTTTGATTCTTTGTGAATACTCTCTGAATACACTATTATTTCTTTCTATCTTTAAGCTGCCAGCGCAAATACAGTTAGAACTTTGGCTGGATCTCACTTCCTTGTTTCACATTAGAAACAATTATTTTCCTTCCCACTTTGGTCAAGTTACAAAAATCTTTTCTCAATTTACACAATAATTGGGCACTCAGCATTGAGAAATTATGGTGAAATACTGAACTGACCTTTCCAATGTGTGATAAAATCTAGTCTTATTTGCAAAGACATGTTCCCATTTTGATTTCCGCTTTCCAGAAGAGCATTCCGATTTCATTTCCTTAATCTTTGGGGTTAAGATTCTGTGTGATTTTTCATTTGTGCCAATGCCATTAAAATTTCTTTCACTGGACTAGAAACTAATGATTTCAACCTGTAAATTAGCTCTGTAAAATCACAAAACATTGGAGAAGGAGAAAAAATTGTTGCAAATAGGAGAATGAGGTCATCTACTTGGGTTGTACTTTCCTCACCTCTTGACAAACTGAAATTTTATTGCTACCTTTAGCAAGCAAATAAGGTAATATGCTTAACAAATTGATAATAATTTATGTGTGTACATGTAATGGAAGATAATGCAATTCTTTCTTCCCTTTGGCATCACTCCAAGGTATCTTGGATGCAGCCATACGATCTTTTCTTCCCTCCATTCCCACCCCCAGGTCAGCTGCCTCCCCCAGGTAGCTGGTTGCTTGCATGAAAACAGTCAAGTAGGAACTGCTCACAAATATTGTGCCATTTACACATGGGTCTCACAATGACCTGACGAGTGAAAAGATAATGAGGGCTATATTATTGTCTTATGTATTGATTTTGGAAAATAGTTTCCTTGACTGCTGATTCAAAATAATTTGCAATTAAAGAGTAACTTAGTAAATGTTACAAAAAATGTTAGAAATGTTATAAAAATATAGGATGGTAAACTGTAACCTGCTTTAAAAAATGAGTAAGGGGTGCCTGGGTGGCTCAGCCCATTAAGCATCTGGCTCTTGATTTCAGCTCCGGTCATGATCTCCAGGTCATGAGATCAAGCCCCCACATCAGCTCCATGTTGAGTGTGGAGCATGTTTGAGATTCTCTCTCCTTCTCCCTTTGCTCCTCCACCCGCCTGTTTATGCATGCCTGCGTGCTCCCTCTCTTTTTAAAAAAGAAAAAGAAAAAGAACAAAAAGTAAATGTTTTAACATCTAGGAACTTAAGATATTTTAAGTTTCCTCATATAAGTATACTACCTTCTAAAATAAAAAAGTTGACATACACCCATATACATGACTACTAACTTTTGTGAAAATACAATGGAAATAAAATAAACCTAAATATAGAAAAACTGCACTTAAAATATCTTTCTTATGTAAGAAATGAAATCAGTGTGGGACACCTGGGTGGCTCAGTTGGTTAAGCATCTGCCTTTGACTCAGGTCATGATCCCAGGATCCTGGATCAGGTCCCACATGGTGGGGTCTTTGCTTAGCGTGGAGCCTGCTTCTCCCTCTGCCTGCCGCTCTCCCTGCTTGTGCTCGATCTCTCCTTCTCTCTCTCTGGCAAATAAATGAACAAAATCTTAAAAAAATAAAAAAAAAAAGAAATGAAATCAATGCAAGTTACACTGTGCACTGCAGTGTATGAGATCTAATATAGACCTAAATGTCATGCTGGGACTACTGACAAGCCTTTCTTAGTAGTCTCCTTAACCTCCAGATTCTCTCCTCTCCAACCCACTCTGTACCCAGAACATGTCAGCCTTGAGCTCATAAGACTTGGTGTTTGTAACATACACTTGTCAATCACATGTTATCTATGACTTTGTTGTGGTTTACTGTCAAATTGTCTATATACTCACCATCATGAGCTCTTTAAGAGCTTACTCACCTGACAAGGCTTCTCCTCTGCCTTTTCAGTGGGAAGCTCACTTGTATGTACAATATAGACATTCAACACGATTGATAAATTCACCGTGTAAAAAGTGCATTCCACCTACAGTTAAGGTGTTACTCTCCTCTCTTGACCACATGTTAAAACAGGTTTCTGGCATTACAAACCATGCAAGTAACACACACTTACAAATAAAAGCCAACCACAAACTACGAAAGGATGTTCCTCTTGAACATTCTAGAGAAGAATTAGAAAGGCTGGAATTTTAAAAAGAGGGATTTTTTTAAAATTGAAAGCTGGAATAAATTAGAAATAAGACCTATATTTGAGATACAGGATTCCTCATGTCAATGTAGGTAAAACATTTTTGAAGGTAAGATTCCACACTTAAAGTTAGGGAAAAAGTCTCCACTTCACTTGCCAAAAAATTATATATTAGTAACTGAATTATGTAAGAAATTCCTATGTAACATTTGAGGATAAAATTTAATAATTTGTCCTTCAATTAATTCAATAATTAATAAGGGTTGATTCATTATCTTCTATGTAAGAGGCACTGTACCAATACTGAGGCTAGCAGGCTGATTGTTTTCTTCTTCAGGACATGAAAATCAATAATTACAATCCAATATAATAGTTGATTTTTAAAAAAGATTTTATTTATTTATTTGTCAGAGAGACAGAGCACAAGCAGAGGGAGTGGCAGGTGAAGGAAGGAGGAGGCTCCCCACTGAGCAAAGAGCCTGATGTAGGACTACATCCCACAACCTTGGGATCATGAACTGAGCCCAAGGCAGACACTTAATTGACTGAGCCACTGAGGTGTCCCTATAATAGTTGCTCTAATGTTGGTCTGTACAAAGTACTAATAGAGTGTGGAGGGGACCTGAAGTCTGTGAGGAAGAGACAGTAATGGCTTTATAGCATTTCAGCTAAATAAGATTTAGAGGAAGAGTAGGATTATGTTTGGTGGGCAGCTGGATTAGGAGACTTGTAAAAACTTTGTTTGTTTGTTTTAAGATTTTATTTATTTGATAGAGTGAGAGAGCATAAGAAGGGGGAGCAGTAGACAGACAGGGAAAAGCACGCTCCACTCCAATGAGGGGTTTGATTCCAGGACTCTGAGATCATGACCTGAGCCAAGGCAGACGTCTAATTGACTGATCCACCCAGGCACCCCATGCTAGAAACTTTCAGTGCTCACTCATGTCAGGTTCTCTCTCCTTCCAGAAGAGGATCATATTTCCCTACTCTTGTAGTTAAGCAAAACTATGTAACTAATTCTATCAGTGAGCTATGGGAGGAAATGACATTTATCACTTCAAGGTGAAGCATTTAATTCCTAGTGCAAAACTCTCCAGTACTTCTTATCTGCCTTGACAACCAGTGACATTTTATGTGTCAGAAGGTGTAGTTATCTGATGGCAGAAACTCGGTCAGCCTGGGTGCCTGAATGACTTTGTGGAGCAGAGCCATTTGCTGAACCGTGATAGGCATTATGACACAGACAAAAAAATAAATCATATGTTAAGCCATTAAAGTTTGGGGATTGTTTTGTTATTTCAGCATTTCAGATAGAGGTAACACAGCTAAAAATAAAAGAAAGGAAGAATAGACAAATTGCCCATCCAAAAGACTTTGTGCCCTCCAGGAAGTGCCCTCCTTAAGTGTGGGTTGTGCATAGTGACTTCCTTCCAAAGAATGCAGCATAGAAGAAGTGGGAGGTGGGGGAGGTGACAGAGGATTAATTTCCCAGTGGAGAAATCTGACAAATGCTACTTCAGCCAGTGGATGGAGATTAATATCAACAATAGTAAATTCCATTGATAGCATGCATCTTAGATACGATGTGAAAATGGTACATTCCATCTGCTGTCTTCCTCCCCAAAATACATAAACCTAGCCCAATTATGAGAAAAACATCAGATAAGTCATTGCCAATTAAGGGTCATTCTATCAAATACATGATCAGTACTCATCAAAACTGTCTGGGTCATCAAAAACAAGGAAAGTTTGAGAAATTATTATAGCCAAAAGGAACCAAAAGAGACATAACTATATGTAATGTAGCACCCCACATGGGATCCTGGAACAGAAAAAAAGACATTTGGTAAAAACTAAGGAAATCTGAATAAAGTATGAACTTTAGTTAATATAACTTATCACTCTTAGTTCATTAATTATAAAAAATGAACGATACTGATGTAAGATGTTAGTAATAGGGGAAAGTGGGCATGGAGTATACTAAAACTATCTGTACTATCTTGTAGTTTTTACCTAAATCTACAACTATTCTAATTTTTTTTTTTTAATAAGAAGATGTAAGAGAGAGCATGGTGTGTTCTGGAAATTCCTTTTAAAGTGAGGAGTGGAGGGGTGTCTGGGTGGCTCAGTGGGTTAAGCCTCTGCCTTCGGCTCGGGTTGTGGTCTCAGGGTCCCAGGATCGAGACCCACATCAGGCTCTCTGCTCAGCGGGGATCCTGCTGCCCGCCACCCTCCCCCCCGCCTGCCTCTCTGCCTACTTGTGATCTCTCTCTATCAAATAAATAAATAACATCTTTAAAAAAAAAAATAAAGTGAGGAGTGGAGATGATGAGTTTGAGTAGGTAAGTAAAAGATCTTTTATGCTTTTCAAGGATTTGTTTAAATCCTTGAAAATCCTAAATTGTATAGGCTAGGTGACTAATCTCTAGAAAATCTATGGCTAGGTTTCAGGACTATTACAAAACCTCTCAAATTTTATGAAATTATGTTGTCTATATGTATGTTCTTCTCAGAAGGCAGTCAAAAGCTTTATTTATTATTTATTTGTTCTTAAGGGGAAAAGTACCTAAAATATGTTAATGATCATTGTTGAAGTTGATGTAGATACTCTGAAATATTCTGAGCAAGAAAAATGACACAATTATATTTTTTGCATAAAAATCATCTTTATGGTAGTACAGACTATAGTGATGGTGTGTGCCTGTTTGAAAAAAAGAAAGGCAGGTATAAAGGCAAGATGATAACAAAGACAATGATCTTCAAACACTTTTGATCATGGTCCACTTCGCAAGAGAAAGAAATGATCCCATAACTTAACTTACCATACTGTTACCACTTTCCTGAGGAAAAAGAATGGAGTCATTAGGATGAAATGTCATTTTTTTTTAAAAAAACAAGTTTGATGGAATGGTATATACATCTACTTTAGCATTCAGGTTGTGAGTGTGCATTGTTAGTCCATAAAAATGAAGAAAAAAATTCAGTTTTTATCAATTAATACTCTTAGGGGGACCATGGACACCAGATCATTCTTTGAGAGACCACTGTTAACAATCTTTAAGAGAAATAAGTGTCTAAGATAGAAGAAGGTAGGAGGTACAAAGAGGAGATGGCAGATGAGACATCTCAAAGGTTCAAAATCAATAGAATTTTTTGATTGCTTGGATGGAAGTTACAAGGTAGAGTGGAAAAGCTAGCTTGACATTTTTGGTTTTTGGTGAACAGAATATGGGGAATGCAGGATAGTGGATAAATCTGGAGGAGGATGGGGTGGGTGGGAGATGATGAGTCTAATTCTGAATATGTTGTGTTTGAGATCCCAAGTAGACATGCCTTGTAGGCAGCTAGATCCTGGGATCTTTCAGTTCAGTAAAGAGGGTCTTGGGCTGGAGCTATAAGTTCCTAACTTAGGAAAGTAAAACATTCATATTATAGTCTGATTTCTCTTTCATTTAAAATAATAAATAGGAATTCCAATTAAAATGTTTTTATTATACCTCTATTGATATATAATTTACATTTAGCAAAGTTCACACATTTTAAGTGTACAGCTGAAGGCATTTTTACATATTTCTGTGTAGCCAACACAGAGATCAACTTATAGGATAGACCCAGCAACCCAGAAGGTTCATTTATGTCTCTTTCTAATCAATATTTCTCCAAAGCTAGCCACTATTTAGATCTCTTAGTTTGTCCTTTTCTGAGCTTCATAAAAATTGAATCAGAGAGTATGTTTTCTTCATGTGTGGCTCACCTCATTCCACCTCACAGTATGTCTTTGAGATTCATTCATGTGAGTCTCTTTGTTGTGGTAGTTCATTTTCTCTGTGTAATATTACTTTGTATAAACATACCACAATTTGGCCCTCTTGCCACATCACAAGCTCCTCTTCACCTCTTTTCTCCTGGTGGAAGCCCTGGGCACCAGAGTGAGATATGGGGACCATGTTACGACACAAGCTCACAGCCCTTGAATACCACAACCCTGCTGGCTTCAACTGCAAAAATGAATGAGAATTTAGGAACTTTATTGTTTGGCTTGAAGACCAGAGAATCAGACACTACAAGATTGAGGACAGAGGTAATTTAAGAAATATCCACAGCAATGACTAGCTCAAGTTCTTTGAAGAGTATCTCAGAGATTGTTAAATGAGACATCAGTTAACTGAGAGTAACTGATGTTAACTCAAGATTCAAGATCATTGTCTCTGAGATTTGCAAATTTCACTATTATATGTTGGGGTGTTGACATATTTTTATTGATTTCAAGGAGGAGTTCTCTGTGCCTCCTCAATTTTGATGCCTGTTTCCTTCCCCAGATTAGGGATGTTCTCCTCTATAATTTGCTCCAATATACCTTTTGCCCCCCTTTCTCTTTCCTCCTCTTCTGAGATCCCAATTCTAATATCGTTTAGTTTTATGGTATCACTTATCTTTCAAATTCTCCCCTCTTTGTCCAATAGTTGTTTATCTCTCTTTTTCTCAGCTTCCCTATTTGCCATTGTTTGGTCTTCTATATCACTAATTCTCTTTTCTGCCTCATTTATCCTAGCAGTTAGAGCCTCCATTTTTTATTGCATCTCATTAATATTCTTTTTGATTTTGACTTGATTTGATTTTATTCTTTTATTTCTCCAGAAAGGGATTCCCTAGTGTCTTCTATGCCTTTTTTAAGCCCAGCTAGTATCTTTATAATAGTTATTCTGAATTCTAATTCTGACATCCTACTTAAGTCCATACTGATTAGGTCCCTGGCAGTCAGTACTGCATCTTGTTCTCTTTTTTAATGAGTTTATCTGTTTTGTCATTCTTGCAGAAAGTGGTCACTTTTCTATTTGTAGAGGTGCAGCTATTCTTTCCTTTGCTCTCCAGTTGAGTTTGCAGGTGTTGAGAATGATTTGATAGCTTTCTAGCTGAATTCCTGGGACCAGAAACAACTAAGGTCTCCTATTCCTTCACCATCTTGGACAAGAACCAAGATTCAAGATCAACAAGAAGCAACTGACAGGCTTCTTGGTTTAGCTGTTAGACTTGAATATGGAGATAATGCTGAAAAATACAAGTTGGTAACTGATAATACCAAAAAATGCTGACAATGCAGCTAAGACTGCAGAGCCATTGACCATTTGAATGTAAATAATCCCAGTTTCAAGGCTGGTGTAATGGCTTTGGCTAACCTTCTCCAGATTCAGCTGTCATTATAATTACCTGATAATGCTTAAGGCAAACCGCGTTTTGATCCAGGAGCACCTGCCCCAGGATGAAGGTGCTAAAGCAAATCAAACAAAGGAAGGCTTGCCTGTTGCTTGAGACAAACATATTCTTAGTTTTGACATAGGAGATGCAGTTCTTCATGAAGCTGCCTGAATACTGCAGTTGCTGCATAGAGATGAGCTACTGACAAAAAAATCATGAAGCCATCCATGGTAGCTGTGCAGGCAATTATGGCTGATCCAAAGACAGACCACAGACAGGGGAAAGTTGGAAGATGAACATTGAAAGATTTTAGTTTCTCACCTACTTAATATGACTGGGAACCTTGTATGCTTTAGCTTTAGCATGCATTTGGAAATCAAATGTCCCATTTTCAAGGGAAGAATTCTAGAAAATTGGCAATATTCTCAGGATTTACCATCATTGTTTTTTTTTTTTCATTAAGTTCAGAAGGGTGGGGGGATAATATACCACAACTTGTCCATTCTACTATTGGTGGGTTATTTTTTCAGTTTTGTGTAAATGTGAATAAAGTTGCTATGCACATCCTTGTACATATTTTTGGTAGGCATATGCACTCTGTTCTCTTGAGAGCATCCAAGAAAGGAAATTGTTGTGCCCAGCACAGCTGTTTGTTTAGCTTTAGTAAGTTCTGTCAGTATTCCAAAATAGCTGTGCATCCCCAGGCTACCTATCAGCAGTGATTAACGTTTCATTTCTCACACTCTTGATATTACCAGAACTTCTCATGTTAGTCTATCTGGTGGGTAGGAAGTAGATCTCATTTTTTTGTCTTGTTTTGTTTTCAGATTTACTTATTTATTTGAGAGAGAATGAGTGTTGAATGGGGAGAGTGGAAGAGGGAGAGGGAGAAGGGGAGAAGCAGACTCCCTACTGAGTGTGGAGCCCCATAGGGGGCTTGATTCCACGACCCTGAGATCATGACCTGAGCCAAAATCAAGAGCCAGATGCTCAACAGACTGAGCCACCCAGGGTAGCCCCCCATTTTTTTAAACATATTTTTTTGAGGTATAACACACATAAAGTAAACTTCACATTTTTAATGTCCAAATTGAAATTTTGACATATGTATACACCTATGAAATAATCACCACAAAGGCAGTGAACATATCCATCATCTCCAAACATTTTCTGTGCCCCTTTGTAATTTCTTTCCCCTCATCCTCACCTTCCTTTTTCCAAGCAACAATTAATTTGTTGTCACTATACATTTGCATTTTCTGGAGTTTCAGGTAAATAGAATCCCCACAATATGTGCTTTTTGTTGTCTAAGTTCTTTAAGTCAACATAGCTATTTCAACATCCATCTTTATCATTGCATGTATCAATAGTGCATTATTTTGATTGCTGAGCACTGTTCCATCATATGGCTATATCGCAATTTGCTATTCCATTCATCTGTTAATGGACATTTGGGTTATTTCCAAATTGGGGTTATTACAAAAAAAAAAAAAAAGCTGTTATGAACACTCTTGTCTAGTCCTTGTATGAATATCTGTTTTCTTTCTCTTGGTAAATACCTAGGATTAGAAAGCCAGAAATAGGGGCACCTGGGGGGCTCAGGTCATGATCCCAGGGTTCTGGGATTGAGCACCACATTGGGCTCTCTGTTCAGCAGAGAGTCCGCTTCCCCCTCTCACTGTCTCTGCCTGCCTCTCTGCCTACTTGTGATCTCTGTCTGTCAAATAAATAAAATCTTTAAAAAAAAAAAAAGCTGGGATTAATGGTAGTTGTATGTAGTTCTTTTTTTTTTTTTAAGACTTTATTTATTTATTTGTCAGAGAGAGAGAGAGAGTGAACACAGGCAGACAGAGTGGCAGGCAGAGTGGTAAGCAGAGGCAGAGGGAGAAGCAGGCTCCCTGCTGAGCAAGGAGCCTGATGTAGGACTCGATCCCAGGATACTGGGATCATGACCTGAGCCAAAGGCAGCCGCTCAACCAATTGAGCCACCCAGGCATCCCAACCTTTTAATTTTTTAAAAATGTATTTATTTTTAATTGAGAGAGAAAGCAGGGAAAGGGGCAGAGGGAGAGGGCGGGAAATGAATCTTCAAACAGGGTATCTGGGTGGCTCAGTGGGTTAAGCCTCTGTCCCAGGGTCCTGGGATTTAGCCCTGCATTGGGCTCTCTGCCTTCCCCCACCCCTCACCTGCCCCATTGCCTACTTGTGATCTCTTTCAAATAAATAAATAAATCTTTAAGGAAAAAAAAAAATAAAAGAATCTTCAAACAGACTTCCTACTGAGCATGGGGCCTGATGCACAGCTTGATCCCAGCATTCTGAGATTATGACCTGAGCTGAAATCAAGAGTCCAACACTTAACCTACTGAGCCACCCACGTGGCCCTTTGTTTAACTTTTAAAGATACTGCCAAACTGTTTTCCAAAACAGTTTTAACACTTTAAATTCCCACTGCTAGCATGCTTCTCAATACATGTTATGGTCCATCTTCTCAATTTTAGCCATTCTAATAGGTATGTGGTAGTATCTCAGTTTGCTTTTAATTTGCATTTCCCTAATGACTAGTGAGAGAGAATATTTTTTCTTGTGATCCTTTGCCATCTTTAGTACATGTTCTTTGGTAGTGTCTGCTGAATTCTTTTGCACCATTTAAAAAATGGGTTGTTTTCTTATTGCTGAGTTTTGAGCATTCTTTATATACTCTATATACAAGTCCTTTATCAGATATTTGCTTTGTAAATATTATCTCCACATCTGAGATCTGTGGCTTGTCTTTTAGCTTCCTAATATGGTCCTTTGAAGAACAACATTTTTAAATTTTGATGAAGTCCAATTTATCAATTTTTTTATGGATTGTGCTTTTGACCTTATATCTAAGGTCCAAGATTTTCTTTTGTTTTCTTCTAGACAGTTTTAGGTTTCACCTTTAGATCTATGATCCATTTTGGGATGATTTTTATATGGTGATATGCTACAATATATGAACCCAAACTGATTTCCTTTTTTACATAGGCACCCCCCCCCCCAGAGATAAAACTATAATTCAAAAAATAAATTTATTTCTGGCCTCTGGTCATGGCCACTGAGGACCATTTCCAGATGCATCTCCTCTTCTCTGTCAGGCTATTGGAAATTAATTTGATCTGTAGCTGAACTGTGTCTGGCTGTGTTATGGTTTTCGTGTGATTCAGCTCATCACTGGCTTCAAATTTATAAGAGTGAGACCAGGACTTTATTTTCAGCAGAGCCTGGGACCTGAAAGCTAACAAGATCCTAAAGAACAATCTGGGCTTCATAACCATGTTCAGTTTTTAGCACTATAGGGTTATCTCTGCCAGTTATTGGGTTGCTTGGAGCTTTCTTTGTTCTTCAGTCTAGCTTCCTTCTGTGCTTAGAGATCTCCTTCAGTCTTACTGCCCATCCTCTGGCCTTTGGAGGGAAACTGTTTTTCTCTCCATAAAGGTCCAGAATGCCCATGGGGTTTTCTCCCAGCCCACCTGCTAAGTTTTCAGGCTTTGGTAGTTGGAAGTCTGGAGTGCTTGTGAGGACTCCTGACACATCTCCAGATTTTCATAGTTAGATACTGGAGTATAGGCTTTTCTTTTCTTTTTTTTAGATTTTATTTATTTATTTGTCAGACGGAGATCACAGAGAGGCAGGCAGAGAGAGAGGAGGAAGCAGGCTCTCCGCGAAGCAGAGAGCCCAATGCGGGGCTCAATCCCAGGACCCTGGGATCATGACCTGAGCTGAAGGCAGAGGCTTTAACCCACTGAGCCACCCAGGTGCCCCTGGAGTATAGGCTTTATGAGTGCTTGTCTCTCTCTTTCATAGTCCCTCCTTTGTCAACCCCATTCTAACTTCAGCAGCTTCTGAAAGATGGTTCACTTTTCTTTGAGTGATCTAGGACTTTTTTCTCATAGCCACAATTGGTGCACCTTCCCTGAGTAAGGCTTAGAGCCCTACTAAGAAGAAGCCCTTCTAGACCATGTTGGAGGTAGGAGGACAAGAGCAGGGAATAACAGTAGTCTGTCAGGGGCCTAATTGTTAAGGGATAGACATCCCTATTCTGGAGCTGGAAGAAAGGGAGTCCTAGTCTGAAGTCCCATAGGATGTCAGTCACAGGTCACTATGCATCAGCATCCCAGCAATAGAGAAGACAGGCAGAAAATCTATTCCCCTTGATTAAGCTGCCCATATGTTTCAGCAACAACTGCTCTCCATACTGGTGAAAGGGACAACCTGTTAGACTCCCCTCCAGAAGGACTAAGGCTTAGCAATAGCTATGATGAACTGGTTATTTTCTTGAGTTGTCTGGGTTGTCCAATTTCAGGAGGAAGTAGGGGTAAACAGAATAGATACTCCAGAGTGAATAAGTGTCCTTGGACTCCTTAAATATAAAAGAAGAAGATGTTTGTATATGACAGCAACATAATTTTCTGTCAAACTGACCAAGTAGAACCTTAACTGGTAAAGCACCACTCAATGTCAAGGGTGCTTTCCCAAGGTGCTAAGACAGGACACCATTCAGGATATCCGAATTATGAAAGCCAGGTACTTGATAAATATTTTTTCTTTTCAACTCACCTTACCATGAAGAGTTTGGCCATGGCAGAATTAGCACCAACAGAGAACATATTTGCCCAAGTAACCTCTCCAAAAGAGAGATTAAGAAACTGCACCCATCTGTATGATCCTAGCCAGTTATCCATCCTCTCTGAAGCTCACTTTCTTCCTGTATACACTGGAAGTACTAACGTTTGCTTTGTACTTTGTTAACTCATACCAGGAAGATTACGGCAAAGTTTAAAAGTCAAGAAATGACAACTCCTTCTCTTCCCCACTCCAGCTCCCTCTCTTCTACAAACTATAAATATAAGTTATTATAAAATAACCAGAACAATTACACTGACATAAACTGAGCACATACCATGTGTTACAGACTATTCTAAGTATGTATGTGTCTGATCTCATGAATCTATGAATTTAATAACCTCTTGAGAAAAGTTCCAGACTTTGAGTATATTACATGCCATAGCATTTACATATAACACTCTCCTGACCATCTGAATAAACCACAAACCCAAATAAACACGATTGAGATGAAAAGATTTTTATCACAGTTGACTCAATCTGATACTAGAATAAGAATGAGAAAAATCAGAGAAAATTTGTTACCTTCATAGCATCTGTTTATTAGGTAATTTTAGAAATTTTTGAGGAAAAAAAATAAGAAGATACAGCTGAAAACATAGCTGTTAAAAATTGATCATTGTAAACGAGATTGGTATGGTATTGAAGAAGAGATAGACGCATAGATCAAGTACAGAATAGAGAACCAGAAACAGAAAGCAAATATACTCAGTTAATTTTTGACCAAGGAACAAAAGCATTTCAACAGAGAAGGCATAGCCTTTTCAATACGTGGTGTCAGAGTAATCAAACATCCATTAGCCAAAATAAATAAATAAGTAAAATTTAAAAAGAACACAACCCAAACTTCACACCTTATGCAAAAGCACACTCAAAGTGGATCATAAACTAAATGTAAAACTGGGGAACTCATAGAAAAGAATATACAAGAAAATCTTTGAGACCTAGGACTAGGTAAAGAGTTCTTAGACTTAACACCAAAAGTGTAATTCGTAAGAGGAAAAATAGATAAATTGGACCTCATCAAAATAAAAACCTTTTCCTATCCCAAAGATCCCACTCAAAGGATGAAACGAAAAATGAGAGACTGGGAGAATATATTTGCAGATCATCTGCCACACAAAAGCTTTTTATCTAGAATATATTAACAAAAACCCTTCAGAATTCAACATAAAAAAATCCAATTAGAAAACTGGATATTGATACAGAAAAGACATTCATAGACATTTCACCAAAGAAAATGTACAGGTGGCAAATACACACATGAAAAGATTTTTTGACATTATTAGCCATTACAGAAATGCACACTAAAACTACAATGAGATATGATTATATATATATATATATAAGAATGGCAAAACTGGGGACTTCTAGGTGGCTCAGTTGGTTGAGCGTCTACCTTTGGCTCAGGTCATGATCCCAAGATCCTGCAACTGAGTCTGACATTGGGCTCCCTGTTCAGGGGGTAGCATATTTCTTCCTCTGCCTCTGCTCCCCACACCCACCCCTGCTGTGCTCTCTCTGTCTCTCAAATAAATAGATAAAATCTTTAAAAAGTAATAAACTTTTAAAAAAGAATGGCTAAGCCCAAAAATAGTAATAGTAGCAAATGCTGAAAAGGATACAGAGAAACCCATTCACTTATACATTGCTTGTGGGAATATGAAATGTAACAACTATTCTGGAATATAGCCCAGCAATTCCTATCAAATTAAAAATGGATTTATCATACAATCCAGCAATCCACTCTTGGTATTTATCCCAGAGAAATGTCTTATTTCTGCATAAGAACTTGTACATGAATGTTCATAGCAGCTTTATTCCTAATGGCAAAATCTGTGAGCTACCCAAATTTCTTTTCTAGGATGAATGGTTAAACAAATTGTGGCACGTCTTACCCTATGGAACACTACTCAGTAATAGAAAAGGAGCAAATTATTGATACACACAACATAAACTTGAAGGAACTTCAAGAAAATTATGCTGGATGAAAAGAGTCCATCTAAAAAGGATACATACTGGATGATCTCACTTATTGAAGGTTGGTGAAATAACCTAATAGTAGAGATGCAGAATAGAGTAGTAATTGTCAAGGGTTTGAGATGGTAGGGAAGAGAGGGGCGTGGCTATATGTGGTGACAGGAAAGGAGTCTTGTGGTGATGGGTACAGTTGAAAATCATGGTTGTGGCAGTGACTGTCCAAGGGTTCTATGTGAGAAAACAGCATTGTGTTATACGCAACTGTTGAACACTACATCAAAAATTAATGATGTATTATGTGATATATTAATTGAACATAATAAAAAAAATTCTTTTTGGAGTTAAAAGAAAAAAGAAAGAAAGAACTCAGCATCAGGCCGCACCCACAAACACAAGTACATGTATAACTGGTGAAATTTAAATAAGCTCTACAGTATGAGTTTCAACAACCTTGATGCTGGTGTTGTACTGTAGGTGTGCGAAGTGTGAACACTGGAGGAAGCTAGAGGACAAGTGCATGGAGTTCCTCTGTATGTTCTTTGCAAACCCCTATTCATTTATAATTATCTCAATTATCTCAAAATAAAGAGCTTTTTAAAAAATAATTATTTATTTGACAGAGATCACAAGTAGGCAGAGAGGCAGGCAGAGAGAGGAGGAAGCAGGCTCCCTGCTGAGCAGAGAGCCCGACGTGGGGCTCGATCCCAGGACCCTGAGATCGTGACCTGAGCCGAAGGCAGAGGCTTAACCCTCTGAGCCACCCAGGCGCCCCAAAATAAAGAGCTTTTTTTAAAAGCTGCTATGAACGTTTAAAATACATGCAATTTATTTCTCATAAATAGTTTTGCAAGATATACTGAAAAGAGTTTTATATCTGTTAAATTTTCCTGAAATTAAAACCCACTTCCTTCTCTTCTTTCCATTGAAAATCTCTCAACAGAATTATTTTGACAATTTAGAAGCTGGTATGGATAAAACAGGCCAGTGAGAAGTATACTTCTGTGGTTTCCAGGTGTCCATAAATGGGCTGGACATTCTCTCATTTAGGAAAAAGAAAACAACAAGCTGGGCATGAAAATGTAACTTTTTTTTTCTTTTTTTGACAGAGAGAGATCACAAGTAGGCAGAGAGGCAGGCAGAGAGAGAGAGAGAGAGGGAAGCAGGCTCCCTGCCGAGCAGAGAGCCCGATGAGGGACTCGATCCCAGGACCCTGAGACCATGACCTGAGCCGAAGGCAGCGGCTTAACCCACTGAGCCACCCAGGCATCCCGTAACTTTTATCTTTAAAGTTTTCCCTGTGCATAGTGCAGGTTGCTTGAACCTCAATACTGTTTCCATGCTTTATTAATTCTTTATTATTTTTTAACATTTCATTTATTTATTTGAGAGAAAGAGAGAGAGTGCAGGAGCAGGAGGGAGGAGCAGAGGGAGAAACAGACTCCCTGCTAAGTGCCAAGTCTACCATGGGCTTGATCCGAGGACTTTGAGATCATGACCAGAGCTGAAGTCAGACACTTAACTGACTGAGCCACCCAGGCATCCCTATTTTATTTTATGACAGTAAAAAAAAAAAAACAGAGATGTTGCAAAAAGGTGATAGAATTGTCTTTCAAAAAGGAAGTTCTCTGCCTGCAAATCAAAGTATTATAATAAAAATATTAATATTAATCAATATTGTTACTATATTATTAATATATTAGTATTACACCCATTAATATTATTTTTTGGAAAGCAGATAAACTAATTCCAAGGTTCATACAGAAAAAAATGAGTGGTGGTTTTTAAAATATATCTACAAATTCTTTAAGAAGTGGAGCTTAACTCCCATCCTTGACCATGACAAAGTGACAGTGTGTCGTTTCTGAGACTGTCATTAATGCTATGTGGCCTCCTTCTTGTTTTTTTTTTTTTTTTTTTTTTTAACATCACTTGCCCAGGAGGAAATCAACCACAACACTGTAAGGATGCTCAAAAAGGTCTATGGAGAGGTCTGTGTAGTGAAGAACTGTGAAGTCTTTTGCCAAAGCCCACTTGGAAGTAAATCCTTCGGCCCCCATCAAGCTTTCAGATGATTCCAGCCTCAGCTGACATCCTGACCACAACCTCACGAGAGATCTTGCTCCAGAAGAGCCCAGCTAAGCTGCCCTGAAGGTCCTCACCCACAAAAACGAGGCAATTAGTAGCTGTTTACCACAGAAGTCACTACATTTGGGGGTAATCTGTTATACAGCAATAGGTAACTAACCTGAAGAATAAGTAATAACAGTCATGAAATCTTAAAAACAAAGAATAATACAAGGGAATTAACCTAATCATATAGTAAAACATATTCTAAAGCTTCATCAATTAGCACAGTATGTTACTGGCATATGAATCGGCATACAGATCAAAGAATTACAATAGAAAGTTTATAAATCCATACATTCATGTGAAAATGGAGTATATGGTAAAGGCAACGCTTCTAATCAAGAGGAGGAAAGATGGCAACTGAAGAACCATCTGGAAAAATGAGCTGGATCCATACTTTACAGTTTATAATAAAACTGAGTTATGGACAGATCAAATACTTAAATATTAAATATGAAAAAAGGATTAAAATAAATTATGGAGAATAAAAAACATTTCTGAGTGGAGATTCAAAAACCATAAAAGAAAGAGTGAAAATTTTGATCATACACACACTTTCTGCATGGCAAGAACATTGGGGATAAAGACAAAAGACAAACTGGAAAAATATTTGCTGTTCATACCCCAAATAAAGCACTTAACCTCCTAAATTATAAAGAGATTTTATGAGTCAATAAGGAAAAGACTAACAACCCAATAAAAAGTGAGTACCAAAAAATCATCCAAAAATGAAATATACATGGCTTTTAAACTTTGAAAAGATCCTTAATGACACTCAATACAAGAAATGTGAATTAAAACTAAAGAATGATACCACATTTAATCACATTGTCATAGACAAAAAATCTTGATCTGACCCTATATTGGCAATGGTGTGGAGAAATGGACCCTCCTGTGCACTACTGGGGGGGAAGAGTGAATTGATACAATCCCCGTAAGATAGTTTTGGCAATTTTGTTATTTGTTCAAACTGTAAATATTCTCTAGAGAGACTGGAACCTCCACCCACTGCTGGTAGGAATATAAAATGGTGTAATCATTTTGGAAAATAGTCTAGCAGTTCCTAAGGTTAAACCTTATGACCCAGAAACTCAACTCTCAGGTTTCATTTCAGGAGAAATGAAAACACACGTTCACACAAAAACTTGTACACAAGTGTTCATAGCAGCATTACTCGTAATGGGCAAAAACTGGAAACAGCTCAAATGCCCATCAATTGATGCATTTTATTTTATTTTAAGGATTTAAAGATTTTATTTGATGGAGAGAGAGGAGAAGCAGAGGAAGGAGCAGGGGAGGGAGAGGGAGAAGTAGGCTCCCCTCTGAGCTTCCTAGCCTGATGTAGGACTTGATCCCAGGGCTCCGGGATCATGACCTGAGCCAAAGGCTGATGCTTAACTGACTGAGCCACCCAGGTGCCCCAGATGATGCATTTTAAATCAGTGTGTATATGGGATATTAATTGTGTCTCAGTAAAGCTGTTACTTTTTTTTTTTTTTTGAAGTAGGCAAAGAGAAAGATTTGTCACATATGGAAGGACAAAAGATGATGTCAAAATTCTTGTCAGAAACAATATAAACAATGAAGAACAACATATTTCAACTCCTAAAAGGCAAAAATCATCAATCTAGTATTCTAAATACAGAAATATATCTTTCAAAAATGAATGTGAAACATCACACTTCTAAATAATACTTGAGTCAGAAAAGAAGTCTCAAGAGAAATTTAAAAACAGTTTGAACTAAGTGAAAATAAAAAATACAGGGGAACCTGGGAGGCTTAGTCAGTTAGTCTGCCCTCAGGTCAGGTAATGATCCCAGGGTCCTGGGATGGAGTCCCTGGATTAGGCTCCCTGATCAGTAGGGAGACTGCTTCTCCCTCTGCCTGCTGTCCCCTTCCCCTGCCTGTGCTCTCTATGACAAATAAATAAAATCTTTTAAAATTTTTTTTAAAAAGAAAAAAAATACAGCTTATTAAAATTTATGGAATGTAGTGAAAACAGTGCTGAGAGAAAAATTTATGGCATTAAGCACATATATTAGGAAGGAATATCTAAAATAAAATATCTAAGCTCCCACCTTAGGAAACTAGAGAAAGAACAATTTAAGTCTAAAGTAAGCAGAGGGAAAAATATATAAATTAGAGCAGAAATCAATGGAATTGAAAACAAGGATACAATAGAGAAAATCAACAAAACCAAAATCAGGTTCTTTGAAAATGTCAGTAAAATTGATACACTTCTACTAGACTAACGAAGTAAAAGAGCAAGAAGACACAAATAACTAAATTCTGATACATGTGTTTGATTAGTATAAGTATTGATACAAGAGTGAGCCTTGAAAACATTATGATAAGTGAAAGAAACAAGTCACATGGGACGCCTGGGTAACTCAGCCAGTTAAACAGCTGCCTTCAGCTCAGGTCCAGATACCAGCGCCCTGGGATCAAGTCCCACATTTGGCTCCTTGCTCCGCAGGGAGCCTGTTTCTCCTTCTGTCTCTGCCTGCCACTCTGCCTGCCTGTGCTCTCTCTCTCTCCCTCTCTCTCTTTCTCTGACAAATAAATAAATAAATATCTTAAAAAAAAAAAAAAAAAGAAGCAAGTCACAGAACTGCATACTATAGGGTTCCATATCAAGTGTCCAGACCAGAGAAATATATTGAGAGATAGAAAGTAGATCAGTGGTTGTGTAGGCATGGGCAGGGAGAGATGTTAACAGGTAGGTGATAGCTAGAAGGTATCTGGTTTCTTTCTTAGATGATGAAAATGTCCTGAAATCAGCTTTGGTGATGGATATACTTATCTGTATGATAATATGCGAAATATATACGAAATATACAAAAAAACCACTGAGCATACACTTGAAAGGAGTAAATTGTAGTGTGAACTATACCCAATAAAACTGTCTTAAAAAAAAAAGCAAGGTGCAAAACATTATATGTAGCAGGTTAGTATTTGTGTAAGAAAAGATGGGGGGGTGCCAAATATTCAGCACAAAATGCTTACTTACCTATGTGTAATATTTCAGGGAGGACTCAGGAAACTGAATATTCTTTTTGTCTGCAATAGAGAACTACTATCGGAGGAACCCATTTCGAAGAAACTTTACATTGTATTATCCTTTTGCACTTTTTGACTTTTCTACCATGTACAGTTTTAATAGGCATTAACTAAAAGTTAATGAAGTTTAAGCTTTGGGACCCCTCATTTACCTGGGCCCTTCATAAGGCCCTAGGAGGGACCCTAATAATATGTTTACATGGTCATATGTTTTTGTAAAATTTGCAAAAAATGTGACATGTTAACTTCAAACCGTTGATCCTGCTGGTTCTTTCCACTCCAAATTCCCCTCCTTTCACTTCCCCTTTTATGTGATGTGTGGGGGAGGGAGAAGCAGGAATCTAGCTGTAAACATTTTGGGAATGTAGACTCAAGAGATACTTGTAGCTGGATTCTGTGGATAATCCTCACTTCTTGCAGTTAGATTATTGCTAGTTGATCTGGTGTTGGAAGTAACTTCCAGAGATACTCTTATTATCCACTGCACCGGTGCATCTGGCAATGCAATAAGAAGGTGCATGGATGGAACTTATATTGCACAATGCACATGTCCTACCACATGTGTCACCGTAAGTATATGGGTAAGAGAAACAGGTTTGAAACCCATAGTCACAAGACCATCTGGGATATTTTTTCCCAGGAGTCAGAATACAGTTGTAACCAGAGGATTAGTCACATGCATGTCAAAATAGAAGCTCTTTGCTGTCAGAAATGTACTTAATGCTGCCAATATCATTCGTTATTTAAAAATTTTTTAGAAAGTGATTTCTAGCCCTGGCGTCAAACTCTATAGTTGTTGCACCTGTAAAAGTTTAGATACATTTGCCTAAATATTTTCATATCACTCATAAATCGTTTCATTATATCTTTTTTATTTTAAAGTAATATATTCCCCCAAAAGCCATTCTGATTCCACGTTTGAGCCTCACATTGGTATCGGTCCTCACACCATCTTTCACCACTCTCATCCCCCAAATAGCTCATATCATAGATATCTGTTACAGTAAATGTTTGGTAGTAAAAACTAAGGTTTTAATATTGTGGCACAGGAGTGTCAAAATATTCATAACAACATCTTGGTTTATTCCAGGCAAAGGAAGCAGCACAATGTAAATACACGGAGACTTTAAACAGCTCAATTCATTTAGTGAAATGCCAGTAGTTTACGTGGCTAGAGGGTAGGATGCAAAGGGGGCACAGGCAGAGAAGGTACTGAAATACGGGGCGGGGGGGTCCGACAATGAAGGGTCGGGCTAAGGAGTATCTGTTTTATCCTACAATATTCTTAATTTTACATGAGCATCAGGAGTTTCATGAGACCCTGTGAAACTCCATGCAAAATATTACATGTGCATAATGTACATTTTTTTTAGGGAGAGAGTCCGTAATTTTCATTCATTGTTCATTATTCCTAAAGGGTTATTATTATTCTTACTGCCACGAATAGCCACGGAAGAGGAAGTGCGATTCATTCACTCAAGAAATTTTGGGTGGGTTTACCCCTGTCAGATACGGCGCTTCCTTGGCTAAAGTGTGGATGATGGTTTGGAAAAGAGGAAGGGCTGGGATGCAGTCATGGGAGGACAATTTATAGACTTTGGTAACTAAGGCAAGCATGAATAAGATGAAATAAGATCAAAAGAAATACTAGAAACTTTAAGAAGGTAGACTAAACAACATTTGCTCTCCAGTTGGCCTTGGGAAATGAAAGAAAGGTAGATGTCACTCTTGGTTCTCTAACTTAGATAAATGAAGATGATATTAACAAGACAGAGTACCATCACCGAGAGAGAGGGATAGATTTAGGAATAAATATTATGAGCTCAGTTTTAGACATGTTGATTTTTGTAGCTTGCGGGATTTCAAAGAGAAGAGGTTTCTATTGGGATCTGGAAAGAGAGAAATCCGGGATAGAAGTGAACATCTCAGGGTTCTTATAAGGCAACTTTGAAACACTAAGAGTAGATGAGAGCACCCAAAGAAAGTCAAAGGAGAGAAGTCTAAGAAAAACTCTGGGAAACATCATTTATAGCCAGTCGGATTATTATCAAGAGCTTTCAAGAGATGGGGCGACTGGATGGCTCCGTGAATTAAAGCCTCTGCCTTCAGCTCAGGTCTTAATCCCAGGGTGCTGGAATCAAGCCCTGCATTGGGCTCTCTACTCAGCAGGAAGCCTGCTTCCCTTCCTCTCTCTCTGCCTGCCTCTCTGCCTACTTATGATCTGTCTGTCAAATAAATAAATAAATTCTTTTTTTTTTAAAGATTTTATTTATTTATTTGACAGAGAGAGATCACAAGTAGGCAGAGAGGCAGGCAGAGAGAGAGAGAGAGGAGGAAGCAGGCTCCCCGCTGAGCAGAGAGCCCGATGCGGGACTCGATCCCAGGACCCTGAGACCATGACCTGAGCCGAAGGCAGCGGCTTAACCCACTGAGCTACCCAGGCGCCCCTAAATAAATAAATTCTTAAAAAAAAACCCCAAAACTCTCAAGAGAGACTGAGAAAGACTGAGCAGAAAAGTATGTGAGAACAATGTGGTGTCATATAAGGCAAGAAATTTAATTTGCAATTGGGAAGCAATTGGTGATCTTTTGTGGGATTAATTTTTAGGGAGTCCTGGTGATATAAGCCAGGCTGAAGTGTTAAAGAGAGAAAGGAACAGGACGCCTGGGTGGCTCAGTTGGTTAAAGAGAGAAAGGAACATGAGAAAGTCAAGAATTTTTTCTACTTTTCTTTTTTCTAAATTAATTATATTAAGACATATTTTGCATTAAATAAAATGTACTCATCTTAAATGCAGTTTGATAAGTATTGACAAATGTAAACGCCTGACTAATCATCATCACAGTGAAAATATAAAACATTTTCATCATCCAAAAGGGTTCTCTGCCCCTTCTAGTCCATACCTTCTGATCCTGGCCATAGGTACACACTGACCTGCTCTTTGTCACTAAGGACAGTTTTTTCTTTTCTAGAATTTCCTAGAAGTGGAGTCATACTATAGAAACTCTTATATCTGGATTCTTTAGTTTATATCAGCATGCTTTTGTGATTTGTCCAGGTTGATGAATGTATTAGGAGTTTATTGCTTTTTATTGTGAAGTAGTAATTCATTGTGTGGTTATACCATAATGTATCCATTCACCTCAATTAACACTTTGATAGTTTCCATTTTTTTTTTAGTTATTATGAAAGAATCTGCTACAAAAATTTCTGTTCAAGTCTTGTGAGGATATTATTTGCATTCCTCTAGGATGAGAATTGCTGGTACACTGGTATAGGTTTGTAACAGAGAGCTAAACTGTTTTCCAAAGTGGTTGTCCCATTTTACATACCCAACAGCATTGACAACTCATAATATTTCATATTGTCAGACTTCACAATTTTAGTCTTTTTAGTGTGTATATTACAGCATCACATTGTATATTCTTTAAGATTTTATTTATTTGAGAGAGAGAGAGCACGAGTGGAGTGAGGGACAAAAGGAGAAGCAGACTCCCTGCTGAGCAGGGAGCCTGATGCAGGGACTCAATCTCAGGACCCATGGACCATGGCCTGAGCTGAAGGCAGACACTTAACCGACTGAGCCACCTGGGTGTTCCCCACATTATAGTTTTAAATTTGTATTTCTTTAATAGCAAATGATGATGATGAAAATACTTTTCAGGTATTGTCATTCATATATCTTCTTTCAGAAAGTGCAAGTTCAAATCTTTTGCCTACTTTAAAAATTGGTATTTACTTTTGATTAGTTTTTAAAGAATTCTTGACAATACCCCTTTGCCAGATGTATGTACTGGGAATCTTTCACCCAGCCTGTAGTCTGCCTTGTTTTTAAAAGTGTCTTTCAAAGAGCAAATTATTAATTTTTATGATGTAAAACTTATCAACTTTTAATGTTTTCTCTGTCTTATTTAAGAAATCCATGCTTATCCTAAAGTTGAAGATATTTTCTTCTGTTTTCTCCAAGAAGTTTTATAGTTTTGGTTTTTATATCTAGGTTTAGAATGTACTTTGAGTCAGTATTTATGTATGACATGAGAGTAGAGGTTCAATTTTGTCCACAGAGATATCCTGTTACTCCAGTACCATTTGTTGAAAACACTCTCTTTGAGGTGCCCGAGCAGCTCAGTCGGTTGGGTGTCTGCGTTCGGCTTGGGTCATGATCCCAGGGTCCTGGAATCATGTTCCCTATCAGGCTCCTTGCTCAGTGGTGAGTCTGCTTCTCCCTCTCCCTTTGCACCTCCCCCTTCTCCTGCCTGTGCTCACTCTCTCTCTCAAATAAATAAAATCTTAAAAAAAATTTTTTTTTAAAGTATACAATTTGGTTAAGTTTGTACATATCCATACACCCATGATGTACATCCATACAACCCAGACTCCCAGTCTTCTCATTATCTTAGCAGTGTCTTTTAAAAAGCATCATAATATATAAACTATGTTCAAGTTCAACTTATCTATTTCTTCTTTTCTTGACTGTGCTCTAAGACGTATTTGCCTAACATCCAGGTCACAACGGTTGTCTCCTATCTTTTTTTCTAAAACTTTTGTGGTTTTAGGTTTTTCATTAAGGTCTGTGATCCATTTTGAATTATTTTTTGTATGTGGTGTGATATATAGGTTCCAGGTAATTTTTTGCACATGGATGTCTAATTGTCCCAACACACCATTTGTTAAAAAGCTATCCTTCCTCTGCATTGTCTTGGTGCCCTTAAAACATTTTTTATATTTACAGAAAAGCTGCAAAGATAGAACAGAGAAGTCCATCACCAAGTTGCCCTAATGTTACTATCTTAGTTTTGACAAACCAACTGGGGTTATGTAAGATGTTAACACTAACATTAGTACAGGGCACCTGGGTTGCGCAGGCATTAAGCGTCTGCCTTCAGCTTAGGTCATGATCCCAGGGTCCTGTAATGGAGTTCCCCATTGGGCTCCCTTCTCAGCGGGGAGCTTGCTTCTCCCTCTCCTACTCCCCCTGCTTGTGTTCCCTCTCTTGCTATCTCTGTCAAATAAATAAACAAAAATCTTTTTTAAAAATTTAAAAAACCCACTAACATTAGTACATTACTATTAACTAAATTTACACTGTACTTAGATCTCTCTAGCTTTTCCTTTCACGTCCTTTTTCTGTTTCAGGATCCAACCGGGGACACCATATTGCACTTGATTTCATGTCTCCTTATCTTTCTTTGGTTTACACATAAATCAAATAAAAATGCACTAGCCCAGAGCATTATAACACAGACAAGAAAGAATGTTAAGCATTATTCTGAAGTGCTAATAGTTGTGGCTCTTAAGATTTTAAAAACAAAATAGAGAATTCCCCTTCAGAGTTTATACTGAACACTAGCATTCTTTTTTTGTTGTTGTTTTTTAGATTTTATTTGTTTATTTGACAGACAGAGAGAGAGAGATCACAAGAAGACAGAGAGAGAGAAGGAGAAGCAGGTTTCCCGCTGGGCAGAGAGCCCAATATGGGGCTCGATGCCAGGACCCTGAGATCATGACCTGAGCTGAAGGCAGAGGCTTAAACCACCGAGCCACCCAGGCACTCTGAACACTAGCATTCTTAAATTTCATGAAGGTCATCAAAATAATGCTGCTTTTAATCCATGAGCCTTTGAAAAAATATTAAAATGAGAAAAACAAATTTAGCATTTAACAAAAAAAAATTTAAGAGTTAATTCAAAAATGAGAAAGTATGTATAAAATTAGGTGTAACAATTACACCTAATTAAATTCTGCTAATATAACAAATTAGCAGAAATTAATAGGGAGTTATTGGAGATTTTCAGATATGACAACTCTGGTCAACTGCTATTATGTAATATAGTCATGATTAAAAAAAAAACAACCCTAGGCATAATTTTTAACTATCTAGCTGTGGCTTTATTCAACAAAGTGAAGCAAGTTCTGGATGATGGGAACCTACTGTTAAAAGACATTTGTGATCAGTTGTATAAGGACACAACTGTAATGACAGGTGTGAACAAAGCATTCTTTAAAAACACAAGTAAGCACACAATATGTGCTCTGTCAAGCTATTTTTTTTTAAATCTCATTGGAGAAAATATGGCTTCTTCGCTACTGGGATTTACTGACTTGGATACAACATTTCGCAACTATTGTTTGTATTCTTTTCAGAGTCATCTCACAGATGAACTATTTTGAAAATACCTGGGCCAACTAGATGATCTGCCCATGATGAAGCTGTTCAAACTTTGCAACATGGGCTCAAAAACATTTTAAGGGCTCCAAAATATATTTTTCAAAGATTTGAAAAGAAACCGAATCGTGAAGCTGCAGCATGTTTTTTTCCCTAATAGCTGATAAAGCTCTAGTACACCATTAAATTCCTTTTAAATAATTATAAGATTATAGGAAAGTTGAAAGAATATTATAAACTTTCCCTGAATCCTTTGAAAATAAATTTCTGAGCAGATGTCCATCACTTTAGGTGTATTCTTTCCAACAGACATTCTCCTACGTTACCACAACCAAAATTAGAAAATTAACACTAATGTGTTAATCCGATCCTCAGCCCTCATTCAAGTTTCACTAATTATCCCCATAATATCTTGTAGAGCAAAATAATTCAGTTTACAATCGCACATTGACTTCTATTGTCCCACCTTTCTAGTCCTTTTAGGCTAGAACAGTTCCTTAGTCCTTTTTTCATGTCTGTGGTCTTGACAATTTTTGAAATCATGGTAACTTATTTTGTAGAAATGTCTCTCAATTTTGGCTTGTCCGATTTTTCCTCATGACAAGATTGAGGTTATGTATCTTTGGCAGGAATATTACAGATACGAGACTGTGTTCTCCTCAATGCATCCCATCAGGTGGCACATGGTATCCATTTGTCCCATTACTAATAATATCCATTTGATCATTTGATTATGGTCACGTCCACAAGGCATCATTACTATGAAAATAATGTTTTCTCCTTTATAATTAGTAAGTAATTTGTGGGGAGATATTTGAAATTATGCAAACACCCCATTCTTCATCAACTCACCCTTCAATTTATTTGTTTATACCTGTATAGGCTCACTCTTATGTTTACAATGTGTTAAAATCTTTTATCACTTTTTTTGCAATTTAAAAAATTATAGTAAAATACATAGTATAAAATTTAAGTGTAAAGCTCAGTAGAGTTAACTATATTTACATCTTGTATAACAGATCTCTAGAATTCTTTCTTTCTTTCTTTTTTTAAAATAGGCTCCATACCCAATGTGGGACTTGAACTCACGACCCTGAGATCAAGGCTCACATGCTCTACAGACTAAGCCCCTCTAGAATTTTCTCATTTTGCAAAACTGAAAAACTGAAAGTCTATACACAAAGTAAACAACTCTCCATTTCTCTCTCTTCCAAGCCTGGCAACCACAATTCTACTGTTTCCACAACTGTAACTGGAAATTTGGAATCACAATTGTGACTGAGGATTACTCTAGATATCTCATGTAAGTGGAATCAGACAGTATCTGTCCTTCGGCGACTGACTTATTTCACACAGTATAATGTCCTCCCAATTCATCCACGTTGTAGCAGGTGACAGGATTTCCTTCTTTTTAAAATCTGAATTAATACTCCACTGTGTACCTCCACCATGCTTTATTCATCTGTTGATGGATGTCTGGGCTGCTTCCACCTCTTTGATATTGTGGATACTGCTGCAATAAATGTGGGTGTGCAAATATTTCTTCAAAATCCTTCTTTTGACTATTTTGGATATATATTCGGAAGTGGAATTGCCAGATCATATGGTATGTCTATCTTCAGTTTTTTGAGGAATTTCCATGCTGATATCCATAATGGCTGCACCATTTTACACTCCCACCAGCAGTGCACAAGGGTTCCAAATTCTCTACATCTTCACCATTTGTATTTTGTTTTTCTTGGTAGTGGCCATCCTAATGTGTATGAAGTGATATCCCATAGTTATTTTGATTTGCACTTCTCTAATGATTGGTGATGTAGAGTATCTTTTAATATATTTATTGGCCATTTGCATATCGGCTTTGGAGAAATGTCTATTCAGGTCCCTTGCCCATGCTCTAACTAGGTTCATTGCTCTTTTGAGAGATATTTGAGAATTATTTATTCTGGATATTAACCTTTTATCACATATATGATCCCAACTGTCTCCCATTCTATATGGTGTCCTTTTACTCTATTGTTTTCTTTAATGTGCTGAAGTTTTTAGGTTCGATGTTGTCCCATTAACATATTTTTGCTTTTCTTGCCGGGGCTTTTGGTATCATATCCAAGAAATCTTTGCCAAATCCAATGCCATCAAATTTTTCTCCTATGTCTTTAACTAGGAATTTTATAGTTAAAACTATAAAATTTTTTAGGTCTTAACTTTAGGGCTTTAATCCATTTTGAGTTAAATTTTGCATATGGTGTAAGATAAGGATCCAACTTCATTCTTTTGCATGTGGATATTCAGTTTTCCCAGTACCATTTGTTGAATAAACTGTCCTTTCCCCATTGTGGTCTAGGACCCTGACAAAAATTATTTGACCATACATGTGAGGGTTTATTTCTGAATTCTCTATTCTGTTTCATTGGTCTATGTGTCTGTACTATCCCCTTTTTGTGGTTGTTGCAAAATTGTTCAGTTTGGCCAGGGGAGCACCCATTCTTACTGGATTCTGGGTCATTTTGATCTGTTCCCATTTTCTGAGAACTTCCTTGCTTTTTGACATAAGATGTTATTACAATTATTATTATTATTATTGTTATTTTTTAAAGATTGTATTCATTTATTTGACAGACAGCACAAGTAGGCAGAGAGGCAGTCAGAGTGAGAGGAGGAAGCAGGCTCCCTGCTGAGCAGAGAGCCCGATGCGGGGCTCGATCCCAGGATTCTGGGATCATGACCTGAGCCGAAGGCAGAGGCTTTAGCCCACTGAGCCACCCAGGTGCCCCATATTATTATTATTATTATTGAGAGAGGGAGTGCATGTGCACGCAAGCAGGGGTGGGGAGGAGCAGAGGGAGAGAGAGCGAATCTTAAGCAGATTTCACACTCAGCTCAGAACACTAAGTAGGGTTCCAGCTTACGACCCTGAGATCATGACCTGAACTTTAAACAAAAGTCGACCACTTGAACAACTGAGCCACCCAGGCACCCCTACTCTGTTATGATTCACTTTGCCTGTAACAGCCTCAAAACCAGTCATTTCTCTAAGCAGCCCTAATTCCTTTTAGTGGATATGACATTTAGAAGTCAAGATCCAGACACTAGATATCTTCATTGGTATTAAAGTGTCACTGTTCCCAGACCCTCTGAGTAGATAGATATAGGAAATATATTACATAAAACTCCAATTAAAAAAAACAAACACAGGGTTCATTCAGTAATTCATCCTTTCTGTATTTTTAACTCCCTTCTCAGACAGTGAGAAACCTGTCTTCTATCTCCCTTTTCCTGTCTACTCAGTTCCCTTACATATAACTAATCTCCCATCTCTATTGTTACCAACTCTTTTTTTTTTTTTTAAGATTTTATTTATATATTTGACAGAGAGAGATCACAAGTAGGCAGAGAGGCAGGCAGAGAGAGAGAGAGAGAGAGGAGGAAGCAGGCTCCCTGCTGAGCAGAGAGCCCGATGCGGGACTCGATCCCAGGACCCTGAGATCATGACCCGAGCCAAAGGCAGCGGCTTAACCCACTGAGCCACCCAGGCGCCCTATTTTTACCAACTCTTATGCACACAAATATCTCATCTCCCTGGTTGGCTTCTGCCACTCTACACCAGTCCACACTCCTGCAGGGATGTCCTCCTCTTATCTGCTTAGCCTCTGACTCCCCACATTGGGTTACTTCCATACATGGATGTTCTCCTAATTGCACAGGCTGTGGCAACCCTTAACAGGCATTCTTTACCTTCCTCAGGATCTGGCTCTCCATGCCAAGGTGTAGCCCATCATGAACATTTTCTTCTTTTACTCTGGGCTGTTATGCTCTAAAAGGCTATTCCACAGTGTGGGCACTTTGGACTCTAACCTCGCCTCCCTATCTCCCCGCACCACACACGCCCCCCCATCCAGGCTACTCCTTCCATATGGACGCCCTGCTAATGGCACTTGGGCTCCAACAGCCTATGTAAGGCTGCCCCCATGTGGGCAGCCTCATCACCCTGCTTGGCTCTGCATCACACACTAGACCAGCTACCGGGGAGCCCCTTTTCATCCTGCTCAGGTGAGACCAGGATGCCTTTTTCTATTCTCTGGAAGGTTTTAGGTCATTAGTGTTATTTCTTCCTTAAATGTTTGGAAGAATTCATCTGGTGGTTTCTTTGTGGGAATTATGGAATTCAATTTCTTTTCTCCTTAAAAGATTTTATTTGAGAGAGAGAATGAGAGAGAGTGTGTGAGGAGGGGGAGGAGCAGAGGGAGAGGAACAAACAGTCTCTGCTCTGAACACGGAGACCAATGTGGGGCTCGATCTCACAACCCCGAGATCATGACCCAAGCCGAAATCAAAAGTCAAACACTTAATCAACTGAGCCACACAGGTGCCCCTCAATTTCTTTAACAGACAAAGGACTACTCACTTTTCTCAATTCAGTTTTGGTAAATTGGTTTTTGCCTGGCAGAACTCGTATTAATTTTCCCATTTTCATTCCTGACACTGGTTAGTTTTACCTTCTCTTTCTCAAACTCTATCAGTCTCATTAAGGGCTAAGCTTTTTAATTACCTTTTCGAAGTACCCAATTGTTGACTGTGTTGATTCTCTGTTTAGTATTTACTAAGTTCTGCGTTTATCTCTTCTATTCCTTTTAAAATTTCCTGTTGTTCTGGTATCTTATCAAGGTAGCTTAAATTGGCAGCTAGCAAATTTCTGTGAATATTCCTGGTAAATACTTTAGGCTTTGTGAGCCCTCGAGTAGTTCTCTTTATGCTGTTAGAGCAAAAGCAGCCACAAACATACATTTATGAATGCATGTAGGTCTGTTCCAATACATCTATCTACCAAAACAGGCAGGGGGCAGGATTTGACGGATGAGCCATATATTGCTGGCCCCTGGCTTAGACCATTATTATGTTTCCATTATCTGTCATTTCTCTTTTGTTCATATTTTGTCTTCCAGTTGTTAAATCAGGTTATTTTTGATTGAGGGACAGAACTGCACTCGAGTGCAGACTTTGAAACTCTGGATGATGTCAATCTTCCTCCAGATAACTCACTTCTGCTTCTGCCAGGCAGGCAGACTTACTTGCAGCACCTTTCATTCATATAGGGATTAAGACAATTTTGAAGCTGGATAAGCTTTCTGGGATCCCAAATAAAAACCTGATGTGTATAGTTTTTCCTTGCAGCCTTCAATTCTAATTTGTGTTCCTTTAGCCACATGCATGCTAAAAATTGTGTTTAGCTTCTAGTCCTCTTGGGCTCTATTTCCAGAATTGAAATTTTAGAATGTTTTTTAGAATCTCACATGGCAGACTCATAACTCCTTTCCTAGATTTTAACCCTGTAATTCTTCATGCATGCTTGCTTTTGATGCATTCAAACAGATTTACAATTTCTCCAGCTTTCCCAGTTGTTTCAGGTGAGAAAGTAGGCGCAAGCCATTCAGTTTGCCATCAATGGAAACAGAAATCTCTTTGTACTAACCTAGTACACAGTGTGCCTTTTCAATGTAGAGATTAGAATCTTCAGTTCAGAAAATTATGTTGATTATCTATTTAGAACTTCAATTATGTTAGGCTTTTTATTTTTTTTGCCTTCCTCTTATTTCTGTAATTTTTAAAAAGATTTTATTTATTTATTTGACAGAGAGAGAGATCACAAATAGGCAGAGAGACAGACAGAGAGAGAGATGAGGAGAAGCAGGCTCCCCGCTGAGCAGAGAGCCCAATGCGGGACTCCCCCCGGGATCATGACCCGAGCCGAAGGCAGCGGCTTAACCCACTGAGCCACCCAGGCGCCCCATTATTTCTGTAATTTTAATAAAGCAATTATTTTTTAAACCTTTAAAAAACACTTATTGTGCTTCTTTTCATTTTATTTTCATTTCTATGATGGGTTTTTTCTTTTTTCATTCTGTCATTTCATATTTCATCTTCTATTATCTGGCCATCTGTATTTTTGTATTTGACACTGTTTTCTTCTACCACAGTAGTAACTGCTTCATTGACTGCAGCTTTAATTCATAGTAAATGTTTGACTGGTTGACTCCTTTCATTTGCAGGGTCTGGGGCAAGAATATAAACAGGAGCCCCTAACCATATGTCTAAATTTAAGAGTTATTAAACCTTAAAATGATGAAATAAAATATATTCAGCCCTTCTATCGCAACAAATATACTTTCAAAACAATGAAAGATGTGTAAAGCTATGGTTTTTATATGATTGAAATTTAGTAAATACCAGATAACTACATTTAACTATTACTGTACCTGTCTAGTGTTCTCTTGAGGGACCAACAATGCTTGCATACAGCATAAAATAAGCACATTATTTCATAAGTTACGTTACTTATCCCATCAATTTTATTTTTTTGCCTTTATTTCAGCACAATCATTAATCGTGTTATCCTATTTCCACATAATTTGCATTTCACTGACAGTAACAATCTTCAAGACTATGAATTTAAACAAAATCTTTTTTTATTTTTTTTTAAAGATTTTATTTATTTATTTGACAGAGAGAGATCACAAGTAGGCAGAGAGGCAGGCAGAGAGAGAGAGAGGAGGAAGCAGGCTCCCTGCCGAGCAGAGAGCCCGATGCGGGACTCGATCTCAGGACTCTGAGATCATGACCTGAGCCGAAGGCAGCGGCTTAACCCACTGAGCCACCCAAGCGCCCAAACAAAATCTTTTTTAAAATTAACATACATGTATTATTTGTTTCAGGGGTACCGGCCTGTCATTCAGCAGTCTTACACAATTCAAAGCACTCCCCATAGCACATACCCTCCCCAATGTCCATCACCCAGCCCACCCTAAACAAAAGCTTATTCAAAGTATACAAAATTTGTAGAGTACAAATTTGAACATAAAGAGAAGAAAATCAATGCTTGGCCCTTAGTGGGAAACTGCTTTGTTATGCAGGAATCTTTTACACTTGTGCTAAGGAAGAGCTTGACAATTAGTCTTTTCTGTGTCCCCAAACTTCAGACACTCAAATCCTCCTTGCTCCGTGAAGCAATGTCTGTAGCAACACAACCGACAAACCTGCATAATTGGACACGGTTGTCTTTTGAAGATACTAGGCAGAGGATATGAAGTGTTTCCCTAGGGTCTGAATGTAGTTATTCACAAGAGCAGAAGTGTAGTTACTAATTGCACTGTGTTGGCACTAAGCATTGGAGTCAAAGTGACAGTGCTGCCTTGTGTGTTCTTTAATATATTTGTGTGCCTGTGATATGTGGGTCCCTCTCAAGTGTGGGACCCAGAACAGGGACTCTATTTGTCTAGATCTATGGGTGGTGCTGGAGTTTGGTTATAATTTTCATCTTCTGCACAAAATTTTTTCTGGTTACTTTTTTTTTGGTCTAATGCCAAGTTTTACTGCTCTACTCACATTTTTCTCTGTAGTATATTTGTATTAGTGCAGTGTCACCATATATGTTTGCTGGCTCTTTCTAAAGCTGTTTTCTATCCCTTCTCCCCCACGACTCCAATAGTCTCCATTCGTACTTGTTTTCAATACCACTTACATCTTTTGCCATTGGTGGATTTGGGTCTCTAATCCAGATTTACAGGTCAAATCGTCTGTCCCCTTCTGCAAACTACCCCACCCAAAAGATATGTTGAGGTCCTAACTCCAGGTAGATTATAATATGACCTTAGAAATAGGGTCTAGAAATAGAAATATTGAAGATAGAATCAGTTAAGACTGAGTCACACTAGAGTAGGGTGGGCCCCTAATCCAATATGACTAGTGTCCTTACAGTCGTGAAAAGTCAGAGACACTAAGGCAGAATGTCATAATGAAAGCAGGGACTAGAGTCATGCAAATGCAAGCCAAGGAGTGCCAAAGATTGCTAGCAAACCACCAGAAGCTAGGAAGAGAAAAGTACTGCCCTACAGTTTTCAGAGGGAGCATGACCCTACTAACACCTTGATTCTGAACTTCTAGTCCCCAGAACTGTGAGTCAATAAATTTGTTTTAGTGATGGTACTCCGTGACAGCAGTGCTAGGAAAATACTGCCTGCTTGTTGCTCTGGTAGGTGTCTAGAAGGTGGAAGGAACTTTGGATCTAAGCTGTCATAAATTTCACTGCCCACCATTCTCCACACTTACAAAAGAACTCTGTCACTAGAATTCCCTACGTGATTACCCCAAAAGGAATGTGTTCCTTTTGCTTACCAACCTACAAAGGATCCTGAATAAATATAGACAAGGAGTATTTTCATACATGTAAGCAAATAAACTTCTCCACAGTATAAGTGTGACTGCAATATGGAAGACTTTTGAGTGACTGTGAGCTTGTGTCCTTGCCAAGGGCTTACATTATTGGGAACAAAGGCTCTTTATAGGTAGATGTACAGTAAGTTCTGGTAAAAGTCATTATGCCTTCTAAGTCCCATATGAGACACAAGCTTACTGTGTGAGAGAAATGGGAAGCTCCATTGTTAGGAGGATGGAAGCCTCATAGAGGTCACAAATCTAGAACTTTAGATTCTTCTGCTATTCCCTGACCAGTAACAGCTCATTGAAAAATATCTATTTTGCAAAACTGTGTACTTCTTGGGGACTTCAAATTTATATAAGGCACTAGGGGAAGGGGCTTTTCAAACAAGTGCAGAGGGCTTGGTCACTCTAAATCATCATGACACTTGGTTTGTGCAACACTCCAAACATCTATCAATTAGTAACATCCCTATCCAACTACTTCCCCGTTTATTTGCTGTTCACAGTATTCTTTTCAAGAGTATCTCCTCTAAAAAAAACAACAAAAATTTTTTAAAAAATTGACGATCTCCTTTCTTGTCTCCCACTCCCTTCCAAGTTCATCCCACTCATCTTTTAATGCTCACCACTCCTCTAAATCACACTACTCTAAGACACCAATGAATTCTGGATTGACAAATCAAATGGTCGATTTAGTCTTCATCCTACTGAACCCTTCAGTAGCATGTGACACACTTCACACTCTCTTTTGTGAAACTTGGCTTGAGACACCCTCCTGTTTGTTCCTTCTTCTGTTCTTCCCTTCTTTCTTTCCCCTCTTCCCAGGACTCTGGGATCATGACCTGAGCCCAAGGCAGATGCTCAACAACTGAGCCACTCAGGGGACCCCTCACCCCCCCCTTTTTTTTTGGCTCTCTCACCTCACAGTCTGCCCCATCTCAGTATTCTTTGTTGCATCATTCCATTTTCCCTATTTCTAGCCATAGAAGCACCGTAGAGTTCAGTTTGCTGACCTTTTCTCTTTATCATCACCCTCTTGCTGATCTTACCTGGCCTTACTTTTTTTTTTTTTCCCATTTTTAAAAACTGAAATTCAGTTAAGTATAACATATTTGTTTCAGGTGTACAGGTCTGTGATCCATCAGTCCTATATAATACCTAGTGCTCATTACAATTCATATCCTCCCCAATGTCCACCATGCAGTTACCCCATCCTCCTACCCCTCTCCCCTCCAGCAACCCTCAGTTTATTTCCTAAGATTAAAAGTCTCTTATGGTTTATCTCTCTCTCTGGTTTTGTCTTGTTTCATTTTTTTCCTCTCTTCCCCTATGATCCTCTGCCTTGTGTCTTAAATTCCACATATCTATGAGAACATGTATTTGTCTTTCTCTGATTGACCTATTTTGCTTAACATAATACCATCTAGTTCCATCCATGTCTTTGCAAATGGCAAGATTTTGATGGCTGCATATTTCACTGCATTTATATACACCACATCTTCTTTATCCATTCATCTGTCAGTGGGAATCTGGGCTCTTCCCATAGGTTAGTTAATGTGGACACTGCTGTGGCCCCACTGCTTTAGTACTTTATTGTACAAATGTCCTATTTATCTATTGTCAGTGGACATCTGAGCTGTTCCATCTTTTGCTACTAAAAATGTTGCTATGAACATTTTTGTTTATATGCCTCCTAGTGCAGAGATTCAAGTTTTCCTAATGTATATATGCACATTTAAAAAGTAGTGCTAAACTGTCTTCCAAAGTGGATATACCAATTAACACCCCTTCCAGCAGTGTTTTTCATTGGATCACATCCTAGCTAATACTTAGAACCAATTAAACATGTTTGGCCTATCTTTCAGATATTTCAATTGAAATGACACCTGTGAATTTAATATGCTTTTCTTAGATAACTAATGAAGTTAGAAATAATTTCACATAATTATGGAATGTTCTGTGAAATGTCAGTTCATGTCTGTTGACCATTTTTCTGTTGGGTTTTTGTCATTCTTACAGATCTGGGTTTTTATATTCTTGATACTAGTCCTTCCAGACTGCAGCTTCTCTTTGCATTCTGTGGTTATCTTCTAATGAGAAGCTCCTAATGTATTCACATTTATCAGTATTGCCCTTTGATGTGTACCTTGCCTTAAGAAATTCTAATCTACAGTCATAAAATTACTTTCCAGATTTTCTTGTATTTCCTGTATTTTCTAACTTTGCCTCTCAGATTCAGTCCACATTTAATCCACCTAGAACTGGTACTTACATATAGCATTAGGCAAAAATCCTAGTTTTTCTCAGAACAGTCCAGAGTAATTTGCATTCTAGCATAAATCTAGCTTTCATACATGTGGTTTTGGCCTCTGCATATTGTTGCATAGTCTGTTTATCTATTCTTGCACTATGACTTAGTACACTGCACTCTCTTATTAGAAGTTTTGACTGACGGGCGTCTTCCCACATCTCATTGTTGTTCATCATCTGCCTTTAATTTCCATATAAGGCTGAGAAACAGGTTATCCAGTTCAATAACAAAAAGAAAGAAACCTCTTGGAATTTTAATTGAATTTGTACTAATGCTAGATCAGTTTGGGGGAACTGTCAAATTTACAATACTTTTTATTCATGAACATGGTATGTCCATTAATTTGGATCTAAATTAATATCTTCCAGTAAAGGCTTAAAACTCTCCAAAAGAGGGCTTCCACATCTTTGATTAAATTTAATACTAGCTCTTTACATCTGATTTCTGTATTTTGTGTTCACAGAGCTTGTTAACCTATTAATTCTAATAATTTAACTTCGGTCTTTCATATCATCTCCTATCACCTGGAAATAATGACCACTAACGAGACCCACTATTACATTCTCTAGGGTGACTCCTCTGACTCCATAGTAGAGATCACTGCTTTGCTACTGAATCTTTCTAAATTTGTTTCCTTGTCTATAAAATGAGGAACCCTAATAATACTGTTTTGACACTTACATGAAATAACACATGGGAAGTGGCCAGCATCTATTAGTCTCATCAACTCTTTTTTCCCAGACAGCACATTGCTTTTTTTTATGTTCAAGGTATTTTGCACATTGCAAAATTCAATAATTTTGAATATTTATTGAATAGAAATTATTCTATTTCCTGGCTCACAAAAACAGAAGGAATATTCCTTGGCTTATAACTCATTCCTGAATCCCATACTTAGCAGAGAAGAGGCACTCAAATTCTAAAAAAGATAGGCTTTCACCTAGGGTTAAAAACAAAAACAGTATTGGGGCGCCTGGGTGGCTCAGCAGGTTAGGGCCTCTACCTTCGGCTCAGGTCATGATCCCAGGGTCCTGGGATAGAGCCCTGCGTCAGGCTCTCTGCCCAGCGGGGAGCCTGCTTCCCCCTCTCTCTCTGACTGACTCTCTGTCTGCCTACTTGTGATCTGTCTGTCAAATAAAGAAATAAAATCTTTGAAGAAAATAAAAAAGAGAGACTTCAAGTCCAAAGGACTGGGTTTAAAAAACAAAACAAAATGGTATTATGTAACTAAATAAAGGTAAGTCTACTGTTAAACCTACCATGAGAATTCTGTTTAGAATGACATTAGGAAACTGTATACACCTCTTCAAAGAAACATTAAATATATTCTTTAATTAAAGTAACGGTCTCTGTAGAAGTACAAAATTTGCAGGTACAAAATATCTTCCCTTCCAATGACTTAACTGTGTGCATTAAGCAAATTCAGAAATATTTTCAGTGTAGGGATGGACATGAATAAGATTTTATTAGTTTACTAACTGGTTTTATAACCGAACTCCATCAGAAAAATCAAGGTATTATTTTTATTACCTCATTCTGGTTTGACTATACTGTTGTGACTTACCAGAGATACAGGATTAGAAAAGAATCTTTCAGATATTTCTTGATACTGGAACTTGGCTTGGATCATTCAGTTCTTGTGTCTGCTCTTTACTAGTCGTATTAGTTTGGGGCTGTATACACTGAACTCAATTACTCAATCATGACTTACCCTGTCCTTACATAAAGCTATCACTAGATGGCAGCATACTAACCTTTTAAAATATTTAGACATTTATGCTATTTAAGTCATTATAAAAATCACAAGATATTTAAAAATAAGTTTTTACCTCAAAAATGAATATATTTTTTAAACCATTATTACAAAGTATGTGGGAAAATGTGATTTTTCACATACAGCTGGGGTGAAGGTAAATGAGAGGGCAACATCATGTGTCAAAAAACCTCAAATGTTCATATTCATTTAATCAAGCATCCTAAGAAACTACTTTTTGGAAAACAGAGAAATATATTTAGATTTATTTACAAGGATATTCACTGCCATGTCTGTCCTTCCTACTAGTCCAAAATCAAGTGAAATAACCTGAATACCCAATGACAAGAACTGATTAAAACTCTTAAGTTGAAATACCAGGTAGCCACTAAAAGTTTAAAACCCCAATATGTTAATCATTACTGTATGTAAGTCACTTGCGCATCTTGTCCCAAAGCAAATTCTGATTCCCTAAGTCTGGGATGGAGGCTCTGATTCAGCAGTCATTAACAAGTTTTCCACTCCTGTGATGCTCACATTGGTGGGCTATAGATCACGTTTTTAGTAGCTTTTAGACCATGAAATAAGAAAATGTTGATACTGTGTTAGCACTCAAGTGGCCCCCATATAACTACCTGTACATTTTCTGTAAAACACAGGGCTTAGGCTTGGGATCCCAAGATTGAGAGTCACATGTTCTTCCTACTTAGCCAGCCCAAGAACTTCTGCTCTTACTATTCAGTTGTGTTTGCTCTTAAACTATGTCATTAGTACTATTTTCCTGTGATTTCATGGCTATTATATAAATCAGTGAAGTGAGTGTAAATAGAATTGGTTCAATGAAAACTAAGATTAATATTTTGGAAAGACTCAATAAAGAAGACTCACTTTAAAAACCACAGTTGACAATGACACCACTTCATATCCATTAAGATGGCTACCATCAGAAAAATGAAAAGTAAGTATTGGTCAGGGTGTGGAGAAACTGAAATCCTTATGCATTGCTAGTGGGCATATAAAATGATGCACCTGCTATGGGAAAGTCTTTGGGGTTCAACAGAATCAGCACATCTGATTCAACAATTCCACTGCTAGGTATATACCCCCAAAGAATTGCAAGCAGGACTCATACTTATACACCAATGTTCACAGCAGCATTATTCACCACAGCCAAAAGATGGAAAAACCCTAACGCCCACCAACAGATGAATGGATGAAAGGTGGTATATACATACAATGGATCAATCACCCATTAAAATCAAATTCTGATACATGTTACATCCTGGATGAACCTTGAAAATATTATGCTAAGTGAAATATACCAGTCACACAAGACCACATAGTGTATGATTCCACTTATATGAGGTACCTAGAACAGGCAAACTGATAGACAGGCAGTACGGGAGAGGTTGTCAAGGACTGGGGGTGAAGTAGGAATGGGGAGTTATTGTTTAATGGGTACAGTGTTTGCTTGGGATGATCCAAACAGTTCTGGAAAGGGATGGTGGTGATGGTTGCACATTGTAAATGTATTTACTGCCACTGAAATATATGTTTAAAAATGGTTAAAATGACATTTTAAACATGTTTTACCACTTAAAAGATGCTCGTGAATTAGCTCTTAAAACTATTGTTACAGGTTTCCCTGCCACCAAAAGTAGACCCCCAAAATAACCTCAGGCTTTTCTAATACGTTAGGACACATTTTGCTAAGGGGTGTACAAAATAAATCAAGATAAAGCTCAGATGCTCACAGTGCAAAGCTATGGTGGTTTGACGCTGAGTGGTTTCCAGGGAAGGAGCCTGGTAGTGCCATTCACTGCTCAGGGTCCACACAGCCTCTGTAACAGCTGGTGGTCAAAAAAGTGATTGACACTTTTACTTTTTGCCTTTTCCCATAAAAGCCAAAAATCCTCTTTCCTCTTGCTTAACAAAAACAAGGCACTAACTTTCGTAAAATTTCATAGAAGTGACATAAATGCAAACTTTTGAAAACAGTGCCTGTTTTCAGGAATACCTGTATACCATAAGCTTAACAAGATGATGTGGTAGAGCTACAAATTTAGAAGACATTCACTCATTCATTTAATGAACATGTATGTGGCACATGCTTATGTAGAGGAACTTAGGACTTAGAAAATAAGCAAGTCGGGGCACCTGGGTGGCTCAGTGGGTTAAAACCTCTGCCTTCTGGCTCAGGTCATGATCCCAGGGTCCTGGACTCTTTGCTCAGCAGCAAGCCTGCTTCTCTTCCTCTCTCTCTGCCTGTCTCTCTGCCTACTTGTGATCTCTGTCAAATAAGTAATAAATAAAATCTTTAAAAAAACAAAAAAAGAAACGAAACAAGTCATGGGCCTGTATATTCTGAAAGACAACAAACATACCATACATTGTGTTAGGGAGTATATTATACATTGTGTTAATAAGCACTTGGGAAAATAAAGCAGAGTAAGGGAGTTAGCAGACTCTTTCATCCTTCAACAGAAAGGTGAAAATAAACCTCATTAAGATGACATTGTCATGCAGATATCCAAAGCATTCTAGGCAGGGGAAATGGCCCTGCAAGGGTGAGAGGCAGAAGCATGTCTGGCCTGTTTGAAAACAAAACACAACACAACACAAGGCCAGAATGACTAGAAAGTAATCAGCAGGGAGAGGGAAGAGTGGCTTTGGGAGATGTGGTCAGAAAGGTGACATTTAGGCGCCAAATTATGGAGAAACCTTTTCAAGACAGGAGCTTTCCTGATAGAAATGTGTAGCCACTGCAGGATTTTGAAGATAGGATAAAAAAACCAAAAACCAAAAACCCCAAGAGTTGTGTTGGGAAGACTGTAGGTAGGCAAAAGCAGAAAATGGGGAGAACTATAGGAATTATTGCAGGAATCTATTTTTTTTATAAAAAGGTGTTTTTTGGGGCGCCTGTTAAAGCCTCTGCCTTAGGCTCAGGTCATGACCCCAGAGTCCTGGGATCGAGCCCCGCGTTGGTCTCTCTGCTCAGCAGGGAGCCTGCTTCCCTTCCTCTCTGCCTACCTGTGATCTCTGTCAAATAAATAAATTAAATCTTAAAAAAAAAAAAAAGTGGGTTTTTTGTTTGTTTTTGTTTTTCGAGAAAGCAGAGGGGAGGGCCAGAGGGGTGGGAGAAGTAGGCTCCCTGCTGATCAGAGAGCCCAACACGGGGCTCGGTCTTAGAACCCAGAGATCATGACCTGTGCCAAAGGCAGATGCTCAACGGCCAGAGCCACCCAGGTGCTCCTATAGCAGTAATTTAACAGGCAAATGATCAAAGTCATGGAAATAGCAAGTGGCCAGATTCTAGGTATTTTCTGATGATTAACAACAAAAAAAGATTTCCTGATGTATTGGATGTGAGGTGTTGAAGCCAAGAGTAATTTCAAAGTTTGCATCTAAGCAAATGAAATGAAGGTACTGGGTATTGCCTACTGAGAAAGACTGTAGGCTTAGCAGATGGTGGGGGAGTGTGAAAGGATGAAGAGCTCAGCATGCTGCTTGATTTGCCTATTAGATACTTAAGGTTTCTAGTAGACAATCTGTGGAAAAGGTCTGAATTGGAAATATAAACTTAGAAACTGAGCATATTAACATCTAAAGCTAAGAGACCGGAAAAGAGCACCAAGACATGCAGGGAGGCTAAGCCTCCTCAGAGTACCTCAAAATTAAAGATCTAGGGAAGAAAAACAGCAAAGGAGACTAAGGATGTAGGGAAAAGTAAAATTTAAAATCTTCATTTTTTAAAAAAGATTTTATTTGTCAGAGAGAGAGAGAGGGAGAGAGCGAGCACAGGCACACAGAATGGCAGGCAGAAGCAGAGGGAGAAGGCTCCCTGCCACGCAAGGAGCCTGATGTGGGACTCGATCCCAGGACGCTGGGATCATGACCCGAGCTGAAGGCAGTCGCTTAACCAACTGAGCCACCTAGGCATCCCTAAAATCTTCATTTTTAACTCTCTACTTTATCTGCCTACTTATAACTGATACGGGGGCATGTTCCATTCTCAGTATTTACATAAACAGGGGTAACAACTGATAGAAGATAACTTTAGACAGATTACTGCCTGGGTGTCCTCGAAATGAGGGAAGTTGTGCCATTTATATACTATCATGTAAAAAATCAGGGACAACACAGAACAGATTGCAATAAGCTTTAGACAGGCAGTCTCTTAGTACACACATATATATACAGCATGTTCACAAATAATGTGAAATATTAAACAGCTTAAGTTTACACATTTTTTAGAGTTTTAAGTTTTATTATGGCCCAATTACCCATTTTTTTCCTTTATGATTAGTTTGTGGTTTTTATTATTTAACTTGAAAGGGAAAGCACACATGCACAAGTTGGGGGAGAGGCAGAGAGAGGGAGGGAAGCTGACTCAGGACCCTGAGATCATGACCCAAGCTGTAGTCAGGTGCTTAACCGACTGAGCTACCCAGGAGCCGCATAAATTTATACATTTGGGATAGAATGGCTGCCAGCAATTCTGAAATAATTTCCGGGTTGCATAAAAATAACTTGAACAGACAAGTGTTTACCAAGGATATACTATTAACTGAAAAGCCAGCCATCACAGTTACTCAAATTCATTGAGTAATGATTACCTCTAGTCTTCACATTCTGCAAATCACCTTCTAATATACTGAGCATGTTCTTGGGATAAGTTAGATGCTTCAGTAAATTTTTTGCATTTTGTGTTTTCATTTAAGGGGATTCCCCATCTAACCCACTCCCTAGCTGGGGAAATCTAAAGAGGAAATAATGTAAAATGATTTAGGCAGTTTGGGAGACGAAAAAACCTAAAGTGGTACACAGTGGTTTGTATCCAAGTTTCTATACTGTACGAGGGTGAAGCCCAACTTCTTAATGTCCAAATTGTCCAGAATGTTAACATTTCACAAATATATGCATCTCTCTTATATCTAATAGGATAGCTATAGTAATTATGATGGAGGTAGAACCCACACAAGCAGCCAAGTTTTAAAAAATATATATACCACTAAGTTACTAAGGCCTGTCTAACACAGAAGTATCCAGCACAGTATCTTATGCAGAGTAGGAAGCTCTTTATTTGTGGAAGTGTAACATTTTAAAGTAATATATTCATAAATTCTTACAATTCAGGTATCAATAAAGCTTAAGTTAGCACTTACAGTGTGGGACTGGGGGGGTGCTTAGTTTGATGACATTCAGCAAGTAACTGAAAAAAGCAGACTTGGAATCACTAACACATTCTAACTTTGACTCAGCATTCTGCTAGGAGTCCTCTAACTCTTCAGAGCTTACTGGCTCACTTGATAAAGGAGAACACTGTCTTTCGGGTGATTTAAGAAACTGAGAGAATAGGTCCAACAGCAATTTTAAAAAATGCTGTCGTCATCCTTCCCCCACCATCAAAACTACCAGTCATCAAGAGGCCGTGGGTGACTTTTCTGCAGGTGGGTTGACAACCTTAAACACGAAAGTGAGGACAATAATTAATGCCGTCCCCATCCGGGAGCTTGATCTACCTACCTTCCAGGTGACTGAATGTGTGAAGTGGATTGCCACCACAAAAACGGGAGTCTCTTACAGCTAGACTAACCAAGTCCCAACAAACTGATCAACTTCAGTTCATTCTCCCAAACTTAATAACCACAAACCACAATGCCCTCAACTGTTTTAAAGTCACTAGATGAACATCTTAAGACTCCCATCTACCTTCAGCTCACAAACCTCCATATATTTTTACCTATCTACATTTCCCCTCCTGAGGAAGGAGTTCTCTTCTAACGCCAAGCTACTTCCTCTCTGGGCACTGGGCTGGCTCATTAGATAAAGAACGCAGTCCTGATGACGAGGTTATGAGCAAGCCCCATGTTGGGCAGAGAGCTTACTTTAAAGCAAAACTAAACAAAAAGTCTCCAAAGCTATTTCTTCTCATAATACTGATAAATGAGCATAGAATCCCAAACCAAAAGCCTGGAAGTTGTACTAGACTTACCCAGCCTCCCCATGTTTTGATAGTTTCTTTTCTATTTTAACTGTTACTACAAAGTTATGATCTTAACCCCCATCTTCAAAACTCCAAAGCCATATAACTAGTCACTACTTAGTCATTTCTTGGCTCTCAAAGGCACAAAATTCACAATATCTCCACATTTTTCCCCAAAAATTTCCCGAGTTGGGGAATGGTACACCATTACATAAGGTCTAAAAGCCATCCTTTCTCACCTCATACCCAAACTTACTAGATGTTTGCAATTTAGCTTCCTAAGTCTTTCACTACATCAACTTAGATTCTTTATCTCTATTATCCTATCTCCCTATAGTCGAAGACTTCTGTAACAGTTTCACTGGCTTACCTTATTCTTTTCCTGACTTAAACTTATAGCCAGTTAAGTTTTTTGAAATGCTAACAATCAACCCTTCACACACTTGGATGATTTTACATCATTCATTCTTGGGACAATCTTTTATGTGATTTACAAGCCCCAGTCTTGGCTTTTGCCCTTTCTTAAAACCCATATAGGCCAATGTTTCTCACTACCCTCTTCAGTCAAACTGGCATTCTTCCAATTCCTATTAATACATTCCCTCCTGACACAAAAGCCCTTTTATGCAATGGTCTCTCACTAGAAGGTACATCCTTTCTCTCTTCACCAAGTCTTATTTGTTCTTCAAGTCTCAGTGTTATCAAGGAAGTAAACTCTATTTCCTAAAGTTTTCTATAAAGCCCAATATGTATTTTTTAAAGTTAAGATCATGTATATTTATCCCTTATCGGGCATGGACAACAGCAGCTGACAGGAACTGTTATAACATAAAAATCCAACAGCTCTGTTAGTGAAATATAAAAGAGACAAGATGGGAACAAGAAGCATCGGAAACCATTTCTAATAACATTTCTTGTTTCACAGTAATGATTAGGTAATCAAACTAGGAGATCGGATAAATTCTATCAATCCTTCATAAAAAAGTCCATCTTTCACTACATCAGGCCTTGACTGACTGCTATGGAGTCTTGTATGGCATCTGGTTAAAAAAAAGTTCCTAGTAATCTTTCAAATACTCTCTGCAGGAGTCTCAATGAACTCAGCGAAAGGTGGATCAACAGAATCCAATCTTCTTCAAAATGTAAACATGTAACAGAGTAAGGGAAACAAAGCCTGAACCACAATTTTAGTGGGGCATGGAAAAGGGTCCTAGGAATAGTTAAGAACTTATTATTTCTCATATAGTTATTACTGTTTACAGACTTGTTACTTTCACCATACTCTGAAGCCTACAGGTGAGAAATCCTGGGCCTGATTATAATAGCTGGCATACAAATCCTTACTGAAATCACAATCTGTTACGGTTTTGAAAGTACTCTATGTTGTTTCTAAACTAGCAGGTGAAATATCTTTGCTGTCATCTAGAAACATTTTTCCTTGATTCAAGTCTACTAAGATTAATAATCCTCTAAAACTAAACAAATGTTTTCTGAACCTAAGGTTTGAGAATAAAACAGCCTAGAGCTGCTTTTATGTTTTAAGCCTAATTTTAAGCCAGATATCATCTGCTTTAAAGACCATCAACATTCAATACAGAAGAAAACTACCACTGGTTAGGAGGCTGGCTTAAAGAATACAGACAACAGTCCAATTTCTGTTATACTGTATGTTACCAACAGACAAGAATTATTCATAGCATACACAATGGTTAAATTATGAGCCAAATAAAAAGGACAAACTGTAAAGTATTATCAAAACTGTGTTTTATTTTCAATACAAGATAAATACCATGCTTGTTACTAATGCAGTTTAGGGCCAACAATGGCCATATAGCAAACTGCTGAACAGTCACCTAAATGCTAAAGAAAGAAAAGACAAAGTAAACATTAAACACAAAATTGCAATTACAAACATTTTAATAAAATGGAATGAGCTTTTTAATAGAAGCTAATATGGAAGTCTAGTTCTCATGGACACCAAAAAGATGTCTATTTGATCAAATATCACCTTACCTTTTGCACAGAAATCTTATTGTGAAGTCACCAGAGTCAATAGCTAAAATTTTAAGACTTTCTTTGGCCTTCTGGTATTAGACAAATTATTTACAAACCGTGATTTAGTTAATTCATGGATACTGATAATATGATACAATTTTTTTGTTAAGGGCTTTCCATTAAAAATTGTAAAACAACTTTGTAAGGCTGTACAAGGCTGTAAACTACTTTGCTAATATACCATGGGATGAAGAGGAATAAGAGTAAGAATAGACCTTTTTTTAAGGCTAAAGTCATCAATGTTATAGATGCATTCCTTAGAATACATTATGATTTACCCCAAGGATCCTTTCCCATTAAATACCACCTGAGTACTACAATTTTCAAAGTAAAAAAATAAACACGAATTCACCATTGTCTTTTAAAATAATTTAACTTACAGAATGTTGAAAAGTGTTATGAAGTAACAGTGTGACAAAAAGAAAACACCTTCAAAATGAAGTGTTTTTACTAAATGCAGGGTCTGTCCAATTATGAAATTAATGCAAAACATTTACACCCATGGCAGAATTTTAGGATGCTCGCACATGAAAAACTTTTTGTAGTATTTACTATCCGCTGATACCATTTCAGGATTTGTGTGACTTCAATTAAATGCTACCGAATATTTTAAGACTCCTATTACAATACGTTAATATAGCAGGAAGTCTTTAAAACATTAAAATCTGTCTATACCTAACCAAGTGTTTGTATGTCCCATACAAAAACCACAGTAGCTGCATACTCAGAGTGAATGCCAACAACCTGAAATTTTAAAGAAACATTGGTTAAGACAAACCTAAATCAATCTAAACTGGATACAATTGCTTGAATATTTGTAAAAATTCATATTGCTTCTTTCTAATGCCAAGAAAGAAGAATGTAAGAACTTCCTCCCAGAAGCCTAGACATTTTAACACATTTTCTATTTCAACTTACAAGGAAACTTTAAATCAGAATCTTTTGATTTCTCTAGTCAAAAATCTCACATTACAAACACAAGGAATGCTATATGTAAGGCCACATCTTAGGAAATTTATAATTTTTGGTTGAATATTTATTAAAAAATTAGTCTAAGGCTTCTAAGAGTCAAGTTGCTAAAAAAATGAAATAAATACTCCAGTGTTTAAACTGAAGGTTAATGTAAAAAAAACAACACACACACAGAGTAAGAACAGAAAAATAGAATGCTTTGCTACAAAAATCCCACTTAATATATTTTAGCACAAAAACATCTAATATGTACAATGGAGAAGCGTGCATTTAAGTACATACAACTGCTGGAAACATTTACAGACGGCTATGGGATGCAAATGAACTTAATGAATAAAATTTAAAAGGCAGTTATCTGTAAAACAGTAAGACTCTCAATACTGTATTCTCAGTAAAGAATCAGAACATAAACTTCCTCTTAAAATAACAGGCTGAAGCTTAAAACACAAAATTGAAGCCATCTTATAAAATACAGAAAATGCAATGATCATTCAGGTATGAAAACCAAAATGTTGAGAGCACTCCAACAGAAAGTCTCATAGTAGCATTTCATTGTATAAAACAGTATGTATTTAGGTTATTGGCACATTTAAATACATAAGGGAAAGAGAAAGTCTTTACCCTTCCAACAATTTTCCCCTTTCACTATAAAATGTTATACAACATTCATTAAAATCCCGTGTTTATTTTAAGAACTGACCTTAAACTAGTAAAAAACAAAGCAGTATTCTCCACAGGAGAATTAAATGAAAATAATACCTTAAGCTACAATCCATAAGTTATCTGTGAACTCCAAATTGTAGTTAACTGCTTAAAAATATTCTAGGTAAAGGGGCCATTAAATGGGCTAAACTATGATCAACAGCCACTGCAACTTACTCCAAATCTTGTCTATGAAAACTGACAAAATAAACACTTCCAAATTTACATTGGAATATCCTTTCCAAAACATATATCCTTTAGCTATAAGCAGCAAAATCAATTCAAAGTGTTGCTTCAGAAGCAATACCACAGAGGTGCTGCATCACTCATTCGAAACTACTGGCTGAAAGGAATGTGACCGCATAGCACTAATAAATGCCTATGGTTTACAGTTAAACTCAAATGTGTTTTCGTGTCCACTACAATTATTAGTAAAAAGAAATGAAAAAGTCTCTGAAACTCTCTTTCTCTTTTTTTTTTTGGTGTCTATGTAATGATTTATCTCTTTGGATTGTTTTTGTATGTTAAAAAAAAGAAAGAAAGAGTTTTCAAATAACATTAGCTCAAAAATGACAGAGGGATAAGAAGAATAAAACAAGGCTTGCAATTTTCACCTTTAGTGCTATACATTCATGTGTTATCAGGTAGAAGATGACCGTAAAAATTAATGGACAAACCAAAAAGGTATTTCCTTCTGACAACACTTAAAAATAACGGACTAGCAGCAAACAATTCTAGGACACTCACATTGTCTGCAACAAAAGTTATGTAATGAAATCAGCCACATAGGGAGAAGAGTGATATATAGAATGAGCAATTAAAGGGTTCCACTGATAAAAAACAAAAACAAAAAAAAACCCACGAAAAGATAAATGATTTAATTAGTACAAAATTTCCAGTTTCATCTCAAGTTCAAGCGGTTAGATTTTTAGAATTCCATTTTTAAAATGTCAGAAAGTATCTTATTTTCATGGACATTTACTTACCTTTTAAGCTTACTATTAACTAATTTCCCTTGTAATATATTTATGTCCATACTTCTTCACATTAGGACATTGTGATTAAAGTATAAGAAAGCTAACGAATGACAAAACACCTACATACAAAACAAGAAAACTATTTTGATTCAATTCTCAAATAATGTTAAAAAGGCAACTGCATTTTCAACAAGACAGAACACTTGAAAAATTTTTCTGAGAGCAAACAGTTCTGATAAACGCCAGTGATCCCATGCACAAATACTCTAATCACAAAATGTTTTAAAATAAAACTGGCAATAATAGGAATAACTTGAAATAGCTAATTTTGTAAGAACTAGTGTGATAGTGGACAAAACGGAAGGGAAGAACTGCACTGCAAATATCTGGAGGGCTTCTGTAAGTTGCAAATGACATAATATTCAGGGTAACTAAATACTTTTAAGCACTGCCCTAAAATTTGGCTGTATTTTTAAAAAATCAATGTGTATTATCAGATCACTCAAAAGATAATCAGATCAAAAACAAATTAAACTTGCCTAGGATTTCAACTCAAATTTTTGAAATAGTGATTCGGAATGACCTTCCTATAAAAGTATCTAATCAAGTTGTCACCCTGCCTATGCTAATTTTGTAATTAAGAACACATGCCAGCCAAGTGCTTTTAATGTGGGTCTATATGCAAGGCAGATTTGAAAAAAATCTTTGATTAAGTAACTCTAGCATGAATCAGAAGGTTGCATGAATACACGTAAGATTCCTTGAACTGGTGACAGGGTACACCTATTATCACCCATTACACATACAGGAGATTACAACTCAGTATTAGTAAGCATCACGGCCTTCCAAAATCTATAGTAACCAGAAAATAAAACTAATGCTCTCCTTACTCCCATTTGTCTGCTGCACGGCTGTATTTACACTGCCTATGGCTTCAAAAATAAACCATAAGCACTATTAATATAAAACAGCAAATAACTGCCGCATCCAATCAGAATTGTCAAAATATTTCTTCAATGCTAGCAGTTTACAATTAAGCGTTTCAGTACATCTGTGTTGTAATTAAGCTGCATTACTGTAGCAAATAACGTATGGGTTTTTACTAAAATGTTAAAACCACAAAATTTTTTTTGACCCCTAACACATTGACTGGATTGCTACGTCTGTGAAATTTTACAAGTTTACATACCATTCAGCAAAATCACAAGCTAACTAGGTAAAAACAGCTAGAAAAGCAGAATATAGAAATATTAAATATCCATGTAATCACCTATTCTAATATCAAAATCAAGGGCAAGAGACACTTAATTAGTATGTTTAATTCACTGAACGCAAGATTAGATTGGTGCATATCCAAAAACGCTATTGCAATGCTTTTTTAAAGGACAGTATAAATGTCATAGTAACATTATCTTTAGATATTGCTGAACACAAGACTTTCCCTGAGGTGTAAACATCAAATAACTTGAACAGCTTTACACATCAGCCCCATTAAACAGTTTATTACAACACTACATCTATTGTAATCAAAGTGGTGCTGTTTACAGACATTATCATATGAACATTTTTAACAAGAACAAACTACTATAAAAACAAGCATTTACTTGACGTTTTTTTTCCAATTGCTTGCACATTATAATGGCCAAATGTATATAACCAGTAATAAAGTTGCAAAAGCTATAACTTTTTAAATCACACAGGTTTCCTTCAAATAAAACAGTTAAGCAACATAAAAAATAAAAGTAGAGCTACTGGTTACCATTTATGCAGATTTGCTTTATTCAGATCTATTCCTGTTCATTTTATCCATGAATCCTTACAGGTTCAGTTCAATCACAAGAAGCAAACTGCTGGACAAGCGTCATTTTTCCCCCATGAAGACTGTTTTGTCTTGGAAGGTGTTCCTCTTCCTTCAGCTGTAATGTGTCAAAATTTGTGATGTAGATTTTGCTATTCCCCATAATACACAGAAAAACGCTGGCTTAACTATACATACACAACTCGTGCATCTACTTCACTGTTACGTATTCTAACACAATAAGCATTAACTGAAACAGTAGCTGCCTTTATGGTGGAGAAATGCTCCCAATTTATGTGCTGATTAAAACTGAGACATTCTGATTTCATGCTTCTTAGTTATTACTGCCTTATTAATTTAGTGACAAGCAAAAATGAAAATATAGCAGCTGCTGTTTCTGTGATGATGGAAACATAAGTCATTTTCTAAAGTATGCATACTACAAAGATAAATGGAAAAATGCTTGAATGATTTTAATGTAAATTTTTTCATTCACCCACATATCAATTCTAAAGAACTCATTAACAATTAAATGTGAACTGAATATAAAATGCAATTATTTTACAAATTAGTTGTATTTATTTGACAGCATACAGGAACTTCTGCAAATGTTATAAATCAAACTGTTTCATGTTACAAAATTTATAAATAAAATTTATATATAGCTCAGTATGCACATTTAAATAAATATGACATCCACATACAAATCTTCAGATGTAATACAAATTTAAAACATTTACTTTACTTTCACTCTATTCCATCTATAGTGAAATAACTAATGTGGTATATAAGCTAACCAAAAACAAGCTAAAAAAAAATCTACAATGATAAATTTCATTGAAAACTCACACAAAGAAAAAAAAATCAATTTGGTAAACTAAAATTTCAAGAATACAAAAATATGCAAACTTCAGGTAGAGGTTCACAAAAGAAACATTCAATTAACTTGCATGTAAGTCATCACTGAAACACCAGATAATTAAAATTTAAGTTCCAAGAACATAAGATGATGTAGTAAGAAGTAAAGGGCACAATATTTAGTGATATTCTTGCCATAAAATTGGAAAGTACTTTGCTTTGTAATTAAGAGTAATTAATATTCTGTCACCACTACAAATGTCATATTTTATGTCCTTTCCTCCCCAACTAGGCTGTAAGTGTCTTCAGAGCATCAATACACATATGCACTCACACTGCCTAGAGTAAAAACCTAAATTTTACAACTGCAAAAGAAAACAAAAAACAAAAACCCCAGATGTTTAATCCTGAACTTTCTCTTTTAAATAGTTTCTATTTCCCCGCATTTTAAAATGAGATACTTAAGCCATTTCTGTTACCTTTTGTTGTACTTTTATCTTATGTTGATGAAGCTTTAGGTGGAATTATTTCATGGGAAAAAAATCTAGAAAGGCAGCTTTCATAGGTTTTATTTTTGTTCTTCGCAATGTATTTTTAAAAACTGGTATTAAAGACAGATAAGGAATATGTTCTAACCAGAAAAGATGCTGGGAAATTAATAAATCTTACTTTAAAAAGTATGTTATCTCTCTAACCCTTTTGTTGTGATGCGAGAGAGAGATCGGTCATTAAAGAGGGAAAAATTAAAGTCACAGCGAACAAAAAATTCCCATTCCTTCCAAAAAACATGTGGCATACACTGCAACTTACTCTTATTCATCACTCCACAAAGGAGAATTTTACTACTATTTCTGCAGAGAATCCTGTTTGTGAAATTGTAACACACATCTTTTTGCAGGACAAATACACTCATCTTTTGCTTGAATATACTTCATATATCTTTACTATTAAAATTCTCTCATTTTCACCATACAGACATAAAATCTGGGGGTAGTCTGACAGTTTTTATTTCTCTTTCTAAACACTTTACATGTATCCATTTGGAAATACAAATTTTACAATCTCAAACGGAAGCAAATTTGAAGGCAATACAACCCATTTCCAATAATCCAATCCCACAGGATACTCTCAAATTTCTAGTTAGACATCTACATAAACAAAGATACCAAAAAAGCTTAAAAGTGACAAATACATTCAATGCTCATGTTTTCAGAATACCATTTAGTTGAATATGTTAATGTCAAAGTCACACAGTTTTAGCTATAATATAAAAGGAAGATCTATGTAGACACTTGTTAAAAAACTAAGACAAATGTAATCTACAGCTCTTCAATGAAGTCTCTAAAGTAAGCACTAAGTAAAATTTCAATACAGAGAAGCACCTGTATTTTGAGATAATGTAAGATCAAGCCAATACTAACAGCTCAAATTCTGAGCATTTCTGTTAAAACTTATCTAAGCAAATTTGTTAGCATCAGTATTTCTATGCTCATGGCCAATTCACCTTTTTAGTAAAATTCAAATATGTATCTGATATGGCTCTTTCACAGGCTTTCACATTAATAATCAATTAAAAGAAGTGAATATTGAATTGAAAAAAATTTCAATATACTTTTAGAGATGTGCTTCTATTAACTCAGTGAAACAAAATTCACGTTTCTCTTTTTTGAGAATTTCTCCTTAATGAGAGGAATGGGGATGGAGTGGGCAAAAGAAATAGAAGATTCTGAATATAAGTCAACTCTTATAAATTAAAATTCCTTTTTGCAGTGGCTAAAACATAGTACATGAAAATTCTGTTTATTATAGGTATTTACAAAACTTTCCTTCCTACCACAACATCTGGTAAATTTCCTTCTTTCTACCTGTGGTCACAGTACTTACCTTACCTCATTTTAACTAAAGTCTTTCATTATATTATAAAACAGATACAAGATTGTTGCTCTAGGGCAGTTCACTATAGAAATAAACCTCACCACAGTCAAGGAAAACTCATCTTTGTCCCCCAAATTTCACAAAAAGGACATTTCAAAATAAGCTACTTATGTGATTGAGAATTTCCTGTGAGGATTAGAACACCCTACCACAGAAGGCAAATTAGTAAATATGCATAGCATATATGACACACTTACCCCTTTTTGGTTATTAAGTTTTCTTTAAAACAATGCTAACTAAATATTCATTCAAAACATTACTTATTCAGAGTGATCTAATTTACAAACTAAAACAATGGTAGTAAATTTCACACTGAGATGAAGGTGAGAGCAAGGTGACTCACATTGGCACTGAATTTTCTTTTAACAGGGAACATTAATCATTTGTAAACAAAACCCATTCTTAAACCACAGTGAGCAAAAAACACACTATACATCTATTCTCAGGATTACTTCCTACCCTCCTGCCACTTCAGTTAAGATAGCTGTGTAATAAGGTTTTATAAATATTAAAAGAAAACCTGGAGCAAAAGAAGTGAAAACTAGCAAATCCAGATGAAGCACAGCAGTTAGGACATATGGTAGAACACAAACACACACAAGGCTGGATAATATTAGGCAGATCTCAGATGACCTAAGAGTTGCAGAAATAATTTTTAAGTATCATCACCACCAGTATCATTCATTGGATGGTTAAGAGAACTTAATTTTCACATTGGCCTCAAAGTAACACTAAATCTTAAGAAGCTGAAACACATATAAAAAAACCTTTTTTTATTCTTTTGGCTTTGTTTTTCCTAAATTAATGAAAAACTATAAACTAAGTAAAGAATGCAAACCACCCTAAATCTTGCGCAATAACAACACAACCTGAGATTATGGTATCTATGATTAAGTCTTACAACGAAGTGTAGTTATTTAATCCATTTTCCACACAAGATGCTTAAAATTTTATCAAAAAAAATGGACAATGATTTGAAAATATTAAAACCTCTTTTCAGGGAGAGAAAAAGCATGAATAAAGAGTATATTAAAAAATAATTTGGATTCATTATTTTTTGTACACACACACAAAAAAACCTGAATCATTAACAGAAATTTGCTGTGTGGCATTGTTCCAAACAATAAGAGGAATGCAATCTAAAAGAAAAGAACTGTGAAAATTATTTTTGTAAAAAGTGTACAATTTTAAAACACTGAACTACTCTTGTTTTGCTCAGAGTGGTCTGAGAATAGAGGCAGAAATTACAGAATATGAAATACAAGGTATTTACATATTGAAAATTTACAATACTGATATTCCCATTAAAATATTACCTATTTGAACTTGATACTGAATGCTTTTAGAAAAATTAATACATATTTTAAATGAGAGAATGCAATTAACATTACCAACAGTTCAAACACAAAAAAAATTAAGATGGGACAGACATTAACAGCTTGCCAACATCATTAAGTTTCCAGTTAAGAACTTGCCCTTTTAGCCATTCATCATTTTAATAATAAATTACATTATTGTTTTATTTATATACACGCTTACTGACATTCAAGTTAGCTTCCCAGTTACTTGTACTCCATTTAGTCCATTTAAGATTTACATGAAAGCTCAAAAGGACTCATATTTAAAAACTTCTAAAAAGGTCAACAGACCCTATTATGATAATAATTAAATGTGCAGATAGTTTTCTTATTTGTTTAGAAGTTTTCACTTGAAAATATTTAATCCTAGTCCCAACCCTGTAAATTCACATCTACATTTGCAATAAATATTGTTTGGTATAGCAAAGGTACAATATTCCAGGATAACAGAATTTTTTGCCCTAGAAATGCTTATGTAAAATTTTGCTTGGATGAAGGCACATAACAATATTACAACTCAATTTTGATTAATGTACAAACAAAACATGGGAATTCTGATATGGTACACATCAGTGATTAAGAAAAAATGTCAACCATAGTTTTCAAGTTAGGAATTCATAGTTAATGTCTGAATGTAATGAAACTCAAGCCATGATATAGTTAGGTGTACCCATTACTAGAATGTAATGTTAGTTAATTCAAAGTATTAAAATGAACAGTGGACTTTTCAAGGAGTTTACCTGGCTGACTATGCTAGTTTAGCTGAAACCAGGAAGAAAAATCATTAACGTTGGGTATAATCTGGTTCAGAAGCTCCTTGATGGGCACATCCAATAGTGGAGATGTTTAAAAATGTATGGAAGTTTCATTATCATGCCCTCAATAATTAGAAGCTTGCTGATACCTGGCAAAGTCTAAATAAAGATATAACTCATACACCTGTACCTTACTATAAATGAAATGGCTGATACAGCTAAGCATTTCAAGTAAGTTGGCTAAAATTCACCTTAAGCAACTGATGGATACTGAGAATTTTTTCCTAAAATGGGATTAAGATTTATTCAACCCAAAGGGGAAAAAGCTCTATCTTTAAAATTTAGTGTTTATATGTTTAGTGTTTACATGACAGAACATTTAATTAATCCTTACATCCAAAAGCAGTATTAATTTCAATGAGCTCAGTTTTAAAGTGAGAGATGTTTTGCTTCATACTAAATGTTTTGGGATTTACATTAAGTTCTATAATACAATACATGGAAAACTATTTTAAAATTCAAGTTTTGATAAATATTTAAAATGCATGTTCAAAATGCTAGGGAAGTATTAAAAATGGCTTTTCACTTCAAATAGCCCATAAAACTGTGAATAAAGTAATAGCTAATGTACTATAAAAATAAGATTTACATGTTTATTTTATAAATAGTATTATTCAAAAAGGATCTCATTTGCTAAGATGTATCTCTTACAGTTAAAGAAACTGCTATTCTGCCACAAAATTACATATACTTGATAGTCTTTGCTTTTGCCCATAACAACTTAAATACTAACAATTACTGTGACTAAATTCAGGGTTTCCCATGATTATGGAAAATAATTATGTAAAATGTAGTTACCTGTAAGGGATCTGTTTAAGCCTAATTTAATTTGGATATACCACCAACATATAAAGAAAAATTATTTGTTTACAGAATATCCTTTGTGTCACATGCACAAGCCTCACAGTGCCCTCCCCCTACTTTTCACATGAATAAATGCTGTTCACAAATATAAAAATAAAAACACGTGAAAATGAAGTATAAACAGACAAATTCCCGCTTTATGAAAAATGTACACAAGAAATAGTTTTAAAATACAGAAAAAAAGACACATGATTATGGTTTATGAATGAAACATCAAAGAAAATTATTTCAAGGTTATTCTAACCTGGGATGCATGATTTGATACAACTTAAAATTCTTAGATATGGAGTACCCTGAATCCATTTTAATTAAGTTTCATATCTTCTTTGCAAATTAAAGGATATGTTTTCTTTTATTTTAAAACAAAAACCAGATGCCAAGAAAAGTATCTTTTCTAAAGAGTAGTTTTTTAAGTACAAAAGCTCTTTCAATGCTGAGAAACCATCCTCCTGTATTATAAGCTATTATAGTATTAGATTGTCTTAAAAATTTTAGGGAGTCAGTTCAAGGAGGGAAACTTTCAATTTACTTTTACAAGTCCAAGCACTATACATACATATGTGTGTGTGTGTGTGTGTTATGAATTAACTTCCCGTATTTTGTATTTCAAATCACATGCAAACTATCTGTATAATTAAGACAATTCCAATTTTCAGATTTTAGAAGTAGACATGAGTCCTCTTGATTGTTTTCTTGCTTTCTAAAGACCATCAACAATCTTAGTTTTAACTCAGCAATACAATATTCAAGGATAAAAGGTCAAATTTTTTTTTTTACCTGGCATTACTCACCTGTCTTTTGTCTCAGATGTTTCCAGAAGATTAAATTCAGAACAAGTAGTTGGACCACTTAAAATGTAGGTATATACTGTATAAACAATAGCCTTGGAGTTATAATTACTGTTAATAACACATATGCTAAATATAACAGGAACAAGGAATACCCACCTTCTTCTAACGATGACGATACTCGCGCTCTCGGTCCCGTTCTCGGTCCCGATCTCGGTCCCGGTCCCGATGTCTCTCTCGTTCTCTGCTTCTCTCTCTATAATAATCATCATGACGATCTCTACTACGGGATTTATGACGCCGACTCTTTTCTCGTGATCTACTATGGTCCCTCTCTCTTGATCGTTCACGTCTTCTAAAAGAAATTACTGGATTAATGCTCTCTGTAAATTAACAGCAGTGGTTAAAAGTACCCAAGGCAAAAAATTCTTCACAAACCTAGTTTAGACTTAGGATATCCTGAACTACCAATAACGATTTACCAACACACCTATAAGCTTGAACTAGAAATTCCATTTTTAAAAATAGTCACATACCTCCCCCCCGCAAAAAAAAAAAAAATTTACCCCTAAACGAAGAACCAGACACACAGGGGCAATACATCTTATCATCTGTAACACGTAACAGCCTAAACCAGACACATAGTAACTGAACAAAAAACAGAAAGATAAAGGAGAAAAAGTTTCAAAAACATGTTGTTTCAAACTAAAGATTATACAGAAGGTAGTTTCTTAGACATAAAAGTCATGAAATTATGAAACTTAAATACATAAAAATTACCATCAAGAGGTGACCTAAGCCTATCAATTTTATAATTGATAAACATATCAATTTTACATTTATAACTATCCCAAATATGATTGTTCATGAGTCCCACTCCACTAAGAAACTTTCTTATATATGTTTGCTGCAGGGGGTGTGTGGTGGAGACCTGGGGGGCATGGTGGGAAGCAGAGTTCAAAACTTAGTTCAAAAGTTATGACTTTGAACTCACAAGTTCAAAACTTATGACCACCAGAAAACACTGGGATATAATTCACATTGTTACTCAATAAAAAGAATTATTTCATGAGCTGCCTTCAAAAATAAAACAAGGGCACCTGGGTGGCTCAGTCAGTTAAGTGTCTGCCTTTGGCTCAGGTCATGATCCCAGGGTCCTAAGTCCCACATCAAGCTCCTGCTCAGCGGGGAGTCTGCTTCTCTCTCTCCCTGCCTCTCCTCCTGCTTGTGCACACGCTCTCCATCAAATAAATAAAATCTTTAAAAACAAAACAAAAAAACCCCCAAACCAAACAAAAACAAAAACCAGGTAATTTAACTGAAATATATTGCTTAAAATACTTTTAGAAATTCTTCTAAATTTTTCACAATTCTGGACTTTAAGCTCTATTACAAAGCTATAATCATCAAGACAGTATGGGTACTGGCACAAAAACAGACACAAAGATCAATGGAACAGAATAGAAAACCTGGAAACGGACCCTCAACTCTAAGACCAACTAATATTTGACAGCAGGAAAGAATATCCAGTGGAAAAAAATCTCTTCAACAAATGGTGTTGGGAAAACTGGACAACCACATGCACAAGAATGAAACAGGACCACCCCCTTCGTAAAAAGCTTTTCTTTATTTAAGAGAGAGACAGCGACATGCACAAAAGCATGACAGAGAGGCAGAGACAGAGGGAGAAGCAGACACCCTAGACACCCTGCTAAGCAGGGAGCCCAATGCAGGACTCAGTCCCAATACCCAGAGATTATGACCCGAGCATAAGGCAGCTGCTTAACCAACTGGGCCACCCAGGCACCCCTGAAACTGGACCATTTCCTTGCACCATACACAAAAACAGATTGGATTGAAGACCTAAATGTGATACAAGAATCCATCAAAATCCTAGAGGAGAACACAGGTAGCCACCTCTTCCACCCTGACTGCAGCAACTTCTTACTAGACACATCTCCAAAGGCAAGGGAAACAAAGGCAAAAATGAACTACTGGGGCTTCATCAAAATAAAAAGCTTTTGCACAGCAAAGGAAACAGCTGACAAAACCAAAAGACAACCGACAGAATGGGAGAAAATATTTGCAAATGTCTTATCAGATAAAGGGCTAATATCCAAAAATCTATAAAGACCTTATCAAACTCAACACCCAAAGAATAATCCAATCAAGAAATGGGCAGAAGACATGAACATTTCTCCAAAGAAGACATCAAAATGGCCAACAGACACATGAAAAAGTGCTCAACATCCCTCAGCATCAGGGAAATACAAATTAAAACCACAATGAGATACCACCTCACACCGGTGAGAATGGCTAAAATTAACAAGTCAGGAAAACGACAGATGCTGGCGAGGATGCGGAGAAAGGGGAACCCTCCTACACTGTTGGTGGGAATGCAAGCTGGTGCAGCCACTCTAGAAAACAGTATGGAGGTTCCCCAAAAAGTTGAAAATAGAGCTACCCTATGACCCAGCAATTGCACTACTGGGTATTTATCCCAAAATACAAATGTAGTGATCTGAAGGGGCACATGCACCCCAATGTTTATAGGAGCAATGTCCACAATAGCCAAACTATGGAAAGAGCCCAGATGTCCATCGACAGATGACTGGATAAAGGTGTTTGTGTGTGTGTGTGTGTAATGGAATATTACAAAGCCATCAAAAAACGAAATCCTGCCATTGCAATTACCTGGATGGAACTAGAGGGGCTTATGCTAAGCGAAATAAGTCAGTAAGAGAAAGACAACTATCATATAATCTCACTGATATGTGGAATTTAAGAAATAAGGCAGAGGATCATAAGGAAAAAAAGGAAAAAAATGAAACAAGACAAAACCAGAGAGGCAGACAACCATAAGACTTTTAATCATAGGAGACAAACTGAGGGTTGCTGGAGGGGAAAGAGGTGGAGGGACAGGGTCACTAGGTGATGGATATTAAGGAGAGCAAGTGATATAATGAGCACCAGGTAGTATATGACTGATAAATCACAGGTCTGTACCTCTGAAACCAATACATTATACATTAATTAATTGAATTTAAATTTTAAAAATGGTAAAAAAAAAAAAAAGAAAGAAAGAAAGAAAGAAAGAAAGAAAGAAAGAAAGAAAGAAAGAAATCCTGCTAAATTCTGGAATTCACAATAGGGAAGTTAACAACTGCCTGTAAGCTGAAATACCTAGAAATTCTTACTTAGTAGGGCTTAAAAAATTTAAAAGAAGACTATGTAAGGTATGGTCTTCAGCTATGACAAATTTGTTCAGATACAAAAATCCTTACTTACACTGGGTCAGAAAGGTACTAATTAGAAAGCTGAGGACCATGACAAAGACAGGGTCCTTTCCCTTAACTTAATTAAGATTCTAACACCAGATAAAGTATACTGTAGATAGATCTATGAATATCATATACAGATTAAAGATCTACTTTTCAAAATATGTAAAATTTCAAAGTTAGCTATAATACTAAAAAAAGGAACTACTTAATTAGAAAACTAAGAATAGACATTAACTTCCTTGTTCTAAATATTTATTTAGCACCTGTTCTGTACCAAACACTGTTTAGTCATTAGAAATACTGCAATGAACAGGACAGGTAAGGCCTCTTCCATCTTCCAACATGTATGTATTCTAGTGAAAAGAAATGTGCAGTAACAATAAAGAATAGGGGCAGCTGGGTGGCTCAGTGAATTAAGGGTCCAACTCTTGGTTTTGGCTCAGGTTGTGATCTCAGGGTTATTAGAATGAGCCCCATGTCAGGTTCTGTGCTCAACACAGAGCCTGCCTGGGATTCTTTCCCTTTTCTTCTTCCTCCCCCTCAAATAAACAAACAAATAAATAAATGAATAAATAAAATCTTTTTTAAAAAAGACTCCAGTAAGTACTGTGACTACGGTAAATACTATGATAGAAATAAAAAGAACATGACATAATAACCTGGGAGAAGACTTCTTCTAGAAGTTAGATTGAGTTAAAGCATAGATAATAAGAAGTGAGCTATGTGAAGAGCCAGGGAAAAGGGTTCCCAGCAGAAGGAATATCAGGTATAAAGACACTGAAGTATTTAAGTATTAATGGATCAAAAGGAAGAGAAGAGACACCACCACCATGACTAGAGAATAGTGGGTAAGGGGTGAGGTACACAATGAGGCTAAAAAGACAGGCAGGTATCACACACTGCCTCAATGTTTAGAGTCTTATTCTAAGAATAACCGGAAACCTTTGAAGGGCTTTAAAAACAAGCAAACACCTTACATTTGATTCAATATAAGAAGAAAAAAAAATCAATAATAGCTATTGCATAAACAGTAATAAGTAAAATCAAAGTCCTATGTTAAAGTCCCAAACACATTTTTTTTTTTTTTTGTAAAATAACAGTTTTAAATAGACATGAGACAGGAAAGTTTTACCTTGATCCAGAACCATAAGACTTGGATTCAATTCCATGAAGGCAATCTTGCAAAGAGCTAATAAGAACTTTGCAACGATCATCAGCAGATACTTTGGATTGTTTAATTAAAGAAATTGCAGTTACCAATGTCTCAATAGCACTCCCATAATCACCTAAGAGGGAAAGGAGAGACTGAAATCAAAGAAATTGTTTCCAAAATACCATCTAACCATTTGGAGTAAGAGTAATAAATCATTTTATAAAAGAACAAAATAACTGCAGAAGATGTCTTAATTTTTTTAGTGTTTCACCATTTGGAAAAACGTTTTATGTGCATGAAATTAGCACAATTTGTTATTATTATTGCTGTGTAAAGCAGGTTATTAATTTGTAAATATGAGAGTCAAATTTAAGCCATTAAATGTAAAGACTAAAATTTAAATCCATACCTAAAAATTTTAAATTATGGATTTTTTCCATTACTTTGACACATAGCTCCCTTCAATGTCTTTTAAATAAACACAGATATGATTTGGGAATATGAATATAAATACTAAACACAAATGACCAATCTTCAAGATTGCACATAGTTTTAGGCCATTCCTGATAACATAAATAAGAAATATTAATACAGAAATACACAAACCAGCACTGGCATCAGACACAGCTCTTGAAATAGCACTGCTTGAGATTGCCCTATTTCTATTCATGATTTCTTCAAACTCAGCTTCACTCAATGGCGTTCTTGCAGTATCCATTTCCCTGTAAAATAAATATAAACCTTAAATTGCACTCAACAAATTTTCCAAGTTAGTCAGAATATTAAACAACTCATACTAGTTGCTTTTGACAAATGCCTCAGAGCTAGCAGTTATTTTTCCCGAGGGAAGCACACTATTTATCCTACAAAGAGAGTAAGTCTAAGCAAAATTCTCTTACTCCACTATCTTTCAGCTGAAATAAAGTAGCAACTTAGAAACTTTGCCTTTTGGAGGCCAGAGATAATGTATTTACATATCTACAATAAAATATTTTTCAGAGTCATACAAAAAGAAGACACAATAAATTGTTCTGATGAATATATATATAGCATAAAATAGTTATATATTATCATTATCTTCTATTTATATATATTTTTAAATGGTGACAACAAAAAATACAGGCCTACACAATTAAGGAGTTTGGTTACATTTATGTTTGGATCCTCTAGGCACAGGGCCCAACTTACAACAGAAGGATAACAAATCTGATTAATGAATAGAAATTCAGATGTGGACAAGATCTTAGACCATCTTGTTTACCACTGAATCCCTGGAAGAGTATCAGGCAAATAAAAGATAGTAAGTGTAAACTGTTGAAAAAAATGGATTAAGTGCCAAAATTTTCTAAAGCTACTTGACAACTTTAAAACTACATGTAAATTATGTGTCAACTATATTTCAATTAAAAAAAAAAACCTGTACATGTACAGTACAGGAAAAGGAAAGTCCTGCCATCTGAGTTACCAGTTACTAAGTAGGACACTGAGTTGAGGGACACACTAGTAGTTCATTCCAATGAAAGGAGGAAACAGTTAATCTAACTTTTTGCATGCTTTTAAAATATTACTGTTATTACCCAAACTTTATAAACATCCTGAGCAAGTTACAAGTTGTTCAAAATATAGGTGTAATTTCAACTAAATGCCACGACTTGCGCCAATTCTATCCCTCTTAAAAATAAAATCCCATATTAAAATAATGAGTTTTCTCTAATTTTTGATAAAAAATTAGTCATTAATAACCATCCCCACCATTCTTGAAAACCTAATACTGCAGAAATTCTGTTATGTTAGGAAAAGGATATGAAACTCAAATTTTAAACAGTCAAACCAAGTCATGTAACCCACTCTTATATTCTAATTGTGAACATTTAATATGAATTCACTCACTGGAATTAAAGTGAACAGAAGTTATATACTAGTTCAACAGTTCTAACAGTTTTCTAAAGAAAACAGCATTTTAAATAAAAGATTTATTTATCTGAGAGAGAGAGAGCACAAGTGGGTGGGGGTGGGTCAGACAGAGGAGAAGCAGACTCCCCACTGAGCAGAGAGCTCAACTTCAAACTCGAACTCAGAACCCTGAGATCATGACCCGAGCCAAACGCAGACACCTAACCAACTGAGCCACCCAGCTGCCCCAAAACAGCATTGTTGACAGTCAAATAGATACAACCTCTAAAAAAAGATAATGGTCAATGAGTTTTGCTTACAATATCAAAGTTATTGCCACGTGTCTGTGTAACTGCATGGAATTAGGCAGAACCCCAAATCCATTCTTTCAGGATGTTATCAGACAAAATGAAATACAAAGTAGTTTAACAGTGATAGTTTAAAAATATAAGCTCAGAAGAAATTAAAGGGGCAAATTCAAATAGTTCTTGGAGAGTAGAAACCTAGCTCTCTAATTATGTTTTGAATATGGACAGTTTTTAAATGACTTTCAAAAGGCGCTAAGAGATCACTTACTTCAATAGTGATTTCCACTGAGCTCTTCTTCAAGCATCACCATTACTTATTTCCATAAAAACTTTTTTACAAACCCAAATATACTTGTAAAGCACTGAATATTTCCATTTTAATTAAAAGTTGGTAATTTGCTACTCAGGACTCCTGATCAGCATGAGCTAATCAATAGTACTTATATAACAAACTGATCTAATTCCTAAAATGAAGAAACTTTAGTGCTCTGTGTAGTATCCCCAATGGCAAACTGAGATTCATTTTACCATCTTGTAAGTAGTTTAAGGATCCCATTTCTCACTTAAATTATCTTTATTAACCTCTTTTAACTTAAAAAATAATGAAAATGAATCTCCAGAATTTAGTGACTTGCTCTAAATCATGCAGCTTTATCAAGTGGCAGAAGTGGATTACTCCCAAAGCTGTTTTGTATGTCTTTCACCATATGATATTGCCTCTTCTAATGAGAGAATATAATACAAAATATTAAATATCTGGGGAAAATGCCATAATTTAAAAAAATAAACAAAAACCTTGGTGATGAGAGTGTGGAGTATCTTCCATCAAACAAATACACCAAGTCTACTGTCATAGATACATATAACTTACCTTCCAGGAGGCCCATAGTCACCCCTATCATATGGTGGGGGTCGGCCATATGGATCTGTTGGTGGTGGACCCCGGCTATCTGATGTAGGCATGCCGCTGTTAGTTGGTGGAGGAAAGAAAGCTGGATTCACATGTGGAGCTGGTGGTGGGGCACCTGGAGGTGGTCCAGGAAGATGCGGAGGAGGAGCAAGTGTAAGGGGTGGCCCAAGAGGGCCAGGTGGGCGAGGTGGAAAAGGGCCTGGAGGTGGAGGTGGTCCCTGCTGTGGAGGTGGTGGACCAGGAGGGGGGCCGTAGCCTGGAACTGGAGGTGGAGGGCCAGGAGGAAGCGGACCCAATGGAGGCTGCCCAAAAGGTTGTCCAGGAAAAAGAACTGGTGGTGGAGGGCGATCTCCTCGATTAGGAGGCCCAGCTAAAGGAGGAGGCAGAACCTGACCAGGAGGTGGAGGACCCGGTGGACCAGGTGGGCCTGGAGGACCTAAGGGTGGACGTGGTGGAGTCTGTCCAGCTATAGAATAAAGGAGAGAAGAGAGGAGAGGAGATAGGAGAGAGAGAGAGAGAGAGAGAGAAAAGAACACTTCAATAAGGTATTGTAACCTTTATGCCAAGAATATACTTTTAAAGCACAACTCATAGACCAAGATTCTTTCTCTTTAAATGAAACCCATATGGTAAATGCTACACTAACAACTATAGAAGTGCGGTATATCTTTACAAATTTAACTAGTTCAATTTATGCTTAAGAAAAATTATTGAAACAAAAAACGTTAATAAAGAAGATTACAATGCTTAGAGATAGTTTCCATCTTTCAGCGTACACACATTTCTTACAGTGAAATCACCCACCTTATATTCTACTCTGATGCCAAGCTAGAAAGTGAAACAAGGAAAAATGGTCTTGAAAGGATTTTTTAAGAGGTAAGAAAATAAGACGGATGTAAATATTCTATATATAAGTCAAGCAAGTTTGGAGAAAAATAAAGACCTTTTAGGCCAAAAATGGGTATTTCCTCTATGCTGTGCCCCATATGCCATGGAATCCTAGTTTCCAGGAACAAAGGCCGAGTTCCTTTAACAAGATGCTTGATCAAATTTCCTGGATTCCAAAAATAGCATAACAAGGAGAGTAAGTCACATTAATAATGCATTACTTGAAAAAGAGAGAAAAGGAAAAGAGGTATTAAGGTAGACACATTTTATCCATGGTAATTTAAGAAAAATTTTACCTGGAAAAGGTGGGGGTGGCCCTCCTGGTCCTGCTGGTCCAGGAAATCTGTCCCCACCGGGAACAGCCCCTGGAAAACGGCCCCGTCCTCTACCACCTTGTGGAAATGCTGCACGTGAACTGCCTCCTGGAGGACCAGCTTTACCTTCCCCAGACATTTGTCCTGATTGTGTAGCTGCAAATATCCAAATACTCATAAATAGCATTTATTAAAATAGTCCTCTGAAATGTAACCACTGCTATTAGAAACAACTCTATTTCAAAGTTCACGTATGCTATAGGCTAACTTGCGGATGTCTTGGGCCTGTCCACACTACATGAGGAAATACTGGTTAGAAAACATTCACATCGAGTCTCAAAGTATCCAGACTTAAATGTGTTTCCAGTAAGTAAATATGGGTTAATTTCAAAATACCAGTACTCTACAGCAGCCAAGACTAAAATTATCCCAAAAGAAATCTGAATTTCAGGAAGCATAGATTATTTTTTATCCTATTCTTCAGTTAAGTCTTAAGTGCTAAGGCATTAAAAGAAAAACCACCACCACTTGAATTTCTGTTAACTGCATGATCATCCACTAGATCTCTTTAAGTGACAGCATTCATTAAGTGTGTAAAGGCAAATCTTTCCTGTATTCACTTAACCAAGTGAGGGAAGGTCTTGGTGCTAAGCAGAAAATCAACAAATATTTTCTGATTACCAGTAGCTTCTTCCCCACCACAACACATATCCACGTAAGTTCCCTTCAATCTAAGGATTAGAATGTAGTTTCTTTCTCTAGGATGAGAATGACAGGACAAGAATGGAAAGGCTATAGAACCTGCACACTGTTGTAGAATACTGGGTCTGAGACATATAGTTTTCAGTACACAGGACCATAGTCATAAACCAGACTTAAAACCAAAGGATGGGCTTTCTAAGATGGATTCTCCAATGAAGTATTAAGATGACTTCTCTAGTGTAGTATCTAACAAATACTAGCAACATTGGTTAAAATGCACATCTTTGAATAAAGGCCTGTGAGGGATTGCTTACTTTTCCTGGACTGCATTTCAAATTGACTCAGGAACTGTTTATTGCATGGAGTTACAACAGGATTCTGACCATGAAGTTCTCTCTTAGGCAACAGATCCATTAACTTTTTTGAGGATGCTTCAGATCCAACACCAACAAGGGCAAACCTAAAAGATGTTTAAAGGAGTGAGAGTAGGTGGGGAGAGATTAACAAAACTACTGTTAAGGAAATGATGTGCATTTACCTTTATCTAAGAAAAATGAAAATATTTCTTAAAAATATGCAAGCTCACACTTGCATCTTTAACTTTTTCAAAATATTAACATACTATATACCTCACTCATTTAAAAAGTGTACAATCCAGTGGGTTGTTTCCCCCCCCCATATATTCAGAGTTTTACAACCATTACCACAAGCAATTTTAGAGCATTTTCAATATCTCAAAATCAAACTCCATAATCATTAGCTGTCACTCCATTTCCTTCCATCCCCCAACCCTAGGAAACCACTAATTCACTTTGTGTCTCTATGAATTTGCCTATTCTGGACATTTCATATATATGAAATTATACATATATATTTCATATATATGAAATTATATGTGGTCCTTTGTGATTAGCTTCTTTCACTTAGCATAATGTCTTCAAGGGTTATGCATGCTATAGCATGGCTCATTACTTAATGTCTTTTTATAGCTGAGGAGTATTTCATATGGATATAGCACATTTAAAAAAAAGATCCCATCAGTTGACAGACATTTGGGTTGTTTCCATTTCTTGGTTATTATGAATAATGCCACTGTGAAAAGACGCCCAACATCACTAACTATCAGGGCAATGTAAATCAAAACCACAATGAGATGCTGTTTCATATCCACTAGGATGGCTATAATCAAAAAGATAAAAAGTGCTGATGAGGATGTGGAGAAATTTAAAACTTCATACACTACTGACAGGCATGTAAAATGGTATAGTTACTTTCATAAATCATGTGGCAATTCCTTCAAAGGTTAAATACAGAGTTAATATATAGTCCAATAATTCCACTATTGAGTATATATAAACACACACACCTAACAGAACTGAATATGTGTTCATACAAAACTGGTAAAAGAATATTCATAGGGCATTACTGACAATAGCAAAAGTAGAAACAACCCTAATGTCTATCAAATGATGGATGGAATAAATAAAGATGTAGTATATCCGTATGGTATTCAGCCATAAAAAGAATACGGATATATTCTACAACATGGCTGAATCTTGAAAACATATGCTAAGTAAAAGTCAGTCACGAAGGACCACATACTACGATTCTATTTATATGAAATGTTTAGAATAAGAAAACCATAGAAATAAACTGTTAATGGGTACACGATTTCTTCTGGGGATGATGAAATGTTCCGCAATTAGACAGTGATAATAAATATACTAAAAACCATCAGACTGAACATTTTATTTTTTATCTATTTTTTTAAAAGATTTTTATTTATTGGTCAGAGAGAGGGGGAGAAAGTGTGTGCACGTACAAGCAGGGGGAGCAGCAGGCATAGGGAGAAGCAGGATCCCCACTGAGCAAGCACCTCTATGTAGGACTCAATCCTCGGACCCTGGGATCATGACCTGAGCTGAAGGCAGACACTTAACTGAGCCAACAAAGCGTCTCAGACTGAACATTTTTAAAAGGTAAATTTTATGGATGTGAATTATATCTCAATTAAGAAAAATAAATTTAAAAAAGAAAAAAAAGAGAAAAAAAAAAACCCAAATGGCTACCAATTTCATACAGTTATAGGATACTCTAAATTATTCTCAGAAGGGCTCTTAGGAGCTCTTCCTAATGTTCAAAATGGCCCTTTAACTAGATCCCTTATTCTAGTTGACAAATTCTACTGTGTGAATCAAGATTATCTTGGGTCACAACACTCAGAAACAATTTAATGAATTCATTAATTTAATAAACATTTATAGAACACCACCACCTATATCCCAGACCCAATCCAGGGCTAGGGAACAAGAAGTGATCAAAACAAAACCCTTCCTCTCATAGACGTTACGATCTAATGGGAGACAAGACCAATTAGGAAAATACACTATAATAAAGAAAAAACAAAACAGAGTGAAAGGAGCAGAAAGTAGTATTTTGCATAGAATGATGAGGAAAGAGAACTCTGTCAACAGAGGCCTGAATGAAGTGAAAGAGAGCCATGTGGATATTTGGGGGTAAAACCAACCAAGAATAAGATATTATTGGTATAAAAATCCTACGTAGGAATATCTGAAGAACAGCAGAGATAAATGTGGCTGAAACAGCATAAAGGCGGCAAAGAATGGTGTAGGATCTAAGGTCAGACATGTGAACAGATCACACAGTGCCTTTCTAGGGCACAGTTAAGATTCTGTCTTTTACTCTATGAGAGGGGACCATTAGAAGAAGATCTGAGCAGACAAATATTGATGTCACTTTTTTCCAGTGTTTACATTGTGCAGTAACATAAGCTGCAGGGGATTTAGGGTGAAAGCAAGAACATCAGGCTATTACAAAAGTTCAGTAAGAGATAATAGTGGGTCAGGACCAGGTAATAGAAGTGAAGTTCGTAAGAAGTGCTTGGATACCCCATATATTTACAAAATATTTTTAATGTAAACTGATACTCTGAACATAAAGCAGACTAAGGCATATTCCTTATTATTTTGCATCTAGCAATTTATCTTAAAATAATCCAAAATCTGCTCCTAAAAGTTTATATATAGTGATGCCTCTGTAGTATTATTTATAGTAAGCCTGAAAACCCAAATAACCAAAAATAAGAATGGTAAAATAAATTACTGTAGCACACAAGGTATGATGGAAAGAATTAAGACATTAGCGATGAAGTGAATTTATGGATAAATATGTTTTATTCATGTTATGAAACATGTGAATTATAATCCTGTTCTTTTAATTTTTTTTGCACTAAATATACGCTATGAGCACTAGGGAAAAACCTGCAAGTATATTCACTAAAATCTTAAGAGTGATCATGTATGGATGGTGACCTTGTGGCTTTTTATTTTCCTATCTCTGGGTACCTATATTTTACAATGCTGCTCTAATAATCCTATCTCATTAATATAATTTAACAGTTAAATTAAACAAAGCATTCATTTTACATTATTCTCCAATTGCCCATCTTTCCCCATCCCTTAATCACAGGATAATGCTTCTTCAAACTGTCTTTTCAATAATCATTTCAACCACAAATGGAGAAAACTCAAACTCAGGAAAATTAAATACATCTAATCTAATCTGTCCACACTTCCAACTGCACTAGTTTTATTAAGTTAGAACACAGGGTAAATGAAATTAAGTGAAATGAAGGGAAATCTCTGCCCAAGATCCTTTTGCCAATGTGGATAATAAAGCACGCACACAGTTACCATTAAGAATAATTACTCCCCAAATTATGATCACTACGTACTAACTTATTAGGGGAAACAATGAAATTAAAATTCTTACCCCTTTGACTGGCCATTTGCCCGGTTTTCAAAGAATTTTATCTCCAAAATATCATTTACTCCCAAAGAGTGCACTGCTTCAGTTAAGTCTTCATCAGTTGTCCACTGCAAGATATTTCCCCCTCATTAACCATCAAAACATAGCCAAGATTTGTATTGTTTAAACTTGTTTTAAGAGAAAACTTAGAACAAACAAGACAGTTAATGTTCAGTGCAGATCTAAGCGGAGTCACTGTCAGTTAATCTTTAATTTTTAAATGGTATAAAAGCACTTGAGGACCTAACTTCATCCCCTGATAAACGTTTCAGAAATCAGAAGGTATATATCCTTGGAGGTAAGATTTATTTCAAAAAAAGGTGTTTTTTTTTTTTTTACTCTTAAAGACTTTCTGGTCTCTCCAAACTTTAAACTCCTATGATACTAAGTTTTTAATAAAACCAATCTCACTTACCACTTCTTCCCTTAAAGGAAATTATTTCAGAAAATAAATTCTGCCTTATATTTGAGTGTAAGATTAAAAAACAACACAAACATGTACTGAGTACCTATCATGTATACTTTATATCAAATATTTAACTCTTAAAACAATCCTGTAAGTCCTATCACTATTCCCCTTTCACACATGGTTCAGTGGAGAAATTTAAAGCTTGTCCAAGATCACAAAAATAATAGATGGACAATCTAAGATTCAGCCTTCTTTAGCAATCACACTCCTGATATTGATACTACTGATACTCTCTCCAATATTATAAAACTGCTCAGACTGAGTGGTTGGAGACTAATTTTTTTTTAAATGTGAACATTTTAAAATTCTACCAAGGAAAGAAGGATGTCAGATTTTGATTTCTAGACAACTTTTAAACTTTCAAATGTATGTACTAAATGCTTCTAAGCAGAGATATAAAGATTCCATATGGCTGTTTCAATGATTTTAAGATTTAATGCTAATAAAATCATAAATATACACTGAATGCCCAGTTAATGAAATGCCCAATCAATAATCTCATAAAAAACCCAAATTAAAATATAAAGTATATAGCAGTGTTTCCATAAATGAGATTTCAAATTTAAAAGCAGAAATAAAATTCAGTAAGTTTGTAATACAAATTAGATAATGAAAACTTCTTTTAAAAAGGATTTTACTTTTTTAAGCAATCTCCACAACTAATATGAGGCTCCAACTCACAACCCTGAGACCAAGAGTTGCACACTCTTCTGACTGACCCAGCCAGGAGCCTAATAATGAAAAATTAAAAAACCCCAGATCAAACTGTTGTTCCTAGAGTTCTGAATCCTGGTTGCAGACTTTACATGAGTATTTTTCTTTGTAAAACTAGGATAACAGAAGTGTAGAAGTAGTAAAATATAAAAAATATCTGATTTAAACTCAAAATAACTGAATTATATTTAACTGGAATGTCTACCAAAACAAGCTGAATGACCACAAAATTCAAAACTAGATTTGGAATTTATAATGTTTAAATATACTTGAATTTCTCTCTTCATTGCATAAACAAGCATACAGAACATCAAATCTTCAAATTTTTATTTTATAAAACTGGAATAAATTAACTATTTGAACAGTTCAAAACCAACTACCAATCATTTAATTCATATGTTAAGTTTACTTACCCATGTTAGGTTTCCAATATACAATGCAATTCTCTTTCCAGTATATGTATAGACAACATTTGGTGCTGCTCCTTTACCCACATCATCACCAACAGTTGGTGGGAGAGTATCCATGTAATCACGGTCTTCTGGGGCATCTCCATTATTTGCAGATGGAGAGATGACATCATCATACAAATCTATCTGATCATGCCCACCATATTCAGCCTCCTGAGACACAGAAATAATGCTCTAAATTATACAACAGTCAGACTACCACTAAACAGACTGGAATACAAATTCATTCAACTATTTTGTTTTAAAAATCTGGTAGAAGATAAAGCCCCAAAGATCTCAGTAAAAATCTTCTCTTTACTTCACGCCATAGATGTATTCTTGAATGGTACCTATATAAAGTGAGTTTCTGTACAATAAATCCCATTTTCCCACTTACATATATTATAATATGGAAAATAACATTCCTCAGGGATAAGAATGATAGACAAAATAGGTAGTGATGTAAAACTTTCCTTGTTAGTACAATACTCTTAGAGTAGAAGTAATAATACATGAATGCAAAGAGATGGGCTTTAAAAAAATGACACAAAAATATCACGAACAAAAGTCAGAGCCATTATAAATCTTTAATATTTAACTGCAGACAAATACAACTATTATTTTCTATGGTATTCAGTATCTTGTTTCCCAACTCTGTGCAAGATACTAGTTTTAGAAAAAAGTACAGTGAGCTAAGCCAAAGGAAGAGATGAAGAAATGTGGGTACATAAATTATTCCAAATGTCATTACAAATGAACAAGAAATAGAGAAACAGTAAATAAAATATGCATAAAACTATCCAAATTAGTATCCAGCAATAGTTTCATTATTCTCAGTCAACAGAGTTAATGCTTACCTGAACGCTTAGATCTCTAGTCAATTTAGCAAGAGATATCTAGTCAATTAGCAAGAGAAAGATGATATGAACAAGGATCTAGTAAAGCTCTGCCACGGAGTATCACCAGCAGAATAAATACAATGCCAGTGGATGCCATTTACATGCCTGAATGGTAAGCAAGCAAAAAAGGAAAGCAAACAAGAAACAGAAATGTACACAGGAGAAAAATGAAAAAGAAGGATTCTACCATAAATAATTACAAGAAAAATGAAATACAGACGTTGGCAGAACACTCAACGCCATTTAAACTGCCCTTTGTAAGGGCCACAGGCTTGACTAGCCAGAATCAGAAGAAAAAACTACTTTTATCTTCCTTCCCTTCCATCACTAAGTATCTAAATCAATGTGAACGATTTCATTTTTCTTATGAGGTAGAAAATTTGAGATAATAAAAGAACTACAATCAAAAAACAACAAACTTGAGAGCCCAGAACCTGGGTTATATCCTCTCATTAATATAATTTATTAAGGAGGAACTGCTATATAAATGGCACATAAGGAGGAGCTAAAAGTTCTAATAGTTTTAAGAAGTATTAGGTGGTAGACAAATGACCCAAAGGAAAGCATTTATAACAGGACTATAAACAGATCAACAAAATGTTGTTATTATAGGCCCCAAGAGAACATAGCTTTGCTTTGTTACCCAGAAGAGCAGTAAAGATTTTTTTAAAAGTGGAAAAAACCTGAAAGGGGAAATAACAATTATACACATAGCTAAAGGAATCTGAAATTTACAAAGTCATCTTGAGGTAATCTTCTGCATAACTGAGTCAACCAATTTACTAATTACATAACAGCATCTTTACATAACATTTTGTTATGAGGTAGAATGTCTGTAAGACTTATCTAATAAGGAATCCAAGATCTCTAGGTTAAGTCACAGAACAAAGCCATCTTTAGCAATGGGCAAAAACTAAGACCACAAATAACTAAATTATGCCTTGATTTTATTTTGTTTGTACAGCAATATCAAAAAAATCTTTTATAACTGAATTTTTGTTAGACAAAGTAACATGCTCAAATTGCAGTGACAGTAAAAATTAGGAAAAAGGAGTTTAAGTTTTGTTATGAAGTTTCAGTGTAGCTGAAGCTTCAGGCAGCGTAGTTGCAGCAGTGGTTCCATACACTTAAGACACTAAAAAAGATTCCCACAAGGGGCAGTGGGCATTTTAAACTCTTGCAATCCAGTTCTGTACACCAAGTGGAATTATTATTATTATTCAAAGGGAGTTGTGTTTCCATCCTCCTCAGTAGAGACTACAATCACAATATATGGTCTGAGGGAGAGTAAAAAAGAATGCAAGGATTATTTAAATTTATATTTTCATGAAACAGGTTTAACACATCATTTGATTTTTCATTAGTTCTAATCTAGGAAAATGTTTACATAAGTAGACAATAATTTACAAGCATAATCGCAGCTACACTAACCTGGTGAATCACAATCACTTACTATTTTTGTCCGTCCACGAATTCCTATGTTGACACCAACCAATTTTCCACATTGATATGATTCTACCAATATTTAGGATCAGCCATTTTGTCTGGTAGTTGGACTGCTTCCAATTGGTTGAAGTATGATGCTAATTGAGACCAGGGTCCTGGGGTTTGATATCCATGTGGACTAGTTAGCTTCGCTCTGTTCCAAGGCCACAGCCTGTACTTCTAGCCCCAACGGTATGCATTTGGATGTGGTGAAAAAATATTAATGAATCTGAATACATTTGCTGCCATTACTAAAAATGCAATTCAAAGCACATACTCTTGAGCTATCAGTAATCTTCCTTTTCAGCTTCAGCGTATCACATCTATCCTCCATATTAAAAAAAGATACAGAACACATCTACTTTCTGTTTTTATTTTTAAAAGGGGAAAAACACATATTCTGAAATTATGCGAAATGTGTATCACAGGTCATATACAAAGAAGGTGAGCTCTGAACATGTACTGAACAAAAAGGAAATAGCTTCTACTGTGTCAGAGAGAAATGGTCAACAGTGTCAAGTTATACTGTGGAAAGAATCTTCTCAATTATCATCTTTAGGAACTTGTAATGGCATTCAAAAACAAACAAAAACCAACATTGCCCCTCTAACTATTTTAGATGCCAAATGCTGCTCAGTCTAACTATCTGCTTTTCATAATAACTTATCTATTGATAGAGCTGCACATAACATGTAACTTCCAATAAAATAATAGTTCTCAGGGCTCGTTAAAAAAAAAAAAACAGTAATATTTCTCCTTCCCTACATTCTAAATCGCTAATCATTCTAATCGCACGGCATCCTTTTAAGATTTTACACTTCAAGATTATGTTCTACATGATATACAAGTAGCTGTTGCCACATTAGAAAAAACAGTTTAAAACAACATGGATAGTAAAATAACCATTAGCTCCCTTCTATAGGCAATGTTTCTTCTTCCCTCCAAGCACTTGTTTTTAGACATATTTTTCTTAATCACTTCCCACAAAATTTTACTATCACAGATGTCCTGTATATACATACATTCTGTATACCACCACTGGGCTGACCATGGAAAAACCATACAAAACTCTTCAGTCTCCCTGAAAGCCCAACATAGCTTTTGGTGATCCTAAATTGTAATAATAGCATCCCTGCATTACACGAAGAGTACCAGTAATGGTACAGCAAGGGCCATTTGTTTTAAAGCCCCTCTACTTAAAAGAGAAGGAAGAGAAGGAGGAAGAGGAGAAGAAAAAAGAGAAAGGAACACATAAGCCATTTCCATTTGGAGAAATATAAAGGGGGTAGGTTTACATTTTGAATTTACATTTACAAAATATATTCTATACCAAGGAAGAAAAATACCAGCATGCAATATCAAGTAGAAGATCATCTAATTCATATTTACCTTTAGAGAAAATACATCATTTTCTGATTTTTATCTACTTGTGTTCTGAGTACATTTGAAAATTAGTTTGCAATCCCTGTAAAAAGGTCAACTAATGGTAAAGAAGCCAACCTGGTACTAAAAATATGCTACATGAACCACAAATGGTGGACAATTCACAGGCAGTTGAATAAACTACACTCATAAACTGTAAAACTGAATGGGAAGAGCTCTACTCCCCTAAATATTCCTACCTAAGTTTCTGAGTCAATCTCATTCTCAACCTTACAGCCTTATCTCAGAGGATTTTCTATTAAATATAAATTTACTAAAAATAAGGTTTTCATGGACATTTGCCCAAGAAACTTATTTTCCAAAGTCGGCTAGACAACTGGCTCGAGTAGATACATAAATGATTAAATATAAAATATACTAAACTCACGAAATAAAGGCAAGCTGACTTACGAGGATGGCTAGGTCCTTAATTTCTGAAGGAATTTTTTCCCAGCAACACCTATATACATTTTCATTTTAAAACTCAGTAGTCAAAGTACTAAGCACTGTTACCAGTGACCTATACCACTAGACAGATCAGTAACTAAATTCGATAGTAAGAGCTTTTCATCTCCAAACATGCAAAACACACACTTAAATGTATACAGTGTAAACTTTCCTCAGGTTCCTAGTATTTTTTACTTTCCCCATCAATAAAAATTCTACAAGGATACAAAGGAGTTTTATATGTGACCTGTCAGAGTGTTTTAGTTATGTAGATGTATCTCACCCCCCAACTACAACGCATTTTAAGAGTAGAGACTATCTGAATTTTGTAAACCTCTTTGTTGGCATATAATAATAGATAATCAAGAAATGTATTTTGAACAACTGAGTTTGAAAATTTTTTATTTGGTCTTGGTCAAAATTAAAGTCTGTATTTGTTAAATAGTAGGGATGCCAACTACCACGTGAGAGTACAAATCCCAGCTCAAGCTGTACTGAGACATACTACAGAGGCTGAAACAGAACTGTTTTCTTCTCAACTCCAAATTCAAGTAATGTAGAGGTTTGGAAGTAGTTCAAATTTTCCTTCCACTGGAGTAACTAACTGTTCTCAATTTGGTTATATCCAAAGACCTTTACTTTAAGAATTAAAGAGCACCCATAAAGAATAGCCAAGTCCCTTGTGCCTTCTCTCTTTCTCCAACTTTATTCTTCATTCTAAATCCATCTGGTGAAGAAAGGAACCCTACAGTTTCACTAAATTTATTCTCACCCCATTTCCCAATTCTCTTCTCCTAAGAGAGCTGACTGTCTCATACTTTCTGATGTAAGTTTAATCTGTCCTTAACCAAAATACACACCTGGTGGTGGTGGTGGGGGGCTTCATAAAGTACCAGTTAAAATGGAAAATACAGACTATAGAGAATTTCAAAGTGCACAAATGCAATTAAATCTGCAGCTCACAGTGAAGAACAAGGATTTTTTTTATGAAGGTTTACAGCAGTTTAGAAGCCAAAATAAATCAAGATTGGTTATAATTAGTAAAACACTTAACCCAACTACAGTAAGAGTCATAGTTTACTATGAAATAAGGTCACCAGCTCACAATAAAGTGAAAATTAGATCAGTAATTCTGTAGTTGCTTCTAATTCTGATCAATTTTCAGAAAAATATTTCAGTAACAGTAACGTTTTTATAAAGAGGATGGACCTTGAAAACGACCAACTATCTTTTTGTGGACATATTTTGTACAGGAATTACCACAGCAAGCAGATTATAAAAGCCAATGATATGCAAAATAATAACAAAAACAAAGCCTCTATTTAATACCATTAATCTCTTCAAAAGTATAGAGATTTTACTGGAAAAATTATACAATATGTATAATATTGTTAATATACAATATGTATAATATTGTTAACAAAACGCTGTTAAGTTTACATCAACAGAGAGCTACATTTTTAAGAGAACCCTATAAAATAGTTCCTTATCTGGGCCACAAAATTTTAATCTCTTCTTACCTCCTGCTCAGTCAGCACTAGTTACTGCACAAGGATAAACAAGTATCACTCCTTCCAGCTATATGTATTAAAGAAATGGCCATCCCAAATTAAGTATGGGAAAGCCTTAAAAAACCTCTTTCATGAAGAGGTCCTGAAGAAAGCTCCAACTCTAAAACTGCACCCAAATTCTTCTTTTATCATGGGGGAAAGGGCAAAGCAAATGTATTTTCTTATAAGAAAACCTGATGAAAATAGTCTTGAACATTCTCTTTTGGATGGAATGTTATACCCATTTGATAAATAAAAAGACATTTCCTAGAGGTCTTTGTCTACTGATCTTAAAAGCATTACAATCTGATTGCAGTGCCCAAGATCATTTTCTGATTTGCCATTGACACAACTCAGGCTTCACGGATCCAAAATATAAACACAATAAAAATAATGAAAAATTTAAAACTTAGCATTTGATTACAATATCCAGCCTTTTACAGAGTAGGAACAATTTACAGCTAACTGAAAAATATTTTTCTTTTTCAAAATACTTAAACCAGAAAAGCACAAAGTCATTCCGGAAAATAAGAACTGTTAAGGATTTCTAGCTTTCTCTCTTTTTTAAGAAAATCTTTGAGGCCTTGGGGCGCCTGGGTGGCTCAGTGGGTTAAGCCTCTGCCTTCGGCTCAGGTCGTGATCTCAGGGTCCAGGGATCGAGCCCCGCACGGGGCTCTCTGCCCAGCGGGGGAGCCTGCTTCCTCCTCTCTCACTGTGCCTGCCTCTCTGCCTACTTGTGATCTCTCTCAGTCAAATAAAAAAATAAAATCTTTAAAAAAAGAAAAATCTTGAGCCTCTGGTCTGAAATAAAGTCCTGAATGTTGTGGGTGGAAAAAAAGAAAAACACATTAACCACTAAATTTATATCAAGCTTCTCTTACGGACCTGGACTATAAAAAAATAAAGCATTTAGGTGCACTACAGTTAGGCAGAATTTAATTTTTAAAAATGTGTTACTACATAAAGGCAGTAAAGATGGGAACAGCAGGCTTAGCGCTTACACGTCACTACTCTAGTAACGAACGAGATCTTTTGCAAGGATGTCCAACATCAGACATCACAGCTCCGCGGCTAGTTCTTCTGTGGCTTGTGAGATACCGGAAAAACCTTCCATTCTCACTTTCTCCAACCTTCCAAAACCTAAATTAGCAGATCCCTCGGAAGGCATTTTACATTCGCTTCCGAAAGTCAGGTCTTAATTACAACCCTTTAAACTATACTGAAAGAATTTCGGGTCAACGTTCTTTTATTTTAATCACCCCTCTTATCTCTTGGTGAGCTACCCCCACCCCCCATCCAACCAACACGCTTCCAAGTCTTCCTGCGGCTCAGGCCATCTACCTTCACAGGTATTTTCATCACAAAAGCCAAGAACAACTGGGCCTCAAAAGCACTGCAAGACCTCGACCACCGAGGCAAGGCCCGCGCGCCGACTTTTAAGCACGAACGCTGGTGCAAAAGTCAAAGGACTTGTTGCAAACGTGCCCACACCGAAGCCGCCTTCAGAAAGTGTGAGGAGAGGAGGAAGAAGACGCCACGCCGAAACCTGTCGCAAACGCGAGCAGGAGCCCAGGAAACTGGGCGCGCGGGATACAAAGGGCCCTGAATGCGGCCTTCCATGAGGCGACCGTGCGCGGCCGGGGAGACAAAATGGAGCGACGAGAGGAATCGGAGCCCGAGCTGCAGGGCCGGGGGAGAGGCGGCGGCCGGCGCGCGCCCCGCCGGGCTTCCTGCTTGGCCCGGCAGCGGGGGAGGGGGCGCGGCGGCGGCCCGTTCTCCCCCGCCGCGCACACGCGGCCCCACCGCCCGGGCCTAGCGCGGCGGGAAGCGCCCGCCGGCCGCCGCCAACAATGGGGAGGGTGGCGGCGGCGAGGGAGGGGCCGGCGGCGGCTGCACGGCGGCCCGCGTCCGCGCTCCGGGCCCCGCGGCGGGCCGCATCATCCGCGGCCCGCGAAACGACGCGGTAGAACGAGGGGCGAGGGGGGCGCCGCGCCGGGGTCGGACGGCGCGGCCCACAGGCGGCAAGGGCGCACGGTCTGCAGCGGCGCCGGCTCGCAGCCTGCGGCGGGCCCCGGGTCAGCGTCCGGACCGCAGCGCCGCCCGCTTCGGCGGCGTGGGCACGGGCCCTCACGTACCTGGTTGAACTCTTCGCCCACATCCGCGTAAATGTCTATGTGGTCCACACCGTCCGCCATCTTCTCTCGGCCGAGGCCGCCGCCGCCTCCTGCAGGTCTGCCCGCCGCGGCAGCAGCAGCGGATCTAGCGGCGGGGGCGGGGCGCTCTGCGTCACTTCCGAGGCCCGAGGGACGAGGCGGGGGTGGCCGGGGGCGGCGGTCTTCTCAGCAGCCGGGCCGCTCGGCGGGCGCGGAGAAAAAGCCTGCGTCTCTGCTGGCGGAGGCGGCTTCTTTTGTGTGTGTAGGTTAGGCCTGGGGTTTTGGGGGGCACATCCCAGCTCTTTCCAGAGACGGGGTTTTCACGTTGCCTCTGGCACACTCAGACGTTTTGTACTATTTTCATTTCTCAGTTTTTCTCACGGTTCTCACAGCCAAGGCTTCTAGAGAGGTGGAAGTTTTATGTCCGTGATTACATACGGAGTGTAACCCAGCATTCTGGGAGCGCCTTGAGAGCGAAAACAATGTTCTTATCCCCGCATCCTCAGAGACCCACCGTTTCATCTGCCTAGTAAACGCTGGATTCCCGTGGCTTGTTATCTTAGGCAATTTGCAAGCTACTTAGGTTGTTTGCATGCCATTTATGTTTGCTTCTCTACCTCCCGTCACCTTCTCCTTTCATCTCCTCTTTCCCCGTCCGTTGCCCTTCAGTTTTACCCCCTTAGATCGCAGTTGGTTTTTCTCTGAATACTTCAAACGCCTCCAACTTGAATGCAGCCATCCTAGAGCCCACCCGGCACGATAGAGGCATCTTGAGGCAAGGGGCTTCTCTCTTAGAACCATCGAATGTCTGAGCGAGAAGGGACCTGGAAAAGGCGTCATTAGCTCCAAACATCTATTTTTCAAATGAGGGAACTGAGGCCAAATAGAAGGTGAGTGATTTAACCGGGATCACGTGATCAATTGAGACCGCTTTCTGCCACCAATATTTTATTCAAAGATGTCTCTCCGGTTAGAAACCTCACTCCTTCTCTATTTCTTTCTCACCCATTTGAAAAACCACCAAATTAGAGTGTTGGCTAAGATGCAGAAATCGCTCACACAATGATAAGCCAAAGAAGATCCACCTGTACTTGGTATGTTGGAAGAAGCTTCGTTGGAGTCTTACAGACCAGTGTGGTGATGTGGATACCAATTACTAGTCCGTCAGCCTACCAGCTGGATGGCCTCAGTCGAGTTACCTAACCTCTCTCTCATGTTCAATTTCAGAATCTTCAGACTTGTAATAAAATGTACATCACCAAGCTTGAAGGTTCATGGTAGTTTAAATGAGGTAATATGCAAAATGCCCCCATCCTCTTCTACTTCTTGGAAATACTGATTCTCTTTTTTCCATGGGGCTTTTATAGAAGACAAAAGCGACTCATGATAAGGAGCGAGACCCATTTTTAGATTGGCGTGGGCACCATAGGCCCATGTTAGATGTCTATATCCCAATCCCCAGAACCTCTGACTTTATTATTTCACATTGGAAAAGGGGCTTCACAGGTATGATTAAATTAAGGAGTTTGGTTTATCCTTCATCTCCTGATAGATCCAAAGTAATCATAAGGGTCCTTGTAAGTGAAAAAGGAAGGCAGGGAAGGGGAGATTTGATGTAGGGGCAGTTTGTGTTCTTTTTAGTACACTTAAAAATCATTCCAGGGTTCTGACTTCTACCATTGCCTACGAAAAAGGTGTGACGGTTTCTTTGGAGGTCATTGGGGGGTTCCCCCCCCCACCCCGGCTCTGGCTGCTTTTAAGATTCTTTTCTCTTAGACTTTGGCTTCCTGCTCCTTTACTATGTATGTTTGGAAGTGTATTTCTTTTTATTTATGATTCTTGGGACTCACCGAACCTCTTGAATATGTTGATTGATGCCTTTCATGAGTTCTGGAAAATACTCAGCCTTTACCTCTTCAGATATTATTTCTGCCCCACTCTTCTCTCCTAAAACTTCAACAAATGTATGTTAAATCTATACTACCCACTATTTCTCTTACCTTCTCTTTCTTATCTCTTCATGCTTCATTTTTAATAGCTTTTTTTCTGATATATTTTCTAATCAAAATATATTTCTAATCAAAATATATTTGATTAATTCTCAAATAGAAATTAAAATAAATTATGGGGCGCCTGGGTGGCTCAGTGGTTAAGCCGCTGCCTTCGGCTCAGGTCATGATCTCAGGGTCCTGGGATCGAGTCCCGCATCGGGCTCTCTGCTCAGCAGGGAGCCTGCTTCCTCCTCTCTCTCTCTGCCTGCCTCTCTGCCTACTTGTGATTTCTCTCTGTCAAATAAATAAATAAAATCTAAAAAAAAAAAAAAAGAAAAGAAAGAAATTAAAATAAATTTAAAAAAATTGGGTTGCCTGGCTGGCTCAGTCAGTAGAGCATGCGACTCTTGATCTCCGGGTCATGAGTTCAAGCCCCACGTGGGGTATAGACCTTGTGTTAAAAAAAAAAAAATTTTTGAAACAAAAAAATAGATTACTAATTCTCTCTCCCATGATGTCAAACATCTATTTAGCTATTAATTTTGGTTTGGGGGTGGGGTTTTTTGGTAATTTTAAGCTTTAGAATTTCTTTTTTTTTTTAATATTTTATTTATTTATTTAACAGAGAAAGATCACAAGCAGTTGGAGAGGCAGGCAGAGAGGGAGATAGAGGGGAGCAGGCTCCCCGCTGAGCAGAGAGCCCGATGCGGGACCCGATCCCAGGACCCTGAGATCATGACCCGAGCCGAAGGCAGCTGCCTAATCCACTGAGCCACCCAGGTGCCCCAAGCTTTAGAATTTCTATCTGATTCTTTTTAAAATCTGTTACTTTCATTTTTTTAAAAAAGATTTTATTTATTAATTTGACAGACAGAGATCACAAGTAGGCAGAGAAGCAGGCAGAGAGAGAGGGAGAAGCAGGCTCCCTGCTGAGCAGAAAGCCTGATGCGGGGCTGGATCCCAGAACCCTGGGATCATGACCTGAGCCGAAGGCAGAGGCTTTAACCCACTGAGCTACCCAGGCGCCCCTGTTACGTACATTTTTATAGCATTCTATCAAAACAGTGAGTCCTGGCTTTCATCTCTTTGAGTGCAGTAGTCATTGTTGGTATACAATCTGGGTCTCTGCTAATTCCAATATCTGGAGTCCTATTGAGTGTATTGTTGGTTCTTTGTTTTAGGTATTTGTTGTGTTTTTTGTTTTGTTTTGTTTTGTTTTGTTTTGTTTTGTTTGGAAAGAGAGAGAGGCGAGGGGCAGGCATAGGGGAAAGAGAGACGATCTTCAGCTGGCTCTATGTCCAGCCCAACACGGGGCTCAATCTCACAACCCAGAGATCTCACAACCTGAGCCAAAATCAAGAGTTGGACGCTTTACCAACTGAGCCACTGAGGCAACCCTATTTGTTGTGTTCCTTATGCTGTTTCTCACTCACGTTGTCTTATTACCTATCACTGTGTGCAGGACATCATAATTGAAATACTTGAAGAAATAATATGAGTCCTAGGATAGTTTATTTTTTTCCATAGAGGATTTTCATTATTTTCTGCAAGGCATCTCCAGATACTAATGAGTATTAGTATCTCATGGATCACCCTGGATTAGGGTAACCTCTCAGCCATCTCTTTTGAATCTGAAATGCAAAAGCACTCTGAATGTATAGGCCTATCCTTTCTACATCTTGCCCAGGTAATTCCTCACTCCCTGGCTGGCTTATTTATTTATTTATTTATTTTTACCATTTTTGTTTTTTTATTTTTTTTAAATAGTTTTTTTTTTTAATTTTTTATTTTTTATAAACATATAATTTTATCCCCAGGGGTACAGGTCTGTGAATCACCAGGTCCTGGCTGGCTTTTTGATGATTTTAAAATGTTATAGTGGTGTCTGGGTGGCTCAGTTCCTTAACCATCTGACTCTTGATTTCAGCTCAGGGTCATGAGATTGAGCCCTGTGTTGGGCTGGGTATGGAGCCTGCTTAAAATTCTTTTACCCTCTGCCCCTCCCACCCCTTCACTTGTTCTCTCTCTCTCTCTCTCCCTCCCTAGCTCTCTCTCTGAGGAAAAATAACAATAAAAAATAAAATGTTGTTATAGGGTACCTGCTTACTTAGCAATGTTCAAGAAATTAAATATTGTAGTTTACAAAAGAAAATGCATAATAATAATAACAACAAAAAGTAAAAACTCTCCACTTATTTATCAGTGCTTCTACATACCACCCTCTTTGTTAGACATCTTATAAGTCATTAATGTACATAGATGAAAGATTAGAGATTTGGGGTTTTATCCTGACTTTACAACTGACCAGCTAGGTAGCCTTAGGCAAGTCCTTTACTTCATGAAGGTCCCCCTCAGTTTTGAAATTCTATTATTCAAATCTACACAGAATTCAAAGTCCACAGTGCCTTGAGAGCAACTTGACAATGGTATTACCAGAAAGGTAGTGGGTTGAAACAACAGAAATTCATTATCTTATAGTTCTGGAGATCAGAAGTCCAGAATGGATCTCACTGGGCCAAAATCAGGATGTCGGCAGGTCTGCATTCCTTCTGGAAGCTTTAGAGGTAAGTACAGTTGTTTGCCTTTTCCATCTTCTAGAGGCTGCCCACATTCTTTGTCTGCGACCCTGTCCTTTCCACAATTACATCATTCCAACAATATAAACAATATAAAGTCAAAATATTTAAGAAGAGTAACAAAGAGGTTGGGAGGAGGTAAATAATGTTCTAAGGTCTTCTGTACATGTCCTTCTCTATACAGAAGAACTTTCTCTCCTTTTCCATGCACATGTCTATGCAATAGTGGCAACCTCAGTTCCAGGTTTCAAACAAGCACCATTCAGGAAAATGGCTATATGTTTTGAGTTTCAATCACAAAATCTAAAGAGACAGCAACTGATTAGCTCAATTTTTATAGGAGTCTACTTTTAGTCCAATCAAGTTAGTCTAAGGAGATGGAGTCATAGAGTAAAAACACAGCTTACAAAATCTACTCTGTGAGTTAGGAAAGAGTGGACAGTTGTCAGTAAAAGACAATTGCTCTGAACTAAGCAGATACCCCAAGTCTTGTCCAACACATTCCACCTATTGGATGACAACACATCGAAAAAGACCTGATGGCGGGAGAAGGCAAATCCAAATCCATAAATATTTGACACATATATCACTGTGACTTACTTCAAGTCAGTCGATGGCGTAATCTCCATAGAAATACGATTTTGGTTTTAACATACTATAGGTCATAGTTTAGCTCTATGCTCCTCAAATTTATATTTTTAAAATATAAATATTTTTAAAATATAAAAGATATTTATTCATTTATTTGAGAGGCAGAGCATGAGTGAAAGGGGCAGAGTGAGAGGGAGAGAAAATCTCAAACAGACTGTGCTGAGTGTGGAGCCAGATACAGAACTTGATCCCATGACCCTGAGATCACCACCTGAGTTGAAATGAAGAGTTGGACCCAACCAGCTTCACTACCCAGGTGCCCCTGCTCCCCAAACTTTAAAAAATACCCTTAACATTTTAAACATGCATCCATAGTATATGTAAATGTAAATATCACTTTGTAAAGCATTTTATATTAACATTTTTATACCATAAACACCCATACAAATATATAATTTTGAAGGATGAAATAAACAAGGTTTTTAAAAAGATTTTATTTATTTATTTATTTAATAGAGAGAGAGTGAGCATGAGCGGGGGAGGGGCAGAGGGAGATCTCAAGCAGACTCTGTGTTGAGCATGAAGCCGGATGTGGAGCTTGATCTCACAACCCTGAGGTCATGACTTGAGTTGAAATCAAGAGTCAGTTGCTTAACTAACTGAGCCACCCAGGCACTCCAATAAATAAGATTTTTTAAATGCATAACTGTTATAATGGCCTCATATTATCATTAGTGGATATAAATCCATATTTCAAATAGCCTTGAAATTTTTGGTACTGCTCTTGTCAAATCTCATTACATCATTCTTGTTTTCATCTCCTTATGGGACTGACAGGAATTCATATCTGAATTAAGTGTTGGCTCTGACACTTTCTTGTCTTTCACGTGTACTTTCATTACAAGTATTAGTTATGAACCATGGTTTCTTAGGATTTTTAAAACACTTGGGCATTTTGTAGTGGTCAACTTAGTTAAAGCGAGAAAATAAAAATCACTAAGTCTATGTAACTGGGCTCTCATAAGCTGCCATGTATCATAATACACAGCAAGCACAGTGTACTGAATACCTGTGTAAAGGAATCCCTTTAGAATCCTCTGTGTTGGGGAGAGAGTCCCCGTCTTTCCTCAGGACTACCTCCAACAGGAGCAATTACATGGGAAGTAAAAAATGTTAATGATTCAAAATCCCTTGCTTTCATGGGCCCCTTCCATAATTTGTCTAAAACCACTATTCCTTTCCACGCCACTTTCCTCTCTTTCATACATACTCCCCTTTGTTTTAGATAGGGGTTGGAGCGGCAACAGCCATATTTTTGCATCTGAGTGGAAGTTGAATGAGGGATTACATTTAATTTGGATTTAATGGAAAATATTTGTGTATAAGTTATTGTTAACCATCCTGACACAGGAATGCTTTCCAGAAATATTTTTATTCCCACTTTGCAACTCATCCAGCTTCTGTGATAGGAAAATGCAAAGCCAGAGGTCATATGGTGATCTGAATGTGTCCAACCATGCTAGGCAATAGAAGTATATGGGTACTGAAGGAGAAACAAGGTTTGAAATGTGAGGAATTAGATACTGTTCTTTCGAAAATTAGTCTGTAAAGAAACATGCAAAATTGCAAGTGAAAAATTGGGTTCTCATTAATGCTTTGTCAAAATGGAACTCTCTACCAGCCGGAATATACTACATAATGAGGCATATAAAATTATCGACTTGCTATATATTCTTTTTTAAAAGATTTTGTTATTTATTCAAGAGAGAGTGAAAGAGCATGGTAGAGAGAGAGAGAAAAAGAACATAAGCAGGGGGAGGGGCAAAGGAAGAAGCAGACTCGACTCCCTGCTGAGCGGGGCATCTGATATGGGGCTCAATCTCAGGACCCTGGAATTATGACCTAAACAGAAGGCAGACACTTAACTAATTAAGCCACCCGGTGTCCCTCAACTTGCTACATATTCTTTTAAAGAGAAAATCACATGAAATTGAAATTCCTTTGTTTCTTTTCTTCTTCTAAATAACAATTTGCTTTTATACGTTATTTTGTGTTCATAATTTTTTGTTATTTTTCTTTAAGAAAGTTCCCAAAATATGGATATATCAACCCCCAGGAAACCTATTTTTATGCCTGCCACATACCTTAATAACATGAAGTCATTTGACATGAATTGAGTGGGGACACTATTCCTATATTGAATATTAGTTACTCTTAACTTTTCTGTTTTTTAAATAAAATATATAGGGGCTCCTGGGTGGCTCAGTCTGTTAAGTGGCTGCCTTTGGTTCAGGTCATGATCCCATGGTCCTGGGATGGAGCCCCACATTGGGCTCCCTGCTCAGCGGAGAGCCTGCTTCTCCCTCTCCTTCTGCTTGCTGCTCTGCCTACTTGTGCTCTCTATCTCTGTATCAAATAAATAAAACCTTTAAAAAATAAATTAATTTTAAAAAATATAAAAATATATACTCTGCTATCTCTCCATATCCCAATGAATACATATGCACTCTCCAGAAATAATTACTTAAACCAATGGGTTTAAACCAAATAATTAGTTAAACCAATTTGCTATGGCTAAATAAGAAAGACTTACTGCAATGCCAAAGAAATGGGGCATTACACCCTTGATTGCCGCTCTTTGAATCAGTCAGTTCCACATTTTTTTGTTAAGTAGGCTCCATGCACATGGGGCTTGAACTCACAACCCTGAGATCAAGAGTCGCATGCTCTGTGACTGAGCCAGCCAGGTGCCCCCAGTTCCACATTTCAAAGAGTGCACTTCCGGTTACCAAATTCTTTTCAACGGTACCGTATAAAAGTACAGGTTTTATAAGTCATAAATTGTATAACATTGGCATATCATTGGCATTGTGTATATGGTATTTACCCTGTTGTATCATTTGGATTGCATTTGGCTGCAAGTAAAAGAAACAAAACTCAAATTGACCTAAACAATAAGGATATGCTTTGTGAGAATATCAGTGAACTCAGAAAATTGACTCAAGCCTTGAGAACCCCTTTTGGAAAATAGGCAGAAGCCAAAGGAGGCAAAATAAGTCAGGATCATGCTGCAGAGATAAACTACTTAGGAAGCTACTGCTGGCATTGTTGCCGCTAGACCTTTGCCGTCACTTTACTGAACTCCACCATTAATGGTTGCTCAGCTCATTGCTTGATGCCACATCTTTGACTAAGCGCAGTCACCTCGTACCAACTCGAAGCGTTGCTCTTTTTTTATACATTCCCTTGAGATTCAAAGTCCAGAGCTGCAACATTAAATTTATAGTCTATGGTCAGGACATCTGGGTGGCTCAGTTGGTTAAGCATCTGCTTTCAGCTCAGGTCATGATCCCATGGTCCTGGGATCAAGCCCCACATCAGGCTCCCTGCTTAGCGGGGTATCTACTTTGCTCTCTGCCCTTCCCCCTGGTCATGCGCATGCTTTCTCTCTCTCTGTCAAATGAAAAAATAAAATCTTAAAAAAAATTATAGCACAGGGTCATGCACACACTTCCAGGGTGATTAGCTACTGGCCAAAAAAAAAGTTCATCTCAATTATGTGCAGACAAAATACTGCATAGAAACATGTTCAAATGTTAATATCATTTTTGAATGATATTAATGATATGATATTAATATTTGAACTCATAATGGGATTATGAGTATTTTAATTTCTCATATATACATTTCTCTGTTTTTAATATTGCTACAGCATGTATTTATTAACTTTATTATCACAACAGAATTTCAACTTTATTTTTAAAAATAGGAAAGCATAGAGATGCCTGGCTCACTCAGTCAGTAGAACATGTGACTGTTGATCTTGGGGTTGTGAGTTCAAGTCCCACATTGGCATAGAGCTTACTCAAAAAAAACCCCAGAATAGTAGGGGCGTCTGATGGCTCAGTTGGTTGAGGGTCCAACTCTTGATCTCTGCTCAAGTCTCAATCTCAGGTTGTAAGTTCAGGCCCCATGTTGGGCTCCATGCCCTACTAAATAATAATAATAATAATAATAATAATAATAATAATAATAATAAATTAAATGTTTAAAAAATAGAAAGCCTAAAATTAAGATTTTTTTAATGCAGTTTAGCCATACTTTGGACTCAGGATGGAACTTGATATTTAGAAACCTGTGATAATAATGAGTCACACACCTGACTGAAAAATAAAAACATTCGAAGGCTAAGCTGTAGTTTGCCATGAACTATTTTTCAGCACTTGTGTGAATTGTGTTTAAAAAACAGACATTTCTCATCATGGTTTTAAGGTGTATTGTTTGATACAAGTGATCTTTTTCTGTGCTATGTAAAATGCATTTATCTTTGTGTTTTGAATGATTCATTCTGGAAATTACTGAAGATGAAATATAAAATCCATGTGAAGAGTTGGACTTCAGCAAAATACAATAACATTAATATGCGTGAAAGCATTTTTCAGTATCAAAAACTGCTTTTTTTTTTTTTTTTAAGTAGGCTCTATGCCCAGCGTGAAACCCTACCTGGGCTTGAACTCAGGACCCTGAGATCAAGACCTGAGTTGAGATCAAGAGCCAGATTCTTAGCCACCTGAGCCACCCACGCAACCTCAAAAACTGCTTTTTATGGAGCTAATGGGACTCAAAATTAGTAATCTTAACCCTTTTTCCCAACAACTTACACAGCAACTAAATAAATGTATCGATGATGACAGAATTTATTATTCTCCTATCCAACAAATATTTTTACTGCAACTACTGCATGGGTGCTACTGTAGTAAATAGGAATGAGTAAGACAAATGTTAATAAGAATTCATTATCATGTAGTGAGAGGTGGCATGGTAAGGTGTAGTGTGACAGATCTTGGTTTGAAACCCAGCTCTGTCATTTGAGACTCAACTGTGCCATTCTGGGCAAGAGTTACTGAACTTCAATGGGACCTGTTGAAAAAAATAGAGATGATAGTATTTACCTCAAATGGAGGAATGGAAAGAAGCCAACAATTATTGAGCAATAGTATTATGCACCAGCCCCTGAGATACATGCTTTATAAGCATCAACTCAAATTAGAAAGTATATATACAGTATGAGAGATGGGGGAGCTGATAATCCTTAGAAGTACAGATACTACATTGGAATCTCTGGGAATATGTGTCAGTCAGAACCTGGCAGGGAAGAGATGGTACACTCAATGGGGAAATGGAATATGTAATAGAGTAACCATTTATGGGGGTTTAGACAGGGTTAAGAGAAACTAACAGAAGATGATGAAGCACTGTAGGGCAAGTCTGAGGGGTAAAAGGAAAAACCAATTACTAAAACTCAGAGAGAGAAAGAGAGAGAGAGAGAGAGAGAGAGAGAGAGAGAGATTTGTAGCTGTTGGAGAAGACTGCCTGAATCAGCTGTAGCCTTCATGCATACAGTGGAGAGATCTTGGAAAATAAATTCTAATGTTACATCTCCCTTGACCCTAGATCTCTTGGTGGGGCCTATCACTGGTTCAGCTCAACTGGAAGTCAGAGGGGAGGAGGTACCATTGTTATGGCCAATAAAGGTCACCTACTAGAGCAGAGAGCAGGGTGGAAAGGGTGGTAAATAGAGCTGGAGAAGCAAAGAGAATACCCAGCACAGAAAGTATAGAAATGAGCGAATGTTGCCTCCTGTAGATGTTCACCTGTGGTATCAAAAAGCTGTCATCCACCTTTTTGGAGAGCAGGGACTTTGGAGAAGGCTTCTTTCTAAGCCAGGCTGACTTCAGAACCAGCCTTGTTCTAAATTCTAAGCTCAAAAGAGATAAGATTTAAAATGTATTAGTCAACTCTGGTTAAGCTTTCCACATGGCCAATTGAGTGATTAAATTGTTCAATAGTGAGCATTACCGGTTTTTAAAAATGTCTTCTCCTCACTCAAAGTCAAGAAGAAATGTTTCATCTCATGCATTAAGTAAGCTATTATTAAGGAGCTTGGGTTCTGACTGGCAGGCTGTTGTATCCCCAGCTCGTCTCATTATCATAGACTCCTAAAATGAAGCTAATTCTGCCACTTACTCCTTTTTCTGTACCCTGTCTCCCTTCATCAAGAAACAACCCCAACGACATGGATCCAGGAACAGAAATACTGGGGGTGAAGTTACAAACTGTCTCTACACTAGGCTCCAACAATGTTAAGATTGGCCTTGGAGGAAGAAGGTCTGAAGAAAAAGAACATAGGTGATGAAGATGGTAGTAGTGATACTAATGATGACAAACCCTTATATCATACCTTCTATACTCTGAATTCCTTGAGGTCAAGGAACACATTTTCCTCATCTTTATATTCCCATAGCATCTGGAAGAATGCCTTAGTTGAATAAGGTATTTAATGAATATTGGCTGAATTGAATTGTTAAAAAAAGAGTCAATGAATTTCAGAACTAAGAAGGACCCATGAATCCAAGTCTCTCCCTCCCAGCCTTTTTTTCTATTTCTGCTTGTCTGTCTGTCTGTCTGTCTGTCTTGCTTGCTTCCTTCCGCCCCACAGAAGGAGAAACCTAATGCTAAACAGGTTGGTGGTAAAACAATGCTGGTCCCACCACACAAATCTTTGAATAAGCAAGTGAAATAAACTGGAATTGAGATATAAGTGTTTACTAGGTAGTGTTGAAACAAAAATGAAAGGGAAAAAATACAAATTGTTGAAAAAAATTGTTGAAAGCCTACAAATTGTTGAAAAGCCTAGGTTCATTCAATCTCAGACTTGTTGAATTTTCCTTTAAATATTTCTTTTCTTAAAAAGATTTTATTTATTTATTTATTTATTTAGAAGCACAAGCGCGGCAAGAGCAAAGGGAGAGGGAAAGAGAAACTTAAGCAGATTCTGAGCTGAGCATGAGCCAACAGCGGACTTGATTTCATAACCCTGAGATCACGACCAGAGCTGAGATCAAGAGCCATACTGACTGAGTTACCCAGGCTCTGCTTCTTTTCAATGTTTCTCAAATATCTTCTATTCTGCTATTATTATCCTTATGCAAATTTTCATAATTCAATATCCAATATAGTTAACTTAATCCAATGTGCTAATTTTACAATGGAGGAAAGTGATTTGCTCCAGGTCATGGTATAAGGGATGCATTTTCTTCCCCCTTTAAGAGCTGTATTCAAGTTTTGCCTAAAGTAAGACTAGAATCCTGATCTATTGGCAAACACTTTGTTGCCTTAGTTTTCCTAACTTCCTTTGCAGCAAGGATAGGATCATGACTTGGTTCTGGCCAATGCAACTTAGTTGAAATTTCCACAGTAGAATATGGGAAAACTTTTGCTTTCTTAATAAACGGGATAGCTATAATCTTTCTCCCCCTCTCCTTTTTACTGTTTTGAATGTAAACTTGATACCTAATGGAGTTAGGGCTATTGTATTGCCACTGTGAATCAATAAACGTGGGCAAAAGCCAGTGTGATAAAGCTGGAATGCTGGAAATGGCCTGTGCTAAGATTCTGTTCTGGAGTATGATAGAACTATTAAAGAGTCACCTGGGTGGCTCAGTCAGTTAAGCATTGGCCTTTGGCTCAGGTCATGATCCTGGAGTCCCAGGATCAAGCTCTGAATCAGACTTCTGCTCAGTGGGGAGCCTGCTTCACCCTTTGTCGCTCATCCTGCTCGTGCTCTCTCCCACATGCTCTCTCGCTCAATAAATAAATAAAATCTTTTAAAAAGAACTATTGAATAACTTCAGACACTGTCAGAAAAAAATATATTGAATTGTTATATATGCTAGATATGTTATTTAAAAAATTAAAGTTGGCCTCCCAAATCAGAGAAACATGATCTATAGCCTTCACATCAGGAACCAGAAAGGTGGTGGGGAGATGGAAATTTTTTGCTCATCTAACAGGAGCCAGGAATGGAGAAAAGAAAGAAAAACAGAAGTATAGATAGAAAACACAATACAAGATAGTAGTTTATGTCCAAATACAACAGGACACAAACAATGTATGTTAAAAAACCTCATCAATTAAAAGACCTAGATTATCAGAATTAAAATGATTTTGACATCACATAGGAGACACACCTATACAAAGACTCACAGGTTAAAAATCAATGGATACAAAAAGATGTGACAAGCAAAGAGTAGCTGAAAAAAATCTGGCATAGGGATGTTAGTATCAGACAAGAAAATTTAAGAGAATTTAACAATTAATAAAAATAAAGACAGCAAAGTATTTTCTTTTTTTATTTTTCCCAGTTCTGTTGAGATATAATTGACATTCAACATTGTGTAAGTTTAAGGTGTACAGCATCATACTTTGACTTCCATAGATTGTAAAATAATTACCGCAATAAATTTAGTTAACATCCACCATCTTTTATAGATATTAAAAAAATAAAAGCAGTGTTTGTGTCTTTTGATAAAAACTCTTAGAGGTTGCCTGGGTGGCTCAGTGGGTTAAAGCCTCTGCCTTCGGCTCAGGTCATGATCCCAGGGTCCTGGGATCGAGCCCCGCATCAGGCTCTCTGCTGAGCATGGAGCCTGCTTCCCTTCCCCTCTCTCTGCCTGCTTCTCTGCCTACGTGTGATCTCTGTCATATAAATAAATAAAATCTTAAAACAAAACAAAACAAAACAAAAAAGCTCTTAGGATCTACTCTGTTAACATTCAAATACACCAAGAGGCAGTGTTAACTCTAGTCATCGTGGACATTACATCTTCAGTCCTTACTTACCCTATAACTGGAAATCTGTACCTAGTGATGTATCTTCTTTCATGTTGGAATGCATAAAAAAGAAAACAGTAAAAGGAAGAATCACTGTGTAGAGGCAACTACTAACAACATATTGGTTATTTTCTTTGAGTATTTTCCTTTGCTTCTTTCCCTGACTGGAAGTAACTGTGTATTTTTTATATGCCATAGGAAACTGATGTATGATAATCATGGAAAAATGTAGACAATGCTGAAAAGTAAAAAGGGGAAAGTAAAAATTAGCATTATAACTAGAGATAATCCTATTACATTTCATGTATATCTTTCCAGATATTCTGATGCACTTGTAGAAATATACATTTGTTTTAAAAAATGGTGTCATGATGTGTGCCCCCTTTTCACCCAAGGATATAATGTTGTCTTTTTATATCAATAAATATCCTTTTATATCACTTTTATGGGTATATATTACCTTTGTGTGACCTTACCCTATTTCTCAATGCATATTTTTACAAAGTTGAAATGATACTGTATATCATTTCCCATCTTGCTTTATTCATTTACTATAAAATTAGCTATTTCTCATATTACTAGATATTTTTCTAAAGATAAATTTGAATGATCAAATGATATTTTATGGCTGTGCATAACCATCTTAGCTATTGTTCTCTTGTTGAATATTTAAATTATTCATGGTATTAAGTTGTTTCGCTTATAGCTGCTATAACAATAATCATATTTCAGAATAATTTTTTTAAAGCATGTATCTTTGAGGCATTTTGTTATAAAAGCTGGCACTTGTATACATAAACTAACAAGAACTTAAAATTCACCACATGATTACTTCATATTTTAGCTTGGCTGTCTAGTAAATCTTGAGCTTCATTGATTTTGGCTGCAAAATAAGGAGATCCAACCCTGTGTCGGTGATTTAAAAGCATAATTCATTGATGAGCATCTCTTATTTCCCCTTTATTGGCAGTAGGGTTTATGCCTACTATTAATGCTGCTTCTGTTTCATCATTTTGGGTTCAAACCCACCTTTATGATAGCCACCACTGAAGACAGATTTTGTTTTAAAAACTTGTTTTACTTGAGGCTTCATATGTTTCATGGCTTGGAAAATATAATGGCCTGCAAATCCAGTGGCAGCTGTGATCAGTCCAGCTGCTCCCACTGTACTGGCCACAGCTCTGGCTCAGCTCCCTGGTCTCCACGGAGAGTGCAGTTCGTCCCAGCCCAAAAGCCACGGCCGCCCATTCCACGCCTCTCCAGAATAATCTTTAATGACATTCGGATCCCCTGGATTTTCCATCGAAATTATTATAAATACAAGGATGTCATCAGCAAGGCATTAATTGAATGTCTAATTAGTTATTAAAATGTATATAATTAGCATATTTGCCCCGGGTAAGTCAAATGTATGATTTAATAATGTTGAATTGAATGTTCTGATTATATTCTTCATAGTGTAGTTGGTCTTCTTAGGAAATCTATGCAGATAGGACATTTATTTCTCTTTTATAATACTTGAACAGCTTATTACAATTTCTAGGTGCTACAGGCTTTTCTAGTTGTTTATATATTTTTTTATATTTAATGGGTCAAATTTGTGATTTATTTGATGCAAAGTCTTTCATAACATGATACCCCAATCACAACATTGTTCTTCCCCGAATCCCTGCTTCCCTAAGTCGTAAGCACCAGCGGGCTGCGGGGAGAGGTCTGTTTCCTGAAATTGTAAATGTCACAGGAATCAAGGGAGCGTGTCAAACACAGAGGTATATGCATTGCCAAGCTGAGTGAGCTGCAGAAGAGAATTCTGGATCTTCAGACTGAGGGTGAAGGTCAGAGGCAGATATTAGAAGTCAGAGAATTGTGCCAGGAATTGAAAAGCCAGGGACAGAACAGGGGAGAAAAAAGATCTGATGAAGAGCCTGCAGTCTGGGCCTGTCTATATACCTGGTTGGAAGCTCTTAATGCAGGCTTTATTGCATGTACCTCCATATTGCCCGAGAAGGTGTGTTCAGGTCGTCCGGAGCTGAGGCACCACCAACATACCTTCCTCGCCCCTCCGTTCAGTAGGATCACAGCTTCCCTATGTTAATAAATAGAAGGCTCATGTATTAGTTCCAATGGCTGCTCTAACCAATGACCACAAACCTAGTGACTTAAAACAACCCCAATGTATTTTCTTAGAGTACTGGAAGTCAGAAATCTGAAATAGGCCTGCCTGGCTTTAGGAAAGAGTCTATTTCCATGTTTTTTCCATAAAAGATCAGTCTGTAGACTTAAATGTCTAGAGGAAACCACAGGCTGTTTGTGTCTTATTTTTTTAAAGATTTTATTTATTTATTTGACAGAGATCACAAGTCCGCAGAGAGGCAGGCAGAGAGAGAGGAGGAAGCAGGCTCCCAGCTGAGCAGAGAGCCCGATGCAGGGCTTGATCCCAGGATCCTGGGATCATGACCTGAGCTGAAGGCAGAGGCTTTAACCCACTGAGCCACTGAGGTGCCCCCAGGCTGTTTGATTACTGCACAAAAGCCCCCATTCCTGTATGCAGAAATCCCTTTTGAAAACTAAAGAGACCTAAGTATGGCACATTCTGCCAATTGTATTTCAGGGGTGGCACTGGAGACAATCGGACAAGAAGAACCTCCTGTAGGGCAAAAACTGGGGTCATGGAGAGGAAGGGAGAGAGGGAGAGAGGTCTCCACTGACTGCCCCCCTTACGGCCCACCCCCAGGCAACAAGAATACCAACTGCCAGATGTTCCTAGGGATGACCTCAGAACTGAACTCTACTAGTAGGGTAGGAATTCTTTGCAGTTACTGCTCTATGGGATTTGATGATTGGTATGAACTAGAGGCTGCTGTTTTCTTCCCATTCTTCCTTTTTTCAACTAGATTTAAAGTGTATGTGCATATTGGCTACCCCATTCCTGCTCTACAATTTATAACAGGAAGATTGGAGGGCAGCCCTCTTGTCTTTTAGTTTATAGTTTAGCTTATAGCCGACCGGACCATGACGGGACCGTGATAAAGAGGACTGAGAATTACCCAGAGCTGGATGCAGAAACTGGACGGAACTTCGGTGGTTTGTCTCCCTAGAGAGGAAGTTCGGGAGACTCAGTGGGGAAAATGTGCCAGACACTGTTAGTTTCCCCTCAATATCTTTCTCTCTTCTTTCTTGGTATTAGAAGTCTTTAGCCTGGCACATGTTTCTCCAGAAAGATAATAAATTTCCCAGCTTGATTTCAGCTCAGTTTTTCATATGATTAAGTCCTGGGCAATGGGACCTGAGTGGGAGTAATGTTCATGACTTCTGGGCTGCACAATTTTTTTTTTTAAGATTTATTTAATTATGACAGAAAGAGAGAGAGAGCGAGAGAGCGAGCGAGCATGCTCGCGCCTGGGGATGGGCAGAGAGAGAGGGAGAGAAGTAGACTCCCTGCAGAGCACGGAACCTGACTGGGCCTGAGGTAGGGCTCCATCTCACAACCCTGAGATCATGACCGGAGTCAAATTCAAGAATCGGAAGCTTAACTGACTGAGCCACGCAGGTGCCCCATCTGGGGTGAACTCTTAAAGGAGTGGCATATTCTCTTCCTCTCTTCCTTTTTGCTGCTCAAAATGTGATGACATTGAACCACCTGGGTCCATGGAGTCCAAAAGAACTCCATACGATGGATAGTGGGGCAATAAGATGGGAGGAACTTGGGTCCCAGACACTGTGGAGTGATATATCAGACTTTTACATGGAGGAGAAATAGAACCTTTTCTTCTGTAGAGCCAGTATTATTTTTGGTCTCTATTTGTGTGGCTGAATCTATATCTCAACTTTCACAGACAGGCTGAGTTTGAAGTACCTTTAGGAAGTTTCTTATGAAAAGCATCAAACATACACAAAAGCAGAAAGAATAATATAATAATTTCATGCATACTCACCTTTGGCTTCAACAGCTACCATTTCATTTTATTTCAGCTCAACCTGAGCTACTTCCTGTCTCCACTGGAGGACTTGGAAGCAAATCCCAAACGTCGTATCATTTCTTCTCTAACTATTTCGGTATGTATCTCTAAGAGATAGGATTTTTTTTTTTTTTTTTTTAATGAGAGTTTGAAATGTTTTTGAACAAAACAAATGTAGATAGACAGTTGAGTTGAACATATCTCTAACTTTCAGGAGAAACTTCCTGGCTTGAAGGTACTGCTCTGATAGTCAACTCTCATGTGGAAGATATTTAAGGCTTTGGCAGTGGATGAGCTAACTTGGGGAGAGTGGTCACCTGAGTTGAAAACAGAAAAATTACATCAATTTAAGATGAACAAAGTTTTCTCTCACTGGTGTCAAGTAGTGTGGGAAGTTATGCAAGACAGGGTAAATGCACATGTGTAGGAAGTTTTTATAGACATTGTTTCCATTACCCCCCAAATCCAGTCTTCATCTTGTTTTCTTTCCTCAGCTCCTATCTCATTTTTTAGATACATTATTTGTTCAGGGTTGGTCATGTATTTTAGTCACAGCTGATGAGACCCAAGGAATGTTTGCTGGGACTTCTAGGAAAGCCTCTCATTCTTTCAGGAACTATTTGCATCTGGCTGGATGGTGCGGTGTGATGGAATGTGCTAGAACTGCTGCAGTCATTTCATTATCATGAGAGGATTCTAGAACTACCCCAGGGCCCTGGTATAGAGACTGAGAATGAGGGAAACACTGTGTGGAGACAAGGGAGAAACCCAGTCCTTAGTGACATGAGTTGCACTGCAGCTTTGAGCCTCTTCAAGCCAGCCTCACTCTGGACCTCTGAGTTACATGAGTTATGAGCTAATTTGCCTTTGTTGTTTAAATCATTTAAATAATTTTCCATCCCTTGCAATAGAAGACATTCTGACTGATAAGAGTAGGCTATGTGGTCAATGTTTTTCCAGACCTGGAGGAACCCCAGTGCTGGTCATCTCATTTTTAGCTGAGCAGATGATATATTTGCATAAGAAAAATAGCTAGATGCTGTTCTCCCCTTAATACATTTCTTTCGTGTTCACTGCAGTAAAATGTTGCTTTTTGACAGATAGGTAGATTTCCTGCAAGCTTCTGTCAATGGCTTCTATAGGTACTGGCCAGTTGGCCACGGGGTGGAGGGCCATGGGGGGAGCAGGTGGTGGTAATGGCAGTGCTTAAAGGTATGGGTAAATAGCAAATGTGGAAGCAGCTGCTGTGAAAGAATGTGTTCTGGGTAGAGAAATGCGGAGAGTTGCAGATAAAATACGCTTTGTTTATGAGATAGACCTACTTATTCTCTGCAGAAGCACAACATGAAGGTCTTGCTCTAAGACTTACTACGCACAACCAGGTGGACAGGAGGATGTAAAATAATGCCTTTTTCGAACTTCATCCTTCAAAACAGCAGACAAACTGGGGTGAATGATTCTTACAGGCAGATATTTCTTTGACAAAACTTTAGAGGGAGGGAGGGTACATGGTGTTAACGGAGGCCTAAGCAGGATGAAATGTACCATACTGATGAGGGATGGCTTCAGCCTTCAGGTTTTGTGTTGAAGTCATAGGGCCATCATCACCTAAATGTGGTTTCATTGTGCAGCTGACTCTTTAAGTAATCATTAAACAAAGAGTGCTCAGTGGCTGATGATGTGGACAATAACTAAAGTCACCCCTAAATGATTTTTTTCTATGTGGAAGGGAGAATATTATTTCCATTTTCCATTCCACTGAGAAAAAAATGGCAGCCATGAAGACTCTGTCAGGAAGAGCACTCACATGTTTTTTCAATTAATTAACTAATTGATTGGACAGAGAGTGAATGAGAGAGAGAGAGAGAGAATACAAGTAGGGGTAGCAGACTCTCCACTGAGCAGGGAACCCAATGCAGGGCCTGATCCCAGGATCCCAGGATCGTGACCTGAGCCGAAAGCAGACGCTTAAACAACTGAGCAATACAGGTGCCCCACACTCACCCTTTTTGACAAGCAATTTGCCTAGGAAATTAGTTGAGGTCACATATCTCTTATTAGATAAAAGGAAGGCAGCATATGAATATTTTTTAAAAAGCATATTTTAACCTATTTAAATTTATCTCAGAGTACTACAGTTTGTTCAAACTCCATAGAGAAGGGCTGTAGAAAAACAGGCTTATTTTCATTGTTAAATACCCAGAACTGGGAGTTTCCTAAGGCCAGAAGAGATTCATTATTTAATTATAAAATACTTATAAGTATTTGCATTAGCAAATCAAGCATCTTCTTTGGAATCTAGATTCTAGGGTAATAGGATTAGTAACCGCATTACCCACTGTTGGGATAAGAAGGGGCCGCTCTTTTAGGAAAAGACCACAAAGTACCCAGACTGGTAGGAAGACTCCTGGACACAAGAGTACAGAGCCCCCTGCTGGCAAGAAAGGGCAAAGACCAAAATGAAGGCATTCAGGTAGCGCTGTCAGAAATAATGAGTCAAAAAGTGAAGGCTCAAGGTTGACAAGGCAGATGTATTGCCATCCTTGGCCGGAGAAGCCAAGAACTTGCAGAGTTGGAGGACCTTGGTGTGTCCTGGGAGACAGGTGTAAAAGTTGACCCAGATGATAGAAAGATAGATGACCTGAGTAGGCATCAGAAACTCAGTAAAGAAGGGAAACCAGAAGCCAAGTCACAAACTAGAGTTACAAGCGTTGGTCTCACAGGGGAGAATTCAATCAGTTAGTGTACAAGTGGCGATTGGGATCTGAGGGGCAAATGTTGCCAACCATTTCTCCAAAACAGGAAGTTTTTGAGATGGTGGTGTCTTCAAGTTCCTGGCCAGGAATCTAAAGGTGAGTATTCATTGATTATCCACCTTCCCAAAGCCCTCCCTTCCTCCCCCCAGCCCCTGGACTTATTTACCAAAAAGCTTAAGAGCTCTGGCTTTATGATGACCAACAGAACCTCAAAGAGGTCAGTATTTGAAATTGCTGACTGCTGCTACTGGGCCCCAAATTTCTGAACCCCTTAAGCATTATATTTCCCGAGGGCAAGGACTGTGGGTTTTTAAAAAGTCTTTTCAGGGGCCCCTGGGTGGCAGGGTTTGGTTAAGTGACTGACTCTTGGTTTTGGCTCAGGTCATGATCTCAGGGTCTTAGGATTGAGCCCAAGTTGGGCTCCATGCTCAGCACAGAGTCGGCTTGGGACTCTTACCCTCTCCCTCTGATTTTCCCTCTCCCTGCCATTCTCTCTCTCTCTTAAATAAATAAATAAATAAATCTTCTAAAAAATTAAAGATCTTTTCAGCTCTGACCCTCCCTAATACAATGCCTGGCTCCTAGCCGATGCTTAATCCATATTTGTGAAGTAAATGGATGAATCATTAAGCCAGTGGAAGGTTTATAATTTGGTGATGTCCCAGAAGGGTAATTTACTTATATATTCATTTACTTCTCACTTTATTTCTGTTATGTCTTGTTCCACAAGGGATTTGCAAAAGCTTATAAGAATACATATGTTCAAGTAGAAAATATAAGTAATAAATAAAGCCAGGTCATTACAAACATGCATTAGGAAAAGACAAGTCAGTGGAGTAGAACGAGTATGCAAGCAATAGGGCTCCGCGTAATTATCCGAGCCACAGGGTCAGAGCTGAGTTTTCTGCAAAAAAAAATGAAGACCAAAAATGATTCTCTTGACAACAAAGGCAAAACATTCTAGTTTTTCAAGCTTTTCTTGGAACTTAGCTCTAAAATAAGTTTCTGGTGTGGAGGTTTATATCTGGGACAGTGAGTGATGTAGTAAACTGTGTCCTCAATGACATTCTTACAGCAAATCCTATAGGGCTTTTTAAAAGTTGTTTCTTATAGCACGAAGACCTGAGGTTTGTCCTATAGTGCAACTCACAGAAGTAATTTTATAGGAGATCAAGGAAATATGGTGTCAGACTGAAACTTTCTAAAATTTTAGCTAAATCAAAAGTATAACACATCTAGGAAACCCAGAGGATTCAAGTCCTTCAGACACTTCCCCACTGAGATCCCCTCTCTGAACCAGACCTTTCACAAGGGTTGGGAGCAGATCATTGGACTTTGTGTCTTCTCTCAAGGCCTGAAAGTTCCTTGTTCTATGTCATTCATTTAAAGTAGCAATATATACTGTCATCATTAGATGAGATTTTTTTACAAGCTTTTATGAAAATGGAGGTATCTAACCAAAACCTTCAGGATGGCCAATCAGCTACACTCTGTTCCAGTTATCTATTGCTGCCTAGCAAACTATCTTTCAACTTAGTGGCTTAAGACAGCAATGGTGATTACTATTATCTTTAATGGTTATAGGGGCTGAGTAGGCTCAACTAGGCAGTTCTTGATCAGCTTTCCTCATATAGTTACAGACAGTGACTGGGGCTGGAATCATCTGAAGGCCCGTTCACTCACCCATCTGGTACCAGGTTAAGAAGACTTGATGAGCGGGGGCTAGAATAGTGAGGCTCCGTGGGCAAGTCTTTATGCTCAACTCTGCACATGTTTTCTCCAGAGCATGAGTTCAGGATAGCCGGACTTCTTACCCAGGGATTCAGGAAGAGGGAGAGAAAGAGAAAGATGGAGAGAGAGAACCAGATGGAAGGCATGTTATCTTTTTTTGACCTAGTGTTGGAAGTCAGTCATGCACTGTCGTTTCTACAGCATTCTATTCATTGAGGCATGCATGAAAATCTGCCCAGTTTCAAGAGCAGGGGAAATAGACTCCAAGAGACCTTGATGGGGAAGTGGCAGGGTTTGGAAGAGCATGTGGGACCAGAAGTATTGTTGTAGCCATTTTTGTCAAATACGATCTGCTGCACCCTCCTCATTTCAAAGGTCCACCAAGGGAGTACCTATAACCAAGACAGAATTTTTCTTAAGGACCCCATTCTGAGCCTTCAGTAAGTGAATAAATCAAAGTCTTTCAAGGTGTTTTTTTTTTAAATCATAGAATGTAGGCAAAGTGACTTAGCATGGAAGATTTTCAAGGAAGCTTTTTCCAGTCACTCACCACAGACAGAGAAAAAGCTACATAATGCTCCTGTGGCAAGCTCATTTTTGAACATGAAAGCCATTCCTAATTCATGTCTCCAGCAGGAAGGGAGTGCAGCCAGATCACTGAATGGTTTTCTATCATACAAAGAACAGTTAAAAGGAAAGTATGGGAAGGAGGAAAAATGTTATCCTGCTTTAGGCCCTTCAGTATAGTTATCTGGTTTTCCAGGAGATAGATCTATCTGAAGACAGATACTGACTCTTGCTGAAATGTTAAAATGCAGCTTTTGTTAAGAGTCAATAACTAGGGGAGGCCTGGGTAGGTCAGTCGGTTGAGCCACTGCCTTCGGCTCAGGTCATAGTTCTGGGTCCTGGGATGGAGTCCCACATTGAGCTCTTTGCTCAGCAGGGAGCCTGTTTCTCTCTCTGCCTCTGCCTGCTTGTGCGCGCTCTCTCTCTCTGATAAATAAATAAATAAATAAACAAACAAATAAATAAAATCTTTAAAAAAATCAATAACTAGGAATTAATACTGTGTTCAGGAAGCTTTGCCTAGAGTAAAGGACTAAAGTCAGAAAAGAGGAAGTTAAGGGCAAACAGGAAAAATCAACTCTGTAATTCATTTATTTAAGTTTTAAAGTCATACTCATTTAATTTCAAGAATGGGAGGTCACTAATAACCCATTACATATATTTTTGTTCAAGTATAATTAACATACGGTGTCATATTAGTTTCAGATGTACAATATAATGATTCAACAAGTCTATACATTACTCTGTGCTCATCACAAGGAGTGTACTTTTAATCCCTTTCACCTATTATTTTCAATAATTTTTTCCATTAAGTAATAGTAGAGTATTTGTGCTTGCAACTCTATTGAATCTTGTATAAAGTATCAATCCAGAAATCCTCAGTCTGACATATTTTAAGGAAGAAATAGGCATAAAGTTTAAGTGGAATGTTTAACAAACAGATGGCTCTATATTTTGAAGGAAGTAATTTAGAACAAGCTTTGCATAATTTTGATAGCAGAAAGTCTTTACCTGCTGCTTTATTTAAATTAAGCCTTCTAGCCAAATGGAATACATGAGGAGATGTTCCTGGGTACCAACCTTAGAAACTATAAATTTCAATGTAGTCTTAGCATGAAACTAACAGGAAGAAAGGGAGGCCCCCAGTTATCAACTGAGATTTGTGTATATTTGTGCTGACCATAAATAATGATGTCTCCAGATCTATCTTCTTTACTGGTTCTGACAGTAAAAACCCAGGCCTCCTACAATGTTCATGAAATTGAATTTTAGGCACTGGTTTAAATTTGAAGAAATCCCATCTGATCCTTTTGCTTTCCTTTTATACACCACTGCACCAAGCCAAGTAACAATTGGAGGAATAGTAACTAGAATTCTGAGCTCCCAGAACTCTAACTCTACCAGCTTTCTGGATAGATGTCCTAGGAGAGTGCTCCTGAAACCCTCTTTCTTTGGAGGCTAAGTAGGGAATGCACTTGAGATATTGTAGGAAGAGTAGGAACCTCTGTTCTCAGACTGCCTAAAGTGGGTATAGTCATTGCTTACCCAAATATTCCTTGGGAATAGAACTCCCAGTGGGTTTTTCTTTTCTTTTCTTTTTTTCTTTTCTTTTCTTTCCTTCCTTCCTTCCTTTCTTTCATTCTTTCTTTCTTAACTTTTGTGGAGGGACAATACATATACTCAAAAACACCAATCCTAAGTGCATAGCTCAATGAATTGTTGTACACACATGCACTTGTGTCATCACACAGATCAAGATGTAGAAAATTCCCAGGACCTCAAAAGATGCCTTCTTATTTCTTCTACATTTGTACTGTAAAACAATGGGGGAGGTGATTAGTATTCTCAGTTCTATCATTATTTACTAGTTTTTGACTGTTCTTAAACTTGAAGTAGAAACATTAAATTTGGCTTCTTTCACTCATTTTAATATTTGTAAGATACTTCAGGCTGTTGCATGTACCAGTAATCTGTTCTCTTCTCTCTCTCTTTTTTTTTAAGATTTTATTTATTTATTTGACAGACAGAGATCACAAGTAGGCAGAGAGGCAGACAGAGAGAGAGAGGAGGAAGCAGGCTTCCTGCCAAGCAGAGAGCCCAATGCGGGACTCGATCTTAGGACCCTGAGATCGTGACCTGAGCTGAAGGCAGAGGCTAAACCCACTGAGACACCCAGGTGCCCTGTTCTCTTCTTTTAATCACTATGTAGTATTTTACTTCATGCATAAACCACAACTTACTTATCTATTCTTCTGTTGATTGGCATTGAGTTGTTTCCACCTTGGCTAATACAGATAAAGCTGTGATGGACATTCTTATGCACATTTTTTGTGGACATCAGTACTCCTTTCTCTTGAGTAAATTCCTAGAACTGGAGTTGCTATCATAGGGTTGGCAGTGTTTAGCTTTAGCAGAAACTGTCAAGTTGGCTCATGAAGTAGTTACAACATTTTTCACTCCTATCAGCAATGTAAAGAATCTCCGTTCTTCCAAATATTTGCCATCATTTGGCACTGTAAGTCCTCTTAACCCAGTTATTCTGGTTGCTGTCTGGTAGTATTTCATTATGGTTTTAAATTTACACTTTCCTAATGAGTAGTATTGCTGAGCACTTTTTCATATGCCTATTGGATGTTTGGTGGTCTTATTTTGTGAAATGCCTGTTAGAGTTGTATGTCCACTTTTGGTTGTGTTGTTCTATTTTTTTCCCTTTCTTTTTTGTGGGGGGAGGGGTAGAAGGAGAGAGAGACTCTTAAGCAGGCTCCATGTCCTGTGCAGACCCTAATGCAGGGCTCCATCCCTGAGATCATGACCTGAACCAAAATCAAGAGTTGGGTGCTTAACTGAATGAGCCACTCAGGCACCCCTTTTTTCTTTTGAGTTGTAGGAGTTATTTACATATTCTGAACGTAAGTCTTTTGTCAGGAATATGTGTTGGAAATAACTTCTCTCAGTGTGTGACTTGCTTTTTATTCTTTTAATGGCATTTTTAATGAAGTGCAATTTATCATGTTCTTTTCTTTTATAATCATGCTTTTTGAGTCCTGTTAAAACCATCCAACATTGAATCAGACTCATCCACATTATCTAGGATATTTCCCTTACTTAAAGTCAACTGATTTTGAACTTTAATTACATCTATAAAATGCCAATATCTAAATTAGTGTCTGATTGAATGAGTGGGGACTATGACTTAGTCAAGTTGATACATCAAAAGATCGCTGTAGTCATTAACATATTTTTCTATGTTTTCTTCTGTAACTGTTTTTGCTTTACCTTTTTATTTAGTTGGACAATCCATCTTGTGGATGGTGTGAAACAAGGGTCAAAACCAAATGAAGTATAGTTATGGGTCAGAATATGCTCAGGGAAGATGTGCTATGGGCCCAGCCTCAGGAGATGAATTGCAGATTGATCCAAGTCAGTCATGGTAATCCGTTCATTCAGCAAATATTTACTGAACCCTTACTATATACCAAATATACTCTCAGTTCTGAGATACAACAGTGAATAAAACAGATCAAGTCCCTGCTGTTGTGAAATTGTCCTTTGCAAGTAATTGATTAGAGACTAAGTATGTGACCCCATTCTAAGCAATGGTACCTGAGGAGAGACATGCTGTAGACATCTGGGAAAGGTGTTATTCCTTGATAAGAGGGAGTCTTTCAAAGAAAAACACTGCCTTGCACATGGGAGCATGTGATATTTTGGTATTAAGGCAGTCTTAGAGTAATACCCAGAGAACGACAGAGAAGCCAACCCAGAGTCCCGACACCATCAAACTCTTTATTATTCAATTCTAGAACAACCCATCCCCAGGTTTCTAATGTGACATAATTATTCTTATTGTTTTAGCCACACTTGGGCATTCTATCACTTGCAGCTATAGATATATACATTTCCTGGCATGGCCCCAAAGCTCTCCTAACATTTGTCCTGTAACTTGCTTCGGTTCCTTTCACTATCCAGCTCTGCCTTAATTTTGCCTTCTACCTTAGACACACTCAGACCTTCTCTGGCTCCCTTTCTAACTTGCTTTGGCCTTAAATGCAGAAGATTTATCCCTTCTTCTGAGGTCATTCTGTCCCATAGTTTCCACCTCAAAACTATATCCATCTTAATTTCCCTGCCACGACCAACTTCTTTTTCTAGTTTGACTTCCATCTCTTCAACACTCCCACACACCAAGCCCCAGCTGCAGGGAAAGGCATTTAAGTATGATTAGACAGCATTTAAGCTATGGCTGATGCATTTTTGATGCAAAGCCACATGAATTAAGACCCTATGGGGGGCACCTGGGTGGCTCAGTTGGCTGAGCATCTGACTCTTGGTTTCGGCTCAGGTCGTGATGGGTTGTGGGACTGAGCCCTGTGTCAGACTCTGCTCAGCGGGGAGTCTACTTCTCTCTCTCTCTCTGCACCCCCCCCAAGTCAGGCACACTGTGTTTATGCACGTGCACCTCTCTCTCTCTCTCTCTCTCAAATAAATAAATCTTAAAAAAAAAAATGATGCTATGGAAGAGCAGAAACTAAAAGCCTTACCTAGAAGCCAGACTCCAGAGACTGAAGTGGACATACAGCAGAGTTGAGAAAACACACTGTCCCCAGAAAGATAGAGAAGGAGAAAGGCTACTCAGCGATTTCTGGTTATCATAGACCTGACTGTACTTTCTGCATTGAGTTCCTTGGAAGTCCCTCGAATTCTCATAATGAAATTCTTTCCTTGAGCCACCCTGAGAGGCTTTGTTTCTTGCAAACAAATCACCTAGACTATGGCTCTTGCAGTTCCAGAGGGAGCCTTTCTCTGTCAAGTGTGCAATTCCCACTTTGAGAGAATGTTACTAAGTGTTTGGAAGCCAGGAATCTGTTATGGACACTTCGAAGCTGCACCTGCTAGCAACACCTTCTAGCAGATTCTAGCCTAGGACTCTAAAATAGAGAACAAATCCTTCCCCAGTCCTTCCTCAGGGTAGGTTCTTAAATTCCTAGAGTTCCTTTTCTTGAGAAGCCAGGAGAAGGATTTACCTCTTTGGTCTTAATTTGGGTCATTCTTCCCCAAAGCAGAGCCTTGGACCAGGACTTGAGTTCAGTTAGTTTATTTGTCCAGTGACTTAAGGAAGCAGGAATGAGGAGCAAGGAGAGGGTGTTGCAGGACAGGATGAAAAAGTCAGTAAATGGCTTATTACTGGCTTGGTTACCACTGAGTGATGGGGGCTCAACTGTAGTGGAAACTTTCTGAAAATCCATGTACTATGTTTCTTAGAGCCCACCTACTCTGCCCACAATTGATTGAGGTTTGTCCCCAGGATGTTAATTCCCCTGTACTTTTGGGCTATTCTGCACAAGTGAAAAAGGAACTCTTGTAGCTTCAGAAAAATCCCAGAGGCAGAAGAGCTAAGAGTTATAGGGCAGTCAATGTGGGACACTGGCAGTGAGCATGGGGTTTGCTCAATTTCAGCGGACATCAGAGGTGGGCTAAGGAGATGTGCCCAAACTATCTTCTACATCTTCTTTTTGGGGGAAACCTTTCATTCAAGTATCTTTAGACATGACTATGGGTCCCCCAGAAGCAAGAACTCTTGAAGTAAGTATGATTATCTTCTGTGACAGAACTGCTGTTCCTAACCAAAAATCCACATTCTCTTCTTCCTGGGCATTCTGCTGTCCATATTTCCCAGCCTCCCTTGCAGTTAGGTGTGGCCAACTGACTGAGTTCCAACAATGGAATGTGAGCAGAAGTAATGTGTACCACTACCAGGCCTGGCCCCAAAGTATCCTCCCATTCATACTTTTCCATGTTTTTTTCCCCTTCTGTTCTCCTGATGTTGATTCTCAGGTGACCTTTGAAATGCTATGTTCAAGATAGCAGAGCCTCTGCCTTCTGGGTCCATGAACGACTGTATGCAGCACACCATCTCTCCCTCCTCCTCCTCCAGCCCCAAATCAACCACCTGGAACTGTCTTGTTCTGAGAGAGAGAATAAATTTATATGGTGTTTAAGTCATTATACATTTGGGGATTAATTTATTATAGCAGTTAGCTTACCCTAACTAATACACCTACCACAACACCATACCATTCCCCAGGCACAGAAATCGTTCTTCCGGTGTCTCCGAACTACACTAATTATGAAAGAATTAAAGTTTAGAAAGATAATTATAAAACTGATACATACACATGTACAAAAATTGAACAGTACAAGAGAGTCTGAAATCAAAGTAAAAGACTCTTGTCTCCCTTCTTCCCCATTCCCAGCCCCACTCCACCAGATAACCACTTTTAACTATTCCTCCCTTTATTTTCCTGATTGATACCTCTTTATAATCTCCTATTTGTAGTTCTACTAGTGTTAAAAATATTTAGTGGCATCCCACTATGAAAGATGTGTAGTTACCAAAGCTGTTTCTTTAATCTAGAAATGTGAAAGAGTTCTAGACAGAAGAAACCAGGTGGTAGATGGACCTCACACCTGTGTTAATTATATGAAAGAGAAGCATCATGGTGATGTGGGATGAGCACAAACTTTGAACTCCGATTCATGCGGAGTTTAGCTTCTACACCGTATTTGCAAGATGAGGAGTTTGTCAGAAACAATGCATCTGCCGGTGTTTTGGATTCATCCCTAGAAATATTTTCGGGGTTTTCACACACCATCATACTCTGTGGTAGGTGCCAATTAATCTTAGTGTCGATTCTTAAGACCAGACTGTTCTGGAGGGTAACCTGTATTAAGTGCCTTGCACATGTTATTATTGGAAACAGATTTGAGGTCCATGAACCAACAATTCCACTCAAGTCAGCACATCTTGCTCCAGCCAATAGAGGGCAGTAAGAGACACAGAGTGCATATGCATGTAGAGCAAGGAAAGTCTTGCTTAGCAACCACCTCAAAGTAGTAGTTCAATTGTTATCAGCGGGCTTAATCAATATTGGCCAGAGCCCAGAAGTGTATAAAATCATCCTTCTCAAATGATACGTCCATCAAAAATGACTTCCAAAAAAATCCACCAGATTCCTTGAAACATCAAATAAAATATTTATATTTGCCTCAAAAATAATAAAATAAAATAATAATAGACATAGTAATAATAGTGAAATGATATAATAACATTACACATTCATTCAGAAATAATCAACCTCCATGTTTAGGTACCAACTACTATTGGTACCAACCTACTATTAGGTACCAGCCATAAGAAGATTACGGTCCTGTTGCTACTGTGTTTTTTCTCTGTGCTATGTCCAAAGTGATTCTTGTGCTGATTCATGTTACTAAATGAATGATATCATCTAAAATCTACCACAGAGTGTTCTTTAGTGACACTCTTCTCCTTCAGTCTGTTTAAATGTTCCACTATGCAATTTTTTAGATTAGTAAATAACAAACTCCTAATTGACTATTCAGTAATGGGAATTCTCAAGAATCCTTCAATTACATAAATAAATCATGGAGGGAGTCTGTCTTAGACCGGATGTGCTACCGTAGATGGAAAGATAAACGTCAGGCTTTCAGACTTGGAAAAATAAGTCACTTTTTCCATTGCTACTTGATCTTAGAATTTAGATACATTCTGATTAATTCCAAGTTCAAGTGGGAGGATAATATGGGGGAGTAGTTGTAAGGGAAGAAGGAAGATGGGAATATGCTTTAATATCATTTTTAAAAAGATTCTATTTATTTATTTGACAGACAGAGATCACAGGTAGGCAGAGAGGCAGGCAGAGAAGCAGGCTCCCTGCTGAGCAGAGAGCCGGATGCGGGGCTCCATCCCAGAATCCTGGGATTGTGACCTGAGCTGAAGGTAGAGGCTTTACCCCACTGAGCCACCCAAGTGCCCCTAATATAATTTTTTTAAAAATTTCATTTATTTATTTGACAGAGAGAGAGAGATCACAGGTAGCTAGAGAGGCAGGCAGAGAGAGAGGGGGAAGCAGGCTCCTTGCTGAGCAGAGAGCCCAATGCAGGGCTCGATCCCAGAACCCTGAGATCATGCCTGAGCCCAAGGTAGAGACTTAACCCACTGAGCCACCCAGGCACCCCAATATCATTCTTGAATTTCTTTGTCAGAAGGAAGCCTGCAAGAATAGTAGTTGGGAGCCTTAAATAGGCATTAGTTGCCAGAACAATAAGACATCTGACACACATATGAATTTAGTATTTAAAATAAAATTAAATTATTAATATATATTTTAAACATCTCTATATAATAATAAAAAACTAATGTTTATCAGAAATTTTCTTAGTCAGGGACGCCTGGGTGGCTCAGTTGGTTGGACAACTGCCTTCGGCTCAGGTCATGATCTCGGAGTCACGGGATCGAGTCCCGCATGGGGCTCCCAGCTCCACGGAGAGTCTGCTTCTCTCTCTGCCCTTCTCCTCACTCATGCTCTCTCTCCCTGTCTGTCTCTCTCTCAAATAAATAAATAAAATCTTAAAAAAAAAAAGAAATTTTCTTAGTTAAATGCACAATTCATTCTTAATTTTTCTCCATGTATCACTAGACTCTTTCTTGACTGAGAATTCTCACTGATCCTATGGATTTGCATATTGAAGAAGAAAAGGAAAGTACCATCCTTCAAATATTCATTTTATTTCGTATAAGTGCTAGGAAAGTTGCCTCTTTACAGTAAAACTCATAAGGGGGGGGGTGCCTGGTTGGTGCAGTCTGTTAAGCATCTGATGCTTGGTTTGGCCTCAGTTCGTGATCTCAGGGTCATGATCTCAGTCAGGGTCATGATCTTAGGGTTATGAGAGAGAGCTCTGGTGTTGGGCTCCACACTCAGCGAGGAGCCAGCTGAAGACTTCTGCTCTGCCCCTCCCCTTCCACTCTCTTTCTCTCCCTCAAATAAATAACTAAATCTTTCAAGTTAATCTCGTCAGGAGTTAACAGGCAGGCCTCTGTGTTAGAAAGATGGGTCTCCTACTTCAGCTCTACTACTGATGGTCCGTTTGACCACACACACATTATTTAGCCTCTCTTTGCCTTAGTTTCCTCATCTGAAAAATAGGGATAATGATAAAATGTCCAACTCATGGGGCTGTACTTGGAATATGGTAAGCAGTCAGTAAATACTAAAGTTTTCTCTTTTTTTCAGCATCAGAACTTATTTTTGAGTAAATGACTAATAAAGTTTCCTGCTGTTATCACTACCTTGGGCCATAACTTCTACAAATGCCAGTAATTTCAGCAAAAAAACCCAACCAACCAACAACAATAGTTATTTCATTTTTTCCTTTATTACCTGCTATGGGAAACCCAGAACTGTCCATATTTGGATGCTTGTTCTTGCTCTAGCAAGAATTGTACAGCATCTGTCATAATTATGGTCTTCAATAGGGACAATCCATGTAGTCTAGAGGCCAGAACCAGAATGGAAGCAGATTCACAGTTAAGCCTGCAAGTCTGAACACAGGAACCAGCACCGGACACATGTGTTCAAGACTGAACTTGGGACATCAGCTTATTGGAAGAAGGAGGTAAAAGGGATTGGACAGGAGAGGGGAGTATGGAAATATCATTAGACAATTGTTTATACTGAATCCAGAATCCTGGATTTCTAGGACTTAAGGGACTCAGTCAACAAGACTTAATTCACCATTATCTGAAGGTCTTTGTATACAGTTGGCATTCAAGATAGTCATTATCTGGAATTAGTGCCTCAGTTATGAGAACACTGGGATTTAGAGGCAAGAAATCCAGACTCTACAGAGAATGAGATACCAGAAGGAATTTGGCTGGAGGGAGGCTGGGAAAAGGAGAAACTATAAGGGATCTCAGAAAGATACATGGGTTTATTTCAAGGGAATGAGTTAAGATTCTCTTGGGCAGGACCATTCCTAGGTGTATGGCTCAATCTGCGTCACTTGGTATCAGTGTGTCAGCACCATTTCAGTGGCCCAATTGATTGCAAGAGGAAAAGATGTCTGCTGGCCAGTAGGCCATATGGTTACTATTTGTCCTCTTGGAACAGGAGCCATCCATGGGCTTCTAAGGTGACTCTAAAGGTACAGACACCAGAGCTCTTCCGGGCACCTGGCCGACCTCTCTGATATGGTACTGAAGAGTGCCCCAAATTATAGAAATGGGGACTAGGATCCACACAAATCCTGGTCTAGCCTGGGGTTCCATGCACCAACAGGGTCTAGAAAATTTCGAGGAAGGTGCTGCCACAAAAGAGGAAGGGTGGGGCACCGCTTCCGGGCTCTGCTTGCCCAGGTGCAAGGATGGTGCTTAACTTAGTGGAGTCAACAGCACCTTTATATTAACTTATTAGAGTAACTGTCTGGGAAAGGGAATGTCCTAGAGAAGGGATGAGCCTACTCATAGCAGTTAAACACTTGTAACTGTGATGATTAAGCCTGTTCGTTCTTAGGAATTGCAACTAACCTTGACCAGTGGTTCTCAGTGCTGGCTACACAGTAACGTTAACTGAGAACCTTTAAAACAGAACCATGCACACACACACACACACACACACACACACACACACATACACACATACACAAACGGGGAGTGCTTGGACTCTCAATTAAATTAGTCTAGGGGTGCCTGGGTGGCTCAGTGGGTTAAGCCTCTGCCTTCAGCTCAGGTTGTGATCTCGGGGTCCTGGGATCGAGTCCCTCCTCTCTCTCTCTCTGCTTGCCTCTCTGCCTACTTGTAATCTGTCTGTCAAATAAATAAATAAAATCTTTAATAAATAAATAAATAAGAGTCTAAAGGGGTGATAGACTGATACTATGATTAAGCAAAAATCTTCCCCAGCGGTTCATTGTACAGCCAGAATTGAGAATCATTGCCCTAGATGTTCCTTATCCACCACCCATTTCTCTGGTGATGGCATTCTTTATTGCCACTTGATTCCTGGAAATTCACTTGGTAGTTTCCAAGAACTGTGCTCTCCAGCCAAGTCTGGATTATCTACAGTTAGGAAACCTTCACTTACTCTTTACTTCTATTGGCCACAGATGTCGTGGACCTTAGTCCAGTCCTTCCCCAAAGTCTGACTCCACTCTGGTGCTTTCTGTTGCCTGCTGTTTCTGTTCTGCATGCACTCTATTGCAACGGCTATTTAGCCAATATCGAGCTGTAAGTCTCAGTGTTCTTGGAATCAAACAAATGATTAGTTTGACCTTGAGACCCTTTGATCTTACCTGTTTGCTAAAAATACTCTGTGAGCTCTACTTCTTTTTTAACCATAAAGTAAGTAAAAAGTAATTGGTTTAGAGATTTTAGAGATGCCTTAGAATGTCATAAACTAGAATGAAAACAGTTGCTACAAAAATATCTTATCTCTTTAAAATAACAAGGAAAACTCTAGCAGAAAACCCTAGCAGAAAACTTACCATTACCTTTCTAAAAGCTTATCTCTGCACTTAGGCAAATGTCCCAAGCATTTGTGGATATTCCTCCCCAAGACAAGAGAATTCTTCTATTCTTCTATACACAAAAGGCTCTAAATTCATTCTTTCTTTCTTTCTTTCTTTCTTTCTTTCTTTCTTTCTTTCTTTCTGCCATTTAAGACCTTAAATGGCTTCAAGGTGCTCCTCCTGAAGGAAAATAGATGGAACAAGCAAGCTACCAGAATATTTTTTAGACCCACAAATCTGATTTGAATTTGCTGCCAACAACATTTATGTGTAGCCTTCCTGTGATATTTTAAAAGTCACTCAGAAAAGCTGACAACACCTTAATAATTTTTAAGTGTAAAATACCTTTATATCCTTTATCTCTTTGGAGGCTGGTACCAACCTGGTAAGGAGCAAGGAATGTATGTCTAGTCCCATCTCCTTGTTCTTTCTTTCTTTCTTTTTTAATTTCAAGCTCTCATTTATTAGTGCTCCACTTGATATTTTTTTTAAAGATTTTATTTATTTATTTATTTATTTGAGAGAGAGAGAGAGAGAGAACGCGTGAGCGCGCATGAGCAAGAAGAGGGGCAAAGAGCGAGGGAGGAGCAGAAGGAAAGAGAGGGACAAAGGGGTAAGCAGACACCCCACTGAATGCAAAGCCTGATGCATTGCTTGATCTCAGGACCCTGAGATCATGACAAGAGCTGAAATCAGGTGCTTCACCAACTGAGCCCCCAGGTACCGCAACCAATCAATCTTAAAAAAAAAAAAAAAAAAGGTGGCTCCAAATATAGTTTTCTAACATTCTTTAAAAAAGGAAACTGTTTGGGGCACCTGGTGGCTCAGTGGGTTAAAGCCTCTGCCTTCGGCTCAGGTCATGATCCCAGGGTCCTGGGCTCTCTGCTCAGCATGGAGTCTGCTTCCTTCTCTCTCTCTGCCTGCCTCTCTGCCCGCTTGTGATCTCTGTCTGCCAAATAAATAAATAAAATCTTTTAAAAAATCAATGATACTTTATTAAAAAAAAAAAAGGAAACTGTTTCTTTTAACTTTACACTCACCCCACACCTCATTTTCAAAACGTCTCATTTAATTGTCTCGGTCATGGACATTTCCAAGATGAGATTTTATATTTTGCTTCCATAGCTTCTGGCTTTCAGAAAAACCATGCTTTCCTTTCCTGAAGGAGTTTGGTCCTGCTGAAGTTTGTGTATCCCTTCCAATCCCTTCATCTTCCTCTTTGCTTCTGGAGGCGTTTCCTCTGGTTCACTATCTTCATCTTCATTAAAAGCTGCTTCTACTGACAGGGTTTTTGGGGCAAGAGTTGGAACAGTTTCTTTAGGCTTATTTGATCCGAATTTGATGGCTATGGCCAAGACTTTCTTTGCCATGTGACTGCCTATGGCAAATCCAAACTTGGAGATCTTTGTAGGCTTTTTTGGGAGGTCTGCAGCTTCTTCTTCAGTGGATTGCTTCTTGGTGTTGTGACTGGAACTTTCCCTCTGTTACTTTGGTTGCTCCAGCTTGCTGAGGCTTCTCAGGCTTCTCCTCTCCTGCCATTTTCCCCGATATGGTTTTCCATGCAGCTACACCAAGCCCCATTTCCTTTTTCTATTTTACAACCGGAGGACTGAGATTCAGACAGCTTACGTGGCTCTGTGGAAAATGCATGAATCAGAACCAGGACTCAGTTCCAGGGTGTTGGGATTCACAAGTCTGGGGCCTTCTCTCTATTGAGCTGTGAAAATGTCAATCCTTGACATTCATTGCTGAGTACTGTATTAGTCTGGGTTCTCCAGAGAGAAACAGAGCCAATAGGAGATTATATATATTATTTATTATAAGGAATTGGCTCCTGTGGTTATCAAGGCTGAGAAGTCCCCAGATAGTGGCTGGCAAGCTCAAGCCCTGGGAGAGCCAATGGTGCAGGTCCAGCCTGAATCCAAAGGCCTGAGAATCAAGAGGCTGATGGTCCAAGTTTCATTCCATGTTCAAGCCCAATGTCAGGAGAAGACCAACATCCCTGAAGACAGGCAAAGAATAAACTCTCCCTTACTCCACCTTCTGTTCTCATCAGGCCCTCAACAGATTGGATGAGACCCACTCATACTGGGGAGGGTAAGCTGCTTTGCTCATCAAATTCAAATTCAAATATTAATCTCATTCAGAAACACCCTCACAAACATACCCAGAATAATATTTACCCAAACACCCAGGCAGCCCATGGCTCAGTCAAGTTGACACATTCAATTCACCATCATGAGTACCCGCTTAATTGTGTGTACATCTCAGTGCTCGACATACCTGGGACTGTCCCCTTCTTGTGTCACTGCCTAGAAGTTAGGAAACCAACTTGCCCTTTTGGATCTCACACGAACTGGGTATGGTGGACAAGTCATTTCATCTCTATGCTTCTCGGTTTTCTCAACCGTAAAATAACAAGGATCAGATTTAGATAACTCTGTAGGACACTTAAGCTTGAAAACGGTGTTTCTGTGATTCTATAATTGAATTCTAAGGAAGATTTTAAAACTAATTTGACTTCTGTTTCATTCAAAGCTGTGTTCTGGGTCCAACAAAAGCATGACTATTACAGGTAACGACTCATTAAGCAAAATTAACATGAAGGTGACAATGCTGTATCTGTACACAGAAGTGTGAGAGTCTATTATGAGGTTGCCTTTAGACTGAATACCATGGTATATATAGATATAATTTGTAATAACCATCCCCATACCAAGGACCTTACCATCTGCTGTTGAAAAAAGATTAGCACGGAAGAAATCTTAGAGTGAAGTATAGCCTGCAGGAGCCATTTCCAAACAGAGTGGGAAGTCAATGAGTCAGGCTTCCCCTAAAGAAGGAATTAAGACTTGGGCTGGGTTTAAAAAAACAAATAAAAACATGGGAACAATTTGGATAAACAGAGGCAAAGGAGGAGGACTTTCCAGGCTAGGGAAAATCTAGGCAAGAACAAGCAAGGACCATTTGTATGAGAATGATGGACAGGGCAGGCATGTTTGCATAGGAGATTGCCAATAGAAAAAGGCAAAATAAAAATAGTATTTGAGGAAGGTATCACCTGACAGCAATGGGAGAATGGGTTGAGAGGTTCTCAGAAAGTAGCTACCTTTAACTGAGTGCCTACTATGTAACAGTCTCTGTGATAGAATTTTATGTATTTATCTGAAATATTTGCAACAGTCTACAAAGTAGACTTTTCTTATGTCTTCATTTTACAGATAAGGAAATTCAAGGTCAAAGAGATTGAGAAACAGTCCAAGACAATTCAGCTGATAGGAGGCTCAGTAAAAAGTCCTACACAGTTTGAGCTGACTCCAGACTAACCCTTATTCCACACCCCACACTGCTTCTTCCCAAACCAAAAACTGCTGCCATTTCAACAGATCAAAAGTGGGTGAGTTTTGCCACTGTGGGTTTTGCCATTTGGTGGGTTTTGCCACTGTGGCAGCTAGTTACCCAACAATTGATGACCTTGCCTGGCAATGATCTCGTTTAGTTGCAATGAATGTTTAACTCAGTCAGCCACTTGGTGGTCTGTCTGAAGGACCGATTGTGATGCCTTGTGTGGCAGGCCATGTGATTGAGAGTGGAGAAGGCAATCAGAGTGGTAAGTGCTCTCCTGTCGACTCCCAGTGGCAGAGGCAGGTCCTGTGAAGAGCTACTGTAACCACAAACCAAAGGGCAGTCCTTTATTTGTGCCTAATGTGGAAAAATCGTTAGTCACGCAACAGTCATTTCAGTAACACCTGCGTGTTCCTGGTCTTTGAGTATAAATTAAAAACCAAATTTGAATTCAGACATTGAAGTTATTTACATGAAATGCTCTACAATCATATGGAAGATCAGAGGGAGAGCCAGAAGTAGAAGCTACAGTTTATGATCCCCACGTGTCTTTTGTTAGTTTCCCAAAGATATCAGAAGAAAGATGGCAGTATGTTTAATGGGGGAAGCAGGGGTCCTAGTTTTGAAAAAAATCGATTCAATTATATTGTAAAGACAAATCACTATATCAATCCTAGTTTCAAAAAACCTGTCTTTTCTTTTGTTAAAAATAGAGATTTGGTACCCTGTGCCCCACATCACTGATGCAATTCATCCCAGACATAAACAGTCTGATGACATCACTGCTACACATCCAGCTAGTTTCTCTGTTGAGAACTTCCAAGGTGTTAATTACAGTTATGAATTAGTCATTATTCTAACTGAGCCAGACTCTTATTTTTGTCTTGAAGCTTGTCATTATTAAGTTTGCTTGAATTGGTTAATGTACCACCAATGCAAATTGTGGAATTATTATTCCACAATACCCTACTAAACATGCACAACTGTTTTTATTATGTGTGGAATTTTATAATTAACTACTTACTCTAAAATTCTATTTTCATGCCTTTCTTACAGTTGACTTCATGAGGTCAGGATTTTTATCAGGATCTCCTTTTTTTTTCACACTTTGAAATCTAAAAGGAAAGCCACAATGATTTCAGTCTTTTCAGAAAGTGACCTACTTCGGAAAAGAATATCAATAAATATTTTGTATGAGTGGTTTTCAAATGTAATGTCTCTTTTCTTTTACGTGCATTAACAAAGTTCATATAACATTCTCACCAGGATAAAAATAATGCAACAAAACTGGTCATTAATCTACCAAGATGACCATGTATAATTTCCCTATTTTCCAGAAATTTCCATTGCTAGAAGTGAGTTTTTGCTTTGTTGTGTGTGCATGTGTGTGTGTTTAATGGAACTAATGACTTTTTTTTAAAAAAAGATTTTATTTATTTATTTGTCAGAGAGAGTGAGCACAGTCAGACAGAGTGGCAGGCAGAGGCAGAGGGAGAAGCAGACTCCCCGCTGAGCAGGGAGCCCGATGCGGGACACTGGGATCATGACCTGAGCCGAAGGCAGCCACTCAACCAACTGAGCTACCCAGGCATCCTGGAACTAATGGCTTTTAATGAAAGTGCCTCATCAAGAATAGCTAGAGGAGAGTGGATCCTTTATTTTGTTGCTAAAATAATGCAACAAAACTGGTCATTAATCTACCAAGATGACCATGTATAATTTCCCTATTTTCCAGAAATTTCCATTGCTAGAAGTGAGTTTTTGCTTTGTTGTATGTGCATGTGTACATGTGTACAGAATCCTGCACTGGGGTGGATCAGGTACTGGGGATATTGATCTGGTCACACCTACTGATAGTGAGGTCCTAACTGAAAAGCTTAGGTGTTCCGTGGGTTCTAGTCTGGACCTGGGGTTGGAAAGGAAGGAACCCAGGCACAGGGATTGGAACCAGTTTGATGCTTAGCAGTTGTACACTTTTTCAAAAAGGTAAAATCCAAAAAGAGTCAGAAATCCAGGCATGAGTCAACAACTAGCTGATTTATCAGTGAACCACTAACCTGGGATTCAAGGATAAGCTCTGTCCTTGGAAGAACTCTCTTTAAGCCAGCCAAAAGGCCCAGGAGGGGATGGAGTACTAGCAGAGGATTCTAGAACCTCTGCTAAGTGCGCTTATAGAACTCTCTACCCCCTATTGTACTCACTTCCACTGTGCTTACTAGTTTAATGTCTTCCCCATAAGCTCCATGAAGAGACAGACATGGCATGTGGTGTTCACCCCAGTATCCAGCTCTGTGTGTGGTTGTCACCACTTTAGCCAGGCTGTTACCAGTTCTTACCCAGATCATGGCAACAGCCTCCAGACTATCTCTCCACTTCTCTTCCTTATGTCCAATATATTCTTCACACAGCACCCAGTGTGTCTTTCAAAATGCGGTTCTGGTTTTGCTATCAGTCTTCTTATAACCCTTCAATGATTCCCCGTTGTCCTCAGGATAGAGCCCAAATCCCAAACAAGGTCTCCAAGCCAACCAGCTACCCTGGCTTCTCTTAGTTCTTCATGCTACACTCTTAGCCACCACTCCCCAGGGACCCCTTCATCTACCTTATTCCTTCTCGTCCTGCAACGCCCTGCCTGGTGATCATTTCCTGGAGAAATCCTTCCTTGAAACCTTGGTCTCCCTGGAATTCTCTCCAGTGGCACTTCTTTTTCATAGTACTTTCCCAAGTTTGTGACTTATTCATCACTATTATTTTTGATTAATGTCTGTTTCTCTAATTTGACTTGTAAATCCATGAGTTCAGGGAATGTACCCATTTTGCTTACTCCAGAACATGGTAGGAACCCTGTTGAGTCAGGTCATGAATACTTCTCAGGTATTGTGTAAAGTATGTAATGTATCATGTTACCTGTAAGGTATCATGAATATTTAGGTACTAAGTCCGATAAGGAAAATTGGAGCTAGGAGAGGGCTGGGGAGCCCTAGAGTGGAGGGCCCTGGGGAAGATGGAATTGGAGCAACTCCACACCAAGCCACTGAGATGGTTGAGAGGGACATAAGCACCTCCTGTCTCAGCTCTAGGGGCCTCACTGAACTCTCCCAGCAATGCTGAACTTCGGTATAGATAAGTAAATTACAACCTCCCAAGATCACATAGCTGGTCTAGGGGAGACCCAAGACTCCCAATAGTCTCTAAGGTCAGATGTCCCCTTTCACACCAAGGAGCTACTTTTCTCTTTTGTAAGAATAATCAGGCAGCAGATAAATAATTAGTAAGATATATGCCTGGGACTTCTGTGTCACTTCCCCCTCTCTCATTCTCAGTTAACAACAGCATCTGTGTTGCCCAGTTATTCTTCAGTCGTGTCTAGCTTGGGACCAGATGATGATGGGTATTACCCAGAGGTTTATGCAGAACATCGGAATCCCAGGCTCTGCTGGTGGTGACTGTCTTCTGCCGATTCTTGTGGGCTCTGGCATGGCCAGGAGGCTGATGGAGCTGCTCAGGAAGCCGGATGGGAGTCACACTGCCAAGTCACGGGTGGACAAAATGATGCAAATTGGCAGAGCAGGCAACAAGCAGGTGGAATATGGATGTTCCTGTCTCGAGAAAGGCTCAGACAGCAGCAAAGAAACAGGCTCAGAAAGATGTACCAGAGGAAGTCTTCGCAGCAGAGGCTCAAGTGACATCATGCTGGGGGACAAGAACGGCGGCCATGTTTCCACACAGCCTGGGGACTCCCGCAAGAGAAAGACATGCTCCATTTTTTCACTTTCTTCGCTAAGAAAGCTTTTTGTGAGAAGAAATCCTGCGTGGGTGTACTGTATACTACTAAAAATATTTCAAGGGACTGAAAACATTGCCTACCTGCTTTTTGTACAGTTACCTTTCTGTTGATTAAAGGACTTGCCCTGGGTATCCATTTTGATGTGCTTCATTGATTCCCAGCCTTGATTTCAAATCATTTTGTAAAGACAGAATTCATACTTCCTGAGAAAATCTTTCTTTTTGGAAACAGCTTTTCTGGAGCCAGTTGGAAATTGTAAAGTCCTGTCTCTGCTTCAATTCCGTGACATTAGAAATATAGTTTATACAATGAAGGTCTCAGAAAATGATACTACTTATTACCTTTCAGAATTCACCTAGAATTCTCACTTCTAGTTGTTTACACAAAATGGGTTTCTATACTTTTGCCCCCTTTCAAACAGTTGCTAAAGCTTTATATCAAATATCTTTGCTTAATTTCTTCCTTTACTTATAAGGTTTTATACCAAATGACCCCAGTCCAATGGACGTCTTAAATGAGAAAGTAAATGACTATAGCAAGATAAAAACAAACTCCCTTAATTTACAGACTGTGGGATGTTCTTCATGTGTCCTTGGCAATCTCTAATGAGTTCTGTTTTTATATCTAGATAGGCAATATCTGCAGCCATACGTGAATGTGTTTAGAATCAACCTTTGAAATGTTGAACCACTGACTATTTTAAATACTAAATCAATCACATGTCTGAGTCATTTTAGAAATGAAGGTTACATAACACACTTAGATTTCCACACTGTATTTTTGGAAGCTATTATAAACTCAAGATATGCTTTAAATAAGGCATTATATTTATTATTAATTTCAAACCCTCTTTCCCTTCGTTATGTAGATTCTTGAAGCAGGGAAGGTACAAAACATAACATCAGTTCACTGATTTGGGATTTCTATTCATGAAACGAAAGGTTGCACTTTCTCATAGTGGTTCCAATTTTTTGACCTTTAAATAAGGTCATAGGATTTCAGGGTTTGCAGGGCCCTTTTGGAATTTGTCTGGACAGCATAGGTGCCCTTAATTCTCAGGAACTTGGCCTTGGGCATCAGTAAAAGGTCTTAGCCCTGGGGATAGAATCTCTTCGTGTTTCCCTCTGAACTTGCTTCCTGTGTCATTTTGCAAAGCCCAGACTTCAGTTGTTCTCATTCTTGTCTTTAGAATTTGAAGCTTTATTTAGGTCCTTCCTGGCTTTCTAGCAGGCTTTTTGTGAATGTGTATTCCATTCCTCTTTGCTTTTTCCAGCTTCAGCCTTTTGCCTGATTGTGGCTCCTTTGGCTCCGTGTCTCCCTTCAGACGAGTCTGACCTATCTTGGGAGAGAAGAGACAAAATTTATTTCCCAGTGTGAAACATACCCACCATCTAACCTGTAAACATTTTGATACTGTTTTATTCATTCAACAGATATTTATTGAGCAACTACACTCTGCCAGGCCAGTACTGGGAGCTCAGTGAAGTGCATAAAGCTATCAGGGTCCCTGTCATCCCCCAGCTCACTGACTAACGGGGGAGACATTAATGGAAAAGTCACACGGATACACACATAAATAATTTCATATGGTTAGAAAGAATGGTATAAGATGCTTTGGAATTGTGTCAAGGTGACTTGATCTGTAAAGGAACGGGGAGGAGAAAAGGCAATGGGATGATCTTTTTAGACACAATCCTGTTTTGCAGCTTAATCCAGATGTTGTCATACCTGGCTGCATCTAGAATCTGCTGTGCAACTTTAATAAATACCCAAGCTTGAGCTTCCATCCCAAGAGATCTTTTTTTTTTTTTTTTAAAGTTTAATTTATTTAAGTAATCTCAACACCCGACATGGAGCTCAACCTCATGACCCCAAGATCAATCATCACACGTTCTTCCAACTGAACCCACCAGGTGCCCCTCACCCTTAGAGGTTCTGATATAATTGGCCTAGACATCAATATTTTCTGCAAAGCTTTCGGTGTGATTCTTAAATGCAAGGGGGTTAAGAGCTTACTCTTTTAAACTTACATGTTGATGGTTTCAATGTCCTACACTTTTTCTTTGATATTCAAAGGCAAATCATCTATATTTAAAAAGACCTAATTTTCAGTGCCTGGGTGGCTCAGTCAGTTAAACATCTGGCTCTTGGTTTCAGCTCAGGTCATGATCTCAGGGTCTCAGGATCAAGCCTCGTGTCCTGCTCTTTGCTCAGCAGGGAGTCTGCTTGTGTCCACTCCCATGTCCGTGTAACCTCAATAGGTGTATATCCTTTGCAGGGTTTGTTTGGAAATACAATAGAGTAAAATGTAGCCTTTGTTGGGTCCCCAGTCATCATTTTCACAAGTTCTGGAAACTGGACTGGCCTCTGTGGCGGGCCCCGTTCACTCTCCATCTACCGGTCCAGTCCAAGCCTCTCATGGGACTGGCTTGCACCACTGCCCACCAGCTATATTCACCCTGCGGCCCACGTGCCCCAGATGGGATCTCCCTCCATCTTCTTGCAAAATTTTCCTGGGTTAGATGCCTTCACTCAGTGATTGGCAGTGCCAAGCCACAATTCTACCCACTTGCTCCTGTCAGAAATCTGACAATCAACCTAGTCCCTCCTCTCCACACCTGTATCCACTCACAGGTGATTCCATGTCATAGATAAATACCTTCACAATTGCATTCCTCCCCTTCCATGCTCACTGTCACGGTTTGATGCAGGCTTCCAGAAACTGTTAAGGCTTGGGGTTATTATGGCTTAAAGGTGGAGCTGATTTGAAAATCGTAGATAAAACTAGAAAATGAGATAATTTCATTCCACTATTAAGGAAACGTACTTAGTTATAAAGGTTACAGTTATATTTCTGAAAATGGAAAAGGTTATATTAAAAAGTTGCCATTGATTTTCACTACCTGACCTACTACAGATTTACTATTTTTTAAATGATGATTATCTTACTTTTCCCAAATAAAACAATTTTTTCTTGCTTCATTTTCCTCTTAATAACTAGATCATTACTATCCACAACTTAAACTATGTCAATCATATATTCTCCAACAACTTTTTCCTTTGTTTGAGTCTCCCAAAGAATGGGAGGCCAAGGAAGCAAGTCCAGTTATCTTACATAGGAGCAAAATAAACTGAAAGGTAGAGGTATATTATGGGGCAGAATGGTGCATGTAGGGGACAAAGAACATAAACATCATATCCCCACAACATGCAAAGCTAATACCAATACTTCAACAGCATTAGGTGGATTGAAAAGCTCTCATAAATATCCTTTGTCTATATTTTCTCCTATTTCTAAATATAAATTACCATTAGCAAGTAATTATGGTGAATAATAACTCTGTCATTTAATTTCCTGCCAGCTAAGGCCTGGCACAGTGGAAGCATGCTGAACTCGAGAATGTGCAATTTTAGCATTGAACAATTAAACTCAGAGAAGATGGAAGTAGAGGTTACCGTGGCAACCTGATCCCACAACCCTGTGTGTGGCCATATTGTTCCAGTGTTTGAGCCACAAAGGCTGGTTATTATGATTTAGAATACAGACAATGTTTGGGTACAGATCCGGAATTTCCCTTGTGCATGCTTAGAAAGGACAGGTACTTGGGAATCTGCAGAAGAGGATTATAGGATTTTCAGTGAATTGATATTGAATTAATGAAAATAATTAGTAGTTGTTAATGACAGTATGTAACTATATTTAAACTATGCCATATAATAATGGAATTATTGGTTCTGTAAAAATAATTGCATTGGAATTTAATAATTAAGTATAATTGTGTAACTAGTATACTTCATCCAATAATACTGACTAAATCCTAATATTTGCCAACCCTGCTGTAGGTGCTGGTAATCAGTGAACAAAATAGGGGAAACAAGATACAGCAAATGATTTATGATATCAAGTGTGTTAGAATGTGGTAAGGAGCACGAGGGCAGGGGGACTGGGAATGCTAGGGAGAATAGGGGTGTGGTATGAATGTTTTAAATTGGGTTCTCAAGGAAGGCCTCATGGAGAAGATGCCATTTGAAGAGACTCAAAAATGTTGAGGGGGTGGGCCATGCAGATGTGGGGAAGAACATTCCAGGGAGAAGAAATGCCAGTGTAAAGCCTTGAGGTAGAGGCGTGCTTGCTATGTTCAAGGAACAGTATAAAAAAAAAAAAATTGGAAAAGAGTGAATGAGAGGGAGAAAAATAAAGGGTGAGATCAGCAGAAACTGGGCAAGATCCTATAAGGTTCAGTAGGTCACTGAAAGTATTTTGGCCTTTATTCAGGGAGAAATAGGCAGCCACTAAAAGATTTTGAACAGAGGAGTGACATGACCAGTTAGGAACCAATAGCAACAACTAAGGGAGGAAATTATGGTGACCATGCAGTTAGGAATGAAACTAGGAAGAAGCAATCAGATTCTGGATATATTTTGAAAGTTGATACAATAGGATTTCCTGGTGGATTAGATGTGGGGCATGAAAGAAAGGAGAGTCAAAGATGACTATAAGCTTTGAGGCCTAAATGACTAGGAATAATGGAATTACCATCATTTGAGATGGGAAGACTATGGATGGAGTGGGTTTAGTGGTGAAGATGGGTTGGAGTGGGAGAGCAGAACAGTGACATTTATTAGACATACAAGTAGGGAAAGAGAAGGTAGTTGGGTATCCAAGTCCAGAGTTGAGAGGAGAGACTGGCTGAAGGTATACAGTTGGGAGTCATAGGGCAAATAACGCCACAAGATCAGATGAGACAACCAACGCGTGGAGAAGAGACAGATGGAGCCCTAGAGCATCATAGCAGTAGGATTATAAGAAGAAAAGATGGGACCCGCAAGAGACTAGGGGGAAAGCCAGGGAGATGAAAGAAAACCAAGTGAGTTCAGGGTCCTGGAAACCAAACAAAGAAAGCATTTCCAGAAAAAGGTCTTTGGTGCCTTGGGCTCATCAGAGTGATGAAAGTGAAACCTGATCGGAACGGATACAAGACAATAGCAGGCAAGGAATCAGAGGCAACCTGTGGACAGCTCTTTTGAAGAGTGTTTTTTTTTTTTTTTTTTTTTTTTGGTTTGTTTGTTTGTTTTTGAAATGTCAGCTGGAGGGAAAATATGCTCATATTTTAATTTTTAAATTTTAGGTAGGAGATTTAAGATAGATAAAAACAGGGGTGCCTGGGTGACTCAACTGGTTGAGTGTCCAACTCCAGATTTCAGTTTAGGTCTTGATCCCAGGGTGGTGAGACCGAGCCCTGCATCCGCTCTGTGCTCTGTGCTCACAGGGAGTCTTCTTGTTCCTCTCCCTCTGCTCCCCTCCCCCACTCTCTCTCAATCTGTAAAATAAAAAATTAAAAAAAATCTTTAAAAAGATGGATAAAAATATAGCATGCTTTTATACGATGTGTATATGAAATTACTATTTTATATTCCTGATAATTTTATATTGAAATTCATCTTCTGGACACTATAGAGCCCATCCCTAGCACCTCCAATTAGTTAAGCCTTTGTCCTTCCCTTGGGATATGGATCCTTTTCCTGAATGCGTAAGTGTTTCATTCAGCCTGGATCACATGGGCAGTCTTTCAATCTGGAATTTCTCATCAGCATGGAGTCTGAATGCCCCAGGCTTTCCGATAGGCTCAGTGAGTCACTCCCAACACCGAGTCCATTCTCAGTCTCTGTTCCTAGTCTCGAGTCCCACGGTGATGCTACAGGAAGACACAAAAATGCAGGCATGACCTGCCATTCGCCCATCACACCCAGCCCCAGCCAGGCCCTTGGCACTGGGCTGCATTTTCTGTATCTTCTTGTTAGTTACCTATTGAATTGATCCTAGGAACTTTTTAGTCTGGGCCAAAGGGGAGCATTTGTAGGCCGTGTGCCGCCAGGAAGCTCTACCCTCCTGGCCAAAGGACAGAGCAGCAGCTGTCAAATCCTGCAGCGTCCCTGCAGCCCAGAGGCAGAGCTCAGAGGCAAGCAAGAGAGGGGTGTGCCTTTCACACAACAGCAGCAGCAGCTGGCATCTGCAGGAAGACATCGGCAGCCATGCAAATCTCTAGAAATCTATCTGTTCAGTGTGATGATGCGCTTGAAGGGTGAGGTCTGAGAAATCACAGGCAGAAACTGAGAATCCCGTTCTGTGTGCACAAAACCCCTGTTGCTGGAGTTGGCCATTCAGAAGCTGACAGGGAGAGAGGGAGGCCCGGGGGGTTCAACCTGGTTAAACAGAGAAGAGGATCTGCATTGTGTAGGGACCGAGAGGTTTTCCTTTCACAGGCCATGGGCCTCAGGTGTAGAGTTGAGTTAATCATGGTCCTTGGCTTGCTTGATATTTCCCACCCCAGCCCCCCACCCCCAACCATCTCACCAATGCCTTCCTGAGGGGGGTTATTTATAGTTCCGACAACATACACACACACACACACTTTAAAGTTAGCTCATATCCATAAAACTGTGCCAGAATAGAGCTCTTTTGCATTTTGAGGGTTCAGTTGTTAATCCTTTTGCTATTCTCATAAAGTTGTGAGTTAAAGAATCCTGCTCAAGTGTAGTTAAAGGCAGATCGAAACCGGGTACACCAACCAACAATTGTAGTCAAGATTTTGGGGCAAAGGGTGAGCACTCCTTCTCTCATTCGGGAAATATTTACTGACTGCCCACTGTGTGTTGGCACTGTTTTTATTTTTCTTTTGACTTACAGAACAACTCCATTGATCAAGTATTTGCCTGGTGTTCTTTCCTGACAGTCAATTTTCCAACTCCAACTGAGCGTCCTATAGTTCAATTCAATTCTGACACCGACTGCTCAGAGTTAGTGCAGACCACCCAGGGTAAGGACCCAGTCCCACAAGATCGTTCCCATTTCAATGACCGGTTGCAAATGGCGGGCCCCCCAGACATCTGACCAATGGGCTATAAATCAAAGATTTTCATGATTCCCTCCTCAGGCTCCAGAATTGCTCACAGAACTCAGGAATGCACTTTATCTATGATTACTGGTTTATTATAAAGGTTACAACTTAGAGGCAGCCAATGGCAGAGACGTGTGGACAAAAGATGTGAATGAGGTGAGGGGTAGGGGCACCCGCAGCTTCTACGACCTCTGCAGACACACCATTCTCCCAAGCACTTCAACATGTTCACCAATCTCATTGGAAATTTTATATAAAGCTCAATCTCTACCCCCATCATCTTCCCTGGGCGGGGGTTGGCAGGTGGACCTCTAAGTTGCAATTTTCAAATCACTTGGTCTTTCTGGTGACTAGCCCCATCAAGTTGACCTAGTGGTCCCACCCTAAGTCATCTTGTCAGCCTAAACTTAGGTGCAATCAAAGCACTTGTTAGGAACGATGAAACACATCTTATCACTCAGGGAATGCCAAGAACTTTAAGAGCTCCGTGCCAGGATCCAGCCAGAGACAAAGATGACAGACATTTCTGTGTTCTAGCAGCATCCTTTATCAGTGTCTCTGCTGCGCTGCCCAGATCCCTGACTCAGATCTGAGCTGAGCTCGGTCCCTCAGCTGCTGGGACTGCTGTTGGCAGTGGACAGCCTTCAGCCCCTGGGAACTGCCTTCAACAGAGGACAGTCACCTCATGCGAGGTCACATAATGGCCCTGCAGGATGTCAACTGGCCGATGGGGTGGAACGCAGAGCCACTCTGAAGGACTTTCCCAGCCCCAGGGCTTACTGTGACCACACTCTAGTCCAGTCTTCTTCTTTGCCCACTCCTGTTTCTCCCCTCCCCCATATTGATCCCAGGGGCGTTCCTTAATAAAATGGCTGCACGCACATCTCTGCTCAGAGCCAGTTTCCAGTATCCCGCCTAAGACAGCAGGCATTGTGCTTGGTATTTCACATGTAACATGTATTTTAATTTTCCTAACAACCCAATAAGGTTGCCACTTTAGGGGAGAAAATACCAAAAATGAGTAACGTTGAGTAAATTTCCCAAAGTCACAGAGCTAAGCAAGTGGCAGAGGCAGGCTGTGACGCAAGTCCACTTAACTCCAAACTATGTTCTTATCCCTGTGACACCTCAACCTACCGGCCATGTTACCTGTTCAGGTGGGACCCAGAGCCTGGGCCACTCTGGGGGGAAGCAGGGGAAAGGGAGGTGCTAGGGTCAGGTCAGGAGGACGTTAAGAATGGCTGAGCTGGGGGCGCCTGGGTGTCTCAGTTAGTTAAATGTCTGCCTTCAGCTTAGTCGTGGTCACAGGGTCCTGGGATTGAGCCCCCGTGAGAGGCTCCCAACTCAGCGGGGAGTCTGCTTCTCCCTCTCCCTCTGCTTCGGACCCTGCTTGTGCTCTTTCTCTCTCTCCAATAAGTAAATAAAATCTTTAAAAAAAACAATGGCTGAGCTATGAAGAAGTAATGTAAGAAAGGAAAGTCAAGGTGGGAGGCTGGGAAAATCAACACTTCTGCCAGACTGTGGTGGCTGAGATGGAGACTTTGTGGGTAAGAAGAGTCAGAAAGAATGAGTTGAAGGAGTGAACAAGTGGAGCAATTTAATCTTAATCTGCAAAACCCAGAATGACTTCTGTGTGGGCCCTGGAGTGTCGCTGGTGGACATATCTTTCAAGGAGCTAATTTAAGTGTGACTTTGGCGGTTTCCCATAATTATTATGTATTTTTGTCATTTAAGAAAATTTATATTAATGTTCTACAGTTGCCACCATCTGAGTAATTTATTACACAGGTATTAGGAAATGTCCATGTGTAATTAAAAAGAGGGTTCACTTACCCGTTCTACCGTTAAGCTGCTAATTCTACATTATCAAATGTATAATTGTGGTTTGCAGTTTAAAAATATTTCTTTGTCACATGAGAAATCATTATGCATCTAGGAGGTGTAGGTTTCCAAGTACATTTATATTTTTCTTTCTTCTTGCCTTCCTGCTGGTTCATCCTTCCATTAAGCCTTTAAGGAACACTTATTATGTTAGACTTCAGGCACACAAAAATCAATAAAACACAATTCCTGTGGAGGTATTAACAATCTAGGGGGAGATACAGACATTTAAACAACAGCAACAATGACAAAAAGGCATATAGAGCAAGCTCCAAGCCCCCATTGAAGGGAGCCACTAACTCCGGTAGGGATAATAGTTCTAGAGTGGCTTAAGGGAAATGTCCAAGATTGGGAATCAAGTAATAGTGAGAGCAAAACTATTGTTAAAAAACAAAATTCAACCGGGTGAATTTGAAGATCTGATTGGTTTTATTAAGGGAGTCGTGAATTGGGCAGCATCCCATCTAGTAAGTAGAGGGGAGCTTCAAAGAGCTACAGAAAGGGAAAGGCTTTTGAAGACAGGAGAAGGAAGTCATAAACAGGCTATTTTGGTGAGGTCAACTTCCTTGGGGGACAAAAAGGTCTTATTAGATTAATTACCTCATCTTCCTTTGGTAGGTAGAGAGGGCCCGTGTTAACTTACTGGTGCTGACCAGAAAATTCCTGACTAGCCAGTTGAGACCACATTTCTGGGGGAGGTTAAAAGGGCCATTAGGTTAGGTAGGAAGCCCTAGTTTGGTGATGTGGCCTAACATAAGTGACTCCATATTGGATCTGTGGTTTTCTTTCTGATGTGCGTAAGAAGCAATTCACAATGGGGGCACTTGGGTGGCTCAGCCAGTTGGGTGTCTGACTCTTGGTTTTGGCTCAGGTCATGATCTCATGGGTCATGGGATGAAGCCCCACATTGGGCTCAACTCGGAGTCCTCTTGGGACTCTTTCCCTCTCCCTCTGTCCCTCCCCCCCCCTCTCAAATAAACAAATAAATCTTAAAAAAATAAAGAGAATCAATTCACAATGGATAAGATTAGCCACCAGAAAAAAATCATCCCGTATGTTGTTTCCTGGGCTTAGACTCTTCAGGGGTCCTCTGTTGTCCCTGGGAGTAAGTTCAAACTTCTTACCATGACCCTTCGTTATCCCTGCTTGCTTTTCTAATTTCATCTCAGATTCCCAGTGATTTGTAAGCACTTCAAAGCATACACATCACCTGGGATCATACATGAGAGCTTGACATTTGTGCCAGTTACAGTCTTTCAGCTCCAAATAACCTAGATCAGCCTTGTGAAGCTGACACTGGGATTTGCAAACCGATCTGGGCTTTGCCAGCTGGCTTGCTACTGGGCTCTGCCTCCAGAGGAACTAGAGGGAGACAGCTGGGCTGGAAGAAAAAATGTGACTCGCCCTCTGCTCGTCCCCCCTGCATGAGAAAGCCCCCACAGAAGTAGGTCCCTTCTCTGGCAGGAGTCGAATCCCTTTGGCAGGTTTTCCAGCATCTGCAGGACTGGCTTCATCATGCCTCCTCAGGGACATCATCATCAGCAGAGGTCTGAGGAGTTAAATGTCCCCTTTTCTACATTTTAAAGTTTTTTCTTCTTTTTCTTCTTTTTTTTTTTTTAAGACTCTTTTATTTATTTATCAAAGAGAACAACACAAGCAGGTGGAATAGTAGGCAGAGGGAGAAGCAGGCTCCCCTGCTGAGCAGGGAGCCCAATGCGGGACTTGACCCCAGGACCCTGGGATCATGACCTGAGCTGAAGGCATGACCTCAGCTGAAGGCCGAGCCACCCAGGAAACCCCAGCATGTTTAAGTTTTAATGATTCCAGCTTCTTCTGGCTTTCTTCTTTTGGGCTACTGGCTTGCAATTACAGCCTTTGGAGTTTGCAACCACAGATGGCCCATGATAAATAATTTCCATTGTCTTGTACAACGGTTTCAACAGCATACACAGCCACAAAAGGAATCTACATGAGTCCCCTGGTTCAGGACTGGCATGGGCCTGGTACCAGAAGGAAGAGAAAGGCTCCTCTTCACATCAATTTATGATGATTTATGTGCCAGCATTGTTCTAAGTGATCTACATGTTTTAACTCAGTTAATCCTCACAATAGTTCAGTTAAATAAGACATAGTATTCATTTTACAGATGAGGAACCAAAGCCCAGAGAGGCTGAGTAATTTACACAGTATCATATAAATGACCTCCAAAAGTCATCTATTTTTAACCAATATTAAAAACAAACAAACAAACAAACAAGCAAACCCGTGTGGTTAGTTCAGTTGGTCTTTTTATTAGCGGGGATTGTTTCTGCTCCAAATATTAGAAGCCAGGTCAGACCAGTCTTTTTTTTTTTTTTTTTTTAAGATTTTATTTATTTATTTGACAGAGAGAGAGAGAGAGAGAGATCACAAGGGGCAGAGAGGCAGGGGGAAGCAGGCTCCCTGCTGAACAGTGAGCCTGATGCGGGGCTTGATCCCAGGACCCGAGATCATGACCTGAGCCGAAGGCAGAGGCTTAACCCACTGAGTCACCCAGGTGCCCCCAGGCCAGACCAGTCTCAAAACATCTCATATGTGGATTAACAGACTCACACAGTCAAAGCTCTGACACCTGAATGATTGCCTCCAACCCGTTCTCATGTTCTCTCTCCCTAATTCAGATTCTCTTTGTCGACTTCATTCTTTCAAGTTCCTCAATGTCTTAAGTGATGCAGGCTGGAGAGAAGACCCTGATAGGGAGTTTAATGCCCGGAATGTTTATTAAGGTGTACTCTCAGGATAAATACATAGGGAAGGGAAAAGCAGGATGCAGGATTGGGCAGAGGGAAAAAGCACCCTGTGGTATGGACCCAGTGGCAGCCGCAGCTGACCCCACAGGAAACAGTGGAGTTTGAATGGCCTTCTGAATTGTCCCACATCAGATTGAGATGGCCTGACTACTGGGGTCACTCAGTCTTCAGAGGTAGAATGTGCAGGAAGGGGTGTGACCTTGAGCAAGGAGGTTTTCTGTAGCTGAGGCAATTCCTGAAGGCTGACAGCCAGAGATGTCCCCAGCTGTCACCAAAGATGTCCCACAACACTCCCCACAGCTGGGGCAAGTCTTTCACTGGAGGGAAACTGTGGCCAGGCCCCTATCCAGTGGGGGATGGAAGCGTCAGCCATTCTGGGGTCACATTCTTATAACTTTCCACCCAAGGGGAAAAAAAGATCTCCAACAAATTCTAGAGAAAGATCTGGTCTACCTTGAATCAAATGCCTACTTCTTGGGCCAATCATCTGGCCAGGTGGTGAGTACAGAGATGGGCATATTCTTGGTTATGCGCAACCTTGTGGACAATTGGGTGTTCAGCAGAGGACTAGGGTTGGCAGTCCCACAAAACCCCCTAGAATCAAGGAACAGCATTTCCCCAACAAAAGAGGTGATGGTGTTGTAACCCCAAGAGGAGGGAGGGAGTGCATTATGTGGACTGAAGCAACAGCTGCTAGAAATTTTCCCTTTATTGTTTCTCAGTTCAGCCTTTCAACATTGACGTGCTCCTGGATGATACTGGCAGCTGTACCTTTTACTCAGCTGGAACCCAGAGAAGGGCACACAGCGACCTACTTAGGGAGAATTAAAGTCAGCTGGCCCCTCCAGGCGCCCCGGAGTGAAGGATCAGGCATCTGCCAGTGTCTGACCTCAACCTAGCCCCATAACAGACTCTCAATGGCCAGCTTTGGCAGAGTGCTCCTCTCCCTCCAATCCACCAACAGGAAAGTGGTCAATCGGGAATTTAATAGCCCCTCTTGCCCCGAGAGCTTTCAGCCAGCTTGGTACATACTCCCAACACCTGCCGACTCCCTAAGGTAAGGTGCAAATATCCTCCTATATTGATGGAATAGCCTCTCAGGTCCTCCTCATCAGCTCCCCAACAGCTTCCCTCATCTCATCTCTGTCCCATTCCCGAATGTTGTCTTCATCTTGTGATCCTCTTCCTTTCCTTGACTTTTTCTCATTTGGTGTTTGCTTTCGATCTTTCGGATGCTGACTTTTGGCTCCTACTCCTTTGTTTTCATTGCCCACGCACGTCCTAGTCAGTTACTCGGTCCCTATTGACTTGGCAGCCATGTTCCTGTCGGCTTGTTCCCTTATGAAGGGGGGCACGAAGGGTCTCAAAATGCTGCACTCTGTACATCTACGTGGTTTTAAATTCTTTGAAAACACCTCAAATGGAAAAGCACACAGTGATTAAAAAATAGAGTGGTGCAAATAGGAAAAGCCAGAAACCTGCCAAGAGACCGGGGAATGGTTACCTGATGGGCTTCCCCCGATCCAGGGTCTGACCTTGCGTGTGATCTTGTCAGTTGGTTGTAGCTAGACGTGGTGCCTTATTTTACTGAAACTTTACAAGAGATGGAAAATTATCAATAAGAATGATGATCTATTATTTTACAGAGGAAGTGTAACTTCAAAAGGTACTAGATATTTGAGCCTTCTTGCCAACATATTCTCTCCTTTATGGCAAGTTCCAATTGTGACTCATTTTATAGGGTAATAAGAAAAAGGCAACCCAGTAGGTCCGTGATTTCAGCCATTTTTAGAGGAACCGGGTGGACACAGAGGAACTAAATTATTGGGTGGCAGGCAGTGCCACCTTGTGGTAGTTCCTGGTGTCCACTGGCCCGCTGAGCTCGGAAAGGGCACGTTTGTTCCATGGGAGATGAGTGTCTGAGTGTCTGTGATCCGTGAAAGTATAGTTGGTGTAACATACACGCAAGAAGTGCCTCTGCTCTTTGCCTTGTATTAACATGTGTTTCGACCTCTTAAAACCCTCACCCAGGTCAAGTCCTGCTGGCCTCAAAACCATCTTGTCTCTCTGAGCTGCATATCTCTGAACAGTTAATGTAATGTGTTTATATCTCAGAGGGGAAGTTTATTTTCAAGCACTTTGGGAGACAGGTTACCTTCTCCCCTGTGTATAGACCACGTGGCTTCTGCTGTTGCAAAGGTCCGGGAAGTGCAGCTCGGCCAGCACAACTGTGATACTATTAAAGCCTCTACCCAGCTGAGCCCTTTCCTCCCGGGTTTGCTGAATAATCCCTGGGCTTCTGCTCTGCTGTCTTCTGTCCCCCCGCTACCTCCAGGGACTGCCAGAGACCTGCTTCTCTCTGCGAGTTATTTCCAGTTTTTTCCTTTGCTTCGTTTTGGATAGTTGAGTTACCTGGCTAATCCCCGTCGTGATTTTTTAACAGGTGCCTAGCTTCCTGCTGCTGCCTGTCTGCGCGCCCCTTGCTTGAGGATCCAATTTCTGTTCAGAACTTGAGTGGCAGGTCTAACACTGGACTGAATCTTTTGCCCATGTTTGGTTTTCGATCTTCTGTCCCAGGAAGGAGGCCTGGCTCTAACCTCCTCTGTGACCCTCCTTGCTCCTTTCCAGCTCCCTCTCCACGCTCCCAACCCCACCCCATCCAGGTATGCCTTAGGGCCAGTGTTCCAAGTGGAGGACCCCAAACCCTTGCTTAAAAATTTTTGCCTTCTAGCCAATCTAACCTAGAATTATTATTTATTTATTTATTATTTATATATGAGATATATATATTTATTATTATTATTATTATTTTATTTTTTAAAAAGATTTTATTTCTTTATTTGAGAGTGAGAACACACACAAGTGCACAAACGGGGTGGACAGAGGGAGACTGGATCTCAGGACCCTGGGATCATGACCTGAGGTAAAGGCAGACACTTAACCGACTGAGCCATGCAGCGACCCTCGAATCCCTGTTTAGATGCAAACTTCTCCCACAGCGTAATTCTCCAGGGTTGTATTTAGTGTTACAGTTGAGGTCACATACATTTTCCTGTCCAACGGGACACGAAAGTGCCATTCTTCCAAGAATCATGAGGAGATGTCATGTAATACACTTAATTCTTTAGTTTAATAGTTTGGGTCCATTATTAAATAAATGATGGATAAGTGGGGAAGAAGTTAAATGAAGATTATGGTGCATTTGAGGCATTGTATAGGAATATTAGGGGAAAATTAAGCTGAGAGTTTTAATGCATTTGATTTCTACATTAATTTGTCAATTCTATCCATTGGGCACTTTTGCATGCTCTTTTTAATTTCCATAAACGTATTCTGCAGTGTAGGAAATTCAGCCAGAGGTTCTCCTGCATTGTGTGACTCCTTTTGTGTAGACCTTATCGATTCCCCTCCAATTCTATGCCTTGGCAATCCTGAATGTCAAATCCAATATACTATGCTCTTTCCCCCTTCTGATTCTTCTCTCGTTGGGCCTGAAAGAGTGTCTATACCCACTCATTCCAACTGCCAACTGTTGGTCTGGTCATTTCTATCAATCCTTTCCATTTCCATCCAGCAAGGTAGAAAACTATCCCTAAATTTTATGTCCAAGTAAGGTAACCCCCCCCTTATGTGCTCTCGTAACTAGAGCTTCCCAGGGTGCCCACCTAAGTGTGTGCTAAAACAGTACTGGAAACTCAACTGTTACATACCTGGGGAGATGGAATTGGTTGCGTGTTTGCTGTAGTAATGCTTTTGAGTAGAACACTTTAATTTTTTAATTTAAAAAAAATTATTTTTTAAATTTTTTATTATTTATTTTTTTATAAGATTTTATTTATTTTGAGAGAAGGAGGAAGACAGCAAATGAACGAGAGGGAGAGAACATATACAGGTGGAGAGGGACAGACAAGAGGGAGATGCAGGCTCTCCATTGAGCAGGGAGCCTGATGTGGGGCTCAATCCCAGGACCCTGGGATCAGGACCTGAGCTGAAGGCAGACACTTAATCTACTGAGCCACCCAGGTGCTCCTTGAATGGAATATTTTTAAAAAAATAAATAATTGTCCTCTTTAGCACAGACCTATTTCTGTTGAACATTTTTATAGTAGCCGTCAAGGCAGCAGAAATTCTGAAATTGAGTAATTCTGAAATTGAGAAATTCTGAAAGCGAGTAATATAATGTATAGTGATATTTACAGTGAATGGGTGATTTAGCCTATATCCTGTTTTCTAAATTTTTAAAAATTATCAATCCTGCCCCACACCCCAAATGTAGGATTCAGAAACCCAAAGGCAAACTTGGGAAATAATTATAAAAAAAAGTGAGAAATAAAAAGCTTTGCCAAATCTCTCAGAAGTTTGATCTGCTTTGACTTTCAGCTAGTATAAGTCAAGTAAATGTCCCTAAACATAGCTTTTATTAATATTTGTTTCACTAAAGAATTCTATATATCATGACATCCATAATTCTGTAGTAAAAGTATAAAAATGTGAATGGGGGAGGAAGGACTACTAAGGTTTCAACAGTATTTCTAGTGGGTTGTTTTCTGATATTTTCCCCAGTTTTAATGAGATATAATTGAAATACAATATTGTGTTAACTTAAGGTATACAACATAATGATTTGATGTAGGTAATGTATTATATAATGATCACCATAGTCAGTTTAGTTCACATGCATCACCTTCTGTAGTTATAGTTTTTTCTTGTGATGAGAACTTTAAAGATCTACCCTCTTAGCTATTTTTAATATATAAGATGGTATTGTTAACTGCTGTCATTCTGCTGTACTTCCTCTCTTATTTATCTTATTTATTTATCTTATAACTGGAAGTTGGTAACTTTTGGCCACCTTAACCCATTTCCCCCATCCCACAGTAGTGTTTTATTTCTTGAGTGGTGTAACAGATGTACCAGGTTTATTATACCTTTTAAAACTTATTTTTATTTTTAAAAAAGATTTTACTTATTTGAGAGAGAGAGAGAGATTGAAGGAAGAAAGGGCAGAGGGAGAGGGTGGGAGAATCTTAAGCAGGCTCCCCAATGAGCAGGGAGCCGGAAGCAGGGCTCCATCCCAGGACCTTGAGATCTTGACCTGAGCCAAAATCAAGTCAGCTGCTCAACCCACTGAGCCACCCAGGCACCCCATTATTATATTCTTCTTTTAAAAAACAGTCTAAAAATCGACTTTTCCCTCCCCTTCACTTAATACATTTAAAGATTTTTATTTTATTTTATTTTATTTATTTGACAGACAGATCACAAGTAGGCAGAGAGGCAGGCAGAGAGAGAGGGGGAAGCAAGCTCCCCGCTGAGCAGAGAGCCCAATGTGGGGCTTGATCCCAGGACCCTGGGATCATGACCTGAGCCAAAGGCAAAGGCTTTAACCCACTGAGCCACCCAGGTGCCCCTCACTTAATACATTTAAAATAATGTCAAGTTAGCCTCCCAGGAAGCACACAGCCTCCTTCTTGCCATGCCCATGGCGTTTCATACTTCCCCTCTCTTGGCTCTGATGACACGGGACTGTATGTTAATTGTCTGTGTACTTCTCTTTCTCGGTCTCTCCCAGGGGGCCGTGAACTCTTAAGGGCAGGGGTCACTGATTCTTCACTGTTGTCTGCCTGGCGCAGGTGCAATGCTAACACAGAATTGATGCACCATCGGTATTTGTTGAATGGGTAGGTGGTTGGACAGATATAGGGTAGGGGCCTGTCCTGAAGGCAGCCAGCTAAGTGGGACCAAAATCCCAGCCCCTAGGTTTCTATCATTGACTTCTCGCATCCTTCTTCCTCCTGACAGAATTTCGAGGGACTGCTTAAGGAATAGGTCGCATAGAAACTATGCTCAAGTGGCAAAGCCTCATTCACAGCTATCAGTCCCTAAGGAAGAGCTCTTTGTCATGTCCATAGAGACTTGGCCCACCCACCTGGGTAACTTTGGAGAGGAAGGGTAGAGGTGTCCTTATTTATTCATTACCTACACACGTCAGGCACTTGTGCGTATAATATTCTCACTTCATTCTTCCAGCCGTACTGTAAGGAGGGTATCATTATACCCATGATTACAGATGAAAAAATGGAGTTTCAGAGAGATGACAAACCTTGACCAAGTTACAGGTGACAAGAGGTGGCTCCCAGGCTTACTCTAGGGCCATCTGGCACCAATGCCCAAGCACGTTCCTTCTACCACATACTCCATGCTCAGACACAGAATGCTGTGACCTGAAAGGAACTCTAGAGGTTGTCCACGTAATCCAACTTTTGCAATTAAAATAATTTTCTAAAAAAAAAAGAAAGAACGAATGAACGAACGAGCAAACTTTGGAACATTCCTCTTGCCAAATAGGATTTTGCAAATCATGATTTTGCCAAGAGAAACAAAGAATGCTCAATGATCCTTTAAGTCTATAATTGATTGAGCAACTCTTAAATTTAGCCAGGAACTTTTTGGCCCTAGTGGATGAGTGAGGCATGCCCGGCCATTTTACACACCCAGGGCATTCTGGCTCTGCTCTCCATTACCTACAGATGACTTCTGTTTGTTACCAAGGATCACTCCCTGACCTGCTTCACCAGTCTTTAGTGCTGCTACCTGAGTCATCTCAGTTAATCCTGACTGTGACCCCAGGAAGAATGTAATATCGGTAATCCCATCTGATCTTCAGGAAGATAGCAACTTCTTCACAGTGACTCTGACTGGTGAACCTGGATTGGGATCCAGCTCCGTGTGAATCCAGAATCAGTGCTTTTACCACACCTTGATGAGCCTGCCCTTCCAGGCAACACTGCAGTCAAGCTGTGATGAACCAGGCAACCTGAGCTCTCATCAGCTCATATTATTGCCTCCCGCTGGGCAGCAACTCCTGTTGGCTTGAGGCATGTGCCCAGTCCATCTCCAGAGTCACGGATCCCTTTCATAATTAGAAAAGATTTCCTTTGTCTGGATTCTTTCTTTCTTTTTAAAGACATTTTCCTTGGAAAGACTCCCCTTTGTTAAGCAAAGGCAGAGAATTCTTTCTGGTTTTCGATAAGGGCGCTTGGGGAAAAAATATACAGATCCTTTAACGTTAGTGGCTGTTACCAAATGGTTCTAGAGTATAAGCAGAATGGTTGAGGTTGAAGCCATTTTTGTGAGTTCTCAGTGAACAAAATCAATTTGGTGAGATTTATGTCCTGCCTAGAACTTCACCAGCACTCACTGTTCATTTGTTTTTAAATTAAAAGGATTTATTTCTTAGGTAACCCAAATATAAACAGACAGTAGAAAACACCCTCGGGACTGAACTGGTGAATTAGTGATATATGCAAACAGCTGCCAGAGAAATTTCTGGAAGTTCTGTTTATGATCCCTCCTTTTGGGAGATGAGGAAAGGAAAGCAGATGTAGGCCTGTGGAATATTTTACAGAGGATTGTTTATGATTATGTCACCTTGAGTAGAAGGGATATAAAAGAGATGCTTGAGGTTTCCTTTGGAATGTAGGATGAATGGGGGCTAATCTGGCCTTGGTGAACAAGACGGGACCACACAGACTCCCAAGCCAGAACCAATTAGTGAGAAACTGGTCCAGCTCGTATGGATAGCACAGAGTGTGTGTGTGTGTGTGTGTGTGTGTGTGTGTGCACACGTGCAGCATGCATTGGTGCACAAAGCCCTAAACAAAGACTCTCCCCTTTGAAGGGGGGGATTCTGCAGTGATGTCTACAAGTTCTGACTGGACCCTTTACAGCTTCCCACATAGAAAAAGCAACCAAGAATAGGGACTCTGTCAGTCCAGGCTGCCCTAAAAAGGTAACTAATAAATAGCACATCCATCCCAAGGAAGAATAGTCAGGCTGGAGGGGCATACTTGCCACCAAAGATCATGGAACGTGTGTGACGGGAGGGGATGGGAGTGGACAGGACAGGGTGCCAAGTACTTTCTAGCACACCTCTGAGTCTGTCACGTTTTCTTTTTAAACAGTCTGTTGTACGTGATTAGATCTTACTACATGGGTGGGCTGAGAAGGATTTTTTTGTTATCTTTTTCTTTCTATAAAAACATCTCCAAACACACACACACACACACACACACACACACACACAAAACAAAACATCTCCAGGGGCACCTGGGTGACTCAGTGGGCTGCTGAAGCGGCTGCCTTCGGCTCAGGTCATGATCTCAGGGTTCTGGGATCGAGAATCAATCGGGCTCTCTGCTCAGCAGAGCCTCCTTCTCCCTCCCCCTCTGCCTGCCTCTCTGCTTTCTTGTGATGGCTCTCTCTCTCTCTCTCTGTCAAATTTAAAAAAAAAAAAAAAATCTCCAGCTAACTCAGAGATGTCATCAGCAATGTAGCACTAGACAAGTCAGGAGACTGCCCACTTTCTGCCTTTGCTACTAACTAGTTATGTGACCTTGAGCAAGTCACTTCAGCTCTGCGCTTCAGATGTGTTAGCAGTAAAAGGAGTGGACCCATAAAAAGAAGATTTCTAAGGTCCTCGTCAATGCTACAATTTATAGGGCCAACTTTCCTATAAAATTCAAGTTTTTTTCTGTTTATATGTTGTTTTTCTTTTTCTTTTTTTCATTTAAAACCACCTCCTTTAATATACCAGAAACACATGAGACACAAAGAAAGCCCAAGAAAACGCTCAGTCCTGGAGTTGGTAGTTTGGGGGAGGTTGGGGGTTGGAAGACAACGAGGCTTTCTAGTCACCCAGGGAAAGAAGGGATTGAGAGGACACAATATCACGAGGCCCCTGGGAACCCAGTGCTGGGGCTATGCGCCCTCTAGTTCTCCACCAAGCTTGGAAAGTGCTGATTTTCCTAGTCCTGGTCCTGCTCCCATACTTGGCCCCCAGTTTTCAAAAGTCATCTGGTTCCCAGAATGGCCCCTTCCTTTCGTTCCCTAGCATTTTCACTCAAGGAAGAAGGCTGCTTCCCCTGTGGGGGTGTCATAGTCCCAGGGGAGTTATCTTGTGGTGAGGGGACAGCTCCCTAGTGCCTTGCCATCCACTGTCCACCTATTAGGCTCAGAACGTGATGATCAGGGAGTCTCAGGGTCTCTTAAGGGCTCATCCAAGCCCTGGCTGGCCAAGGGGTTTCTGAGGGCTGTCCTGCTTTCTCCTTGCAGGATACCTGCTTGGAGGGAAGCTCAGTCTGGCCCCCAGGTGGCATCTGGTCCTCAAAGGAAAACTGGGTGCCCGAGGCAAGTCCAACCTAGAAGGTGAAGTAGCCTGCAGAGACAGTGTAGGCTCTGGGGGAAGATCCATGTGGGGGGCTTTGGTCTCAAATTCTTCACCCAGCGGTTCACCAGTCGACTTGGGGGCTCTCCGCTGCTGGTCTTCATAGGTGTCCATGCAATGTCAAGGGTAGGAGAGCGGGGATCTGGGTCTTGGCCTAATTAGGACCCTCCAGCTGCTACCCTGCTTGTAGGGTTGGCTCTGGTGAGCTCTCTGGCTGGATGGGAGCGTGCAGGACGCTGGCACTAGGTGACCTGGGGTCTACCCCTCCAGCCAGAGGTCACACTGGAGTGACTGGGACACACTTGGCCCAGCCCATCTGAACCAGGGGGACTCAGGTGGAGCAGGGCCTGGCCTAGGGTGAGGAGGAAGGGCTGGGCCCCAGTTCCTCTTTTGGGTGCACAGCAGCTCGAGCTTCAACTCCCAACACTGAGTTTCAAAACCCCATATGTTGTATTTCAATGTCCAAAAATGAAATTTGGTAAAGGATTAGTGGTTTGGTTGTGGTGGAAAATATGTGCCTAGAATGGATGGTTTCAGCCTGGATGATTTCCCCACCTCCTTTCACAGTTCCTAGCAATAAGGAAGTTTCTACATTCTGTAAGCTGAGCCTTGCCAAGTCTACACTTACCTTCTTAAACATTTGTGGAGGATTCCTGAGATTATTCCTTCATTAAACCTTTATTCCTTTTAAATGCAACCTTTATTAAGTAGTCTCATCGCCTTGGATCCTCATTTAGATCTTACCGCATTTTAAGGAAATACGATACTGAGTGAAACCAAACTCTACACAATTACTTATCTCACCTCATTATAACTTACCTGTTTCCCAAACTGCCTTGCCAACTCAGTTGTGTGCCCTTGAAGGCAGAAATCATGTTTTATTTATTTTTCCATTCCCTACTGCTGAGTTTAGTGTTCTGACTCAAGACTCGCTTTTTGAATAAAAGATAATTAATTCATCATGGTCAACCCATGAGTTACAACTGGGATTTGGCCCACTACCTGCATGCACTGTCAAGAAGGGCGAGTAGTGGGACGCCTGGGTGGCTCAGTTGGTTAAGCAGCTGCCTTCGGCTCAGGTCATGATCCCAGCGTCCTGGGATCAAGTCCCACATCGGGCTCCTTGCTCCGCAGGGAGCCTGCTTCTCCCTCTGACTCTGCCTTCCACTCTGCCTGTGCTCGCTCTCACTCTCTCTCTCTTACAAATAAATAAATAAGTAAAATCTTTAAAAAAAAAAAAAAAAAGAAGGGCGAGTAGTGGGGGGGTCATGAGGTTCGCCTGAAAGCCTTCCCGGGCTCCTCGTCCCTCCCCATTCACACAGTCTGTGGTGATGGAACGGGTCTGTATCAAAAAGGGTAATTCCAGATGATTGTAATATACACATTTCCCATCTTCCTGAGGAAAAAAGAAACACACACTCAAAATTTGTGCATTTTCCAGGTGTTCCTACCCAGAGCTCTGGGCTCTGAGGCTCCTGGGCTGCTTGAAGACACTCTAGCCAAATTATGGAAGCTGCCCAAGTGTCTATTGGCTGATGAATGGATAAAGAAGATGTGCTGTACATCCAACAGAAGCTACTCAGCTGTAACAAAGAGTGAACTCTTTGCAACAGCATGGATAGAGCTAGAGAGTATCATGCTAAGTGAAATAAGTCAGAGAAGGACAAATACCCATGATTCCACTCACATGTGGAATTTAAGAAACAAAATGAATGAGCAAAGGGAAAAAAGAGAGTCAAACCAAGAAACAAGGCTCTTCACTGTAGAGAATAAAGGGTTCCCCGAGGGGAGGCAAGTGGGGGGGGGCGTGAAATAGGTGATGGGGGTTATAGAGGGCGCTCATTGTGATCCATGTTGCATGGAAGTGTTAAATCACTATATTGTAGACCTAATACTCATGTTATTACACTGTATGTTAGCTCGCTAGAATTAAAATTTAAACTTAAAAAAAAAAAAGAGAGAGAGAGGCAGGGTGGTACAATGAGTTGGGAAGGAGTGGAGACCAGCCTCTTTCCCACTGTACATGAAGGAGACAGAGGGAAAATTATATGTCCTTCTCTGAATGCCTGCTGCCCTCTCATGCCCAGCTGAAGTCTCATGCACCGGGAACGAGCATGCTTTCAAGGTCAGTTTGTCTACACAGACATGCTAAGAAAAAGGGGAGTAGAGGACTATTTCATAAAAATAAGTCTACCAACCTGCCTTTCAAGCATCAAATAATACAGAACTGTTCACAAAGAAACTTTGCCAAGAGAAGTAAATCTCAAATATTTGGAAATATGCCATTTTTAAAAATGGCATGAAGTAGAAACATTTGGGTTGAGCGTTAATTAGAAACAAACCGGAGCATCTATTAACATTATGGAAGTTTCAGATCTTCAGCTCAAATACCATCTCTGGGAGGGCCTTCCTGAACCCTGATTTAAAGCAGCCTCCTGAAAAGAAAGAAAGAAAGGATGAAAGAATGAAGAAAGAAAGGAAGGAAGAAGGAGGGAGAGAAAAAAAAAAGAAGCCTCCTGGCTTCATGTCTGTTTCATGTCACCTACCTCATCATTTTGTCCTGTTTCATTTTTTTCTACAGCAGATATTATCTGAAATTATCTTACTTATTTTCTGTAGAATGTCCTTATGTGCAGGCATCCTGTCTTATTTCCTACTGTGCCCCAGGTCCTTGGCAGGCACTCAGTAAAGATTTGTTGACTAAAGGACAGAATGAATATTAGGCTCATTGGAGATCCTTCCTTTAAAGACAGTAAAACAGAAACAAACAAACAAAAAATACAAAAAGCAAAAAATCTCTCCGAGATTTGTCTCCAAAGAATACTTGGAGAGTGTCCATAGCGTGGTGGCTGATGGCATAGAACGGCCAGTCAGAATGCCTGGCTGTGTTTCCTGCAGAATGCGCCCACCATCTACCGAGTCAAAGCTTTAAAATTTAGTTCAAGTTCGTGCCCACAGCTTTGAGAACACATGATGTGGAACACTCATACATGGTGGGGCCCAGATTGCTGCAGAAGAATGAGGCTGAGCTTGAGGATGAAACACGAAGTTCTCTTTAAAATAAATTCCATGTTTAAGGAATGCCTATACTTACCAATCTCCAAAATTTTTTTTTCCTTCTGTCTTCCCTAATAACAAAGATATTGAAGTCTTTATCACAATCAAACAGGCCACATAATTTGTTCTCTTGGCTGTTTGATTCAACACCACAGGAAATGGATTGAGATGGTACTTGGCCTTCAAACCCCACTACTAACTGACTTGAGGAATCACACGTTCTCCTTTATCTGTTAAAAATTAAAGAAGCGGGGGCGCCTGGGTGGCTCAGTGGGTTAAGCCTCTGCCTTCAGCTCAGGTCATGATCTCAGGGTCCTGGGATCGAGCCCCACATCAGGCTCTCTGCTCAGCGGGGAGCCTGCTTCCCCCCCCCCCCCCGTCTGCCTTCTGCCTACTTGTGATCTCTCTCTATCAAATAAATAAATAAATAAAAATCTTAAAAAAAAAATAATAAAGAAGCGACAATACCCACCGACATTCCTGCCCCCGGGAAGCTAGTAGATGCCAGGGGTATCTAGCACAGGAAAGCACTTAGTAACACTGTCAGCTGTGGAGGCCTGTAAAGATATTACCTGTTTTTTACATTGTTGATGGAAAAATGTAAGCATGTTATTGAAGCCGGGGTCCATCTTGTCGGTTCAGAGGAAAGAATGAACCCTGGGGGTCACATCACCTTCAGACACAGCTGGACTGGCCAAGGAACCTGAAGGAAGGCAACCTCCCTAGCTTAACATAAAGAATCAAGATTTTTTCAGATCCTAGGTCTCTCTTTTTATGTATTTATTTATTTACTTACTTACTTATTTTCTATTTGACAGAGAGAGAGATCACAAGTAGGCAGAGAGGCAGGTAGAGAGAGAGAGAGGAGGAAGCAGGCTTCCCGCTGAGCAGAGAGCCCGATGTGGGGCTTGATCCCAGGACCCCGAGACCATGAGCTGAGCTGAAGGCAGAGGCTTAACCCACTGAGCCACCCAGGTGCCCCAGATCCCTGGTCTCTGGAGACGCAAAAGGCCTCTGGGGGACCAAAGGAGTGGCCCCAGAGCACCTGCTAGGATGACCTCATTGGCCTCTAATCAGCGGCAACCACCTTCTCAAGAGAACCCTGCCCCAAATTTTGTGCTTAAAAAGCCCGACTTGTTCCCAATTGTTTCATTAGCTTTCTGTTCTTCTGGGTGCTGCCCCCCAGTAAATCATCTTTCTTCACGGCAAACATTCAGAGTCAGTTTTGGGCTTGCATGCTGCCCCTGGGGTAGACGGACTCTCATTTGGTTCCATTACATCAGGACTTTGTGGCTGATGGGGAATATAATTACATTTTAACGATTATAGCGAAACATTCAACTGCCTGAACTAGCCATACTGTTTGCCTTCAAGATCAAATGAAGTAAGTGGTAAATGCAAGAAATGATAATAGATTAGAAGCTGAAGTTATGGAGGCATTTCTGGGCTAACTGGGCCAGATCTCAGCAGTGTGTTTACCAGAAATTTAGCAACTGGGGGAGCTATCTAAAAATCTAATTATATGGTCTCTTATCTGCAGTGGGAGCCACTAAATTGGAAAATTATCTCCCGATCCCTATTTATTGCCATTAACATTCAAATAAGTAAATCTCTTTCTACTCCACCCTCGCTCACCCAGCCCATCAAGACTACCTTCTTACATCAAAAAAATCCTGCTTTCTCTTTTTTTTTTTTAAAGATTTTATTTATTTATTCGACAGAGAGAGATCACAAGTAGGCAGAGAGGCAGGCAGAGAGAGAGAGAGGAGGAAGCAGGCTCCCTGCCGAGCACAGAGCCCAATGCGGGGCTAGATCCCAGGACCCTGAGATCATGACCCGAGCCGAAGGCAGCGGCTTAACCCACTGAGCCACCCAGGCGCCCCCAAATCCTGCTTTCTTGATGAAAACTTTCTTTTCTGAGCCGCAAACCTTCAGAGTTTAGAAGGTAATAGGCTGAAATGTTAACAGTGGCTACCTCCGGATGACCGAATTCTAAATAACATTTTCTTACTATATTTTTCCGTACTTACCAAACTTTTCATAATGAACATTTATTCTTTTCATATTAAGAAGAGAAACAAGGAAGCAGATTTATTTAGGCAACACTACACAATGAGTATATTACTAATGCTTGGGGATATCCTGCAAGGAATAAGATACAGTATAAATCTGGGAAATACTAGACACGATCTCCTTTTGGGAGAGTCCCAAAACACGATGGCATATTAAACATTTGCAAGATCCTCCAAAAAAAGAAGCCTGCTTCACTTCGTTTAATTCTGCACTTTCCAACATTTTTCATACAAGATGTTTTTCATGCAAAATCTGTAAATATTTTGTGAAACCAGTAATTCACAGGATATCTTTTGGGGAAACACAAGGTGATTATGTACAACTTTATTTTTCTGAGCAAGACGATGGACATGGGTTTTCTCACCCAGGGTCTGTGGATCCCAAGATTTAGGTAGGTGCCATAAATCCCAGAAGCTCTTTGCACAATACTGAGAATATGAACATATGTGTGCTTTCTTCCTGGAGAGATGGCCCACAACACATATTCTCAGGCATCCACATCCTGAAAAGATAAAGGACCACGGTCATAGAGTAAAATCAACTTCTTGACATTTGTCACTCTTGGCTAAGTAACACTTTGCGCTCAAGACAGAAAAATCAAGAAATCTGTTGCCATACTTAGCAAAAACAAAACAAATAGGATGCTGAATTACATGTGAGTCTCAGACACACAATGGATTATTTTTTTTAGTGTAGGACTACTCCACGCAATATCTGGGACATCTTTATACTAAAAAATAACTTTGTTTATCTGAAATTAAAATTAAACTCGGTATAGGGGCGCCTAGGTGGCTCAGTTGGTTAAATGTCTCCCTTCAGCTCAGATCATGATCTCAGGGTCTTGGGATCAAGTTCCGCATCAGGCTCCCTGCTCAGTGAGCAGCCTGCTTCCCCTTCTCCCTCTCCCTGCCTCTCCCCCTGCTTGGGTGCTCTCTCTGTCAAATAAATAAATAAAATCTTTAAAAATATATATATAAACCAAAGTGGGTATGAGCAACTATGAGAAATGCCTTTCTACTCAACGTTTGATCCATGGGACAGCAACATCAACATCACTTGGAAGCTTACTAGAAATGCAGACGCTCAGGCTCCACAGACACCCCGCTGAATCCGAATTTGCATTGTGTCAAGATCTCCAGGTAAAGCTTTCCCATGGTCAAATCTGAGAAGCTGAGATATAAAGAATTCCTCAACTCGTGGCTGTCAACACTGGCTGCATACTGGAATCACCTGGAAGCTCTACAAATACACATGCCTGGGCTCACTCCCAGGGCATCTGATTTAGTTAATCTGAGGGACAATGTGATCGTTAATATTTTTAAATATCTGCTATCTCCACCCCAAATGATTCTAATGTGTAGCTGCGATATTGTGATTTAAAAGAAATATATATTTGGTTATCCAGACCGTCAAATTATGTTTCTCATATATACATTTGGTCTTGTCTATGGCTCCTGGCTCACAGCTCCTAGAACCCTTGCAATTTCTCAAGCAATAAGAGCAATGGGAGCATCTTGCGTTGTATTTGGTCTCTTGACCTGAAATTGGTTCAGAGCCCTCAGGGTAAAATATGCATCTTGTTATTCCTAACAAACCCCTTTCCACCTGAACTGGGTTTTTGTTAATGAAGTGACTTGGCCCGCACCTAAGGATGGAGGCTGGTTGCCAGGAGAACCAACCATGTGATCAGAGGTTGGCACTTTCAGTCTCACCCCCCAATCGCCAATGGCCAGGGATTCAATCAATCACAGCTATGTCATGAAACCTCCATAAAAATCCATAAAAATCCAGAAGGCGAGGGTGTGAAGGTCTTCTAGGCTGCTGAACGTGTGTGAAGGTCCTGGGAGAGTGGTACACTCAGAGAGCATGGAAGCTCTGGGCGCTTTCCCTGTTCTCGCCCTATGCATCTCTTCCACCCGACTGTCTCTGAGTTATATTTTTTCATAATAAACCAGTAATGTGGTAAGTACAATGTTTTTCTGAGTTTTGCGAGCTGCTCTAGCAGATGGATTAACATGAAGAGGAGGTTGTGGGAATCTGGTTTAGAGCCAGCTGGTCAGAAGTACGGGTAACCACCTAGACTTCTAACTGGCATCTGATGCCGGGTGGGGGTGGGGGTTGGGGAGGAGGACCACCTTGAAGGACTGACTTTCTTTTTTTTTTTTTTTTTTAAGATTTTTATTTATTTATTTGACAGAGAGAGATCACAAGTAGTCAGAGAGGCAGGCAGAGAGAGAGAGGGAAGCAGGCTCCCCGCTGAGCAGAGAGCCCGATGCGGGACTCGATCCCAGGACCCTGAGATCATGACCTGAGCCGAAGGCAGCGGCTTAACCCACTGAGCCACCCAGGTGCCCCAAGGACTGACTTTCTAACCTGAGGGTTAGGATATCCTCTCCAAGTACGTCAGAATTGAGTTGAATTGTAGGACTCCCAGTTGGTGTCATAGAATTCTCCTGTGGATGTGAAGAAATCTCCTTACCAGCCCCCTCCCCTCAACATCAGAATGAGATGTAGAACCTTTAGTAGCCAAGGTGGCATCCTTGTGTAAAGTCAGGGACCCAACCAAGGTGAGGACCTATCAGAATTACCTGTGGAGAGCTTCCCGCCATACATGCGTATGCCTGACCAGGTCTACTGAACCAAAATTTCCAGATATTGTTGCAATTTCAGAAAACATCTAGTACCCATTCTGCTATATATTCTCCAGTTGAGAACCATTAATGTTTAGGACAATGTAAAATGGGATTCCCTAGCTTCCACCTAGCCACCAGGTTCCTAGAGGAAGAAGGTTTACCCACAGGAACTCAGCATTCAATGTAGATTAGGTTTGGTTTTCCTCCTGGTCTCCTGGCATCCACAGAACCACAGCTGGCAGGACACAGAACAGAAAGCAGGATGCCCTATGCGCACCAGAGGGAGTTTTAAGAATGTTCTAATCTCTGTGAGGAGCTGCTGTGTTGCCTGAGGATAAAGGTGTTCACTGTCTCTTACCAGATTAAGTCATTTGTTTCAGCTCTTAAAATGTGAAATGGCACCCCACACGTCTATTTAGAATACTAAGTAAACTAGGAAAATAGTTCTAGCAGAAGCAGGGGATGATTTAAATAATTCTGAGTTATATTATACGGTGCAGGTGGTGACTTGTTTGCCTGCTGATAATGTAAAACCCAGCTGCAGAGAATGACAGAAAGGACTTGTCAGGTGTGTTGGATCCCAGGGCTGAAAAATGGGCTAAGCAACAACAGCTAAATTATCTCCTCCTTTTCTCCAGCACATGGTAATTGAGTGCAAAGCTTGATAAGAGGCAGGCAGAATTTTAATTAAAAAAAAAACTAAATTAAATCTTATGGGTTTCATCTGAGGTTGAGCCTGCACAACGTCTTTGTCTTTTAGTTTTGCATCTTCTTTTAGAAGAAAATGAATATCAGCAGTTTTCTCAGACTTGGATTTATTTTCCCAGTAATTAAAAGGCATAAGGAAATGCTTAGTTTCCTTGGGGGAGGATGAGAAATGGGATGTGAATACAGTAAGAGCCAGGACAGTATTTTTGATTAAAGCAAATAGACCTATTTCTGGGCTGATGACCCCTTGGTAGCCTGAAGGCTTACTGGCAAGTTCATTCAGTCGATGACATTGACACAAGACAGTAGTGGGGTAGCTAGCCCAAAAGAGACAAGCCAATGTTCTTACTCCTTTTCAGAAGTGCGGAGTGCATCTCCTTCAAGGCCGAAATATTTGAAGATTTTATTCAGGAAAATGCATTGTGTTTTATGGTCTTTATGTTGTCATAAACTCTAGAATGTGGCATGCATATGGTTCTTCAGGGGATCTTGTTAAAATGCAGTTTTTGATGGAGTAAATCTGGTGTAGCCTGAGACCGTGCATTTCTAACAAGCTCCCAGCTGAGGCTGATGCTGCTGGCTCACAGAGCACCCTTCGAGTAGCAAGGCTATAGGGACTTAAGCCATGTGGACCAGTCAGGGTTTTCTGGAGACAGAATGAAGTAGATACAGATACATACGCATAAGAATGTGTGTGTGTGTGTGTGTGTGTGTGTGTTGAGAAGGTGATATTTATTTTAAGGAACTGGTTCATGTGATTGTGCGGGTGGGCAAGTCCAAAGTCTGCAGGACAAAAAGGCTGGAGGCAGAATTTCTTTGTCAAGAAACCTGTTTTTTGCCTTTAAGGCCTTTCAACTGATTACTCGAGGCCCACCCACATTATTGAAGGTAATCTTACATCAAGCGATTATAGATAGTAAGTATACACACACACACACACTCTCTCTCTCTCTCCCTCTCTCTCTACCTGCATACCCATACCTGCGTGTGATTAGTGTTTGATTAAATAGCTAGAGCCCAGCCAAGTTGACCCATAAAACTACCTATCCGATCTCGGAACTCTTTCTTTAAAGGGCAGTTTCCACTTATGCTTACAAAGCAGAATAGAGAAAGCAGAAGCACTCTGCATAAGTTAGGAGTGGGGGTCCTGGAGCTTGGCTTCTCCTTCCTAGGGTTTCCTGCTTTTCCCCAGCTCTGGGGTCCCCACCTCCCATATCGAGGGAGCCCCAAGGAATGAAGCTTCAAGATCATTGGCTATTTCTTCCCCCTGTAAAATATAGATCGTAGTCCTTGGGATTAATTAGATCATCTGAATGAAACCATTTAGCAAAAGCTTGGCACATCTGTAGGTGTCTTAGACACATTAGCTGCTTCTAGGGTTACCATCAGGACTATTGAAAAATAACCTTTCTTTCAAAGAAAGAAAACCTTAATCTTTGAGTAGAGGCCTTGGTGTTTCCCAGGGAGCCTCTAGGATGTATTTCTGCTTTTCAGCTCTTGCTGCTCACCTGGTGGCAGAGTAGACCCGCTCGTTTCACCTTGGCCGCAGGTAAGCTGTTGCAGGGAAGAGATGTTTTATGGGTGCAGCCCTGGGACAGACTAGCGGACCTAGAGGAGAGAAGGTCAAAGTTTACTGCTTTGTTCTCTTGGTGGCCTCAAGTGGTCACATTTAAACCTTTCAGGTCTCTTGACCAAGAACTAATGGTGGTTTGTTTCACTTGGTGGCTGGAGAAAGTAAACACTAGCTCTTAACTTGAACTTCAAAGAAGTATTGCTGTGGCTGTGAATGGTTTTCTGCGATGGGAAAAAACCAACAGTTCTCTGAAGTTTCCATAGAAATTAGAATTTGAATTTGAAGAGCAAAAGAAGTGAGCCTCTGGAATGTTTATTCTGTATACAGCTAATAGAAGGCATACAAATGTGTTTAAGAAGTCAAGTTTATAAGCACCTTGAGTTTAAAAAAATTACAAAGAGGGGCGCCTGGATGGTTCGGTCTGTTAAATGTCTGCCATCAGCTCAGGTCATGACCCCGGGGTGCTGGGATGGAGCCACACATGGGGCTGGCTCCCTGCTCAGCAGAGAGCCTGATTCTCCTTCTCAATCTGCTGCCGCAACCCCTGTTTGTGCACATGCATGTACATCTCTCTCTCTCAAATAAAATCTTTTTAAAAATTCATAAAGAATTACAAAGAACTTTGGAACGACAAAATCTTTCCTCTCTAAACACAGGGCTGCTAAAGTTAAAAAAAAAAAAGTTGCAACTGCATGTTTTACAAACTCCTCCTGGAACTTGAAATTATGGGCTTTGTTTCAGCGACAAATACAAACAATACGTATTCTTTGAGTTCTTTGACCCAATGGGTATTTATTATTATTATTATTATTGGTATTTGAGATGCACAGGAGAGACTAGTGTCCAGCTTATTGCACCAGAGCTGTACTGACCCTCACAGTAAAAACCATGAAAATCTTGGCTCCATTAGTGAAGTGAGCAAACAGAACTTGAGGAGAGGCTGGGAATAGTTGCTCTGAGCATGAAGTTACTGGTTTTCTGGGCGCGTTGTGGAGTGGCTGCCCAAGCCTTAAGTTCCTGGTCTATAAAATGTAATAATACTGCCAAAGTTTTGAAGATTAAAGAATACAGAGTTCTAAGAGATTAAGCAAATCACATGGGATCCTCTTTAAATTGTGCTAGGGGTCATTTGGGACGATTCAGAGCTGCCGCACGGTGAGTGAGGTAATCTACTTGACTGTTCCCTGTAACACAGTCCCAGGACCTACGTTCCTAATGAACTTTGAGTAATTTTAGACTCACAAAAACATTGCAATGATAGTGCAAAGTTTTCCTGAATACCCCTCTCCCACTTTCCTCCATTACATTTTTATCCTGGTACATTCATCAAGTAACAAACTGACATTGGTACGTTACCATGAAACTTCAGGCTCCATCTAGATTTCCCCGTTTTTTTTCCATCCGCCTCCTTGTGTTCCAGGATCTATCCAGGAAACCCCACCACATACCTTTGTCTTGTCTCCCCAGTCTCCTCTGGTCTGCGACCATTCCTTGATCTTCTTTCTCATCACTTTTGACTGTTTTGAGGAGGGCGGCTCGGTATCCTATAGAATGAAACCCAGTCTAGGTTTGGTGGGTGTTTCTCTCAGGGTTTGACTAGGGTTACCTCATAGAGTTTTAATGGTGATTTGAGAGAATCTGTAAAGCACTCAGGACCCTATTGGGTAGCTTTTCTTTATCCATGTGCTGCTTTTTTTTTTTTTTTTTTAAAGTAGAAAGCTCTATGGCCAGTGTGGAGCTCAACATGGGGCTTGAACTCACCACCCCATAATCAAGAGTGTGACGCCCAACTGACTGAGTCACCCAGGTGCCCCAATCCAGGTGCATTTTTAATGCAGAAGGGAAAAGCAGAGTTGTGGCTGGGAACAGAGGCTCTGCTGTGCAGCCTGGGTCTGAATTGTCCCTACTGCCCCAGCACCCTCCCTGCTTTCTAGCTGTGTGACCCTGGATGTGTTTTTAAGCCTCTCAGTTTGGGGCACCTGGGTGGCTCAGTTGTTAAGCATCTGCCTTCAGCTCAGGTCATGCTCCCAGGGTCCTAGGATCCAGCCTGGCAACGGGCTCCCTGCTCCACAGGAAGCCTGCTTCTCCCTCTGCCACTACCCCTGCTTGCGCACTCTGTCAAATAAAATCTTAAAATAAATAAACAAATAAATAAACCTCAATTTTCCTTTATAGATAAGGGTAATAGCATTTTCCTCATAGGGTTGTTGTGAAAATTGATATATATGGGAGCTGACCTAAAGGGCTTTTACCCAATCAGGCAAGCTCCCTTTACTTCTTGCTATTCATTTGAAGAGCGTGGCACCGTCTCTCTTCTCTTTGGAGTAATTCTCCATTTGGTGTAGCTGCTTCGCTCCGGCCGGTGTCTGGGAGGGTGTGTCTGGAGGATGTCGATCTCCAGTGTCCTTGGGAGCACAGGTCCTTGGGCAGATTGCAGAATACCAGGACCTCCTCTTCGGCGGCTGCAGCTCCCACTGCAGAGAATTCTCTGCTCCCGGTTCTGCGCCCTCTGAGGGTGGGACGCAGTGGAAGGTGGAGACAGCCCCCACGGACCCCCCAACCCGCCCCCCCCACCCGACCCCGCGGCTTTGCAGGGAGGGTCCGGAATCAGACAGAGAGAAGGGGCCCTGGGCTGCCTTCACATCTGCCCATCATCGTTCAGGCCCATGTCAAGTCGGGATCCCTGCGTTCAGCACGCAGGCGATGACTCACGGTCACACCACGCTGTAGTTCTAATTAATCCTGGGACAACCCTCCAAAATTATGTAATTAAGGTCTTGACTACAATAAAGTCTGAGTGTATGATTTAACAAAGCGAATCAAAAGGGCTATTTAAGAAAAGGTAATAGAGGGAAAGAGTGAACAATAAGCCTGAGAAGAAAGAAAATTGAAACCAATAACCTCCCTCTCCCTACTTCCTGCTGTCTCATTTTTGTGGTGCCTTTTTGTCTAGTCCTATTTGTCTCACTTATGTGCTAATCCCTCCCCGGGCAAGAAGGGTGTCACCTTGATTTCAGTGAAGGTCTAGCACAGGAATTCCTTAGATGTCTTTTAAAAAAAAAAAAAAAAAAAAAAAAAGCAAGAATGATCACCTCACACTTCCTTACATCCTGAGGGCTCTTCCTTACCTCTCCATATGTGACTCCTCATAACACAGTTTTGAGCTATGTTGTAAATGAAGATTTTAGTCTTCCCAGATATCTTATTAGGTGGGCAGGAAGCCAGGATCTCTTAAATACTGAGCACCTACTATGGGCCCAGGCACTGTTCTAGGCACTCAGGAACACAGTAGACCAAGCTCTGTGTGTGTATGCCTCCATGTTGGTGGGAGACACGGGCAGAACAGACAACCATATTGTCAGCCTGTGAGCAGTGGCAAGTGCTGTGGAAGAACTAGCAGAGGGGGGCCTGGGAGTGGTAGGTGGGAGGACTGCATTCTCCATTCTTCCATTTGCCTACAGGGGGCTACATTCAGGACGAGCACTCCCTTCTTTCCCTTCTTTTCCCCAGTGTCTGCTCTAAGCTTTGTCTAGCCATCTCTGACCCTTTCCTATACCCACAGTAGAACAGGAAGGGGGAAGTGCAGTTATGCACGTACCTCAGGAGCTGAAGTGTCTGGAATTATCCCTAGCTCCACGGCCTGCTTCTCTGTGACCTTGGGTGAATTCCCTTCTCTCCGCTTTGATTTCCCCATCTATAAAATGTATGTCCTTCACAGGTCGTGGAGAGGATTAAATGTGTTACTCTAAGGGGCTTAGTGCAGTGTCTGGCACATAGGAAGCACTCGGAGGTTAGATTAAAAACAAAAACAAAAATAAAAAAACTGGTGTCGTGTGTTATAGGGGGGTGGTTGTGAGATGGAGACTGTGCTCCTTAAGAAGTGAGGGGGCAGTATGAAGCCCAGAATCCATTCCTAACCCTAAATACCCTTAAGCCCAGCTACGTGGGGCTCCTTCCTTAAAAAATCCAAAATATGAAGCTTGGTCTGCCCCACCTTAGTCACTGAACAACTTTACAGAGACCTGTTAATACTGTGTTGAAGGTGGGGGGCTGTTTTAAAAATGAGTATGAATGCCCCTCCACCTCCACCCCTTGATTCTTTCCCAGGAAACACTCTTCTCAGCTCTGTTGTTTTTGTAAATTCTAACATTCTTTTTAACATGAGCCTAATCACACCAAGAAATAGGCATTTGCTTTGTTGTAGCGCTCTGAAACAGCCGTCACTTTGACCTTTTTCAGTCTATGATTTTCTGATGTTTGGTTTCTACTTTGTTACTATTAACAGCCCCACTTCATAGCCCACTTTCATAAAACAGCAAGACTTAAAATCCCAAGAGGGATGAAATGGGCCAGGCCATTTCCTGATTTTTGTGTTTTGCTGGGGGTTCCTATAAATTTAGTCCTCTCTAAAGCCGACCAGGTGATGGGTTGAAGGCATAAGTCAAAGGAATGGCCAGAGAATTAGCACGAATACTGCCAATAAACTCCCTGTATCTAGGCCATTTTCCTGGGGTAGCTTATTTTCTGTGTGAGTCTCAAGGACTCTCCCATAGTAATGATTAAACTTCATGCAATATCTAAGATTGAGATAAAAGAAAAGAACGTTATGTAAAACGGAAGGTCAAACACACCTCATGCATCTCTGTGAGCTGGAAACCGCTTCTGTCCTTCACCACACTGACAAGAACGAGGGGTTGGACAAGCAGTGTAGTCACAATTATTCCTTTTGTAATGTTCCAGCTCTCCCACAAGTGTTACCTTAACCTTGTCTCAAGTGCGGAAGGTCCTCTTTGTCAAGGGAGAATTAAGGAGCTCTGAGTTTTCAGACGAGGTTGTATTGTATCTGGTCAGTTTTAACTGAGGGCCTTAAGTCAACTTGTACCCCAGTTGCCAATTACTGGACCCCTGCCTTGGCTTCTAACGTGAGACCCCCGTTCCTCCAAGACGGGGCCTTGACTTATGGCTCGCATTCCCTCTGGGAGGCTGGTGTCCTAAGCATCTTCTGGGAAAATCTACACGTGATGCAGACTTTTCAGACCCTCCATCACTGTTCTCCCCACCTGTCAGAGCTTCCTCTTATCCTGGACCTCTCGGCCAACATTCTGCCATCTTGGGCCACACCTCACCCCTGAAATCTGCAGATAACACACCCTACAAGTTGAACTTCTTGCACCTGTGTCTCAACCCTTCCTGTTCTGGTTGATTCTCCTGTTCACCAAGTTCCCATCCTGACCTGAGAACTGAAAGAGGTTGTAGAAAGCAGAAAGAAGTAGGTTAAATGTGAGCCATTCAGTTCTGATCCAGAATGTCAATGCTGCTTGCTTGGAGCTGCCATGATGATCAAATGAATGCATACATCTAGGTGACACCTGAGATGAAACCTAAAGCATGAGACCTGGGGGAGGGATGGAGGCATTCCAGACAGCAGGAACATGCGGAAAAGACCAGACTTCAGTGTCCACTGCCTGGAGGTCCCTGGGTATCCATACTGGACCAAGGAGGTGGTCTTTTGCTGAGGACATCAGAGTCCTGGAGTTCCAAGTTCTAGAAGGGTCCCAGCTCAAGCCTGCTCAGCCACATTGTGCCTCCCTTCCTTCCCAGCTGTACCGACAGTTTTGATTAGGGTGTAAGGTGCTAATTAAAATCACTAAGTGAAGCGCTTTCAGTTTACTCTTAATTTGCAAACACTTCTGTACTGATGAATACTAAATGTGTCAGATTAGTTTGGCTCTAAGTTTTATTTACTGTAATACTGAACTCCATTTATGTAAGTTCTCCTTCCCAGTGAGCTGTTCACATAGCAAGATGATATTTTGCAAAATTGTGAGTATTAAGTAGGAGCCCTGTATTTAGCTACTTGTCTACTTACAAGTTTAACTCTATGTAATCAGAAGTTCCATAAAATGCAGAGTGATACTTCTTTAATCCACATATCTATTTCCTATGCTTATTATCTAACTTCGCCCAGGAGCATCTTGACTGACTATATAACATTTTGTTTTTTCTTACGTGTATATTCTAGAATCTAATAAAGGGAGGGAGAATATTCAGGGAAATGTTGAAGGTATTTGATTATTTTCTAATTTATCTCACATCTGGTAGGCTTTTCACCATTCTCTTTAAGGATTAATAAGCAAAAGATGGCTTTATATTTTCCAACTTGTTTATCTTTCATCTCTATGCTTTAATCTCTGGTGCATATTTGTGTGGCTATAGAACAAAAACTCACTTCTAGTTCATGTCAACAATATAGGGCATAGAGCCCTTTGATAAAGCTGACTTTGTGCGACTCTCAAGTCTAATGGGTTACACCAACTTGGAAAATGTGCAGTTGGTATGCTTTCAAGAATGGGATTGGATTCATATAATAAACCATGCAGTAGTGGGACGTAAGAGATAAACAGTAAATTGGGGAAAATAACTATGTTGTACTGATGGGCAAGGATTTCTATCATTATATAAAGAATTGTTTTGAGGACTCCTTTATTCAGTTGGTCAGTCTTCATGCATTCGTTAATTCAACAAAAGTCCATTAAGCATTGGGATGCCTGGGTGGCTCAGTGGGTTAAAGCCTCTGCCTTTGGCTCAGGTCATGATCCCAGGGTCCTGGGATCAAGCCCCCATTGGGATCTCTGCTCCGCAGGGAGCCTGCTTCCTCCTCTCTCTTTCTGCCTGCCTTGCTGCTTACTTTTAATCTCTACCTGTCAAATAAATAAAATCTTAAAAAAATAAAAAAGTCCATTAAGCATGTATGTGTTGAATTATGTCCCCCCATCCTTCCCCCCAACAAAGAATTTGTATGTTGAAATGCAAACTCCCACTATGACTTTTTTTTTTTTTTTTTTTTTAAGATTTTATTTGTCCGCACAAGCAGGGGGAGCAAAAGGCAGAGGAGAAGCAGGCTCCCTGCTGAGCAAGGAGCCAGATGTGGGACTCCATCCCAGGACCCTGGGATCATGATCTGAGCCGAAGGCAGGCCCTTAACAACTGAGCCACCCAGGTGTCCCCTCCCAGTATCATTTCATAATGTGACTTTATTTTTGAGATAGGTTTTTTGCAAGGTTATCAAATTAAAATGAAGTCATTAGAGTAGGTCCTAATCCAATATTACAGGTGTCCTTATAAAAAGAGGAAATTTGGACACAGAGATATGCATAGAGGGAAGATAATGTGAAGAGACATAAGAAGATGGCCATCTACAACCCAAGAGAGACCTGGAACAGATCCCTCCCTCATGCCATCAGAAGGAGCCAACTCTGTAGACAACTTGACCTTGGACTTCTAGCCTTCAGAACTGTGAGACAATCATTTTCTGTTGTTTAAACCACCCAGTGTGTGATCCTTTGTTAAGGCAGCCCTTGCAAATTAATGCAAGCCCCACTTTGTGCCAGACACTGTTCTAGGTGCTTAGAATATGGTAATGAACAAAATCAACAGCATCTGTCTTTCGGAAACTCACATTCTAACATCAGAAACAATCGAATATAAATAGAGATAAAGTAACAAGTTAAATCCAGATCTGTGCTTTGAGGAAATACAAGGCAAATTAAGGAGACAGTGATGAGATGTGTTATTTAGATTGGGTGGAAGCTGTTCAGGAAAAGTTTCCTGAGGGCATGATATCTGAGCAGAGACCTGAATGACATGAGAGAAAACTAGGTGGCTATCTATGGAGAGATGATCCCTGGTGGAAGGAACAGCCAGTGCAAAGGCCCTGTGGCAGACATATGTTTGACCTTCTTGCTCTTCCATGACCATGTTCTATGTTTGAAGCACAGCAAGAGAGGAGGAGGAGTGGGAGACAGCGGGGTCAAAGGTGAAGGCCAATGTCAGGGAGATACAGGACTAGGTGCTGTAAGGACTTTGGGTGTTACTGTGATGAGAAACATCATATGGTGCTAAGCAGGGTAATAAGATGTGATTACTTCTTTTTAAGATGTATTTATTACGGAGTATGTGAACACATGTACATGTACACAAACAGGGGGAAGGGCAGAAGGCGAGGTGGGGGAGGGGGGCGAAGAGAATCCCAAGCAGGCTCCATGCTCAGTGGGGCTCAATCCCAGGACTCTGAGATCATGACCTGAGCCAGAATCGAGAGTCAGATATTGAACCAGTAGAGCTACCCAGGCTCCCCAGGATCTGATTATTTTGTAAAGACTCACTCTGGCCACTGAGTGTAGAATAATAGATGGTAGGGACACAAGAAGAGGAGCAGGAGACAAGTTATACAGTAAAAGGCTATTGGAATAATTCACGGGAAATCCTAGTGGTAGGGACCAACCTGGCAGCAGGAGGAGAGAATCTTGGATCTATTTCATAGTTAGAATCTTGGTGATTTTCTGGTATATTAGATATGGAATGTTCAAGAAAGAGTCAGAAATGACTTCAAGGTTTTCGGCCTGAAAAAAACATGTGAATCATGATGCTTGATGAGATGAAGGACACTGAAAGGGAAGACAATAGAGAGTTCTGTTTTGGACATGTTGCTTGGGAGGTGTCTATCGGACATACAAGAGAAGTTTAGGAGAGCAGTCTGAGCTAGAGATGTAAATTTCTGAGTCTTTAAGATAAAAATGCTTGTGAAGGGATGCCTGGGTGGCTCAGTGGGTTAAAGCCTCTGCCTTCAGCTCAGGTCAAGATCTCAGGTCCTGGGATCAAGCCTTGCATTGGGCTCTCTGCTTAGCAGGGAGCCTGCTTCCCCCTCTCTCTCTGCCTGCCTCTCTGTCTGTCAAATAGATAAATAAAATCTTAAAAAAAAAAAAATGCTTGTGAAGGTCAAGATCCTGACACCTAAAGATTGATTGTAGAGAAGAAAGAGATCCAAGGCCTAAGCCCTGAGGATCCACACAATCGAGATATGAAAGAGGGGAAAATCCAGCAAAGAAGCCAGAGAAAGAGTGGGGCTGAGGAGAGCAGCAAGGGGTCTAGGAAATCAAGGGGGACAGCATTTCAAGGAGGGGGAGTGATGCACTCTGTCCGTTGGCTGCTTGTGCATTGAGCGAGATGAGGACTGAACTGCTCTTCCGTTTGGCAACTGGGAGACTGCTGGTGACCTCGGGCAGGTTTTGGTGAAATGCAGAGACGACCATCTCATTGGCCTGGATTCCAGACATAACGGATAGTGAGGGGGAGACAGCAAAGTCTTCACCATTCTTCCACGGACTTTTCTACAAGGCAGAATGAAGCGGTAGGCTCCAGGGCGGTTTGCTGCTGTTATTTAAAGCCGGGAGATAGTTAAGTCTGTGTCCTTCAGATTTTCCGTTGAAGGAAATTATCCAACAGGAAGGGAGAAATTGGTGTAGGAAACAGGATTCTTGCAGAGCTGGTGAGGGAGATGGGATCAATGCACAGCTGAAAGGTTGGTCTCAGTGTGGCCTCCCCCTCTTGCACATTCAGGATGATTCACCCATTACAGGGGAAAAGGCAGGCTTATGAGAAAAGATAGAGAAATGTAGGGAGAGGAACGCTTGGTTTTTCTCAGTGAAATGGGAAGTAAGGTGATGAGCTGAGGTTAAGGAGGAGGGCATGTTCACAGGTTTGAAGACAGAGGGGAAGATATGAAATAGTCCTCTTAGGGGGCAGGTGAGTGGATGGACTCAGAATGCATGTAGACTTTGGGCTCTGAGATTTGAGATCCTAAATTTAATATGAAACTAGTTGCCATGGTCGTGTGTTTTTTCTTCAGCTGTATCTGGCACGTAGGTAGAAGCATAAGGGTAGGAAATGACTTAGATTTAACTTAGACCCAATTATGGACTGAATTGGGTCCCCACCCCCAATTCATGTGCTGAAGTCTTCACCGCTAATGCTACTGTCTTTGGAGAAAGGGCTCATGAAGAGGTAATAAATGTTAAGGGTGAGACCTTCATCCCATCAAACTGGTGTCCTCCTAAGAAGGAGAGACATCCAGAAGTTCTCTTTCTGTGAGCGCACAAAAGAAAAGCCATGTGAGGACACCTGGAGAAGGTGGCTGTTTACAATCCAGGAAGAGAGCCCTTACCAGAAACCAACCCTGATAGTACTTTGATCATGGACTCCTACCCTCCAGAATGAAGAAAAACAAATTTCCACCCAGTTCAGAATTTTGGTAGAGCAGCCTGAGCACACTAATGCAACTAGACATGGAGTTCTAGGAACAAGGAATGATCATGGATGTGGGCAGAATAAGAAAATGTAAAGCCTTGTGTGTGGAACATGGTGATTGCTCAACCAAAGGTAACCGCTACTAGCTGCCTTCTAAGTGCGGCCTGCCATCTGGTCCTTCTAGAACAGGTGTCATGTTAAAAGGACAGTCATGGAAGCAGTAAGGTGTTTTTTTCAGGGAATTCACAGTCAGGTGGACCAGACAGACACAGATTGTGTCAATACAACATACTCAGCACTGTCGTAAGAAATTGACCACATTCTGATCCAGGGAGAAATCACAGAAGAGGTGACGTTTGAGCCGAGCTGAGCACAGAAGCTGAGTTGGAGCTTGCTGGAAGAGAGGAGGCATTCTAGTAGGCCGAGGGGACAGAAGGCTGAGAGGAGAAAAAGACACTTGAGAGAGAACATGATGCATTTACCAAGGCCTTAGTGCAAAAGGGAGGGACAGGAGTGTGGTGGTGGGGAGGGAGTGAGGAGGCTAGTTGTAACCAGACTCTGAAAGGCAGAGAGTTGATCTTCGAGGAAGCAGAGGAGTGCAAGGGAGCAATATTTGAAAAGGAACTCAAGGTAGTGGCCAATTAATGGGGGAGATGTGTGGGAGAGGCAGATGGAACAATTATTCCTAATTTTCTGGCTTGGGTGACTGGGTGTATCATGATACAATCATAAGATAATAGGTGAAAATGTTCAATGAGGACGGGGCCTGGTGTTTGGAATGGTGTTAAGGAGTTCCGTTCCAGACCTGCTCAGTTTAAGGGACCTGCAGATGTCAGCTGGCAGTTAAAATACTTATTCGGTGCTGAATGGAAGGCTCTAGGCTGGAGAAATTCATCTGATTATTTCACAGAGTAACTGAAGCCATGGGTGTGGTTGGGAAGAAAGACAGCTATCACTTACTGAGTCGTCATCAGATGCCAAGCTCTGCACTTTATGGGAATTATCTTCTTGAATCCTGGCAGCAATTTCACTTAGCAGATACTATGATTGTGTTTTCAGATGAATCATCGGAGGTTCAGAGAGAGTCCACGATCTACCCAAATTCACATAGTTGATATGTGGATTTTGAACCCAAGTGGTCTGACCTGGCACCCTGCTCTCTGCCCTTGGCCATGGAGAGGTCTATGTTTAAGGGGCAAGCAAAAGTGGGGTCTGGGTGGGAAATGCTTAAAAAATATATTTTTAAATACTTTAAAAATTTCACCGAGCCAAGAAACCAGATGGAGGGCATCAAAGGCTCAAAGGTATCCCAAGGGGGTCAGTGGAGATGAGCTCTAAATTGAAGCCCGAGGAGCACCTGGGTGGTTCAGTGGGTTAAAGCCTCTGCCTTCGGCTCAGGTCATGATCCCAGAGTCCTGGGATCAAGCCCTGCATTAGGCTTTTGCTCAGTGGGGAGCCTGCTTATCTCTCTGCCTACCTCTCTGCCTACTTGTGATCTGTCTGTCAAATAAATAAATAAAATCTTTAAAAATAAATAAATAAATTGAAGCCCGAATTGGATAAGACCATGGAGCCACTTCCCAAAGGCAGTCTTAGTGAGTAACAAGGGCAGTGGCTGGCTCCAGGCTGAGGAGCGAGTGGGGCAGTGGTTTGCCGCACAGCAGATCAGATGAACCCCGTGGGTCTGAGGGAGGAGAAGGCTGGTCACCTACACAGCTATAAGGTGATAATCACCTTGGCCACCTTCCCTCTAGACCTCAGTCTGGCAGGCTCAGGAATGAAGTTCACCAGCATGGGGGCCCAAACCCATGAGGATTTATGTCTAAACACCAGAATGTTGATTGATGAATTGGTACTGAGTAATAAACCACCAAGGAAGCCAGATGTTGATAGTTTGCTCATGAGAGAATTATAGCTTGTAGGCAAAGCCTAATTATGATCAAAATGTTGCCAAGGAAGCATAACTCAGCAACAGGACTCACCTGTGATAATATGACTGTGTCCTCAATCTGTGATCCATTGTGTACCCATCTCCACCTTGGAATATTCTTGCCATACAGTTCAGGTGCTCATGACTATGGGCTCTGGCACCTTCCCTCTGGGGCAGCAATGGAGTCCCACTGACAAATTTAGTTCTCTGGAGTTTTCTTTTACAAGCCACGCCATTCCTTTTGGAATGATCTCAAGTATGATCAGTCTCCTACTAGCCCTCCAATATTGCCATGTCTATGTCCCACCAGTCTGTACTATTAATAGCTTCACTTCTAATAACCTAAAAATTAATCATAAAACTATATACTTTAAAAGAGAATTTTACATTATAAGCATAAATGGAAATCTGGTATCCCTTCCCACAAAGAGAAGTCAACTGTAAAGCTAAAGACAAAGATTTAAAAAAATTTTTTTAATCAGTCATCCCCTCAAATCTTCTTAAATATTAGTAGTGTTCTAGGAAGCACTTTTCTCAAAGAACACAATACAACTACTAGAGGAGCACTTTCTCGGCAACATTGTCAGTTACTGGAATGTCCCCACACCATTGCCTGGGCAGAGGCAGACTCACTGGGGCTCATAAGGCTTAACCTTCAGGACCCATGACTTTGACCTGTCTCTTCCAAAGTCTTGTATTTGGGGACCTAATTTTGTGTTTTTATAAAAAGAGCCCTACCACTACCATCTTGTACAAGGTTTAGGCCCTAAACCTATATCCTCCTACTTCTGGATCATCCTAGGGGTGGCTAAGTTCATCCCTGGAAGTTCTTTTTCCTCATTTCCTACTGCAAGAGTAAGTATTTGTGATGTCCCAAATTTGTCCCCATACTATCTTTGTAGGAAAAGAGATTTATTTGATGAATAGCTTTGAGGGTAGGGGAGTATGAAAGGATTATTAATTTAGACTAGAAAAAGTTGAACACATTCTTGAAGAATGGACAGAAGGAGACAAAGGATGCCCTAAGAAGAGGATATTGTTGGAGAGGAGGATTTAGCACGCAGGAGAGGGGCTCGGCCTTCGAGAGGAAAAAGGACCTTTCCCCCTCTAAGCTAATAGAAGGGAGGAAAGAAGAGATGTTTCTTATGTGGATCAACAAATGCAGGAGTCTGTGGCTCATGGGGCCTCTAATTTCTCATTGGATCCTGAGAAAACATCTATGCCAAGAGCAAGGGATATGCAGGTTGTGTGGGAGGTTTGAGAAGTCTGTTGGAAATTTTCACCGTGTGGCCTGCGAGAGGTGGGGTTCAACAGGAGCAGGGGAAAGGACCATTTGGGTGAAGCAAGCTCTTGGGGCCCCTGGGCTGTGCAGGGCTAGGATTCCCTCCTAAGTGACTGGGAAGCCCTCAGAGTCTGATTCTTTCTGGGCCCGAGTCTGCTAAGGAGAAAAAGGAGGGCAAAGGGAAAGGGAGTTGATGATAAACATGTCACTTAAGGGATTAACCAGAGAGCAGGCTGTTTATAGATTGGAATTAGGGGTATTGCAGGTCTTAGCTCAAAGAACACACTTACTGAAAAGAACACAGGATGAAAAGGAGACCAGGCACAGATGAGTGATGATGAGGCCGAGGGTTGCCAAAAAGAGACAAGAAGGGTGAGGTGAATGGTGTACAAGAGATCAAGGAATCAGCAGATCCAGGCTAGACCTCACAGAGGACAAGGGAAGGGTTGAAGACTGATTTCTGCACCACAGAACCCTAAATGTAAGGGGGGAAGGACAGGGCTTTCTGGAGATGAAATCTATAGGGATGGAGAGAGACCAAAAAATATGTCCATGACCCCATCTCCCAAACCAATGAATATGTTACCTTACATAACAAAAAGGATTTTTAAATGTAGGGATTATCCTAGATTATCCAGATAGGATCAAGGTAATCACAGAGGCCCTTAAAAGATAAAAGAGAGGAAAAAGAGGAAGCTAAAAAGATGTGGGACCTGGGAGCAGAGGTTCAGAGTGACAATGTTCTCGAAGAAGGAGTCACGGGTTGAGAGTTGCCCATGGCTGATAGAAGCTGAGCAAGGCAAGGAAACAGACTCTTCCCCTAGAGCCTCGAGAAGGAATGCAGACCTGCCCACCCCCTTGACTCCAGCCCAGAGAAACCCATTTTGGACTTCTGACATCCAGAGCTGGAAGAGAATTCTTCTGTGATGTTCTACACCACTTGGTTTTGTGGTAATTTGTTATAACAGCGACGGGAACATAATAGAGCTGGGAAGATAGCTGATAAGCATTATTTACTCCTAAAAGGAAGGAATTTTGAAAGAATATGAAAGAGCAGTACTCAGGGGGAAAGGCCTAGAGCCAAAAGCAGCTACCTTTGGCTATCAGAGAGAGCACGTGCTCGAAGATGAGCTGTCTCCACTTGAGAAGACTTCTTCAGAAGACACACAGCTCTCTGGGAAATCCAAGTTTCAGTTGAAGCCAGGAAGGGGAGGAGGTAGTGAGTAAAAAGGTTAAGAGTGTAGAGGACCATTGTAATTGTTGGCAATAGAACAAGACGTTCAAAGTGTCTGATGTTAATATTAGAGGTCAAGTCCTGGGAGAAGATGAAATGGGAGAGGAAGAAGAAGGCTTAAGAGATCTGTGACCGCCGGGGGCAGCAGGCTGGGCACTTATCATGGGCCATCACTGATGTCACTGGAAAAAAGGGAGGCAGGGTCTTAAGAGGGAGATGCAAAGGCCAGAAATGGAAACTTGTTCAGCAGTTTATTCAAATGCATGTTGTCTCCCCCTTCGATTCAGCTGGCTTATCTTGGTGCATACTGTTTGCCTCTGCTGGTCTTGGCCAAATTCCAAAATAAAACTTGCTTTTTTTTTTTCTCAAAGGACTGAGACCAACTTCGTACACTAGAGTGCATCCTATGCAATGCTAACTAATGAATAATTGTCCTAAACCAGTCAAACTCATTCCTTTACAAGCTATGATACAAATTTGTTTATGTGTAGAGTGTATATTGCCCGTATTAGGCTCCTAAGTGCTCATTGGACTTAATTAAGATAAGTCACAAAGTGCTCGAATCTTGGATTCTGCTCCACATGAGAGCTAAAATCTGTGAATCATGAGAGAACTAGACGGAAGGGGTCTTCTATGCAAATGCCTGGTTTGGGACTAGAAGACCTCTCACACCCTTCAGCCCTGTTAGCTGGACTCAACCACACTCAGGTCAAGGCCCTGCTTTCGTACTTTTGGCAAAGACCTAGAACAGAAGCTGGCTGAATTCTTCTCCGCTGGGCCTACTCCTTGAATTCTGACGTTTAGTATTAAGTCCATGAGAAAGGCGAGCAGGAAGGGCAAACTGAAAGGAAAGAGCAGAGGAAGGGGAGCAGAGGTCGCCTTCACTGTCTACGCTTTAGTCTTCACCAGGGCAGGGGACCCTCCCAAGCAATGATAGTTCCAAGTCTCTTATCACACCAGCTGCAAAGAAACCACCCCCCCACCCAAACAAAAACCAAGGGAGGTAACAAGAAAAAGAGCCATTGACAAGCAGAGCTTTTAACCTCTTCGTCCATCTTATGCAAAGTTACACCCCTTCACATCAAGGCCCAGTTATGTCCTTGATTCTCATTTACATCAAACACTCCCCTCCCTGAGCAGGGAGTAAGAGAGTGGAGAGCATTGAGTTTCTCCCTATAAACCAGCAAATAAGTATTTTTTTTTTTAAGATTTTATTTATTTATTTATTTGACAGGTAGAGATCACAAGTAGGCAGAGAGGCAGGGAAAGAGAGAGAGAGAGGGAAGCAGGCTCCCCACTGAGCAGAGAGCCTGATGTGGGGCTCGATCCCAGGACCCCGAGATCATGACCTGAGCCGAAGGCAGTGGCTTAACCCACTGAGCCACCCAGTGCCCCATAAGTATTTTCTTTCACACTCCAAGCTTTTAAACTAAAAGTTACTGATATATACATTGAATATGTATTCTATATATATCAGTGTGCATCTGCGTATATGTATATATATAATGTTAATTGTGTATATGTTCACCATTTGTTCTTCCTGCATACAAAGCTAATAACTTCTTTAAGTACTCTTATAAGAGCTGTTAGCATATTCAAGAACGTTTGCTGCTCTGGTCTCCCAGTGGACCAAGGTACGCAGTTTCAAAAAAAATTAGCTGGTGCTGTTTATTTACACAGTCTATATGAGGTGTGAGGAAGATAACTCACTGCCTTTTAAATCCCCATGTCTTCCCCTGAAATTGGGGGCCCCTGTTGAAACCCAGGCTATCTGGTTGCACTCCAGCATTGCTGGAGACCTTGGTCAGCTAGCTGAGTCTCCAAAGCCAGATATAAAATAGGTGTCTTAGAAACACTTGTCTGTGAATCCTGAGTTACTGTACAGAGAGCTGCTGATGAGGACCATGTCGACTGAGTTCAGGGGCTGTAGAAAGAGGACTGAGATCCACAGAATCCCTGCAGTGTCCCATGCCATGTACCATGATGCTCTATTTCAATAGGTCTCCTTGGTGTGGGAAAAGCACAGGGGTTATTCTGAATGATGTGACCACTTCATGGAAAAATCCCCCATAAATATCGAACTGGGTATTTTTAGGACTGGTCCTTCTCTTTCAGGAGACCAGAATCTCCAACAGGACCAATTTCATGAGCATGTAACCTTCTAGCCCTAGTAACATAGGATCCTACACCTAGAAGGGCCCCATGCTTGGTGTGATGCTCTATGGCTGCTGTCTTGAAATTCTTAACTTTTAAAATTGAAGTACAATTGACCATGTTGGTTTCATGTATACAATACAGTGAGTCAACACTCACATACATTGAGAACTGATCACTGTAAGTCTAACTACTATGCCCCCATAGAAAATTAATAGAATATTACTGACTGTGTTCCTAATGTTGAAGCTTGTACCTCTTGATCTCCTTGACTCCTTTCACGTCACCCCGACCCCCACCTCCTCTACCCTGGCAACCAGCATTCTGTTCTTTCTAAGTCTGGGTTTTGTTTTGTTTTTTAGATTCTACTTACAAGTGAAATCATGTGGTATCTGTCTTTGATTTCTTTCACTTGTAGTAACTTTTAAATAAGGAGCTCAGCATTTTCATCTGTGATGGGTTCTGCAAATTATATGGCCTATCCTGATTTCCAGTGTGATTCTTTTGGTTGCCTAATTTCAGAGTTACTTCCTTCCTAGTCCACTACTCCTGTACATGCATTTATTTCTATCCAGTTTTCAGACTACAGGTTTCCCAAGGGCATGGGCTTGCTTATCTTTCTCTAGGGCCCAGAAGAGTAACTGACCTATCCTAAATGGTCAGACAATGCTTGAAAGAGGCCTCAGGGATATTCCCAGAGCCAAGGTAACAAAGCAGACTATTGGGATAGTGCCACATTTGGTATCAAGTTCACCATAAAAGGGGTCATTAATTCTGGACACTCCTACCCTGCCTCCTCCTCAACCCCTTCTCTCTGTCTGAGCTGTAAGCTGCTTTAATGCTTGATTGCTCACATTGATTTACTGTTCACCTGATTCCTGATTCCGTAAGCGGAGCAGGGAACCTTGGACTGACCCAGACAGCCACGCTACTGGACCGAGCAGAGCTGCTGTTGTCCGGGTTCGGAGAGACCGTCTTGACCCCGGGGTTTAGGCACCCTTTCCCCCCGGGACAACAGAGCTGCAGGGTCCTAGAAAGAGAACAAACAGTCAGGACTGCAAGGGTGGTTCTATAAAGAGGTGCCATCCTGCCCACTCTTGGCAGTCAGATCATGAGTCTGATAGATGGCGAGCACCCTAAGTGCTACATCTGTGCTGTGGGTTAGAGCGAGGGTAATTTCCTTGGAACGTTCCAGGTGCCAGTCCAACCATTTTTACTGCATTTTAAATAAGAGAAGTATTTACAAGAAGCACCTACATCTGGGGATCAAATAGGACTCATTTCCAATGAAGTATTTACAAGAAGCACCTACGTCTGGGGATCAAATAGGACTCATTTCCAATGACTGCCTGGAACACTGCATGGAACAGCGTTCTAAGAACAGAAGAGAGCGCAGTGGTGAACTTGTAAGGCCTGCCTGGGCGCTTAGGCTTGCACTGAGATTCTAGCTGTATTGAATACATAGTAAACGCTCCCTGTGTGAATGTTGAAGGCAGAACATCCCGCCTCCAAAGATGCCCCTTTGTCATGCTGATTGTGTTTGCACTTGAAGGCACCTGAGAAACAGGAAGGGCTCTCTGACCTCCCCCTTTCTACCTAAAAGCAGGCATAAAACTTCCCATGAGAAAGATGCCTTCCCTGCAGCAGGAAGAGAGGAATGTTCTGATCACTGGAGACTGGGCCCCGGGGGGGGGGGGGGGGGGTGCAGGGAGGAGGGGGTACGGGGAGTGGCAATGATGCCTCAAAGGACCCATACAAACAAACCTACTAAAATAACTTGGTCTTCCATTAGTTTTCCCTCCTATGTTTCCTAGTCACGGTCTCACACTTTATGGCCTCCCAGACTGAGCTCCTTTGTCTTGTCACTGTCCCCAGATTTATAGTTCTTTGTGCAAGAAGATAGGTCAGCTTTTTGGCCTCACGGCTTCTCCAGGTCTTTATTTTCCTTCAGAAGACTCCCATGTACGCATAAAAGAATACCAAATAGAACTGTATGCCTTTCTCCCGTTAATACGTCTGACATTGGTTTAGTCTTGACACTCCACTCTAAAACCCAAGAGTGTAGAAAACGAAGTTTTTCGTCCTCACACTGTCAGTTCTTGTCGTGTCCCTGGGACTAATTAGCTCATCTTTTTTTTTTTTTTTTTTAAGATTTAATTTATTTATCAGAGAGAGAGGGGGAGAGAGCGAGCGAGCACAGGCATACAGAATGGCAGGCAGAGGCAGAGGGAGAAGCAGGCTCCCTGCTGAGCAAGGAGCCGGATGTGGGACTCCATCCCAGGACGCTGGGATCATGACCTGAGGCGAAGGCAGCTGCTTAACCAACTGAGCCACCCAGACGTCCCTAATTAGCTCATCTTGAACAAACTCCTCCGCGTGAGTTTCGGCTTCCTTACCTGTGAAAAGACTTGAAATATCTTCTAGCCCTAATATCCTGCGATCCTGTCAATCTCTTGGTAAAATGAAGGCTGTTCATGTTAAATAGTACCCCCATACGACTCCATTTTTGTGTGTACATGCCCTAAGCCTCCATTTCTTTAAAACCGTGTTGTAAGGACCTACCTTAATGTATAATGCAGTAAAACATGTAGTCTACTTTTCACGGAATTGCCAGAACACATTTCTTTTGAATCTAGGTCCTGGTAAATCTGGATGGTGGCTAACAATGAGAAATGGGGATTTTAAAAATTAGGACCACCTCCCCCCCCCCCCCCGCCCCGCCCCAAATCAGGACCCAAACTCACAAACTTGTTTCTTGAATCTTTTATACATCTAAGAGACCTACATCCTCTCCAGAGATTTAGGATCCTTCACAGTAAAACTGGAAACATCTGACTTGACTACGGCTTCTCTGGAAGAGGCTAGCCCAGAATATAATTACGGACAATGTTGTTCTCTTTCCTCTTCCCAGCAGCTATTCCCCCAACCCACAGCTCCCTGCATCTCCCACCCAAACAATATGCTTTCCTTCAAGAGAGGCCACTCAGGGAACTTCTTAGAAAGATAGTCCACAGAATCAGATAGCCAGAGAGTGTAATTGCGTATTCAAGGGGGAATTGGTATAGGATTTGCCATTTTATTTGTTTTGTTTCATTTTGAATGGTAAAGGAGTCCTGTATTTATGGAGCTAGCCTGGTGCTCCTGCTTTGGAGGAGCTGTCCAGTTTAATTTATGAAAGGCATCAGATATGAGGAAAGTTTATCGAGCACGTAAGCGCTGCAGAATTGACTAGTGGGACAGTTTCAGGAACCCTGGGAACCTCTTGATCCACATGATTTCCCCTTTAGCCTGCCTTGATCTCTGAGCAGCTTCATTAGAGATGCATTCTTTGGGGTTAAGGTTTTGTCATCTAGTAAAAATAAAATGCTCATGGGAGAGAGAACACATCGGATGACTATCAGCCATTAGTCAACCATCATTTTTTTGGTTCAGTTTTATTGCCAAAGTAATATGCTTTTGTGGTGAAAACAAGACAAAACAGAAAAACTAAACATTTCAGATAATGTTAAGCATCCCCTGATCAGGACCACATGTTAAACAAATTTGCAATGACTTTGCACACCATGGGTTGGGCAGCATTGGCCTGGAGATCTTGACTGTGACCCCCTGCTCCTCTAGACACAATCCAGGCCTCCCACAGGAGGGAAACATAGCAATCAGTTTGTAGAGCTTCCTGAGACTTTTCTTGGTGCATTTGCATACAGACATATGTACTCACAGAACATAAGGAACTATTTGGTTATGTTCCTTTTTATATAAATGGTATCATATTGAATAAATCACTCCGAGATGTACTTTTTTAAACTTAACATTACTTGGAGTTCTTCCCATATCAGTATATATATTTTTATATATGAAAACATTTAACCAATTTTATACATGGTTTAAAAAAATCAACACAGACCTAGGAGCAGCTACCCTCAATACTTTTTTCTCCTGGTGCCACATCTCAGAGGGAACCACTTTTAAGAACTTCTGTTTTAAATTCTTCTGACAGGGGTGCCTGGGTACTCAGTCAGTTGAGTGTCTGACTCGTGGTTTTGGCTCAGGTCATGATCTCAGGGTCCTGAGATCCAGCCCCTGGGAGACCTCCCTGCTAAACAGGGAATCTGCTTAAGATCTCGCTCTTCTTTTGTCCCTCCCCCTGCTTGCTCACTGGTGTGCACTCTCTCTAATCTTTAAAAAAATTCTTCCGATACTTTTATATATATGTCATACATATACTTATAGATAAATAAATATAATATATAATTAATACATATATAAATTTTTTGCTCTATGACTTGAAGTATCAACTGTGAAATTCTCCATCACAACAGGAATTTAATTTCCCCTTGCTGCCCTTGTGCACACACTCTCTTTCCTGGCACAACTCAGGCACCACTGGTCACATCCGTACCTTCAACCTGCCAGTCCCTGTGTCCCTCTTTGTCAGCATAGATCGTGCCCCAGAATCCCGGCTTTGAAAGACAATGACAGGTGCTTCAGCATGTCCCCTCTTCCACAGCGGACCTCCATCAATTTTTTTTTTTTTCTTGCCAAGACTGATATCATTACATTTTATGTCACTTTGATCAATATTCCTTTATCTGTAGGTTGGTTTTACCACACACGGTATTTGTGTTATAAGACCCTGGGTGAAGAGTGCCCCCTGTGGATGACAGTGGTGCCTCGTTTCTACTTCAGGGGGATCTGTGGTGGGAACCCCTGTGCCACCCCAGGAGACCATCCAGAGCTTCAAATAAAAAGGAATTCTCCAGGCACCTGGGTGGCTCTGTCAGTTAAGCTAAGCAGCTAAGCGGCTGCCTTCTGCTCAGGTCATGATCTCAGGACCCTGGGATCGAGCCCTGCATCGGGCTCCCTGCTCAGCAGAGAGCCTGCTTCTTTCTCTCCCTCTGCCTGCTGCTCTGCTGCTTGTGCTCTCTCTCCATCTCTCTAATAAATAAGTAAAATCTTAAAAAAAAAAAAAAAAGGAATTCTCTCCCATTCCCCCACCTTGAGCCCAGATATGTGTATCTTACTGTAACGAGTTGATCCCCTTTTCGAAAGAACAATCTGAGAGAGGATTTTTGAATGTGAAAGACAAAATAATCACTAAGTACAAGTCACAGTTTTTTGTTTGTTTGTTTGTTTTAAGATATTATTTATTTACTTGAGGGAGAGAAAGCATGAGCACAGGTGGGGGGCTGAGGCAGACGCAGAGGGAGAAGCAGACTCCCCGCCACGCAGGGAGCTTGATGTGGGGCTCGATCCCAGGACCCCGAGATCATGACTTGAGCGAAAGGCAGAAGCTTCACTGAGTGAGCCACCCAGGCGCCCCCAAGTCACAGTTTTTTAATTCTCTTCATTTTTCTATAGCTCTGACACTATTGATCAGTGCCGTTTTTGAAACTCTCCTCAGTGTTTGGGAGCCTGCCTTCCTTGCTGTCTTCTCAGCTAAGACTCATTTACCAACTTTTTTCCCCCAGGTGTCTTTAAAGATTCATCCTCATTCTTCTCTTTTCTGTGTATTGTTTCTAATACCCAGAGGCCAAAGACTCTTCAAATCTTTATCTCTGATGCCAACATCTTTCCCAAACTCCGGACCTTAGCTCAGGCTGCCTATGGGACATATTTGCCTGGGTGTTCACAGGCATTCCAGCCTCCACTTGCTGAAAACAGAGTGCCGTATCTTTCTCACATCAGCTTCTCAAGGTGGACCTTATCTTGGCTAACAGAACCACTATCTCATCAGTCTCTGAAGCTGAAAACCTTAATTCTATCTCTCTGTGACTGCCACTGGTCATAAACTTATTTCCCACTTTTCCTGGAGAACGGAACCACACTCCCCAGGCTCCATTGCAATTAGGTATGGATGATGGGTTGTGGAAGGAAGTGACATATGTCTCTTCCAGGATTGGCCCATAAAAATTAACTTCCTTGAGATTCTCCACTCTGTCCTGTGACTCTTTGCTGGCCAGACATTGTCTAGGGCTATTTTTTGTTGTTGTTTTGTTTTGTTTTCTGCATACTGGAAAGGGCAATGTATCGTTCTTGACTTGGGAAGGGAAGTCACAGCTTCTGAAGGGATTGTTAAGGGCGAATGCCCTTACCCAGCATTACAGATAATTAGATGTCAACTTGGTGAGACTATGGTGCCTAGTTGTTTACTCAAACACTAGTCTAGATGTTACTGAGAGTTGTTTTTTTTTTTTTTTTTTAAGATGTGACTAACATTTAAAATCAGACATTAAGTAAAGCAGATTATCCCTCATAATGTGAGTGGGCCTCATTTAATGAGTTGGAAGCCTTAAGAGGGAAGACCTGGGTTTACTGAAGAAATTCTCCCTCAACAACTGAAACATAGAAAGCCTGTGAGTGTTTAGCCTTGGGCTTGTCAAACCCTACTGCTGCGTGAGCTAATCGCTTAAAATAAATCTATCCTCTTATCTATTTAGCCATCCCTCTTTTTGGATCTATTTCTTTGGAGACCACTGAGGAGTACATCAAAGAAAAGCCAGCTTATTTCCATATCTTTTTATTTTTATTTTTTATTTTTATTGATTTTATTTTTGTCAGACAGCACGTACACAAGCTGAGGGAGCAGAAGGCAGAGGGAGAAGCAGACTCCCCACTGAGCTAGGAGCCCAATGTGGGACTTGGTCCCAGAACCCTAGCATCATGACCTGAGCCAAAGGCAGACATTTAACTGACTGAGCCACCTAGGCACCCCTAGTTGGAGTTCCTACCAGCCTTCTCAGACAGAGAAGTTCAGATATATTCAGGTCTCACACCCTCACTGCCCAGTGTCCAAAATCAAAGTCATCAGCTCCCTCCAAACCTTTCATTCCTGGGTCTCTGCTTCTAACTGCCAAGGTTTAAAACTTTAAAGACATTTAGAAATCTGTCCTCTCCTTTAATCTCTAATTTTATTTAGCATCAAACCCCGACACTTCAGTATTTCTACTTCATCTCTAAACCAGGCCCTCATCACCACCCACACCAAGGTCTCCACTCAGCCTCCTGACCTCTGTTCTGTTCCTTCCACCCATTCTGCACACCATTGCCACATTAATCTTTCTTAAATATCTCTTCATTTTGCTACCCGCCATCTCAAAAGACTTAGGTCTCATTGTTTTCCTAGAGCATCAAGTCTCAGTAGAGGAAGTGTTGCAGAGGAGGGATAATCCTGAGATGGGCTACTATAGTGAGAGCTCCCCCATAGATGCATCTGAAGCCCTACAAGCTGGGCAAGTTAGTTATCCGATTTTATGTCTTACGGGGTCCCATAAACTGGTCCCCAGGTAGTTGGAAGATTTCCCCTTAAACCATGGTCTTGAAAGTTCCAAGGCTCCCAGGTCGCAGCTGGAGTGGACGAATTATCTCCAGATACAAAGTTTCCCAAATCATGCCATTCCCTATCATCTCATTTTGGGCTAGTAAAGTGGCTATAATCTGGAGAGAGGCATTTTAGGGATCAGAGAGAGGATTTTTGTAATCCTTACAAAGAGAATGGTAATTAAAGTCACTGAGAAGAATGAGCTTTCCCAGAGTAAGAGAGGTGGAGAAGAGAGCCGAGGACAGAGCCTAAGGCAACTGGGGGGTGGGAGCATTTTTGTTAGGTTTCCCAGAACCTAGCTCAATGCCTACCCTATAGTAGGTATTCAGTAAACATTTCTCGAGTTCCATTTTATTAAATAGTGTGTACATGTTTCACTCGTTCATTGATCCATTCTTCAATAGGTATTTATTAAATACCTAGAAAGGATTAAGGTTATGTGCTGGATATTGAAAAGACGCAGATCAAAATAAACACTACCCTGGGAGTTTACAGTGAGGGAGTGGGAGGTTGGAGACAGATGATGATCAAATAATTTCAATAATACAGTCACCAGCATGATAATATGTACACTAGGCTGGAGTGTCAGGGAATGTGTTTTCTAGGAAAGTGACATTTAAACTAAGATCTAAAGACTGGCTGAGTCGTGGGATGTCCCGTGAATTCTTATCAGTCGTAACTGATGGTCGCTGCTAGCTCTCCCTGCGAAGAGTCTGACATGGAGTCTTGGGAGAGAGGAAGCCAGGGTTTGCAAGATGCAGGACAACGATATTCTTCTCCGCCAGTGAAGCCTCATAAGGTTTCTCAAATCACCGTGTGGAGGCTGCTCCCCACGAGGTACATAGACGCATTATTTAAGAGGAGTAATATTAAAAACCTGAGATTGACAATTACTTTGGAAAATATCGTGAGAGCTCACGCAAAGCTAAAGCCTCATGTACACAATTTCCACTTTGTCCTCCTAAGTCACACACTTGGACGTAACTTTGGAGCAATCTCCAAAGTGGAGACCCCTGCGCTTAGAGCTTGTCTGACCCAGCTTCTGGCTCTGTCCCGTCTGGGGATACTGGCACATATGATTGGCATCAGGCAAGAGCCCAGTTTATAGCTAAAACCTCCCCTTCATATAACTTTTTTAACCACTGGATTTTCACACTTGACAGTGTTATCAATTCTGTTTGCCACTTTAAAGACACAAAACCAAGGAAGTTAAGGATTAAAGGGAATGTGTGAGAAAAGCATTTTTCTTATGTCCCTTTTATAAGTTTTAAAGAAAATAATGCATTGGAAGATGAGACAGAATTTTCCAGCAGAAACTATGAGAACAGGTTGCAGTAACTACTGTCACGGAAAGCAAAGCTGATGTACTTTATGGTTTGTATATTTTAGTGGTCTAATTCTTTTTTACATTTAATTTTAACTCCAGTATAGTTAACATAAAGTGTTGTATTAGTTTCAGGTGTACAGTATAAAGTTTCAACCGTTCTATACATTGCTCAGTGCTCGTCACGATTAGGATACTCTTAATCTCTCTCAACGGCTTCACCCATCCCTCCACCCACCTCACCTCTGGTGACCGACCACCAGTTCTCTCTAGTTAAGAGTCTGCTTTTTGTTTTGTCTCCCTTTTCTTTTGTTTGTCTACTTTGTTTCTTAAATTCTACACATAAGTGAAATCATACATCCTCACCAACACTGATCCTTGTGTTGATTTAACCTCTCTGACAGGTGTGAGGTGATATCTCATTATGGTTTGATTTGTAGTTTTCTGATGATGAGTGATGTTGAGCATTTTTTCATGTGACTGTTGACCATTTGGATGTCTTCTTTGGAGAAACGTCTGTTCATTTTTCTCCTTCCCATTTTTTAATTGAATTTTTTGGGAGGTATTGATTTGTATAAATTCTTTATATATTTTGGATACTAACCCTTTATTGTATATGTTGTTTGCAAATGAATTTTGGGGGCGCCTGGGTGGCTCAGTCAGTTGAGCATCCAAGGCATGATTTAGGCTCAGGTCATGATGTCAGGATTGTGAGATCTCTCTCTCCCTCTCTCTCTGTCTCCCTCTCTGAAAAAATGAATTATGGAAGCAAATATGATACATAGGAGAAAAACAGACTGCACTGCTTATGCTTATCATCCTGTATTTTCATCTTGCCATTTTAAAAAAATATTCTCTATCTTTGAGCATATCACAAACCTTTTGGGAAGCTATCTCTTCATTCATCTTTCATATTGTTTTTCAGAGCAATTTCATATAGGGTAGTTTTACATTTTATAACGGTGAGAGGGACAGTTGCATAAAAAATTCCTTTACAGAGCTGTGATGTCTTCTGAATATCTGAGTCACAGCCGGATTTTTAAACTAGTTAAATAGTTTGAAAGAGCACTTTTCTTAACATGTGAAGTTATCCTATTTATTTTCATTTCCTGCTTTTTTAATGACTAGATTATTTTATTTAGCAAAGATCTGTTCCTTCTGTCTTTTTGTGCTTGGCAAGTCTGTGAAAATCTCCACCAAGCTAGAAAGCACATAGCTTTAAAAACGGGGCTGGACTCACACAGGGCCCAGTTTATCCTTGATCACCACAATTTATGAGCCCTTATCCCAGCTATACTTTTTCTTCAGTCAATAGTTTTTTTGTGTACCCCAAAGTCCCGTACTTAAGCAAACAAAAATACAGTACCCTCAATTGTAGAGAACATCATCTGCAAACCAGAATGTTTTTATTTCATGACTGTCTTTGCACTGAAAATAGCATGTTTCCAAAAAGCAAGAGGCTGAAGCAAGGGGATGAAAGAAGACAGGTGGTAAAAGAGAAAATAAAGCTGGCCAGGATCAGAGAAGAACATAAGAAAACAAAAAAGGTAACTGAGGCTAAAATTGAGCAGATCTTACGGTCTCTTACTTTTAGAGATTGCCAGTTTTGATTTCTTCCCATTAGTTGGCTTTAGTGTTCAACATCCGAACATTTGGAAGGTTGGCATGGATAGAGGGCGCTTGAACAAAGAGGTACAGGCCACATGGGGTTTGCCTCCTTTCCAGAGTTGAATGTAAACTCTGTGAATTTTGTGGGAACTAACAAAAGTGTATTCCAACTAGCTTCGCCGAAAATGGAAAATTCACTTGAATAGATGTTAAGATATCTCACAGAACCCAAGGCGGGAAGTTCGCTGTGCCCACAGGGATGCAAGCAGAAATTAGGGACCATGGTGTTTAGTTTCTTAGCAACATTCTACTTTGGGTCCATGTGGTTTTTTTCCCTTTGTACATCTCAGTTTTATCCCTCTCACTCTCTCTCTGTAGACTAGCTTTCTCTTCTTCTCAATGCATTGGGATCCTGATAACCTGACCAGCACCTCAACACCCTAAACTGCAAATACTCAGAAAAGCTTTTAGGTTCATGCCAACCAATGAAGAACCTCCTTTTGGATCAGGTGTCCCCTCTTATACAATCAGCTGAAGCCAGTGGAAGGCACAGTGTCACATGGCATAAAATCAACTTTAGAGACCCACAACCACATGGAAGGGGGGTTTGGGGAGGCAGAATCCCCACTAACTATCCATTACATTAACACCTTAATTTTTGTGTATTGTTTTAGCTCTGAGGAAAGTTTGGAGGGGAGTGGGGAGATGAGGAAGTCCTGGCTTTTCCACTGAAATTTCTGGCACAATATCCAGACATTGACAAGTATTTAGTGAATAAAATAGAAAGGTGGCAGTGTAAGAGGAGTAAAGCAGAAGGGTAGTAAACATGGAAGTTAGTATTTGATTTCATGGTCATTTTCTTGCAAAGGCCTTTTAAAATTCTCATCTGGAAAGGATTCCAAAATAACTGCTATACTCACATACAAATATATCCATACTTAACATCATTAGACTTCAGGGCAATGCGCATGAAAACCACACTGAAGGGGTACATGGGTGGCTCCGTCGGTTGAGTCTCCAATTCTTGATTTTTTGGCTCAAGTCATGATCTCAGGGTCCTGAGATAGAACCTAGTGTCAGGTTATGTGGTAGGCATGGAGCTTTCTTGGGATTCTCTATCTCCCACAGCCCCTCTCTTAGCCACCACCCCCAAAACCTACACTGAATGTCATTTCACATCCAGTAAATGCCCAAAATTAAAAGCACTGACAATATGAAGTAAGAGTGAGAATGTGGAGAAATCAGGCTCTCATGTATTGTGGGTGGGAATGTAGAACGGCACAACTTTGAGAAACTGATTATATATAAGCCTACCCTACAATCCAGGAAGTTCACCCCTACATGTATATATAGCCAGGAGAAATGGGTGTCTATATCCACCAAAAGACATATGCAAGAATATTTATAGAAGCTTTATTCTTAACCCCAAACTGTAAACAATCCATATGTTCAATCATAGTAGAATGAATAAATGGCAGTGTATTCATGTAATGGAATATTACACAGCAGTAAAAAGGGATGAATTGCTACCAGCAACATTGATGCTCATCTTTTTTCATCTTGAAAAAAGCCAAAAAACAAGAGCAACTATAATACGTATATACTAATCCACTCATTCTACTTATATGAAGTTCTAAGAATTGATCAGAGACATCAGATTAATCATTACTTTTGAGGGGTGGTTGACTGATAAGGGGACATGAGAAAGCCTCACAGTGTGATAAAAATATTCTATATCTTGATCTGAGTGGTTGTTACACAGGTATAGACTTCTATAAAAAGTAATCAAACTGTACACTTAAAAAAAAAAGCATGCTTTCTACTGTAGGTAAGTTATACTTCAATTTTTAAATAGTCTACTTTCTCTTTCCATACAGAAAAACTGTTAGGATATCTCCAGGACCACTGAAAATCCTATTGGAACCCTTTCTTTTTCTTGCTGGTACTCAAACATACTAATCTGACACCATGGCTTTCTTCTGAATAGTGCTTCTAAATGTCTTGGCTTGCTGAAACCATATGAACAAACAATTGTAGGACTCTCCCTTTGGCATTGTCTGGAGAGTAAGCTAAGCACAGATGAGTATTTTGGTGTGTGGCAATGTGGTATGGAGATGGTGGGGGACATAAATGTAGGCACACTTGGCACATATTTCCCACTATGGGAACAACTCATGGACAGAAAAACAGAGTTCCACTGCCATGTTAGTTAGATCCTGTTCTGCCTAGAAATATGGCATCCTCCATATTTCCCTCCTCCTCCTCCTTCTTCTTCTCCTTCTTCTTCTTCTTCCTCTTCTTCTTCTTCTTCTTCTTCTTCTTCTTTTTTTTTTTTTTGGATAAAGAGTGCATCTTGCAGGGGGTAACTAAGGGGTCCTGGAGGCCAGCTGGGCTCTTCCTCATTGTCAATGCCATTCCTTGAGGAAATATGTTTATAGCATCCTTTGTGGTACAATAGCTAAGCAAACCAGAAGCACATCATCTCCCTTCATGTTCCCTTTCTTCTGAGCCTTCCTAAGAACCCTGTCCTGTCCTTAATGGGCACCTAATAGGACTTTCCAGGCCCTGGCAAGATTGAGCCTTTCTTTGTGAACCCCAGGGTAGACCCTTTTAATTAATCTCCAAAGCATCTGGATCCTGTTTCTCAACACAGGTTAAGTAACTAAGCTTCTTGAGCTCCTCTATCTAAGCTCCATGAGAATGGAAAAGGGAACTACTTTCTGAGGGATATGCCTTAATTCCATGATATCTTCCTTATATGAGTTGACAAGGTGCTGAACTCCATTCCCAGGCATGGATGTCACCACAGAATGGCAGATCATTTTAATTTCTGAAATGAGAGCAGTACATTGTGAGATCAAGCAGAAGCTTGTGTGAAATCTCTTTGACAAGAACTTGAAGGTTTTCCCTTCTCTGTTTTTGATGGCTTCTCTTTGCCATAACCCACATCCTTCCCTACTTTCTCATTTCCTTTGTGTCCTTTCTTTGAGATGCCTTTCCTACTTTCTCGCTGAGTTTCACTAATTTTTCTCTCCCATCGGTTGTATTTTCCAACATCCTTTCCTGGAACATCACTTTGACATGAGAGTTAGATTGGACCACTTCAGGCTATGTACTTGGCTTTTCTTTCCCTCTTCCTCTAAACTGCCTCCATTTTACCACTTGACTTGACAAATAAGCAGAATTTTGAGAGCCATTTATGTCGACATTTTTATTTATTAAAACATGTTTTGTTAGAAATACCTATCTGGCGTTGTCTGGGTGGCTCAGTCAATTAAGCATCTCCTTTAAGCTCAGGTCATGATCCATGATGCAGGATCAAGTCCTGCATCAGCTCCTTGCTCAGCAGGGAGCCTGCCTCTCCCTCTGCCTGCGGCTCCCCCTACATGCCTTCTAGTTTAGGGAGAATTTTAATGTCAATTCTTATCACTGGAAAATTTCCATGTCTGAAATTTTTTTTTTTTTTAAACGAAAGGGTGGGAGAGAGTGGTAGAGGGGGAGGGCAGAAGGAGAGAGAGGGAATCTTAAGCAGGCACCACACCCAGCACAGAGCCTAACACAGGGCTCAATCTCACAACCCTGAGATCATGACCTGAGCCAAAATCAAGAGTTGGACCCTTAACCAACTGAGCCACCCAGGCACCCCTTAATTTGGAAGTTTTGAACAAATACAAAGATGATGAAGTGCCATGTACCTATCACTCAACTTTAACAATTTAGTTGATCTTGTTTCATTTATCCACTACACACATTTTCTCTTTTTAGAGTGTTAAAGCAAATACCAAATGCCCTTTTATTGTCCATACTTCAATGTATTCACTGATCTTTAAGATTCATAAAGAAAACACAAAGACAGAAGGTATAAGATAATCATTAAAAATGTTTACAAAACTGTCCATTTTCACTGGAAAATTTGCTTGGATGTGTACAGAGCTAATTTGTTTTTAAGATCACAAATTTCAGTTGTGTTTCCTATTATTCTAGAACCTTAGAGATAGGAATTCATGATAAAAGACTTCTTTTTTTCAAATAGCATTTATTCTTAGTGTTTCCCAGATATATCCACTTACCACACAATTCCTACCCTTCTTGAGACCCATGGACTGGAACCAAAACATGACACTTCAAATAATAAGTGAGAGGGAAGATGGCCATCATGCATTGTAGTCTGTGGTTTACAACCAGTAGGGCAACTTATTTAGAAGTCTAAAATATCTTCATTTCTAAAATGTCAAGCTTACCCAGTGCCAAATGGTTATTTGATGTTAAAACATTCAAACAAACCAGAGACCGTGGGAGGCACCATGCATCAGTAGGTCAGAACCAAAGAATAACGATGGTAGCTTTTCTGTCAGGTGTATTCTTGTTCCTAAGCTCGTCTGCGCTTTTTTTTCCCCCAATTGAGGTGAACGGTTCATTAAGCAATTCTGGGGTACCAGAATTGAAAAACTTGTTAAATTCCTATGTAAAACTCCTATGAGGCATGCAAAGACAGCCAGAGTGGTCTCAATAGTTTCGACTGTAGAAATATTTTTCTCTGTATAAATTCTTTCCTCTTGGAATGAATATGGAAGCTGGGATGTTGACCTTTGGCTTGCCTCATATTAACAGCTTTCCTTCCAGTGGGAGTAGTTGTAAATGTCTTCTTTATAAATCTCAGGCCAGTGGTGGAGGGTTGAGGTTTTAGCTTGAAATTTGGGACAGTGACAACTCCCACTATTTCTATATAGGAGGGGCTTAAAAGACCGTAATTTGAGGCTTTGTCTCAAAATTGTATTTGTCTAGTACTTCATGTTAAATGTAGGATATGTCCCTATCAAAGACTGGGTGCCCTGATAGATTGCCAGAGGGAGTGAAGACAGAGAAGCCTCAAAGGCTCTGGTCCTGCTTCAGGTCTACCAATGGGGTAGAATTCTAGAGTCTCTTCCTTCTACCTCAGTTACCCCCGCCCTAAATTTTTATTTAAATTCAAATTAGTTAACATATAGTGTAATGTTGGTTTCAGGAATAGAATTTAGTGATTCATCACCTAAATATAACACCCAGCGCTCATCATAATAAGTGCCTGCCTTAATACCCATCACCCATTTAGCCTGTCCCCTATTCACCTCCCTCCATCAATCCTCAATTTGTTCTCTATTGTTGAGTCCCCTATGGTTTGCTTCCCTTGCTCTTTTTTCCCTTCTCATATGTTCATCTGCTTTGTTTCCTAAATTCCACATGTGAGTGAAATCATAAGGTATTTTTTTTCTCTGACTTTTTTTGTATAACATAATACACTCTAGCTCCACCTACATTGTTGCCAATGTCAAGATTTCATTCTTTTTGATGGCTGAGTAATATTCCATTGTATATATACACCACATCTTCTTTATCTATTTGTCAGTCAATGGACACTTGGGCTCTTTCCATAGTTTGGCTATTGTTGATAATGTTGCTATAAACATCTGGGTGCCTGTGCTCTTTCGAATCCATAGTTTTGTATCCTTTGTGTGAATACCTAGTAGTCCAATTACTGGACTGTAGGGTAGCTCTATTTTTAACTTTTTGAGGAACTTCTATACTGTTTTCCCGAGTGACTGTACCAGCTTGCATTCCCACCAACGTGCAAGAGGGTTCCCCTTTCTCTGCATCCTCACCAACAACTGTTGTTTCCTGTGTTGTTGATTTTAGCCATTCTGACAGGTGTGAGATGGTATCTCATCATGGTTTTCATTTGTATTTCTCCGATGATGAGTGATGTTGAGCATCTTTTCATGTGTCTGTTAGCGACCTGGGTGTCTTCTTTGGAAAAATGTCTATCCATGTCTTCTGCCTATTTCTTAACTGGGTTATTTGTTTTTGGTTGCCGAGTTTAATAAGTTCCTCATGAAGTTTGGATACTAACACTTTATCAGATACGTCATTTGTAAATATCTTCTCCCACTCCACAGACTGCCTTTTAGTTTTGTCAACTTTTTCCTTTGCTGTGGAGAAGATTTTTATCTTGATGAAGCCCCAGTAGTTCATTTTTGCCTTTGTTTCCCTTGCCTCCAGCAATGTGTCTAGTAAGAAATTGCTACAGCTGAGGTCAAAGAGATTGCTGTGTCCTCTTGTAGGATATTGAAAGTTTCCTGTCTCACATTTAGGTCTTTCATCCATTTCAAATTTATTTTTATGCATTTCAAACTTTCTATAGCAAACCTCCTCTTTGTTAATTCTTTCATGGAAGTCTTTGGTGAAGTTTGCCTATGAACGAACCCAGATAGCCTATAGACCATTATCACCATTATTATTTATTTACTTATATCCTGCTTATTTCTGATAATCTGAGGCAGCACAGAATATACAGTTGTCCTTATCTGATGCTTTTGACCATTAATTGTAATCTCTGTGCATAGGGATCATTGATAGACTTAATTCAGGATCAATAGCACTCACAAGACAGATTTTCTTTGACTAGGGGTCTTTAATGTTATCAGAAGTGTCTATCTTATTTGCCATTCTTCCTTCTAGAACATCTACCCTGAAGTTTATCATCCAAAAACAAGGGGTTGCGGCACTTGGGTGACTCAGTTGTTAAGGGTCTGCCTTTGGCTCAGTTCATGATCCCAGAGTCCTGGGATCGAGCCCTGCATCTGGCTCCCTGCTTGATGGGAAGCCAGCTTCTCCCCTTCCCACTCCCCCTGCTTGTGTTCCCTCTTTCACTTTCTTTCTCTCTGTCAAACAAGTAAAATCTTTTTTTTTTTTAAAGATTTTTATTTTTTATTTATTTGACAGATCACAAGTAGTCAGAGAGGCAGGCAGAGAGAGAGAGAGGAGGAAGCAGGCTCCCCGCCGAGCAGAGAGACCAATGTGGGGCTCGATCCCAGGACCCTGAGACCATGACCTGAGCCGAAGGCAGAGGCTTTAACCCACTGAGCCACCCAGGCACCCCTAAGTAAAATCTTTTAAAAAATAAAATAAAAGTAAAAGCAAGGGGTTCTTGGCGGGGAGGGGGGGCTGGGTGGCTCAGTCAGTTAAGCATCTGCCTTCAGTTCAGATCATGATCCTAAAGTCAGTCCTGGGATCAAACTCTGCATCGGGCTGCCTGCTCAGGAGGGAATGTGCTTCCCCCTCTACCCCTCCCTCTGCTCATGTTCCCTCCCTCTCTTTAAAAGAAAGTTTAAAAATCTTTAAAAAAAAAAATAAATAAAAGCAAGGGGTTCTTAACTTCAGGATGGGCAACAGGAGGATCTGTGTGTGCCCTAAAATTGTAGGCACAATTCACTGGGCAAGGACTTTTCTGGAGACGCTACTTTTTCCATTAGATTTTGAAATGTTTCCATCATCACAAAAGGTTAAGATTCACATTTTCCTATCAAGGTTTCCAGGCAGAATTTAGGAAAAACTTAGAGGAACTTCTGTCTTCTCTGTCTTCAGTATGTGTCTTCACTACTCAGTCATCATGGTTCTATTACCCTGGACAACATGATAAGTGAGTCCTCAGACTGTGAACCATCTTCTCCATTTGTTGAGGTTCTCTATTGTTTGTTACAGCAATAAGAATCCTAAAAGGGCCTTCTTGTTAACATTGTCAAAAGCCATATAGCAGCTGGGAGAAGCTGAGCTAGATTCTCTTCCAAGGGCTTGTCAAAAAACTTCAAAAGGTGTAAGGCCACTTTCAGAAACACTTAATGCATTAATGATAGAATGTCTACTTGATGTAGGTGAGCTGCAGAGAAGTTGGTTCACTTTATCCATTTTATAACCCATGGATGTCTAACATTTTAGATATTTATAGCAATATGGCCAAGTGGACTCATACCAACTGTCATTTTCTATAAACTTCGAATTCTCTTTTACCAAATACAGGCATAGGGAGTTATCCCAGCAATGTCCCTGACCTATTTGGGCAGATGAACATCATTTTAAAAAATTATCCACAGTGTTCACCTCCATGGATATAAATAATTGAGAATATAAATAACAGACTTTTTTAATTGTAGAAAAAACCCTTTCATCTGGAAAGCTGGAATATAGTCATATATACTCTTGTGCCATTACAAATCTACCCAGCTGTTTTCAGAGCAGGTATTATAAAGCCAAGGCTAGGCTTTTGGATTTCTATTTCTGCCTTGATCTGTGTGTGTGTGTGTGTGTGTGTGTGTGTGTGTGTGTGTGTTTAATTTTCTGTCTCCTTTTTCTTTAGTTTTTGTTGTTGGTAAGCTCTGAACATAAAAAGGACATTTGAGGGGCACCTGGCTGGCTCAGTTGTGATCATGAGACTCTTAATCTCAGGGCTGTGACTTTGAGCCACATGTTGGGTACAGAGATTACTAAAACTAGTAAGCAAACAGACAAAACTAAATGAAACTGGACACTTGATGACCATCCTTGGGAACATCTCTTCGAAAGTAATTTCAAGGGGCACCTGGCTGGCTCAGGCAGAAGAATATGTGTCCCTTGATCTCAGAGTTGTGAGTCTGAGCCTCACGTTGGGTGTAGAGATTGCTTTAAAATCTTAAACAAACAAAGTAATAACCTTGGCACCTTCAAAACAGGGTTTTCCAAACCGCAGTTTTTGAACCTTCAGTAGAAGGTGCTGAAATCAATTTGGAGTGTGCCAAGGTAGATTTTTAAAAAAGAATATAAGATATCAGAGAGCACCCGATATAGTAAATATAAGTATTTTATGAAATTTTTGTTACTTATATGTATACGTATTTTGACAGTAGTGTCTAGTAAATATTTAACAACTAGCTCTCTGGGAAAGAGGTGTGTTTACTGTGCATATATTTCCATAAATCTATTAGAAATCCTACTGATATAAAGTCGCTCATAATTTACAAATAATTATAAATACACAATATTCTTTAGTGAAACTTTCATATAGCTGGTTAATTTCCACACAATACTTCCACTAATTTTGGCAAGCTTTTGTATCCTTGGCCAACCTATGGTTGTAATTTAACTCCAGTTTGATAAAATCAGACTGTGCATAAATGCTTTACTTCTATCTGATTCAGGAAAGAAGTCACTTACATACTAATGAGTATGTGTATTTCAACATGAATATTAGTTGATATAATCATTTATGTTAATGAGTAGATGAAAGTGAAACAACAGAGATGTGTCTATCTTTTTTTTTTTAAGATTTTATTTATTTATTTGACAGATCACAAGTAGGCAGAGAGGCAGGCAGAGAGAGAGGAGGAAGCAGGCTCCCTGCGGAGCAGAGAGCCTGATGTGGGGCTCGATCCCAGAACCCCGGGATCATGACCTGAGCCGAAGGCAGAGGCTTTAACCCACTGAGCCACCCAGGCGCCCCGAGATGTGTCTATCTTAAGCAATCCATTGATTACATGAGGATCTTTGTTGAATGAGATCATAATTATTAAATGCTTGAATATTTCCTTAATTTTTTGGTGCTATCCACAATGTAACAGCTACAGACACTTTTAAATTCAATGTGCATAAATATTTTCTGTATAACTTTCAGGATTAGAGTATCAACAAAACAATAAATCAAGCCCTGATTATAGTGTTTGCCAATTTCTGGTATAAATATTCCCTCCTTGACTATTTCAAGTGACCACAGTGACATCACAGAATATGGTGTTGGAAGGAAATCCACAGTAGCATACAGAGGCAAAAGACATAACTTCGGGGCACCTGGGTGTCTCAGTGGGTTAAAGCCTCTGACTTTGACTCAGGTCATGATCCCAGGGTCCTGGGATCGAGCCCCACATCAGGCTCTCTGCTCCTTGGAGAGCCTGCTTCCTCCCCTCTCTCTCTGCCTGCCTCTCTGCCTACTTGTGATCTGTCAAATAAATAAATACAATCTTTAAGAAAAAAAAGGGACATAACTTCATGAGCAAAGATAATAGTAAAATGGACTAAATTAGGAAGTGATGAGTTTTAATTTTTTTAAATTGAGGTATAATTGACATAATATTTTAGGTGTACAATGTAATAATTCGGTATTTGTATTTATTATGAAATCATCACCACATTATGTCTAGTTAACATCCATTACTATATTGATAAAAAATTTTTTTTGTAATGAGAACTTTTAAGATTTACTCTTAGCAACTTTGAAATATGCAATACAGCATTATTAACTGTATTTCCCATGCTATACTTTATATCTCCATTACTTATTTTGTAACTGGAGATTTGTACATTTTGACTCCCTGAGCTACCTCCCACCATCCCCCACCTCTGGAAATCACTAATTTGTTCTCTGTATCTAAGACCTTAGGTTTTTGGTTTTGTTTTTTGGGTGTTTTGGTTTTTAGCTTTCTCATATAAGTGAGATCAAATAGTATTTTTCTTTGACTTATTTCACTTAGCATAATGACCTCAAGGCCCACCCATGTTGTAACAAGGAGCAAGATTTCATTCTTTCTTCTGGCTGAATAATATTCCATCGAGTCAGTGTTCCTGTGTATTTATGTAGATATACATAACATATAAAAATATATATAGCTGTAGTAATATTTTATATATATAAAATTTTGTATATATAATCTTATTTATCCATCAGTGGACACTTAGGCTGCTTCCATGTCTTGGTTACCATAAATAATGCTGCAATGAACATGGTGGGTGCATATATTTTTTTGAATTAATGTTCTTATTTTCTTTGATAAATGCCCAGAAGTGGAATTCCTGGATCATATGGTAGTTCTATTTTTAGTGTTTTGAGGAACCTCACACCTAAAACACTGAATTCTTTTGGCTCTCAAGAACCCACATCTTTGTGATTTTTCTTGGGTTCCCTAGCCAAACCTTCTCAGTTTCACCAGTAAGTGTTCTAGGCCATCTTCCCTAGGTGACTTTATTTACCTTCTATTTTGTGGTGCCTCCCAAACTTATGTTTCCAGATGGGAGCATTCTCTCATCTTCGTACTGTCTGCAGTGGGTCATGTCAGCACCTCCACGGGGCAGCCTCGCAGGCATCTCCAAGGGTTCACACCCTCACTCACCTTCCCTCTCCAGCTCCCCTTCCCAGTCTTCCTAATGTCAGTAAGTGGAAACCCCAATGACCCCTCAAAGTCACATTGGGGGAAAAAAAATTAAATAAAAGCCACAGCAGGTATTTGAATAGACAATTGTAGTTTTGTTTTATTTTGGTTTTGTTTAAGATTTTATTTATTTATTGAATAGACATTTTTAACTAGGTATAAAGTTGTTGGCTTGAAACTAGGTATCAAGTTGCTAACTGAAAGGGTGGCACGGGGCTTCTACAGTATGGAGTGTGCAGGAAGCAGCTATTTCCCTTAGGGTTGCGGGAACAGAGCAGGGAGAGTGGAATGATTGATATTTAGAAAAGTAAAGAAGGGGTGCCTGCCAAGCTGAACATCTGACCTTTGCAGAGGGGGCCCTGCTGTCACTCTGCAGAGGGCATGATAAAGTCCTTTCTGTAGAGGGTGTAAAAACCACAACCTGCATTCAACTATCACCACAGAGGAACAGGTGTTGCCAGGGGAAGAAGCTACACCGGGATAAGGGGCTCGGAAACCGAAAGCACGTGGGAGGAGCAAATCGTTTTTTTCCTCCTCAGCCTTCTGTTTCCTTCTAGCACCACGACTGGCAGGACCTAACGGGGAGCCAGGTGGCAAAGCGGAAGACGAGTTTACAGGGGTCCAGACTGGGCATCACAAAGCACCGTGCAGAAGGGAGTGTTTGAACCTGAAGACAACACATAGGCTAATAACTGTCCTAGCCAAATGCCTGGCTGATGAAACCAGAAGCCTACCAGTGATCATTGTCTCCTTTTTGAAAGTGTTCTCTTATTTTATCTATCACTACATCTTGAGAGTTCTGCCTCCAAAATATATTGAAAGTCTGCCCATTGTCTCTAGCCCGGACACTGCCACCCCCAGACCAAACCACCACTGCCCATGGTGGATGCCTGCAGTGGTCTCTTCCTGGAACTTCTCCTTGCTTCCAGAAATGTATCTTCTCATGATAACCTAAAAGGCCTTTTCAAAACAGAAACACACTGGTAGCTTTCCGTGGCACAGAGAATAAGCCCAAGCTCCTCACTGTGGTCTGGCTTGCCTCTCTCACTCTGTCTTCCATGCACTGGCATGCTGGCTTGCTTTCTGGTCTTTGACCGTGCCCTGCTGGACTCAGTCTCTGGCTGGACCTTGCCCTTCCCTCTGCCTGAGCCCTCCCCACAAGCCCCCTTGCACAGAACTTGCTCCTTACCATTCACACCCCAGCTCAGACGTCACCTGCTCAGACGTTCATTACCTGCTTCCCAGACTGCCCATTTTAAAATACACTCTTTAGAGACAATTCCAATAATCTTGTTTATTTGTTACCATTTCCCCCATTAGAATGTAAGCCCCAAGGAACAGGAACATTGCTTTATTTATCATGCCATCCTCAGCACCCAGGACAAATGCCTGACAAGTTGAAAGAATTTAATAAATGATTGTTAAATTGTGAAACTCTTTAGCTATTTTGCTAAAAATTTTGCTAAAAATTGCTATTTTAGCAATTTTTCCCTATTATACCAATGTTGAAGTAAGGGTATGAAAATGGATAAACAAAAGTCATCTGGTGGTGAAAAAAAATTTGAATCATGTAGCTTCACTATAGCCTAAACTCTTAACTTTAATATCACATTTTTAGCTTCTAATTTATACTTGTAGCAACAAGATGGCATGCATTGCCAAAGGAACTGTAATTTAAATATATTTTTCTCTCTACCTCCCAAGGGAAAATGTCCGTTAGCTTGTCATAGTCATCTGCCCTACTGCAGAAGCTACCTTTTCATGGCAACTTCTAAAAATCATGGAGGAAATTGACAGTCTGCTTTTTCGAGTGAGCAGGGTGAATTATTTTAAGAAGATATAATTTTTCTAAGTGCTGCCATCCACAGATAGGTTTTGGGAAAGAACACCATAGGTGACCTAAATTTTCCTTTTTGAAAAGGAAAACCAAGTGTTGGATTCCGATGAGTAAAATGGAACACAATTGGTTCATCTGAGCTTTCATCTCAAATATTTCCACTGATCTGAGTTGGCTGCTCAGACTCTAACTGATCTTCTTTCTCTGTCACAGCTCTGTAGTTCACATGAAGAAGCAAGAAAAATATTCTCAGATCTTGTATCACTTAAAAAAAATTGAAGTTATAACTCTGGGAGTAGAATCCGCATTATCTCAAATTTCCCATGAGTATGCCAGCCCTAATGAAAGGTTGCTGAGAAATACTTTATTTCCATCAAAGAACCTCTTTGGGGAAATGGAGCCATGGGTGTTTCCCACTGCCCCAGGCTCTAAAGCCCTTCTAGACAAGTTCATAGTTTCTTGGGTATTAGCTGGAATCACACTGGCAAATCTCTACAAGGTGAAATAGTAATATGTCCCTAAATTATGGGATTATTTTTTGTGCTTCAACCATTTAAAGTACCTATGTGAATTAACCATGAGCAAATATTTCAAGATACGGTCTGTACTCATTACCTTCCTCTTGTTAAAGTGACAGTGACAGTCCTTCAGATTGCTAAGATTTGCCACCAATAGATACCTAATTTACACAGCCCCTCACTTTCCAGTAACTTCTTCCGTCAGAAATTGGCTTGAGGCAAAGAAGTGGAAAGCTAGGGGACCTGGAATGCTTTTAATAGGACACATGAGAAAATAAATTCTGTTTGTATGAGGCAGAATATATAACACACTGCAAACATGCTGAACATGTTCTGATTTCCAAATCCTATTTAAAAGTTTCCTGGCTTGATGCCTAGCAGTAGCTAGAAGGTACCAGATGGTAAAAGTGTCTTATACTCCTCTTGCATAGCTTTGCTTATCTCAAAAATCAGCCACTGCTTTGGTCCTAGTGCCAATTTTCTCATCACAGCACAAAAAGCCACTAACTGGTGTTCTTCTCATACCCCAATGACAGGATTATAGAAGGGTAGGCATTTTTAACCTTGTTCTTATGTTTTTAACTTCCTAGGAAATACTACACTGGGTCGTTTTACCTTATCAGATTGGCAAAGAATAAAAGTCTACAGTACCGAGTGTTGACAAGGATGGGGAACAATGAGAACATTCATACAAAGCTGATGGGAATATAAATTGATCAATCCCCTTGGAAATCAACTTGTCAATATTTAGAATACTTTGCCATATGAATAATAGCTAGCAGTATGACTTTAACACTACTTCTAGGAATAAACTGAATATCTGCAGAAGGAAAACACTTATAGGAGTGTTCATTATGGCTTTATTGTTTAATTGTAAAAATTTGAAATGGCACATTTCTATCACAAGTAGAATAGATGAGTTGTGGTACATTTAATACAAAAGAATATTTCTTAGCACTTGAAATGAATTAGAGCTGCATGTTTCCTAAAACAAAACAAATACTAGACCTGAATTAGATACAGAAAATATTAACATTTTACAGCATTGGGCTATGGATGTTTTCGTATTCCCTACACTTTCCTATTTTTCTACTGTTAGAGGGAAAAAAAAACACTACTTCTGCAGGTAGTTTATTTTTTATCAATAAATTGGGTTAAGCATTTTCTACAGGTCAGGTATTATGCCAAGTGCTAGGAGTCAGAGTCCCTGTCCTCAGAGGCCTGAGAATCTAGAGGGGGCTGATACTGAAACCACCTCCTTTAACCCCATGGCAATTAATTGGTACCTCTGTTATCTTCTGCTTCATATTATGGTGCCAGGTTTCATTACATCTTTCCTTCTATAGTAGTGCTATCCAACAGAACTTTATAGAACGATCAAAATGATCCATCTCTGTAGCCACTAGCCCCTATATAGCGATTAAATCCATGGAACATGCTAGTGTGACTGGGTAACTGAATTTTTAATTTAACTTTTAAAATTGAAGTATAATTAGCACTCAGTGTTATATTAGTTTCAGGTGTACAATATAAAGCCTCAACTCTATACACTTTTCACTGCTCCTCAAGATAAGCGTACTCTTCTTCTTTTTTTTTTTTTTTAATTTTATTTGACAAAAATCACAAGTAGGCAAAGAGGCAGGCAAAGTGGGGGGGAAGCAGGCTTCCTGCTGAGCAGAGAGCCCGGCGTGGGGCTCAATCCCAGGACCCTAAGATCATGACCTGAGCCGAAGGCAGAGGCTCAGCCCACTGAGACACCCAGGTGCCCCAAGATAAGCGTACTCTTAATCCCCTTTAACTATTTTCCCCATTCCCCCACCTGCCTCCCTTCTGGAACCATCAGATCTCTGTATTTATGAGTCTGCTGTTGTTTTTATTTTTGTTTTCTGTCTCTTTGTTCCTTAAATTCTACATATGAGTGAAATCATATATTTGTCTTTCTCTAGCTTATTTCACTTAGCATTGTATCTTCTAAGCCCATCCATGTTGTTGCAAATGGTGAGATTTCACTTTTTTTTTTTAATGGCTGAGTAATATTTCATTGTAGATGCATAACATGTCTTTATCCAATCATCTATGGATGGACACTTGGGTTACTTCCCTATCTTGACCATTATAAATAATGCAGCAATAAATAGAGGGGTGTATATGTCTTTTTGAATTAATGTTTTCATTTTCTTTGGGTAACTATCCAGTAGTGGCATTACTAGATCTTATAGATAGCAATACTATTTTTACATTTTTGAGAGTCCTCCATACTATTTTTCCCAGTGGCTATACCAACTGGCATTCCCACTAACAGTGCACAAGGGTCCTTTCTTCTTTGTATCCTTGCCAACACTTGTTATTTCTTTTCTTTTTGATTTTAGCCATTCTGACAGATACAAGGTGATGTCTCAACATGGTTTTGATTTGCATTTCTGTGATGATTAATGATGTTGAGCACATTTTTGTGTGTTGGCCATCTTTATGTCTTCTTTGGGAAAATGTCTATTCAAGTCCTCTGCCCATTTTTAATTAGATTTATTTTTTAGTGTTGAATTGTGTAAGTTCTTTACATATTTTGGATCTAATCCCTTATCAGATGTATTTTTTTAAAAGATTTAATTATTTATTTGAAACATAGAGAGAGATCACAAATAAGCAGAGAGGCAGGCAGAGAGAGAGGGGGAAGCAGGCTTCCTGGTGAGCAGAAAGCCTGATGGGGGACTCGATCCCGAGACTCCAGGATGGTGACCTGAGCAGAAGGCAGAGACTTAACCCACTGAGCCATCCGGGCGTCCCTTATTGGATATATTATTTGCAAATATCGTCTTCTGTTCAGAAGGTTGCCTTTTGGTTTTGTTAGTGGTTTCTTTCCCTGTGCAAAAGCTCTTTACTTTGATGTAGTCCCAGCAATTTTGAATTTTATTTTATTTTATTTTTTAGAGAGAGAGAATCTTAAGCAAATGGGGCTGGATCGCACAACCCTGAAATCATGACCTGAACCAAAATCAAGAGTTGGACACTTAATCGACCGAGCTACCCAGGTGCCCTTGAATTTTAAATTTTAATCTAAATACATATGGCTAGCAGTTACCAGATTGGACAGTATAGAATATATACTCTTATAGGGCAGGGACAATGTCTTTCTTATCTTAATAGTCATGCCTCAAGTCCCACTTTCATACCAAGGGCCCCTAGCTGGATATTGTATCTCACAGAAGATATTTAATAAATACCTGTTGAACTGACTGCTGCAATGGAGTCCTTGCAGGCCATTAACTAGCAGGTGTTCGGGGAAATTCACTTAATCTCTGCAAATTCATCTGTTTATCAAACACATACAGTTCTGTTCTAGGTTGAAAGGATGTAAGAATAAATAATACATAGTCCTTTTTCTTGAGGAATTCACGGGCTTGTCTGGGCAATAGGTCTTTTGGAAGTAAAATGACACAGTTAATCCTGAAGATTTCTAAAATCTCTTCCAGCCCTAATATTCTACTAATCTGTTACCCTGATTATTCGTTTGGCCCTACGATCACTTTGAGAGTGTATGCAAGTGAACAATAAATAAAGTGGAGATCCCTAAGCTTGCTGAGATCCCTTTGGTCTTAATCATTCATTCATTTAACAAATATTTACTGAACACCCTCAACGGATGTTTTGGTTGTGTCTTTTTACCCTAGTGATGAAGGAGGGATTTTCACCCTAGGATCATGGGGGGAGGGGAGGCAAACACAAAGCCTTCACTGGACAGACGAGATCAAGAGCAGTCTATTAGTCACACAGAGTACAGCCCCAGGAGAAGGACACCACACACCGCAGAGGGCCTGCACCCAGGAAGAGAGGAGGGTGAGGCCTCCCTGGTTCCTGTAGGAGGATGGGACTGACTCGTTTAAACAATTCCACAGGCTGTCAGAGAACCTGCTACTCAGGGATAAGCAGAAACTCTGGTCCATTTGATAAGGAGTGTTGTTTCACTGAGAGACCTTCTCCTTGAGAGCAGAATCAGGCAAGGAACTTGCAGTTGGGGCCTTTGCAGCCCTCCTGGTTTTACCAGATGTTAAGGCAGCATGAAATACTGAGCCTTATCTTTAGGTCGTATACCACAATGGCCCAGGTACAACACACACTGTGTACCAGGCACCATCATGGACGAGACAAGAAAAGGGGTTCCTGCCCTTATGGATCTCATCTTTAAGTTTCAGGAGCACATTGGTACAATTAGGAGTCTATAATGCGGTTTGTAATAGACATTCATCTTCCCATCTCTAACTCTGCCGTGGGTCCCAGGGCCAACAGAACGGAGGACGGCTTCTTTTGGCCACTAGAGGGCATTTCCTGCTTTCTGCATAGGCCCCTGTCTCCTTGGGGTTTAAATACAATTGTTGGGGGTCGGTTGTTATTTTTGTTGTTCTTGTTTTATTTTTTTGTTTTTAAGTAGGAGCCACACCCAAGGTGGGCTTGAACTCACAAGTCTGAGATCAAGAGAGGCAGGCTTTACACACTGAGCCCGCCAGGTGCACCTAATTGTGGGTCTGGTTTACTGTACTGATTGATACTCAACTTTGGTAAACATCAGAATCACTTGAGAAAAAAAAATTTTTTTAAAGATTTAATTTATTTATTTGACAGGCAGAAATCACAAGTAGGCAGAGAGGCAGGCAGAGAGAGAGGAGGAAGCAGGCTCCCCGCTGAGCATGGAGCCCGATGTGGGGCTTGATCCCAAGACCCTGAGATCATGACCTGAGCCGAAGGTGGAGGCTTTAACCCACTGAGCCACCCAGGCACCCCGAGAAAAATTTTAAACATAGCTCTACCCCCTCAAAATTCTGATTGAGTAGGAATAGGATGGACCTTGAGTCTCTGTAATTGGAATATACTTCCCACGTAGTTGGTTTTTATTATTATTATTATTTATTCATTTGAGAGAGACGATGAGAGAGGTGAGGGTCAGAGGGAGAAGCAGACTCCCCAGTGAGCAGGGACGCCGATGTCGGTCCCAATCCTGAGACTCCAGGATCATGACCTAAGCCGAAGGCAGTCGCTTAACCAACTGAGCTACCCAGGCTCCCACTTCCCAGGTAGTTTTGAAAGGTAAGCAAAGATGAACAGCCAAACAATTTAATGAGATAACTTACAATATGATTTTCAGAGGTCCTCATTTTATCTTTTTTCCAGTCTCAAATTATAAGTGACATGTAATATTGTGTAATAAGTTTAAGGTGTACAGCCTGTTGATTTGATATACTTATGTGTTACAAAACAATTACCATCATAGGGTTACCTAATACCTCTTATCAACTCACATAATTACCATTTCTTCTCTGTGGTGACCACATTTAAGATCTACTCTCTTAACAACTTTCAAGTATATAATATGGTATCATTAACTGTAATCACTGTGCTGCACATTAGAACACCAGAATCTACCCACCTTATAAGTGGACATTTGCACGCTCTGGCCAACATCTCCCAATTTCCCCCACCCACCCAGCCTCTCTGGTAACCAACACTCAACTCACCATTTCTATGAGTTTGGCATTTTTAGATGCCACATAGAAGTGCGATCATACAGTATGTGTCTTTCTCTGTCTGACTTATTTCACTTAGCATAATGCCTTGTTAATGCATATACTTCTTAAGCATAATGCATTTAGCATAAGGCTGCCCTGAATCTGAGTCAAAAAGCTGTGCGGACTTCTGTAGCAAAGTGAGGGTGGAAGGCAACTATCACCAACCCTGTGCTGAACTTGACATCCGGGCTCCAAAAAGTACCCCCACACACCTTGCTTGGAAAACACATCCTTGGGTTTCTGGCTCCAGACCAGTCTTTCTGGCCAATGGAACCTGTGTGATTGTTGGGGGGGGGGGGGTGGTCACCAAGAGAGACAGAAGGATATTTTGACTCCCTCTTTATCCCTCCTCCATGCCTCTCCCAAGAAAACAAAACAAAAAAAATTAAAAAAAAATTTTTTTCCCCTCAAAAAACAAGTGCTTTCAAGCATTCACCTCTGCAAAATGAAGGAGTTGGCAGCGGGCAAACAGCTCAGTCTGAACAGTCTTGGCTCAGGTGGGGCATCCTGTCACGGGCACTCACGTACAGGCTACGGCCGACCTCCCCTGACGTGTTCCCAGCTCATTTGGTTCCGAGAAACAGGAAGTGAGGGGCCATAATAACTGGAAACAACTTGATTTTACGTCACTTTAACACTGACTCACCAAGTCTTTAGTTACCTTCTTTCTGTTAAGGCTTTATTGTGGTGACTTTTGTGAGTGAAGTGGGCTCCTCTCAAGATCCAAAATGAGTTCTTGAGTGATATTTCTACAGTTACTTGTTTGAAAGCACAGTGTAATTCTTTGATTATAAATATTCCTTGATAAAAGTTAAATGAAAGACTCCAGGCGAAGAGAGCCAACAGCATTATTTACAGATTATAGACTTATTTCGAGGCAGTTATGCTAACAAGATGAAAGATATACTCCCCAGGAGATACATGAGTTCACCTAGAAAAGGCAAGTGTTCCACTTTTAGGTAAGCTGAGATTTCATTCTTGCCCTCCAGTGATTGTAAACACACACACACATGCGCACGCGCGCACGCACGCACACACCACTATTCTATTTATTAACTGGCAGGAAACTTATTTTCAATTTTATTTTTTCATTTGAGAGAGAGGAAGAGACAGAGACAGGGGAAGGGGCAAAGGGAGGAGGGAGAAGTAGACCCATCTCCCTGTTGAGCAGGGAGCCCAATGTGGGACTCCAGGACTTGACCCCAGGACCCTGAGATCATGACCTGAGCCAAAGAGATGCTTAACCATCTGAGCCACCCAGGTGACCCAGGATATTTTTTTAAATCTCCCAGGGCTAAATTGTAAATGTCCTCTTCCCACCAAAATGGATATATAAAGGAAGGCAGTCTATCTGGTCCTAGAGAGTGGACATCAGAGCTGCTCACTGAGGATGCTGGGATTTTACCTGGCTCTAAGAACTACTCAATGGCTTTTTTTTTCTTTCTTTTCTTTTTTAAACCTAGCCTAGAAGGCTCATTTCTGTGCCTATGCAAATTAGACATTCCTCAGTGCTTGCTCCTGAATTACTCACTTGTATCACTCCTTCGACCATACAACAGCAGAACAAGAATTCGCTAATAACTTGAATGAGGTTGACTATCCCAATACCCAAAACATCCAACAAAATTGCAGGTATGCTCCAGAGGCCTGGGTGTGTTGGGGTGTGGACTATGAATTATCCTTTCTTGAACTCAACATGTAATTAGAAATTCCATATCAGATATGCCTCCTTCAGATGGTGCAACCAGAAAGAATGATAACAATAACATTTATATTAAAATAACAAATAATCTCTAATGAATCTCACCTCCTCTTTTCATAATTGTCCTCCACTTAAAGAATACGTTGCTAGGCAAATCAGGCTTCTCAAGAGAGTGAGGTGTAAAAGGTAGGCTTTTCTTGTCTTCTAAAGCCACACCACGACTTAAACAGCTAAGAAGGAGGGCTACCATTTTATGGAATGCCTGTGTCCTAGGAGACAGCTACCATGTGACGCGGCTTACAAGCTCTGTCTCATTTAGCCGGAGGAAGGTGCTCTCATTTTTCCTATTTTATGGATGGGGAAACCAAGACTCAGAAAGGCTAAGCAACTTGCTCAAGTCATCCACCCAGTAAAGGATGGATATGACACCCACATATAGTTGTGTGAGTCCATCACTACACACGAAGGCGCTCAGCCAAGGGGATAAATCCAGGCTGAAATCAGCCTGTTATCTACTGCCAAGCCACAAACCAGCAGGCCATCACCCACCAAGAGGAGGCACGCTTTCCTCCTATAATCCAAAGCACCGCTCAGACTTTCTACCACCCTGAGAATAACCTGGAGTCAAGTCCACTGGGCTGACTCCAGATCCCATGTGCTTCACGCTATGGCACACACACCTCGCCAAGCACATTTTCCTTTCATAAGAGGTCCCATAAAGGTCACAAACTACTCCATTATTTTTGGTGGCTGGGCTTGGAGGTGGGTGTAAGGGGAAGGATAGGCTTACCCCTGAAAGGAAGTAGAGAGATGCCCTCTCACTCTTGGAGTGGCCTGGTTTTCTGGTTTAGAGGGAGGGGTAGTGATGGAGAGCAGCAGCAAAGTGCTATCCTGGAAAGCCCTTGGAAATTTCCTTGACCTACTTTATGGAGGTCACCCAACGGTGGGAGTCGAGGGGCCTCTGGATGAGTGGCTGTAAAGGCCCTCATAGGAGACCACTTCAGCGCAATGAGCCAACAGGCAGAAATTTTCGCATTGACTCCTCCTCAGGCTGGGATTTTGGCCTTTGGCCAGTCCCTTAACCTTGGTGATTTCCACTTCTCCATCTGAAAATGCAGACAATGATACTGTGTGCCCCCTCAAGTCCCAAGGGAATGGTGTTCAGAAGGAACACTAGGGACTATTTTAAAGCAGGTTGAGTATCTTTGGTACTTAAGTTCTTTTCTTTCTCTCTTTCTCTTTCCTACAACATTGTCTTCTTCCTTAGGCTTCCTGTCAGGAGGGGAAGCATAAACTGATAAAAACCAGTTAGTACTATAGAAGTTAGGGATTACAAATCTTGACTTTCCTCAAATATCTTCACCCTACAGAAAAGGCAGGGAAGGCTTTGTATGAGGGATCAAATCACTGTTAGGTCAATTTTTTTTTTTTTAAGATTTTATTTATTTATTTGAGAGAGAGAGCCAGTGAGAGAGAGCATGAGCGAGGAGAAGGTCAGAGGGAGAAGCAGACTCCCCATGGAGCTGGGAGCCTGATGTGGGATTCGATCCCGGGACTCCAGGATCATAACCTGAGCCGAAGGCAGTCGTCCAACCAACTGAGCCACCCAGGCATCCCACTGTTAGGTCAATTTTAACAGCAGATGATGGTTCCAGGTTTTCATGGAGCCTGTAAATCATGATAGTAGCTACTAAGGATCAGGCTATCCCGGGAGAACATTATCAAGCATGTTAAAAAAAAAAAAAAAAACCTCAGGGGTCTCTGGGTGGCTCAGTTGGTTAAGCGATTGTCTTTGACTCAGGTCATGATCCCAGGATCCTAGAGGGATCAGGGAGTCTGATTCTCCCTCTCTGTCTGCATCTCCCCCTGCTTGTGCTCTCCTGCTCTCTCTCTGTCAAATAAACAAATAAAATGTTTTGGTTTTTTTTTTTTTAAGATTTTTAAAATTCATTTGACAGAGAGAGACACAGCAAGAGAGGGAACACAAGCAGGGTGCGTGGGAGAGGGAGAAGCAGGCTTCCTGCCCAGCAGGGAGCTCGATGTGGGGCTTGCTCCCAGGACTCTGGGATCATGACCTGAGCTGAAGGCAGATGCTTAATGACTGAGCCGCCCAGGTGCCCCACAAATAAAATCTTAAAAAAAAAAAAAAAAAGTAAAATCATCTTCTTGGTGGAATAGTATAGTGTTATAAATGGTCCTTTATGCAAACTATGAGGTAACATCAGAGAAAAGTTCCAGATCTAATGCGATATGTAAAAAAGCAGGACCCCCAAACATATATCCATTATGGACTACAGCTACATAAAAATTATATACATGCACAGAGAGGGCCTGGAAAGTAATGTAGAAAAACAAATGGTTGAGGTGGTGGGATAGTGGGTGATTTTTAAATTTTTAATGAACATTATTAGGACAGCATGAAGTATATTTAGAAATACTAAAATATATATATATATATATATATATATATATATACATATATATCATTTTTATTTTATTTTATTTTATTTTTTATTTTTATTTATTTTTTAAAACGATTGTATTTATTTATTTGACAGAGAGAGATCACAAGTAGGCAGAGAGGCAGGCAGAGAGAGAGAGGAAGGGAAGCAGGTCCCCTACTGAGCAGAGAGCCCGATGTGGGACTCAATCCCAGGACCCTGAGATCACGACCTGAGCCAAAGGTAGAGTCTTAACCCACTGAGCCACCCAGGCGCCCAAAAATGTCATTTTTAAAATAGGTATGGAAAATTGACAGCAGAGGTCATTGGATTCCCTATTGTCATTTCAGACTGGTAATTTCTTTTACCTGGTACAAGAGTTTTTTTAAAAAATTCAATGTTTCTGTAAACCCCTTAAATGATGGTTTGTGGCTTTTTTTTTTTAAAGATTTTATTTATTTATTTATTTGATAGAGATCACAAGTAGAGGCAGGCAGAGAGAGAAAGGGAAAGCAGGCTCCCCTCAGAGCAGAGAGTCTGATACGGGCTCGATCCCAGGACCCTGAGATCATGACCTGAGCTGAAGGCAGAGGCTTAACCCACTGAGCCACCCAGGTGCTCAGATTTTATTTTTATTTTTTTTTTTGACAGAGAGAGAGGCAGAGAGAAAAAGAACACAAGCATGGGGAATGGGAGAGGGAGAAGCAGGCTTCCTGCAGAGCAGAGAGCCTCTTGCTGGGCTCAATCTCAGGACCCTGGGACCATAACCTGAGCTAAAGGCAGATGCTTAATCACTGAGCCACCCAGGAACCCCTTATATGGTGTTTTTGCTGGGATACCTGGGTGGCTCAGTCAGTTAAGAATCTACCTTGGGCTCAGGTGACAATCCAAGGGTCCTGGGATGGAGCCCCACATCAGGCTCCTTGCTCAGTGGGGAGCCTGCTTCTCCCTCTACCTGCTGCTCCCCCTGCTTGTGCTTTCTCTCTCTCTTTCTGACAAACAAAAATCTTTAAAACAACAACAACAACATTGTTTTTGCTAATACAAACACACTTGAGAAATCTTTACATGAAGATGTTCTGTTTCTACGAGATTTTGCCAAAGTCGTTTTAACCTGGCTGGATGGTCTGTCATAGCATTGTGCTGACACGGAGGTCAGGGAAGAGTCTGGGGTCCCTTCACACCTCATAGCTTGTGCTTAGAACAAATCGAAGTATGTGCTTCATAACGTTCACCAGATAGACGAGTGAATCCTATCACAGCAAAATTCAGGGGAATTTAAAATCTCGTTTAGTTTAATCACCACCTGTTGGAGGGGAGACGGGGCTTCCGAGTAAACACGAGCCTTGATAGAGAACTAGTCCTTAAAAGTCATTCCTGTTTGGCAAATAAGAAATGAGATTTTTCCCTAGAAATGTAACGTGTGCTCTAAAGAAAAAATTACAACAGAAATTTCAGACATTGCAACTAGCTTTTAGTTTGATTTATTGTCGTCTTTTCCACTTACATACCTGGGAGCTTCTGAGCTTCTTTTTTTTTTTTTTTTTTAATTTTTTTTTAAGATTTTATTTATTTATTTGACAGAGAGAAATCACAAGTAGATGGAGAGGCAGGCAGAGAGAGAGAGAGAGAGAGGGAAGCAGGCTCCCTGCCGAGCAGAGAGCCCGATGTGGGACTCGATCCCAGGACCCTGAGATCATGACCTGAGCTGAAGGCAGCGGCTTAACCCACTGAGCCACCCAGGCGCCCCAGCTTCTGAGCTTCTCAAGGTCTTCCAGAACCATCCTTCTGTTCTTCACCCTTCAAAAAAGCAAACAAACTTGTTGGATCAAGATTGTTAAAGGTAGAAGGAACTTTATGAATTATTTTTTCCACTGGCTCATTTTACAAACAAGGAAATTGTGGCTTGGAAGGTGAAGTGAATGACTTGCCCAAGATCCCCACTGTAGGTTAGAAGCAAAATCAGGACCCTTTCTTCTCTTGGGGCAATGATCTTGCTTTAGGATCAGCCCATTGGCATAGATTTAAATTAATGGATTACCTCTGCTCCCTATTAGAAATGTAATATATGTTTGCTACATGAAACAATATATAAAACAAACGCTTAAAGGAAAAATACAAAAATTACTCATAATCCCACCACCCAGAGATAAACACCATCAATGTGGTGTGTGTATTTATACATATATTTCTGGTCCTACAGGCATTACTTAACACGGACAGGAGTATGGACAACACGTGTGCAGAGAGGCAGACGACACTGCACGGATGAGCTCTGGCCAGAGGTAGGATCCCTGTGAAGGGAAATTCTGCTTCCCTCATGGAAATGCAGAGCCCAGGGGAGTCTATGGGGGAGTTGGTGGTGTTTACATTATGTCCATCCTGGGAGAAAATACTGGAAATTTGAGAGGTCTGGGACCAGAGCTGTCCCTTTTCTTTCTTTTCTTTTCCTTCAAAGATTTATTTGTCAGAGACAGAGAGAGAGAAGGAGAGCGAACGCACAAGGAGAGGGCAGTACAGAGGGAGAGGGAGAAGGAGGCTCCCAGCTGACAGGGGAGCCGGATGCAGGACTTGATCCCAGGTCCTTGGGATCACAACCTGAACCAAAGGCAGACACTTAGCAGACTGAGCCACCCAGGTAGTCCTAGGGCTGACCCTTTTTTGTCCACTCAACTACACTTAATGCTTTTCAACATTAGAAGTGCTCCTTTCTATAGGTTAAAATGTGTGGGTCAAGGAGGGGTTAGTTAGCTTTGGTTCCTCTAGCTATCACTGAGGCTTTCTGCAGAATGTATTTGCCAATAAATTGTGAACATTTTCCAGTATCAGTCAACATTCTTCTATATCTTGATTTTTAGTCGCTCCGTAAGAGCCCATAAAACACATGAATCCTAATCTATTTAAAACCTGGTTTGGGGGGCACCTGGGTGGCTCAGTGGGTTAAAGCCTCTGCCTTCGGCTTGGGTCGTGGTCCCAGGGTCCTGGGATCGAGCCCCACATCGGGCTCTCTGCTCTGCAGAGAGCCTGCTTCCTCCTCTCTCTCTCTTTGCCTGCCTCTCTGCCTACTTGTGATCTGTCAAATGAATAAATTAAAAAATCTTAAATAAAAAAAAATAAAACCTGGTTTTGGACATATAAATTGCTTCCACATTTATTATGATTAAAACAGTACTGCAATGAACATCCTTGCGTGATGCTTAAGAATGTTCATATCTACTCTTTCTTCAGGATACAGTCTTAGAAATAGAATTGCTGGATGAAAGACTATAAATATTTTAAAGGAATCTGATACTCGTTGCCTAATTAACTCCAGAAAGTTAATGGTCCCTTCTGCCTATCAGAGTCGGCCTCGTTTTAGGTTCCAAAATTTAGAACCCACCCTTGCTTTGACCTAGGCCTTAGCTTAGTTACTTTACTCAGGATGAGGTAGAAGTCTCAGATACCAGGAAGCGGAAGTTTCAGAGCCCAGGACAAGGGGCTTTTTGGTCCCTTCATTTCCTGCTCACGACAGAGCTGAACCACACACAGACATTCCCTGTACTCTGCCAAGGGGACACCGCTTGGAACGTCTGAACAGTCCAGGACTTCTGAGCCCATTCAGTTCTCTTGGACTAAGAGAAGGAGAAAAAGAATTTTGCCCATAGATCAGAGCCAAGCTCAGGGGGTGATTTTCTGAGCCCTTTCATGACCTCATCTGGGTCAGAAGCGGAAGCCCCCAGGGTCATCCCAGCTGACCACCTTTACTCCTCTAAGGCAGGCGCAATACCAATTTTATTTCCTCATTTGGGACACTAGTCTCTTAAAAAAAAAAAACCCACTACATATCAAAAAAGCAAACTTCCTGGATAAGAAGAGACTTCTTTTTTTTTTTTAAGAAGAGACTTCTTGGGTGCCTGGGTGGCTCAGTGGGTTAAGCCGCTGCCTTTGGCTCAGGTCATGATCTCAGGGTCCTGGGATCGAGTCCTGCATCGGGCTCTCTGCTCAGTGGGAGCCTGCTTCCTCCCCCCTCTCTCTCTCTGCCTGCCTCTCTGCCTACTTGTGATCTCTCTCTGTCAAATAAATAAAAAATAAAATCTTAAAAAAAAAAAAAAAAAAGAAGAGACTTCTTACAGGCATTTTGCAAACATTCTGTGCTTTTTCTTTTCCTTCTTCTCTTGTTCCAAATATTTAAATATTTTATCTACTTTTAGGGAAAAGGATTTCAAGGTCCTAGTGTAGGGTGCTTACTTCTCTCTTCTAAAAGAAAGGGAATGATAATGGCTGACACTTACAGAGCACCTACTATGTGCGAGCGGCGTAGAAAATGCGTTTTGCTGGTATATTCACTCTAACTTCATAATAACTTGCAGTTGTAAATAATACCATCATCATCATCTCCATTATACAGAGGAAGAAACTGAGGGACAGAGAGGCTAAGGAATTTCTGGCTTGAACACGGCAGAGCTGAGAGCATAGCCTGCTTTGGAGACCATGTTCCAAATCACCACATAATAGCTTCCCGCCTCCTCCCACATCTTGGCTGACAGCACTGATAATAGGCTGTTTATTTTTCATTAACAATGAAGTAGATTTAGTGGAAATGGCCATCCTCAATTATTCCAGGTCATCTTTATACCTTTGTCCAAATCTTTCCTTCTTACTTCCTATTCTCTTCTTTGTCCGTTGTCATCTCTTGACCATTTCTCCTATGAGCTCGCCTGGCTATGGTTGTAGGTTCTCTTGCCCTGTAAAATCTGAGTGGCTCAGAGTGGTTTCAGTCTCTCCTGCCTCTCAGCCCACTGTTCAGGCTGACAATGATTAGTCTACCTTTTAATTGCGGTTCAATTTAATTACGACTGTGACTGTGGTAGGTGTGACATTTAGGAGAAAATAAATAGAATTGATTTAACAAACATTTTGACACCCATGAAAGGTATTTCCATTACTCAAGAAGGCCAAAAAAAAAAAAAAAAAAGGACTTTAACTCAGGAAGCTGATGGGAAGCAGGGGAACAGAATGGTATGTCGTGTCACTGGCATGCTTGTCTCAAGGTTCTTTTTTTTTTTTTAATATTTAATTTATTTATTTGACAGACAGAGATCACAAGTAGGCTGAGAGGCAAGCAGAGAGAGAGGAGGAAGCAGGCTCCCTGCTGAGCAGAGAGCCCGATGCGATGTGGGGCTCAGTCCCAGGACCTTGAGATCATGACCTGAGCTGAAGGCAGAGGCTTAACCACTGAGCCACCCAGGCGCCCCTCAAGGTTCTTGATAAGAATTTCTGGGCTGTTTGCATGCCCTTCCTCCAAGGCACAAAGTCTTTGCTCTCTTTTGCAAGCGGGATTGAGATTTGAGAGGTCACGCGATCTAGTTTGGTGGGGGTAGGTCTCCCTGGTAATCCTCCCTGCTGGTTCAGCCCCAGGCCCCCTTCACTCCCAGACCCCACAGCTTGTGATGTCACAGGATGTAATGAACCAGACAATCTACACCTGAAAATTAACATCTTCCTATGGAAAGGAAATTTCTCCTCCTGCTAATAATGATGCCACGATATGCGCCCTAAATTCCTTAAGAAATATCAATCAGCTTGAAAAGAAATATCACCCACCCCACCTACACTTATAGTGATACGTGATGGGAGTATTAGGTCCCTAAGAAGGAAAGATGGGTCTTGACTGCGCCCTGTGTTACACGTCTTTGTAATCCCCCCCAGCTGGTGGTTTCACACAGGGTGCCCGGTCTGCCTGGGGTACCCTTCAGTTTGTATTATTTTTTTCTTAAAAGACGTTCTCTCTGTATCTCTTTCTCTTTCTCCATGTAGCTCTCATAAAACAGTGATCTATGACTTGATATAAGATATAATTTATATAAAATATATAAACACACTGGGTAGGCATACATATATTGTACATATACATGTGCGTGTGATGTAATGTCTTTTTTACTGTATTACTCCCCCTTTTGTTTCTTGGCTTACTCTTTCTCCCTTTCCTCACATGAGCCACCCTCTAAAAGAAACCATGCTGTTTCATGTCTTTATCCTTTCATAGCTTTCTTAGTGCTCCTATAACCCTATTTATTATAAATATGTCCATGCACACACGCTTATACACACACATTTTATACAGGTTCATGTCCTTTTCTTTGGAAGATAGGATCGTACTGCATGGATTTTTCTGCATCATGCCGCCCTCACCCAATGTTTTCTGGTGGAAATCCCTTTAAGTCAGCTTGTACAGCTGCAATTCAGTCTTTGTAATAGCTATCTAATATTCCGTGGTATAAGCAGTGCCGTAATTTACTTGACTCTTCCCCTCTGGATGGACATTCACATTGTTTCCAGATTTTTGCCACCAAGAACAATGCTGTAATAAATATTGCATTTATAATCCCATGCACTTTTTTCTTTTCTGATGGCTACATTTCAAGCAGTGAAGATTATGGATCAAAACATACAGACATTTTTAGTGGGTGTTACCTGATTGCTCTCTCAAGATTCTTTAGGTGATTTAAAATATATCTTTGTAGGGACCCTGGGTGGCTAAGTTGGTTAAGCATCTGCCTTCAGCTCAGGTCATGATCTTGGGGTCCTGGGTTCGAGCCCCACATCGGGCTGTGGGGAACCTGTTTGTCCCTCTCTCTCTGCCCCTCTCCCTCTACTCATGCTCTCTATCAAATAAATAAATAAGTCTTAATAAAATAAAATCCTTGTATAAAATACTGTTGACATTTTTTACATCATTTGCATCAAAATATTATAGTTACCTATTCTGTTTGCTACCACGTTTATGATACAAGTTTTATATAAACACGTCTGTATTTTCTGTTATGGCTTCTTGATATTGCTCCTTACCTCTCTCTTTCACATATTCTTTCTAACACTTACTCAGCTACCCAGAGTCAGCTCAAACTCAAAAGTCACCTTTTGTGTATCAGCTAATTTTCCTTCCATTTATCCCAGGCAGATACAATTCTCTCTCCCCTGTACCAAGTTATCTAGTGCCTTGAGTTGTCCTTGCCTGACTTCGTCAGCCCACTGGACTGCAAGCTTCTAGAAGACAGACTCAGTGTCCTACTCACTTATATTAAATCCAACACCAAACACAAAACTTTAATTCATGGCTAATCAATATTTAATGGACAAACAACATACTTAGGTGTTTGTTTGTTTGTTTGTTTGTTTTTGAGAGAGAGAGAGAGAATACAAGCAGGGGTAGAGGGAGAGGGAGAGATAGGCCTTGTGCTGAGCAGGGAGCCCGATGCAGGACTTGATCCCAGGACCCCGGGATCATGACCTGAGCCAAAGGCAGACACGTAACAACTGAGCCACCCAACCAGCCCAATACTTAGGTGTTTCAATGAAATTTTTACTTCACACCTACTTTAAATGACTTAATTAGTGCTTCTATAAAGCTTGCTGAAAAACAAAAGATTGGCTTAACTCAGGATTCCCAAGTGAGATGACAAGGCACATTTGTGATGTTTATTAGATTTTTTTAAAAGACTTTATTTATTTGACAGAGAGAAAGAGAGAGAGCACAAGCAGGGGGAGTAGCAGGCAGAGGGAGAGGGAGAAGCAGGTTCCCCACAGAGCAAGGGGAACACGATGTAGGACTCCATCCCCAGACCCCAGGATCATGACCTGAGCCAAAGGCAGTCGCTTAACCAACTGAGCCATCGAGGTGCCTGCTCATTAGATATTTTAGAGAAAGAGCACTTACTCATTCCTCCACAGAATCTGAACTCCAACACAGAGGGAATAAGAATCAAAGTGCATTTTCTCCCTTATCCAAAAATGCAGTGCCTGCTAGTGTGATGGGCATAATTCTGAGAATATAAAATGCGATTCTGATACAGTTCTTAGATGGCCCTCACCCTGAGCCTATCCCACTGCTTTACAGAATTTTCACTTGTTCTTTCCCAGTCAGCACCCTATTGGGTAAAGCTTCCTGTAGAATGTGTATATGAGGCACAGATCAGTATCTTATCAGGTCATCACACATTCTTATTTCCATCTTTTATCTACTTCAGTGATTACTGATGGAGTAAGTTAAGAATATAAATATTAACGAAAGGCTTGGCTTTGCATAATTCTTTATCAAAAGCTTATTTTGTCTTAAGAGAACCAGTCAACTTGAAAATTATCAGAACAAAAATATAAAGAGATGATTATCTTGACAACTCATGCTTGTTTATGCTTCTGTAATATTTATTGTTTGGAAGACAACAGGAAATTCAAGTTTATCTTAAAGTTAAATTTGTCTTAAATAGCCATGTAATTCCTGGCAGATAATAAGTGCTCAATAAATAGTTATTGGCTCAAGGACTAAACTGTAGTTAACTGACAACCTCATTTATAACTTTGTTATTTTTAGAGTTGTTTTAAAATACTCACACCCAACATTCTCTAACTGATGGCTTTAAAAAAGAAATTAATTCCAAAAATGTGCATTTGGCAGAAGCTAATGTTGCTCAAGGACCTCAACAGGAAACCCAAGTTTGGCTTCTTTCCCCTTGGCAATTTAGAGCCAAAAGCAGCTTCTAGTGACAGGCTCATGGCAGCGTTTTTAGAGCAATGGCTCGCATCAATTTTTTGTGGTTTTGGTGCCAAATCTAAACAGACTAAAGAACTAAACCTCAATCTAAAAGCCGCATTGTCTCCAAAATTTGACTTAGGGATATGGGCCTTAGTCTATATGCTACTGGGCAAATGGTAACCATGTGGAGGAAGGGATGAAGTTTAATGTGGGCAGAACTTCTAAAAAATACAAAATTATTTAAGTACAGTGGCACCATTTAAGGCATTTGGAAGAGATACAGAACAGAATTCACTCATAGAACCTGTTCAACAATGTATCAGTTCTTTAGCAAGAAATTAAAATATAAAATATTGCTCAATTGACCCTTCAGCCAACATTCCACTCTCCCAATATCTGAGAAACTGGGCAGGGAGGAAGCAGACAGCTTCTAATCACCCTGTGGCCAGCAAGAGTTGCTTAAACTTTCAAGGTATGATATGGACCAAGGGAGAAGATTGAAAATAATAGCTTTCACCAGCCTTTCACAGATCTTTAACTTGACAAATAAATAAAAACAAACAGCTCTAGTTTTCTTCTTTTGCCCTTGGCATCATTTTCCAAATACTTAACCCTGATGGAAAATTGTTTTTTGGACAACCCCCATCAGGGTTCTGTGACTCCTCCTTGGGTACTGGAGAAGGAAACAGGTCCTACTGTTCTTTCCCACCACAAAGTGGCTGAATCACAGACATGGACAGGGGGATAACAAGAAGACAGTCTGGCTCTCAGAGGCATTGAACTCAAGTGACATTTGATGCAATTTATTCACAGGCCCTTGGAGTACAAATATAAAGCAAAGGCAAAAACAATCTTCTAGAATGCTCTCTTCTTCGTCTCCGGGACCAGTGGCTTCGTTCTAGTACATTAAGACTGCTAGATTAGCTTATCATTCAAAATCTTACCATTTTCAGAACAGTGAATTCAGATCATATAAAATTTCTTTCTTTTCTTAAGCTAGGAAACCCTAGGGCTAACACAGTGAGCCTTCCCCAAGACTTCATAGGTCTGAAGAAATTGTGCCTCTGTGAGGTTCTCCATGAGGCTTCTTACCGACACTTAGCTGGAAGAACGGGTAAAAACAATGTAACAGTGAACCAGAACAGCCCGTTTCTCTGGTATGTGACCATTGTGCCTACAGTGGGGACAGCCTAAACTCCAAAATCTTTTAACCTATATTGAGTCCTGAGGAGTCCTGAACACAGCATGATCTACCTCTAGAGACCTAGCTTCATGGTCACAAGGCTCCCATGTGTAGTTGGTACATATTGACGGAGCACCTACTTAAGTGCCTGACATTGTGGAAGGCTCTAGAATATGACCATGAACCAAACACGCGCATTTTTCCCCATCAGAGTTCTCACAATCTAAGGGAGGGAAGCAAGTACTTACAACAGCAATTGTGTTAAGTATTAGATGCCAAGGGGCCACAGAAGAAGGAGCACCCATAAAGAAAGTTGCAACTTTGAGTGTAGTCATCCTCATCCCCTTTCCCTATTTCTTTGTGACTGAGCCAATATGATACTATATTAATGTCATACTTACAAAGACCTTACTCCTCATATGTACAGTTACATAGACCATGCATTTTGAACTCTGGATGAGCCTCTCGGGAAAGCAAACCCATCCATACACAAGACTTTCCACTTGTTTTTGGTCTCTGCAAGCAATGATTAAATTTTGTTTTTTATTTTCTTCTACACAGCAGAGTCTGAGTTCAGATTTCCCAGAAGCAGATGAGGATTCATGGGCAAGTGGTGTACTAAGCAAATGTTCCCATGAGAAGACTAGGTATGGGGGTAAGAAAAACATGACAGGGAGGGGAAGAATCCAAGCAAAAGCACAATTTCAGGTAAAGCCCCAGCTTCTACCTGGTCCTTCAGGAGGGCAGCTCGGGAATGTAAATTGTATCTTGGAGTTTGTCCCAGCTGGTGGCCAAAGAGTTGGTCTTTCACAAACCCATTTCATAAACCCATATCAGAAACTCACTGGCCATCCAAAAAGACATAAACTCCTAGGCACTTAAGACAGTTTTGTCTGTGTGAGTAAACAGTTCTAGTATCCCAAGAGCAGGACTCAGAGTGAGTTATAGTTGCAGACTATTTAGGAGTAAGGACACACAGAAGTCCAACAGAAGGTATACAGGAACCTACAAACAAGATCCAAAAGGATCTGGGCAGAGCACTGATAGGGTTGCTACAAGTGTCTGTTGTTATAGTATATACACATAAGATAAATAGAAGGGAATCCGTGCATACAGAAAACCATCAATTCACAAAGAAAGGCGGAAAGAGAAAAGGGAAAAGGGAACTACAAAACAGCCAGAAAACAATAAGATGTCATTAGTAAGTTCTTACATATCAACAGTTGTTCTAAGTGTAAGTTAACTAAATTCTCCCATCAAAAGGCATAGAAGAGATAAATGGATAGAAAAATAAGACCCGACTATGTACTGCCTACAAGAGACTCGTGGTCAACTTTACAAACACAAATAGGCTCAAAGTGAAGGGATGGAAAAGGATATTCTTTGCAAGTAGAAACCAAAAGAGAGCGGGAGTAGCTGTACTTACACCAGACAAACTGGATGTTAATTCAAAATCTAACAAAAGATGGGGTCATTATATAATGATAAAAGAGGTCAATTTATCAAGAGGGCATAATCATAAATATATATGAACACTAAATTAGGACACCTCTAAGTATATGAAGAAAATACAGATCTGAAGGGAGAAATAACAATACAATAACAGTAGCACTTTAACACTCCACTTTCAACAATGGATAGATCAGACAGAAAATCACTAAAAACATGCTGAACTTGACAATGCTGTAGACCAAATGGACCGAACAGACATGCATAGAACATTCCATCCAACACATTCTTCTCAAGTGCACACAAACCATTCTTCAAGATGAATCATATAACTCTTGGGAAATTTTAGATTGCAATTGTACCCAGCAACTGTTTTTGGCCACAGTGGTTTGCAATGAGAAATCAGTAATAGGAATAAGACTGGAGAATTCACAGTTGCATGGAATTTAAACAACACACTCTGGAATGGGTCAAAGAAGAAAATCAAAAGAGAAAAAACAAATACATTGAAACAAATGAAAATGGAAACAAGCATACGCAAACTTACCAGATGTGGCAAAAGCAGTTCTGAGAGGGAAGTTTATAGCAATAAATGGTTACATTAAAAAAAAAAAAAAAAAAGTAAACCCAGCAACTATACTGGAAGGTACTGGGAAAAAAAAGCATAAGCCCAAATGTTAGCAGAAGGAAGGAAGTAACAAAGATCAGAGCAGAAATAGAGACCACAAAAACAATTTAAAAAAATGAAACTAAGAGCTGGTATTTTGAAAAGATGAACAAAATTGACAAAACTATGTGGACAAAAAGAAGTCTTAGTCCTGTTTGAGAAGACTCAAAATCAAAATCAGGAGTGAGAGCAGAGCCATCATAATGATACTACATAAATGAAAAGGATCATTGGAGACTACTATGAATACAACTATACACCAACAAATTGGATAACCAAGAAGAAATGAATAAATTTTTAGAAACATATAACCTACCAAGGCTGAACCACGAAGAAATAGGAAATATGAGAAGACCAATTAATAGTAAGGAGACTGAAGCAGTAATCCAAAACCCCCCAACAAAGAAAAAGTCAGGACCAGATGACTTCCCCAGTCAATTCTATGAAACACTTAAAGAAGAACTAATGCCAGTCATTCTCAAATTCTCTCTTCCAAAAAATTGAAGAGGAGGAAACCTCTCAAACTCATTTTACAAGGCCAGCATTACACTGATAGAAAGCCAGATAAGAATGCCACAAGCAGGACACCTGGGTGGCTCAGTGAGTTAAAGCCTCTGCCTTCGGCTCAGGTCATGATCCCAGGGTCCTGGGATCGAGCCCACATCGGGCTTTCTGCTCAGCGGGGAGCCTGCTTCCTCCTCTTTCTCTGCCTGCCTCTCTGCCTACTTGTGATCTCTGTCTGTCAAATAAATAAAATCTTAAAAAAAAAAAAAGAATGCCACAAGAAAAGTACAGGCCAATATCTGATAAATATAAATGCAGAAATTCTCAAACATATCAGCAAACCAAATTCAGCAGCGTATTAAAAGCATATGCCATGATCAGGTGGGGTTTAAAACATATGTAAATCAATAAATATAATATTCCACATTAGCAGGATGGAAGATAAAAATCATATCCTCTCAAGTAGTACAGAAAAGTTATTTGATAAAATGCAGCATCCTTTCATGAAAAAAAAAAAAAAACTCTCAACTGAGTAGAAAGGGAAACTGCCTCAACAAAGGACTCTATGACCAGTCCATAGCTAAGTTCATACTCAATGGTGAAAAGCAGAAAGCTTTTCCTTAAAGATCAGGAATAAGAAAAGGGTAACCACCCTTACCACTCCTATTCAATACAGTAAGTCCTGGCCAAAGCAATTAGCTGGGCAAGAAAAAGAACTAAAAAGCATCCAAATTGGAAAGAAAAAGTAAAATTATCTCTGGGGAGAATATGATTTTATACGTTGACAATCCTAAACATTCCACTAAAAATCTGTTGGACTAATCATAATGAAATTAAATGAAGTTGCAGGCTAAATGATCAATATACAGAAATCAGTTGTGTTTCTCTACACTAGCAACAAAATAGCTGACAAAGAAATACACGGAAAACTATAAGGCATTGATGGACATTAAGAAGTGAAGTAGAGAAGACACAGAGGGAAAGATATCCATGTTCATGGATTGGAAAAATTGTTAGAATGTCCATACTACCCAAATCCATCTACAGATTCAATGTAATCCCTATCAAAATTCCAATGGCATTTTTCACAGAAATAGAGAAAACAATCCTAAAATTTGTGCTGAATTACAGAATACCTTAAATAACCAAAGCAATCATGAGAGAGAACTAAGTTGGAGTCATCACACTTCTGATTTCAAACTATATTACTGAGCTGGAATAATCCAAACAGCAAGGTACAGGCATGAAAGTAGACAGACAAAGAAACAGAATGGCCAAGCCAGAAATAAACTCTCCCCTACAGAGTCAACTAATATTTTACAAGGAAAAGATAGTCTTTCTAACAAGTGGGGTTGGGAAATCTGGATAACCACATACAGAAGAATGAAATTGGATCCCTAGGGCGCCTGGGTGGCTCAGTGGGTTAAGCCTCTGCAATTGGCTCAGGTCATGATCTTAGGGTCCTGGAATCGAACCCCACATCAGGCTCTCTGCTCAGTGGGGAGCCTACTTCCCCTCTCTCTCTGCCTGCCTCTCTGCCTACTTGTGATCTCTGTCAAATAAATAAATAAAATCTTAAAAAAAAAAAAAAAGAAAAGAAAAGAAATTGGATCCCTATCTTATGCCATTCAGAAAAACTAAAATAAAGACTTAAACATAAGGCTGAATCCTTAATACTCTGGAAAGAAAACAGGGAGGAAACTCCTTGACATTGTTCTTGACAACAAGTATTTGGGTAAAACACTGAAATCACAAGCAACAAAAGCAAATATAAGTGGGACCATGTCAAATTAAAAGGCTTCTGGATAACTAAAGAAACAGTCAACAAAATGAAAGGGCAATGTGGAGAACAGGAGACAGTATTTGCAAACCATATCTGATGAGTTAATATTCAAAATACATAAATAATTTATGTAGCTCAATAGTAAAAAAAAAAAAAAAAAAAAAAAAAGACAGGAAAATGGGCAGAGCAACCCAATGGACATTTTTCTGAAGAAGACATATGAGTGGCTAACAGGTACATAAAAGATAATAAAAGATAAGATACTCAACATCCCTAACGATCAGAAAAATGCAAACCAAAAAGATGAGATAACAAATGTTGGCAAGGACATGGAGAAAAGAGAACTCTCTTATAGTGTTGGTGGGAATATAAGGTGGTACAACCACCATGGGAAACAGTATGGAGGTTCCTCAAAAAATTTGAAATAGGTCTACCATATGCTCAAATAATTCCACTTCTGGATATATATCCAAAGGAAATGAAAATAAGATCTCAAAGAGATATCAGACTCTTACAGTCATTGCAACGTTCTTCATAACAGCCAAGGTACGCAAAGAGCCTAAGTGTTTGTCAACAGATGATTGGATAAGGGTATGGATTGTGTGTGTGTGTGTGTGTGTGTGTGTGTGTGTGTGTGTGTGTGTAAAGAAATATTCATCCATGAGAACGTAGGAAATTTTGTCATTTATAACAACATGGATGGACCTTGAGGGCATTATGATAAGTAAAATAAGAAATTAATAAGACAGAAACTGTATAGTATCACTTATATGTGAAACATCAAAAAAAAAAAAAATCTCCTAGAAAGAATAGAATGGGTATTGTCAAGGGCTGGATGGTGGGGAAAATGAGAAGACGTGAGTCAAAGGGTACAAATTTATAATTAAATTTATAATTAGTTATAATTAAGTTCTGGGGATTTAATGTTTAGCACGGTACCTATAGTTAACAATACTGTATTGTACAATTGAAAATTGCTAAAAGTACATTTTTTTATTAACATAACATGTATTATTTGCTTCAGGGGTCCAGGTATGTGAATCATCAGTCTTACACACTTCACAGCACTCACCATAGCACAAATCCTCCCCAATGTCCATCACCCACACCCCATCCCTCCCACCCTCTCTCCTCAGGCAACCCTCAGTTTGTTTCCTGAGATTAAGAGGCTCTTATGGTTTGCCTCCTTCCCTGGTTTTGTCTTTAAGAGAGTAAATTTTAAATGTTGTCTCCACAAAAAAGAAATGGTAATTATGGGAGGTGTGGAGGCATAACTAATCCTATTGTGGTCATCATGTCACAATATATAAGTTATTCATCAAATTATCATGTTGTACACCTTGAACTTACATCATGTTATTTGTTAATTGTATCTCAAAGCTGGGAGGGATCTAGAAAAGACTTTCAGCCAGATGTTTAGTTCTTGAATATCCAGTTGAGATGTATAATTTTTAAGATAATGGCTCATCAGGGCCCCTGGATGGCTCAGTGAGTTAAAACCTCTGCCTTTGGCTCAGGTCATGATCCCAGGGTCCTGGGATCGAGCCCCACATTGGGCTCTCTGCTCAGCGGGGAGCCTGCTTCCTCCTCTCTCTCTGCCTGCCTCTCTGCCTACTTGTGATCTCTCTCTGTCAAATAAATAAATAAAATCTTTAAAAAATATATATGTTTGTTGAAAAGAATTGGGTATCTTTTCAAATTCTTTACATGAAACTTATCTTCATGTAAAAAAAGATAGTTCACTAACTCCAGGAGGTTATTCAATCTAATACTTGTGGTGTTGCCTCACAGAAAATCTGCTTGGTGCACTGGAATGACACATTCTCTGTGGCTATTGCTAAGGTTCCTGGGGGATAACGGAGGGTGGGGGTGCTCTAGTGTGATGGACATTCTGCAATGCATATAGAGAAGCGTTTAAAAATATAAGTAAATGGGGTGCCTGGATAGCTCAGTTGGTTAAGCATCTGCCTTCCGTTAAGGTCATGATCCCAGAGTCCAGTTATCCAGTCCCACATCAGGCTCCCTGCTCAGTGGGGGGTCTGCTTCTCCCTCTGACCCTCTCCCTGTATGCTTGCTCACTCTCTCTCTCTCAAATAAATAAATAAAAATTTTTTAAAAAGGAATACAAGTAATAAAGATGTCTGTAAGAATGCTGATAAATAATCCCACCCCCCCCAAATAAAGAGGCAGTCCAGCACTCCACTCAGAGTCTCTGCTTTGATGATGGAGTCATACTGGGTAGTGGTTTCTTTGAAGGGGGCAGAGAGATGAATGCATGCATGGGACAGACTCCCATATTATGGCTTCCCAGTACACACTTTCTCAGTTTATACAAATTCGGTCATTTCCTCAAGGCTACCAACAGTGACAGAGTGGCTAGGAAAGAAGGGTCCCTAGCCTCAGCCACAGGGTGAATCATCTCACATGAGAATTCAGGTCCTAGGGGTGCCTGGGTGGCTCAGTTGGTTAAGCAGCTGTCTTTGGCTCAGGTCATGATCCTGGGGTCCTGGGATCAAGTCCGACATCAGGCTTCCCACTTAGCAAGGAGCCTGTTTCTCCCTCTCCCTCTTCTTTCTGTTCCCTTGCTTGTGAGCATTCTCTCTCTCTCTCTCTCTCTCTGCCAATTAAATAAAATCTAAGAAGAAGAAGGAGAAGAAGGAGAAGGAGAAGAAGAATTCATGTTCTGGAAGGAAAAACCCTAGACCAAACTGCTCTTTCCAATGAGAAGCTTCTCCTCAGGCTCAAGTGCTCTCCTGCTCAGCGGCCTCGAGCTGGGGCCAATTTAACCTATTAGAGATGTTTTATTAACATTAAGGAAGGGGGTTGGTGCCCCTATCCCTTTCTTCACATTTCCTCAGCCCTTGTACCAGTTTGCCCAGTTCTTCCCAGCAACACCCGGGCCCCCTTACTAAAAGGGGCCAAGCAAGCAGAGCTTCCCAGAACAAAGAAGATCTATGCAACAACTGGATTGGCCCCAGCTAGAAAGAGAAACAATACTTGTCGAAATAGTGCCCATTGTACACATTTGCATGGCTGTTTCACTTGAAGGAAGATGCATGTTCTCTCACATTGGCCATCTTGCTACACATGTGGTTGAACCTGTGCAGAATTACAAAAGGTGCAGCAACTCTTGTCAATATCGGGAAGCTCTCCTCTTCAAGCTAGAGTTATCACTACTAACTAGAAGTTAGAGCTCCAAGAAGCCACCCAGACAAATCTTCAAGGCCCTCCATGCTGAGTGAGTTGAAAGAAAATTAAAGCTGCATCCTTTTAAGGGTTGACTAGCCTCAAAACCGATCTAGGGTTGCCTCCTGGAGCACACACCACATGCAGTGATTTGCGGGCGGTTCACGGGCAGCAACACCTCTGCCACCAGTTGAGAGAAGTTCCTAACCCAGCTGCTGGAGATACTGAGTCACCTGGCATCTCCTGCCACCTGCCCTTCCCTCTGCTGGTGGCACAAACATGTGTGTGGCTTCAGAGGCTGATTTCAATGACTGGCCTCTGGGAGATGGTTGGTACCGCACGTAGAAAAAAAAAATTCCATCCACACCTAGGAAACTGACCATTGAATTCTTCTGCCTAGAACAGAAAGAATTTTGTCTGTTTTGTTTATCTATTCTTTACTTGGTGGTAGAGGATAGGACAGGGAAACTAGCCAAAGTGTATACTCTTTGCCTTTTCAGATGAGTTTTGACAGGTAATCTTGTCGTCATCACTGGGTGGAACATGACGGGTGTGAAATTCCAAACTTTTCAAAAACACAAGGTCAGAAATACAAAAGAAAGTCTACAATTTCCAGTTGAAGTCTGGCTCCAGTAGAGGTTTGCAAAATAACACAGATGACAAAGTTCTGAATTGAGGGACAAATTTTGGCCTTCCTGATGGAAAACAGCTAAGAGAGCTTTCATGTCTTGCCACATTTTTGACCCTTTGGTATCCTTCACTTTTTCCTATGGGAAATTTCAGAAGTCCTTAGCCTGAAATACAAAGACTTTGACAATTTAGCCCAAATCTTCTTTTTAGCTTTATGTCTCACTCCACCCTCCCTAAAATCTACAGTCTCATAGGAGTACCCACTTATTCCGTATATATAATAACATAAAACATCGTCTATCCTGTTCGTAGAGGCTTTTTCTATCCAAGAGGTTCTTCCTACTTTCTCAACCTGAAAAAACTTAGCTCAAAGGTCACTTCTTAAGAAAGGCTTTAAAACTGATCACTCCCTCCCCTGTGCCCTATAACATTAATTACACTATTTTTCTAGTAAATAAATTTGATTATTTGTCTACTCTTTGCTCCTTAAGGCAAACACAGTATCTCATTCTCTCTATCTGCTCTGGGTCCAATAATGCCTGGAACAAAGTAGCCACAAAACAAATATATGTTCACTGATGTTGGCTATTAAGGGTCAACAACTTGTGAATACCCCCTTTTTCTGAGCCAGCAGCAAAACACCCAACACCAGGCTTAGCCTGGCTGGGCTCTAAACCTAACCACATAGTTACTCTGGCGGATATGAAGATGATCTTACTCAGAGAACAGAATCAGATGGAGATCAATGCTTCATCTGCTGGGAACCTGGTCTTGATCCTGAGAACATACGTCTAACTCATCACTGGATTCACACTGCATCTTAGCGTGACCAAGTTCCTGAATGAACAATATGCTTTCCCAAGGACTACCAAAAATGAGGTTTCTCCCTCTCTCAGTGCAATGGAAATTGCGAGACATCAAGAAGTTAACCAAAGAATGTACCCCCTTCATTCCCTGTTAGGCAAAATCCTGGGACCACCTATACCTGTATTGCCTGAAGTCCTTGACTTGAAAGTGAAATCCTTCAGGTGTCTAAACCATTCTGGTCATGGCTCACTTAGCAACGGGGGCTTTCCCTAGAGACACAGGTAAAGAAAGGGGAGTGAGGGTGTGTGTGTGATTGTTCTAAATCATTTGTTGCAATTTTATACTACCACTTTGTAGTATAAAAATCACCCCTGCCACCTACAAGTGACGTCTAAGTTCCCACCCCCTTGGATCTAGGTGGCCACGTGGCTACTCTAACCAAGAGTATGGCAGAAGCATGACTTCTGAGGCTGAATCCTAAAATGCCACGCGACTTCCTCCTTCTTCACTGGGAAGTTGCTATCGGAGTCATAAGTCACTGTGTAAGACTTATAACTACTCTGAGGCCACCGTGTTGTCCAGACCGAGTGTAGGTGTTCCCAGTAGACAGTCCTGCCTTCTAACCATCCCTGCCAGGTGCCATTTTGGACCCTCTAGACCAATCATTCCACCAGCTGAATATTTGCAAAGTGACCTCCATCAAAGTCCTTTGGAACATAAAAATCATCTAGGTAAAGCTGGTCCAAATTTATGACCAATATAATCATGATATGTAATAAAACAATTGTTATTTTTTTAAATGACTGTTATTTTAAGTCACAAAGTTTCTGGATAATTTTCCAGGCAGGCATAGATAACAGGAATAAAGTCAGAAAATAAAATGCCATCCTTTTTCTTCTTCTCAGGGAAGACTTTGAATTTCTGTAGTACTGTTGAGGACACTAATAAACACAATTTTCTTTAAATTTTTAATAAAAACTTAAAAAGCAAACAAGGTTTCTGAGGTTAAAAAAGACTATTTTATTGCCAGGGAATTTGCAAATGTATTTTTCTTTCCTGAAATTACTGACTTGTAGTCCCTTTCTGGGAATGGATAGACAGACTTGTGTGCTTACTTAAATGTAACAGACAATGGTCACAGTGTCTCTTAGTCCCATCTGCCTCCCTGGAAAAGGAAAACTTGTTACATGAGACTGTTTAGAGGTCTCAGAATCCATGAGGGGGATTTGTCCCAAATCTTCTGTAACATAAGCCCAACATCTAGTTCCTCCAAGATTTGCAGGGTACCTAAATCTCCATCTCTAGTAGAGCTGGCTCTTTTCTACTTTGCGTTTTTAGATGGTTGGGCTTATTTCTATTAGGAATCAAAGCTTACTTGCAAAGACAAGCTGTAGTTTGAGCAGGAAGACATTTTTGGCAGGATAGTAAATGACTTGCCAAATTGTTGGGAAGATTAAAGAAACATAATCTAAAAAAAAAAAAAAAAAAAAAGAAAGAAAAAGAATCTAGATCGAACCTTATGGCACAGCCAAGCCACAGACGGCACTGTTGCTGCCTCCTCTGTGATCACAAAGCCACTGGCTTCCAGATCACATCACCACAGCCACAACTGGGAAACCACCACAATCAGGAAGTCTCTGAGATCTGGTGACTGTCTGTACCCCAGAAGCAAACCATCTTGGCAGCCATTGGCACCCACAGAACAAGGGCCCTGGATCTCACATCTCTGAACACCTGCAACCAACACCTTAGTGACCGTGTCGTGAACAGAAGGAGCAGAAGGAGAAGCTGTCGAATTTTCCGCAAGTACATATAAGTAGTTGAACCTAAAGCACATCCAGAACCTTGCGGCAGTAGAATCTGGGAAATGTGGTTTTGGCCCTTCCCCCCGCCCCCAGCTTTCTAGACTTTGGAAGACACTGGAAGGAAAGTGGGGTAGATTTGAACGCCCATCTACAATATTATGGCAATGTGTTATTTCTTCTCCTGACCTATAAGCAATTTGGATCTCCCTTTGCGTTCTAACCCCAAAGACATCTGTTTGAGGTAAGGAAGGGGGGTTAGTGAGAAGAAAGAAAGGAAAGAATCCTGAACTCCCACATGGAGTAGTTCCCACCAGGAAACGTAGTCCTTGAGAGTGAGATAATATTATCTTAGTCTTATGTATTCTCCATTTTCCCTGCCTGTCCCCAGGTCCGTGTTTCACTCACCCCCACCCTGCTTTGTGCTCTGGGAGGCAGGCCTCTGGTGATGGCTTAGCTGAATTCCTATGCTCTCTGACTTCTGATTGGACTTAGCCAGTGGGAGGCACCAGCAAAAGATCAGAAGGTATGTAGAGAGCGGTCAGGTTCCTTCTTCCTTCTATTTCTTCTGTACCAGGCTGTGGCTCAGCTCTAGATACTTTTCTCTACCTAACACCAGTACCCAAGTCAGAGCATCTGTCAGGTGGCCCCAGTCCCCCAGCCACAGCTCTCACTGGGGGCTGGTAACTGCTCCCTCTCTGGCTTCCTACAGATGCTGGGCACAGAGCCCATGTCCATCCTTCACGTTTGCAAGGTGGTTAAGGAGTGTGCCATTAATTAGCTGCCAGGACATAAACGTGGGTGTTTGTTTCCAGAGACCATCAGGGCCACTTGCTCTACCGTCTCTTCATGGCACGGTACTTTCCACATCCCGGGTTCCACCGATCTGGTCAGACTTCCTTCCTTTGGCTGATGCTGGGTCTGCTTCCTCAGGAACAGCACCCATGTTACATGAGGGAGTGGGATCTCACAGCGCCATGACTGCCCTTGGCTGGATTTAACTGCTCAATTTCAGTTCCTCACCAGGAAAGAGAACAGCGACCACCTCTCAGGACGATGCAAGCATTAAATACGGTTATGTATGTAGAACAGCTCAGTATACAATAGACGTTTGTGCAAATATGAGCTATGACACAAGCATTTCCGAGGCTTGGCACGGTTTCCATCTATCTTGATGATTACATCCTCCCTTCTCCTAATTAAATTCCTTATCAGTAGCAAATTGTTATCGTAACTAGGACTGCCCTCCTGGTGGTCTAAATCTTCATTCCAGGGAGAGAGGAATTGGGGGAGGGGAGGGGCAAAGCAGAGGTGGCATTAAAAAGTCATTTTCACTCTTAAATAGAGAATATACCCCAGGGGTCCTAAAGTTTCTCACTTATTAACTCAGGATGGAAGATTGGCAAAAAAAGCTATTACTGTGGTTTGTGTCTATGGACAGGCAAGAGCAACAGTGGCCTTGGGCTGAAACAGCCAGGGTAGAATATTTGTGACAGAATGAAACCAGAGGAAAGTGTGGCCAATCTGCCGATTACCACGGCGCTTTGCCTCCCAGTTGTTCCAGACTTCCTCCAGATCTCAGACAGCTTTTGGGATTTTAGCTAAAAGAGTGGCCAAGACAGCTGGGCAGACTGGCAGAGGTTTAATGGGTTTGAATTCCGACTTTCCATTTTACCAGACAAAGAAGCTTTTAAAATATTGAGGGGGCTCTAATTACAAGCAATAACGAAAGGCCTTTTCAAGAGAGCAAGCTTCATGTAATTATGAGAGATTAAAGTTTTTAAAGAATTTACAGGTTTAGAGAGTTGGTTTGGGTTGGAAAGATTAAAATTTGTTACAGGAACTGGAAAAAAAATTGCCAGAATTTTCCAGGAAACTATTTGAAAAAGAAGGTCTACACAATGAACTATCTTAATATATGATCCAATATCCCAAATCGAAACTGGGTCATATTTAAGTCCCAAAGCAAGTCATATCTGGGATAAAAATTATGACATTTTCTTATAAGAATTTATACAGTTTTTTAAAAAAGATTTTATTTATTTATTTGACAGATCACAAGTAGGCAGAGAGAGAGGAAGGCAAGCAGGCTCCCTGCTGAGCAGAGAGCTGGTTGTGGGGCTCGATCCCAGGACCCTGGGATCATGACCTGAGCCGAAGGCAGAGGCTTTAACCCGCTGAGCCACCCAGGTGCCCCAAATTTATACAGTTTAAAGAGAATAACAAGAAAGGTCTTTGCCCTGACGCACTTACTGAGGATAAACATACATGTTCCCTACAGAAAAGATGTGGGAAGATGGTCAGAATCCTTAACTGGCCTAACCCAGGCAGAACAGACCAGACCAGAGCCCACCACCGTTGGCCTTATGGCTCAACCAGTAGGTCCCACCAGAACACCAACTCTACCCCACCCTGTGCGTCAGTTCTGACTAGTCACCTACAGCAAAAGAGTTCACCATCCAGAGCATTCCACATCTTCTGAACTGAAACTCAAATTCTTAGGACTGCTTTATTCTTTGCTTTCTACCTTCTGCCTTCTACCAAAGACAACTTGCAACTTCTAGACAACCCCGAAGAAGGCAGTACCCCCCAAACCCCCAAAGCTAGCAGAGTGCAGCTCCAAATAAGAAGGGTAGTTTTGGAGGCGGCTGGCCTCAGTGGGTCATTTCTGAAGGCCCATGGGATGTAGATGGTATTCCCCATCTTTGAGAGGGTGATGGGGACTGTGGGCCTCTGAGCAGGATCAAGACTGTTGAGATGTCACTCACCAGCTTAAACCTGGTCACACTGGCCTCCATCCTGATCAGCCCAAGCAAAATTCAAGAACAAAGAGTTCCAGTTACCATAGAGTCAGTAAAGCTCAGCAAGTCAGTTTTTGTTTTGTTTGTTTTATTTAGTCTTTTTTTTTTTTTTAAGATGTTATTGTTTTTAAGGAATCTCTACACCCAACGTGGGACTCAATCCTGAGATCAAGAGTCGCATGCTCCACCAACTGAGCCAGCCAGGAGCCCCTGTTTTGTTTTGTTTTTAAGGTTTTATTTAATTAATTTATATTTTTTAGTAATCTCCACACCTCGTGTGGGGCTCAAACTCATGGCCCCAAGATCAAGAGTCCCACACCCTCTTGACTGAGAAAACCAGGTACCTCTGGTTCTTGTTTTTTGTTTTAAATTGAGTAGTTCTTCCTCCAAGCTTCTTGACTAGGCTTCCTACCCCTTCACTTCTTTTTTTTTTTTTTTTTAAGATTTATTTGACAGACAGAAATCACAAGTAGAGAGAGAGGAGGAAGCAGGCCTCCCACTGAGCAGAGAGCCCGATGCGGGGCTCGATCCGGGGACCCTGGGATCAGGACCCGAGCCGAAGGCAGAGGCTTTAACCCACTGAGCCACCCAGGCACCCCCCCTTTTTTTTTTTTTTAAGAAATTTCAAGTTAATTTATTTTTACCAAAGTACAGTTGACATACAGTGTTACATTAGCTTCAGGTATACAACATAGGGATTCGACAATTCCATGCATTATGCTATGTTTATCCAGACAAGTGTAGTTAACCATCTGTCATCACACAATGTTATTACAATATTCCCCTCTGCAGTTAGCTTTATTTGCTAAAGTCATCTTCTTCATGTCTGTCTCCACCGCTGTGTCTCTTCAAGGGCGGGGGCTTGTCTCATTCTCCTGTGTATACCCAACACCTAATCCAGAGCCTGGCATACCTGCCACATCTCAAAATGGGTTGCTAAGGGACACCTGAGTGGCTCAATCAGTTAAAGTGTCTGCCTTCGGCTCTGCTCATGATCTAGGGGTCCTGGGATTGAGCCCCAAATCACACTCCTTGCTCAGCCTGGGAGCCTTCTTTTTCCTCTCCCTATGCCCCTCCCCCTGCTTGTGCTCTCTCACTCTGTCAAATGAATAAATAAAATTTTTTAAGGGGTGGGGGCATTTGTTGAACTGAACAGAACTGGTCTTAGTATGAAGTGAAAACCAGTGGAACAACTATCTCTCTGGACCTACTTTGTGGCTGATGCAATATAAGAAAATACTCACTGGGGCACCTTAAATAAATAAATAAAATATTTTTAAAATTAAAAAAAAAAAAAGAAAATATCAATTTACTAGATTCAGTTTAATGTTTTACGGGTATGTATTTCCACTTTGAGAATTTTAGTAGTTGGTGAGAATAAATTTGACATCCATGGATTATAGCTCTCAAAGCATACCATTAGTATTATATATCAGCATGAGTCAAGATTAAACTAGCATAGGGGTGCCTGGATAGCTCAGTACACAGAACTGTTACTCTTGACTTCGGGATCGTGAGTTCAAACCCCACAGTGGGTGTAGCGATTATGAAAAAAAGTAAATAAAATTTAAAAAGATTAAGCTAGTTTAAAGGAAATACCATTAATTTCCTTAGTGTGCTCTTTTTAGAAATTATGCATAAAATCACTTTCTTAAAAGCAGCAACATAATCAGCTTAGTGAGTCTTTTAAATGATGCTGGATTAAAGTTTTCCATAAATGAAAGCTATGACTATTCTTGTTTTATACAAAGATGTGAGTTATAGGAAGTAAATAATATTTCCCTTAGGTAAAAGAATAACTTTTGGTGGTTTCACTTTTATTTTAATTTTTTTTAAGGTTTTTATTTATTTATTTATTTATTTGACAGAGATCACAAGTAGGCAGAGAGGCAGGCAGAGAGAGAGGAAGGGAAGCAGGCTCCCTGCTGAGCTGAGCCCAATGTGGGGCTCAATCCTAGGATCCCAGGATCCCAGGACCGGAGCTGAAGGCAGAGGCTTTAACCCACTGAGCCACCCAGGCGCTCCCTTCACTTTTATTTTCAAAGGAGTAATGTATTCATTGTTGAAGCATGGAAAAAAAATACAGAAAATACAGAAAAAAATACAGAAAAAATACAGAAAAATGTCATTGTAAATAACATTTTTTTTGGTCTTATTTCCATACTCTACATATTTTTTACATGGTTGGGATTGTATCATTCATATGGTTTCATATCTACCTCTTTTCTACTTAATGTCACAGCTTAAACTTCATTAAAAAAATAAAATGGTGACAGTGCTATGCTCTTGGTCAGGAACTCTTCCCCTCTTTCCTTTTTTCCTGCTAGTGAGGGACCAGCGGAGCATTTTGTCCTTGTCAGCCATGCATGACCCTGGATAGAGATTGTCTGGGTTAGCAATCTCCAGATTTACACACAACTGGGCCTTATTTTTTACTAATCTGATTTTCTTTCGAAACTCCTAACCAAATCTCAGACTTTAAAAGAGGCAAGAGGTGAACCCAGAGAAAAGCAACAAATGTGATTAAGGGGACAGCTGATGAAGGAAAGAACGAGGGCTGCTTTCCCTCGATGGGGAGAGTGGTGACTCCGGGACTATGGGGGGAACCAGGACATTGTGTTTAGTTCGCCCTTCAGTTTTATTCTGGTATCTTCTGTGGCCCTTTCCTCCCTTTCACCCTTTTCCACCTGCTCTGTTTCCCAGGAGCTTGGCCCAATGTACTGTTCCCCACCGCCTCACCCCCCACCTCCCCACCCCCACCGCCTCACCCCCCCCACCCCCCCACCGCCTCACCCCCACCGCCTCACCCCCCCCACCGCCGTTCTCTCGCCCTCTGACTGCCGGTTAGGTTTGGCCAATGGGTGGACCTGATGGGAAATGGGAGGCAGGGAGGAGAAAGACATGGCGTCTTTACTCCCTAGCTCCCTGCTCGAGGGTTCACTGGAGGCTGGCTGCATCCCTCCACAGAAAGCCATAGATAGCTCCAGCTAAGCACCCTTCTCCTTGCGACTCTCTCTCTCTCTCTCTCTCTCTCTGGCTTCTGGTAATCAGACACTCCCCACATCCCTTCAAGCCTGTGGTCCATCATTACTGATCCTGAGGCATTGTGGCAACCTACGCAAGGCCAGTCTCTTATATAATCCTCTCAGTAAACTCTCCTCCAATTATCCAGTTTGAAGGGGCCTTCTGTTTCCTGCCAAGACAGTCTGATAGAAATATTTAAACCATATGTCCCTCTCCCGAGCCTAGAGTACTTCATTCAGTCTTCAGAATTCAGAATTCAGAAACACTGTTACCTGTGTTTTCTTAGCAGGGTCGTTTAGGGATAACAAATGTATAAATAAGGGATCTCCAGGTCCAGCAAGCAGCTATTTATACTGGCTGGGGGTGCCCATGGTTATGAAGCACACAGTAATAATAGTTCTTGTCCTTCATGCTCCAGTGTGACCCCTGAGCCAGACGCTCCTCTTAGCTGGGCCCAGGCCTTCCGAACAGGTCAGCAAGGTGGCTTTTGTCCCCTTTTCAGAGTTGAATAAATCAAGTGTGTAGGGACACCTGGGTGGCTCAGTCGGTTAAGCATCTGCCTTCAGATCAGATCATGATCCCAGCTGGGATTGGGTCCCCCGTCAGGCTCCTTGCTCAGTGGGGTGTCTGTCTCTCCCTCTCTCCCCTACCCACCCTGGCCATGATCTCTCTTGTTTACTCACGCTCTCAAATAAATAAATAAAACCTTTAAAAATATTTTTTAAAGTCAAGGATGTAGAAATATAGGTAACTTTTACCTACTATCACACAACAAGCGAGTTGCTGCTTATGGTTCTAGCCCTTTCCCTGTTCTGTTTGTCCTTACCCTTCTCACCACCAAATCTGCTATTGGTTTTTGCTCATCCATCTTTAACCTTGATTTAACCTGGATCTTATTGAACTCAAATGTAAGCCCGGTAAGGGCAGGAATGCTTGTTTTCTTCACTGCTTTCTCAGCACTTGAAACAAGTCCCCGCACACAACAGGGGCTGAATGGATCTTTTTGAATGAGTAAATGATGAAGTCGGTGCGCAGAGCCAAGGCTGCCAGCCTCGAAGGCATTGTTTTCCTATGACACCCTCCCTAGCAAGGCACAGTCAGGTAAACAGATAATCAGAAGACAAAAAACAATGGCCTTATTTTTTCATTAGACACAACCATTATACAACTGACTGACTGCAACATAAGACAGCTAATGAAGGAAAACAAAACGATGTTCACATATTTGTTTTCAAAGTGTGTTTACTGTCGAGAGGCCCAGACAGATGGTAAGGCCATGTGGGATTTGACAGAGTCAGGTGCCCCTGAGGATCTAAGGAGAAGAGCATTGAGCAATGGATTTTGGTGCAGACAGCAGCCTCCCACTGGTGGCCCAGTGCAGGTGCACACGGAGTGAATGGAGGCTTTCTTCAGGGTCAGGGAAGCTAGATGACATGGGCAAGCAAGCTGAGCAAGTGTGGCCGACTGTGGGAAGTTGGGTTTAGAAGGGGCAGACATTCTGGAATTGAATTCTGAATACTGCCTTGTTCTTCCTCTCAGATGCTTTATGCTCCATTTCCCGTGACTCTTGGAGCTGGAGTCTGTCTTGTCAGTTTAGATCATAAAATAAACATGAGAGGTCATGTCACCCCCAGGCAGCACTGGCTGGGCCAAGGAACACCAAGAAATGGAAGCACTTGCTTATCAATCAAAGGACCATGTAGCCATGTAGCCCCACTAGTTTACAAGGAGTTCATCAGTTAATCTACTCTAAAGACTTCATGAAATCTCTAACATATGAGAAAGATAAAATAAAAAATAAAAATAAAAAATGACATTTTTTCAGATTCCAAGTTTCTTGAGATAGAATGGACCTCTAGGGGACCAGGCTAAGTGGCACAAGTTTTTGAGTAATATCTGCTAACATGGCCTCCTAACCTCTAGTGGTGTCTATCTTCTCCGGAGACCCCTGCTAGCATGACCTCGTGGGCCTCTAGTCAACGGTGTCCACCTTTTCAGGAAATACCAGCCTCCAATTTTGCCCTTAGAAACCCTCACTTTCAAGCCCGTGGAGAGTTCCAGACTTCTGAGCATCAGCTCCCTGTTCTCCTGGCTAGCACCACCCCAATAAATTGCCTCTTTCTTCACCACTAAAGCTTGGTGTCAGTTTTGATTGGCTGGCGGACAAACTCTCATTTCATGCAATTACACTCTCATTTAGGCAGAAGGGAAGGAAATAATAGTTCACAAATAGATTGATTGTAAGAAATAAGTGTAGCGTGGGGTGCCTGGATGGCTCTATTGGTTGGGCGACCAACCCTTCATGCCAGCTCAGGTCATGATCTCAGGGTCCTGGGATGGAGCCCCCTGTTGGTCTCTGTGCTGAGTGTGGAGCCTGCTTGGGTTTCTTCTCTTCCCCTACCCCTACCACCCACTTTGTGCTTTCACATGCGTGCTCTCTCTCTCTCTCTCTTCTAAAAATAGATAAATATCTTTTAAAAAGAGAGAAGTGTAGCAGAAAGCTGGGCTTTCCAACGACTTATATGCTATGAAGATGATTCTTAGAAGGTGATTTGAGCATGGGCTGTGGCCTCAGACTTACATGGGTTTACCTGTCTGCTTTGTCACTTATGTAAGTTAGTTAACCTTTCTAGGCCTTAGGTTCCTTGGTTATATAACTGGGTAATAATGGTATTTATTTCATTTATTTCATTGTTGTGAGGATCATAAAAGATAATCCTTATACCCAGTACATAAGAGGTACCCAATAAAGTAGTGCTCAGAATCACAGTCCTTGGGACACCTGGGGGACTCAGTCAGTTAAATGTCTACCTGTCTCAGGTCCTGATCCTGGGGTCCTGCACTGGGCTCCTTGCTCAGCAGGAAGCCTGCTTCTCCCTCTGCCTGCTACTCCTCCTGCTTGTGCTCACTCTCTCTCTCTGACAAACCAATAAATAAAATCTTTTTTTAAAAAAAGGAAAAAACCACAGTCCTACTATACTGGTAACTGGATTCTAATGGAATGGTCTACTGACCAGAGGAAGTTATTTTCTCCAACATCAAGTACCTTACCATTACAGGAAAGGGAAATTTTGAAAGAAGACCTCAGGAAATTCCCTTATACTGGTATCACCAGGTGACAATTTTTCCTTCTCATAGGAAGCAGATAGAATTAAGAGACCGGACTATTGGTCCTGGTCCTTAGGAAAAGCATGATTTTTCTTGGATGCCCCTTCCCAGAGACAGGCTCCATATTGTTCATGTTCAAAGTCTTCTTAGAGATTGTTCCCAATTGCTCTTTTATAATTCTATTAGAAACAGGTTGAAGCTTGTCCTTCAGTGTCTCAAAGGAGATAGGAAAATTATCAGTGACTGTCACCAAGGGTCTATAATTTATTCCATGCAAGAAAGTAATGAATTGGGTCAAACCACCTCCCCCTTGGGAGCTATATAGCCCAGCAGGCCCATTAGGCTCATCTGCGATGCATGAATACCCCACCCCTTTTGTCTACTACCAATAATCTAGACATTAGTTACTAGCTGCATGAGGCCACTCACGTTTAAGTTAGTTAAACAAAAGAAAAAATTCAGTTTCTCAGTTACATTAGCCACTGGCAGCTATAGTCTTGGATGATGCAAATATAGAACATTTCCATCATTACAGAAAGCTCTTTCGAGTAGACTGTTTTAGAAGTTGGTACCAGCTTGAGGCTGAGACCCATTCACGCAAGTGAAAAGTCCCAGTTCTAGGCTGCAGGCAGTGGTTCTGGGATCTGAATATTGCTTAGCCTTGAACCTCAAGGGGAAAATAAGAGACTGTAAAATCCTTTCCGCTGGACTCTTAGTGACCCTGAAATGTCATGTCATCGTGACTTTTAAAAAAGGAAGTATGATCCAGCTCAGGGAAATTGTGCCTACATTTTGCCAGATCTTAAGATCGTGGTTCAAATCTCTTCCCAAATACTGTTTTACTGTTACGCAGTAAATCCTAAAGAATGTTCCCTCAGTTACTTGCTGAAGGGTCAAAGCTTATGTTCCAATTGAGGACAAGGAGATGCTGGGGCTTCTTAGTCACAAGAACAGGGCAAGGTCCTAGAGGCCTAGGTAGGCTCCATGATTCAGATTGTCATGGAGGGTCCCAGGGTACCTCTCCCTTATGTCTTGTAAACCCCCAAGCACATTCTCTCAGTCAAACTTAAGGCTTTCTGTTCCACTCCTTGTCGTGCCTTCTTTTATCTCCAGCTTCTGGCTTGAGTCACTGGTCATTCTCAGCCATTTCCAGCTCATCTATGGTAGTCTTGACCACAAGGCCACGGAATAAAAACATCTAGAAACTGTGCAGTGTAGAAAAACACAAGTAAGCACAAAATCTCCTGCTAGCACCTTGCCAGTGTCTTATTGGGCTAAGAGCTTGTGTCCTTCCCAGTCTCAAGTTAAATTTTAAAAAGCTTCCTTTTGTTCCTTTAACCCCAGGGGTAGCTGAGCTTTAGGAAAGAAGGCATGAAAAGACCTGTTCTGCCACATTCGTCACCTTGACTAATCCACCCATTCCCGGTGGGAGACTGCATCTTCAGTGCCAAATAAAATGAGAGCAGTTTCTGAATAGAAGCATGCAAGAGTCTTAAATCATCCAAGCAAACAAGAATGATCCCATTTCCAAATAAAGGAAGTTACAAGCAAGGTTGTTGCCCCACAGTTTAGTTCAAGGCCTAGTGAACTCCTCGTGTTGGTGTTTGGGAAGTTCTTTACGTTTTAGAAAAACAGCCCAATGGTCCCTCAGCCATCTCGTTGTGCAATTTGTGGTTTTCCTCCTGGGCTTTGCCAGTCCTTAAGATGACATGTGCCCGCTCATGGAGTGCTGCCCCTGCTTCTGGAAAAAGCACACTGTGGCCCAGTGGCCTTCAGAACCTACAGAGCTGGGGAACCTGCTCTCCAAATCCAATCAGAAGCCCAGCATAGGAAAAAAGGTGGCCGGAGCTGCTCCAGCTGAAGTGGGGAGCCTAGCCCGTCCCCACCTCATCTCTAAGAAAATACAAGAACTCAGAGAGTTCTTTGAAGGCTTTGCTGTCCAGGCGGACCTACTGGAAACCTTGTATCGGCCTTTTCAAGGTCAAGGATGCTTGGATTAGGAAGTATCTCAAGGACAAAACAAGCTCACAAATCCCAAGATTAAAAAGAATCATTTATCCACATGTTGATTATTCTTGTGCCCCACTCATGCAGAAGAGTGAATTGTATGCAGCTTTAATATGGGTCATTGCTACTGTCTTTGCCTTTATGGTATGAGACAGTGTCTTCTAAATGTGTATGGACAAATGTCCAGAAGGCCAATAAATGACTCCATGAAAGATTTAGAAAGAAGCTAATATCTCATTTTCAATGTATAAAACACTTCACAACTTATTACTTAAAGATGATCACCTTTGCATTTTATTTAAAAATGCGTAGTATTTTTAAAAATGCATAGTATTTTAGTACTAGGCCAAAAAAAAAAAAAAAAAAAAAAGTTTGGTGCCAAGGGTAGCTTCAGGACAATAGAAAAAAAGAAGAAAAATGATTATGAGATTTTTATGGTGTTCTCAAAGCTGAATTTCATGCCCTAAGAAAGACTGTTCAAGGTCTTTTCTGGTTTTATTTATATTTTGAATTATAATGTAAATAGATTGGTTCTTAAGATTTCAACTTATACAGTGCCTGGGTGGCTCAGTTGGTTAAGCAGCTGCTTTTGGCTCAGGTCATGATCTGGAAGTCCCGGGATCGAGTTCTGCATCGGGCTCCCAGCTCCATAGGGAGTCTGCTTCTCCCTTTGACCTTCTCCTCTTTCATGCTCTCTCTCAAATAAATAAATAAAATCTTAAAAAAAAAAAAAGATTTCAACTTATAGGGGTGCCTGTGTGGCTCAGTTGATTTCAGCTTAAGCCATGATCTCAGGGTTGTGAGATCAAACCCTGCATCGGCTCTGTGCGGGACATGGAGCCTGCTTAAGAGTCTCTCTCTCCCCCTCTCCTTCTGCACACCCCCTTAAAAAAAAAAAAAAAAGAAAGAAAGAAAAATGATTTCAACTTGTAATCTTTTCATTACATTTATAAATCTAGAAGAATTCAATGATCACTTTTAATAGAGTTTTATAACTTAATCTTTTAAGCATTTAAAATTGCATTTTTTTTAAAGATTTTATTTATTTATTTGACAGAGAGAAATCACAAGTAGATGGAGAGGCAGGCAGAGAGAGAGAGGAAAGCAGGCTCTCTGCTGAGCAGAGAGCCCGATGAGGGACTCGATCCCAGGACTCTGAGATCATGACCTGAGCCGAAGGCAGCGGCTTAGCCCACTGAGCCACCCAGGCGCCCCTAAAATTGCATTTTTAATATTAATACATTTAATTTTTGTGTTTTAATTGTCTGGTTCCCAAACAAACATTATTAGACACTTACATAAATTAAATTTCTAAAAATGGTTAAAATTAAATTCTTTTAATTATCCAATTACTGCTTATAGTCCAAGAAAAATTATCTTATTTCTCTGAGGTCTAAAACAACTAACCCAATTAACTTTTTCTAAATTGGAATCACAATTTGCCAGGTACCTTAATATACCAAATTCTTAACTACTCCAAGTACTCAAAATACCGAATATACATAGATTATCCTAAATTTAACATAAAACTATAAATAATTTGGAGTTTACTTACTTCATCATTTCTATATTTAATTACAAGACTTCCAATGAGGAAATAACTATGTCAGCCTTAGCGCACTAAAGTTTCTTTTTGCACTAAGAAAGCTTCTGTCCAGGTCACAAGACTTGATCATTTTATTTAATCCTAATGGGTCATGTGGAGCCTGAGCCCTATTAATAGTGGTCATAACAGGGTTCCATAGCTTTCAAAAAGACTGAGTGTCATATCATTACCTAATTCTTCCCTCTCTTATTAGAAATCCATGACAACTAAAATTATAACTCTTGCATTTCTCTGGCTCTCCTAATATACAAATGTGATTTTATTTAATTCTGCTCATCTTGAGGTGGGGTCTAATTGCTCACAAATAAAATCATGTTAATAATAAAAAGCAAAGAAAAGTTTTCAAGGACCAAAAAAAAAAAAAAAAGAAAAAGAAAGAAAGAACGAAACATAAAGCCTTATTAGTGAAAAATGGAAATGTAGAATTAAACACAATTTTATGGAGATGTCCTGTGCCCAGATAATTTTAAGGACACAACACAGTCACAGATAAAAGAAATAACTAAAAAAAAAAAGAAAAGAAATAACTAAAACACTGATTGAACGGGAACAACTTCAGACCACGTAAACTAAGGTATATCATCTAGTGGAATTGAATCATGAAAGTAAAGGGGAAAGAAAAAACAATGTTTATTTCCAGATACACCATCAATAACCAGAAGCTCAGTTTTGTCAACACTGTTAAATATTTAGCCACATAAATTTATAGCTCTGTTACCTGAGCCTGATTAAATCCAAACAGGAAAGTCCTCTGGGTTGTTAAAAAATCCAGGACTATTTAGAGTATAAAACCTTTCTGGGTTTTTTGGTTTGTTTTTTGTTTTTGATTATATGTATATATATATATATATTTATTTATGCCACAGACTGATTTCTTTAGAAAGCACAGTTTACATACTTAGCATGCCCAGTAGTATTCATCTACTTATTATTGATGTGCATTAGTACTACTCTTACCCAAATTAATCAAAAGTTTACTACCTATAAGTTTAATTTGCAATCATGTTACAAAACAGTTCAGTGTAGGCTGGGGAGAGGTTGGGTTCTCCTTCACACTGTCATTCAAGGACCCCAGTTTCTTACATCCAGAGTGCCCTACTGAATCCTGTGTCTGGCCAGCAGATGGGGGCAGGAAGAGAACATGGAGGCCTCTGGGAAAGGGTTTATGAGCTCTACCCAGAGGTGGTCTCCCTGCTGCCTGCTTCCTATTGGCCAGAACTCAGCTGCATGGCTTCACTTCCACAAAAGAGCATCTCCTGGACTCAGCAGGAAAATAGAAACAACATGGTGAACAACTGGCCAGTCTGCTACGTTATATCATAGCTTAATATTTAATGTTTCTCTCAGTAATAATTAAATTGATAAAATTATGATCAGAGTACAAATGGATGCAGCTGAAACAAAGCTGTTATCATTTTATCATGCATGATGACAGACCATAGGAAGAAAAGGAATAATGTTCTTCATATTCCTGGATCACTTAATTTCTGATGCACCACATTTTCCACAACATCTTATAAGTTGAGATGATCCACCAGTGGAACAGATGCTGGTCAAAATGAATTGTTTTTGTTGTTTTTAAAGAAGATGATTATGATCGATTTTCATAGAAAATATTACCAGAGCACAGTGACTGTTTGAAAAGAGCTCATCTTCATATAATGCTCCACTTCATAAAATATGGGTTTACTAAGAAGGGAGATAATTTACTCTTTCTCCTGTTTTTAGGAATAAAACACTTTTACCCAGGTGAAGCATGGGGGCGGGAGACACCGAAGACATGGAGTCTACTGCAATAGTCCAGGCAACCGATATTGCAGGCCTCACTCAGCATGGGTTTGGGGCCAGTGAGAGCATGTTTTGAGTCCCTGATGTAGGATTTGTTAGCTTTGAAACCTTGAACATATTAGTTAACCTCTATAAGCTTCAATTTCCTTACTTTTTTTTTTTTGAAGATTTTGTTTATTTATTTAACAGAGAGAGAGACCACAAGTAGCCAGAGAGGCAGCGGGGTGGGGGGGGCAGGCTTCCCGCTGAGCAGAGAACCTGATGCAGGGCTCGATCCCAGGACCCTGAGACCATGACCTGAGCAGAAGGCAGATGCTTAACCCACTGAGCCACCCAGGTGCCCCTTCAATTTCCTTACTTATAAAATGGAGATAGAGTTTTCAAAGAGATATGAGAATGACATATCTTTTCTCTCACTAGAATTTAAAGTCAGTGAATTCTTTTCTTACTCATCATATTTCTGGCACACGTTAAGTTCTCAGGACAAGATAGTTTTAATGATAGTTTTATGATCATTTACTAGTATCATTATTCATATAACTACATCTAGCAGGCAGTTAAAAATTAAAACTTATATTTCAAGAGCTGTATACCACTCACACGCAGGCAAAAAGGACCCCTCCTGTGGGCCTGGGTTTCAGAGCCATGCTATTCATAAGGTGGTTCAGGGACCAGTCAATCCACAAACTCTGGGCCACACTGGAGAAGTACAGAAATTGAGAGTAAGCATTTTTTGGGCACCTGGGTGGCTCAGTCATTAAGCATCTGCCTTCAGATCAGGTCATGATCCCAGGTCCTAGGATCAAGGCCCACATTGGGTTCCCTGCCCAGTGGGAAGTCTGCTTCTCCCTCTCCCACTCCCCCTGTTTATGTTCCCCCTCTCACTGTGTCTCTCTCTGTCAAATAAATAAAATCTTAAAAAAAAAAAAAAAGATCACTGCATTAAAAAAAAAGAGTAAGCATTTAAAAACTTTATACCATTTTGACATTGGTATATCATCTCATTAAACAAGGCATAAACCAGTAGGGCATGTTTGAAATTGAGTAAGGGGTTCCATGTGGTATAAACTGCATACTCTTATGGGTGATGGGACCTCTTGTCAACTTTTTATTTTAAGGCTAGTCATCTATAACCCTACAATAAGTAAATATAAATAAATGAAAACAAGTCTTTATTTTTATAAATTATTATCATTTTCATTTTTAATCAAACCAGCTATTTTTTCAAAAGGGATGTATGTGTGTGTAGTTTAACCCAACAGCTAAAGTAAAGAAATAAATTTCATATCATTTACTTTTTTTTTTTTAAGAATTTATATATTTATTTGACGGAGTGAGAGACAGCGAGAGAGGGAACACAAGCAGGGGGAGTGGGAGAGGGAGAAGCAGGCTTCCTGCAGAGCAGGGACCCATAATGTGGGGCTTGATCCCAGAGCCCCAGGATCATGACCTGAACTGAAGGCAGATGCTTAGTGAACAAGCCACCCAGGTGCACCATAACATTTACTTTTTAACCCTAATTTCCTACTGATTAGGAAAAATTTCTTTTTCAAGAAAAGACACATTTCAAAATACAGTGATAGTAGAAAAGCAAATGAGAACAATGGAAGTGATTCTGAAAACAGGAAGAACAAAAAGTTCATAGTCATTGACTCAGAAGTACAAGCCCTCATAGTCTGAGTTCAATTTGTAGCCAGAGTTGATGATGAAGGGCTAAAACTACAGCATCTTATCTGTAGAAATGTATCAACTAATGAAGCAATGAAACCACCAACAGGTAAGTGGCTTAAAAAAAAAAAAATACTGCCTTTTGCACACCAAGTATAAGAAAGAAGTAAAAAAAAAAAAAAAAAATCAAAAGAATTTTTTGAAAGAGAGTAATGAATTAAAAACTTGACAGAAGCAGATGTTAACTATTTCTCACAGAACCAGCTTTGCAGGCTTCTCAGAAAATAGTATTTGAGGTGATGAAGCCCAGACATGGATACAGCTGCTGAGACATGATAGCAAGGATGTAGCAAAGACAATGACTTCGAAATGGTAATCTATACTGTGCTGGAGAATGTGGCTCCAATGCCTGTGTCTGGTGAAACCATGGTTCCCCCTATTTGGAAACCTACTAACGAGATGGAAGACTAACTCCTAGGAAAAAAATGACACCAGCCAAGTATTTCACCTTGAATCTAGAGGAATATAAAAACCCTCTTCATGTGGCCCTCGCTTAGTATAGGTATGATTTAAACACGATCGTGATGGGAAGAAACAGTTCTTGTATTTTCTCAGCTTCATGGTCAGTGAACACAACTGTGAACTTATAAAACTGTAAAGGATTATGCTGTCCATAAATGTGTCTGGAGCTAGGATTTGGGGTAGGATTATCTTCAGATGGCACAGCTGCAATGCCTCAAAAACATTCTGGATTTCGTTACCCAGTTAGGAACTTGTGCCAGAATGTAAATCAACACACCCCTTCCTTCGTCAAGAAATTTTTGCTACAAAAGTCAGCTGAACAAAATGGAAAATTCATAGATCTGAAATCTCTTTCTTTCATAGAAAGTTTAAATTTCATTTTGATGTCAGAGGATAAGTTGTTGGAAGTGGCTACTGATAAAGGATTGAAGACAAATTTTGCACCATTTTGTATAAAAATTCTAAATGAACAACCCAAATTTTAAACGAAAAACCCTATTTTCTGCTTAAATTACTCTGAAATATCTTCTTCCGTTCTGTCAAAATACCCCAGGAAGACTTGTTTCCTTGCTGTAAGTGTTATTAAAACAAAGCATTTGGAAAATTTAGATGTACATTGCTACCTACAAGTAGCGTGTTATCATCAACTCAACCAACCTTGGAGAGTGAGTAAACAAGTTCATTTGTCGCATAAAAACCCTTAAATACTGATGTGAGTGGTGCTGTTCAAATGATGCAGACAAGCATCTAATATATGGAATCTTATTTCATTCATAAATTTTTATTTAGTTTTAACTTTGCAACAATCAAAAGTTAGAAACATAGTAAGAACTGACTGGGTTAAATTGTCTGTACATACACTTTCAAGAACAATATGTGCAATTTTTATAATTGTTCCCCTTTCTTGTTCTGCTCATTTATATTAAAATGTATGTCTAACAATCTAGTAATAAATGAATCTAATAAAAAATTGGACTTGTATTTTGTATGTCTTTGTTTTAAATTCTTTATTGTATTAAAAGAAGTATTCATCTGGGGTACCTGGGTGGCTCAGTGGGTTAAGGCCTCTGCTTTCGGCTCAGGTCATGATCCCAGGGTCCTGGGATCAAGCCCCGAATCAGGCTCTCTGCTCAGCAGGAGGCCTGCTTCTCTTCCTCTCTCTTTCTCTCTCTCTCTGCTTACCTCTCTGCCTACTTGTGATCTCTGTCTGCCAAATAAATAAATAAAATCTTTAAAAAAAAAAAAAAAGAAGTATTCATCTGTAACAGATTAAAAAGGGAAAAAGGGGGGGTAGCTAAAATCCTTTACAATAGAGTATTCTGCTTTAGAGGGCCAATATGGTACCGGGGAATCCATGGGACCACCAGAGTATGCTTACTTGGAATCTACCATCCTAGTCCTCAGAGAATTCTAGATCCAAAGACCCTGAGGCTATGTCAAGGACCCATGCAAGCGTCTTTTCTGGGAGAATACTGCTGAGGGTGACTAGTGTTTTCAGTGCGCAAAGCCCTAGACCCTGAGTGCTTATGAGTATATAGGCAGAGCTAAGATATATAGGCCGTGCATGCTGAAGGCCCCTTACAGTGGGAAGTGGAAAAGAAGGAGACAGGCTAAGGGCTTAGACCCAGCTCATTCAGTGGCATCATGGTCCAGCATGAACTCCACAACATTCAACATTTAAATACATCATCTTAATCTGGGTGATGATATATTCAATGCACAGAAAATGAAACCATCAACAAAACAAAAAAGTAAGAGAAGATATTTGCAAATGACATATCTGATAAGGGGTTAATATTCAAAATATATAAAGAACTCATACAACTCGACACCAAAAAAATCAAATAATTTGATTAAAAAATGGATAGAGGAACTGAATAGACATTTCTCCAAAGAAGACATACAGATGGCCAACAGACACATGCTCATCATCACTAATCATCAGGGAAATGCAAATCCAAACCACAAAGAAAATATCACATGACACCTGTCAGAATGGCTAGAATTAAAAAGACAAGAAATAACAAGTGTTTGGTGTGGATGTGGAGAAAAAGGAACCCTCATGCACTGTTGGTAGCCATGTAAATTGGTACAGCCACCATGGGAAACAGTTCCTCAGAAAATTAAAAATGGAAAAACTGTAAGATCCAATAATTCAACTACTGGATATTTACCCCAGGAAAATGAAAACCTTAATTTGAAAAGATAGATGCACCTACACCTATGTTTATTGCAGCATTATTTACAATTGCCAAGAAAGAGAAGCAACCCAAATCAGTGGATGAGTGGATAAAGACGATGTGGTATACATCTACACTGGAATATTACCCAGCTATAAAAATGGTAAGAGGCTCCTGGGTGGCTCAGTCATTAACCGTTTGCCTTCCGCTCAGGTGGTGATCCCAGGTTCCTGGGATAGAGCCCTACATCAGGCTCCCCGCTCTGCGAGGAGCAGGCTTTTCCCTCTCCCACTCCCCCTGCTTGTGTTCTCTCTCTTGCTGTCTCTCTCTCTGTCAATTAAATAACTAATTTTTTTTAAATCTTAAAAAAAAAAGATGAGATCGTGTCATTGGTGACAACATGGATGGATCTAGAAGGTGAAATAAGTGAGTCAGAGAAAGCCATATACCATGTGACTTCACTTATATATGGAGTCTAAAAAACAAAACAAATGAATAAACAAAAAGCAGAATCAGACCTGTAAATACAGAGAACAAACTGGTGGTTGCCAGAGGGGAGGGGTCAGGACATGAGCAAAATGGGTGAAGGGAAGTGGGAGACACAGGGCAGGCTGCCAGTTCTGGAATAAATATGTCACGGGAGTAAAGGTACAGCATGGCGAAAATAGTCAGTGACATTGTGATGGTTGTGTGTGCTGACAGATGGTCGCTGCACTTGGAGTGAGCATCTAGCATAGAGAACTGTGGAATCACTATGTGGTACACCTGAAAGTAATGGAACATTATGTACCACATCTAAGGTCTGTCTGTCAAGGCAAAATGATCTAATGTATTTATTTAACAGCTGCTACCTTCATTTATAGCTTTCAAAGTTTTAGACATCTGGATTGTGGGCCTCCATTTTGTTCTTTGGTCTGGGCCACACAAGCACTGAGGGAGGACCTATCCAGGATATACATCAAAACCAGAGCCCTGCATCTGGCAGCGCAGAGGGGATATTTGGAGCTGAGGGAGAGGCAGGAAACTGTGAACAGGTGAAGTCCTATATTCACAGGCTTGGCCCAGAGTAAGCTCTCAATACCAAGGGAGCAGCTGAATCACATGGGGAGGGAATACCAAGCCAGAACAGCAGACTCTCAGGGGAACCTTGGAAACAAAGTCCAGAGATACAGAAGGGGAGGAGAGAGTGTCCAGCACACCCACAGGGCCTGGCAGGTGGTAAGTAAGTGCTCAGTAAATGTGGATGGATTTGAAAAATATCCCGGAAAGGAGACTAGGAAGGAGCTCTTCACACACTGAATGCAGCAGAAAGGTCGGAGGGGGATGAGAGCTGATTGAATTCAGTCAGGAAATACCTTTAAATGATTGTTTCAACCCACAGGAAGTGAGCTTGCGAGAGATTAAGGAACAGTGGTATTTCTCTTTTTAGTTGAGTTTAAGAACTCTGGTGGAAGCTCCTCTCTTTAGAAATTATGCAGACAATGAAAGAGATAAAATAGTAGCTTGAGGGACTTGCGAGGTTGAAAGAAAGTTCTTCTGTGTGGCTGAGAGAAAGAGCAGTGGGGAGGAAAGGATGATTCATGGAGCAAGAATCCCGAAGAAGGATGGGGAGAAGAAATCAAAAGAAAAAGACATAGAGGTCGGTTTTAGAAAAGAAAGAAAAGAAAAGAAAGAAAAGAACGTTCTGCCTGAGGCGAGAGGACGCTGGAGGGATAAGTGATAAGAATATGGAGACAGTTCCAGTTCGAAAGATGAAAAACTGAAGTGCTTGAAGTTTGTGCAGGGGAACTTCAGCTTCCGGAGGAGCAAATAGCACAGCCCACGGGTGGGAAGCATGGTACCTTCTGTGTCGTGGGTGATGCCGTAGGGGGACTCACACATTCTAGCCCCCCAGCTGGCTTACCTTCCTATATGACATACGATCTCCAGGCCAGATTTAACCTACGGTGACCTGAGAACCAGGAATGGTTTCCATGTTCGTTTGTTTGTTTTTACTGTGATAAATTATATCAAACATATTATTTACCATTTTAAAGTATGCAATTGAGGGGCGTTAAGTACATTCACAAAGGACGGCCGTACGCTTATTTATCATGGACGTTACCTGTCTTTGAGGTGATGTGGATGGGCCTGTAGAAAAGGAGGGGGAATGTTCTAGACCCGGAGGTAATTATTCAGAATTCTAATCTCGGTTAATTCTGTGTGTATGCTGAGGAAGTCACTTCACTGAGAGCTGCTCCCCTTTCTTCCAGCCAGAATTACGCTCTTGAAAAAACAAAGTGCTCAAATTAGAATGCTTGCTTTATTGTTATTTGTGCGTGCTCTTTCTTTTCCCACATAGCCGTGCAGGTGAGTAATCGTGACATCACCACACACACACACACACACACACACTCCTTATATGAACTCTGCTACAGGAATGCACATGATGTTCAGAACTCTGCTTTTTTTTTCCCCCTATATGATTAATCTCTCTATTATTAGAGATTTTCTTCCTGATTTGAACATACTGGTCCTATTAAGAGACTATTTCTTAACATTGCTATCCCCTTGTCCCCTCTCCCATAAAAAGGAAATTTTTCCAGTCTTACTTGATGTGAGAGACGTTGGGAATAGGGAAATGATGGAGAAATGAAGAAACCGATTTAAAATAGAATAAAGGGGAAAACAGCACCCACTTCCTCTCAGCTGGCCAAGTGACTCCTGAAATCAGAACAGATGAAACAAAACCCAGAAAGCTGGAAGTAGTCCTAAGTGAGAGGTCGGGAGGGAAAATAAGAGGTCTGTCAGAGAAAGCACGCTCTTGCTGAGGTGAGAAGGGGGTTTTCTCTCGCAGTCCATACCCAGGAGACCAGGTCACTTGGACCCCCTTTATTGTAGGCCGAGAGCAGCTTGTGCAATTGCTTTGGTCCCAGCTGGCTTGTGACAGGCAACATCAGATATCTGAGAAATAATCAGCTGCTTGCCCTTCGTTTTCTGCCGACAATTAGACAATTGTGGGTGCAATTATTTGTGTGTAACAACAGATAATTATGGCTAAAGAACTACCTGCCTTGTGAAAGGGACTAGATAGAAGCAGAGCCCCTTTAATGAGTTAGTGTTTAAAATCCGAGCACGGATATAATTTGATTAGTGGAAAGACACCCCTGGCTGCTTTGAAATGACATTTTTATTTTTATTTTATTTATTTATTTATTTATTTTTAAAAAATATTTTATTTATTTATTTGACAGAGAGATAGAGATCACAAGTAGGCAGAGAGGCAGGCAGAGAGAGAGGAGGAAGCAGGCTCACTGCTGAGCAGAGAGCCCGATGCGGGGCTCGATCCTAGGAACTTGGGATCATGACCTGAGCCGAAGGCAGAGGCTTTAACCCACTGAGCCAACCAGGTGCCCCTGAAATGACATTTTTATAGTTTAACACATGCATTTCCTAGCCCACCTGCGGGCCTCACCGCAGCATCGTTGGCATAGTACAATCCTAATTAAACTCTGCGTGAGACAGGACACCTCACAGCCAGACCGACCATGGATCCCAGCAGACCACAGGGGTTCTCGACAGCCAACACACAAAAGGCACAGATAAATGGCCCAAACGCCGGCATCTTGCTAGAAATGTAAAGACGTCCAGCCACCAAAGGGCATCCAGCGTGGGGCCGGACACATGGAAGGGGCACGTGGAAGGGACAGGTCAAATGTTTCCTGACTCGAGGCTCTCTTCGGCCCCCACAGCATAGACAGCACGCCCTTACTTTAGCTTCTCGTGCTCTGTGTTTGTCCCCCTCCGTCAGCGTCTTGCGAGCTACGGTGGGGACAGACTCGTGCTATTTTCATCTTTTAGTTTCCTCAGCTTATTTCTGTCCCTGGTGACAGAAAGCAAACTCACACTAGCTTTGGTCCAATAAAATGAAACAAAATGAGTGGCCAGCGGAGGCCAAGGGCTCCTGGCAGGGCTCTGTTTCCTTGCTTGCAGCCTCCTCCAGTAAACGAGCCTCCTCCCCTCCTGCGGGTGGCCGTGCTTCCTGTACCAGCTACTGGGTCTTTGCTCAGCCTGCAGAGGCTTGACGCTGGGCCTACCATTTACCTAGAAAGGTAACTTTCTAACTGCTGTCAGTCTCGGTTTCTTTCTCTGTAAATGAGGGAAATAAAAGCAATACCTACCGTATTAGGTTATCGTAAAGATGACGTGAGCTAATAGATGAAAGGCCGTCACACAGAATGGCCCCATCCATGGAACCTGGGTTAGTGTTTGTTGTGTCTTTAATGGAGGAGGCAGAAGATAGGTATGACCACAGACAATTCTGGGCTTATTAAACACCCTACCTTAGTGACCCCCAAAGAAAGAGGGAACAGTTCTCTCTCCACATCCATCTAAGCAACCTGGGGGAAGGACTCTGATTAACCAAGTCTTGAGGGTTTACTGGATCTCAGGCACCATCGTAAGTAATTCTTCACAGAATCTCCATCAATTTTCACCACAATATGGGTGGTGACATTTCTCATTTCACAGATGAGTGAACCAAGTCATCCAGACATTTAGTGGAGAGTGTGCACAGAAGGGCCACCTTTTTCCGTAAAGAGCTGGATAGGAGATATTTCAGGCCCAGCAGGCCATCTGGTCCCCATCACGGCTACTCGACTGTGTCGGAGCGTGAAAGCAGCAGCAGACAATATGTAAACAAACGGACATGGTTGTACTCAAATAATACTTGTCATCAGAATTCGAATTTTATAATATACATGTGTCAGGAAATACTATTCTTCTTTTGATATTTTCCCCCCAATGATTTAAAAATATAAAAACCATTCTGAGCTCAAGGGCCGTACAAAAATAGGCAGCAGGCTGGATTTGGCCCTTGAGCTGTTGTTTGCTGACTGACGAGTCACTCGCTCAAAGAGGCACAGCTAAAAATGGCGGACCCTGGCCTTGGGCCCAGGCAGCGTGACTCTGGAGTCCCCACCCTTACCCACATCAGCCTCTTGTTGTATAAAAATGTATTATTGTTGAAGAATTGAGTCAATGAGACTGGAAGGAAACGCTTCAGACTTTGAAATAAGCAGAAGAGACTACTGGACAGGCTCTCACTGGAATGTCAGAACCTCTAAGGATGTGGCTCGGCCATTTCATGCTCTCTCTCTCTCTCTGATCAAGCTGATAACTCTGTAAATAATTCCTGACTATAGATGTGCTGGTAAATTCTGTCTGGTGGAGGACCAACCCTCTTCCCACCATGAAAAGTCAGTTTTGTATCCACGAGTAAATTCTTTTCAATATTTCTCATCTCTAGGGGTGCCTGGGTGGCTCAGTTAAGAGCCTGCCTTTGGCTCAGGTCATGATATCAGGGTCCTGGGATTGAGCCTCATATCAGGGCTCAGTAGGGAGACTGATTCTCCCTCTCCTTCTGCCTCTTCCCTCTCGCCCCCACTTGTGCTCTCTCTCTCTCTCTCAAGCACTCTCTCTCTCAAATAAATAAAATCTTTAAAAAATAAATTTCTCATCTCTAAATATGTCTGTTCTTTGGCTTCTCCTTTGAGCTGGTTGTTACATCTGCTTGGTTCCCTCAGTAAGTCATGAGTTAAAATGAAATCTTGAACCCGTATTTATTTGCCATCTGAATGAGAGTCAAGATTTTACCTTTTTAAAAAATTATTCTTTAGCAGCTTGGGCGGCCCTCCAGGAGGTGCCCAATAGACTCACTTGACAGTCAGGTAAGCACCGCTCAACCAGAAATGGTACATCTCCCATGCAGTGTAAATCCAGGCACACCTTTTCTTAAGTTCTAAAGGTAAACAGAAAGTGGCAATAGAACTCTGCGTGCTTCCTGGTTTTCTAATTTTAATTTGATCTCTATTCATTTTGTGTTTTGATTTGTTTACAGCCAATGAATTTTTCCCCAGTGGTGACAGCATGACTGGGAATTTAGTTTATGGCCTATGTATTGATTTTGTAAAGGGATTATAGGATTATCGAAATCTATTCTCTGTTAGGTGGTTTGTTAGTCCTTTTTACGCTTGTCCATTTGACTACTTTCTGCTAAATCAGAGACAGAAAGAGATTTGAAGATGCTAGGTTGCTGGTTGTGAAGATAAGAACAGGGGGCCACAAGCCACAGAGTGCAGGTGGCCTCTAGAAACTGGACAGGGCAACGAAACACATCCTCTCCTAGAGCTTCCAGAAGGAATGCAACCTCTGGTTTTGCTCGTAAGATCCTTTTCAGACTTCTCAACTTTAGAACCATAAGATCATAAATTTATGTGATTTTAAGCCACAAAATTTGTGATAATTTGTTACAGCAACAATAGGACTCCAATACAGACTCTTTAAGAATATATCCTTCTTGGGCTGCCTGGGTAGCTGCCTGTTAAGTGTCTGCCTTTGGCTCAGGTCGTGATCCTGGGGTCCCGGGATTCAGTCCCACATTGGGATCCTTGCTCAACGGGAAGCCTGCTTCTCCCTCTGCTTGCTGTTTCCTTGCTTGTGCTCTCTTTCACTCGGAGAAGTAAATAAATAAATCTTTTTTTAAAAAGCGCCTGGATGGCTCAGATGGTTAAGCATCTGCCTTCAGCTCAGGTCATGATCCAAGGGCCCTGGGATTGAGTCCCGCATCAGGCTTCCTGCTCAGTGGGGAGCCTGCTTCTCTCTCTCTCCCTTCACTGCTCCCCTTGCTTGTGCTCTTTCACTCTCTCTCTCTCTCTTTCTCTCTCTCAAATAAATAAATAAAATCTTAAAAAAAAAAAAAAAGAACATAGCCACCTTTCTCAAGGTATAATTAGGGAAATCTATTCCACTGAGGCCTGCAAAGTCATTTTTGAGAACGATGCTCATTTAATCGGGTATTGCAAGCATTTTTAAGGAAAAGGAAAGACAATAAGGAAAAATGTAAGGCTTTGAAATAAGACACCACTGGATATTCTTTCAGCAAAATGCTGGAACCACCAGAAACTCTCTGGCTCAATAGGGATGTGCCCTGTGTTTTAACTAAGCTATTTTACAACTCTGTTGGTCCAGAGAGACATGCAAAGAAATTCTATCCAGTGATGGAACAACAAAAGCCAGGTCTACATCTATTTGCAAATTCATTTTGATATTCCTGATCTAGAAATATGTCTGCTTGTTGGATTCTTCTATGAATCACTCGTAATATCCGCCTGATTCCTTCAGTAAATGATGAGTTAAATAGAATCTTTCATATATATTCATTCCATATCTGGAAGTTATAATTTAATTTCTTTCTTTCTTTTTTTAAAAAAAATTTTATTGGGGTGCCTGGTGGCTCAGTGGGTTAAAGTCTCTGCCTTCAGCTCAGGTCATGATCCCAAGGTCTGGGGATTCAGCCACACATCAGGCTCTCTGCTCAGCGGGGAGCCTGCTTCCCCCTCTCACTCTGCCTACCTCTCTGCCTACTTGTGATCTCTGTCTGTCAAATAAATAAATAAAATATTTTTAAAAAAAATATTTAATTTCCTTATTTGGAGAAAAAGTGAGAGAATGAGCAAGGAAAGTGGCAGAGGCAGAGGAAGAAGCAGATTCCTGGCTGAGCAGGGAGCCTGACATGGGACTCAATCCTAGGACCCTGGGATCATGACCGGAGCCAAGGGCAGATGCCTAACCGACTGAGCAACCCAGGCGTCCCATGATTTTACTCTTTTGAAAATTATCCTTTTCTAAGATTCTGCTGTTATTAATATTCTTATATATGTTCCTTTAGGGAAACTCCATATTTTGTGCAGTCCATTTTATGGGCAGGTAGCTCTAATTATTAAAAGCACACTTCATCTATTAACTCAAAATTAGCATCCCTCTAATTTTACCTATTTGTCCTAAGAGTGAAATAAGATAATCCTAGAGATTTGTATTTGTATTTTTATTTTTTAAAAGATTTTTTTCTATGTATGTGAGTAAGAGAGAGCTCATGAACAGGGGGAGGGGCAGAGGGAGAAGCAGTCACCCCGCTGAGCAGGGAGCACAACGAGGGATTTGGTCCCACGACCCTGGGATCATGACCTGAGCCACAGGCAGATGCTTGCCAACTGACCCACCCAGGCACCCAGATATGCCCTTTTAGAATATTTAAAGATATGTGTCTATCTGGGCTCTGAGGCCCATTTCTCTACCCAGACTTTCTCACTCCCCTGTCCTTTCTTTCCTGACCAAGTCACTTAATTCATTTTCTTCCTCCTGGCTGTCATCCCTCTTGTCATTCAAAAAGTAATTTTTCTGCCAAAAAGACTGCAGAATTAGGAAAAGGCTTTCTATACTACCTCCTCCAACAACATATGTATATGCACACACTCATTCACACACTCTTAAAAGAATTCTAGCCAGGAATGCCTGGGTGACTCAGTCTATTAAGCATCTGCCTTTGACTCAGGTCATGACCGCAGGGTCCTGGGATCAAGTCCCACATCCGGCTCCTTGCTCAGCAGGAAGCCTGCTTCTACCTCTGCCCCTTCCCCTGCTCATGCTCTCTCTCACTTTCTCTCTCTCTGACAAATAAATAAAATCTAAAAAAAAAAAAGTTCTAGCCACTACAAGGACAATGATAAAACAGCAAAATTTAGGACATATTAGAAATACAAGTCATGGGTGCCTGGATGGCTCAGTCGGTTAAGGATCCAACTCTTGATTTCAGCCCAGATCATGATCTCAGGGTTGTGAGATTTAGCCCCGGGATAGGCTCCAAGCGCAGCGTAGAGTGTGCTTGAGATTCTCTCTCTCTCTCCTTCTCCCTGTGCCATACACTTGTTCTCTGACTCTGTCTCTCTCTCTCTCTCTCAAATAAATATATATACATATATTTTTTAAAAAAGGGAAAAAGTACAAGTCGTATGTCCTACTCAGTCCCACCATTTCTGGCCCATTGCACACACTCCCAGTTTTCCTAGTCCTTGTCCTGCCAATCAGTTAGTCCCCACCTAGTGTGTTTGGCCAGGCTAATCACAGAGATTGTCATCCAAGGGAGTCTATGGTCACAATGACCTTGGTCTATTGAAATACTTTGTTCTGGGGTGCCTGGATGGCTCACTTGGTTTAGCATTTGACTTCAGCTCAGGTCATGATCCTGGAGTTGCATGATCCTGGAGTCCCACAACCAGCTTTCTTCTCAGTGGGGAGTCCCTGTCTGCTTCTCCCTCTGCCGTTCACCCTGTTCATTCTTTTTTTCTCTCTTTCTCTCAAGTAAAATCGAAGGAAGGAAGGAGAGGAGAGGAGGAAGAAAGAAAGAAAGGAAGGAAGAAAGAAATGCTTTGTTTTACCAGGATCTGCCTCCAAATATGGAGCACCCCAGGAGAAGAAGTTCTTTCTTATTTCTTATTTCTTAGCCCCTATCCTCAAATGCATTCTATGAGTTTCACGCTATCCTGAATAGTTACTTCCTTGGGTTTACCTAGAATTTTCTGGTTCTTTCTCTGGTCTACTGCAGTGGTTTTCAAAGTGTGGTCCCCGGACCAGCAGTATTGACATCACCTGGAAGCTTCTTGGAAATCAAAATTCTCAAGCCTACCCCCAACCTACTGCATGAGAAACTCTGGGGGTGAAGTCCAGCAACCTGTGTTTTAACAATCTCTCCAGATAATTCTAATGCAAGTTCAAGTATGAGAACCACCCACCAACAGCTTCTTTACCAGGAGGCAGAGGTCTGATTCTGCTCCATCATCCACTTGGGGGCTAGGATCCTGGGACTCTGGCTGCATGTCAGAAGCCGCACTATGAGGCCTGTTTCCCTCCTCTGCTTCTCCAGGCTATCTTTTCTGCTTTTTTCTGTTGATAAGCCTTGTCCTGACTGGACCGCCCACCAGGTTCCTCTTTCTGGCATGAGGATGAACTCAACTTTGGCACAGAAAGCAGAGCTGATGCACACACACCCCGAACAGAAGGAAGTCGTTCCTGACCCAGTGCTCCAGCTCAGCACGTCCCCAAAGACATCCTCTCCCAACTCTGGCCCTTGTGGTATTGTCAGATAATAAGAAATATATATTTGGTCTTCCTTCCTAGTTCCTGGCACAGAATTCCCTAAACCCCAGCAATTTCCTAAGTCCTAAGAGGAGAAAGGAAAACTTCTGTTATAATATGTAGTTTCTGTCCCTGGTTCCTGAAGTAGCTCTGGTGTGTGAAATGTGAAAGGAGCATCTTTTATGATTTCTAATAAGCCCCTTCCTACCACAAATGAATTTATGTTAATAAGGTGACTTTTGAAAAGGATGGGGACTGGTCTCCAGAGGAGGATGTGATTAGAGGGTCGGCCATGTGACTAGAGGGTTAGAACTCTTAGTCCTACCTTCACACGGCCAACTCCAAGGAGAGGAGAAGGGGAGAAGTGATTATGGCCAATGATGTAATCAATCATGCCCACCTAATGAAACCTCCAAAAAGTCCTAACTGAGGGGGTTTGGACACATAGGGGAGCACATCCACCTGATGGGAGGGTGGCATGCCTGGAGAGGGCTTGCAAGCTCCGAGCTCCGTGCACACCTCGCCCTATGAATCTCTTCTATCTGGTTGTTCCTAAGTAGTATCCTTTATAATAAACTGGCATATGTAAATGTTTCCCTGAATTCTGTGAGCCGTTCTAGCAAATTATCAAACTTCAGGAGAGTCATAGGAACCTCTGATTTGGAGCCAAGTCAGGCAGAATTGTGGGTAACCTGGAGACCCACTACTTGGGTTTGGCATCTGAAGGGAGGGCAGTCTTGGATGCCTGGGTGGCTCAGTCTGTTAAGTGTCTGCCTTCAGTTCAGGTCATGATCCCAGGGTCCTGGGATCGAGTCCTACATGGGGCCCCTTGCTCATCACGGAGCCTCCTGCTCCCACTACTTGTGAGCTCTCTCTCACTCGCAAATAAATACACAAGATATTTTTTTAAATGAAGGGCGGGCAGTCTTGTGGAACTAAATTCTTCTTCTTTTTTTTTAAAGATTTTATTTATTTATTTGACAGACAGAGATCACAAGTAGGCAGAGAGGCAGGCAGAGAGAGAGAGGAGGAAGCAGGCTCCCTGCAGAGCAGAGAGCCTGATGTGGGGCTCGATCCCAGGACCCTGGGATCATGACCTAAGCCGAAGGCAGAGGCTTTAACCCACTGAGCCACCCAGGCGCCCCGGAACTAAATTCTTAATCTGTGGGGTCTGACACTGTCTCAAGGCAGATAGTGGTTGAATTGAATTATAGGATACCCAGTTGGTGTCAGCAGAGAATTGGAGAATAGATGGGTGTGAGAAACCCGCAATTTGCTGTCTCAAGTACTGTGAGGAGAGAGGGAAAGTGCTGTGAGGAGAAAGGGGTGCCTGGGCAGCTCATCCCTCCTTTCCCACTTCAACCCTACAAAATAGGAGAAATCCTCCAGAACTATCCTTTTAGACTCCCTGACAAAAAAACAAGACTCATTATGCATTTCTGTGTTTACTGGTTTCCTTACAATATGCATAGATTTTGTTTATGTCAGGAAGGGGAGGAGCTGATTTTATTTTAAAAAGCAAAATAAAAAAGTTGAGGCAATGATCCCAGTGTTGCAAGAAAGAAAGGCATCTGTGGGTGCGTGTGTGTGTGCCCATGCATGCAAGACACTGGTGTTGGTCATTGCCGGTGATAGGATTATAGGTGATTTTAATGGTTTACTTGCCTTCTCATCACTTTCTGACTCTTTACAAAAATCACTGAAGCCAGATACATCATGCACAACATCCTCATATTCCTTCTTATTTCATGATACCTCAATGATCCATCACATTGTAAAGAAATCATGAGTTTCTCACCGTCTTTAAGTCAAATAGACTTCTCTGAGGTCCAGCAGCACAGCAAATAATCTTCAAAACACTTATCAGAGCCCCACAGATGAAAGCCTATGGAGCCAAGGATCTGGACCCAAATGGAGGCCCTGCAGTTGTATTCCCAGGACACTGAACAGTGCCTGACCCACCGACGGTGCTGAGTAAGTGGACATAGCACTCAGCAGCCTGTTTCCCAGAAGCTGTCCTCTATTACACTGTACATGGATTTTGCTCTCCTTTTGGTCCAATTCAGTTGGCTTCTAAAGAAGGAAACCTCCCTCTCTGTTTACCAGGCAGGACTTAACACAGACGAATGCCTCATTCTTGAAGAAAGTGGTGGAAACTATATACACTTCATGGTCAGACAGACCAGGCACCAAATCTCAGCCTCCCGAGAACAACCAAAGTTGGCTCATCAAGGAAATTCTGCATACATCTGTGTACAAAAGTACCTGGAGTGGAGGAGCTTACCATCCAGCTGGGTACCTCCCAGGGGTTCTGTTTTCTCCTCTGTCAAATGGGGCCAGTAATTACTAGGCAGGGTTGCTCAGAGCCTTAAATCAAACAGTGCACAGAAAATGCCTGGGTGGTTGGCAGACAGCTATTTTTATTCTTATTGCTGTTGAATTTAAAGACAAATGACTACCCTCTAATGTTTTCTGAACTCTAATTGAAATCAACAAATACTGTCTGAGTCCCTATTTTATATCAGGTTCTGCACTGGGTATGGACGTTCTGGATTAGGAAGGGGGAGAGTATAAATCTGTTACTGTGTTCTTAAAATAATCACCTATAGCTTTATGAAAGTAATCGTGTTTTCCTTGGCAGTATCAGCCCGGAGATGTGGAGTCAAAGATACAGGGGCGCCTGGGCAGCTCAGTTGGTTAAGCATCTGCCTTTGGCTCAGGTCATGATCCCAGGGTCCTGGGATTGAGCCCCCGAATTGGGCTCCCTGCTCAGCAGGGGAGTCTGCTTCTCCCTCTCCCCCTCCCCCTGCTTGTGCTCTCTCCCTCTCTTTCAAATAAATAAATAAATAAATAATCTCTTCTCAAAAAGAAAACCTTTTTTTGACACTCGTTACAGTGGTGAGGAAGGCTATATGTAAGACTATTACAATGGAGGTATAGTAATAAGTGAGAGATTCAGCTCAACTCCACATACAGCAGAGACATCTGGGGACTTATCGACCATGAGCCGAGTGAGGGGTCAGTGGATGGAAAATTGCTAAGAGGAGGCACGAAGGGTGGGATTTACCTGGATTCTTGTTCCAGCTGGGCTGAGTGGCTGGGTGGGGCAAAGCCGGGGCTGGGGCCGAGGTTGAGGCCTCATCAAAAAGTCTCAGGAAAGGGGTGCCTGGGCAGCTCAGTCAGCTAAGCATCTGATTCTTGGTCTCAGCTCAGGTCTTAATCTCAGAGTTGTGAGTTCAAGCCCCATGCTGGTCTCCATTCTGGACTGCACAATGGGTCTGGAGCCTACTTTAAGAAAACAAAAAAAGAAAAAAATGGCTAAGAGAAGCTTCACTAATTTTTGGTCAAGGAGAGACTCTTTATCATGATGTTGCTTGTTTTAAAATGTGGCTTTTGGAACTGAACAATGTAGCATAGACCAATGCAGGGCCTAGAGGAACTATGTCCTTTCTTGAGTGGATGTTAAATTTCCCTACTGTCCACGGTTGACATTAGATTGCTGTGTAGCCATAGAACCCCATTCTGTGCCTGGCTTAGAATTAAGATCTCAGGCAAGGAGATTATCGGGTACTTTCTCACAAGAACCCTTCTCTTTCTGATCTATCCATCATCTTACTACTCAAATTATCTTTCTCAAATATAGACCTGAGCAACCTCTGATTGTCCACTGAGTAAATCTACCACCTCAGCATAGCACATAAGCCAGCACAACGGATTGATTAGTTTGAGGGAATTCCCCCAAATCTGAGAATCCCAGGTCTAATTCAAACCATCTGTGCTGAAGCAGAGTACTGGGGGGAGGGAGGGATTCTCCAGAGAAATAGGACCAGTACCATAGACAGATAGCTAGATTGATCTAAAGAGAAGATTTATTATAAGAACTCATTCATGAGGTGATGGAGACCAGTAGTCCCATCATCTGCCATCGGCAAGCTGGAGGACCAGGAAAGCTGGTGGTCTAATTTAGCCTCATCCAAAACCCTGTGAATTGGAGAGTTAATGGTGTAAGTTCCCAGCTGAGTCTAAAAGCCAAGAACCAGGAGCTCCCATGTCCAAGAGCAGAAGATGGACGGACATCTCAGTTCAAGCAGAAAAAAGCTAATTCATCCTCTCTCCGCCTTTTTTTTTGTTGTTGTTCTATTACGACCCTCCATGGGTTGGATGACTCCCACATTGGGGAGGGTCATCTGCTTTACTAAGTTCACCTTTTCAAATGCTAGCCTCTTCTGAAAACACCCTCACAGACACCCCCTAGAAACTATGTTTTACCAGATATCTCGATATCCCTTCAGCCCCATCAAACTGACACATAAAATTAACCATCACAGGAGGGGTGGCCTTGAGGTGACTTGAGGGAGTAGCGGTGGGCTTCTATCCAAGACCCCAGAGAAATCAGGGCACAGACACCAAGAGCCATGTTGTGGAGGGTTGTTGAGACCAAAACCAGTCAAGCGAGTCCTGAGGTGATCAGGAGTGCTGGGTAAAGGCAAGTTAAACACTAACTCATGGTGAAGGACGTTTCAAGGAACGGGGGTGGGGGGGAGTGGGGGGGTGGGAGGATGGGGGTGGGGGGAGAGCAATGAATACATCCATCCAGGCAGGTAGGGGATAGGTGAGGGGTTCTGGAGATGCAGTGGAGCTCCTACAGCGGCTCCCCCTCATTTTAGAAGCATGAGTCTGTGTGCACAGGACAGGTTTCATCACAGGTCCTGTCATCGTTTTGACAGAATGGGACATTTTGAGTCTTTAAGACAGAAAACTGGAAATTAGAACAGGGCAAATAAGGTCTTATCTCACGTGTCACCTCTGATGGGCCACTGGCTATGGGCATCCTGGGTTGAGAAGGATTCTGAAGATGTGCTTATTTTTAAGAGGATAAAGAATAAGAAACAAGGGACAGAAAAATAGAAAACAAATAAGGATCAAAAATACAAGTCCAAAGCCCAGTGTTGGCTTAGCATTTGAGGATTGGCTGACTGGGTATACAGTAGTCTCCCCCTTATCTGTGGGGGATACGTTCCAAGACCCCCAGTGGATGCCTGAGAATGTGGATAGTACCAAACCTTATATATACCATTTTTCCCTTTACATCCGTACCTATGATGATAAAGTTTATGAACTAGGCACAGTGAGAGAATAATAAAAAGTAAAAATAAAATAGAACAAATATAATAATACACTGTCATAAAGGTTATGTGAATGTGGTCTCTTTCTCAAAATATCTGATTGCACCGCATTCAGTCTTCTTGAGCTGATGTGAGAAGGTAAGAAGCCCGCAGGATGACAGGAGGTGAGGTGAATGACAAAAGAGTGTTAAGCTACTGTTGACCTTCTGAACTCACATCAGAGTAGGATCTACTACTTCAGGACGTGGGTAACCGAAACTGAGAAGTGAAACATGGATGTTGGGGTTGGCGGGGTGGATTTCTGCACTATGTTTTTGGTCAAGCAAAACATTCACAGGGACGCAAAAATGATCCAAGTCTCAGTCTGCCGACGTGACACCTGAGCCGGAGTGGCTCCATCTTGGGCCTGGAAATTCGTTTCAACAGACTGGACAGCAGTGCCACCTTCCCTGTTCCACACTACGGCGCTCGGCAGCCCAGTGACCCTGGCCTCACAAGCATGTGTCGTCGTGGGCGGAGTGCTTCACCATCGAACGCTGCTTCTGTGAGCTACCTCGAGCCTACAGTGGATGTGGCCTCTGACGGATGCTGAGGAGAGCCTGTGAGGGGCCCGAGAGTTTGCTGCCACAGCCCCAAAGACAGCTTGAGAACCAGGGCCTTGGTAGCCACTTCACCCCCTGTTACACTAACAGCTCTGTTTTCCCTTTAAAAAGGGATTTTCCTGTTTTCTTATTTCATCTTACTGGCCAGTCACTCGACCGGTGGAGTACACTCGCTGAAAATAGAAAAGAAAAAAAAAAAAAAAGTAATAATTTGACTGTTAGAAGGAAAGAATAAAAAATGAACTCAAGAAGTCTTAGAAAATGAGACAAGAAACCATGATCTTACTAAATCATCCAACACATGTCAAAGTGTGTCCTAAAAGACATTTTTGTTTTCCTTTTTGAATCGTGGCCAACGTCTGTCGTTTGGTTTTGACTGACAGCTCGGAGACTGGAACAGGGTGGCAGAGGGGGGATTGGTGAAGTCACACTCCCAGGGCAACACGCAGGGGTTTTTTGTGGGGTGCGAGGTGGTTTTTGTTTTTTGTTTTTAGTCTTTAAAAACCAAGGAAGAGAGAGAGGGACAATGAGAGTGACAATGTCACTCCCCTCACATACATAGCTTTTTTTTTTTTTTTAATTACATATTTAGCAAATATATTGCCTTGGCTCAAGGCAGTGATGTTTGCCTCAAAACTGCTTTAATGCAGGGCCTTATAGAAACAATGGATGGTCAGAGCCCTGGCTAAAAAGGATGAAAGAACCTTCTGGCTGGCAGGAGTGCCTTCCCTTGGCCTCATTCTGCTCCAGCTTCCTGTGAGGTGGCCTTGTCCAGGCCTCCTCCATTCTTTCCTTTGTTCCACTTTAAGCATCTTTAAAACCCCGTGTCTGGGTCCTTTCGGCCAGAAGAAGGTGAGAGGAAAGTCTTGCAGCAGCGGGGATCGGGGATTGCGCGCTGAGCTGTTACCTCCTCAACCACTGGGAAGGAGGGACTGTTATTTTTAATGCAGGAGGAACCTAATTGCCCAAGTGAATGGGGCCCTCCTGGGTGGTGCCATAAAACTCCGTGAGTCACACAACCAAAAACTGAAAAAACATCCCAAGATCCATGAATAAGAGAGCGCTTTTTCAGAAACAGGGGTACATTGTTGCTTTTGGTTCCAGATTCCTGAATATGGGTTTCATGCTATAGAAATCTGAGCTGGTGGCAAAAGGAGCAAAAAAATGAAATGTGTTGAGCCCCTTGGTTCCCAATCAGCATTTTCTTGTCGAACAAGGAGCAGGGGTTTATTTCTCCTCTGCAAGGCAGCTGCACTGACGCTTTAAGCAGCTGGCTCTAAGGTCAGCGATCAACTTGACATTGTTAATTTCACAAGTGAAGTTAAACTCTTTGGGGCTTGCACAAAGACACTGGCCAGAAAGGGAGTGCTCCTGTGGACAGCCATGGAGAAGAGCCAGCCCCCCTCAGCCTACGGAGGAGAAGGTGTAAACTAAAACAGAAAAAGACAAGGAATCAAATTTTAAATTACTAATTACCTATTTCATGCTGTGGCCAAGACACCTATCTGTTGAACATTTTCCCCCAGAGCCCAGGCAGGCTCTGGATTTGGGGCACTAGGAATGACTAGATCAGGAGGATTACTAAAGGTGTGGAAATCAAAACGTCTGCCCCAAACTGTCTCCTTGTACTTTAGGAGCTATCGATTTCCCAAGCTCACCTGGGGAATAAACATTTTAAAAAGGGCAGGGAAGAGAAATCGCTTGCCTTTAATTCCATCATTAAACAAGCCCACCAGCAACGAGGTACTTGAAGAAAGTGGGGAGGCAGCCCTGAGGCTTCAAATGGAGTCTAGTTTAGACTTGCTTAAGAAAGTTAATTTTGGTGGCTCCGTTGGCTTAGCATCTGCCTTCAGCTCAGGTCATGATCCCCGGGTTCGGGGGATTGAGCCCCACATCAGGCTCCCTGCTCAGCGGGGACGCTGCTTCTCCCTCTCCCTCTGCCTTTCCACAATGCTTGTGTTCTTTCTCTTTCTCTCTTCTAAATAAATTAATTTTTTTTGGAAAGTTAATTTAAGAACAAGAAAAATGGGAAAATATAGGTTCCATGGCTTTGAGTTCCACCAAAGAAAAACAAGCCAAAAAAAAAAAAAAAAAAAAAAAAAAAAGAATGTATGGTACCATTGTTATCTAAACCATACAGAATTCTGAGAGTTCATGGAGGAAGCTGGGAATCACAGCTGTTTCCATGGGGCCAAATGGACAGCAACACATAGTGTTTCCCAGATCCAGTTTGGAAAAGAAAAGAATGAGGAGACCTCAGAGTCACAGTCACAGGTGCAGATTCTGCTAACAACAGCAGTAATAGCAACCCACAAATTCTTTCCTCCCATGTGGCCTTTGAACTTGCTCTTCCTTCTACCCCATATATGCCCATTTTCGCAGAGCTGGCTACATCTAGCCATTCCCCCTCCATGAGCTTTCCCGGCCACCAGTCACTCTCCACCATATCACTTTGCATTAATGCATTCATGGTTTTTCCCAGCACCCGAATTTATGATAACAAATACATGTGACACACAACTTCCAAATGATAATAAAATACGCAATACTTTTAATTGCAAATTCCGTATTGTCGATCAGATCTCACAGAATGCCTTTGAGCTGTTTGACCCAACTCTTGTATCTGTAACCAAACTATGGTTGCACTTGAACCATGATTTGACCAAAAGAGTTGCATCCAATCTGTTCTTTCCCAATAAAAGTATTGTCATTAAATCTGATATATCAGCTCTTAAGTGATTTCTCACCCTCATACCAATGAGATTTGCTAAATTGGCACCCCTTTTAGCTTCAGCACTAATGGTTGCAACAACACTAGCCACTATTTCAGATTTTCATGTAATTGCAAGGATTGGAACATTGTTTATTAAGAGCTTGCAAAATTCCTAAAAATGTAATGATCCACTCTTTAGGGGTGGGACAGTGGTCAGCACAAGCTCTGTACCTCTCCAGCTTAGATGGTAGTAAGTTCTATGAGAGAATGAGGGGCACCTGGCAAATATCAAATCCACACAGATTCTTTCTTAACATAAAACATACTAGTGTCTTCGCTTTGATTCTCTTGAATCTTTCTATATGAGCTTTTTAGTCTTCCTGGGTTGGAAAGACTAGCAAGGGTGGATCATCCCAACTATGGTTGCCCAGCTACTAAGAATGGCAATTACCACCTTCGTTATTAGCAGATTCTCATAATCAGGGATTTTTTTTTTAAGATTTTATTTATTTACCTGACAGAGATCACAAGTAGGCAGAGAGGGAGGCAGAGAGAGGGAGAAGCAGGCTCCCCGCTGAGCAGAGAGCCCAATGTGGGGCTCGATCCCAGGACCCTGAAACCATGACCCAAGCCAAAGGCAGAGGCTCTAACCCACTGAGCCACACAGGCGCCCTCATAATCAGAGATTTTGGTCGGATGTGAGAATTGGAGCTGCAGATATCCCAACCAATTTTTCCCACTGTCAGACAGTCTTTTTATAGTCACGGATTGTGACTATACACGGATTGTGTCACAGATTTCAAAATGTTGAAAGGCTTCTTGTCTCCTGACTCACACTGTTTAATTCTGCCTCCTCACAAAGTCTGCAATTGCTACCCAGGCTGGTCATGTGATTGGATGTGGCATTTCTTTCACTCTTAGGACATGTAAACTATTAGTTTGCTAGAGCTGCCATGACAAAGCACCACAAACTGGGTCACTGAAACAACAGAAACTTATTGTCCTCCAGGTCTGGAGGCTAGAAGTCTAAAATCAAGATGTCGGCAGGGTTGGTTCCTTCCAACTGAGAATTTGGCCCACTCCTCTCTCTGATGATGGTTTGGTTTGCTGGCAATTCCTTGGCTTGTGGACCATCATCCTGGTCTCTACCTTCAATGTTCACATTGTATTCTCCTCGAGTGTTTGTTTATGTCCAAATTTCTCCTTTTAATAGGACATCAGGCACATTGAAGGAAGAGTTCTCCCTGCTCCATCCAGTATGACCTCATCTTAACTACATCTGCAATAACTATTTCCAAGTTCAAATACTGAGTTGCTGTGGGTTAAGACTTCAACATCCAAACTAGAGAAGGACACAGACCAATCCAATAGTGGATTTGTGTGTGTGTGCATGTGTGTGTGCTGTCTAACTCTAAAGACCTTTGAGGGGCACCTGGGTGGCTCAGTCACTGAGCATCTGCCTCCCGCTCAGGTCATAAGCCCTGGGTTCCTGGGGTCCTGGGTTCGGGCTCCATGCTCAGCAGGAAGTCTGCTTCTCCCTCTCCCATTTCCCCTGCTTGTATTCCCTCTCTTGCTATCTCTTTGTCAAGTAAATGAAGAAAACTCTTAAAAAAATAATAAGTAATTGGGACACCTGGGTGGCTCAGTTGGTTAAGCAGCTGCCTTCGGCTCAGGTCATGATCCCAGCGTCCTGGGATCGAGTCCCACATCGGGCTCCTTGCTCCGCAGGGAGCCTGCTTCTCCCTCTGACTCTGCCTGCCACTCTCTCTGCCTGTGCTTGCGCTCTCTCTCTCTCTGACAAATAAATAAAATCTTTAAATAATAATAATAATAATAAGTAATAAATAAATGAATAAATACCTAAATAAAGACCTTTGAGCTAGATGGGATCCTAACACAAATAAATGTATTTTCTGTGTAATAATTAAATATTTTTAAACTTTATGGAATCTCCCATTCTTCCTTAGCTTTAAGACCTCACAACTCTTCGAGACACTTAAAGATATCTCACACAGCTCTGTCTTTCTTGTGGCCAAGAACTCAAGAGATCATTTTCCTGACAACCTCGTTTGAATCAACAGGGTGCAATGCTGTATAACAGGCTATAAATGTACGTTATATCCTTGAAAATCCACTCTGAAACCTTTATTCTGTTACTCCCATAATCTCTCTGGAAATTCAACAAACACAGTTCAGTGATTACTTGCTGTTAATCAATTCTAAGATGAGCATCTTCCCTCAAATTAAAAAAAAATGAGTATATTTGACACAATGTTACATTAGTTTAAGGTGTACAACTTAGTTATTTGACAAGTTTCTACATCATGTCGTGCTCACCACAAGCGTAGCGACCATCTGTCCCATTACATCACTGTTACAATATCACTGACTGTATTCCTTATGCTGTGCCTTTTATTCCCATGACTTACACATTCCGTAACTGGAAGCCGGTATCTCTCCGTCTCCTTCAGCCATTCTGCCCATCCCCCACCCTCCCTCCCCCTCTTCTCTCTTTCCTCACGTTTCAACATCTCTGAAATCAGAATCTGTTTATGATCTTCGGCATGTTGTAGTTCAATTAACAGCGTATCTCTTTTTCTTCCCGGTGGGATATCAAATAATGATATGATCTTAATTAATGGTGTCTTAGTTTCAGAGAAGTACAATGTTAAGAATCTACTATGTGCAGACACTGTTAAGTATCCGGAATATATAGAATAGTAATAGCGAAAAGCAGAAGCTGTCTTCCCAGTGTCTTAGGGAGATAAGTAAGCAGTAAGCTTCAGTGTAGTGATCTGGGGCATAGTTTCTCTTGTAGAGCCCGGGTATTCACTTGCCCACTGCTCTTTTCATCCATGTTGCATTGCAGTTATTGGTTCTCTTGCCTGCCTTCTTTAGCAACTTGAAGCCAAGCGCCCTATCTTCATCAACCTCACAGTCTCGCTGCCTAGGACGGCACATAGCCCACAATCAGTGCTAAATGATTCAACAAATGGATTAAGGTCCTCAGAGCCTATGCTGTGTTGGAAAGTCTCACTAAAGAAAACTTAGATTTTAATTTCAATTGCCTTCTCCAACAGGACTTTCAAGCAGGATTGCCCTGAGTGCATATCACTGAGTGGCTTTTTGCTGAGGTGGTTCTTGATAAAAGCTGGAAAATCATGGCAAGGTGTAAGGACTGTCCCGTGGTCTGTTCTGTGGTCTGTGATGGTTGCTCACAACCACCCATCAACTGGCCTTCAATATCATACAGAAACGTGGGGGTATGGAGAGATGCGTCAAGTGAGAGCTTCCCTCTATTTTATGGAGTTCAGACAAAATTAAGTCTAGGTGAGCTTTAACTGGCATTTTGATTGGTAAAGAGATGCATGGACCAAGATTAATATTTCTTTGGGAAAAAAAAAAAAGAACCTTTTTTTGTTTATTTGAGAGAGAGAGCATGAGGTGGGAAAGAAAGGAGCAAAGGGAAAGGGAGAAGCAGGCTCCTTATTGAGCAGAGAGCCCAGATGAAGGACTCCATCCCAGGACTCCAGGATCATGACCTGAGTGAAGGCAGACATTTAGCTGACTGAGCCACCCAGGCACCTCAAGATGAAGATTTAATAATGCAAGTGGAATACGAGGCACACATGTTAGTTTCTTATTGCTGCATAATAAATTATCATATATGTTATAAGGCTACCAACCAAGTGTCAGTCAGGCTGTGGTTTCATCCGGTGGTTTGACTGGAGAAGGATCTGCTTTTCAGCTCCCTCAGATTGTTGGCAGAATTCATCTCCTTGTGGTTGTACGACTGAGGTCCCTGTTTTCTTGCTATAGTGAGGGCTTGCTCCCAGCTCTAAAGGCCACCAGCAGTGCCTTACCATGTGCCTTTCTCCACAGGCTCTCACAACATGGCTCTGTATTTCAAAGCCAGCAGCAGACAGAGAATCTCTGCCCTAAGAGAGACCCCCAATTCTCTTCTAAGGACTTTTATCTGATGAAATCAGGTCCATCCAGCATAATCTCCCTTTCAACTAACTCAAAATCAACTGATATGGGACCTTAATTATTTCTTCACCCTTGCCATATTCTGTTGGCTGGAAGCAGGTCACAAGTCCCAGTCAAACTAAGGGAGAGGGGATGATATAAGGTGTGAACATTAGGGAGTGGGTATCAAGAGACCCATCTTAGAATTCTGTCTGTCTTAGCCTACATTATCTTCTCACTGAAATCTCAGGACAGAACCGGAGGAAATAATAACTATGAAGTTAACTTCATGGAATCCCAGGGTTGGAAAGCACCATTCCCTGCCTCTAAGTGAATAATCCTTAACCAGACCTGAAAAATAATGTTTGTACTTTAACATGTGAGGGATACTTTATACTATTTATACTATATACTTTTTATACTATATAGTTTACACTTCAGCAGAAAGGGATTCCATTTGTAATCAGTCCTTGTGGATAATATAAACCCCTAAACAAACAACTTTATTTTATTACTGTTGCATGAGTACCAGGATTGCCAAAAGTGTGGACAATACAGATAAACGGAGCCATCTTGGAAAGCAAGTATATGTAAAGTAAATGTAGCACAATTTCCCTGAGCTCCCTCCAAATATAGAAAATGTCAATTTAGGAGCTCATACATACAGGCTCTGCTGGTATCCTTCTTCAGTGATTGGTATTTTGTTTTGTTTTGTTTTGTTTTTTGGTATCAAGGGGATACAGTTACCACACACCAAACCCTTGCTACTCCACATGTGGTCTGTGGATCAGCAGCGTTGGCATCACTTGAGAACTTATTAAAAATGCAAACTCGGGTTGCCTGGGTGGCTCTGTCGGTTAAGCATCTGCCTTTGACTCAGGTCATGAATCTCAGGGTCCTGGGATCGAGCCCCGAGTTGGGCTCACTGCTCAGCGGGGAGTCTGCTTCTCCCTCTCTGTGTGCCCACTCACTCTCTCTCTTTCTCTCTCAAATGAATAAGTCTTTACCAACAACAAAAAATGCGGTGGTGTTGCAATAACCCAAATATCAATATCCTTAATTTATATTATATTGTAGAACACACATATCTGACTCTTTGCTTCATCAAAGCATATGTGAGACTCCAGCAAACTTCCAGGGAAACTTGTCATCTTCTCATGCAGCTCCTTTCTGGCATCTACTACCGTATTTTGTACCAGAAGCTGAATTAGTAAAGGCAAGAGCCTGGAAGACAGGGCTGTAGCTGTCTGTGTGAGCAAGAAGGAAGTAGGTAGGAAAAGAGAAGGAGAAGTGGCAGCCCGGAATTTGTTTCTTGGTAAGCCAGCTGCCGTCGGTCCTTGTGAGCAGTCTCTTCTCCAGCTTTGGGAACAGGGCTCAGGCTAGGCAGAGGCTCCTCACAAAACTCTAGAGGACAATGTCCATCTTACTGGGGATTTTGTGGAAAATTCCCCATTAGACCTTTCTGTTATCTCGCAGCTCCCGGGCTGCCCTATGGAGTCTCTCCCAATTTATTTCCCTCCCATACCCCTCGCTTTTCCATCTCCCACACCCCGTAATATTCATCCTTTCCTACGAGAACAATGTGGCCCTGTCTCAAATCTTTCCATTTTGGATAACTGCACATTACTTAAGAGTCTCTTTACGAAAGATCATTCCACTTTGCACCCAGGAAACAAGTGATCCTCCAGTTACAGGGCTCGATCCTCTTTATGGGGCTGTGAAGATCATGAATAATAAACAGCTGACAGTTTAACCTGGTGGTTCAGGGGTTTGAGTCCAGGGTCAAGGTTTTCTTGATGTAAATTACTCAACCCTGCTAAGCCTTGATTTTTTTTTTTTAAGATTTTATTTATTTGTTTGACAGACAGAGATCACAAGCAGGCAGAGAGGCAGGCAGAGAGAGAGGCAGAGAGAGAGGGGGAAGCAGTCTCCCTGCTGAGCAGAGAGCCCAATGCAGGGCTCTATCCCCAGACCCTCGGATCATGACCTGACCCGAAGGCAGAGGCTTCAACCTACTGAGCCACCCAGGTGCCCCTAAGCCTTGCTTTCTTGATATGTAAAATGAACGGTGGGCTCTGAGCAATACAGTCTGTGTCTTGAATAATAAAAGTAATGTCTATGTTATGCATTTGGGGAAAGTCATATCAAACATCATATGAAAAGGACTTCCCCCAATTCCAGTGCCTGGCACAAATAATAAGTAGGTTATAATAGCAGTTGTTAAATAATTCCCAAACTCGGGGCACCTGGATGGCTCAGTGGGTTAAAGCCTCTGCCTTCAGCTCAGGTCATGATCCCAGAGTCCTGGGATCAAGCCCCACATCCGGCTCTCTGCTCAGCAGGAAGCCTTCCTCCTCTCTCTCTCTCTCTCTCTGCCTGCCTCTCTGCCTACTTGTGATCTCTGTTTGTCAAATAAATAAACAAATAAATAAATAAAAAGGGGTTAATATCCAAAGTATATAAAAGACTCATACAACAATAGCAAAAAAGCAAACAATCCAATTAGAAATTGGAGAAGGAACTCAGAGACTTTTTTTTTCCAAAAAGATAAATGAAAAGATGCTCAACATCAGTAATCATCAGGGAAATGCCAATCAAAATCACAATGAGATATCACCTCACACCTGTTAGGATGGCTATTATCGAAAAAGACAAGAGATAATAAATGTTGGTGAGGGGTTGCCTGGGTGGCTAAATTGGTTAAGCATCTGCCTTCAGCTCAGGTCATAATCCTGGGGTCCCAGGATCGAGCCCCACATCAGTCTCCCTGCTCAGTGGAGAGTCTGCTTCTCCCTTTCCCTCTGCCACTCCCCCCAACTTGTACTCTGTCCTTCCCTCTCTCTCTCTCGACCTGTGTCAAATAAATATATAAAATCTTTAAAAATAAAAATAAATGTTGGTGAGGATGTGGAAAATGGTAACCCTTAAACCAGGGAATATAAAATGTTACAGCCATTATCAAGAATAGTTCTCAAATATTAAAAATAGAAGTACTGTATGATCAAGCAATCTCGCTTCTGAGTATATATATGAAGGAATTGGAATCAGTATCTCAAAGTGATATCTGCACCTCCATATTCACTGCAGCATTATTCACAATAACCAAGAGAAGGAAACAACCTGTGCCAGTCAATGGATAAATGGATAAAAACAATTGGATATGTGCACGCACGCACATACACACACACACACACACACACGCTCAGACACAATGGAATATTACTCAGTCATGAAAAAGAAGAAACCCTGTAACTTACAACAATATGGATGGACCTTGAAGGCATTACACTAAGTGAAATAAGTCAGACAGAGAAAGACAAACACTGTATGATCTCACCTAAATACGTAATCTAAAAAAGTCAAACTTGTAAAAACAGGGAGTAGAATGGTAGTTCCCAGGGGCTGGGTGGAGGGCGGGGGTTGGGGAGATGTTGTTTAAGGGTACAAACTTACAAGTAGGAGTTAGTAAGTTCTGGAGATCTAATGCACAGCATGGTGATTATAGCCAACGATGTTGTATTATAAACCTCAAAGTTATTAAGAGACTAGATCTTAATTGTTCTAACCACAAAAAAGGATTGATAATTATGCAATGTAATAGAGGAGCTAGCTAATGATAAGATGGCAATCACATTGCAATATATAAATGTATCAAACCAATACCTTGCATACCTTCAACCTACACAATGTTATATGTCTATTATATCTCAAACAATTCAAGAATATTAAAGAGTAAGTAACATCAATTTTGGAAATATATTGTCAGATATTATGAACATAACTTGCTGGTCCCATGGAGGTGAGCAAGACTGTCCCCTGAAGGGAGTGGCTCCTAGTCAGCTAGTGAGCTTCTCTGGGAAGAGACCAGTATGGGGAATGGATTGGGGGAGGTGTATGCATGGCAGGGGGAGGAGGGATATTTTCTTGGCTCCACATCTGGTCCACACTCATTCCAGTCTCTGTTACAGAACTGCCTGGAGCACTTCTGTTGGGGTGGGAGCTGTTCCTTGTCACAGGCCAATGACCTTGGGCAGGCAGGGAGTGTGCGGAGAAGACCTCGGGTTAGGTCCTCGCTGTAGTTTCCCTGAATCATTCTCTGTGACACATAGCCTTTTGTCATCTGTACAGCCTGTCCTGCACCCGATCAGGGAGGGGTCCACACCCACGCCTGGGTCACAGTGATCCAGGGAAACGCTGGATCCCTTCCTTTGAGGTCAGAAGATGGGGATTGCAGAGAGCCAGCTGGGCTCAGAGCCTTGAGGCCCCCCCTTCGGGGTTTACTTTGAGGAAGCCACTTAACCAAAGTCTGTCTCACTTCCCCATTTGTAAATCAAAAGAGACATCTACCTCTCAGGGTTGCCATGAGGATTAGAGAAATATGTGTGGAGTGACTGGAATTTATATATTCATTCACTGTTTATTCATGCCATCCCCTATTACTGTAATTATTACCTGCCAAGCACCAGGCAACAGAAAGGCAGCAGGGAGCAAGACAGATCAAGTTCATGCTCTCTTGACCTTATATTCCAGTGAGGAGGAGAGACGGAGACTGTCACAGCCGAGAAATGCAGTGAGCACTTGATTTGGAGGCTCATGATTGATTCGGGAAAAACCTGTAAAAGGTGAGGGACCCGGGAGCAGGAAAGGCAAGTGTGAGAGCGGGAGTGTGAGGTAGGATCTCCCCTCGGCCAGGTCCGTGGGGACTCACTCTGGCCCACAGACCACACCTTCAGAGTTGTACTTTGAGGTAAGAAGATGGAGCATTTGTACCCCTGTCTCTCTCTGTCCTTGGCCACCCCTGGTGAAGTGAAGTAGTTGCTCAGTCAAGTGAGACACTGCAGAACTGTCACAAGTTGTCACAGAGGTGGCATCTGCGGGCGCACTGGCTTGGTCAAAACACTCTGTCTGGGTGCTCCACAACACCCTCATGTGCTCCAAGAGGAAAAGTCACAAAGCGGGAGATGTGAGGAGGAAAGGAGCATTCAGGGGTATGAGGGAGACTGTGACGGCGTGGCCACGAGCCAGAGCTGGATTCAGAGCTTGTGGAACCTGGAGCTTACAATTTGGGGGCCTCTTTCAGAATAGAAGAATATGTAAAGTCATGAAAACAAAACTAGGACAAACATGAAGATTTATTCAAATGAGAAATGAGGACAAATTACAAATAATAAAAGCTAACAAATGCTTCAAACATCACAAAATCCAGGAGGGGGGAAAAAGACCCATGATATTTATATAAACTCCCTGACACACCCCTACAATACCTTTTCCTACATATTTTGGCTGTATTTTTTTTTTTTATGTTGTCCTCATGTCATAATGGTTTGGTTACCATCGTTTAAGAGTATAAAGATAATTTGATCTTTCCCTTAAAATGGTAGACAAAAAAAAAAAAAAAAAACATTTTTCGTTGTTACTGTTTTATTGTTACTGTTTTTTTGGTGTTTTTTTTTTTTAAGTTTCTTTGAGCTTCAGAAGTCAGTATTTGTCGAAATCGTGTGACTTTTTAGGATTATTGTCAGGTTTGGAAAAGCCTCTATTAACGTGTCTTTCCTAAATGAGCTGTGAGCTTTGGGAAGACGTACCACGGCTAGCTGCAGACACCACGCATGTTAAACTCACTCTTGTCCCCTGCCAGCCTCATCTGGTGGTTGCTGGGTGTCGTGGGACTTGTTCTTAGTGAGCTGCCCACATAGGACCATGATAGGTGGTGACGGGCCGAGAGGGATGAGGGTTTTCCAGGATGGTAAATCAGCTTCCCCTTAGGCAGCTCCCCAAAATGCCCACAGCCTCTCCAATACCACCTGACGTGGGGAAGCCTGGGGAGGGACAACCAGAGTAAAAAGAAAGAGTCAACTTGTATTTTGGCTGATGGTTGCTGCAATATTTTATTTGCAACATTTACAAAAACACACAAGCACGTGAATAGATCCCTAGGATGCCGCCCCCCCCCCCCCCGGCCCCAGATTTAGAAAAGGCCACGGCAGGTGAGGGGCTCCGAAATGGAAGCTTTACTAGCTTTGCCCTGAATTCCCTCTGTTAGTGAGGGACTCTTCGAGCAGGCAACATAGACGCCAAAAACTCTGAGTTGGCACTCAATAAATGTTTATTGGAGATTCATGGTGAACTCCCTGCGGTCTCTGAAGACAGGGATCCTGGGCTCCATCTTAAGACTTGGACCAAAGATGGAAGGCCTGGAAGGTAGTGCTTCCCAAAGAAGGCTTCTTTTAAAATAGAAGTTGCCTGGGGCGCCTGGGTGGCTCAGTGGGTTAAGCCGCTGCTTTCGGCTCAGGTCATGATCTCAGAGTCCTGGGATCGAGTCCCGCATCGGGCTCTCTGCTCGGCAGGGAGCCTGCTTCCCTCTCTCTCTCTGCCTGCCTCTCCATCTACTTGTGATTTCTCTCTGTCAAATAAATACATAAAATCTTTAAAATGCAAACTATTAAAAATAAATAAATAAAATAGAAGTTGCCTGCATCAGAGACCCTCGCTAAAATACCCATTTATGGCCTTTGCCACTTTTGCCTACAGGCGATAAACGGCATGGGGCTGTGCAGGGTTGACTGCAATCAGTAAAGATTTTAAATCAGTGGATTGTTTGGCTATGATTTCTATCTTCTCATCCTTTGCTGGGTCTCTGGATTAAGGGAGTCCCTTGTGCCTGCCAAGTGTCCCTGATTAGAACACGAGTCTCCCAGCCTTGTAATTATTTACCTGTCCGGCTCCCTTACAATCCCGTCTTATTTATGTGTCTAGCACACAGCCCCGCACACAGAGACATTCCATCCATGTTGTGAGATGAATACACAATTGCCCACCCAGGAATGCAGATAAAGGGAAAAAACATTCCACCAGTTTCTTTATTTCATCTCAAATTCCCAAGGGCCGGTAAATTAATACTTGGCTGAGTGTGGTGGGTAAGGTAATGCTTGACCCCGAACGACTTAAGCATATTTCTGTTTTTCAGGTCGTTTGCAAAAAGCACAAGCTAGTTTACATAAACAATTTGCACTGGTGGATGGAAAGCATTCACAAAATAAAGGAGAAATAACCCACAATACGTAGTTTTCATTCTGGTTACTCTGCAGCAAAATATGGAACAGATTCTCTTTCTTATTTTTGAGAAGGACAAGAGAGCTGCTTGTCTAGAGGCACTATTGCCTTTGTCAATAAATAAAGGGTCCTTGTGTTTGCAAGGATTTCACATGATGTACTAAAAAAAAAAAAAAAAAGCGTGTAAAGTTTTCCATAGCAAGCGTGCTCTCCAGATTTATGCCAACCACTTAATTACAGAGCCTTCGGAGTAATCAGCCACACTTCTGTGCAGTGCTAACAGAAAGGCTACGCGACGTCTGGGGGTTTCTCCTTTGGATTTCTTCTTTCCTCCCCAGCTTTCACAGATCCAATAGGAATAATGGCAACAATGAAACTCACAAATTATCTTTGAATTATAGCTGAAAATTGGAAATGCATTTCAAAGAGACTGAGGATATCTGACATCAAGCTAAATTAATAGAGAAAATATTTGTTTCCTGTATTGAAACTACTAACCGTGTTGAATAAAAGCAACTAAGAGCTTTCAGAAATTTTCTAGGGCTCTCAAATAAATCCTGGATTTAGATAAAAGTCTCCTTAACGCCAAAGATTTCAAAGGAGTTAATTAATATAAATATTTTTGTAAAAAATTAAAGTCTAGACAAATCCTGAAAATAGTAAATGGAGATTCACTGTGCATAGTTGGGAAGCATCATGCATCAAACCTATGTTTATAAGGCAAGAAGAGCCTTAGTTTCATTACTGAAGGAATAACAGGGGTTGGTAAATGGAATTTTATTAAAATTGTATTATTTATTTTATCAAAATTTTATTTTATTAAAATGTTATTATTTTATTAAAATATTAATATTAAATATTTTATTGAAATTTTATTATTTTATCAAAATTTTATTATTTTTTAATTAAAATTTTATTAAAAGTTACTCTCTGTTAAAATACTTATAAGAGTAAGTTAATCTATGGGGCACCTGGGTGGCTCAGTGGGTTGAGCCTCTGCCTTCTGCTCAGGTCGTGATCCCAGGGTCTTGGGATCGAGCCCTGCATCGGGCTCTCTGCTCAGCGGGGAGCCTGCTTTCTCCTCTCTCTCTCTCTCTGCCTGCCTCTCTGCCTACTTGTGATCTGTCTGTCAAATACATAAATAAAATCTTTAAGAAAAAAAAAAGAGTAAGATAATCTATGTGGTTTCAGGTGATAGCCCTCAATCCACGGCCCTATTTTTAAGGGTAATTATGGATGATATTGAAAGTTTTGACCTAACTACTCTCAACTATTTCTCTGTACTCTGGTCTACTAGTGTGTGAAAACCCAACAGCAGCCTCATTATTGGTCCCTGCTAAAATCAGTAGTTTTTACCGGTCGTGAGTACCTCTAGTTTGATTGGCATTTGAGCTAGTAAGGCTGTGAAGGCAAGCACTCTGTGTTGGGCAGGGAGACTGCCAAGGTCAGGAAAGGTGAACACATAAAATGGTATCCAAAGCCTGATTTTAAAAAAATAATAATAATCAGGGGCGCTTGGGTGGCTCAGTGGGTTAAGCCTCTGCCTTCAGCTCAGGTCATGATCCCGGGGTCCTAGGATCGACCCCCGCATGCAGGGAGCCTGCTTCCCTTCCTCTCTCTCTGCCTGCCTCTCTGCCTACTTGTGATTTCTGTCAAATAAATAAATAAATCTTTAAAAAATAATAATAATAATAATAATAATCAGCTGTCTTTGGGAGATCAATATTCTCTCCCTGCCTGGGACCTGTACAATGAATGAGATCATAGCCTGGGCTGTGGTCAGCTCACCCAGGTCGCGCCAGCTTGAAGGCTTCGCAGGAGATGGTAGATGACCTTCTCTGGGCCCATGTTCTCGTCTCTCCTCCTGTGATGCAAGGTAGTGGTCAAGCCCACAGGCGGCTGCAGCCAGATTTATAATTCAGCTGCATGACCTTGAACAAGGTACCTGTTTATTGACACATGTCTGCCCCATTAAAGTGTAACTTCCACGAGGGTGAGCACTTCCTGTAGCTCTCAGCCATAGAGCAGGGCCCTGTGCATAGTAGGTGCTCCAGACGCGTTCGGTGAAGGAGTGAGTGAAGGATTTAACCCCTCTGGGCCTATTGTTCTCATTTGGGAAATGAGGATAATAGTAGCACTCGATATTAATATATATAACAACTAGTGTCGAAATGCAGGCACAGGTCTTAACTACCCACGGTGCCCTTTATGTTCTTCCTGTTCGTTGAGAGCGTGGCTTCAGGATGTGCAGCTGCTGACAAAGGGGACGGATAAAGCCATCCCAGGTGGGTCCTGTTACGTGCTATTTAATCGTGTTTACTGGGAAATTCACTCTGCTTTTTCAAGAAAGAGATTTGGTGGTACAGATGTCCTTACGCTCTTATTTTTGTTTTCATGGGCCAGCCACTTATCTTAATGAGATGAAAATGACTCAAAAATGTGATTGAGGAAGGAAAGAGGGACAGGAGGAAATTTTCAGTTACATTTCAGAGCTCTCATTCTCATGCCGCTTACACAACTTGAGTGCGAAAATATTTTTGGAAGTCAGTATGCTCTGTTACAAAATAAGGGTATAAACAAACTGGTATCTTCCCTACAGATGGCTGTGTTCGGTTGGAAAAAAGAATAATGGAAATATTTTTGCAATAGCAAAACTAAATTTTAAACACCGATGAATAAATGTATCAAGAAATATGAGGGCCTGTATGAAGAGTCCCCTACAACTTTACTCAGAGACATAAAGAATATAAATCAAGGAAGAGATGCACTTATTTATGAATGGAATATTCATTATTATAAAGGCATCAGTTTCCAAATTAATTTGGAAATTTAGTGTGGAGTTTTCCATAGTATTTTTCTTGGACCTATTCAAAGTGATTTCAAATCTCAGCTTTTTAGACTGAACTTACGAGAGTAACCAATATAATTTAGAAAAACAGGAGAATGTGGTTAAGGAAGAACTTGTGCTGTCAATTATTTACAAAAACATGTTATAAAGGTATATTACTTAAAGTATAATAAGTAAGACTGCTAGTTATGATTCCCTAAATTTATTTCATGACCTAGTAAGAATCATGGACTACTGTATGAAAAACATTGGTTTATAGATATCAAAAATGGGCAATTTGGTGAAATACATGTCAGCATGATCATACAGAATATATGCAGCTGTTAAATATGGTAGAACTGTATATTTGCCTGGAAAGGTGTTGACCATATATAGGCAACTAAAAACTTACTAGAATTCTCCATTTTGAAAGGACAACAACAAAAATATATGCATATACATGCAGAGGAAAAAATCTACGGACAGATAAGTGCCTATATATATACATATATATATGTTTTAAAGATTTTATTTATTTGACAGAGAGAGATCACAAGTAGGCAGAGGCAGGCAGAGAGAGAGAAAGGGAAGCAGGCTCCCTGCCAAGCAGAAAGCCCGCAGGACCCTGGGATCATGACCTGAGCAGAAAGCAGAGGCTTTAACCCACTGAGCCACTCAGGCACCCCATTAAGTGCCAATATATTAACAGAGGTTGTAGTCCATTTGTCTTTGGCTTAAACCTCACTTCCAATTTTTTTGCTATTATAAGTAATACTATGATTACTACCTTTATGAAAAAAGACCTTTTCCAAATTTCAGATGATACCCTTGGGGTAGGTTCATAGAATTACCTTAATAAACATATTTAAAGCTACATCCCAAAATTATTTTCTAAAAGGGTTGGAGCAATTTTCATTCCTGCCCACAATGTATGAGTGACGACTTCCTTTACCCTGACTCCTATGAGATATCTCATTTTTAAAAATGAGTAAATACAAAATAAAAAAAAAAATTGCTCTTCCGATAAGTTAACAGTTTTCACTATTGTTTTAGTGTCTTTCTTTTCTTTCCCATGAAGTTAAACACTTCTCCATATGTTAGTCTTTGTATTTCCTCTTTTATGTATTGTTGTAAATGCTTTCTGCCTGGACCATTTCCTTCTGAGTGATGATTACTTTGACACAACTTTTTTCACTCCTAAAGAACATATTATTATATAATCTCATATCAAAACTCAGCCTAAAAATTTCTTCTATCTAAGGTCTTATAAAGAAAATTTTTTTTAATTTTTTTTTAAGATTTTATTTGTTTATTTGACAGAGAGAGAGCACAAGTAAGCAGAGCAATAGGCAGAGGGAGAGAGAGAAGCAGGCTCTCTGCTGAGCGGGGAGCCAGCCTTATGTGGTGTTCGATCCCAGGACCCTGGAATCATGACCTGAGCCGAAGGCAGTTGCTTAACCAACTAAGCCACCCAGGTGCCCCGTTAATGTTTTATTTTTAAGTCAGAGAGAGAGAGTGAGCCCAAGCAGGGAGTTGCGGGCAGAGGGAGAAGCAGGCTCTCTGCTGAGCAAGGAGGCCCATGCAGAACTTGATCCCAGGACCCTAGGATCATGACCCAAGCTGAAAGCAGCTGCTTAACCCACTGAGCCACCCAGGTGTCCCAAAAACAATTTTTTTTAAAGATTTATTTATTTATTTGGGAGAGACAGAGAAAGTGCAGGGGGGAGGGGCAGAGGGAAAAAAAAAGAAAGGAGTCCTAAGCAGGCTTTGAGCTGAGCACAGGGGCAAGCTAGATCTCAAGACCCTGAGAACACAACCTGAGCCTAGACCGAGAGCTGACACTTAACCAACTGTGCCATCCAGGTGCCGCTAAAATAAAGAAAATATTTAAGATATCTAAAGGAACTTATATACCCTACAAATTTTTTGTAACCGTTCATTGCCAATGACATTTCTCATCTACACTTGATACTTCACGTATAATGACTTAAATTTCCTTTCCTCCCTCCTCTAAATACACCCAAGAAGAAATTTTAATTAGTATGTTAGAATATTAAGACATTTTATTTATACAGCATAAAATTATCTTTTGGACAATACTGAGTAAATAAAATTATTTAGGGAAAAAAAATGTGTCCAACAGACCTAAAAAAATAAGCTTACTTAATAAGCTGGAACTAGATCTTGGTCTGTTTTCAGCAATCAACAGAGCTATCACAGAACTTTCGGGACAAACCTGAAGTGCCATAGTGAAGGCAGTCATTACTTTATTTTCATGAGTCAGGTATTTAATTAGGTAAAAATCGATGTTTTTCAAATAGTGAGTGGGTTAGGAAATCAGTTAAGTGGGTCAGACTGACTTTTTTTTTTTTTAATGAAGTAGAATGGAGGGGCAAAGAAAAGAAAAAAAAAAAAGAACATCACATGTAATAAAGGTAAATATTATTTCATGTAATGCTCAAAGTCACTATGTGAAGTTCATCCCTACTGTGGGCTTTGGTCAAATGGGTTTAAAAGCACAGAACTTCAGAGAATATCCAGTGTTCTCATTAAAAAAAATTAACTAAATCGATCCTTACCCCAATAATTACTCTCCACAACATTAGTCTTTAATAACCTATATTTGTTTTATTTTTTAAAGATTTTATTTATTCGATAATATAAGACAGAGATCACATTTATTATCACATTTATTTGATAATATAAAACAGAGATCACAAGTAGACAGAGTCAGGCAGAGAGAGAGGGAGAAGCGGGTTGCCCACTGAGAAGAGAGCCTGACACAGAGCTTGATCCCAGGATCCCGAGATCATGACCTGAGCCAAAATCAGAGGCTTAACCCACTGAGCCACCCAGGTGCCCCTAAACTATATTTGTTTTAAAGAGGTTTTTTTCATTTACTGCTACCGTATGCGAGGCATTGTTCTAGGCACTGAGGATACAGTGGTAGTAAACTGAATGGGAAGACAGATGATGTATGTGTTAGGTGGTTCTATAAGCACCAGGAAAGGCAGGAGGGTTAGAGAGGGCAAGTGACTCAGGTACAAACTCAGATAGGATGTTTCAAGAAGACATCATTGAGAAGGCGACATTGCAACAGAGCTCGACATTTACATTTAACTTTTTAATTAGACATTTTCAATGTTCAGTGAACATCTTAATAAATAATAGTGAATGGTAGCTGAGATTTAAGGTATATGAACTATTTAATGCCCTATTATGATGTTGAGTTTTTGTTCATTTATATTTTTAATCATTTGCTCAACAAATGTTTATTCTGTGCCCGCGGAGGCTGGGTTTTGTATTGGGCCCTGGTTATTGAACTGAGAAAAAGAGAAACTTCGTTTCTGCTCTCAGAAGTGTCCAGTCTACTGGGGTATTCAAAATTGGGAAACAGACAAGGACAATCTACATCTACAAGTAAGTAGATGTTGGAGGAGTACAGGTGGCAATTCCAACTTCCTAGGGTATCAGGGAAGGCTTCCTGGAGGAATGATGTCCCAGGGGCGGTATAAAGCATGAAATAAAATGATCTTCACTTCCAAATGTTTGGATTCACCCTCATTTAAAATGGTAGCTGGGTGGTGCCTGGGTAGCTCAGTGGGTTAAGCCGCTGCCTTTGGCTCAGATCATGATCTCGGGGTCCCGGGATCAAGCCCTGAGTCAGGCTCTCTGCTCTCTGCTCGGCTCAGGTCATGATCTCAGGGGTCCTGGGATAGAGCACCGTGTTGGGCTCTCTGCTCAGCGGGGAGCCTGCTTCCCCCTCTCTCTCTCTGCCCACCTCTGCCTCCTTGTGATCTCTCTCTGTGTCAAATAAGTAAATAAAATCTTAAAATAAATAAAATAAATGGTAGCTGAGACCATCAGGGTTTCAGTGGTGCTCAACGAGAAACTTACATTGCGACAGAAGGTTCTTCTAACTTCACATAGCACCAGGTTAGTCATTCCCCTCTGTTTGAAAACATACAGAAGAAAGGAAGAGAATGTTTACACACCTGTTCCCAGGAAAGGTAGATCTAGAACGATTCTCTGCCTTGTGATCATAAAGTTAGGTTTCTCCTTGTTTACTAAGAAGGGCAAAGAGCGCTCCTGCAACACTCAGAGGTGTGTTTTTATAGGTGAGCTGTTGATTCATAACCTGGAGACCGTGAATGTTGGTCCTGTAGGACGGCATTCTACAGGGTAGAGAGCTGCTGCCGAGAATCGTGCATCTTCACTTGATGTCGTAAACTGTTTGTCATCCGAGGTTAAGCTAGTTCACCAGCCTTGTGATAATGAGCCAGTGAAGACCTCGCTGAGGCTGACAGAATGAACTCAACCAGCATAAAAGCCTGTTGGTTTTCTTGGCATAAGGAAAATACCCGAAGCCCTTTTCCTCCTCGCATTGATTAGGCAAATAAAAATACAGAGGTGAGGCTAACCTACTTAATTCTAAGCACAACCCCAAACCTCATTCTGACAGAAGCGGAAGGCCAAGTGGAAAGAGGATTCCAGTGCCCCAGATGGAGGGAACCACACACGGAAAGGGCCGCAGGTCAGGGCAGGCAAGTCTGCCTCAGAAAATGAAAGTGGTTCAGACGCAGAGCTTCTGGGGGAAGATGGCAGGCTCGGGGAAGCATGAGATTTCCCTCCCAACCCAAATGTCACTTACTATGGCAATACCATCCTGAAATGACTTTTCATAACCACCACCACCCAAGTTTTATCCAAAGCATTTTTTGCTCTCTAAAATACTATATAATATGTTACCCACTGGTCTTCTGCTCCCTCATTAGAATGTAATTAGCTCATAGAGAACAGGACTTGTGTCTACTTTGTTTGCCAACACCCCCAACTAAGAAGGGGAGACTAAAAACTGTTTGGAAGTTCAAGAAAGAGGCTTAGCAATTTTGATCTTCACTCTAGAATACATGGGTGGATTATTTGCTGACTCTCTTCCTCCTCATCCTCTACCCCCATTTAATATTTTTCAGTATTTCCCTTCAGGCTGTAAGAAGAGTCTTACCATCTCCTACCTGGAGGGTAATTCCAGGAAAACTGTCCAGTTCTGGGAATTGACTAGGAACAGAGGTCTGGGAGTTTCTGCATTTAATGTTTTTGTTTTTGATTTAATCAACTTTCCACATTGGTTCCTAGACTTATGGGAGCAGGTCTCTGACCAAATTGGCTCGGCTCAAGAAATAGAAGCAAAACTCTGGTTATCTGTCTTCTTTCCATTTCATGCTTTCAACTTCTGCTGGTTTTCTTCCACAGTCTCTTTTTAGTCCCATTTACCTACGCAAACATTAAGATGTGGCTGTTCATGTATCTTAAGTCTTTAACGTGCTTCTTGTATATCTCTGATCTGACACTTCCTCGCTCATTCTTCCTTGTTCTTTTACCCCCCAATGAGTCACACCTTCCTTTTTTATTTATTTCCTTTACACAAAGCAAGCAGAAGCCTCATACAGGACTGAAGCCACGTATATTTCTGATCAAAGAGGATGAGGTGGAAGGAAAGGGAAGCGAGGGAACCGACTGGAAGGCCAGGAGCTCCCTTACACAGCACATTCAGGATGTTTATGGAAAGTTCATGATTTCCTTAACTCTACCACATGTATATAAAGGTTCCAGCTGAGTTGACATGAATTTGACGAACTTCATTTTTCCATGTAGTCACACTGGCAAGAAAAATGGTCTTTAAAATCAAGTCCTTCTTTGCTAAACCTTCTGTGAATTCTGCTGCTTCCAAGCTATCATGTGCAAATGAGAGCAAAGAAAAGTCAAGATCACCATTTAGTCAGCATTTATCATTGGCAACCCTGAAACTCTCAGATGATGTTAACTTTTTCAAGTAGTCATACTTTACTTAATGATGGCTTGACTCACTTTTTAAAAAATGATCTTATTTATTTATCTGACAGAGAGAGATCCCAAGTAGGCAGAGAGGCAGGCAGAGGTGGGTGGAGGAAGCAGGCTTCCTGAGACCATGACCTGAGCCAACGGCAGAGGCTTACCCCACTGAGCCACCCAGGTGCCCCTTGACTCACTTTTTCTTAATGTAGCAGCCAAACTACAAATTTGCTATTGGTAACAATGGAGAAATGTTTTTCAGTAGAATTCTTTCTGGGGAGAACACTGTACTTGTTTTGAAGCAATGTCTTGGTAAACTCTTTTGGGAGAATAAAGCAAAGACTAGCAACCCAAGTAGCCATCAATGGATGAGTGGGTAAATAAAATGTAGCATGTACATAGGATGAAATATTATTCAGCCTTGAAAAGGGAAGGCAATTCTGACACATGTTATGACATGGATGAACTTTGAAGACATTGTGCTAGGTTAAATAAACCAGTCACAAAAAGATAAATACTGTATGGTTCCACTCATGTATGGTATCTAGGGTAATCATATTCACTGAGAAAGAAAGTAGGATGAAGGTGACCAAGGGCTGGAGTGGGGGAAATGAGATATTTTTAGGGGTAAAGAGTTTCCATTTTGCAAGATGAGAAAGTTCTGGAGATTAGTTGCACCATGATGTAAATACAGTTGACACCACTGAACTGTAGACTTAAGTATGGTTATGATGGTAAATTTTATGTTACTTGTATTTTACCACAACTAAAAAAATCTTGAAAACCTATTTAAAAAGACCATGAGACACAATACTGAAAATAATAGACCATTTTAAAGGTTTACTGATTTAAGTATACTTACAATGGCATTCTAACTTATACAGTTGTTTTTAAAATAAAAATATATAATACAAATTTTTAAAAGACTATATTTACATTCTTTTTCTCATAACTCTTCCTGTCCTCTTGACCACTGTCCCACAGGACTTTATTTAAGAATGGCTGGATCTATCCTGTAAATCAAAATTAACAATCTGTCCTAATTTTTGCTGAGGATGATAGTTCCCAATACTGAGTTTCAAAGCCTCTACTTAAGATAAGTAGGCTGGGGGCACCTGGGTGGCTCAGTGGGTTAAAGCCTCTGCCCTTGGCTCAGGTCATGGTCCCAGGGTCCTGGGATCGAGCCCCACATCGGGCTCTCTGCTCAGCGGGGAGCCTGCTTCCTCCTCTCTCTCTGCCTGCCTCTCTGCCTACTTGTGATATCTGTCTGTCAAATAAATAAATAAAATCTTTAAAAAAAAAAAAAAGATAAGTAGGCTGAAAAAGGATTGATTGATTTTCTATGTATTTTCTTATTGCCAACCTAGGTCCACAGTGGGCCTAGAAATCTGTGTTTTTTAAATGTTCCCAAAGAATTTATGATGGTCAGCCTGGTCTGGGTGCCACCAGACTAGAGGGGAAGCATTAAAATATTTTCATGAACAAGTAAATATTTGGGTCTAGTACTCCAAAGTGATTTTGAAGTTCTTACTGAAGTTCCAAGTTTGAATTAGAAGACTTGTCAGGAGAAACCCTTACACTAGCAAACTGTTGTAAAATTCTGTTTTCTCTTACTTGAACATCACAATTACATAAACAACTTGATTTCCCTCCCTCAGTTGTTATAGGTCCTAGCATGCTTAACCAAAACTGGGTTATTCTTTCCCTGCTGCACACAGGGAAAGGTAGGTTCAGAGCTTCCTGGGTTCAAGACCTATGTGGTCACTGAAGGGTCCATACTTAAAAAGCCCCAGGCTGGGCCTAATACTCTGCTGTTGCCATCTTGAGACTCTTTTTGTGTTTTAAGTTTTAATTTTAATTCCAATTAATTAACATACAGTGCTATGTTCATTTCAGGTATTGATTCAACAATTCCATGTGACACCTGGTGCTCCTCACAATGCCCTCCTTAATCCCCATCACCTGTTGTATCCATCCCCCACCCAACCTCCCCTCTAGGATCATCAGTTTGTTCTCTATAGTTAAGAGTCTGTTTCTGGTTTCTCTCTCTCTCTCTCTCCCTCTCTCTCTCTCTCTTTCCTTTTGTTCAGTTGTTTTGCTTCCTAAATTCCACATATGAGTAAAATCATAGCTATTTGTCTTTTTCTAACTGACTCATTTCACCTGGCATTACATTCTCAGGCTCCAGCCATGTTGTTGCAAATGGCAAGATTTCATTATTTTTAGGGCTGAGTAATATTTCATTATATATATTACATCTTCTTTATCAATCTTCAATAAATGGACACTTGGGCTGCTTCCAAATCTTGGCTATTGTAAATAAAGCCGCTATAAACAAGGGTGCATATATCCCTTTGATTTTTATATTCTTTGAGTAAATACCCAGTAGTGTGATGGCTGGATTGCCATCTTGAAATTTTTTTTTAATTCTTAACAATTTTTTAACAAGGGACCCCACATTTTCTTTCTTTCTTTTTTTTTTTTTTTAAGATTTTATTTATTTATTTGAAAGAGAGCATGAGCAGGGGGCGGGGCAGAGGGAGAGGCAGAAGAAGACACACACACACACACCCCTGCCCCCACTGCTGAGCAGGGAGTCCAATGTGGGACTCGATCCTGGGACTCCAGGATCATGATCTGAGCCAAAGGCAGATGCTTAACCCACTGTGCCACCCAGGGCCCCACATTTTCATATTGTACTGGGCCCAAGAAATTATCTAGCTGGTCTAGAACTTGGGTTACTGATTCCAAGATGTGATGCTCTAGGCTCAGTTGAGAGAAGGGTTATAACGAGTAAAGAAGCCAGATTGTCCATTTTATTCAAGATTCAATGTAGCTATTTTATACAAAATTTTCATAGTGATTTTGTCATGTAGCATGGCAATAATAACCGTAGAATCCACAAATTAAATAGAATATAGAGCACATAATAGTTATAAACAAGTTCCAAACAGAAATCCTCACAAAGACGGATGTAATTTTCTCATAAATATTTACAAGCTTCAAATTGCTGGATATCAGTCACTCCATTTATCTTGATGTTTCCTGGTGAATGAAGTCTACCCAGTGTCTACATCTTATTGAGAAAAATCTGTTAAGCTAATGCAGAAAGATGAATCAAGAGTGCCAAAAAAAAAAAAAAAAAAAAGTTTCCATCCCAAGCCAAAGAATGAATCACTTGTGCATTCATATGTTATAGAAAATATGATTTTTTTTTCCAGTTTTACAAGGCCAACATCTATCAGAAACACTAATTCTTACGGTAACTGATTTAGACGAGGTCTCAAAAGTTGTAAAAAGGCTGTTCTTGGAAACGAACAAAGAATGTATTTGTATGTTTATCTGGGAATTCTTGCCAGAATCCATTCCAAATCAGCAAAGTAACATCTACTTTTACATTTGTGTTTCAGTGCATTTTATAAACCCTGAAGCTAACTGATTTTTGCTTGTAGCGATATAAACTGATATTAGGAGAAAAGACTGGGGATATGACAGAAATCACCATAAGTCAGCTTTCTCAAAGGCAATGATGTCCAAGGTCTGTGTTTTCCTTCTTCCTATCCTTAAGTCCCCTAATAATGCTGACATATAGAAAGTACTCAGCCAACTCTCTCTTCACTCTCTCTCCAGTTATGGCCTCTCAAGGATCAAGCTCCTCCCACCAGCTAATTTTTCACCCTTATCTGTCGCTATTGGGCAGCACCCCCAGGTAGGCAAATTTTCATAGTCTCTCTGCCTCTTCCATTATAATCTACTTGTTCTTGGTCTCACTTCTTCTGCTTTCCAAAGTGAAAATGATCTAATTTCTTTCTCAGAAATTAGATGTTTTGATGAATTAATGTATTAACAAGGTAGCATTCTATTCTCCTGTCTGTTCTCGGGTTTTGTTTTGTTTTATTTTTACAATAACAGTATTTCAGGACAGTGGCAATGGAGTGAGTTGAAATTATGGCTATGTAACTAGGAGTTTGAGATACCTCTGAGTCTCATAATTTAGATAACAGCCTGTGGACAGGACTGGCTCTCTGTAAGACACTTTATCATTTCTTTATTCAGTCATCAAACATGTACTAAGAACTTAGCCTGTGCCAGGACATACATCATTGAACAAGGTGATCGGGTCCCTATTCTCATGGAACTTACATTCTAGGCATGTCCCCCACATAAATCTATGAACAATAATAAGGAAATATTTGGTAATGATAACCACTATGGTGAAAATAAAGCATGGTGATGTGAAGAGAAGTGACCACCAGAACTGGGGTGGGGGCTGAGGTGAGTAGTCAAAGATGGTCTCTCTGAGGAAGTGACATTGAAGTTGAGAACTGAATGATAAGAAGGATGACATGGGGTGGTCTAGAAAAAGAACATGTCTGGCATGTGGGAAGAGCTAATGCAAAGGCACTAAGGTGAGAGGTAGCTCTATGTGTTCCGGGGTACTGTGGCTAGAGTGTAGGATTTCCAAGGGAGATGAGGGGGGAAAGGTAGGCAAGGGCCAGTTTATGTGAAGTCTTAGAGTCAGGAGGAGCCTTTGGGTTTGCTTCTAAGTGTGGCTAGAAGCCACTGGAGTGTTTCAAGCAGGGGAATGACATATTCTGCTTATGTTTTGACATAACCTTCTGGCATTTGGGTTGTGACTTGACTCCAAATAACAGAGAGGGAGCAGAGAGGGCAATTAGGACAAAGATGATGCTGGCTTGGATCAGGATGGCCCCTGTAGAGGTGTCAGCAGCAAAGTCAGGATAGACTTGGAGATAGAGTCAACAGAATTTGCTGATATATTCCATATAGCCATGAGGAAAGGAAAGAGAGGAGTCAAGGATGATTCCTCGGTTTGAGTTTGAGTAGCTGAACGGATACTGGTGTCATTTTCTAAGATGGAAAAGCTGGGGAGGGTAGTTCGGTGGAACAAGTTGTAAGGAGGAGATCAAGACTCACATCTCCCAAAATATTGAGAGTCAGATGCTTATTAGACATCAAGGTAGAACTGTCATGTGAGCATTTAGCTATGTAAGTCTAGACCATGGAGGAGAGGTCAGAGATAAAAATTTAAACTTGGGAGTCATTGGCATACAGATGGAAGTCTAAACCATGGGATTGGATGAGATTAATTAACAACAGGGTAAATGGAGCAGATGAGTCAAGAACACCACCGTTTAGAGGATAAGCAGAGAAGTCAGCAAAGGAACCATTGAGAAGTGGCCTTTGGGGGTCTTTGGCAATCTTGACAGGGTAGTTTCAGAGTGCTAGGAACAGAATGAGGGGATTGAAGAAATATAGATGCATACTCCTCAAGCTTAGGCAGCACCCCACAAAGCTGTGCTGGTCCAGGAACACCTAATGTGCTTAAAAGTTTTTTCTTTTTTTCTAAACTATGTGGCACACAGAAAATATGCAACAAAAAATGCTGTGAAGTTTTCATTGCCACCTACATAGCTCGTAAATCCTGCGATGTCCTGAAAGAGCTGCCAAATAGCCAACATTAATAATTTTACGGGGTAGCTCTCCAAGACATCATGAAGGAAAAACTAATAAAAGCAATTGTAAAAAGGCTAACAAAAATAGAAAACCTGACTGGGAATAACTTACGCCTGATAAATTTCTATGTTGTAATACTAACAAAGCTACCATAAACACATGGCATTGACTTCTGTGGTTTAAGGCATTCACATTAAAATTAATCCCCAAACTAGCAAAATATTTGTCTAGAGTTGTGACAGACTTTTTTCACTTGTCACAACGTACTACCGAAATAGCATCTATTTCTTTGAAGACAACAACTATTTTTGTTGATGATACAGATGGTAAGGGGAAGGGGCTGTGATTACTGCTGAAGGAGACACAAGGATGAGTCAAAAGTAGTTCCTGCCTTCAAAAAGCTGCTACCACAGCAGGGGCAGGGATAGTTAGTCTTTCAGGATTACCACTGGAAGCCAACACCTGGATATAGAAGGCCCTCGTCCTTGTCCGTTCAGGCTGTGATAACAGAAATTTCTCACAGTTCTGGAGAATGAGAAGTTAAGGATGTGGTGTCAGCAGATTTGGTGTTTGGCAAGAGCTTCCTGGTTCCAAGGCAGCCATCTTCTTGCTGTATCTGCCTATGGTGGAAGGAACCATGGAGCATTGTGGGGTCTCTAATAAGAGCATTAACTTCACTCATGAGAGCTCCACCCTCAGGACCTAAATCCCTCCCTCATATTCTCACCTTAGACTTAGGTTTTCAACATTTGCATTTTGGGGAGGATACAAATGTACAAGCCATAATGGCACTCAAGATAATAAATGAATAAATGAGTGAATTTTAAATATAGAAAGATACATGTATCTGGTGCATAGCAGTTGCTCAATAAGTATTTGTTGAAATAGTTATTAGGCAAACAGCAAACTAGGTCAGAAAAACATAAAGGGATATAGGACTAGGACTGTCAGAAAAAATTTTTGAAAAGATTGTGACTCCTGAAATAGGCATTGAAGAGAGGCACCTAGCTGGCTCAGTCAGAAGAGCATGTGACTCTTGATCTTGGGGTTGTGAGTTTGAATCCCATGTTGAGTGTAGACATTACTTAAATAAACAAAACTTTAAAAAGAGGCTGGGGTGGGGAGCGGTGGTGAGAAATGTAAGATTTTTGACCACATAAGGAAGCCCCTTTTTTTAAAAAAAGATATTTATTTGACAGAGCGAGATCACAGTAGGCAGAGAGGCAAGCAGAGAGAGACAGAGGGGGAAAGCTCTGCTCTGCAGGGAGCCTGATGTGGGACTTGATCCGAGGATCCTGAGATCATGACCCGAGCCGAAGGCAGCCACCCAGGCACCCCATAAGGAAGCCCTTTAAAGAGGGAAAAGAAAATATATACCTGCTGAAAGAGGCTCTTCATGGCCCAGTCCCATGAACCATACTGCCTTGAGTTCCTTGCCTAACATTAAGCCAAATATTCTGTAGTGGCAATGTGTGTGAGTGTCCTGGGTTGGGTCTCAGTGACAACTTGCAGAGGAAGCCATTTTCTATGAACTAGTACCTACCTCCCCTGACTGACCTAATCATCTTGAGAAATAGCAGTTTGGATTAGGTGACCTATAATTTTTTTTTAATAGGTCACCTATAAATTTTGTAGGAAGATGCTCAGCCATCCAACTTCAGCTATCATGCAACTAGACCACAATATAATCCAGATAGCAGAGCTCAAGCCTCGTGTTCTCCTGACCCATCCATCTGTAAGCACAGAGGAGATGTGCACAGGTAGCCACAAACGGTTTGCCTTCCTGCTTACTTTTGTGGGAAAACACAGGCCGGCATCAGAGACACCAGCAGGACTAACTGACAACATGGAACCTCGTGGAATCTTGCCCTGTCCACCCTCTTCTCAACCATTCAGAGAAGGCAAAGACCCTGGGAGGTGTGAAAGGCTATACATAGGAAAACTGGGGGAAAGTGCCTCTCTCTCTCTCTCTCTCTTTCTCTCTCACACCCCTCCCTCTTTTCAGCTGGTGTCTCCGAAGTGTCCCAGGTTTGGGTTTGGTAGAGGGGAGAGAAATGGAACCAGCTTCATGAGTGTGGGACCTACATCATTACTCAGGATTCTTGTCTTCACCATCTTTAAATTCTTACCAGTCTTTGAATAAAGGACCTCATATCTTCATTTTGCACTGGGTCCCCCAGTCCCAGAGGTGGGTTAGCCTGCCAGCAAAAGCAAGCTCAGTCCTGACTCTCCTAAGTCCTGGGCCTTACCCTGGTGCTTGTTGACCAGCTTCTGGTCAAGCTCTTTCTCCTCCCAAGGACATCCAATATCAAAACAGAGACACCTTGGACTCACTAACCCGGATCTAAGGGAAGAGCAGGAAACGGATCTCAACTGTTATATTTCTTTGAAGACTTATATTTTATCCTAAAAAAAGAAAAAAAAGATATTTGCATTCTGCTCCATAATGTATCTGTTGGATACATTTTTAAAATAAGATATCCCCCCAAATAATCTTTAAGTAAGACTGGCACTTGAAGAAGATATACCCTCTTTATCAGTTGTGTATAAAGGCCTTCTGTCACCTTCCTGCCGAGTAACTTCCCATGCTGTAGCAGTGGGGGCCACACAGTTCAAGGAGAGCCTCTGCCAAGTTCCAATTCAGCGAATACTCTTCACAGAACTCCAACTTCCTCTACGTCCCCACATGATCCTCCCCGTGGCCTTCACTGGCACATTATGTAACTCATGGTGTTGGGTTCCTTTTTTCCTGCTCTTCCTCCTTCTCCTCTTCTTATAAAGAAAGTCACAATTGCTTACTAGAAACCAACCCTAAAAGTGCTTTCTATTTCCTCTCTCAGTCTAGAGGCACCTCACAGCCTGGTCAGTTGTCTTCTGGTTAGGTCTCCTGGCTCCCAGCAGTTCTGGGTTCTACTCACTTCCCAAGGTCCACCCTTTTCCCTGCTCTGGACTCAAGACCCACAGGCAGTGGGGGCTGGCACAGCCAGCACTGGGCATATCTAACCAACTCCAAAAGTCACTGCCTCTCGGTTGTCTCCCAGGTCTGCAACACACAGTGCCCTCTTCTCAGAATGCTTAAAAGATTTCTACTTGTCCTTGGGTCTCAGTCTAAATACTACTTCCTCTGGGAATCCTTTCTTGACATACCTCACCCCACCTCCCACTCACCACCCAAACTAAGCCAGTCTTCCTTTACTGTTCTTTCTTCCCCTTATAGGAATACTTAACAGAGTGTACTTACTACATTCTTCCTAACTTACCCATAGTCCTCACTAGCCCCCCAGCCTGACCAGAAAAGGGACTTGCTAGCCTTCTTCTCCATTATATTCCCCAAACCTAGCAACGAGAAAAGTGTAGAATGTTGTTGAAGGCAAGGCACCGTTAAATGAGTTTCATTTATAATCTCACAACAATTCTAGAAGGAAAGAATTAGTGTTCCCATGTAACAGATGGGAAAAGGGAGGCTCTGAGAGGTTGAGTAAGTGGCCTAAGGTGGAACAGCTGGAAGTGGTTCCATCAGGTTGCGAGACCTTGAAATCTGTATGTTTAACTCCCTATGTCAGTCAGAGTTTAGTCAGAGAAGTAGAAGCACCAGGAGTGATGGAGTGAGGTATTTGTTTTAAGACCTTTAAAGGGTCATTGTTGGAGCTCATTAAATGGTCTGCGGAAGGCTATTGCTTCTGCGTCCAGTGCTGGCCCTGCAGTCTACTGGACAGACTAGGGGCCGGTCTACTTTTCCTTTCGAGAAGGAAAGTAGGAGAAAGCAAGGAAAACTTGGAGCCTGCGGACCCCAGCTGGAGCACACATTATGTTATCTCCCTGCCTCCAAGCCTCCCCACCACCGTCCACGTGAGGAGGACTTCCAGGAGTAGCAGGCACCTTTGTCTGGGGTAAACACACCACACCTGGCCCTGGGGTCACAAAGGCTGAAGGAGGAGATCTGGCAGGACCTCAGGAGCAGAGGGCCCAGCTGCTGTACCATGCCAACCGCATGAGTCAGCAGGGGAGTGACGAGGTCTCTGAGTGGCTGCTTGTGCTCAGGGCCCTGCCCTGCCCCATACAAACCCGCCTTCACTCCCTCTCCCGGTTGCTTCACTGTTACAAATGACAAAATAAGACATCCACTCCTGAAATTCAATATTTATAACACGAATATATCACCTAGCATTATGTGGTATATTCATGCCTTCAGGGGTTATTTCCATGCCAACTGCATCCCGTAATTCTTAAGTGGAGGAGGGGAGGCGTCTGGCCTACATCAGCTATCCGATCTCATGTCTGGTTTTTCTCTGACTTCCCAAAAAAACATACTTTCAGAGACTGTCCTGGCTGCACGGGCTCTCCCAAAGCAGTTCTCCAAGCTTGCCTCTCTCCTTGAATCTCCACGTGCTCACCAACCTGGAACCTCTCCAAACACGTTTGCGAGAGACACAGTTGATTAAATCATTGGTCATTGAGTCAACCTCCAAGTCCCATCTCCCTTTGACTAAGTCCTAACTTTCTATATATTTTTTTTAATTTAATTTAACTTCAATTCAATTCAATTAATTAACATATAGTGTATTATTAGTTTCAGAAGTAGAGTTCAATGATTCATCACCAGTTGTATATAACACCCGGGGCTCGATTACACCAAGTGCCCTGCTTAATGCCCATCACCCAGTTACCCCATCCCCCCACTCCCTCCCCTCCAGCAACCTTCAGTTTGTTTCCTATAGTTGAGTTTCTTATCATTTGTCTCCCTCTCTGATTTCATCTTGTTTTTCCCTCCCTTCCCCTGTGATCCTGTTTTGTTTCTTAAATTCCACAATGAGTGAAATCATATAATAATTGGCTTTCTCTGATTGACTTATTTCATCTGACATAATACCTTCTAGTTCCATCCATATAATTGCAAATGGTAAGATTTTATTTTTTTGATGGTAGAATAATATTCCTTTTTATATACACACCACATCTTTATCCATTCATCTGTTGATGGACATCTGGGCTTTCCATAGTTTGGCTATTGTGGACATTGCTGCTATAAACGTTGGGGTGCACGTGCCCCTTGGCATCTCTACATTTATATCTTCTGGGTTAATACCTAGTAGCTCAGTTGCTGAATCATAGAGTAGCTCTATTTTTAAGTTTTTAAGGAACCTCCATACTGTTTTCGAGACTGGCTGCACCAGCGTGCATTCCCACCAACAGTGGAGGAGGGCTCCCCTTTCTCCACATCCTCACCAACACCTAGTGTTTCCTGACTTGTTAATTTTAGCCATTTTGACTGGTGTGAAATGGTATCTTACTGTGGTTTTGATTTGCATTTCCCTGATGCCGAGCGATGTTGACCACTTTTTCTTGTGTCTGTTAGCCATCTGGATGTCTTCTCTGCAGAAAATGTCTGTTCATGTCTTCTGCCCATTTCTTGACTGGATTATTTGTGCTTTGGGTGTTAAGTTTGATAAGTTCTTTATAGATTTTTAGATACTAGCCCTTTATCTGATAAGACATTTGCAAATATTTTCTCCCACTCTGTAGACTGTCTTTTGATTTTGTTGACTGTTTTCTTTGTGGTTCAAAAGCTTTTTATCCTGATAAAGTCTCAATCATTTTTGCTTTTGTTTCCCTTGCCTTTGGAGACCCATCTAGCAAGAAGTTGCTGCAGCTGAGGTCGAAGAGGTTGCTGCCTGTGTTCTCCTCTTGGATTTTGTTGAATTCCCGTCTCACATTTAGGTCCTTTTTTTTTTTTTTTTAAGATTTTATTTATCTATTTATTTGAGAGAAAGAGCTCGTGAGAGAGAGCAGGAGAGAGAGCCTGGTCTGGGGAACAGTTAGGTGGAGAGGGAGAGGCAGACTCCCTGCTGAGCAGAGAGCCCAATGCAGGTAATCCCAGGACCTGAGGATCATGACCTGAGCCAAAGGCAGATGCTTAACTGACTGAGCCCCACAGGAGCCCCTCACATTTAGGTCTTTCATCCATTTTGAGTTTATTTTTGTGTATGGTGTTAAAAAAAAATGATCCAGTTTCATTCTTCTACATGTGGCTGTCCAATTTTCCCAAAACCATTTGTTGAAGAGACTGTCTTTTTTTCACTAGTTCAAGTTCCAACCATCTAATCACATGTTTGGTTCTCCTGGCAACCAGTCCCCTTAGGTGTGGTCCGCCCCCCACTGCCCCCCCAAATCACCTAATTAACATAACAAGACACCTTTAAACTCTCATCCCTCAGGAATTTCCAAAGGTCTTAGGAACTCTGGACCCCACCAGGGGCATATCAATAAAAGCACACAAAGAAGCAACAATGGCCAGGGGAGATTTTGACTATAAATACCGAAAGTTTGTGAGGCCTGTCCAAAAATGTTTGGTTAGGACAAGGCATGGTATAGCTGACATAAATAGCTCTCCAAAGACCTTGGAGCAATTAGCTCCTACATGGAAAAGGCCACTCTTTTCCAACAATATGGAAGGCAGTCCTGTAACCTTAGTACCAACTCATATGAAGGTACTACCCCAGCTACATCTGGACTTTATTCCTTTCTTTTCCCATTGCCTGGAATTATGTAACTAATCTATCACTGGTTTGGGATATGTTATTTCTTAATTAGTTTATTAGGAGAACTTATCCTGTATGCTCTGGGCTTGTGAGATTCCCATAGCAAAACTGTGTTAAGTGCTGGCAAAGACAAACTCAGTCTTCGAGCTTAATATGCCTCCCAAAACAAAACAGCTTATCATTATCTCAATATTGTTTCTGATGTGTGTGAAGAAATACAATAAAAATTACATGAGCATGCAAAATAAAGCATACGATTGTCTTTGCCCAGGCCCTCTATTTCTACTTCCTTCCAGGCTTCGACTTAGACACACCTTCTAGAAGCCTTGTTTGACCTCCACTCATGGCCACCCCTATCCAGTTAGAACCTTCTGTTAGTCTGGGTCACAGTATCTACAATTTCCCGTTTGTAACACAGATCAACATGGTCATTGAGTGGTGGTTGAAGTTTTCCCTAATAGAATATGAGCTCTATTAAAGTGACCACTGTTTCTCCCATCATCCATGGCATTCCCAGTGCTTAGCATATTATTAAATGCTCAATAAATAATTACTGGTGATGAAGAATAGTTGGAAGGCAGGTGGGCAAGGACAAGGTGCCCCACCCTAAGAGAAAAACCGCCCTTAGAAGGATTTTACACACCCCCAAGAAGGAGCCCTCCAGCCTTTCCCATAGATACATACACAGGTGACAAAAACCTAATTGGATGACAGGCACAGGAGGGTTCATCAGATTAAAACAGACCTCCAAGGAGCCCATAAAAACCCCTAGACTCCAAAACTCCTATGGCAACCCTCTCGGGTCCCCTCCCTCTTTGGGAGCTTTGTACCATCTCCTTGCTCTGCTCACCACTCTGGTGGGCCTCTCCATTCTTCCAAGCCGTGTGACCAAGAACCAGGGGCACCGGCCAAGGAAAAAAATCCCATAACACTGGCACCCTGAATGAATGAATCAATTAAGCATGAGAAGACAAGAGAGTTTGCTTTGAGTGTTATCTGAATGTATTTATAATTTGACTTTGTGGAGCCCATTGTTGAATGGACAAGATTTGGGCTGTTTTTAAAACAATCAACTGGAAAGTAAATGATTAGACTGTGTCTAAATGAGGTGTCACTCCTGATTGGTGGAGGGCCTCCAAATGGGGGGGGGAGCTCATGGGGTGGACCATTAAAGGATTCCCTGGAGGCAGGACAAAGAAAAGAGAAGTGTACTGAATACTTGGGGTGGGGGAGGAGGGAGGACAGAGAGGGGGATTCTGTCTGCAAGGAGGCGGTGGGTGGGGGCTGCTTTAAAGAGGGAGGGTGAAGGGGTATGGGGAGGATGTCAGGAGTGCTCCCTTTTCTGGTGACTCTTCCTGGTTATAAGTAGCCCATTGGTTAGTTAGGGCGTTTTGAGGTAGATCACCTGTATTCAGTCAGGGGCTCTGGGTCATTTGGGGCCCTTCTGCCTCGGTCAGGTTTCCATTGCTCAAACCTGTTGTCTAAAGCATCCTCTATATCACTTCACAGCCTTTTGGCTAAAATCGTGTGTAGTATCAATTCTTAGCAGTTTAAAAGCTGCCTCTACAATAGGTGAAACTTACAAGTTTCAACTATATTCAAATAGTCTCTTTGTCATTCTAATTTATGTACATCTTTTTCTTTCTTTCTCCCCACCCCCACCCCTTTTCCTGGTGGGTATGGAATATTAACAAGTGGGGGTATTTGTTTCTCAAATATACAGGTTTTTTTTTTTTTTTTTTAAATGAGCCAAGGGGCACCTGGGTGGCTCAGTGGGTTAAAGCCTCTGCCTTTAGCTGCTCAGGTCATGATCCCAGCGTCCGGGATCGAGCCCTGAGTCAGGCTCTCTGCTCAGCAGGGAGTCTGCTTCCGTTCTGCTCTCTCTGCCTACCTGTGACCCATCTCTCAAATAAATAAATAAAATCTTTAAAAATACATATATTTTTAAAAATGAGCCAAAGATGACTACTTCTCAACATTTAATACAAAGCACAGAGGAAAACAGAATTTGGTGATTACACCATTTCCTAAAGAGATAAGAGTACATTTATCATCTGCTCTTACATCCGATGGTTTGATACCTACATAATCTAATGACCAGATTCAATGTTAAATGTTACCATCTTAGCTTTGGAAATTTGTCTTATTAGGCCCAGGAAGCTTTCTTTCAAATCTATTATATATAATATATATATAATATACTTATATATATGTATATATTATATATATAATATACTTATGTATGTATATATATAAAGCATAGAAGAAAAGAATTACTTTTGTGCTCAAAGACCATGCTCTGAAGAGAAAAAGTCATTGGTCTAACAATTGCTCCCTGATAGTAAATTATCACAACTGGTAAAGATCTATTCCACTGCTGGGAGTACGTTGGAAGAGGCTAGCATGTAGAAATAAAAGAGAAACAAACATATATTAGGCCTTATATTCCTTTCTTTCTGTTTTGTTCATGTTCACTAGTGGTAATAATAATAATAGGTTTAGTCTGGATCTTATGAAGCACTGCCAATATGCCACTGTTGGTTATAAGCTCTTAGCTTATACTAACTCGTTTAATATATGCATCCCTTAAATTCCCTATCATCCTGTAAGATCGATACCATGATTTGCCCCATTTTATAGATTAAGAATGTGAAAACAGAGGTTAAGTGACACCCTCAAGGACACATAGAAAGTGACAGAGACCTAAGGTTTAAATTTGGGTTGTCTGGTTCCAAAGATACAATTTCTAAAAGTCACTGTGTTGCTTATTACGTATTATATGTTGATGTTCTATCCTTCCTAGAGTAACATTTATAAATCAGCAAGCATGTACTGCACACTGACCTAGACGCCATGAGGGAAACAAAAAATTATAACACATGGGGCGCCTGGGTGGCTCAGTGGGTTAAGCCGCTGCCTTCAGCTCAGGTCATGATCTCAGGGTCCTGGGATTGAGTCCCACATCGGGCTCTCTGCTCAGCAGGGGGCCTGCTTCCCTTCCTCTCTCTCTGTGATCTCTTAAAAAAAAAAAAAATTATAACACAGTGCTTCACTTACTCTAGAGGTAGCTTACTGGACCAGATTAAATTTTCCACTTGTTTTAGTGTTTCCTGAGAGTGTTTCTCAAGTCATGTGTTAGCACCTACTGGGCTAAATTATAAATAAAATCTTTAAATTATATAATCTGATTAAATTATAATTCTGCTTCACTCTCAGTAAATAGAGTAAATATTAAGCCAAGAATCTGATTAAATTATAATTCTACTTCACTTTCAGTAAATAGAGAAAATATTAAGCCAAGAAGGCCATGCTGTGCAGTGAAGAATGTGGTCCACACCACTAAAGATAAGATGTAAGAGGCAGAAAGGAATGTCAAGCCAGCCCCCAGAAAAGATCCCAGGTTTCTGAGAACATATGATGTTCTCTAATTGGAGAATTTGGGCTCTTGTAGAACGTAAGCTACATGAGGACCAGGATTTGGCCTGTCTCGCTCACAGTTGTAATCCTTAGGCAACATCCTAGTGCCTGGCACAGAGTAAACAATAAATACTTGATAAAGGGGTGAGTAAGTGAAAATAAGAGAGTGGGGCAGAGCCACATATAGGTCTGCTCCCACAATGACCCAGTGCTGAAGAGGGACCACGGAAAGAATGGTGATGGTGGATGCCTTTACAGGCATGCTATGTTTTCTCATACTCTTCCAGGAACTAGGCTGTGCCTTTTTTTTTTTTTCTTTTGAAGATTTTATTTATTTATTTGACACAGAGAGAGAGAGCACAAGCAGAGGAAGAGGGAGAAGCAGGCTCCCTGCTGAGCAGAGAACCCGACACGTGACTTGACCCCAGAACCCTGAGATCATGACCTGAGCCAAAACCAGATGATTAACTGACTGAGACACCCAGGTGCCCCTATGCTGTGCTTTTTGATGACTTAAATAGCATTTTTCAGTCATTTTATTTTATTTTATTTTATTTTAGAGAGAGAGAGAGACAGCACAAGCAGGGGCAGGGGCAGAGGAAGAGGGAGAAGCAGGCTCCCCGTTGAACAGGGAGCCTCATGCAAGACTCAATTCTAAGGACCCTGGGATCATGACCTGAGCAGAAGGCAGATACTTAACCAACTGAGCCACCCAGGCATTCCAGTCCTTTTATTTTTGTGTATTCTTTTATTTTTGTTGTGTTCTTTAGATATCACTCCATGGTAGTTAAGGGGAAGGATCAAATTCTGGACCGTCATGGAAACCATCTAGCTTTTCACTAATGACTTCCAAATCCTTTGCTAAATATTATAATCTTTCTATTCGGCAACATTGTAGAGTCCCTTTCTTCTTTTGTGTTTATCAGATAATAACAAATCCAGTTCCGGTGGGGGGATAGATCTGATTTGCTGGAGACAGTTGATAAGAGGTAGGTATAGTGCAGAGTGAGAGGTACCTGAAGAGTCAGGCTTAACCTAAATACCCTCTTAGGTAAATAGGAAATGGTAGGCAGTGGAAAGAATCAGTGAGAGGCATTAGGACATCATTTTACATGTGAAATTTCAAGAAAATTTGCCTTTTCTAAGGCAATGTATTAGAGCAGTTTTTGGTTTATAAAAAGTTTGAGAAAGAGGTCCAGAGATTTCCCATTTACAGGTATCTTCTGCTTCTCAAGAGTTTGTATTACACCACTTTGCTTTTACAAAAGACCTACATCAGTATCTATTTCTGATTTTCACTTTTACAGAAAAAGATGAAAAGTAAAACTAGCCTCCAGTGTTTGCTTTGCCACAAGCCAACAGAGAGGCAGTGTGCACCCCAAGGGGCAAGAGTGGTGCCCCAACTCACTACCCTCAGCTTCTCAGCATCAAGCCGCTGTGGCTCACAACAGTGTCTGTGAGCATCTATGCTTTATCTGGATGTAGGTTGTGCCTCCACTATCAGGATGTATCCTAAGATACCAGAAAAGTCCAAAAGAGGTTATTTGTGTGGGGTCTGGGAATGCTCAAGAAATCTTCCATATAAGTGAATGATGATTGTTTCTTTGCTTTATACCATTTGGACTTATGAGGGTTCTCATAGGAACGCTTGCCTTCCTGATAGCAGGAGACCCCTGGATTCCTGAGCTACATATGTGTGGCCTCTTACGTCATTAGCTTCACTTGCTAGAACGGTACATTTTTCATGGCGGATGAACCTATGTTGACGCATTGTAATCACCCAAAGTCCCTCGTTTACCTTAGGGTTCATTCTTATTTTTGTGCGTTCTATGAGTTTGGACCAATGTATAATGACATACATCCGTCATCATCACTGCCCTAACAGTCCTCTGTGCTCTTGGCCGCTCACAACCTGTTCACCTTGACAACTACTTATCTTTTTTATTGTCTCCATAGTTTCACCTTTTCCACTTTTTGCCAAACAAAAGTTTTTCATTTTAATAAAGTCCACCTTATCAATTTTTTTTCATAATTCCTTCTTTCGTAGAATATCCTATAGTTGGACTCATATTATACTTAGTCTTTTCAGATTGGCTTCTTTCTCTTTGTAATATGCACTCAAGGTTCATCCCCATCTCATCACGGGTTGATAGCTCATTTCTTCTTAGCAGTGGACAACATGTCATTACTGGATTGGATCACAGTCTACTGAAGAACGTCTTAGTTGCTTTCAAGTTTTGTAATTATGAATAAAACTTCAATAAACGTCATTGTACAGGTTTTTGTATGGACATACTTTTTTTTTTTTTATCTCATTTGGCTAAATACCATGGAGCAGGGTTACTGGATTGTATGAAAAGAATTTGTTTGGTTTTGTAAGGAATCATCAAACTGTCTTCCAAAGCGACTGTACCATTTTGCACTTCTACCAGCAATATATTAGAGTTTCTGCTGTTCCATATCCTCACCAGCATTTGATGTTTCAGATTTTGGCTCTTCTGACAGGTGCATAGTGGTATCTTACTGTTATTTTAATTTTCATTAAAATATATGATGGGGAGCATCATTTCATACCCTTATTTTCCATCTGTATATCTTCTTTGAAGAAGGTTCTGTTAAGGTCTTAGGACCATTTTCCAATCAAGTTATTTTCCTATTCTTGAGTCTTTGGAGTTCTTTGTATATTTTGGTTAATAGTCCTTTATTGGATGTGCATTTGCAAATAATTTCTTTCAACCTGTGTCTTGTCTTCTAATTCTCTCGATATTGTCTTTTTGCCAAACAAAAGTTTTTCATTTTAATAAAGTCCACCTTATCAATTTTTTTTCATGATTCCTGTCTTTGGTATTATATCTCAAAAAGCGTCACCACACCCAAGATCATCTGGGCTTTCTTCTGTTATCTTCTAGGAGTTTTATAGCTTTGTAGGTGTTACATTAGGCTTATGAACCATTTTGAATGCATTTTTGTGAAGGGTGTAAGGACAGCATCTAGATCCACGTTTTTTGCCTATGGCTGTGCAGTTGTCCCAGTACCATTTATTAAATAGACTATTTTGCTTTGTTGTATTGCTTTTGCTCCTTTGTCAAAGATCAGTTTAGGGGTGCCTGGGTGGCTCAGTGGGTTAAGCCACTGCCTTCGGCTCAGGTCATGATCTCAGGGTCCTGGGATGGAGTCCCACATCGGGCTCTCTGTTCAGCAGGGAGCCTGTTCCTCCTCTCTCTCTCTGCCTACTTGTAATCTCTCTCTGTCAAATAAATAAATAAAATCTTTTTTTTAAAAAAAAAGATCAGTTGGCTGTATATATGGAGGTCTATTTTTGGACTCTATTCTGTTCCATTGACCTATTTATCCCTTCTTTTACTGGTACCACACTACTTTGATTACTGTAGCTTTAGAGTAAATTTTTTTTTTAAGCTTTTACTTATTTATTAGACAAAGAGCAAGAGATCACAAGTAGGCAGAGAGGTGGGTAGAGGCAGAGAGAAAGGGTGAAGCAGGCTCCCCGCTGAGTAGAGAGCCTGATATGCGGCTTGAGCCCAGGACCCTGAGATCATGACCTGAGCGGAAGGCAGAGGCTTAAACCACTGAGCCGTCCAGGCGCCGTAGAATAAGTCTTGAAGTCGGAAAGCATCAGTCCTCCAGCTTTGTTCTTCTCTTTCAACATAGTGTTAGCTATTCTGGAGCTTTTGCCTTTCCATATAAACTTTTTTTTTTTTTTAAGTTTTTGTTTATTTATCAGAGAGTGTGAAAGAGAGAGAGACCAAGAGAGTACAAGTAAGGGTAATGGCAGGCAGAAGGAGAAGCAGTCTCCCCCCTAGGCAGGGAGCTCAATGTTCGACTCTATCCCAGGACTCAGGATCAGGACCCGAGTTCCTGAAGGCAGACGCTTTAACTGACTGAGCCACCCGGGTGCCCCTCCATATAAACTTTAAAATCAGGTTGTTAATACCAACAAAATAACTTGTTGGGATTTTAATTGGGTTTGCATCGAAATCTATACAGCAAGTTGGGAAGAACTGACATCTTGACAATACTGAGTCTTACTATTCCCAGCCTTCCTATCTTTTTTTTTTTTTTTTTTTAATAAACATGATTCTGTTTGGGTGGAAGAAGTTCATCTCCAAAAATCTCGAATGCCACGCCCGAGCCGTTGATGTCACACCTCTCGTTTCCGCTCCTGCCCTCGACATCCTCCGCTGCTGCTTCGGGGAAGGGGACAAAGTCTTTGGTCTCAGGATGTTGCGGGAGGCAGCATGGCACACAAGCTCACACTATTGGGATTCATACACATGGAATATCCCTCCATTTGTTTTACTTTTTTGATATCATTCACCAGAGTTTTGTGGTATTCCTCATACAGATCTGGTACATATTTTGTTGGTTTTATACCTAAGTATTTCATTGGCGCGGGGGGGGGGGGGGGGGCTAATGTAATGCTATTATGTTTTTTTTTTTAAGATTTTATTTATTTATTTGACAGAGAGAGATCACAAGTAGGCAGAGAGGCAGGCAGAGAGAGAGAGAGAGAGAGAGGAGGAAGCAGGCTCCCTGCTGAGCAGAGAGCCCGATGCGGGACTCGATCCAGTGACGCGAGATCATGACCTGAGCCGAAGGCAGCGGCTTAACCCACTGAGCCACCCAGGCGCCCCTGCTATTATGTTATTAACTTCAAATCCCACTTATTCATTGTTAGTATATGGGAAAGCAATTGATTTTGTAATAGTAACTGTGTATCCCACAGTCTTACTATAATCACTTATTGGTTCCAGGAGTTTGTCAATTCTTTTGGATTTTCTACACAATCATATCACCTGTGAACAAAAACAGTTTTATATCTCCTTCCCAGTTGTATGCCTTTTTTTTTTTGCCCTCCTTGTTGTATTAGGAAGGACTTTCAGTATAAAATTGAAATCAGTAGTGGGAGGGAACATCCTTGGCTTGTTCCTGAGCTTACTGGAAAAGCTTTGAGTTTCTTACCATTAAGTACGATGTGAGTTTAGGTTTTTTGTAGATAGTCTTTATCAATTTGAGAAAATTTCCCTCTATTCCTAGTTTACTGAGAGTTTTTATCATGAATGGGTGTTGGATTTTGTTAAATGCTTTTTCTGCATCTATTGATATGATCACGTGATTTTTCCTTTTTTGATCTATGAATGTGATGGACAACATTAATTTTTTAAAAGATTTTATTTATTTATTTGACAGACAGATATCACAAGTAGGCAGAGAGGCAGGCAGAGAGAGAGGAAGGGAAGCAGCCTCCCTGCTGAGCAGAGAGCCCAATATGGGGCTTGATCCCAGGACCCCGGGACCATGACCCGAGCTGAAGGCAGAGGCTATAACCCACTGAGCCACCCAGGCACCCCAACATTAATTAATTTTTGAATGTTCAACGAGGTTTGCATACCTGGGATAAAGTCTAGTTGGTCATGACACATAATTTTTTTTATACTTTGGATTTGATTTACTAATATTTTGTTAAGGATCTTTGCATCTATATTCATGACAGATATTGGCCTATAGTTTTCTTTTCTTATAATGCTTTTATCTAGTTTTAGTATTAGGGTAATGTTGACCTCATAGAACAAATTAGGAAGTGTTCCCTCTGGTTCTATCCTCTGAAAGAGTTTGTAGAGGATTGGTATAAATTCTTCTTTAAATGTTTGGTAGAATTCACCAGTAAACTGAGCAGGGCCTGAAACTTCTGGTTTGGGTAGGTTATTCATTATTGATTCAATTTATTTACTAGGTATAAATTTAAACTTATCCTTTAAAAAAGGAATTTTAGTTGTTAACTTGTAGAAAATTGGTACGATGCTCATAATTTCTGCTCTGTAAAGAAGATAGCACCAAAGGTCATAGTTTATTGTCCTGTAAAACATTAATCAGATTTATATCTAAATTTAGCAATAATTTAGAATGACTTCAGTATTTTCTTATACTGAAAATGCACATTATTTCTCTTATCTTTCTTTAAATCATCTTTGTTTACTGCTGATTTTCTCAATAGTTAAAAACTTGACCTGTGTTTAACTGTATTTGTATGAGCATTATTTTATAACATTTTAAAATTATACTTTGACATTTTATAGAAGTACAACTTGGTACTGTTTAAAATATTTAAAATCTTGGGCACCTGGGTAGCTCAGTGGGTTAAGCATCTGCCTTCAGCTCAGGTCATGATCTCAAGGTCCTGAGATTGAGGCCCGAATTGGGCTCCCTGCTCAGTGGGGAGTCTGCTTCTCTCTCTCCCTCTCTCCCCGACTTACGCCTGCTCTCTCTCCCTCTCAAATAAATAAAATCTTTCCAAAAAAAAAAAATCACAAAATCTAGTGACACTTCTGTTCTCATTCTTGTTGACGGTTGTTGAAGTATCTAGCCCCGAGCTATAGTCTTTCCCTCTGTTCCAATTCCTGCCCCTAACTTGGAGACCTTCGTGCCTCTGGGCAGGACGGATCCATCCTCTCCCTTTTCAGGTCCCTCCTATCCCATTTCCAGTGTCCTTCCTCAGTTCTGTAATTCACATCTTCACTCTTCTTCACTTCTGTAACTCAGTACAAAGGATTTTAGATACTCTATTCTTTCAGAACCGTTCATCTCAGATATTTCTGTGCTTTTTGCTCTCTACTGCTTTTAGATGAAAATGCCTTGTTTTTCCGCTTAAAAGAAGTAACATGTTTCCGGGAAAAATTTTTTTTAAATATTTTATTTTTTTATTTGACAGGGAGAGAGCACAAGCAGGGGGAGCAGCAGGAAGAGGGAGAAGCAGACTTCCCGCAGAGCAGGAAGCCCAATGCGGCACTCAATCCCAGGACCCCGGGACCACGACCTGAGCCGAAGGCAGACGCTTAACCGACTGAGCCACTCAGGGACCCCTTTCCTGGAAAATTTTTTTCAGAAAATACAAAAAGATTCAAAAGAGAGAATCAAGACGTTGCCTTCTAGAGCATACCACTCAGCATTTTGCAACATTTTAAATTTGCTGTCGGGAGGAGCTTTTTGTTTGCTTTCCAAAATGGGATCTTATCATTCATTTTACTTTTGTAATTTGGTTTTTGCCACTGAATGATTTATCTTTCCCAGCCAATAAATAGAGACAGACATCATCATTATTATGGCTGAAAAACAATTTATTTTATGGATGTAATGTTCTTTATCTAACCCAGGGTGTCTCAACCTCAACACTGACATTTGGGGCTGGATAATTTATCGCAGGGCTTGGACTGTGCATTGTAGGATGTTCTGTAGCATTCCTGCCATCTACCAGTTACATGCCAGTGTTATCATCCCCCTGGTCCCTTAAATACGCGTCCAGCTAGGGGCCCCTGGATGGTTCAGTAAGTAAGAATCTGACTCTTGATTTCTGCTTAGGTCATAATCTCAGGATCCTGAGATAGAGCTGGGCATGAGGCCCTGTGATCAGCAAAATAATCTCTCTGTCCCTCTCCCTCCCCCTCTGCTCCTCCCCTTCTGCCTGTCCCCCTGATCCTCCCCCCACCCCTCCCCCACCTGCCCCTGTGAGCTTGAGCACTCCCTCTCGCTCTCAAATAAATAAATAAAATCTTTTTTTAAAAAAAATATTTCCAGCTCTTCCAAATGGCTTCTGTGGCCAATCTTATCCCAGTTGAGAACCACTGACATAATCAGTCTACTATTACTTAAAATTTACACTTATCTATTTTTTTTTAACAATTAAAAACAGTGGTGCTAATAACAGTCCTAACATATACAAATTTAGCACTTCTTTGAGTTCCTGCATAACTTAAATTCCTAGAAAAGAACATATTTTAAATGTTGATGTCTATTCCCAGATAGTTCTCCAGATAGTATTATATCAATTTATAGTACCATTTAAACAGCAGAAATGCCATTTCCTCGGATCTTATCCAAGTACTGTCCATCTTTTAAATCTTTCTTAGTGAAATGCAAAACACAATACTATTTTGCCCTTTAAACTTATAAATTCTTGGGGCACCTCGGTGGCTCAGTGGGTTAAGCCGCTGCCTTCGGCTCAGGTCAAGATCTCAGGGTCCTGGGATGGAGCCCCGCATCGGGCTCTCTGCTCAGCGGGGAGCCTGCTTCCTCCTCTCTCTCTCTCTCTGCCTGCCTCTCTGCCTATTTGTGATCTCTCTGTGTCAAATAAATAAATAAAATCTTTAAAAAAAAAACAACTTATAAATTCTTTGATTGCTAATCAGGTTGGTAGCTTTTACTATGTTTATTGGTCATTTGTATTACTCCTTTTGTGAGCTGCTAATTATTATCTTTTGTCCATTCTTGGTTTTGCAAAAGCTCATAATTCTTTCTTCCAGTTTGTAATTTTTCTGGTAACATTTATGCTGAGTTTTCCTTTATAGAAGTTATACATTTTTTGCGTCATCAAATTATTAGCCTCTTTATTGTGGTTTTATTGTTAGTGGTGTCATACTTAGAAAGATCAACTCTGAAGTCTTATACTTCAGAGTATTACTCTATTAGACCAACCTTCTATTTTTCTTTATTTCTCATTAGACCCTAACTAAGCCTTTACTATGTCTAGACCAGTGCAGATCAAATTTGAATGCACATATGGATTAACTAGAATCTTATTAAAATTCACATTCTGATTCAGTAGGTTTGTATGGGACAAGGGAGCCTGCCTTTCCAACAAGCTTACAGGTGATGTCAGTGCTCTTCCTGGAACACACTTTTTTTTCTTCTAATTTTATTTATTTATTTGACACAGGGAAAGATAAGAGTACAAGCAGGAGGAGTGGCAGGGAGAGGGAGAAGCAGGCTCCCGCAGAGCAGGAAACCGGACCTGGTGCTCCATCCCAGAACCCCCAGACCATGACCTGAGCCAAAGGAAGGCAGACCTGGGTGGCTCAGTTGGTTGGGCATCGGCCTAGACCACACTTTGAGTCACTAGGTTTTAGACCTTCAGCCCTCAATTCTCTGTACTCTCTCCCTCCATTCTCTGATTGGTTCTCCTCTGAATTTGCTTCCCTTCCTCCCTACTGTGAATCCCAAGGGTAGTAATTTCAACTATACTTCACCCCTTTGTTTTTTTGGTACAACAACCCTTGCAATCTCTACTTCAATATTGACAAAGCCACCATATCTCCAGTCCCCAGCCATAGTACCACTGAAGGAAGTCCTGTAACTGCTACTTTCTTCTATAACAAATGTATCATTTCTAAAGTCCAATCAGCCAGCTTTCACTTTGTTCCTCCTCAGCTGCCTTTCCCATTTTCATAGTAACTTTGCCTAAATGTTAACTCCTCAACCCTGCTCCACCTCCTTTGAAGCCTCTTTGTCAGTGAATGGCAGTAAAAGAACCTCTTCAAGCCACCTAGTAGAAGTCACAGCATAGTAGCTGCTGCATGCTTAAAAAGAAATCTGCTCAAAAACCCAACAACGTCAAGATTTTCCAACACTTAGAAAAGTCTGTCTAAAGGCTTATGAATTAAACTAGATTATTTAATAAGCACCTCATACAGTTCTTACAATGTGCCTGCCAACTTTAGTTCGGTAGGTATAGGAGTGAGGATTGGAACCCAAATCTTTTGACACCAGTCTTAGGCTTTATCCCTCCAGGCTCTGGTGCTTGGAAATCACAGGAGGCCTCATTGTTCCTGAGAGCTCAATTCTACAATAGTTATCTGTGTCTGCAACAAAGAAGAGGCAGGCAAATCAATAGCGGTTTTCAGCTCCGGATGCATATTTGATTCACTCGAAGCTTTTTAAAAATGTCCTTTCCAGGACCTCACCGGGAAAAAATCTGTTCAATTAGTTTTCAGTGGTGCACTAGTATTTTTTAATCTGTTAAAGAGGAATGTTATTCCAAATCAGGGGTTTTCAAGCTTTTTAGGTTCACTGGACCCTTGGCACAAATCTCCAATCTCTCTGACTGGTAATGTATGACAGGTGTGTGAGGTCTTGGCCCACACCATAAACCGCCTCTTGGGTTTTGGTGAGATCTGTTCTCCCTGATGCAAATGTAGACCACCCTATCCTTCCAGAAAGAAGCGTTTAAGAAACAGAGAAGTAAAATTGGCCTAGGGAGTGTTGGATTTACAAATAGTGGCTGTGTTTCTTCCATGTGATTTCCAAGTTTTAAATTTAACTGATGTAGCCAATCTCACGCACCAAGTAAATTTGTCGGAAATTCTCCTATACTGCACAGTTGGCAATTGAAAACTTCTACACACACGCGTTCTTCTCTCTTGAATCCCACGCGTCTTCAGAGCACGGCCCGGGAGCCTGCCACAGCTGGGACGTGCAGAGCTCTCACGGCGTCCCGGGCTGCAGGCGTCCCGGGGCTGCAGCCGAGCCAAGGGCCCGGCTCCACAGCTGAACACTCGCAGCAGCTGGAGACACCCAAACGCCCGCATGCCCTTCGCCGGAGCCGTGGCCGAGGGCAGGACGTGCTTCCAAGCCAGGGCACCGGCAAAGCCTGAGACCGCGACAGGCGACTCAAAGATTACACCGCGCTCCGCCACCCTCGACCGCGCACCCGCACGGGCCGCCGCACCCCGGTAAGCCCGCGCCGCGCGGGTTCCAGTCCGCCCAGGTGCGAAGGGCGCTGAGCGGCCCCGGCCCCGCCCACCAGGGACCCGCGCGGCGCCCGAGTGGGCCGGCGGCACGTCAGTCAGGCGCCGGGGGCGGGGTCCGGGAGCGCCCGTCCCCCCGCCCGGCTATAATGTCGGGCCCCGGCGGGCTGCCGGCGGCGGGTGGAGGTGCGCGCCTGGGCAAGGGTGAGGCTGAGGGCGCGCGGAGCTCCTGGCAGCTGCGGCGGCGGCTCGCGGACCGGAGGGAGGGAAGGAAGAAGGGGAGGGCGGTGGGATGGAGGGCACTCGGGGCTGCCCGGGCTCCGCTCACACCAACTCTCGAAGGTGCTGCTTCCCACGTTCACCTTCCCGGGCGCGGGCAGCGGTGGGGTCAGGGGACCTGACGGTACAGCGCTGAGCCGAGCCGGGGACCGCCGCAGCCCTTCCCGCCTCTGTTCTCAGCTTTGTTATTTGTATTCATCTCCAGAACATGGACTTCGTCCGCCTCTGGCTAGGGCTGCTGCTGCCCTTGGGGGGTGCGCTGGACTTCGGCTACCACCACCAGGAAGAGATGGAAGCGTTTTTGAAGAACGTGGCCCGAAACTACAGTTCTATCACTCGCTTACACAGTGTTGGGAGGTCTGTGAAAGGTAGGGTCCGTCTCGTGCACTTGCCCAAACCCCCAGTCCTCGCTTTCATTCATTAAATCCACCTTAGCTGCCTGCCCCCTTTCCTTGGAGCGACTCAAAAAGGAGATCCAAGAGGGCAAGCTGGTGCCTTGCGTGTTGGTGGGCTTCTGCTTTTGTGTGTTGTGTTGTCTTAGTTTGCAAGGGAAGTAGTAGGAAGACCTGAATTTTAGGAGACGTCTCTGCTGTCATTCAGTGCCATTGAGACTTGTTCTTTTTCCATCTTGCAGGCACTAGTTGCTTGAGGTGTGTATTTTTGTTTTTTTCTTGGTAGGTAAACTTATGTCAAGAAGGTGTCCGTTTATCCATCGCAGCTTTCCCCCTTTGTTGGCTTCTTTAAATAGGATTTGGACTGTTAGTATCATTTCGGTTTTTTCAAAGTCTCCTTTAAGCTAAAATAGTAAAGTTCTGTTGGCGAGATTTCTGTTGTGTATAATCAGCCCTAGGACATAAAGTGATGCAAAACTATCCTTTCTATAAGTTTATGTTAAATAGTACCGTTGGTAAGATTTGTGTCATGCGTAATTAGCCCTCTGGATTAAAGTTATGTAAAGAAGTGACTGATACTGATTAAAGGCTCTTTTAAGATTATCTATTTGGATAAGGCAATTGCTGGATAATAAATATGTTAGTAATGATTGAGACTAGCATTTTCACATTTATCATTTAACTGCTTTATTGTTTTAATTTAGAAATTAATATATTAAATATAAATAACTGTATATTAAGTCTCATTCTGATAGACAAGGAATTTGAATCAGAGATATTAAGTATTTTGCTCAGGATCACCAGATGGTAGATTTCATAAGCAGACTGGCATTCAGATCCTTCTACTTAAAGGTGTAGATATTTTGGGGAAAGTCAAATACTTTGTCAAACATTGTTATTTCTTCATCTTTTTATATTGCTACCCCGGAAGAGATTACCTGAAAACTTAATGCTTAAACCAAAAGTTTTGTTAAGTTTATGCTATTTGGAGCTTCTCTCTTTCTAAGGTGTATTCAAACTACCTAGATTTCAGCTCTGAGCTTTTGAACCAGGGAGTGCCTCTTAATTACCATATTTTTAAGAAAAAAAAATTAGTCATGGTTTTTATGTTAAGACCTATTTACTTACATCCAATGCAACATAAAAAATGCTGGGTCATGTGTGTAATGGTATCTTTGTTTTCAAACAACATTGCCAAAGAGTTGGTGCCAGAATTACTCTGTACTGCTCTATAATCCAAATTACAAAGGTTGGATGTGTAAGAAATTGTATCTTGAATGAGCATATGTATTCAGCCTTTTGAAATCATTTCCCCCTAGGGTTCAAGAAGACCAATTTTAAAAGATCTAAGAATACTAATTATATTAATAAAGCAAATACCTTGAGTTATTGTTCTGCCATCATTTAGACCACAAAATGATGAGGGTGTTGTTAATTTTAAGTACTAAATGATTTGGCAAGTTTTTATGTTTTCAAGCACAAAGTGCTTGTGAAAGAAAATTGGAGAATCTTTTAATAATGTGAACCAGCTCCTCTGATCTGTTTTGCATGATATCGGATGACCATGACAGTGAAAGCCGCTAGGCTCCCCCTCCCCAACTTTGTATGCACTCTTATGGGTAAAGGACTGAGATGTTTTCCTGTAAAAATAAAATCTGACACTAGTCATCAAATGTTTGTGTTCAATATATTGTTCTGCATAATTACCCCAATTAGGAAAAAGTTTCCAGGTGGTGGGTTAAACTGTACACTGTATCACTCACTGCATGTTTTCATGACCATTGAAAACCAGTGCTCATTTGTTGGTCCTCTTTTCACTAGATAGGCAGTTTTCCCTGGCTGTCCCACCCTCTGGTGTAGGATAGTCTGCTTAGCAAACAGCCTTTATGATACGTGTTATTTATTTAATTTATTATGAACCTGGGCAATCTACCTAGAAGAGAAAGGAATATTCCTACCCGGTCAAATACATTTTTAGGTTTTGTAAATGCACATCGAGTGGATTTTTGTTTTAATCATGAATCCCATTCTGCTTTTCTTCCTCCATTCACATTTTTTCATTACATGTCTCTATGAACTGACAAGGTCTGCAGAGGTTAAATTGGTTGCTGTATAGTGTTTTATCCTCTTGGTTATAGGAATTGTCTTCATTTGCCTTTTGGGGGCATCTATATGGTTCTGATGATCTAGTATAAACAACGACGCTTTAAAAGCATTGATAGCGTCATGATGATTACCTTACATTATAACTGGTGCTTTTAAGTTTTTTATTTTGAAATGCTTGAAACCCACACAAAGGTTGAACACACATACACCCTTCACCCAGATTCAGCCATACTAGACTGACCATATTTCGTTTGAACCTTTTGGAGGAAACCCCATGACCTAATGACCTAGTAAAATCTTCGGTGAAACGAGAGAAGCAACTCCAGAAACTGACAACCAAGTTGAGAAAACTTAGAAAAGGTACAATATTTATCGGTTTATTCATTCCTCCATTTAGTTAAGCAAATATACCCCCCCTTTTTTTCCACTCCTAACCCCCTCTGTCTAGTATGATGCTGGCACATATTCAGTAATTTTTATCCTTTTTTTAAATGAACTGAATGTTTGCTGAGTGAAAGCTTTTGTGAAGTAAGCAAAGTTGTGTGCCATTCATTGCCTACTGTTAGGTAGCCCCCTTTAAAGGACAATTATATTTATTGTGGATTTCCCCAACAAGCCTCTCCACACCCCCCAGCATTAGTTCTAGGACTGTGCATGTGTATGTATGTATGTATTTTTTTTTCCTGCCACTTCTTTTCTTTTTTTTTTTTTTCCTTTTTTAAGTTTTTAATTCTGGTTAATTTATGGTGTTATATTAGTTTCAGGTACAATATAGTGATTCAGCACTTCCATACATTACCCAGTGTTCATCACAAGTGCATTCCTTAATCCCCCTCAGCCCATTTCACCCATCCTGCACTCCCTTCTCCGCTCCTCTGGTAACTATCAGTTTGTTTTCTATAATTAAGAGTCTCTTTCTTCATTTTGTTCATTTGTTTTTTAAATTCCACATATGCGTGAAATCATAGGGTATTTCTCTTTCTCTGACATTTTGCTTACCATTATACTTTGTCCATGTCATTGTAAGTGGTATGATTTCATTATTTTTTATGGCTGAATAATACTTCATTTTGTGTGTTTGTATGTGTGTGTATAAATATACATACCACATATTCTTTATCCAATCATCAATCAGTGGACACTTGGCTGCTTCCATATCTTAACTATTGTGAATCGTGCTGCTATAAATACAGGGGTACATGTATACCTTAGTATTCTTTGGGGAAATACCCAGTAGTAAAGTTACTGGATGGTAGAGTAGTTCTATTTTTAACTTTTTTTTTTTAATAATTTATTCATTTATTTGACACACCCAGAGAGAGAGAGAGAGAGATCACAAGTAGGCAGAGAGGCAGGCAGAGAGAGAGGAGGAAGCAGGCTCCCTGCTGAGCAGAAAGCCTGATGTGGGGCTCTATCCCAGGACCCTGAGATCATGTCCCGAGCAGAAGGCAGAGGCTTTAACCCACTGAGCCACCCAGATGCTCCCATTTTTAACTTTTTGAGGAACCTCCATACTGTTTTCCAGAGTGACTGTGCCAGGCTGTGTTCCCAGCAGTGAATGAGTATTCCTTTTTCTAGCTTTAGGACCATTTAAAATGAGATTTTCTACTATCTCCGAATTCTCCGCTTTAAGACTTCCGCTAAGTCTAACCTTTACTTTATCTGAATAAAGAAGGTTGCAAAGGGCAAGGAATAGATAATAAAAATTTGTTATCAAGTGCTTTTCATATTATGTTTTAATACATTATTTCAATCTCAGTGACTCTGAGTAGGTATTGTTATTCTTGTTTACAAAACAGGTCAAGGGGCTCCTGGGTGGCTCAGTGGGTTAAAGCCTCTGCCTTCCACTCAGGTCATGATTCCAGGGTCTTGGAATCAAGCCCCGATTCGGGCTCTCTGCTCAGCGGGGAGCCTGCTTCCTTCCTCTTTCTCTGCCTCTCTGCCTCCTGTGATCTCTGTCTGTCAAATAAATAAATAAAATCTTTAAAAAAACAAACAAAAAAACAGGTCAAATGAAGCACAGGGAAGTTAATTAACTTGCTGAAGTTCACACAGCCAGTTAAGTGTCAAAGGATTCAAATGCAGATCCTTGATTCCCCAAACCCATCTCTTTGACATTTAAAGAAGCAGTTTGGCACAGATGTAGATGATTACAAGGAGAATGAGGTTGTTAGTGGAGGGTTTAAGAGTCCTGTTTGGGGCACATGTGATTTGAAAACCTAGCTTCTGCCATGGATTGATAGCTGTGTTGTTCATGACGGTAGTCATTAGTCACCTGGATATTGAGCAATCGGAGTGTGACTAAAGAACTGAGATGTGCTAAAAGTGATTTTTGTAGACTTAATACAAAAAAAGTAAAATAATAATGTTTTTATGCTGATCACCTGTTGAAATGACAACTAAGAACTATAGGTTAAAATTATTTTTAAAATTTTACCTACTTTTTACTTCTGTTAGTGAGGTTAGAAAATTTTTAAATTATATGATTTGCATTATACATTTAGATTGGGCTCTACTGACCTAGACAGAAGTTTGGTAGTAACTTTCTTCTTAGGACAAAAGGAATTTAAGTTCATTTAGAAAATTTGGAAGATAGAGCAAAGCACCAGGAAGAAAATTAAAATCTTACCACCATACAAAGAAAACCGTATACTAAAATCACTATGTGTACTGTTCTGTGCCTTTCTCCCCCACAGTAAGCCAATTATCTTGTTTGTCCATGCAAACATGTTATTTCTAAAACTTGATTTTAGGGGCGTGTGTGGCTCAGTGGGTTAAACCTCTGTCTTCAGCTCATGTCATGGTCCCAGTGTCCTGGGATGGAGCCCCGAGCCCGCATGGGGGGGGGGGGAGTGTGTCTCTGCTCATCAGGGAGCCTGCTTCCCCATCTTTCTCTGCCTACTTGTGATCTCTATCAAATAAATCAAATCTTTAAAAAAAAAAAACTGGATTTTAATGCCTGCTTTGTGTCCTACCAATGGATATCCTAGTTTTTATTTAACTTCTATCCCACTGATGGGTGTGCATTTCTAAAATCTTCCTATTACAAACAATGCCAGAGTAGACCTCATCCTAGGGAAGACGGTGAAAATGGTCGGAACACTGGCTTTGGAACCACAGTAAGTGCAAATTCTAAATCCTTTACTCTGTAGCAATGTGTCCTGGAGTTGTTGGATAATTCCTGGCACATAGAAAGTGCTACATAAAAGCCACTCCTGCTAAGGATACAGTAGCTTCTGTTAGGGAAAAATTTCAAAATTACCAGGTCTTAAGCAGTTTTATATATTTGATACATGTAATCAAATTGCTGTGCCAAAAAGATTGTATTGATTTTCATAATCTCACAAGAAATGTAAGCTAAGAAGAAAACAACTTCTCTATATCTATTAGTCTTAAATCAGTACTGGCATTAGGGGTTTAAAAGATTATTCTAGTATTTGTCCAAGAGCACAATGTGTTGGTCATACAAGATGCATCAGTTGTGGAGATCTGCTTTACTTCATCGAACCTACAGTTAACAATACTTAATGCTTAAAATGCTTAAAAATTTGCTTAGATGGTAGATCTTAGGTTGCATTCTTAAAATAATAGCATAATAATAAAGACTATTGAAGTGTCTATTTTTCACTGTTTAATGTATAAGGGAAGATTTATTTCTCGTGCTTCTTCCCCAACAACATTCACCTTCCCGTATTCAACAGATACTAATTGTAATTACCTTGCCAGGGGCAATACCATTTCAGATGCTACCATTCTAGTAATCTACCTAGAAATGGTTTAGACTCTTGCCCTGAAGAGGCATGTACAGTGTTCTCCCACACACATCTCTCATTGTTTACTGCCCTTGGTGGGGTAGATTTTATCTGGTGATTTGCCCTCAGAAAAGAACATTGTATGCAAAACTTTGCCCCAGCATTTGGTTTTCTGTCACACTTTGTTCGTTTCTCAAGTGTGATCATAAAGCTAGTTTGCTTGGGATCCTGTATTAAATGCTCATTTTAGTTTTTATTATCACTATTGTTATTATTCATTTTTATTTATTTTTTGAGAGAGAGAGAGCATGTGCACAGAGGGGCAGGGGCAGAGGGAGAGAGGAAATCTTAAGCAGGTTCCCTACCCAGCACAAAGCCCAGCATGGGCTCGAACTCATGACTCTTAACAACCTGAGCTGAGATCAAAAGTCTGATGTTTAACCAACTGAGCCACCCAGGCACCCCTAAAATGTTCATTATGATGTAAATGTGACATTGAGGACCAAATACAAAACTATTAAAATCTAAGAATTTCAGCTGTAAAACACATTTGTGATTTTAAAGTTACAATGGCTTGGCAAACCTTTGTGGCTCTTGAAAAGACTGAAATGCAAAGTCCTTTTCTGAAACACAGATGTCAGCCTTGTTTTTCACCATTCAGGGTTTCTTAAAGATACTGCCTATTAAAATACAGAACGAAAAAATAAAATAAAATACAAAACGGATTTAGATTTACCCTACATTTGTAGTATGATATGAGGAAAGAGGAAATTGAGGACAGAGGAAATTGAGACAGAATATCCAAAAAGTAACATAGAATTTTACTCTGCTTCTATCTAGTAACCGTTTTGATTCTAGATCTCAAATCTCTCTAAACAGCAATACTCTAGGGACTAAAAAAATAACATCAAGCAACTTTTACAGTTTGCCTGATATTATGTATCACCTGATCATTCTAACAATGGTATGAAATACCGTTATTATCCTCCAATTTACATATGAAGAATTGAGATTAAGTGAATTATATATAGTAAATGACAGAGGAACCAAATTATCAGTATATGAAACCAATGTGTGTCTTGTGCCAAATTTTCAAACTTTTTCACTCTGAAATTTCTCCAATTACGTTTTTCTCTGTCCCCGTTTCTTACCTCCTCCACCTTGTACTTCCCGCACCCCATCTTGCCTCTGACCCTTGATTCTGAAAAAGTTGACGCATATCCTCTAACATCCAAGAAAAGTCCTATATTAAATGTTTTTTTTTTTAACGTGTTAAGTGCTCTTCTGTGGAATTCCTTGACCCCTTTTAGGTATTCAGTTTCATCTAAAGCAGTTTGGATTCCATCTTTTGTTGTAAAGGTAAATTTTTTCTATATGCCAAAACTCTTGAGTATGAGGCAAAGGAGAGGTCTGAGATTGTGGTTTGCACGCTTACAGGAGGGACATCCACCCACCAAAATGCCATCTCTTTAGAGAACAGTGATTCTCATTAAGAGCAGTACCGCCCCCTAGGGGGAATTTTGGAAATGCGAGGGGGAGGTTTAGGTGGTAACTTAAAAGTCTGGGGAGGGGGAACCCTACTGATGCATTCTTCTGGTCTCCTCAGCAATGTATGAATAGTTATGCAAAGTTAAAAAAAAAATTGTCACCCACATTTTCTAATGCCCTCTAGGTGAAACACCAGAGCCTAAAACCAAACTCTGTTTTATGTGCAAATAAAACTTTTCCCACAGTTTTAATATATACTGAACTTTCGAGGAACATAACTGTATGTAAACTGAGGGAAAATTCTCTTTTCCATAGCTCTGAACTTGACTGAGAGGGATTTCACATTCGTAAAATCTTTAGTGACTACCCACCCCCCCTCCCGCCCGAATCCATCTGCCTTTGTAACAGATACGTTCATGGTGACTCTCAAGGATAGGTACAGGCATCTGATTTTCTCATGTCTTCTTGTGGCTCCCGCCCCAGGTTTTACCTGCTGATACCATGTTTGATTATAAGTTGTTTCCCTTTTATTTCTCTTTTATATACTCTGAATGCTATATCGATCGTTTTGAAATTATCTACATAAATGTGTTTTCTGTGAGTGGTATGCCAGCATCGTAAAGGAAGAGTTGCAAAATATTGGGCATGAAAAAAAGAGGCATAAACTGGTGGGGTTGGGAGCTGTTGAAATAAAATCACAGACCTAGATTCAAGTTCATGTAGCCAGCATCCAAAAGGTGTTTGATCTCTGTTCATAATTAATGAACAGGCACGCGTGTCTGGAGGCAACACTGTGGTGGTGACCGTGGTATCTGAACTGAGCAATAAAAACTGCCATTCATCCTGTTTCCTGCTTTCAGTTTGTGTATCTAGAATGTCCCTTTCTTTAAGAGTACCTAGTAAGATTAAAAAGAACTCTAAAGTAAAAAAAAAAAAAAAAAAAAATTTTTTTTTTTTTTTTTTTTTTTTAAGATGATTTCAGACATCAACTGGCACCTGGGTTAGGAGAAGGGCCATTAAAGCAAATCTTCCTATTTAGTGATTTGAAGCAACTGGTCTTCTTCCTGGCTCCACAGTGATTCAATGTAACAGAGAATAGTCGTTTGCTGAGTTCATTGGTCCTAATTTGAGTTTGGTTAAAAGGAAACAGACATGAGTTGCACATTGAGAATGTTTCTCATCTCAGTGTTGCAAGGACTGCTGCATGTCAGATGTTTTAAAGTACAAATTTTCTGGTCTGTGACCCTTGGCATATAGTAGCTTCAGCAAGCTCAGCTGGAGGGCTTAGTCTCCACTGCATCAGAAAAAGTCTGCCAACTTCAAACAAATTGCCTTCAAACTGCTCCACAGACTTATCAAGAACTTACCCAGAGCTGAAGATAACAGCCTTATGGTGGGGTATAAAGGCAGTAACAGTCGTGCTTATGTACTGGGAAGGTTTACCCTTCCACAGAGTCTAGTAAAAGAAACCAACGAGATCCCCCTTCTGTTTAAGTAAAGAACTTTCTATTTGTTGCTTTCCCAGTTTTTTAATTCCGCTGATAGGAATCTCTGAGGAAACTAGAACCACACTTGAGCAAAACTGAAGTCACATGAACAATTATCCAAATACATGCCTCAGATACCTTTCTGACAAAGTACACAAGGATGTTATGAATACAGTCAGAGGTAATGTAGTACAATGTCCCATTTTTTGAGTGGGAATGGATGTCACAGACCCTGTGATCCCTCATTCAGTTCTTCATGGCTTAGTTCAAAATGTTAAGTCCTCCTGGAAGCCTTTCTCCAGTCCCCTGGGTGGACTTAGCATCTCCCTGGACCCCTTTTCCTGATCAACTTTGGGGGCTTTAGCTATGTTGCCCCTAGGGGCAGGCATCAGGCTGTGTTCATCTTCGTATCCGAGGCCCAGATGTATTCTTATTAAAGGCCAAGCACTCTCGGGTCGAAGCTGGAAAGTTTTTCCATGCATAGTAAGTGAGACATGAATGTATAGCATATAGTCATGTCATTATACTGCGTGAGTATATAGAATATAAATTTTTATATGTGCTTTCATGTATTCACATTTATCATATATAACTTTGGTATATAACTGAATTTCTAAACGTAATACAAAGTCTGAAATTTATCTGAAATTTGACTCCATGTGCATCTAGCATTATTAAGGTGGAAATAAATCCAATTAAAAAGTAATGGGAAGGGGCGCCTGGGTAGCTCCCTGCGTTAAAGCCTCTGCCTTCGGCTCAGGTCATGATCCCAGGGTGCTGGGATGGATCCCCGCATCGGGTTCTCTGCTCCGCGGGAAGCCTGCTTCCTCCTCTCTCTCTGCCTGCCTCTCTACCTACTTGTGACCTCTGTCTATCAAATAAATAATAATCTTAAAAAAAAAAAAGTAATGGGAAAACTATTGAATTGCTATTTTATGGCAAATAATATAAATTGGAGAGGTAGATGCCATAGCTCCAGAGAAGTCACTAGAGCGCCGGACCTTTGTGTCTTTCAGGCGGTGAAAGGCATGATTGAATTACCCTCAAAAGCCTAGAGTGGTTCTGTCCCCCTAACCCTTGGGTCCTCCCAATCAAACATCCATTAAGAGCGAGTAAATATAGGAGATACGCATGCTGCTCCAGTAAGGAGTTTGAGTAAATATGCCTTGCTTTATTTGAACAGTGCAAAGATAACTTAAGTATCTATTTAGAGAATTTAAAAAGAGAAGAAAAGAATCCTGTGATGAAACCTGCCCTCTACCCCACACAGTTGAGCAGAATACAGAAACCCTTTGATTCAGTGACTTTTCTCCATCCACACTTCAGAACGTTGTACAGATTTAAGATGAACGCAGCTGACACGTTTAATTATTCTTGCTTCAAGTGGTTCAAACAGACACAGGTTTTGGAAATTCACAAGTAGATAGACTGTCAAAGAACCTTCACTTTAATTTTTAGATGTACTAAATACTCATTCCCTTGTCCACTGTTGATAACTCAGTCAGGCCACCTATTAAAATTCTTTTGAAGGCAAGGGGGTGTTAGTCCCTTTTGTGAGTATAGACACCTGGAGATGAGTAGAGGACACAGATCATTTTTTTAAAGATCTTATTAATTTATTTGAGAGAGAGGGTACAAGCAGTGGGGAGGGGCAGAGGGAGAGAGAGAGAAGCAGACTCTCTGCTGAGCACAAAGTCCTATGTGCGGCTCCATCCCAGGACCTGAGATCATAACCTGAGCCGAAGGCAGACGTAAACGACTGAGCCACCCACAGACTGAGCCCTTGCACAGATCATTTTAACATGCAACAATTCAATAGTTTCCCCATTACGTTTTAATTAGAAAGATTTATATATACCTTAATAATACCAGATGTGCATGGAGTTAAATTTCAGTTAAAGGCTACTCAGTTGGAGACTATTTTTTTTTCTTAGTAACTCTCTTAGTAACTCAGTTGAATAATCTTACCATCCTAGAGATAAGCCTAGCTGATTTATCATTCGTTACTGTTAAGTTCCTTTCTCTTTTTTAAGAAACAGGAAGCTAAATTGGGATATACCACATTCTGGCTTTAACAAACAGTTTATTGGGCTTGGTCATCTTTTAAGTTTTAAGAACATGTACTTTTAAGTGCACAGTATGTTTTTATGGGATCTATAGCACACACAAGTTCCAGGTGCAGAAGTGGGCAACAATTGCAAAGGCCTCGAGGTCCACAGGACTATTGAGTCGAACTGGGTGAAGTTGGAGAGGTATGCGGGGGACAGGTCTCTATAGAGTACTTTGCAAGTCAATTCAAGCATGGAATGTTCGCTTCTGTTCTGAGGATAATAGGGAACCATTGGAGGGTTTTAAGGATGGTAATATATAAAATGAGGTAGGTTTAAAAAAGATAATAACTTTGGCTGTTGAATAGAGAATTAAAAAGGCACAAATATAGAAGCAGAGAGAATAATCCAATTATAGTCAGGCAAATGGTGATGGTGGTGATTTTGATTAAGAAAATGGAAGGAAGGGACGCCTGGGTGGCTCAGTTGGTTGGACGACTGCCTTCGGCTCAGGTCATGATCCCGGAGTTCCCGGATTGAGTCCTGCATCGGGCTCCCAGCTCCACGGGGAGTCTCTTTCTCCCTCTGACCTTCTCCTTACTCATGCTCTCTCTCATTGTCTCTTTCTCAAATAAATAAATAAAATCTTTAAAAAAAAAAAAAAGGAAAGAAAATGGAAAGAAGTATAAGGATTAGAGATTTGTCTCAGAAATAAAACCAACAATACTTGCTAATAGATTGGAAGGGAAGAGGAATATCAGGAGAAAAAAAAATCCAGGAATGACCTTTAGCTTTTATGCTTGGCCAACAGAGTGTGGGAGGTATTATTGACCAACATAGAGACAACTAGAAAAAGGCAAGTTTGGGCTGAAATCAAGAGTTCTGATTTAGACTCTTTTTTTTTAAGATTTTTATTTATTTATTTGACAGAGAGAGACAGCGAGAGAAGGAACAGAAACAGGGGGAGTGGGAGATGGAGAAGCAGGCTTTCTGCTGAAGAGGGAGCCCAATGCGGGGCTCAATCCTAGGACCCTAGGACCACGACCTGAGCTAAAGGCTGACACTTAATGACTGAGCCACCCAGGTGCCCCTAGACAACTTTTTATTATAAGTTTGAAGTCCTTAGAAGACATCCAGTGGGGATGTCCAGTAGTTGGGTATGGGTGTGGAGTTTAGGGGAGAGGTTGGCTAGAGAAATAGACAGATATACTTGAGGGCTATCAGTATATAGATGGTATTAAAACCCATGGAACTGAAAATAATCTAACAAGCAAGTGAAGCTAAAAGAAAGCCAGAATAATAGGAGCGCCTGGGTGGCTCAGTGGGTTAAAGCCTCTGCCTTCGGCTCAGGTCATGATCCCAGGGTCCTTGGATTGAGCCCCACATCGGGCTCCCTGCTCGATGGGAGCCTGCTTCCCCTCCTTCTCTCTCTGCCTGCCTCTCTGCCTACTTGTGATCTCTGTCTGTCAAATAAATAAATAAAAATACTAAAAAAAAATAAAAATAAAAAAAGGTCAGAATAGAGTGCTAGGGCATTATGCCATTTAGAGTCTGGTAAGGATAGAAGCTGGTGAAGGAGATGAAAAGAAAATCAGCAATAAGTTAGGAGGAAAAAGAAGAGTTGGGATCATAGACGTCAAGGAAGGTCAGCAACTCAAGAAGGAGGTTATTTTGGGGTCCCTTGACCACCCACTGGTAAATTGCTAGAAAGACTCACAACTCAACATGAAGTCCTATTCAGAGCTAAGGGGTTTTTTGTTGTTGTTGTTGTTGTTTAAGATTTAATTAATTTATTTGAGAGAGAGCAAACAAGCATGAGCAGAAGGAGAAGGAGGAGCAGACTCCCCACTGAGCGGGGAGCCCTACACCGGGCTTGATCCTAGGACCCCGGGACCATGACCTGAGCCAAAGGCAGATTCCCAACCAACTGAGCCACCCAGATGCCCCAGAGCTAAGGTTTTTTAAACAAAGGATATGGTGTAGGAATAGCAGGATAATGGTGACCTACATAAGCAAAGACCTGAAAGGTCAGCAGCCACTTCTTCGCTGTCTCTCTGTGAGGATCCCAAAGCTATGTGTTTCTCTCTAGCTAGGGAAGCCCACTCAGGTCTTGGCAGTCCAGAGCCCTTCAATGGCGCTGATCACATCACTGTGGGGCCATCCAGAGTGCAGACTCCTACAGGCTACCACAGTACCTCATGAATCTTCTTATTTACTTTAAACAGTGCTTTTGGCTTGGTTCATCCTGACCTACTACTGACTTGGGGGTACAAAATAACATCATTAATTAGAGAACATTTCAGGAATATAGTGCTGGGTGTTTGGTTAAGGGTCCTTACTGCCACTCCAGTGTTCCCAGAGATAAGCAAGGGGTGAGTAAAAGAGACAGGCCATTTTAACTCTTTCCTTGCTGAGGTCTTGGTTAACCAACCATGTGGAATGCTGCTGTAACTGAAAAGCCAGAGCCAGGAAGTGGAATTAAAATAAATTGTTTTTCTCTAGACCTATTTATTCCAAGGACATTTATTGAATGCCTAATATAATTTGTGGTGTGTGCTAGCATAAGAATATAGAGGTAAAGAAGTTAGACTTGGTCTCTGACCTGGTGGGGTTGACAACCTGAGAGGCGAGTAGGAGGGAAGAGATCCCCCCAGGAGATACAGGTGTGAGTGGCCCTGTGGGAGCCACGGCAAGGAGACACACGTTGGCCGAGTCCCGCAGGCGTCTGGGTAGAAGGGGGAAGGTGAGGCAGTAAAGTAGTGTGTTCAAAGGCCTGGTGGTGGGGCGCCTGCGTGGCTCAGTGGGTTAAAGCCTCTGCCTTCAGCTCGGGTCATGATCTCAGGGTCCTGGGATGGAGCCCCGCATCCGGCTCTCTGCTCAGCAGGGATCCTGCTTCCTCCTCTCTCTCTCTCTCTCTCTCTCTGCTTGCCTCTCTGCCTACTTAAGATCTCTGTCAAATGAATAAATAAAAATATTTAAAAAAAAAAAAAAAGGCCTGGTGGTGAAGGAGCCTATTGACCTTGAGGAACGCTCAAAGTTCAGTGTGGCTGGAGGGGAGAGAGGAGGTGAGAGTGGGAGGACCAAGGAGGACCTTGTACACTTTGTTGAAGACTTTTGGCTTCATCCGGAAGGAGCCATAATCATCCTAAGGATTCGTGCCTGATCGGAAAATGACACATTTGTTTTCTTGATTGGAAACTTTCTGATAACTTTGCATTTCATTTTGCATCACAGTAAAGATACCCTTTAAAAGATAAGGTGGAACAGCTATTTCTGGGAGGAAAAAAAAAGAGAAAATACAAACCCACCAGCCCAAATAAATCAGGACACCAATAACATGTAATACCAAATGCATAAACATAACACTTCCCAACAACTGTCAGTGTGGAAAGTTCTGGTTTAAATCCCATAATTGGACTGAACTATTCATTTAAACCTTAAAGATTATTTTACAATACAGTTTACTAGAAACATTTCACAGTGTATGACACATACTATCTTTTTGCCCTCATAGAACACAAATCACAGGAGAGGGAAGGATTTTTTTTTTAAGATTATTTATTTATTTATTTATTTATTTATTTGAGAGAGGGGAGAAGGTCAGAGGGAGATGCAGACTCCCCATGGAGCTGGAGCCCGATGTGGGACTTGATCCCGGGACTTTAGAATCATGACCTGAGCGAAGACAGTTGCTTATCCAACTGAGCCATCCAGGCACTCCGAGAGGGAAGGATTTTTTTAATGAGTTTTGGAGGCAATTCTGTGTATGCTAAACTTATAGAGAAACTGATAAATGTTACACCTAGAATTCAAAGAGAAATGCCAGAATATGTAGAAACAGATACTTTTTTTTTCCCAGCCGTATTGAGATATATATAATTGGCGTCTAACATTGTGTAAGCTTAAAGTATAGAAATGATTTGATATGCACATATTATAAAATGATTGCCATAATAAGATTAGTTAACACCTCTTTGACCTAACATTAGTATACTCTTGTGGAGGTGGTAAGAGTGGTTAAGATCCACTCTCAGCAACTTGAAAAGTATATAATATATAATAAAGTATTGTTAACTATGGGGACATGCTGTACATTAGATCTTAGAACTTACTTGTCTTATAACTGGAAGTTTGTACCATTTAATCAATGTCTCCCCATTTCCCACACTTCCTGGTTCTTGGCAATCACCAATCTCCTCTGTTGCTATGACTTTGGCTTTTTTAGATTCTGCATCAAAATGAGATTATAAGATATTTATCTTTCTGTGTCTGACTTATTTTACGTAGCATGATGCATATATATGTATAATAGGCTTTGTTATATATAGTAATATAGTGTGTGTGTCTGTGTGTGTGTGTGTGTGTATATTCATATACATATATGTGGTTATCCATTCATCCATCTCTGGACATTTAGGTGGTTTCCATGTGTTGGCCATTGTGAATAATTCTGCAATGAACATAGTGGTGCAGATACCTCTTAGGGAGAGTGATTTCATTTCCCTTGGACATCTGTATCCAGAAGCGGGATTGCTGGATCATATAGTGGCTCTGGTTTTAATTTTTTTTGAGGAAGCGCCATACTGTTCCCCATAATGGCTGCACCATTTTACATTCCCACCAACAGTGTGCAGATACCTTCTACTGAAAAATAATGTGGGTGGGCTTCTGGGTGGCTTAGTAGGTTAAGCCTCTGCCTTTGGCCCAGGTCATGGTCTCAGGGTCCTGGGATGGAGCCCCACATCAGGCTCTCTGCTCAGCGGGGAGCCTGCATCCCACCACCCCCACCCTGCCTGCCTCTCTGCTACTTGTGATCTCTGTCTGTCAAATAAATAAATAAAAAGTCTTTAAAAAAATAATGTTGGGATATTGTTCTTATGAAATACAACCATTTGTATTTCCAGGTGGTAGTAGCAGCACTGAGAGGGAACTCAATCATGGTCTCATTTCCTAGGGAAGCTAAGAGCCGTGAGGATGGGAGATGAAAGAAATGCAAGCACTGTTTATTGAGCGCCTGTCCCATACCCATACTGTGCTAGGCCCTTTACAAATATTCCTCATTTAAGCTGTGTAAAAACTCTGAATTCTTTACATTCCTATTTTAGAGCTGAGAACAAATAGAGCTCAAAGATGAAGCAATTGATGACCCAAGTTTCTATCTTGGGAACTTGGTGGATTTGGGTCATTAACCCACATTTGGGCCTTAGTAATTCATTTATATATTTATTCAAATATTCAGGGAACTCCTGTTGTCTACCAGGATCTGTAGAAAGGTACAAAGAACAAGGCCTGGACATTGCTCTTTCCGAGCTAGGGCTGGGGGCTGGGGTCTTGAATTTCAGTCACTGAATGAGAAAAGCACCATGGCAGGACTCTGGCGTTCAGAGGCCTGACCTCCAGGAGGCTATCAGGGAAGCTGATACTTACACAAAGCTCTGAGTGTTACCAGGTGAACAGGTGAGAGGCTAGGAATTCCAGGTAAAGTGAATGAAAAAACAGACCACGGCCTAGGGACCTTGGTGGGATTGTTCTGGGAAGCGGGTAGGAGCACTTTGTGCTGACAGTGCCCTGGTGTGTGTGATCAAGGATAAAGATTTGCTGGTGCTTGTTTCTGCTGGATCTTAGCATCTAGGGTGTCTTAATTTGTGCTCACTGGAAGATAATAAAGTCTTAGAAGGATTTTGTCATCATGGGGCCTTTTTTTTTTTTTGGAAACAGTGATAAATAGGGAAAATATTTTGACTCCCGTAACTCTTCACTAAAATTGCAATATTTGTAGCCCCAAGGGAATTCTGTTTCCATAGGACATTCTGTTCTCTGTCCTTGGGAAAATGTTTAAAAAGGAGTGATAAAGGGTATTTGAGGATTAGTAATAAAGCTCTACACTTTACTATAATGCTTACTATGTGCTAGATACTTTCTTGTATGCACTGTTTTAAATCCTAATGTCAATATGGGAATTCAGTGGTGTTCTCTGCGTTTCACAGATGGGTAACTAAGGCTTTGAGAAAGATGACATGCCCAAGACACTTTAGCTAGTATGTGACAGGGCTGGGAATTCATACCCAGGTCTGTCAGAATTCAGAGACCCAGTTGTTCCAGTTTTCACATGGTCTGAAAAGCCTGGAGGCTCCTGTCAAGGTGACTTGAAATACTTCCGTGGGTAAGGAAACCAAAGACAGCTTGGGATGCCATTCCCTAATGCTGAGCAGCTCATCTTTAACTTTTTATTTTATTTTTATTTCTTTTTAAAGATTTTATTTATTTATTTGACAGAGAGAGAAAACAAGTAGGCAGAGAGGCAAGCCAGGGTGGGGTGGGGTGGGGAGGCAGGCTCCCTGCTGAACAAAGAGCCCCGGGGTGGGGCTCAATCCCAGGACCCTGAGATCATGACCTGAGCCAAAGGCAGAGGCTTAACCCACTGAGCCACCCAGGCGCCCCTCATCTTTAACTTTTTATATTGGATTTTTTAAAAAATTGGAATAAAGGTCACATGACTAGTGGTGGGTAGCATGAAAATTACTGCATCAACCATGATACCTTTGCCAAGATAGACTGAAGATGTGCCATCAGCAAGGCAATGTGCCAGGGTCTGTGGTACATGCGACGAAGTATCAATCCTGCCCTTTGGAACAGAGATGCCTTACAAAGGGTGTTCAGAGGCTTCTGAAACTGATCAAGACAAGATTGTATCCCATAGAGAATACTGAATATACTCTGTATATCAAACCAAATGCAGGAGGTTGTATAAATAAGAGTGTCTTGGTTGATCACCTTTGGTTTAGGCAAAAGATCTCAATCTTGACCCTCCCCATGCCCAAATCCTTGCTATGCTCTAGGGAGACACGGTCTAAGTATCTCAAAATGCTTGGAAACACTTAAACACCCCTCGTGGTTTGCCTGAGTCCAGCATCTCCCCCTCACCTCACAAATGACGTTCAGATTCACACGGGCGCAGCTGATGGACAAGGTGGGAGGGGAGAGAGCAGGGGATAGAACCTGGCCATCAGGAACTTTGAATCTTCTAGTGAGCACAGACTAAGATACCTTAGATGCTAAGGCTGTGGGATCCTGGGTAAGGACTGGGCATAAGATATCAAGCCACCTGATGGGCAGGACAGAGTTCTCTTAGCATCCTCATGTCTGGGAGGAGAAGATGGACATGCAGGATGTCAGCCTCCACCCCTCCCGAATGGTCTGTAAATGAGACAGTCCGGTCAGACAAGTAAGGGTGTCATTGCTGGTCACCGGGGGTCCCCGCTTGCTGGAGATGGAAGTGAGTTAAGGAAGGGAAACAGTAACCTTTCACACTCGGGAAATAAACAGAATCTGAGGTAGTCATACCCTGCTGCCTGCTCTGTAGACTGGCCACACTGGATGTCCTCTAAGGGATGTCTGGTGAGCTAGCATAAAGGTACAGTGCTGTCTAGTGAGAAATCCCTCATTTTTAAGGGGGAAACGCTAGGGAAATGGAGTGTTGTCCAGTTGGAGAAAGTAACTGTCCAGGTGTCCGAATTCCCAAAGATCTTTGGCTCCTGGGCACCATGGTGTGATCTCTTAGGTCATAAGTGATAAGTGAGAAGTTGAAAAATGCCTCTTCTCCCATTCACTCTTTTTTTTTTTTTAAGATTTTATTTATTTATTTGACAGAAAGAGACAGCGAGAAAAGTAACAAAAACGGGGAGTAAAAGAGGGAAGAGCAAGCTTCCCACTCAGCAGGGAGCTTCATGCCGAATTCGATCCCAGGCCCCTGAGATTATGTCCTGAGCCTTAACAACTGAGCCACCCAGGCGCCCGCATTCACTCTGTTTTATAGAGTCACTTTTAAAACAAGTTCCAATCTAGCAGTCATTATAAAAAATACATTCTTAAAGTAAGTGGTAGGGTGAAAATCAAGAGTTTAGCAAAGTAATCTTAATTTTAAAAATCTTAAGAAGAAAGAGATCTTGGTAACAGGTATTAAAATTGGGGATCTATCAGAATAGGGTGAAGTATCATTTTTATACCCAGATCTGTAAATACATAGATATTTGAAAAATGACAATAAGAGTTTAATAGTAGTTAAGCCTCTGTTATGCTCTTCAGTAATTGTGATTTTGAGCAAGATTCTTAATCTCTTTGGGCCTATTTCCTCTTTTGTAACATGGAAATAATAGTATTAACCTTATGGGTTGCTGAGGGTAAATGAATGAATAGATAGGAATGTTGGTTCAGGGTGTGACTGGCAGCTAAGAAATGCTGTGGAAGTACTCGCCACCATTGCTGTTACAGAAATTGAGACCTTGGGCAAGTGGGAAGCACGGCAGTGACACATGCTTTGGCGTTGAGAGCAGGTGAAGCCACCATTCACCGCGGGCGCCTTTGTGCTTTCCCTCATTGGGTTTTTGTAGCTCTGAGGTATATACCGGCTGACAGCTTTGGAGACTGACTTGCCAGTGGTTAAGTAACTTGCCCAGGGCCACAAAGTAAGTAGCTGGCAGATGCAGACCAGACCTCTCCCTCATGAGAGCCTGGCTTCCCTCACCCCTGCAGGTTTCAGCTGGCCTCACCCCTGCCAGCACACCTTGTGCCCTGGGCCCTGCAAGTTACAGCCTCCAAGCCAGACCCTCCTTTGACAGAAGAGGAATGTGAGGCTGTTGGATGAAGTGATTTGCCAAAGGTCCCCCTCTCATTAGACTGTGCAGTCCAGATGTGGAAACCAGATTTCATATGAAGGCTGTGTCTCTCTATGTAGAGCCCAGTTGCTTATGATGTGTCTGGCAGAAAAGAGTCAGGGTACTTTGTCAGGTACCAGGAGGCTGATCGCATTGGGATTTAGCATATGCATGCTCAGATATTGGATTACAGCCATCTTTTGCTTAATTGGCTGGTATTATACTTGACGTTATGAGTGAACATAGAATAATAAGGGATTTTTTTTGTTTTTCCACTTTTATATTTGCTTTAAAAATTTGCCTCTTTAAGAGGTTTAAAATCATGTTTCACAATAATGTAAATGATGTAGTAATCTTAGGAGAAGACCAACCCATATTTTCATCATTGACCCTCAGCTGATGAGAGCTTTCTGTTCAACAGAGAAACACATCGGCACAGAGTATGTATAAGGATATAGATTTGCAGCATTATTTATAACAGTAAAAAATGAAAATGAGAGTCCTTGAACTAATGCTTATTGGATTATATACATAAAATAATTAAAATGACAAATTTTATGTTTTACCACAATTAAAAAAAAAATGTAATGTGCCCAAACCATCAGATTGTACACATGATGTGGGTTAATTGAATGTGAATTATCTCAGTAAAGCTATTGAAGAATAAAGCCATATGTTTATCAATAGGGAACTGATTAGATTATGCTATACTCAGTCAATGAAATATTATATAAACTTTATAAAAAGAATGAAGTGGATTTATGTTTTTGATAGGGGAGATGTCCAGAATATTTTGTAAAGGAAAAAAAATTCACGTCCAAACTTTTTCCTATGCATTTATATATATGTACATGCCCATAGTTTTGTGGGTATCACTCCCTAAGTATTGTTATGCAACTTGCCTTTCTCACTTATGTGTGTTGGGGTTGGTACACATAGTATTTATTTTAGGTTCCCCCTGCTATCCAAAAATAGGGCGTTCCTTTGACACCTTTCCTTAGCCCAGTGGGGTAAAGAGAAGAAGCATTTACCATTAATTTATGTGGAAATTTTTTTTGAGTATTCACAGAACCAGAAAATACCTTCACTTAGGGTTTTCTGATACCTTAGGACACCTTTTTAACAGACACAGTTCTGTGGTGGCTTGATGCAGAGACGTTGATTGGTGGGTGGGTGGGGGTGTGTAAGGGGTGAGAGAAGGGGGGGGCTCCCGCTGCTGGTCCGGCTGCCTGCCTCTAACAGCTCTCTGCAAAAGAACCGGATACTGTTTTCTCTTTTTGACCTTTTTTCATAATAGCAAATACGCTACTTCAGATTTCTTTCAGTTAGCAAAAACAGGTATCAATGTAGGTCTTTCATTAAAACGGAGTGGAATAATACAAACTTTGAATAAGTGGGGAGTAATTGTACTTCACTGTCTTTAGCTGCGTCCTCCTATTCATGGTTTGATTTCCTCTGAGTTTATTTACCATTTCCATATTGATGAGTATTTAGGGTATTCCCAACTTTCAGACATCTCACAGTGTTATGACTGATACCCTTGAACAAGCACATGGACTCCATAATTCCGCAAGGTAGGCGTTGCTGAGTCAAAAGGTACGTCCATTTTTGGCTTGGGAGATACTGACAAATTGCCCTTCAGTAAGACAGATGATTTACATGCCAGCACCCCATGCATATGTTCATTTCCCCAATCCTAACCAACACTTTAAAACTTTTCCAATCCAAGTCAGTAAAAAAACAAAACAACAAAACCTCTTCCATTTTAAATTGCATTTTCGTGATTGAAAATGAGAATGAGCACGTTTTCACATTTATTTAACATTAAATGAACACTGAGCGACTGCAGTAGATGCTGGAGTCAGCAGTGAGCAAACATAAGCTTCTGCCCCCCTGAATTTACGTTCAAAGTTTACTGGCCATTTGTATTTCCTCGTGCACTTTGCCTCTTTTTCTGCTTATTTGTAGTCCTGAGATATTCTGGACATTCTTTGTGATCTCTGTGGCCAATATTTTCAGCCATGTGGCTTGTCTTTTATTGTTTAATATATACACAATAATACATATTTTCAATATTTTTTGCCTTATGCAAGTTTTTAATTTTTATGAAGTCATAGGCATCATCTTTTTCTTTATGCTTTTGTGTTTTATATCTCATTTTAAAATGAAATATAAATGAGATATACCCTAAGATCATAAAAGTAGTCTATACTTTTTTCAATATTTTTATAGCTTTAGTTTTACATTTGGCACCTGACTCCATCTGGAATCTATTCTTGTGAATGGAGTGTGTGTGGATAGATTTCACATCCTACATACAGTATGTATATTTTTGCATGTTCAAATTTTTTTAAAGTGTGTATGATTTCTGTAATATGAAGAAAGAAATAGGAAAGAAATATGAAGACTTTGAAAAGACTCTTAGGGGACACCTGGCTGCCTGGGTTGGTAGAGCATGTGATCTTGATCTTGGGGTCTCAGGGTCTTGGGGTTGTGAGTTCGTGCCCCACATTGGAATCAAAGATTACTTAAAAATCGAAAAACAGTGGGGGGAAAAAAAGACACTTAGGGAGTGGATGTCTGGAAGAGAAAGGGTAAAGTGATGGGAAAGAAGGCTGTGGCCTGTGGAATAAATTAGGTCATCATGGGTGTAGGGAGGGACAGAGGCAGAAGGATGAGCCCCTGGCTGACCTTGTGTCTTGGTTGCTCAGGAAATATACGAAACATCACAGCTTCAAAGATAAGCCAGAATGATTCAGAGATTGGATTCTTTGGTATTTCTAGTTGTAATGTAATAGGATTATTAATCCATCTTCTGGGACAAAAGTGACTTTGGGATAATATCCTATTTAAAAGTAACCTAACCTTGGGGGAAAAAAATAACCCCAGCTTGGATTAATGATTGACTTTATTTCCATTAATTCGGCTATCAGAGGTTCAAAGTGGACTACTAACTGGTAGGTATGTTAATTAACCCTTTTTAGAATAAAAAGAGTTTCTTCCAGAGAGTTTATTTTTTAAGGATTTTTTGTTTAATATATCTGGAAAGAATGCATATACAAAGACTTGAGATATGAGAAAGCATTGGTTCAACATTAGTGAATCTAGAAGAATTGGAATTTGGGGGGGGGGGCGCCTGGGTGGCTCAGTGGTTTGAGCCTCTGCCTTCAGCTCAGGTCATGGTCTTGGGGTCCTGAGATCAGGCCCCACATCAGGCTCCCTGCTCAGTGGGGGGCCTGCTTCCCGCTCTCTCTCTGCCTGCCTCTCTGCCTACTTGTGATCTCTCTCTCTCTCTCTGTCAAATAAATAAATAAAATATCTAAAAAAAAAAAAAGTGTTTATAAAAAAAAAAAAAGAATTGGAATTTGGGGAAGGTAGAAGAAATTACCTAACTTTCCAATTTTTAAAAATTCGAAACTGCAACCAAAATAAACAGATAAAATCCCATTAACATTTAAGAGTCTTCATAAGACTCTCTCCATGACTTTTATAAAATTAGGGAGCCTCAGCTGGCTGCTCTAGGATTCCTCAAATGCAGAGCAGAAATAAGGAGATTCCTGACTGGCCCCCATGTTGTTGAACACTCTCCCCACCCCACCAACTTTTTTTTTTTCTTTCTTTTTTCAGCTGGGTACAGTATACTTTACTGATAATACTTGACAAGGTAGGGCTCCCCAAGCCCCTCCCCTTCTTCAGGGGTTCTGAGATGGAAACAGTGGAGATCAGGAGATTCTCAGTGTTTGGGGGGATAAGTTGGGGCAGGGACTCCCCAGCCACTGAGGGGCTCTCTCTTCCTCTTGCTCTCACTGGGGCTTGCGGCCCGGGGGGCCCTTACTCTTTGGAGGCCATGCGGACCATAAGGTCCACCGCACCATTACTGTAGCCAAATTCATTGTTATACCAGGAAATGAGCTTGACACAATGGTCATTGAGAGCAATGCCAGCCCCAGCACTGAAGGTGGAAGAGTGGGTGTCGCTGTTAAAATCTCAGGAGACAACCTGGTCCTCAGTGTACCCCCAGGATGCCCTTGAGAAGGGCCGTGGATGCCTGCTTCACCACCTTCTTGAGGTCGTCATACTTGCCAGCTTTCTCTAGGTGGCAGGTCAGATCCACGACGGACACGTAGGGACACCCCCAACTTCCTAACGAAGCAGATCTCCACCTCAGAACTTGAAAGAGAGTGTTGTATGACTGAAATACAGGTAACGATTGAATAAGGCTTCCGCAGATGCTTCTTTAAAGAGGGCTGGAGTGGGAACCAGCCTGGGCCAATCCACTCAGAATCATCTCAGCAGCTTTCTTCTTTTGGCCTTTAGAAGCACACCGCCCTGCACCCGTGTGTGTTACACCAGCGAGCTGAGAGAGACCCGTCCATTCATCAAACACACTGCTGGCTGTGTGCCAGCCCCTGTTCCAAGTGCTTTTCGAAGCTTAGCTCTGTTAGTTGTTACTCCTAACAACCTGACAAGGTACGTTATAAGTCTTCTTGGACCTAGGAGGAAATTGAGACTCCAGGGACTTAAATTGGGTGCCCAGGGTCCCCCAAGAAGGAGCAGAAACACAGCCTGGGCCCAGGTAGTGTCCACTGGGTGAGCATAACCCCAGCTGGGGCCACCTGCACGTGGGCCATTTGAGCAAAGGCAGCAGTCCCAAGAGATCTGTGGGAGCGGAGCTGAGAAACCTGGGTTCCAAGTGTCTGTGTTCTCAGGCCGCCCCGGAAGGAGCCCCCTTGCAGTGAAACAGTGTGCTCTGTAGCACCCCTGAACCCCGGCGTAGCCCTCTGGCGTCCGTTACCCGGTGAGTTCTGTAGTTCCCAGCAGACTTCCGCCTCGTGGTAAAAAACAGAGACAAGGCCCCTCAGATAGAAGATGTGGCCCTTGCGTGCAGAGAGAAGTTCCCTTTATGCTTTCTTCTGGAAGGCAGCAGTTCTGTATTTGGTTTGCATTGCGATAAAACACTGTGCCACCCGGTGAATGAATGGTTTCCGTGGATACACAACAGATGCATGAACCCACAAGGGGGGACAGTGCCTGGAAGTTGACACAGACATGCTTCTAGGGCCCGAGCTACACAACTATGGGTTCAGCTTATACGATCCAGTTGTCTACATGTATATTGTATTTCACTAAGGAGTTTGGTTGGTTTGGTTTCTCTAATGGTGTGTATTTTTTTGGTTAGCTATGAGGTATTGTGGAAAATGCGAACTCCTGAACTTGTATCTAGAGATTCCCGTTCTGGGTGAGGCCCAAGAATTTCCAGTTCTAACAAAAACCCCAAATAAGTCTACTATAGGTAGTCTAGAGATATGCTTGGGCTTTTTGATTTTTTTTTTAAGATTTATTTTTATGTAATCGCTGCACTCTGTGTGGAGCTTGAACTCACAACCCTGAGATCAACAGTCGCATGCTCTGTCGACTGAACCAGCCAGGAACCCCTAGAGATGTGCTTATGAGAAACACAGCAGGGCTACCAACCCACTCTAGTCTGCTTTTGATCTGCTTAACTCTGGCCGTCAACAGCACTGTGTGAACAGAGCAAAAGAATTGTTTGGGAATGACTGAACTCACATTGTAGGATATATCTTACATGATTAAAAAAAAAAAAAATCCACAAAAATGTGCTACATAAAATTACCGTAGCAAGATTTCTCTGAATCCCTTTCGTGCCCATATGAGAGGTGTTCACAGATCCACCTGCATTTTAGTGGAAAGAGGATGAATGCCAGGCCTGGCGCCGATTCCACCAGAGTTTACCTCCCTTGGGTGGAAGTCATCCATACATGACTATCACCGTCCACATCCTCCACCTGTCATCTTCCCCTTCCATCCAAATGCAGAAGCCAGGGTAAAACCTGCGCCTCCCCAGCCTACCCCTCCCTCTGTCACACCATTCATACCCAGCTCACCCACCTCTGTGCCACAGGTGGAGGGCGGTTTGCACGGTATATCCTCGTTCGTCTTTCAGATGGCATCTAATGCTGAGTAACGGCTGGGCCCGTCTCCGGGTAGCTCCCTATTAGTAAATCTGGGGCTGGGCACTGCTGACTTTTGAGTGATGAGAAAACCCTAGCCAACCTCGCTGCCCGTCCTCTCAAGAGTCCGTCTCCTTTTGTCAGCCCACTCACTGGATCGAACGTGGTGAAGTGAGCTGGGCACGCAGCGTAGATACAGTCTTGGTCCACGAATTTTTTGGACTCAATTAAGGAAAGTAGAGGCACACGTCAGAAAAGATCAAGGCCGGCCACCATGTGGTGCAGATGATGAGTGCAGAGCTGTGACTGTTGCAGCAGGTGGGGGAGAAGCCAGGGCAACGTTGATCCATCGCGAGGGAATGTCTAATGTAGTCAAAAAGGGTCTCTGGAAAGGCGCTTTATAATTACTGAGACTTTCCCTCAGGCTCCTGTGTCACAGCCATGGAAATGTAGGTGCCTTTTGAGAGGCTTGACTTGCATCGTGCATTTATGGGCATGAAATCCATTCTAGGCCTTAGGACATGGCAGGTAGCCCACTTTTTCTTGGACCATGAGGAGCTCTGGGACTTTTTTTTAATAGGGCTTGTGCATGCAAGTTTATTTTTTTAAGTTTTTATTTTAACTCCAGTTAATTAGCATACAGTGTAATATTAGTTTCAGGCGTACAGTATAGTGATTCATCACTTCCTTATATCACCCAGTGCTCATCATGATAAGTGCCCTTCTTTTTAATAATTTTTTAATTTAAATTTTATTTATTTAAATTTTTATTTAAAAACTATTTTAAAAATTATTCAAAAATTTTTATTTAATTTTTATTTAAATTCAGTTTAATTAACATACAGTGTATTAGTAGTGATTCGTCCCATTACATCAAATGCCCTCTTACTACCCAGTTACCCCGGCCCGCCACCTTCCCTCCAGCAACCCTCCATTTGTCTCCTAGAGTTAAGAGTCTCTTATGGTTTGCCTCCCTCTCTGTTTTCATCTTATTTTATTTTTTCTTCCCTTCCACTACATTCATCTGTTTTGTTTCTTAAATTCCAACGAGTGAAATACTCTATTTGTCTTTCTCTAACTTATTTCGCTCAACATAATACCCTCTAGTTCCATCTACGTCATTGCAAAAGGCAAGATTTCATTCTTTTTGATGAATGAGTAACATTCCATTGTATCACTGTGTTTGTATCCTTGGGATAAATACCCAGGAGTGCAATTGCTGGGTTGTAGGGTAACTCTCTTTTTAACTTTTTGAGGAACCTCCGTGCTGTTTTCCAGAGTGGCTGCACCAGCCTGCATTCCCACCAACAGTGTAGGAAGGTTCCGCTTTCTCCGCATCTTCTCTAGCATCTATCGTTTCCTGACTTGTTCATTTTAGGCGTTCTGATCAGTGTGAGGTGGGGTCTCTTTGTGGTTTTGATTTGTCTTTCCCTGATGCCAAGTGATGGGGAGCATTATTTTTTGAGTCTATTAGGCCCACTCTTTCTCGAGAATAGATTTCCAGTGAGCAATGCGCTCTCCAGCCAAGCTGCCTCATATCCTTGTGAAACTGGTGGGACATGAATTGTCAAATATTTTATAAACTACCAAGGATCCAACGAAGGTGTGCTTAAATGGGCGAGAAGACTTGGATGGCTTCTTAGCTGTGGTATTTCCTCATCGCGCTCTTCAGAAATGGGCAGTTCTTAGCTCGCATTTCAAGGTGGGGGCTGACCTGAGATGGAAGCTTGATTATACAGTTTGGTAAAGCCGAAGAGGTGTGCCTGCGAGATCTGTGCGACCTTACCATAGTCCACACACTCTCGGGTCTACTCCCGCAGGCCGCTCGGAGCCCCGGACCCTCCGTGTGCTGCTGTAGGCATATCGAGTATGAGCTGCAGTTATGAGCACAGGGTGGCATCGGTGAGGCCACGCTCTTCAGCCTGGCAAAGCCTTGGGATCCACTGATTATAAATACACAGCCAGAGAAATAGCTGGGAAATGTATCAGCTTCCGATATAAATGCTGATTTCGCTGTGTGTGCATAGGCCTTCTTCGGAAATAACATTGACTTTGGTTTTGGGGGAGTGGGGAAAGGGTATAAACTTTTTTTTTTTTAAGTCAGGTGTACTTGGTGCACACTGTCGCCTGACATTAATGTCAGGTGCACAATATACTGACTCAGCAAGTCTGCATGTTCTGCTCACACAAGTGCAGCCACCGTCTGTCCCCATTTGATGCTGTCACAGTACCATTGACTGCATTCCCTCTGCTGTGCCTTTCATCCCCATGCCCAGTTCGTTCCATGGCTGGTGGCCTTTATCAGCAACCCCTTTGCACGTTTTCCCCATCCCCCCAACCTTGGCAATCATCAGTTCTCTGTATTTATAGGTCTATTTCTGTTTTTTGTTTGTTTAATCATCTGGTTTTTTAAAATTTTATTTCATTATTTTTTAATTTTTTAAAAGATTTTAAAAATTTGACAGAGAGAGAGAGACAGCAAGAGGGGGAACACAAGCAGAGGGAGCGGGAGAGAGAGAAGCAGGCCTCCCACCAATCAGGGAGCCTGATTTGGGGTTTGATCCCAGGACCGCCGGATCATGACCTAAGCCGAAGGCAGATGGTTATGGTTATGACTGAACCACTCAGGCACGCCTGTTTTGTTTTTTTAGATTCCACATATAAGTGAAATCATATGATAATTCTCTTTCTGTGACTTATTTCACTTAGTTTAATACTTTCTGGGTCCATCTATGTTTGTCACAATTGGCCAGATCACATTGTTTCTGACGGCTAAGCAACACACACACACACACACACACACACTCCACATCTTTTTTTTTTTTTTTTTTTAAGATTTTTATTTATTTATTTGGCAGAGAGATCACAAGTAGGCAGAGATGTAGGCAGGCAGAGAGGGAGGGGAAAGCATGCTCCCCGCTGAGCAGAGAGCTGGATGCAGGGCTCGATCCCAGGACCCTGAGATCATGACCTGAGCCGAAGACAGAGGCTTAGCCCACTGAGCCACCCAGGTGCCCCACATACTACATCTTCTTTATCCATTTATCTGTTAATGGATGCTTGGGTTGCTTCCGTATCTTAACTATTATAAATAGTACTGCAATAAATATAAAGCTGCATTTATCTTTTTGAATTAGCATGTTTTCTTTTGATAAATACCCCAGATGACATTGATTTTGAATGGTAAGCAGTTAGTTTCTCAAAGCTTTTGTAGACAGAAAAGAAAATAAACACATGACATTCCAGAAGGCATCTCTCATTGATGAGTCTGATGAGTTGAATGTCGCTATTGGAGAAGTGACTTGAGAGTTGCTTTTGTGTATGTGTACTGTATATGTGGCATATGAATAGGGTGTGTGCTTGTGTGTGTGGTATATTTGTATTGGGTGTAGTGTACTGTTGATGTAAGTGTGACATGTATGTGTTTCATATGTGGTGAGGGTACGGTATCCTTGTGGTTTTGTGTGGAGTAGATGTTCTGTGTGTGTATGTGGTGTATTTGTGGTTTGTGTGGGTATGTGTGTATTGTTGGTCTTCTGTGTGTCATGTGTGTTTTGTGTGTTACATGTGTAGTCTTTGCAGTGAGTGTGGTGTATGTGTGGTATAGAAGCATGTTGAATGTGTGAGGTGTGTGGTTATTGTGTTCCCATGTCATGTATGTGTGGTGCACGTGTGTTATGTATTTGCAGTGTGTGTTTTGTGGTGTGCTGTATATGGTGTTTGTTGTGTATGTAATGCATGTGTGGTGTGAATTGTGAATTGTGTGTGTGGTATATCAATGCACATACCACATACATCAAACACACACCACAATAATGTTCCTCAGACACACACCATGCCTACCTAACACCACATGTAAACCACACACTTACCTACACTACAATTACCACATATACATCACACATACAACACACAGAACTACAAAACACTCATGTACACACCACACATATAACCCACTCAACATGCATACACCACACATGTATATCACACACATAACACATATGACACAAAACCCACACATAGACCAAGCACACACACCTCACACATGTCACACATGTACCCTGCACTCACAACATAAACCACACACACAATAATCACACCACATATACAATATATACTCACCACACACACACACAAGTTGCTTTTTTAGGGTGGGGAGAGGGATGAGGAAGATGAACCCCTTGTTTGTTTTGGAATTAGATGCCTCAAGTTCTTCATCTTAAGGAAGGTAAACATGTATGGCATCTAAGATGGTAACAGAGAAAGTTTCTGTTTTACATTGGAAGAGCAGCGTAGAACAAACATTAGTCTCAGAGTGAAACAAACAAAAACACTTCAAATCCAAGGTATCCTCACCTGTTCCCTCACTAGCAAAATGAGGATAATACCTGCCTTACCTATCTCATGGGGTTTCTGCTGAGGGTTAAATAATATGATGAAGTGTATGAAAACACCTTGGTTATTGGCTAAAATATCAGTATTTTAAGCAAATAGGATTTCTTAAAATCTTTTGAGTTGTTCCTCAAACTCCATAGTTATTATGTAATTTAAATATGCTACTTCCTTTGTAATCCTAATCAAATTTTCAGTGAAACCCTGGAAAAGCCCAAAATGAATGGAAATTCTACTAAAGCGGCTCACTCTATAATGCCTCTCAGTGAGTGACCATCGTGAGTGGATCTGCTAAAAACACCACTGGGAATTGCTTTGAGCTTGGGAAATGTGTTGACAGTTTCTGAAAGTAGGCTGTTACAGTGGTGTGAATGCCTGGGCACTGGTTCTTTTTAAGTCAATGTTTATATTTGTATCCACTTTGCAACAATAGGGACAGCAAATTTAACATGCTGCTTTGCTAGAGAAATTAATTAGCACCAGCTGGGCTGCCTCCCTGGCCCAGTCCATGGAGCATGTCACTCTCCATTTCTGGGGTTGTGAGTTTGAGCCCTGTGTTGGGTGTTGAGATTACTTAAAAATAAAATCTTTATTTTTATTATTTTTAAAGACTTACTTATTTGAGAGAGAATGAGAGAGAGTTTGAGCAGGGGGAGGAGCAGCAGGAGAGGGACAAGCAGACTCCTCGCTGAGTGGGGAGCCCGATATGGGGCTTCATCTCAGGACCCCAAGATCATGACCCCAAATCAGATGCTTACCTGACTGAGTAAGGTAAGTGCCACCCAGGCACCTCCAAAATAAAATCTTCAAAAAAAGAAAAGAAATTAGCACCAGCTTATGGTTCTAGGCACAACCTAAAACTATAGTGTTCAAATATGCCCATATTCTTCTTGGTTGTATTAAAAATGAACAGAAACAATGTAAATAAATCTCAGAATCACTACTTCTTTGAAATGCTTGAGTGGGGCACCTGGGTGGCTCATTCGTTAAGCAGCTGCCTTTAGCTCAGGTCCTGATCCCAGAGTCCTGGGATCCAGCCCCGTGTTGGGCCCTCTGCTCATTGGGGAGCCTGCTTCTCCCTCTGCCTCTGCGGCTCCCCCTGTTTGTGTGCTTTCTTGAGCTCTCTCTGTGTCAAATAAATAAATAAATTATATATATATATATATATATATATATATATATATTTTTTTTTTTTTTTAAGTAAAAGTGTTTGAGTGATTATCATTAGCTTCTCAAGTTTGTTGACAGCAAATATATGCTGTGTTTTTTTGTTTGTTTTTTAAGGCTAAATTGAAAGGATCCATGAAGGTCACAGATGTGTGGTCCTGCACTGATGTGCATGGGGTAAAGCAGGGCTCCTCTGGAGTCTGTGTAGGGCTTGGTGACAGGCCCCTTCTTTCCCACACTTTGCTGCCCCTGGCCCTGCCCTGCCCCCACTCCAGAGTTTTGCTGCTCTGTTCCAACTAAAGCCTGAAGGGGAATAGTGACCACATTGAGGCCCAGAGAAGAATTCCAATCATTTACATTCCTATTTTCCCCTGATCCAAAGTCCGATCTTGGGGAACCAGTTGCCTAACACCCAAGCGTTACTGATTCTTTATTTTTATCTTGTGTTAGTCACTTGGCCTTCGCTGGCTTAATGACTTGGTGATCCGAAGGCTCAATGGTCACATAAATCATATGATTTAAAAATATTTTTGTGGTTTATTTTCTGGTTGTAGTAAAAACAAAGAGACGTTTGTCCTTTAGTTAACATTTACATTTATGTTGGGATGATTTCTCTTTCTCTCTTTTTTTTTTTTTTTTTTTTTTTTTTTTTTTTTTAAAGATTTATTTATTTGACAGAGAGAAATCACAAGTAGACAGAGAGGCAGCCAGAGAGAGAGAGAGAGGGAAGCAAGCTCCCTGCTGAGCAGAGAGCTCGATGCGGGACCCGATCCCAGGACCCTGAGATCATGACCTGAGCCGAAGGCAGCGGCTTAATCCACTGAGCCACCCAGGCGCCCCGATTTCTCTTTCTCTTTATCCATAGTGCTTTGCTCTGAGATAATTGACAGTAATTTCCTGGGAGGATAGTCCCATGTTTTCACCGGGAAGAGGCAGCCAGTGAGTTTCTCACCTCCAGGCCTCCGTTCCCTTCCTCATGGTCTCACCTTTCAGGTGAACAGCTCTGACCTTTTTTGGTCCTGAGTCTCACCTCTATAAGCTGCAGAAGCCAGTGGATCAGGCCATGATTTTTTTACCTTTGCCTTTTTTGAAACCTCCCTTCCCCCAGCTTTTTATTTTGAAATATTTCGAACTTATAGGAAAATTGCAGAAATAGTAAAAGAAACATTCCCACAGTCTTCATGTAGAACCCCAGTTGTTAGTCTTTTGCCACATTTGCTTTGTCTCTCTGAGCTCCACTGCTGAACTATTAGAGATGCTGAGTGACCTGCCACATCCTCCCTGAATGCTTGAGCATGCGTCACCGAAAACTGACCTCATCCCGCCTTGCCACAGCACGCCATTATTGAACCAAGAAAAATACTACTCAGTGAACAACCCATTCCATTTTAAAGTTCTCCAGTGATCCCAAGAATGCCTTTTTTTTTTTTTTTAAGAGAGGCAAGCCAAGAAACACTTTTTTTTTTTTTTTTTTTTTTTTTTGGACAGACAGAGATCACAAGTAGGCAGAGAGGCAGGCAGAGAGAGAGAGAGGAGGAAGCAGGCTCCCCGCAGAGCAGAGAGCCCGATGTGGGGCTCGATCCCAGGACCCTGCGATCATGACCTGAGCCAAAGGCAGTGGCTTAAGCCACTGAGCCACCCAGGCGCCCCCCAAGAATGCCTTTTTATAACTTTTTTGTTTTTTCTTAGAATCCAGTCCGGGCTCACATGTTGCATCTAGTGTTCATGTCTCTTTAGTCTCATAACCTGGGACCGTCCCCCGCCCTCTTGTTGACATTGCCTCGCTCATAATCGAACCAGGTTTATGTCACTGACTGACACCTTAATGAACAAATTCCTTATCTATAAGCTCTTGGCTTGTGCTCTTTCAGGGGTGAGTTGGAGACCCTCCAGACTAGAAATCCTAGAAATCTTAATGTGGTTTCTAGCCTGGAGATCGGTAAAGTCTGTGCTATGGTTTCAATCACTTTGACAGTAAGCAGTGTCAGAAAATGTGGAAGACGTGTTTCTGGTGAATGGTTCACAGTTAGCTAAGGTGACTGGTTTCCTGCCCTGCCCTCTGGCCCTTGTGTCTGCAGTCTCCAGGCTCAACCCTATCCTCGAGCTTCTCGTCCTGGGAATTCTGAATGAGATTCAGGGCCTGGACTTAAAAACTCGCTGGGTGTCTGGTGATAAGAATGTTTGTGACTGTTTTTTTACTAACAGATTTTGAAAGACATGTTTTCTCAAGATAGGCCCTTCTACTTTCTGGGTTCATACTTCTATTTTTTTCTTTTTCTTTTTCTTTTTTTCTTTTTTTTTTTTTAAACTTATGTGGGTGTTGGTCTTTCTGAGCTGATCTGATCCACAGATCTTCTGGAACATATATTGCTGCTGACTCCTGGCAGAAAGTCTCTATCCGTATGTTATGGATACTTTGATTTGAACATTTTCTTTAATTGTGCCACTGCTGCCTCATCGGCTAGAGCCTAAAGTTAGTCATCGGCCAGTTCTGTGCACTTGAGGCCCTCAGACAGACGTGTGCTTACCGTGTTTCCAGCACTGTTCTTCAAGCCCGGGGCGGGTTAAATGAGACAGCAGCCCCGTGAGGTGTGGGTACTCTTCATCCCGTAACGAAGATGACAGAATGGATTCAGCTTGAGAGATGAGGCAACTTGCCCAATAACACATGGCTAATAAGTGGCAGAACTGGGGGTTAAAGATTCTAGAACCTGCGTCAGTACATAAAGTGCCACTGCAGGGATACTGAGTATCTTTTAAGAAATCCCAGATGCTGGGCACCTGGGTGGCTCTGCCAGTTAAATGTCTGCCTTCGGCTCAGGTTATGACCCCGGGGTTCTGGGATCAAGTTCCGGGCTGTGTGGAGCTCCCTGCTTATTGGGGAGTCGGCTCTCCCTCTGCCCCTCCCCTCTGCTCATGCTCTCTCTCTTTCAGGTAAATAAATAGAAAAAAATCCAAGATGCTCTTTTGAGGTAGGTGGTATGCCCCTAAAATACTAGTTTTTTTTTTTTTAAGATTTTATTTATTTATTTGACAGACAGAGATTACACGTAGGCAGAGAAGCACGCAGAGAGAGAGGAAGGGAAGCAGGCCCCCTGCTGAGCAGAGAGCCCGACGTGGGACTTGATCCCAGGACCTCGAGATCATGACCTGAGCCGAAGGCAGCAGCTCAACCCACTGAGCCAGCCAGGCGCCCCTAAAATACTGGTTTTGATGTACTTACTAAACTGTTGATCCTTGGTGAGATTTAAATCTCAGTACCTCTGTTAATCCCGCCAGTTCATCAGATGCCCTGGTTTTTGGTCTATTTGAACTAGAAGTCCTAGTCCTAGAAGGAACCTCCTCTCATGGACAACCTCAGGGCTCCTCCTGTTGTCAGGAGTGCCATCGCCTTCTGTCTGGACTCTGAGCCGCTTCACTCTCAGATGAAAGCCTTTCAGAGCACAGGCGCAGGAAGTGGGGATGATGGAAGGAAAAAGTTCAATCCTCCCAAGTATCTTATGAGGAAACTAGTAAATCAATTGCCATTCTTCCTTACCACTAAAAGATGAGTTCCTAGGGTAACAAATATGCAGTAAGGATAAGCCAGCCTCCAGCACACGGTCTTTTTCTGGGCCAAGTGAATCTGAATTGACCTCATCACAAATCACAGCTCTGTGACACCTACAGGAACTCATAGAAATAAAAACAACTGGGGAGAAAGAACTAGAACATGGACATTGAAGTGAATGCTCCTGACCATGAAAGAGAGCTCTCAGATGCACAACCAATGTGTAGTGCAAGCTGTAATTATTGCATCTTTTCATTTTTTTAAAAAGATTTTATTTATTTATTTGAGAGAGAATGAATGAGAGAGAGCATGAGAGAGGAGAAGGTCAGAGGGAAAAGCAGACTCCCCATGGAGCTGGGAACCCCATGCGGGACTCTATCCTGGAAGTCCGGGATCATGACCTGAGCCGAAGGCTGTCGCTTAACTAACTGAGCCACCCAGGCACCCTATTGCATCTTTTCAAACAAGATTGAAGAAACCTCTTTAAGTGCTGTTTGCATTTTAAGATAATACTCAGTTTCGCTCCCGTGATTGCTGCACGGCTCTTCGAAAGAATGTTCGGGTGATGTTTGGTCCCGAGGGACCAAAAAGGAAGTTCTCAGCTTTTTATAGTATGAGGCCTCTGGAGATTTTCACTTTGGGGATGTAAAAACAAGTTTCCTCCCACTATATTAAAGGGGGGGGGGGGACTAGACAGGAACATAGAGAAATTATGGTGGTTGGGATATGAGAATGATGGCTAGTTCTTAAAACTCAATTTTTTAAAACTTCATATACTTTATAGCTTTAAAACTAAAATTCTTAGGGAAAGGGGGAACAGATTCATCAGCCTCTGACCTGGGAATAGAGGGGGAAGATCAGAGAAGGTAGACTTGCCAGAGCAGAAAGGCAGAGGAATTTCCTAGAATCCTCTTGTTTGGATTGCTGGTTAATGATTAATGAGACAAACTGCTGTGCTTCTCTGGGAGTCATGACTAGTTTTGCAATTAAAAAAAAAAATTAAGTTTTGATCAGGAAGGGATGCTGTACTTTGTCAAATGCTTTTTCAGCATCTATTGAGAGTATTATATGGTTCTTGTTCTTTCTTTTATTGATGTGTTGTATCACATTGACTGATTTGCGGATGTTGAACCAACCTTGCAGCTCTGGAATAAATCCCACTTGGTCGTGGTGAATAATCTTTTTAATGTACTGTTGAATCCTATTGGCTAGTATTTTGTTGAGTATTTTCGCATCTGTGTTCATCAAGGATATTGGTCTATAGCTCTCTTTTTTGGTGGGATCCTTGTCTGGTTTTGGGATCAAGGTGATGCTGGCCTCATAAAATGAGTTTGGAAGTTTTCCTTCCATTTCTATTTTTTGGAACAGTTTCAGGAGAATAGGAATTAGTTCTTCTTTAAATGTTTGGTAGAATTCCCCCGGGAAGCCGTCTGGCCCTGGGCTTTTGTTTGTTTGGAGATTTTTAATGACTGTTTCAATCTCCTTACAGGTTATGGGTCTGTTCAGGCTTTCTATTTCTTCCTGGTTCAGTTGTGGTAGTTTATATGTTTCTAGGAATGCATCCATTTCTTCCAGATTGTCAAATTTGTTGGCGTAGAGTTGCTCATAGTATGTTCTTTGCGACAACATGGATGGAACTAGAGCGTATCATGCTTAGCGAAATAAGTCAAGCAGAGAAAGACAACTATCATATGATCTCCCTGATATGGGGAAGTGGTGATGCAACATGGGGGCTTAAGTGGGTAGGAGAAGAATAAATGAAACAAGATGGGATTGGGAGGGAGACAAACCATAAGTGACTCTTAATCTCACAAAACAAACTGAGGGTTGCTGGGGGGAGGGGGTTTGGGAGAAGGGGGTGGGATTATGGACATTGGGGAGGGTATGTGCTTTGGTGAGTGCTGTGAAGTGTGTAAACCTGGTGACTCACAGACCTGTATCCCTGGGGATAAAAATATATGTTTATAAAAAATAAAAAATTAATAAAGACTAAAAAAAAAAAATTAAAAAAAAATTTATCCCAACTCAATGCATCTTCAAAATTTTCCTTTCCGTTTATCGATTAAAAAAGGGAATATCTCTCAGCAATCAGAGGAATCCCTGATTTGGAAACTGAATCTCTAACACCCTCTACCACCCCACTCACCTGTTCAGGAAGATATACAACGGAACCTAATATCCACCTTGCCCCAATATCATTTCAGAACACTAGTGCTGTGCATGAGGACAAATGTGTACGCATATGAGAGCCCATCCCCCCATAATGTTGGAATAATCCAACACAAAGCCAGATATTTGGTTTGGATATCTGCACCCCATGGTAATACTCCAAGAAGGTCCATCTACTCTAGAATTGCAATCTAGAAAATTTGATCCTTTCCAGATCCTACCCAAATAGTACTTTGTAGACTAGATGTGCTTTTCCATAATACTGGAAAACACCATCTAGGCTCTGGACCAGGGGTGACCCCAGCTCCAGCTGGACTTCCTCAATTATTAATTTATCTAGTTATCCATCATTCGTCCATCTTCTCTGTATGTGCCAGGCACTATAAGAGATTCTGTAAGCACAGTGATACACCCTTGCTTGCAGGAAAACCTGCGGTTTCAAAGTATTAGAAGAGGGGCTGAAGAAGTACGCTGAAGGTTGCAGAGGGAGAGTAACTCAGGCTGGCAAGGGATGGCACCAAGGGAAGAGAGGGTAAGAAAAGTGTTGGATGGAAGGAGGCTCTTGGCTGAGCCTCAAGAAGGCCAGTGGAAGTTGGCCGCTTTGCACAAGTGGACAGAGAACTCTCCGTGCGGAAGGAATGGCATGCAGTAAAGGTAGAGGCGGATGGTGGGCTCCTTCGGGGTCTACACATCATCAAGAATGGCTGGAGCCTGGTGTATGGGATTGTGGCTGGGGCTGGCTGCTGAGTCAGGGAGTGGACAGACCATGAGAGGTCCGCTGTGCCATGCTGAGGGGCTTGGGTTCTGCCTTAATGCTGTGGGGAGCTACTGCAGGATATGCCATGGCGCCATGGGATTTGATTCATGTTTGATTAACCTCCCAAATAATGGAAGGTTTATAAGACACTGTGCTTCATTTGGACTTTTTTCCCCCTCAAATGAAAGTGATGTCAGAAATCAGAGAGTCAGGGGCACCTGGCTGGCTCGGTCAGTAGAGCCTGAGACTCTTGATCGCAGGGTTGTACGTTTGATCCTCATGTGGGGAGTAGAAATAAAAAAATAAACTATGACATTCCAAAATATTTTTTAAAATAGGAAATTAGTGTTTTTCAGGCCAGGATAAGCAGCGATTTTTACAATTGTTTCAGCTGACTAAATGCCAGACTCCAGCTAGGCATCCAATACCTATTTATTGAATGAATAAATGGCCAAATGAAAGGCTAAGCCTCCGTCCAGGCTAGTAGCTTTCACAGTGAAGATGAGTCTGATTTTTGTCAAGTCCATACCAGGATTTATAAAGGAGTCCGGTTGCCTCCAGGAACACAGGGTCTGTCCAGGCTGCGGCCGCTGGCTATTTACAGGCTGCTGTTCTCGGCTTAGTCTCCTGGCCATGGGCTAGCCAAGCCTCAGCTGTCCCGTTCCTGGCTCCCAAGGTCAGGCAGGCTTGTGTTCCAACAGGTAACTGGGCTACTGCTCTTCCTGCCTGGGTTTTACTGCATCCTTAAAGCACCTCCTCTGTTCGCCTGGCTTGAGACTGCCCCGCTTGGATTCCACAGGACAAGTATTCAGGTCCCTCTGTGTTCCATTTTTCTCTATTCCTGTTCCAGTCTGCACTTCTAGAACCCTTAAGTATTATTTCAGATCTGGAATCGTATCTGTGCACGTACAAATACTATTTGATGATGCAGGCGGATAAAATGAGAGTATCCAGGGAAAAAATTTGAAGAGCTAGGCTTTGCCGATGATGTCTTACTATGGTATAACTTTTTTTTACGAGCACACACATTGGGGAGGAGGGGGTGGGGGTTGAGAGGGAGAGAGAATAAAGGTTTTATTTATTTGATTTGACAGAGAGCCCAAGCAGGCGGAGTGGCAAGCAGAGGGAGAAGGAGAAGCAGGCTCCCTGCTGAGCAGGGAGACTGAGGTGGGGCTTGATCCCAAAACCCTGGGATCATGACCTGAGCTGAAGGCAGATGCTTAACAACTGAGCCACTCAGGTGCCGCTGATCGATTGATTTTAGAGTGCATGTGCATGAGCCGGGGAGGGGGAGGGCAGTGTGCAGAGGGAGAAATTGAGAAGCAGACTCTTGAGTAGTTTTAAAACAAAGTGTTTAAACTTTCCTCACCTCTGGTCATCCCCACAAAATCTTAGGGTTCTGGGAGCCCCTGTCTGGAAAAAAAATACTGGTTATCAACAATAAGAATGAAGAAGAGTCAGTGGAGAGAAGGATTGTTTGGGGTGGGTGGGTCACGGAGAGCATATCAGACAGGAGAAGCTAAACTCTACCACAGAAATTTTAATACCCCAAATCTCCAGCTCTTGTTACAGCAATTTTTAAACTTCAGTGCGTGTGAGGATCCCTTGGGTTCTTACTGAAACAGAGACCACTGGTCCTCACTCAGTCCCCTATTCAGCACGTCTAGGGTAGAGCCCGAGAAAGTGCATATTTCACGAGCTCACAGGTGACGCTGATGTTGCTGGTCCCGAGACCACACTTGGAGAACCATGGCCTTCTGAGGTTACCTAAGACTGTGCCCACCTGGCTGCAAGGGGCATCCTCGTGCCTCCCTCCCAGAGGCAGTTGTCGGGGTTAAGTGAGTACACAGGGATGCTGTGAGCTCTGAATGATGCTACTATGTGGGCATGGCCAGTCAGGAAACATTTGCTCATGCTTTTTGTACGTGTTTGTTTGCTACTTGTGTGTGTGTGTGGGTGTGGTTTTTGTAATGAGCCATCCGTCAGGATCCTCTTTTCCTCCACTTCAAAGCCAGAGGCCATGTGAACTTGGAGGTCGAGTGTTTAAGTGCTGTACTGTGTTCGACTTGCCCATTATTTAATGTAGGGCTAAACTCCACATGCTGAGTTCTCTGTGTGTGTGTGTGTGGTAATGGGAACGTGCACAAGTGAAATTAAAGGTGTGGTGTCAGATCTTTGACTCATCCGCAGGGAAGGAGGAAGGAACTCATCAGCCTTACCACAGCCTTGCCCAAGGAGCGGTTATTCCCGCTTATATATGAAGACGCTCGGGCAAGCTCTCTCAGGCTCTGCCTTAGCTCCAGGGGTGATCGTAGGGATACGCAGAGCCCTGTGGAGTCTGGGAAATGAGCAGCTGATTCATCCCTCTGGATACCAGAGCTTCGCGGATCAAACAGTACAAACAAGCCTCATGGAAAACTGGAACGTGTTTCATCATTAAGCAGCTGCGCTCCGGTGACCAGACCACCAAGGCAGAGTCTGGAACCCTCAGCAGAGAGAGCCTGACAGGGAGACTAGCCCTCGAGTTGGGGCTCCTGTCCTAGCTCCACTGGTCCTCGCCAGCTGGTACCTGGTTCCTTTTCTTGGTGTGAACCATGGCAACACAACATTGAGAGGACTGCCTGGGAACATTTCCCCCAGGGTGACACTGGCTCTGGCCCACCTAGTACTTCCGGGAAGATAAAGGCAACCTGGCATCATCAGAAGAATACAAATTCTCAAATCAGACAGACCTGGGTGCGGACCCTGGGTCTGCCGCTCCAATCGGTTTCCGCAGCACTGAGTGGCGGGTCGCGCCCGTCCCATGGAGGTGTTGTGCAGGTCACATACAGATGTGTGGAGGCTGGGGTCTGGTGCAGAGGACGTGTACTTTGTGAATGATAGGGTTTGGTGGCATAGATTTGAAAAACTGGAAAGATAGGGAAGTGGGAAAAAAGTGTTTTGATTTCATTGCCCTATCAAACACTTCTCACTCCAAGTGCGTCACTGTAGACTCCTGAAGACCCATCTGACCCATCTGAAATACATCTGTTGATTTCAGGCTTTATGTGCTGTGGGGCGGTCTTCTTGCGTGGTACTCTTTAAATGAACAGTCGTTTTTACATGGCTGTAATTAATATAATTTTGTCTTCTGATTTTGAAATTCTGTTATTTTGGTGGGTATGCTGGAGTTCACATAAAACTAGTTTTGGACATCTAACAAAAGAGCGGTGGTTGAACCAGTGGTAATATATTCAAATAGTAAAAAAATAAGCATCCGTTAAAAAATATATAAAGGTATATTTGTTAATATAGACATGTACTCATGATTATATGTAAAATGAGACGATTTTACTTAAAAACCAAGGACCTTCCAGATCTATCTGGATGTTTACCGCCTCAGCCTCAGCCAGCTTTCAAAGTTTAATATGCCTCAGAATCACCAAGGCTGCCTGTTAAATGCAGTTTTGAACTTCACCCCTAGAGTTCGATTTAGCAGCTGGGGCTCAGGGGTTGGCATTTTTCCAAGGATCCAGGTGATTCTGATGTGGGCACAACACTTCTCCCATTCCTACCTGTTGAAGCTTTACTTACTTTTCTGCATTTTGCCATCAGCTTTTTCCTGAACTCCTAAAGTATTTCCTGACATGTTTTGCCTGCTTTCTTGTGTTTGGATTTTTGTGAATCTTTCTAAATTTTGTAAAGCTTTTCCTGATCTTCTGAGCAAACCCAGTTGGGCACCTGTGTCACGTCCCTGGGATTTGTGTCAAAGTCCAAGTTCCTGAACATAATATAGATACTAAAATATTTGGAATCCAGGTTTCATTTACTTTGTAGTGAAGAGAAAGAGGCTAAGCATTTCAGAACTCTTCAGCACACCTGCTATTAGGGGGGAATGAGGTGCCTGGGTGGCTCAGTGAGTTAAGCCTCTGCCTTTGGCTCAGGTCATAATCTCAGGGTCCTGGAATCAACCCCCACATCGGGCTCTCTGCTCAGCAGGGAGCTGCCCCCATCTCTCTGCCTGCCTTGTGGTCTCTCTCTCTCTCTGTCAAATAAATACATAAAAAGCTTTAAAAAGGGGGTGGGGAATAAGAGTAGCCTTTCCAACCTTGATAGGGAAAAAAAAATCTTGTTTAAATACCCTGACCTTGGCAATCATACTGTGGAAAGTAAATTTTGTCCTTTCTGCATTTACTTTGGTCTAAGCCAGAGATGGCCAGTGTTTGTTGGAAAGAGAGGTTAAAAGCCTTCAAGAACCTTGTCATTCCAGAAGTATTGCATGAATATCTTCTAGGATTATTGGTTGGTTTTCAGTCTCAAAGTTCATGCCATTGAGGTATTTCAAGGTAAATTTTCTCATTGCAGTTCCTTTAGGGGCCATTCATGCTAAAACTGAAACTGAATTGCACATAAAGTGCTTCTTTTCTTAGGTTTTATTGGTCTCCCTCTTTCCTTAAGCCAATTAGGATCGGATCTCCATGTCAGGTTTTGTTGTCTTAGGTCCTAGCCTTGTATAACAGGCCAGCTGTTGCAAATCTGTTCTTATACAGTTACAACAGTTGTTAAGTATTATGTCCAGATGATATTGAATTTCCCCCCTTGCCTGTGAGGGGACTAAATTATATTCTGTACACATCTGTGATTATTTTTACCTTAAAAGCATTAATAGCTACAAAAAAAACATTCTGTAGAAGGAAACCTAAAGAGCCAGGTTTTTTAGCTTGTTCAGAGAAAGTTCTTCCTTGGGGCACTGGGGTGGTTCCATTGGTTAAGCTTCTGACTCTTGATCTCAGCTCAGGTAATGGTATCAGTGTTGTGTTCAAGCCCCATGGTTTTTGGTGGTGGTGGCGGTGCTTTTCCTTTTAAGATTTTATTTATTTATTTTACAGAGACACAGCAAGAGAGGGAACACAAGCAGGGGGAGTGGGAGAGGGAGAAATAGGCTTCCTGCTGAGCAGTGAGCCTGACATGGGGCTAAATCCCAGGACCCTGGGATCATGACCTGAGCGGAAGGCAGATGCTTAACCCCCTGAGCCACGCAGGTGCCCCTGTTGTTGTTTTTTAAAGTAGGCTCCACACCCAGCCTTAAAAACAAAAAAACAAAAACAAAACTTGGCTCACATGAAAATGTTAACTTCGTAGAATTGAAATTCCAGATGACCCAAGAAATCCTACTGGGGGACAGAAAGTTCTGGATAATGAAATGGTTCTGATGGGAAATCACGGGATGGATTATACTTGTCCACATGGCAGACTTAGAATCATTCTTCCAAACTCCGTTCAGAAGTCATCTGTAAAGCTTTTCATGATCTCCATCCTTGGAAAGAATGAACCATTTCTTTTATTCTGCATGTACAACCGTACCTTACATACACTTCTGTGGCCGTGTGTGTCACCGTCTAGTGCAATTATATGTTTGCACATTGCTGTTCTCACTAGATCAGAAGCTCCCTGGGTGTGGAGAGTATAACTTATACCTGTGTCGTCTGATCACACGTCTCAGTGGCTGGAAGGAGTCATACTAACTGGGTGAACATATGAGTGAATGAAGACTCCGCTCTATCTAGTCCGGTCAGATAAACGGCATTTTGTGGCTGTTTCTGAGACCCCCTGCGTTTACAAAATTTAAAGCATCACCCTCTCATGAAACATGTACGTAAAATACTGTTACAATAAATGGAGACTGGATGGTGGAAAAGCAGGCTGGGTATCTGTTTCTTCCTGGATTTCTCATGGCAACTGAGAGTTCCTCAGCCTGTGGGACCCCTGATTTAAGGGACTGGATCTGAAATTCCAGGGTGACCTGCTCCCCATAAGCCCATCAGCTGCTGTGATATACCCACCCCCAGGCTCTTGAATTCCACAGAAGGCTCTATTTCACGGGTATTTGAATGTATATGTATGTGATAGATTTTGAACATATTCCTCAATTTCTAATTTTCAAGTCTTTGTATTAAGAGAGGCTGATGACTAAAAGAGTCGCTGTTAGAACTGAAAGGGACCTCTTCGTTTTACTGATTAGGAATCCAGGCCTCCTGAGAGATGGACCGTTTCCTTTAGTGGAAGGAGCCCCCGAATTGAAGTCAAATAGGTCACGTCTTGCCTCTGGGGCTCAGATCACAGCCTCTTACTGGCTGTGTAATCACAAGCAGCTTGCTCAAGTGTTTGGAAGATCAGTTTTCTCATTTGTAAGGTTTGGTTGAAAATCCATCTCTGTGGGTCATGACCAGGGATTACTGAGATAACGTGTACCCGAGTACCGACTGTACTGTCTACACAGAGCGAATCCTCGGTGATCTTTGGTCCCTGCCATTCCTTGCCCAAATCACGCTCCTCACGGCAGGATTAGTACTTAGAAGTATTCCTTGAAGCATCCTTAGGTTGGATTCTGGTTGTGGTTTTCTCGACAGGACTTGTGCAGATCAAGGACACTCAAGGAGCCGTGCCATACCGGTGTTTGACACCAGACTCCGGATTTGTTACTTTAAAAACCATCTCCCTTCTGAGTTCCGTGTTTTATTCCCTGTTGCTTCTTCACTTTCTTTGAACTGAGAATTACGGCACCCTCCCAGTCAACCATCAGCTATAACTTAAGTATGTATAATGGGTGAATGAGCAAGGTCATTCCTATAAAACACTAGGAACTCAGAGCCAAGAATACACGTGTTTTGGAAAAAGCAGACCCATGTGGCCTAATCAGTCTTCAATTTTTAAAAATCACATTTTAAAATAATAAGTGAAATATCTGTGCTAAATCGGAGGGGTTGGGGCTGGAAGTGAACTAAGCATTGTGAGCGCGAGGGGTTAAGTCTCGCACACTTCGGGCGTCTTGAGATGCGGGTCAGGTGGGAGAAGCAGCAGTTTGAGTTCTCTGCTCATTCCCCCAGAGTTCGTCTGTCATTTGCAAACACAACTTACTTTGCTTTCTCTTTCTTCCCTCTAAAGGCAGAAACCTGTGGGTTCTTGTCGTGGGGCGCTTCCCAAAGGAGCACAGAATTGGGATTCCAGAGTTCAAATACGTGGCCAACATGCATGGAGACGAGGTATGTGTGCGGCTCGAATATCTGAAATGTCACCAGGGACACTTCCCCTCCAGTCTCTCGGGCTCCATATAAATGCTAAGGAAGGAAGCAATATAAATCGTTCCAAAAATCTGGAAAGGTCTTCCAGTGAGGACTTCTGGGAGAATTTAAGGAATCAGGCCTGGCAGCCACCACAGCCAGCCAGTGCCCCCAGAGGGTCACTGGAGCTACCCTAGACTTGCATGACCAGCTGAGTACCCGAAACCCGTCCCAAGTTGACAGTCCCCCATCCCGGTGGGCCTCAAGGTGACCCGGCTAAGGAGCTCTGTTATGTTTGAACTCAAAACAGTCAGAAGATCCCAGAGAGCTGTCCGAATTCCTAATAGCTGGCTTTTTGAAAGCCTTTGTCACCTTCTCATAATCTTCTACTCTGTGTTTTCAATATTGAAGTTGGGGCAAACTCTAGGTTCTCTTACTCAACCAATGCTCTTGAATTTTATAATAACGTCTCGCCTCTTTTCCAACTTCTCAGAGATAATCTCTCATTTTGTTTCATTTTTTTTGATGTCATGTTATTTATTTTGTTGTGCACATTACCCCCTTAACCCCTCCTGCTTGGCAGTCATTCCTGTCAGGCCTTTGAGGGCACGTCTCTAGCTCTTACCACGCTCCATCGGAAGATTCTGCATTCTCTTACACTGTACACAAAGATAAACTCAAAATGGATAAAAGACCTCAATGTGAGACAAGAATCCATCAGAATTCTAGAGGAGAATATAGGCAGTAACCTCTTCGATATCAGCCACAGCAACTTCTTTCAAGATATGTTTCCAAAGGCAAAGGAAACAAAAGCGAAAATGAACTTTTGGGACTTCATCAAAATCAAAAGCTTCTGCACAGCAAAGGAAACAGTCAACAAAACAAAGAGGCAATCCACAGAATGGGAGAAGATATTTGCAAATGACAGTACAGACAAAAGGTTGATATCCAAGATCTATAAAGAACTTCTCAAACTCAACACACACAAAACAGATAATCATATCAAAAAATGGGCAGAAGATATGAACAGACACTTCTCCAATGAAGACATACAAGTGGCTATCAGACACATGAAAAAATGTTCATCATCACTAGCCATCCGGGAGATTCAAATTAAAACCACATTGAGATACCACCTTACACCACTTAGAATGGATTCTGGAAATGTGACCGCTGTGGTATTTTCTGTTCCCGGGACCTCATGGGCCTGGGCAGTTGAGTGGAAGGGAAAAAAAGTTCCCAGTCATCACAATCGAGAAAATTCACATGGCAACGTGTATAGCGCCCTCTAAAACATGCGCACCTTCAAGGAATGTCGACATAAAGGCATAGCCCCCTCGGTACAACCCTGTGACTTCAGGACTCTGGGGAGTTGACAAAGGTGGTGGCAGGCTCTCTCCGGTGCTGGCCTTCCTGTCCTGGCTTCGGCCTCCCCAAACCCAGGCTCTGTGTGAGCAGGATCCTCTTCTCAGGACATGCGCTGCCTGGCCTGACCTGCCGGCAGGGGCTGCTTCTCACTGCGGAAGGAGGATGCAGACGCTCGCCTCTAAGGAAGGTGTAGGTCCGGGGGGCCTGATTTGTGAGCGGAGGGAGGGTCAGTCCCCACATGACTTTCCTGAGTGTCGCCGGGCTGTGCCTGTCAGACTCGAGTCTGCCTGGTGTTGTGGTAAGACAGCTGTTGGCCACGGAAGGCAGCCCGGACGTGCCCCTCACTGTGTCGTCTGTGGATCTAGACCTGCGGAGTCCAGCTTCAGTAGGAGGCCGAGAGCACGTGTTAAGTGCAGGAGTGTATTTGTTGAGTGCCTGGCACTTCACAGGTTCCAGTGTGCTGCTCAGAGATAGTCCTCCGAGCTGAAACTTTGAAGGACAAGCCAGAGTTCTTTCCCTCACTCACCTCCAAGTTGGCTTCTTCCTAACATGTGCCTTCCCAGACTTCTGGCCTCTTGCTGTCCAGGTAGTTAAGGCATCCCCATCAAACTGGGGCTGTCGTTCACCCTGAGTCTTTGAGGAATGCTCAGGACTGAGGTCGAGAAGGGAGAAAGTCCCGGTGTGCCGTGGGGCAGGGACGTGAGACCCTGTGATCTCACGTGTGTCCCAGCTGGTGGCAAAGTCTGGGCTCATGGGCCACTGAGGAACTTACCCTGAATGTGAGATCTTGTACCTTCTGCCTTCCTGGTGCCACGAGAAGCTGGGGACAGTGATGGCTTCACACAGACGAGTCTGTTGGAGTAGAGGGTCCAACTACCTAGCCACCTTCCGCTCTCAGATCTTTTGGAATTGAAAAAGCATTTTGAGAACTCACTATAAAAGGCTATACAGCTAACATTTTAGGGTTCTGGTTTTCACCTTCGTTAGATGGATGCCTTGCTATTCTACTGCAGATTTTGGGTGCTGACCTCAGGACGTATGGATCTTCTAGGAGTCTGTGGGCCTCGTGTGGGGAATCCCCCCGGGGACATATATGCACAGAGTGTGGCCCGGTAGACAGAAGTGATCACAGTCTTTAGAATGTTTCCCTTCATACCTGGACCCCACCCCACATAGGCGTATGTGTTTCCCACACTTAGCATACAGCTAGATGGCAGTGAGCGTCAGCCGCATTAGGAAGACCCTGTTCCGCTGATCCTACCTGCTATTTAACCCCATGGCTTTTTACCTTGTGTTCTTATACCTTGTTTCAGAATCCAGTCTTTTTTAAATTAAAAATGATCTGTTGTTATTAAAAAATCAATCATGAGCATCTCAGAAAAAACATAAATCACCACCACCACCAACATTGTATATGACCTTCCAAAAATAAGTAGCTAATTTCTTACTATTTCTCCTTCTAGATGTTTTTGTGTTCATGTGTGCACGTCTATTAAATGAGCTATGCTGATTTGCTATTTGTAACATTTAATTAATACTAGCTACCCTTTCAATAAGAGTTTATCCTATCTTTACATTTCTACCCACTTTCTGGTTTCTCCAGTGTCCCCCAGACTGTCTACATCAGGATCCAGTCCAGAACCACACAGCACACGTGGTCCATTCACCTGGATCTTTTACTCTAGCATTTAAGGATCTTTTCATGACTCTAGACTTCAGAGAAACCTAATCAGTTATCTGTCCTGCAGAATGTCCCACATTCTGGATTTTTTGCTTCCTCCCATAAGGTATCATTGAACTTGTGCCTCTAGTCCAAATGGAAGAGAAATGTAAAGGTTTGCTGTATTTAGGAAACATTTTTTGGCTAATAAACCCTTAGGAATCATGAAGATGGAGTAATTTGGCTGATGCTAAGGGTTGCAGAAAAGCAAACTTCAGGTAGTAAAGTCAACTTAAAATGGCCCCTTTCCAGGCAAGTATTGTTATAAAAGTAGAGATGTTACCCCTCCTCTTGTACAATATTTTTCTTGTCTCCCATCACCCTGTTGTTGGCTCACATCTTTCCAACAACACCGGCTCACTGTGCCTCGTTGGTCAGACTGGCAAGTTACCTTCTCCACTGTTCTTTCCAAGCTCATGATAACACGAGCCAACATTAATGAGCGTGGGCTACACTAAGTTCTTGGTGGAGAGTGTGCTTGGTGGTAGGCTGTCTGAGTCCGAGCCCAAGCACCGGGCCTCACCCAGCTATGGGTCTGCCTCCTTGACTCTCTCTGCTGCCTTCTAAGTGTTCTGTTTGCACTCTTTATATCTTGACGTGTACATCTATGATCTGTTTGAATGGACACCTAACAGTGCCCCTCGATGAGAAGAGTCGGTGTCATTCAACATGTAAAAGAGTGACAAGCCCTTATGTAATGCTGTATAGAAACCCTAATCCCTCTCTGTCCCTTTCTTCTTTGTGCTCCCTGCCTCCCCCTCCTTGATAGCTGTGGAGTCAGGCAGGGTAGCTAACAGCGCCCTTTGACAAGCCTTTGCCACCTGGTGTTTATGCTCTTTTCAGAACATGAGAGAAGTGTTTCTGAGTTTCTGTCTTTCTCATTTTCTAAGACTAGCAGGTGTTATTCTCATTTATCTGAGGCCTCTGCGCGCGCAACAGGGACACGTTGCCTTGTAGAAGCCCTGATCCTAGTTTTGACTTATGCAGGCTCCTAGTCGGCTGCACAGACATAGCTGAAATCTGGTGAGGGTTTCTGCATGGAAGGGGTGATGCCAGCACACGCGGAATGAGGCTCCCTACCATCCCCTCCCCACACCGATCCTGACTCCCTGGATAATAGTGACCATGTTTTTCAACCTAAAAACAAAGGATAATGGATAATTATTTTCACACACCTTCTTAGGCATATAAGAGACTTTTTATGAGATGTAGTTTGTATGCTTAGATGTTTGTATTTAGAGGGTATTTTAATGGTTTATATGAACACTAAGACATAGTATCTGAATTTTGCCTGTGTTGGAAAATCTGAGATGTGTAGTCAACATGCAGTACAGGTTCCAAATGTACTTAAAAAAAAAAAAAATTAAAGCTTGTCCTTCCAGATGTCATTTGCCGAGTTCTTTTTTCTACCATTATACAAGATGATAGCAAAATGTCCTCAGTCATGCAGTATGGCTTTAAAGCATTTTTTTTTCCCTTTTGGAGGTAGAATTAATCTTTATTTCAGAAGAGATATCTGATTCTTTTTAAACATGTATTATTTCTCCTGTAATTATGCTTTTTCTCTTCATCTCCACTTTTGGTAAAGGCTGGGCTAGGGTGACCAGATATCCTGAGTCCTTGGCCCTGGAAAAATGGTTCAATGTTGAAAATGGTTCAAAGGAAATAACTTGATCATTTGTACATCTGCCCTCATTAAGCAGCTTAAGTCCTCTTGTTTTCAGAAATGTCTTCCTTTTTTTTTTTTTAAGTTTTTCTTTTTTTAAAGATTTTTTTTATTTATTTGACAGAGATCACAAGTAGGCAGAGAGGGAGGCAGAGAGAGAGATAGGAGGAAGCAGGCTTTCCACTGAGCAGAGAACCTGATGCGGGGCTTGATCCCAGGACCCTGGGATCAGGACCTGAGCTGAAAGCAGAGGCTTTAACCCATTGAGCCACCCAGGTGCCCCCTTTTTTTAAAAGATTTTATTTATTTATTTGACAGAGAGAGAAATCACAAGCAGGCAGAGAAGCAAGCAGAGAGGGGGGGGAAAGCAGGCTCCCTGCTGAGCAGAGAGCCCGATGTGGGGCTCAATCCCAGGACCCTGAGACCATGACCTGAATCAAAGGAAGAGACTTAACCCACTGAGCCACCCAGGTGCCCCAAATTTCTTCCTTAGAATAGTCTTGACCTTGTGATGGATTTGTCAGCAGTATTGAGCAATCATTTATTGAGTACATTACATCTCCAGAGCAGGGCAAGATACCAGCTCTACAGAAAAAGCCTATTAGGATCCCTGCCCTCTAGGCTTAGAAGATGAAGTGTGGGGGTTGGGGTAGTCAGTCAAGGTCAGTCAGGGTTAGTCAGGCCATTGTAGTTTTTGTGGGTGGTATTAGGAGAAACACAAGCATGCAGAGTTCTGGGGCCCCATGTGCAGATCATGAATCCAGACTTTGGGAACCCAGGGAAAAGTCTGCTAGATAATGTAATATTTAGGCTGATATTTGAAGAAGGATTTAACGAGGCAATCAGATGTATGAATTAAATTGATAACCATTGGGGAGTCCCAGAGCTCATAGGCTTTTTTTTTCACTGAGAGGCAGCATTATAGCGTAGCATTTTTAGAAACAGATTCCATCATTGGAATAGCTGGGGTTTTTTTTTTTCCTCTCTCTCTAAGTTACCTAGATTGTAGATTCTTCAAAAAATTTTTTTCACTGTTAAAAAACATTCTTTGAAGAGCTAGAACACTCATTTTTATCTCTTTAGCAAATTCCGCCTTGAATATAAACTCAAACTGATGGAGAATTTATTTTCTGCTTTCTGGGTTTTGCCATTTTAACTGGCAGATTTTAACTGGAGCCTTTTGGTGAAAGGCTCCCAAAACTGGTGCGTTCATCCAGTCTTTCAGTCTCTTCATGAGGGATTCTCATATAAAGTCTACACCCTCACAGAGAGGAAGTGAGCGTGCTAAATGGAAAGCTGATTAAGCTATTGGGATTGCTTTGACTGTGTTTTTTTTTTTAAATCTGGACTCTCTAAGATTTCAGATTCAAAGACTTAATTTTAAAGAAGGGAGGTTTATGCATAAAACATGAATGAGTGCTTGAAACATTTATATTAAGGTTGGGAAGAATTAATTTGAATAATATTTGGCATAAGTCTGCTGTTAGGAAGGCAGCAAAATATAGCCCAACAAAAAGAGAGGGCTTTAACTCCCTGAAATTTTAGCTGTTTAACCTCAGCATTTTTTAAGTTACTGGACTCTTTATTGGTTCTTTACCGTATTTCCAAGGTTTTTTTTACTTATCCTCTGTAGTTAAGGACTTAATGATTTGTTTTGGAATATGGAGACAAAACAGAATATACCTCAGCTTTACATTTGTTTACTTGAAAGAATCATGATTTTATTGGTTTTGTAAAAATAATAAAGGTTTTCTTTAAAAATTGATACCAGAAAAATAAAAGGAGTAAAAATCATTCAGAAGACTATCACTCAGAAATAACCATCATTAATATTTGCCAAACATCATTCTAGAAATCTGTGGATTTTCTGTAGTAAGAGAATGAGAAGGATTAAAAGGATACAAAATAAAATGGGTGTCATATTCTATGTTACCCTTTAAATAAGTATGAGATTTCATTTTACTTAGGATAAAACCGAAGTGAAACTCAAGTAACCAGTGAACTTGATAAATATTTTCTCAAAATAAGGAATTATCAGAAGATTCTTCCAAAGTCAAGAAAAAAATGAGGGAAAATTTGGAAATCATAATAATTGAAAATACATAGTTTTTAGCTATTACTACAATCTTCTACTTCTAAGCCCTTGGTAGGAACACTGATCTCCCATAGCTCCTGCCCTCTGTTAATGATAAACATGAACTTTTCCAATTCTGCTCTGGGCCTCAGTCTCGTTCTGTGGCCTACCCGTAGCTCCTCAACTCCTCTTTGTTCTCATTTGCTTTGAGTTGGGCGAATGTCTTGGCCAGCTCCCGTCTTTGAGTTGTGGCGTGCTTGAGATTGTTCAGTTGAGAAAGTTGAGGGAACGTCACATCTTGAGCCACATGGGGACTCTGACATGGCTCCTCTGTCCTTGCCTGGGCACTCAGATGGGCCTCGGGTTGGTCCTGATTCGTCCCTCTAACTGAACCAACTATCTGACAGGCACAACTGACATTTAGAAATTTCAGGAGCTACAAGTGACTCCTGGTCACGGCCTCCTCCCTTTCTCTAACCTTCTCCTCCTCACCCACCCCTGGGCAGAACTCTCCTTAAATCGCCACATGTAAACCAACTTTCCACATGGAAACCAGCTTTTCACATGGAAACCTGCTTTTCACAGACGAGACTCACCAAGGCCCTTCCACTGGCCAGCACGTAGCTCATGAGGTTGCTTCCAGAGTGCTTGAGCTCCTAAAACAGACAACTGGAAACCTAGTGTGTGTCTTACTTGACTTTTTTGGTTATTAGTTTGTAAGGACTTTTTCAAGCTGACAGTTTTGTGGGTGGGTTTGTTTGTTTTTTAAGATTTTATTTATTTGAGAGACAGGGTGAGCAAGGATGGAGGCAGAAGGGAGAAGCATTTGTAAGGCTGATCACAGAATTGTGACCTGAGTTGAAGACAGACGCTTAACCCACTGAGCCACCTGGGTGCCCCATAAACTGACAATTTTGACTCTAAAAATAAAAATCAAGGTAGTAGAAGAAGATAGAAGTAAGTAGGAAAAAAGTGAAGTCAGAGTTGAATATATTTCCACTCTGAAATTGATGGCTACCTGTGAATATGTCATTTACATCTTCCACATCTCCTGAGTCCCGATTTTTAAGTATTCCATGTTCATTAGGATAACAAAGTCATAAAATGTGGGCTCTCTCCTTGCCAGTGGGGGGACTAGCGGGAGGAATGACCGTTCGAGGATTACTCATCCATTGCACCGCAGTGAGTTCATACGGTTGGAGTTGTAACTGGAAACTCCTGTCCTGCTCACTGCCTCCATGAGTGCTTCTAGAGCCAGCCCCTAATCACCACGGCCCCACATTTCCAGGGACTAGCCCTCAGCAGCAGCTGAGCCTAGGTAAGAGGCCAGTATTCCTTTCTCAGAAGCCGATTCCTTGAGCCCAGGATTATAGAGACACGTGATCGAGTCTAGTCAAATCTTTCTGTAGTGAGGCTGACGTGTGGATGACTTTTTTTTTTTTTAAGATTTTATTTATCCATCTGACAAAGAGAGATCACGAGTAGGCAGAGAGGCAGGCAGAGAGAGAGAGAGGAGGAAGCAGGCTCCTGCCAAGCAGAGAACCCGATGTGGGACTCGATCCCAGGACCTTGAGATCACGACCCGAGCTGAAGGCAGCGGGCTCAACCCACTGAGCCACCCAGGCGCCCTGACTTTTTAAAATAATAATAAAATAGTCCTCACCATTGGGAATTACAAAACAAGATCTCCTGTAGGTCTCTAGTTTCCCAGTCACTGGTGCTACATAAGATAATCAGGTAGATATGACCATTTTTATTTTCATAGTCCTGCTATTTTTTTTTTAAGATGTTATTTATTTAGGCAGAGAGTCAGGCAGAGAGAGAGGAAGGGAAGCAGGTCCCCTGCTGAGCTCAATGCGATGCGGGGGTGCGGGGCCCCATCTCAGGACCCTGGGATCATGACCTGAGCAGAAGGCAGAGGCTTTAACCCACTGAGCCCCCCAGGCGCCCCTCATAGTCCGGCTTTTTTAACAGTGTACTCCAGAAACCTATCTAGCAAAATGGTAACAACACAAAGGTTTTTCATTTCTTCTGTAAGCAAAAAGTGAGCCAGTTTAAAGAAAATATAAACAAAGCAGCAGTATAGAAGATACGGCAAAAAAAAAAATTATGAGCATGATGTGCGAATGACTCTAGTTTCGGTAACACAAGAATGTGGCCATCAGAAGTATGCAGATACGTCGAACATTGCACAAGTGTTCAAGAGGGGAGTTTGGAAATAGGAGGATATTAAAGTCTGAAACCTACTTAAGCTATGCTTGTTACAAACCTGAATTCTTCCCTATTAAAATCTACATTTGTCTACCGTGTCTGATGCAGCGGTTGTCACCCTGCTGTTGGCCGAGACACACACCACAGCGTGTGTCTGCACTGCCCTCCTGAACACCACCTATCACCTCTGTCCTTCCACTCCAGGAAGTGTTTTGGAAGGGAAACAAATTGGAAACGTAGTAAGCGTAACCTTTATATCCCACCTAATTCATTTTGTAAAAAGTAAATTCTTTACAGACAGGTACATTTTTTTTTTAATTTTTTTTTTTTTTTTAATTTTTGCTAACAGTTTTCAGCACCCCCTGTGACTAATTGCCACTTGCAGAGCCACCACGTGGTATCACAGCTGGACTTGGTTTCAAATACCAAACTGTAGTAGAATCCCTCACTGGGGAATCTGGGCTTTAGGGACTATTTTCCTCTGACCTAATACTATCCCATTTTGTCTTTAACACATACAGACTGTGGGGCGGGAGCTGCTACTCCATTTAATTGAACATCTTGTAACCAACGATGGAAAAGACTTGGAAATCACAAATTTAATCAACAGCACCCGGATGCACTTCATGCCTTCCATGAACCCAGATGGCTTTGAAGCGGTCATAAAGCCCGACTGTTTCTACAGTAATGGAAGGTAAGGATGGGCTGGTCCATTTAGAACAACAAGGCCCCCCCCAGACAGCACCCCATGACCTCGACAGTGAACCAGCTCGGCCTAGGTCATGTCATTGCCATGCTGAAAATACTTCAGGCTGCCACTGCTTTGAAGATGAAAAGTAAAACCCCCAAGAAGACGCTGTACTCCTGGGCCCACCCTGCTGCTCGCCCTCGCTCACCACTCCCCGGCCGCTTGGAGTCTCCTTCATCTCCTGGACCGACCTGGTTCTTTCTCGTCTCAGGCTCAGACCTCCTTTCCCACTCCTCACCCCTCTCACTGCTAAACAGTGTTTGTTCAAAGACTCCCTCCCTGACCTGTCCTCTATTGGGCCCTTGGTTCATAGCACCTGCCACTTCACCCTCGTAGCACAAATTTTAAGGTCTGATTTCTTGTTCAATGTCTCTCTCCACATGAATCTGTTCGCTACCTGGGGGCAGGAATTCTGTTGCTCCTGTTGCTCACTGTGAAATCTCCAGCGCCTAGCTAAGCCCTCAGTAATTACCAGTTGGTTTATTAAGCCAGTACCGAAAAAGGAGGAGGGAATTAGGGCGCCTGGCTGGCTCATTCGGTTAAGTGCCTGACTCGATTTTGGCTCAGGTCATGATCTCGGGGTCGTGAGATCGAGCTCTGCGAACTCTCTGTTGGGCTCCGTGCTCAGTGGGGAGTCTGCTGCTCTCTCTCTCTGCCCTTCCCCCTGTTTATGCTCCCTCTCTCTCTAAAATAAGTAAATAAGTCTTTAGAAAAAGAACAGGGAGTCTTATAATATTTCTAATTTAAACAGTTTATTTTGTTGCAATCTGCCTCAGGAAGTTTAGAATTTCTCAAATGTCTAGTATACATTTATATTTGTCCAAACATTTGTTTGCTTTTATAAAAAAAATATAAAATCTCACCACTGGATTCCCTTCAACTTTAGGTTTTTCTAGTGTATTTAAACATGGCCAGCCCATTTTCCAGAAATACATTTGTATAAAGTAGCATGTTTCTGTCACCAGTTGCCATGCAACAAAACATCCCTAAATTGAGGGAATTAAATCCTTTTTATTTACTCTCAATTCTGTAAGTTAGGAATTTAGACAAGCCAGAGCAAGGCTGGCCAATCTCTGTACCATCCTGTCTGGAGCCTCAGCTGGGTCCTGGCACATGGCTGGAGTCTCAATTCTGGCTGTCACCTGGGTTCCTCATTTCCCCAGGCAGACTTTCCACAGGGCTAGCCCAGAGGCTCAGGCTTCCCGAAGAGAGTGTTCCAAGAGCAAAAGCCCCCAAATGCAAACACTTATCATAGCCCTGCTTACCGCACAGCGGCTACTATCCTGCTGGCGAAAGCAGGTCACACAGAGGGGCTGCAGAGTGCGTGAATGCCAAGTGTGGCCCCCCCGAGGCTCCTGGGTCAGTGTCCACCTTCCCTGTGTCACATCTGGAAGAACACTTGGGGCACACACCAAAGTGATACACGTGGCACGAATCCACTCCCTCACATACCATCAGGAAACCCTAAAATATTCTTTCTTTTAAAGGGAGAATACTAACTTCTATGACCTGAACAGAAATTTCCCCGATGCTTTTGAATTTAACAATGTATCAAGGCAGCCTGAAACTGTGGCCGTCATGGAGTGGCTGAAGACAGAGACGTTTGTCCTCTCTGCAAACCTCCACGGCGGTGCCCTAGTGGCCAGCTACCCGTTTGACAATGGTGTTCCAGGTAAGCAAACAATGGCCGGCCTGGCCTCCTGAGTTCCAAGTGGGGCTGCAAAGCCGACCTCTGGAGGGGAGGAGTGTGCCTTCTTGTCTTTGCTGCCAGGGGTGGCGTTTGCTCACCTCTGAGCCACCCGTCCTACCGTTTATAAACCGCAGGTGGGCAGTGTGGCTGACCTGACAACCCACAGGGTTACTGGGGGGTTCACCGGGAAGATAGTAAAATTGGGTTGGAATACCCCACATAGGCAAAAGGCCAGAAACCAAATAAAACCAGAACGTACCCTTCTTTGCTAATCCTAGGAGCAGTCATTTGACTCCTTTTACAACTCTGGGATGAGGACTTAAAATGAGAGCAGAGCCTTTATTTAACCCCTACAGTATGCAAGGAGAGTTCACCAGCCTTGAGAAATTAGCGAGAGGGACTGAGAGGATGTCTAACTTGGAAGCTGATGCGGGAGGAGTTGGAATACGCATCTGGTGTATTTTGTGTGGTACCACTCTGTGTTCGTGACAAACGAGGAGCACTCATGGGGTGGGTGGAGGGCCCTCGGGGAAAGCAGGGTTTCTGTAGGTGAAGCGATGGCGTGTTTGCTGACACGGCACCCCATGCATTTCCAAGTGCTCGTACTCTGACACCAACAGAAAGGTCTTGCTTTGTCTTTCACACACAGCGACAGGGACATCACACTCCCGTAGCTTAACCCCTGATGATGATGTTTTCCAATACCTTGCACATACCTACGCTTCTAGAAATCCCACCATGAAGAAAGGAGACCAGTGTAAAAACAAAATGAACTTTCCTAATGGAATCACAAATGGCTACTCTTGGTATCCACTCAAAGGTAAGTGTCTCTTCCCTTCTAGCATTCTCCTTCTCACCTGCCTCCAGAGATGCCAGCTGGCTTTTGTAGACCCCAGCAGTTGTCAAAGTTTGTTACGCATGACGCTGTCCCTTCTGTCATGTCTCTGTCAGCTAATGTCGCAGAAGCAGGGGGATGGGGGGTGCAGTGACTGCCCAAGAGCTGCTCAGATACTTGCTCAGCGTTTACCTACGTGAGCCGGGAACTACACCAGGAAAGTTGCCAGGATGCAGCCCCTACCCTCAGGCTTAATAGGAAAGAGCAACGTGCAACTAAGTAATTGTGGTGGCAGTGTAATTAGAATAAAGCGGAGAGATTTATAGAAAAGGTACAGTGTGCCACAGAGGTGGAAGGCCAGGATACAATCGGGAGTAGAGAGACCCCTGTCATAGCAACCAGGGGCAGCTGCTAATCCGGCTACTATGGCCACGCGCCAGTGGAATCCAAATATTACCAGGTCGTCTGGTTTGTAAAATAAGCTGAACTTGTACATGAGCTATCATGATTTTTAAAGCCACTTTGGAAACTGAACAAAAATGCTTCTCCAGCTGGATATGAGGTAACTTCCTTCAAAGTTACCATATTTCATCAAATCCAAGATGCCACAGATTATAAAATACACTGTACCACCAAGGAAGGAAAGAAAATGTTTCTGGACAATCTAATGACAACGGTGTTTTTCAGTCATCAAGTTTAAGATCGATAATTTGGATTTTAAAATATGAAAAGTTTTGCATCTGGGAAATATGAAATAAGTTTATAACCCTCTGAAAATAGGGTCTCCAGAGGTGAGAACTGGGAGGGGGGCATGGGTCTCTTCTCTCCTGAGAGCCGGCCGGGCCCCCTTCCTTTTATCCCCGAAGCAGCTCCGAGTCCTGGGCAGGAGCACAGGGCCTGGAGCATGGCGGCCTGTGCTGGGCTCTACACTCATTGGCATGTCACTCACCCTCAGGGACTGTCTTCTCGTCTGTAAGACATGGGGAGTCACTGCCATGACCAGCTCTTCAGATGGTACCCAGGCCTAGTGAACGCTCACTAAATGTTAGCCATTGTTCTCCAGATGAGTGTACTTAGCTTACCTAGTGTATTTATGAATGGTTTGTGAATAATTTTTTAAAAGTATCATTCTGTGTGTGTTTTAGAATGTAATTTACGAAGAAATGTATGCTGATGAATCCTTTTTGTATTGCGTTATCGACAAAAAAGAAATGACCCTCCCCCTCCCCCCTCCCCCTCCCCCTCCGTGGGTACATGGTTGAACTTGGGTCTACTCTGATCCAGTTACCCATATAGGAGTATTTAGAATTGCCTGTTTGTAATAAAATGCCTGGCTAATAAAATGTCAAGTCCTGAGTTTACATGCGAATATGTCAGATTCATCTTTTCCTGTTCACATGTACTTTCCTTGGAACTGTCTGATTCACTTGTGCCCAAGGTACAGGATACTTGACTGTATTCCAATTTTAGACCTTAAAAAATTAAATGTGTTTGTGTTTAGGTGGAATGCAAGATTACAACTACATCTGGGCCCAGTGTTTTGAAATTACATTGGAGCTGTCATGCTGTAAATATCCTCATGAGGAGAAGCTTCCATTCTTCTGGAATAAAAACAAGGCCTCACTGATTGAATATATAAAACAGGTGCACCTAGGTTTGTAAGATTTTTTTTTTTTAATTAATTCCTTTTAACACAAGGCATAGCATCTGGCAAAACCTTTGGGTTGAGGAAATGCAAGCCCCTGTTTGTTTTCCTGGTATAGCCTCATTTGAGTACCAGAACTAATGATTAAGAATTTTCTCTGCATGAATACCTATAGCGTGTGAGAAATGCAATGCCCATCAGCTCATAGAAGAGAAAGCATGATGTGTGGCTTTTAATATGGGGGTGAAAAATCCAGAGTACTTCAAATTTTTTCACGCTGAATAACCAGGAAATCTAGCAAAAGCTCGAGGAAAACAGGTTATTACTCTGTTATGTCATCACCCATCTAGAAAATTCCCAGTTTGCCTGTTATTTGCCACACAGTATTGCAGATCTGGAGAACACTAGACGTGCCATTTTGCCTTTTCTAGTACCGGGGTGCTGACTTTGCACCATTAGCTTCAAAGCGCTCACACCCTGCAACTGCCCAATGACCCTCCTGGTGCTGGCCGTCTTCCCAGCCTGGTCCTGTGACAGCTGTCTAGCTTTTATCATGGGGGACAGACCAACTGGGGCAAGAGTGGTTGTTCTCAGCCCTGTAGAGCAGACTCCCTGGAGGGTTTGTGAAAACACAGATTGCCAGGCCCAGCCCTGGAGTTTGATTTAGTGCGTCTTGAATGGCGCATCTTTCCCAAGGACATGCTTGTGCTGTGGGTCCAGGGACCACGCTTTGGAAACCACTCACCACAGAAACACAGTGCTTGTGATGGTGGTAGAGTCGTATGGTTTGAGCTTCTTTAGCCAGGCCGCATCTCTGCATGGCCAGGGTGCAAGTGCTTTTATTCCGTTCAGAATGGCTTCAGAAATTGGCTGTAGTTAGGCTACTCTGCAGGGCTAAAGTGGGTGTGGGTTTGTGTCAAGGAGGGTTGCATAACCACACAACGCCTAGAACCGTCTGCATGCTTCACCACAAAGCGTTCTACCTGCTGGAGAGATGGAGGGAAGGGTCAGAAGCACACGGGGTCCAGGGCTGAGTGCAAGGATAATTAAGAACGTCCCTTGGCCCATACGTGCCCCACCCTCCTTTTCTCTCCCCAGCCTCCAGCACCCCCACAGCACAGGTACACAAAGATTATTGGTGAATTCAGAGGGGTGAGACATATATGAAGTAGGCTGATACCCTGTGATAAGGGCTATTAAAAAGTAATTTCTCATCAACATCCTCTTAGCATTTATTAAGATTACGGGGTCCTCTCTTGCTCAATATTCCGGTATTTTGCTACTAGATTTTCATCATGAGCACATAGTAATTTAGCCTTTCTATTATATTCCCTTATTTGGTGTTCCTCTGCCTATTCTAAAATTTCTCCTTTATCAGTATCGACGTGGGAGTGCAGCTGAACAAAAAATATGCTCCATATAACCTCACTAGTCTTTCTGGAATTTCAGTCTAGCTGTAAGTGTTATTTTCCAAGCACTGAATTAAGGTGGGCTCTGAAGTATTGTGCTGACATAATAATGCCAATGAAGGAGCTTTGTAAACGGTGAAGTAACATGCATGTTGTAGCATGACTATCATTAATTTGGAGGGCTTACAAGTCCATTTACACGAGGTTTTATGAAGAATATATATCTGCCTGTCCCTGCAACCAAGTATGCACGACCTACTTAAAAATATATAAGCACATCAACCCTGCCCCCTTGTGGTTTAAGATGGAAGGAATGAAGAGTCAAGAATTTAGGAAAGTAAAAGGCAGCTTGGGGTCAACCAGAAGTTTGCTTGCTGTTCACGGCAAAGATTTTGTTGCTGTCAAAACTTTTACATTTTAAACTTTTCTGAAGGAAACTAATATATGCTTCGTGTTTTTCTGCTCCAGTAAATAATTGGTCTGGGGGTAGTTTAGGGTCATTTTTTCGGTGTGGCTTCTTCTCATGTCATTAAGATGATATGTCACTAAGTGAACACAGTGGAAGGTGAACTGTTAAAACATTTAAAATGATCTTTTATTGGCTGTACTCCTGAAATTTTGAGGTGAGGGGTATGGTGTCAGGTTCAGTACAGGCTCTGGAGAGTAGTGTGGATTTACAGCCAGGCTCTGGGAGCTTAAGGTTATTTAATAATCCAAAGCCTTAGTTTCCTCATCTGTGAAAGTGTGATATTGCCTACGTCATAGAATTAATGTGAGGAGTCAATGAGAACATGCATGTTAAGCATTTTCCATCAGCCTAAAATACACTAACGATAAATGTTCACTCCTGTTATTAGTAATAAGACACCATTAACCAATTCCATGTTTCCAAGCAATCTCGTGATTATAATTGTTTCCCATATAGTTAGTTTGACCATGAGACAAAACTACTGAGTCCCACATAGGTAAGTATCTTACTGTAAGTTACTACACTGCCATTTTTTTTAAAGTAATCTCTACAGCCAATGTGGGTCAAATTCATGACCCCAAAATTAAGAATCACATACTCCACTGACTGAGCCAGCCAGGCACCACCACCTCCCCAACTTGTTGTAAATACACCGGCAATTTTTAATTTAGGATTTAGCGGAATCTACCAAGGGCAATGTTGTAGTAGTTTGGTGACTGAGTAAGCAACTTGGAAAGGACAGGCATGGATTTAGGTTTTCAGCACATTTTATAAATGGAATATTTGACAACAAACAAATTTAGCCTATAAATCTGATTGTTAGCTTGACTGTATTTTAAATTACCTCAGAAATAAGTTTACCAAGTTCTGGTTCAAGATGGCAACGTAGGAGGATCCTGAATTCATCTCCTCCCACAGACATACGGACTCCATAGCTACATATGGGACAGTTTCTTCTGAAAGACACCCAGAAACTACCTGAGCCATTCCTACAGGCTGGGTGAATGAGAATAAATTTATATTGCAATGGGTAGGAGAGGCTGAGACACAGTCCTGCCGAATGCCCCATCCCTGCTGCAGCAACCAGTGGAAGGAGCTCACAACTCCAAGCAGCAAAAGGTTTGAGCCCCTTTGTGCCGCATTTAAAAGCCACACCCAAACAATCCCTGAAAACCCCTATCTTTGAAAGTCACAGGGCTTGCATCCACGAGACCCTCAAGACTATAGCGAACTTGGAAATAGTTTTTTTTTTTTTTAAGATTTTATTTATTTATTTGACAGACAGAGATCACAAGTAGGCAGAGAGGTAGGTAGAGAGAGAGGAAGGGAAGCAGACTCCCCGCTGAACAGAGAGCCCAACGCGGGGCTCGATCCCAGGACCCTGGGATCATGACCTGGGCTGAAGGCAGAGGCTTAACCCACTGAGCCACCCAGGTGCCCCTGGGAAATAGTTCTTAAAGGGGCCCCAAAGGTGCACCTGGCTGCCTTCCAGAGCCCAGTGCAGAGCCAGCCAACTGAAAGACGCCCAGGGGTCTGCTGTGGAAAAGGCCTGTTTGCTGGTCTTAAAGCTTTGACCTGAGGAGCAGGCATCCAATTTAACACACTTCTAGGGGTCTACTGAAATACTCTCCAAAGATGGAGGCCAGCAAACACCGTGTTTGCACTCTCCCTCCGTCCAGGTCACCAGTCACTCCCAAAAGGAAGTCTGTGCGTGAATCTGGTGCCCCAGTTTTTGGGGTTACCACCCAGGGGATATCTCTCAGTAGCTCTGGTAGCCAGTGTTCATGTGTTCAGTGTTTGTGTTCATGGCTCCAACAGGACACTAGCAAACAGTTCTTAACTGGCTCTCACCTCAGGGCTTGGTGTAAAGGGAACTGGAGGCACATCCATCCCTGTCTTCCCCTGGAAGAGGTTCATCTGCATACTTCAAAAGCTTCTGTCTGAGGGTCTGGCATACAATCTGCCTGACTCTAGGTACTGATAGGTTTGGGCACAACCTCAACTACTGGGTACTACTAAGCATAAAGACAATCACAAAGGTTTGAGAAACAACTAAGAACTAGCACAGAGTTGAATGAAGAGGTTCATCTACAAAAGACCACTCCTCCAGGACTGGAAGACCATATTCTAAACAAACAAACAAAAAAAAACAACAACAAGATAAAGTCTCAAAAAAAGACCTTACTGAAATGGTGATAAGTGACTTACCTGATAAAGAGTTCCAATAGGGATCCCTGGGTGGCTCAGCTGGTTAAGCTGCTGCCTTCAGCTTGGGTCATGATCCAGGATTCTGGGATCAAGTCCCATATCAGGCTCCTTGCTCAGCAGGGAGCCTGCTTCTCCCTCTGCCCCTGTTCATGTGCATGCACTCTTTCTCTCTCTCCTTCTCTGTCAAATAAATAAAATCTTAAAAAAAAAAAAGTTCCAGTAAGGACCATAGATATGCTCACTGAACTCAGAATAGTGCATGAATGAAATGAGAATTTCAACAAAGAGGTACTATAAGACACCACCACACAGGTGAAGAGTACAACAGATTCAACATCAGACTAGGTGAAGAAAAATCAGTGAACTTGAAGACAGGGCAATGGAACTAATCCAGTCAGAGTAGCAAAAAGAGAAGGAAATAGAGTCGAGATAACTTAAGGGACTTATGAGACAACATCGAGCATACCAACATCTGCATTACAGGGGTCCCAGAAAGAAAAGAGCGAGAGAAAGGGACAGAAAACTTGTATGAATGGCTGAAGAGTTCCCTAACCTAGGGCAGGAAACAGACCTCCAGATCCAGGATGGCTGGAGAGTTCCCAATAAGATGAACTCAGACCCACACCAAGATATGTTATAATCAAAGCATCAGACGTTAAAGCTAGAAAATCTGAAAAGTGGCAAGAGAAAAACAACTTGTTACATACAAGGAATCCCCATAATGTTATCAAAGGTTTGTTTGTTTGTTTGTTTTTTCCCTCAGCAGAAGCTTTGCAAGCCAAAATGGAGTGTCACAATATATTCAAAGTACTAAAAGAAAATAACTGCCAACCAAGAATATCTGGCAAAGCTGTCCTTCAGAATTGAAGGAGAGAGAAAGGATTTTCTAGACAAGCAAAAGTTAAGGAGTTCATCGCCGCTAGACCAGGTTTACAAGAAAGGTTAAGGAAACTTCCTTAGGCTGAAATGAAGGGGTACTAATTAGTAACACAAAAACTCATTGGTAAAGGTAAATCTTTAATAAAATTCAGAACAATCTAATGTTGTAAATGTAGTAGTTAATCACTTACAAAACTATTATGAAGGTTAAAAAGACATAGTAGGAAAAATAAAATAGTTTGTTAATGGATATATAAGGTAATGAGATGTAAAATGTAGGCAGGAGGGAGTAAACATACAAAGGTTTAGAATGCAATCATGTTATTATTAACTTAAAATAGACTGTTACAGTTTTACATAAGTGTCAAGGTAACCAAAGCTAAAACTTACATGTAAAAAAAGATGAAGGAATATAAACATACCACTACAGAAAACCAACAGATTGCAGAGAACAAGAGCAAAGGAATTACAAAAGAGCCGGAAAACAATGATCAAAATGGTAATAAGTACATAATTATCAGTAATTGCTTTAAGAACTAAATTCTCTAATCAAGGGGTGCCTGGGTGGCTCAGGCCTTAGGACCCCAGAGTTGGGTCTCTGCCTTAGGTTCAGATCATGATCTCAGGGTTTGGGGATTGACACCCACATTGGGCTCTCTGCTCAGTGGGGAACCTGCTTCCCCCTCTCTCTCTGCCTGCCTCTCTGCCGTGCCTGCTTGTGATTTTTCTGTCAAATAAAAAAGTCTTTTATTTATTTATTTTTTAAAAGGTATATAGATTTTTTTTTTTAAGATTTCATTCATTTATTTGACGGACAGAGATCACAAGCAGGCAGAGAGAGAGAGGAGAAAGCAAGCTTCCCGTGGAGCAGAGAGCCCAATGTGGGGCTCGATCCCAGGACCCTGGGATCATGACCTGAGCCAAAGGCAGAGGCTTTAACCCACTGAGCCACCCAGGTGTCCCTAAAGAAGTCTTTTTTAAAAATTCTCCAACCAAAAGAGTGACTGGATAGATTAAAAAAAATAAAAAACCATAAGACCCATCTATATATGTTGCCTATAGGAGACTCACCTCAGATATAAGGACCCAATAGACTCAAAGTGAAGGGGTGGAAAAGATACTCCATACAAATGGAATCCAAAAGAAAGCTGGGATAGCTATACTTATATCAGACAAAACAGACTTTAAGAAACCAATAAGAAATAAGGTTATTATAGAATTTTAAAGGAGTCAATCCAACAAAATGATATAACATAGGAGTACTTAACTATATAAAGCAAACATTAACAGACCTAAAGGAGGGCACCTGGGTGGCTCAGTGGGTTAAAGCCTCTGCCTTCAGCTCAGGTCGTGATCCCAGGGTCCTGGGATCGAGTCCCTCATCAGGCTCCCTGCTCGGTGGGGAGCCTGCTACCTCCTCTCTCTCTGCCTGCCTCTCTGCCTACTTGTGATCTCTGTCAAATAAATAAATAAAATCTTTAAAAAATAAAAAACAGACCTAAAGGATAAAATAGACAGCAATATAGTAACAGCAAGGCCTTTAATATCCCACTTTCCATCAAGGGATAGGTCATCCAGACAGAAAATGATACTTAACATATACAGAGCGTTCCATCCAACAGCAGCAGAATACACATTTTCTTTAAGTGCACATGGAACATTCTCTAGAATAAATCTCATGTCCTGCCACAAAATAAGTCTTAATTTACAAAGACTGGGGTACCTGGGTGGCTCAGATGGTTAAGCATCTGCCTTTGGCTCAGGTCATGATCCCAGGGTCCTGGGATAGAGCCCTACATCAGGCTTCCTGCTCAGTGGGGAGCACTCTTCCCTGTCCCTCTGCCCTTCTCCCTGCTGGTGCTGTCTCTCACTCTTGCTCTCTTTCAAATAAAATCTTTTTAAAAATTTTACAAAGACTGAAATCATATCAACTATGTTTTCCAACACCGGTGGTATAAAATTAGAAATCGATTACTAGAAGAAAACTGGAAAATTCACAAATATCCAGAGATGAAACAGCGTGCCACCACACAACCATTAGGTCAAAAAAGAAATCAAAATCTTGAAATGAGGGTCACCTGGGTGGCTCAGTGGGTTAAAGCCTCTGCCTTCGGCTCAGGTCATGATCTCAGGGTCCTGGGATCGAGCCCCACGTCGGGCTCTCTGCTCAGCGGGGAGCCTGCTTCCCCTTCTCTCTCTGCCTACTTGTAATCTCTCTCTCTCTCTCTCAAATAAATAAATAAAATATTTTTTTTAAAAAATCTTGAAATGAAAATACAACATACCGAAACTTAAGGGATGCAGCAAAAGCAGTTCTAAAAGAGAAATTCAGAAGGATAAATGCCTGCATTAAGAAACAGAGATCTCACAGAATTGCTGAATCACTGTATTGTACACCTGAATCCAATATAACACTGTATGTTAACTATACTGGATTTAAAATTTTTTTTAATTCTCAACCTAACTTTACACCTCAACGAACTAAAAAAAGAAAGAAAAAAAGCTCAAAGGAGAATGAAGAAACAAAGATCCGAACAGAATTAAATGAAATAGAAACTAAAAAGACAATAGAATAAAATCAATAAAACTAAGAGCTGGTTTTTTGAAAAGATAAACCTTTAGCTTAGATTCACCAAGAAAGAGAGCAAGAACTCAAAATCAGAAATGAAAGAGATGTTGCAACTGATACCCCAGAAATGAAAAGGATCATAAGAGACTAAACAGTTATATACCCCCAAACTGGACAACCTAGATGATAATGAAATCCATAGAAGTAAGTACCTACCAAGACTGAATCAGGAAAAAATAGAAAATTTCAACAGACCCTTTACTAGTAAGGAGATTTTTGGCATGTTTTTTATTACTAATTCAAACAAAAATCCAAGACTAGATAACTTCATTGGTGAAGTCCACCGTTTAAAAATGATTTAATACCAGTCCTCAAACTCTTGGGGGGAAAAAAGGAGAGAGTTCTCTCAAACTCATTTTCCAAGACCAGCATTACCCTGGGAGCAAACCAGTGACACTACAAGAAAATTAGAAGCCAATATCCCTGATGAAATTAGATGCAAAAATCCTCCAACAAAGTATTAGCAAACCAACTTCAGCAATACATTAAAAAGACCTTGATCAAGTGGAATTTATTCCAGGGATGCAAGGAGGGCTTGACACGTGCAAAATCAGTCAGCATGATATACCGCATTAACAAAATGAAAGATAAAAATAATATGATCATCCCAATAGATGCAGAAAAAAAATTTAACAAAATTTAGCATCCATTTATAAAAACAAAACAAAAAATACTGAACTATGTTAACTAGATACATTGTGATCATTTCACAAATATACATATATCAAATCATTATGTTGTACATCTGACACTAATGTTTTATGACAATTATATCTCAATTTTTTGGAAAGGTTTACCTTAAATACTTATTATCCAAGCAGCTTAATAAATATTGGATGTATTTCTCTTAAATAACTACAAGAATATTTTTTCACAGGTCGTTAACATTTAATGTTGTTTTTATCTTGCAGGTGTAAAGGGTCAAGTTTTTGATCAGAATGGAAATCCATTACCCAATGTAATTGTAGAAGTCCAAGACAGAAAACATATCTGCCCTTACAGAACCAACAAATTTGGAGAGTATTATCTTCTTCTCTTGCCTGGGTCCTATGTAATAAATGTAAGTGTACAACCTTTACTATTGTTACTAAAGCATTTCAGAAATTGTAGTACTTGCCTAGAAGGAATCTGAAATAAGTCTGGGAAGTCCCAAAAATAGATACATCAGGACAGAAGGAAAGGACATCATCAGACTTGCCTTTGGCAGGGAATGGGAGAGGTGGGAATAATAGGAACATACAAAACAAATCGTGTTTTTCCCAACTGGCAGGATTTTAAATAGAAGCCAAAACCTATTGCAATATGTTCTATGATAAAAGATGGAATGAACCTTATTATTAGTAAGAATAATTAAACAGTGTAGCCAAAGTAATTCCAAATTTCATAGAATACCATTTCAATGCCCATTTCATGAAACATAATTTGTGCTATTAAAAAATGGATCGGGGCGGCACCTGGGTGGCTCAGTGGGTTAAAGCTTCTGCCTTAGGCTCAGGTCATGATCCCAGGATCGTGGGATCGAGCCCCAAGTCGGGCTCTCTGCTCAGCAGGGAGCCTGCTTCCCCCCATCCCTCTGCCTGCCTCTGTCTACTTGTGATCTCTGTCAAATAAATAAATAAAATCTTTTTTTAAAAAAGGGATTGGGACACAAGTTCCCTAAAATTCATTATTAAAAAAATTAGATCCATAAATTTTACCACTATATAAAGCAAGTGACAGACATATTTTGCAGCCCTTTCATAAGCAAATGATGGTGAGTTCTAATCAATGCAAGTAAAGTTCCAGGTTTAGTTCGATGAAGATGTTTGAGTCATTTATTCCTAGAGGGAGGCTGGGACTAGGTTGAGCCCAAATTAGATGTATGTGAATGCACTAAATGAATAAATACCTGATTTAGTAAGGCCAGATAGTGCCTCTTCCGCCTTGATATGACTTTCTCTAAGACTCTCAAGATTCTTCTGCTTTGCCTAGTGGATCTGTTGTGAGCTACAAGCGGTTACTCTGTGCAGAGTGGCTCCTGGGAAGAGGTGGTCATCTATAGATCTTGGTAGTAAAAACTGGTTTTGTATTTTGTTATGTCCTAAAGGTGAAAGAATGAAAGACATGTTTTGCAGTTCATAAAACTGTAGGATTCAGAGCTTCTCTGTTTCACAGGTTATTCCTACAGAGCCCACCAGTGGGGCCCATCAGCTGTTAATCCTAAGAATTTCTCCTAGAACTGGAAAGACCTCAATTCACTATAAATTATTGCCTAAAAAGGCCTTGTCCTGTTACAGTGACATTTCCATTCCATGAAAAAAGTGTGTGTGTGTGGGGGGGGGGGTCCTTATAATGAATCTAAGTTACTTTTATGTAATCCCCAAAATAAGTCACACCTTTATAAAGTTATGAGTTGTTCATTTCCTTTTAGACTAATGTAGTACCTGTTGGCTTTAGCTGCTAGTTCTAGGACAAGGCTGGAAGGCAAGACTTTGGAAGCTGAAATGAATGAACTAAAATATATACCAGTTGGTGCTTATGTAAATGATTTCCCCCATTCTTTTCCTTCTCCATATATAATAAAAGTATTTCTCAGGGGCACCTGGGTGACCCAGTTGGTTAAGGGTCTGCCTTCAGCTCAGGCCATGATCCCAGGGTCCTGGGATTGAGCCCCCAGTCAGGCTCTCTACTGCGTGGAGAGTCTTCTTCTCCCTCTCACTCCCCCCACCCCAAATGGGGGGCGCGCACCTGCTGACTCCCTTGGTCTCTCTTGCTCCCTCTCCTCCTCTCTGTCAAATACATAAATAAAGCCTCTTTTTAAAAAGGTCTTTCTCAGTAGATATCATCTCTATTTAGTTTAGCATTTGTCCTCTTTTTCCTGATTTGTTCCACTGAAATCAATCAATCAATCTAGCTGAAGATTCAGACTCAGGGAGAAAGCCAGGTAAAATCAAAGCCTTTTGAGGAAGCAATAAACTTGTACACTTAGATCAGCTGCAAGGAAAGTGGAATAAATTGAGAACAGAATTCCACTTATAAATAATCTCTATACCCAATCAGGATATTACGTACAGAGTTGGAACAAAGGGTAACAGTCAAATCTTAACCTTTGCTCTCCATAAAAATGATGGGGAGAGCACCAGTCTGTGGCTTCCTTCTCCTAGCTTACTTTTCCAGATAAAGGACTGGTTGCGTTATTTCACTTCGTAACTCCAGGGAACAGGCCCTGGACAGATCATTCAGTGAGTCGGCCTGAAGCTAGCTGTTCCTAGCCTGGGAGGCCTGGCAGCTAGTTATGTGTGCTTCATAAAGGCTGCATTTTAGTGGTGGATGTAAGTGTTTTTAGTGTTGGCACCACGAAACTTATCTGTTATCACTCAGATGATTGTTTTTTTGTTTCCTCTCAGGTTACAGTCCCTGGACACAATCCATACCTCACAAAGGTGGTTATTCCAGAAAAATCCCAGAACTTCAGTGCTCTTAAAAAGGATATTTTACTTCCCTTCAGACGACAGCTGGATTCTATCCCAGTATCAAATCCTTCATGTCCTAAGATTCCTCTGTATAGTGATTTGCCAAGCCACTCAGCTGCAACAAAGCCTGGTCTGTTCTTATTTTTAGTGACTGTCTTTCACATGTTTGTCAAATAAAGCAAAATGTGAAACACAACCCCCATCACTACCTGGAATCAGGGATTACTCACGCCAGGTTGCTGCAACTCTTTGAACTCCCTCTGTGGGACCTTGACTGAAGAAACACCATGGTCCTTCCCTAAGGAGAGAAATGGTTGTTTTCAAACCACAACGAACAATGTGTGGTGATAACAAAAGGAATGATTTAATCTTGACGAATGGAAGACACCTTTCAAGTACTGTCCGCTTACACTTAATCTTGAAGTTGTCTTAGGAATTTATAAGAAAAACTTGAGAATCAAGAAAGAAGTTCCTGCAAGAAAAAAAAAAGAAAAGGAAAAAAAACCAGCAAATTTTGTACACAAGAGAGCCAGGTGAATATAAGCAATGAAGATGAACATGTACATGGAGTAGATGAACTATCTACGGAACCTGGCCATGAGTGCTATATGGGAAGATACAGTTACGTGCCATATATAATTACTTCTCAGCACAGGGAGAAATGATGATAGGACTGGGACATATTTCATTTCACAAATGTTCTAAGGAAATAGTGGAAAGAGGCAGCCATGTCTCAGTGGCTCAAGAAAAACCATGGGCCTGATGGAATGACAAGGTTCTATCTACAGAGCCCCAAACCAACAGTTCAATTAAGTCCCTTCATTCTGCACTCAGATGCCACAGTTCTGTCATGCTGATGACCTCCAGATGTATAGTTCTAGCATCTTGGCTGAGCTTCAAACTCAAGTCCCAACTTCCCACTGTACATATCCACCTGAGTTTGACCCACAGGTACCTCATACTCAATGATGTTGAAACTGAACATATTTTTCTCCCTGGAGCTGCTCTTAGACCCTGTACTTGTCTCTGGTGTCACTGAACTTGAAACCTGAGAGTCATCCTTGATATTCCCTCCTCTTCCCTCAGCCCAGAGTCAGTCAGTCACGAAAGACTGATGTGAATTATAAAATGTTGATTTATTCTCCTCTCTCCATGGCTGGCAACTCAAGTTTAGGCCATCGTGATTCACTGGTACCATTTCAACAGTTTTACTGCTCTCTTGTGCCTAGCCTTCTCTTCAAATCTGTCTTCCACACAGCACTGGGGAAGAAGGTCTACTCAAAACAAAAAACAATTAACGAACAGTTTGTGTCCTGCGTGTTAGCACCATTCTGACCTACCACCGCTCCTTTCCCACTCCTTTATAACTCAGTGCAAGTGTCAGCTCCTCCAGGAAGCCTTTGCTGACCATGATCCCTCCCAGCCCTTTCCACTTCCTCCCAGTCAATCTGGGGACCTTTCCTCTTTGGTGCTCAAATTAAATGGGTTACCTCTATTATGAATGTACAACTGTATTATGATCTATTCTCATTTGTGACTTTCCCTAACAGAATGTGAGCTTTGAGGGTCTGTTCAATTAGTTTGAAAAATTCATTTTTCTATCTTCAGAGCCCAGTACATAGTAGAAACTGAATGAATGAGTGAACAAAGAGCTCCATGAACCTATACCCAGTCTCTCCCAGAAACCGTGTTGGGCTTTGAGTCATTTTGTCCAACAAGGTCCTATGCTTTGGCAATCTCCAGCTCAGTAACAACTGACAGAAGAGTTTTCAAATATGTATCAACAAATAAATTCAAATATGGTGTTTTTAGTATGCTTTGCAGTTATCCTAAGGTTCATAGTAAATATATTATGTTACCAGTTAACAACATAAGCTACTTTTATATTGAAAAACAAAATTTTTACCATCAGTACTCAACTGAAGCAACTATTCTCCACTATCAGGAGAGTTAACCTATCTTAAAATATTTTATGTAAGAATTAAGGGGGGAAACATCAAACCAAAAAATAGCAACTCCGAAGCAGATTTCAAAATGCTGTGTATTACTCATGGAATGTGAGTTCCTTGGTTCTTTAAACTGAATGTTCCCTAGGATCTTAAAATGAAACTATACTACACTTGCTACATGATGAATGCGTGAGAACCACAAATGAATGGAAGCCACCCGCGCATGTAGGAACTATTCCTGTGCCAAGCTTAATCCACATGCACAAAATCATACTTGTTTATCTAAACAGCATCTGTAGTCCTTTTATCTCTTATAAAATCTGGTAATAATTTGAATATCTGGATAATTTTTATTTAAATAAACTAATTTATTATATACTTGAAAGTATGTATTAATATTACAGAAATGATTTTGATATGCTACAATGCACACAGAACTCAATTTCCCATCAAGTCTTATTTTTCAGTCAGACATTCTGAGTTCTAACTTTTTTAAGATCCCAATTTTCAAAGGGACATGAACCAAAACCTGAACTGGTTTACAAGCCTTCATGTAAATTCCTTAAGGAAATAATGTTTTTAAAATCAGAAGTTCTATCAAAATCATTTAGACACAAGTAAAACAAACTCCAAACCAAATCTAAACCAAACCTGAACTTAATACAGAGCATGTTCAGGGCACCTATTTTGCAGCAAAGTGCTCAGAAGTAAACTTTGTGGTGAGGGTCTGGTATGATTGGACCTCCACTAACCAAGTGTCCAAGAGGAGAAACCACCATGCAATTCCAACTACACTCAGACCAGAGTCCCTAATCTCCCCACATGATATCTTTCCTACTATCCTCTTACCCTCTTAGACTGGAGATTATTATGATCCTCAGATTCTAAGTTCAGCTGCAATTCCTTTTATGGAGGAAACAACATGGTAAATGTTTATAAAATAGTAGATGGAATGAGAATAAAATTTTAATTAGAAGGCAAGGACCCTGAGTTCAAACCCACCCCGCATTCAGTTTTCTTACCTGTTAAATGAAGGCCCCTGTTTGATGGATTCTGTGACTATCAAAAGCTGTCATTTAAGATGCCATATTCTGATGTCCTTTCTGGTACTTGCCCAGGAAGAGAAAGGGTAATTAACACTAGGTGGCATAAATATTTTGAAGGCATTAAAGACCAGGTCTTTTTGCTTCAGATACAAACAGAATTGACCTAAAAAATGAAACACTGGCTAGCTGAAATGAGCATTTAATAACAGCTAAGGAGGGTGCCTGGGTGGCTCAGTGGGTTAAGCCGCTGCCTTCGGCTCAGGTCATGATCTCAGGGTCCTGGGATCGAGTCCCGCGCCGGGCTCTGCTCAGCAGGGAGCCTGCTTCCTCCTCTCTCTCTGCCTGCCTCTCTGCCTACTTGTGATCTCTCTCTGTCAAAATAATAATAATAATAATAGCTAAGGAATCTCCTGAACTAACAGGAGATACTATCATATATCTAGGGAGTATTTTGGAGAAATGTTAAGTCCCCACAGGTATCATTTTGATTTTGGTGCTCAATTATCAGGTCCAGAGCAGAAATATTTTTAAAAGCCTCTTAGCATTTTTGAACGTCTAAGAAATGAATGTTGTGTTTTGTTCCAGAAGTGAATTTGCATTTGTAATGTTTTTAAAACTGTTAAAAGAAGTTATCTCCAGCTTTAGAAAGTAAAAATATCTGATACTGGATTGGAAATACCTTTTCCTAGGGCATCCAGAAAAAATGAGCACAGGATACTATCTCATTGCAACAGGGTAAACTACTTATTAAGAAGTTTGCTTTTTATTCTACAGTGACAATACAGTTGTCTATTTTATGACAGATCCCTTATGACTTCAGATGTGGGAAGGCAGGAGAAAATGATTACTGAAGAACCCCCCCCCCCCAAAATCAACAACAACAAAAACCACATCACAATACCTAAAACAGAAGGTTAGGGGAAGAGTTTAACTTCATTAGAGACTTTACCTTCTATCACTAATGAGCAGAGTATCTGCTCACCACAAAACATCTTATCCTGCCTTAGCATATGAACTACTCCACAGCCTTTTATAGAATGTTTCACAGCTGATTTATAAGTTTTCTCAGTCACTTTTTTCTGTACTATAAGAACTTGCACAAATTGTCTAAAAGTTTATTGGGAAGGGACCATCACTACCTCTGATTAGTAAATTCAGAATATTACTTTTTTTAAAAGATCTTATTTATTTATTTATTTATTTATTTATTTATTTATTTGAGAGAGAGCAAGCACATGAGCAGGGTGGAGGTGGGGAGTAAATGGAGAGGGAAGCAGGCTCTCTGCTCAGCAGGGAGCCTGATGCAGGGCTCAATCCCAGGACCCCCAGATCATGACCTGAGCTGAAGGCAGATGATTAACCAGCTGAGCTGCCCAGGTGACCCTCCTGGTTCTTAATAAAGAATATTCACGTAAGCAATGAATATGGTTTCCTTCCATTACCATTACCTTAAAAACAAATATGCAAATGTAACGAAGTCCACATACTAGACAGAACTGATGACCACCAAATAAAGCCTGAACAAGACCAAATTTATGATCTTTTTATTAGGCAGTAATAATGCAACAACTCTTCAAAATCCAGTCACTCAAGGACAGTTAACGATAAAAACAATCATCCTGTTATATATGTTATATTCTAAATCTAAATTTTGTACCATGGGGCAAATGATGGATGAAAAATGTGCCTTCTGATTTAAAAAAAAATTGCAAACTTCAGAATGCTCATTAATGTATTAAAGTCACCAAGAAATCATGCAGAAAAGAAATGGATTTTCCAAACATACTTAAGCAAAAGAACCATTTCCTTAAATAGTTTAGCCTAGTACCATCCCTCTGAACTTACATTCCTTAATTACCAAACATATTTTGGGAAATGCTGATATAGGGAGAAGTCTTTGTCCCAAGTAATAAATTTTGTTGATTTCAAAGTGCTTTTGAAACACAGGGTATAGGGACACCTGGGTGGCTCAGTTGGTTAAGCAGCTGCCTTCGGCTCAGGTCATGATCCCAGCGTCCTGGGATCGAGTCCCACATCGGGCTCCTTGCTCCGCAGGGAGCCTGCTTCTCCCTCTGACTCTGCCTTCCACTGTCTGCCTGTGCTCGCTCTCGCTCTCTCTCTCTCTGACAAATAAATAAATAAAATCTTTAAAAAAAAAAAAAAAAAAAAAAAAAAAGAAACACAGGGTATAATTTAAAAAGACTTGAAATTGGAAAATTAACAGCCCCCAACCCTCATCACTGTAACCCCTGATGTCAAATTTCTGGCCAAGGACAGACAAGTTTGCCCTCTGAAACGTGTATAACGGTTTAAATGAGACATGGCTGAGTACAAAATGGCTAATTTAGAGGCACCAATTTCTAAAAAATGATGAATACCTCAACTTATTAAATGGGGGAAAAAAAGGTTTTCTCTTTTCAAGAGAATTCATTATATATAGAAACCCCTTTGGCAGAAGTTCCCTGGAACATTTTAGCTAGACTTCAATATTTACAGTTCTTTAGAGGGTCCATTACTCCCCACTCCCACAGAAAGCAAGATGCAATTTTTAAATGGACTTAATTTTAAAACATTAGAATAGGGCAAAGAAGTATAACAAATTAATCCAGTTTCTGGATGGCAGAATTATGTGCTTTTGTTTTTCCAACTTCATTTTTGAAATTTTCTATTATTTACAATTTTTGTTTTTCTGGTTCTTTTATAATGAAAGAAAAGCAAATGATATTATTAATGACTGCAGCCTCAAAGTTTGGGACACCAGTTTACACAGGTAATTGCTACATCATCTTAACACATTCATTAAACATTTCCAGAGCTTATGCTGAAATAGCACTTACTTAAGTCAGTTAATTTAAAAATTATTTTCCCTTATTTACTACGAACATGAAGTTCTGAAGGATGAATACCAAAGGATTTCAAGGACCAAGGTGGGAAGTTTGTATTTTAACAAGCAAGAGCAGAACTCCACCACGTCTTTGCTCTCTAGCCCAGCAAGTTCTATCCCCTTAGGGGTCTACCTCCCATCAAAGGATGCCTGCAGAGAACTCCCAGAGTAGTGCTTCCACCTTGTGGTCAGAAAAGTGTTTAATTAAAGAGATTTGGTCTTCTCACTTGCCTCTTAAAAAAGAACAAAATAAACATGAGAAAAGGTGGAAAAAATACAGAGGGATGTTTTAAGCAAAGCCTTACCAATTCTGTTAAATTCTGATACCGTATCAACTTTGGAAAACCACCGTTTTGTTAGACTGTTTCTCTTTTTTTGCCTTTAATTTACTGCAATTATTGCAACACTGCAAACTTTTTTCTGGGTATTTTTAAAAACTGTCTTTTCCTCTTATAAATTTGAGAAAACTACCCAACTGTTTTCCTTGACAATCATGCTTTACTGAACGCCTCCTGTGCACACAATGCATTGTACTGGGGGGAGAAAGGGTGTTGGGGGAGGGGGGAGTTACAAACAGATGTTACAACCTGCTTTTGGAGTTAAGATACAAAGCAACCTATCAGTACATTTAAGTGTGAACAAAGTACCTAAGAGTTGAGACAATCTAGAAGGGGAAAAAATAGGATTAATTCAAGGCTAATCCAGCTGGGTTTTGGAGTGGTAATGGTTATAAATGGATACAAGGAAAGTAATTGAAAGCTACTATTTGTTAAGTCTTTACTATCTGCCAGACCCTATTGTAGGCTCTATAGATTTGTTTCTAACTCTAAGGTCTCAAAGCAAGTACCAGATCTGCTCTTTGAATTTGGCCCTTCCCACTCCATTAAGATGAAAATGACTCATGAGAGAGAATGCAAATGAACTTTGCTGCAGTAAAAGGGTTTAAGAGTACAGTGGTGAAACAAAAGTAGCTGTTTCATAGAGAAGTCTACAAGTCTAAAATGAACCCCAGAACATTTGCGATATTAAACAAGAAATAGAATTACTTAAGTTTTTTTCTGTATTTAAATCAGGGGACCAACATGAAGCTATCTGTAAACTACCTATAAATGAACCAAAAATGGGAGAGACCAAAGGCAGTAAGGTCAATTCAGGTAGGTGTTACTTGGATCTTAGAAGAAGGCCTAATACAGGGTGTAACCTGGAAAGGTGTATGAAAATTAACACATAAAAGTGCTAAAACTTAACAGAAATGTTTAAACAGAATTCATCTAACATGACAGTAACAAAAATGGAGGAAAAAGACAAATTTTGCAATTCGGAATGTGAAAGATGTTACCATAGTAAGTTGACTTTGTTAGTAGGATATCTAAATTATATTTTCAAGGTAGATCTGTTGGACTGAAACAGGATGAGAGGAAAATGTCTTTTTTAAATTTTTTTTAAAAATTGAGAGAGCATGAGCAAGTCGGGGGAGGGAGCAGAGACAAGGGAGAAGCAGACTCCCCACCAAGCAGGGAACCCTATATGGGGTTTGATGGCAGAGGCTCAGATCATGACCTGAACCAAAGACAGCTGCTTAACCAACCAACTGAGCCACTAGGTGTTCCAATGTCCATAATTTTTAAAAACATGCATCTTTAAAGAAGAGCTTTTTTTTTTTAAAGATTTTATTTATTTATTTGACAGGCAGAGATCACAAGTAGGCAGAGAGGCAGGCAGAGAGAGAGGAGGAAGCAGGCTCCCTGCTGAGCAGAGAGCCCAATGTGGGGCTCGATCCCAGGACCCTGGGATCATGACCTGAGCCGAAGGCAGCGGCTTTAACCCACTGAGCCACCCAGGCGCCCCTAAAGAAGAGCTTTAAAAGAGAATAAAAATTTGTTTTAGGATCATCTCTCTCCTAAAAATAACCAATTATGGTCTTCTTATCCAAAATATTATTTTAACAATTTTAATACATCATTTCAAATGTATTACCTATAATAAATTACTGAACATGTGAGTCTCCCATCTGCTTACACTTGAAACTACTCTTGTTCTATGTTCTGTTGCTTTTTATTAGTTCCTATTAACAGTCCATTTTATAACTGAACACTCTGAACACCTTATGTGCTACTGCTTTATTATATTTATCTTTTTAAAGCAGTACTTGTAAATATCCAAAACTCCCTACCATATATAAGTGAAAGCTGGCTCTGTATGATAGGCAATATGGCCACAGACTTAAGATAAAGAAACGCTTTTCTGTAAAGATGAACTCAAACCCCGGTAACAAAATCCAAACAGCAAGCAAGTGCAACCACGATCTTTCCACGATGCCATGACAACTTGCAGTTACCACCCTAAACCAACAGATGTCTACACACTACACACTAATCAGTATCTTTAAAACCTTCATTAAAAATGAAGGTGAACAAAATGATGCAAATAGCTAACCCTGGTCTGACTTTGGAGCCCACAGACTCCTGCTTTGAAGTCAGCTTTAAGACATGTCCCAATGCTTTGAGATTCACTCAAGAAATTCTTATTGATCACCTATATATCAGTGTCACAATCAAGAAGTTCATGGCCTCATGGAATTTAGCTTCAGAGATGATGCAGAGAAATTACAGAAAATTACAACAGGGCCTTTCATGCTGACAGGTAGCAGTGTGGTTATTCCTAGCTTTCCTCCCTGCCTACATTCCTTCCAAAACATTCACCATCACTTGTTGAAAAACCACTTAAGCCAACCTACCATGTGAAAACACAAGTGAATGAGAGGGAGAAAACAGCATTTCATAGCTGTATTAAACTTTTTAAACATCATTCGCTCAAGTTGAGGCTTATTCAATGCCTTGGAGGCTCCCAACTGCATCAAACTGTCCCTTAGTATGTGTACTGCCACACTGGGCAGTCTTAGGCATTCCAAAAACAGAAACACATTCAGACTTACCTTTAATTACCCAAGCAGATGATATTCAAGTATAATTTCTATTTTAACAAAACTCCTTACTACAAAAAAAGTTTGTAAGATCCAAAAATCACATTTTTTTTCCAGGCAATTTTTACTTGCCCGATTTTTTTTTTTAAGATTTTATTTATTTATTAAAGAAAAAAAAAGACTTTATTTATTTGTCAGAGAGAGAGAGTGAGCACACAAGCAGACAGAGAGGCAGAGGTAGAGAGAGAAGCAGGCTCCCTGCTGAGCAAGGAGCCGGATGCGGGACTCAATCCCAGAACTCTGGGATCATGACCCAAGCCGAAGGCAGCGGCTTAACCCACTGAGCCACCCAGGTGTCCCCAAAAATCACATTCTTGAAACAATTCTTAATCATTTAATATTTTTATTTGTAAATCAATAAATATGTATACTAAACCTAAAAATTTAGACAATTTAATGCAAAGCATAGTGAATGAAACTATCTGCAGATTTGAATGTTTTGTAAGTAGCATAATCACTGCATACTATAACCTGAATGTACATAACTTATATTCAAATGTCATATTTTTTAAAATCAGGTACTTCTCTAAATTTTAAGAGAGTGGAAATCATTTAAGATATGAAGAGTAAGGGTTAAGGATGAGCTATATGTCCAATTTTAATTACATTAAAACCCAAATATAAACAAAAGTGAAATTTTTCTAAAAGAAGTACTTACTACTGTCCCTCCCAAAGTAGGTAAATTACACTATGGAGAAGAAATCTACATGTACAGATAATTTCTTCCATTGGTTATGTGTAAAAAAATAATTTTATGTTGTCTAAATTTTTAGGGTTATATAGTTAGAAATATAAGGCTCTACTTTTATAGACATGTCCATTAAGGGAAATAAGTTAGCACAATCATTTGAATTGGTTGTCTACATACTGGACAGGGCTTATTCCTTTTCTTTAGCTTCTTTGCACATGTAAAGCATGCCATAAGATGTCCTGTTTTGCCATGAACAATGCAACCGTTTTTAGGTCGACCTTGGCAAATCACACAAGGTTCAATGGCATTAAGGGGAAAACTAGACTCCACAATTTCTTCTTTGTCTTGTGTTTCTTCCCTCTCAAACTCTTTGACATCTTCTTGGCTGCTATAAATGATGCTATTAGAAGTTGATGGCTGAGAAAAGTCCTCACTTTCTTGGGATTGGGAGGCTTGTGTGATTTTATCGTCATTTTCCTCAGCACACGGTTCTCTGGAATCACTCACTGAAGATTTTTTACAATCAGGGACATCAAAGCCCTCTTCTACTTGCGTTGAGTTTTCTAGTCTGGCTTTCTCAGGCATTTTCCCTTTATCTTCAGGAAGCCAGTTCTCACGAAGGGCCCAACATCTGTTGCAATGAGGTGGGAGAGGAGGATTCATTTCGCTGCACGAAGTACACTTCCAATAGTCCTTCAATGAAAAAAGACAGTTTCTGTAACCCTTTAACAACTAGTCACAGCCAATACTAGCAACTGCAATATGTCTAAGGTACAATCTAGCACAGAGTTCAATTTTTAGCACTTCATGTTTTACATAAAACATTTGACATGTAGCAATTTTTCCTCAAGCATGAGATTATAAAGTACATAATTTTTTAGCCAAACCATGCCAAAGAATCCTAAAACAAAAAACGTATTCACCATGATCTTAGCCACATCCCAATAAAGTTTTCTGTTTAAGGACACAGATACAGTTGTTTCATTTTACTGAAAGTGTGATACAGTCTTTTATTCTGAAATGAGGCCTGTACTCACTTCACTCCCTTAATTAAAGGCTCAACCCTGGATACTGTGGCCAACGTCTACCCAATCAATCTAGATGAAGCTACTGCCCAATGTGCCAGTAAAAAAGACTGCCTCAGAAGTGCCCTAAAACCTGGGCTCAACTGAGTGTTCCCTAAATTCATCCACAAAGGAAACACAAAACTTCTTTTAGCAATCACTGCCAGCTAAAATCTGTCATCCTTGTCATTACCCAAAATGTATGCCCCTTATTTATCTACACTTCCTGTGTACTCATCTCTGTAAGTGCTAACTGCTTCTCCCATACCTCGGCTTACTTCCCAAACCTTTCTACCATCATACAATGTGGATAATAAACTCCCTTACCATCCCCAGACTCTTTAACAAACATATCCCTATCCCTTCTCTTAACTACAACATGGTTCTTGCCTAAGGAGAATTTCCACGTAAAACTTGCCATGATTAACCATTTCTAAACTGCCTCACAAATTAGCAGCAAGGATGGAGATGACTTCATTCTCCCACATTAGTTCTTTCAAGTTTTCAAACTAGGTTGCTACCTAACTGATAACACCAAAGACAAAAGTTTTGTGATATGGGAGAGAGAATGCTTCAAAGAGTCTAATAAATTTTAGAATCTGTGTTTGACATCAAATGAATCAACCAGTAACTTGAATTATTTTCTAGTACAGCAAAAATTTTTTTTCAAAAATCTTACAATTTGATCTTTTTTGCATTTGGATAATAACTTTTCAACTCAGCCAAAAAAAAAAAAAAGAGAGAGAGAGAGAGATTTCCCATTCAAATGTAATTAAAGGCAATATTAAGAACAAAAATTAAAGCATTAATATTGAATTTAAAAAACACAACTTACCTTAGGAACCCCAAGAAGCATATAATGTAAATGTTTTTAAGTCCTGAATTCTTTTATTATTACTTTTGTTTTTAGAGAAGGAGAGAGAGAAACTTAAGCAGGCTCATGGTAGGCACACGGTCAATGCAAGGATCCACGTCAACAACCCTGAGATCATGACCTGAGCCAACATCAAGAGTTGGACACAACTGACTGAGCCACCCAGGCGCCCCTTGGTCCTGGGTTTTTTGTTTTTTTAAGATGTTTATTTATTTATGCGAAAGAGAGAGCACACATGCATGTGTGAGCGGGGCGTGGGGGAGAGCAGAGGGACAGGGACAAGCAGACTCTGCCCTGAGCCCTGAGCAGGGTGCAGGGCTCAATCTCATAACCCTGAGATCATGGACCTGAGCCAAAATCAAGAGTCAGGACACTCAGCTGACTGAGCCCTCCGGGCACCTGTCCTGAACTCTTAAATAGCAAATCCTACCTACCACATTACCTAGTACAAATCAACAAGATTGGCAAAATGTTGATAACTGTTAAAGCTGGGTGATCACTAGAGATACATAATCCTACTCTCTAGGCCATACATACTTGAAATTTTAGATTAAAAAATTTCGAAGTTCAGGGGCACCTGGGTGGCTCAGTTGGTTAAGCATCTGCCTTCAGCTCAGGTCATGATCCCAGAGTCCTGGGATTTGAGCCCCACACTGGGCTTTCTGCTTAGTGTGGAGCCTGCTTTTCCCACTCTCTCCAACTGCCCCTGCCCCTGCTTCTGCTGTCAAATAAACAAATCTTTAAAAAAAATTTTTTTCCAAAGTTCAAATGCCTGCCCCCTGCCCCCCAACACAAACCGTAAAAATTCAGTAATGGGTGCCTGGTCGGCTCAGATGGTTAAGCATCTGCCTTCAGCTCAGGTCATAATCTCAGGGTCCTGGGATTGAGCCCCATATCAGGCTCCCTGCTCAGCAGGGAGCAGTCTTCTCCCTCTCCCTCTGCCTGCAGCTACCCCTGCTTGTGCTCCCTCTCTGCAAATAAATAAAATCTTTTTTTTTTTTTTTTTAAGATTTTATTTATTTATTTGACAGACAGAGATCACAAGTAGGCAGAGAGGCAGGCAGAGAGAGAAGAGGAAGCAGGCTTGCTGCTAAGCAGAGAACCCAATGCAGGGCTCAATCCCAGGATCCTGTGATCATAACCTGAGCCGAAGGCAGACGCTTTAACCCACTGAGCCACCCAGGTGCCCCGTAAATAAATAAAATCTTAAGAAAAAAAAAAATTCAGTAACAGATTCCGACACAACAAATTAAAGAACAAAATGCTTTACAACTTTCTGAAAACATTTTAATTTTATAGAAATCACCTCATGTCAGGAAGCAGACTAGGCATATTTTTCTAACCTTAACCTCTATGTTTTCTTAATTCCTTAAGAAGGCAGATGTATACTTACAGCTAAGGAAATTTCAGGATCTTCTTCAAATGAATCTGTATCACTCTCCTCTGCCTGATACACAGTTACTCGATATACCTAATAAAACAAACCCATTAGCACTAACTCATCATCTTTTTTCCTTAACCAGGAATGAAAAGCACGTATTACTATATATGAGAAATTCTGAGACAGAGGTCTAATGGAATAAGCGTGTAAGGGTGGAAAAGTGGAGAACCACGAAATCCTGACTCATTATGGTTAAAAGGCAACAGACAGGATGTTTAAAATGAGTAAGGCAAAAAATTCAATATAAGCATTTTTATTTTATAAATATGGAGATATTAAGTAACTGTGAAATAGCTAGCAATGTTGAAGGTAATCACCTCCAGTGACTTTAACCGTGTGCACACTCTTATAAAAAGTAAATTAATATTTTTTAAAGTAAATTAATATTAAAAGAGGGTATTTTTTAAATTTATTTTTTTAAGTAAACTTCACTCCACAATATGGGAACTCATGACCCCATGATCAAGAACATGCTCCACCTACTGAGCCAGCTAGGTGCCACAAAGAGGGGAATTTTTCTTAAAATAAGACTATTACAAGAATGTTCATTGACTTTATGCCATTTATAGTTACAAGAATATAAATCAGACAACATGGAACTACAAAAGCTTCAAGTCCACAAAATATTCTAGTTTGAACAAATCAAAAGTCAAAGGTTAAGTGAAATCAGAGTACATTATTATTTCAACTATCAATGAATACAGAAAATATTGAAGGACTTTAGACATAGAGAAATAAAACTACCTCATCATCGTCATCTGAGAGTTCTTGTCCTTCTTCACTAAGACTATAATCTTCTGAATCGAGAGACTCAACTTCAAATTCTACACTGAATTGATCTGAAACCGAATCCTGATCCCGCCAATCACCTGATTGTTCACTTACACCAGCATCAAGATCCTAAAATCGGGGTGGGGGGGAGAAAAAAAAGTTACTTAAAGTACATTATCTCTTGGCCTCTTAGCTTCCTAGCTCATCCCTGCAGTCCCATTTCCTCCTTAGATCCCCCTGCACAATGACACTAGATTAAGATTCTGGGTTACAGGGACGCCTGGGTGGCTCAGTTGGTTAAGCAGCTGCCTTCGGCTCAGGTCATGATCCTGGCGTCCTGGGATTGAGTCCCACATCGGGCTCCTTGCTCAGCAGGGAGCCTGCTTCTCCCTCTGCCTGCCATTCTGTCTGCCTGTGCTCTCTCTCTGATAAATAAATAAAATCTTTAAAAAAAAAAAAAAAAAGATTCTGGGTTACTATTACATCAGTATTTCCTTCCCCATTCAAAATCTCTGTTCAAAAGGCTAAATCCCTTTGACAGTCAAGGTTCACACACGACCATATTAACATTTTCATCTTCTCTCCAACTAGATACTCCCTCCCCTGCAAATCCCCCAAATATGAGCAATCAGCCAGATCTTCATTTTTTTTCCCTCAACCAAACTTGGCACTTCAACTTGCACACTTTACCTCTCTCACTGGAATAACTTAATAGTTTTTAAGTCCCACTCATCCTTTTTTGCTAAAGCTTCTGTCAATACCACAATTAAAAGAGCACTTCTCCTTTCAATTATCTTTACTACTTATATATTAAATATATTTATATACATAATTATAATTTTAAACATAAATTATGCATAATTTTGCTTGCATGAGTCTTAGATATCAGAGTTATACACACCTTAAGAGTTAAAAACACGTCTTAATCTCTATATCTTCAGATTGGTAGAATGCTAGTAGCTACAATCCACATAGTAATTATGGGATTTATTTTTTTTAATGATTTGAGATTTTTTAATGATTTTAATGATTTAATGATTTTTTAATGATTTATTTTTTTAATGATTTTTTAATGATTTTAATGATTTGAGCGAGAGAAGAACAGGGGGAAGGGCAGAGGCACAGGGAGAAGCAGACTCCTCACTGAGCAGGGAGCCTAACCTGAAGGCAGACGCTTGACTGACTGAGCCACCCAGGTACCCCATGAGATTTATTTTGTAATGAACTTTGAGAATAATCTCTTCGGAAGAGCTTTCAGACATAATTTTTTTAGATTTTTAAAATTCTGCATCAGCTCCTGTGGTTCCTCATATCATAGTTTAAGAACCCTAGTAAGACCATCAATCCCGTAATATTTGCGGTCACTGACAAGAGGAACATACACAAAGCTCAAAGCTAGAACTAGAAAAAAGAGGAATATAAAGCGGAAAAGTCTAAGAATCAAGATACAAACATTCTTCTAGATTTGCCACTAAGGAGCTATTTAACCTTGCACATATTTAACCTATAAAGACCACAGCTACTTCGTCTCTGAGAGGAGTTTGAATTAAATGATCTTTAATATTTCTATTATCTATAAAAATGAAATATTTTATAAACACTGAGGTTAAAAGACTTTTTTATAGTGAAATTAGGAAAGCAGTAGTAAAAGTAAAAATGACAAGCTGCATTTCTAATTTTTTTAAGATTTTATTTATTTATTTGACAGACAGAGATCACAAGCAGGCAGAGAGGCAGGCAGAGAGAGAAGGAGGGGAAGCAGGCTCCTTACTGAGAGGAGAGCCCAATGTGGGGCTCGATCCCAGGTCCCTGGGATCATGACCCCAGCAGAAGGCAGAGGCTTTAACCCACTGAGTCACCCAGGCGCCCCTGCATTTCTAATTCTTAACAAGGATTCTATTAACAGGTTAAAATTATACACCAAGCTAGGATACAACCTCTAATAAAGTAACCTAACAAATTGAATATGTCAATTAACTAGAATTTAGTGCACTAAGTTTAGAATATGGGGATAAATCACAAGACAGACTGAAATCTCAGCAAGTATCTGAGGTACGGGTTGGCAAAAGTACAGCCTACAGCCCATCTACTTCTATAAATCCAGTTTTACTGAGCCCAGCCATTTCCTGTCATCTACAACTGCTCTAAGCCTGACAGCACACTGAGTAGCTGCAACAAAGACCACTGGCCCACAAAGCCCAAAAGTTTCTAGCTGGCCCTTTACAGGAAAATTTGCCAACTCCTGTTCTAGGGTGCTATGAAGAAAGTAAATGAAAAGCTGTTTTTTAACATTTTGGCTAATGTTCAAAACAGAATGACCCAGAAACCTTTAAAGTATTGTACATGTAAAAAGCATCAGAAAGATCTTAAATTTTGAAGTCAGAAGTCCCTGGTTTTTGCCCCAATTCCAACTGTGGCAGTTATGGGATCTTAAACAAGTTATTTAAAACCCTCAAGTTTATCTTTCCCATCTGTAAATGGAATTTGAGGCTACTGAAATATATAAACTGGCTAGTACAGAGCCTATAATATAGCTTTAATCAATTTACTAAAACCGTAAGAAAGACGGAAAACAAATGCACTTTTCTTTAACCCCCTTCACAAACTGACAAACACCACCACCAAATGAGGAAGCTAACATTTTCATATCGGATAAACCAAAATTAAGGGGGAAACCCCTGCCTACCAAAAGCTTTCACAACTAGAAACTAAGCCTGAAAAACTAAAAACTTAGTTTTTAATAGAATTTTTAGAAGACAATATAGGATGGGACTAAGAGAAAAAGAAATACCCTCTGTTTCTTTGGTAACAAGCCAGTGTCCCAGGTAAAAAAGCAAAAACAAGGACTTTAAATATCATTTAACTAGAATTCTGAAACAACTTTAATAAAGACTGTAAGTTTAACAGGGCACAGGAGTCCTATTTAAATCATTTCTAAGGAAAAGAATTATCCAAACATGGGGTTTGTATACATGTCAAGTTTTCTTTAATTGGATTCAATTTTCAGACTGGCATGTTTGCCCTCAAGATCCTTTATTTTTTTTTCCATAACATTTATTAAATGTCCCAGTTACCTGTTTCATTGTTGATGATGTGTCTCCCGATGAGGGCAAGGACCGTGTCTACCTTGACTACCACTCCACCCCAGTGCCAGACAGAACCTGGCACAGCAAACACTGGCAGACCCACTCACTGAAGAACTTGCTCTCTGTGCCACCTACTGGCCTACAGAAGTAACAGCTCTAGTAAATCCCAACTCTGGAGGGTCCACCTGTATCCATTAAAATCATTGCTTGGAAGAGAAAAATGTAATATAATACGTGTAAAAAGTAACAATACAGAAAAAGTAAGAATAAGGTTACTATCACAACTGATTCAATCCCCTACACCTTCTAGGAATTATAAAATGGATCACGAATATCCAAAATAATGACACTGAGGTACTGCCAGATTAAAAATAAAAGTTCCATTTTTTATATTGTAAAGACAAATGTTTACTGACAAGAAAGATAATATTCCATTTGTCAGGAATTCTTGTTAGCAAAAAAAAAAAAAAAAAAAAAGATTTTTTAACCAAACTTCTTTCAATAACATCTCTGAAGAATTTTACTCCTAATGCTTTGGGATTTTGTTATCAATAATCAGAAAGTGCTAACACTCTCCCACCATCCATGCAGTAACATACCTACATTCCACAGCCTTAGTAAACAGACCTTTCCTGATATCTAGGCCTTTGTATGGCAAATGTGTACCTTAGACTATGGTGACAAATTTGTTGGTAGTTACAATAATAAAGATACTGTTACTCTAAATCTTCAAAACAAACCTGCCTTAGAATTCTAAGACAGCTAACTGAATCAAATTTGTTTTTGTTCCCTTGTTTTTTAAAAAGTAAAACAACAAATCCTCAGACTACCCTATATTCCAATTTATTTGAATTTACTATTGGTGCAGTAGCTCACAAACATTCTCCAATATTTGGAATGACATTAACATCAATATCGGTACTAACCTTTACCAACACACCCCACAACTATCTTCCACCCTTCTCTCAAACCTGGGGTTGGGAGTAGAGATGATCTATACAGTAGTTTTATTTTTAAATACTTATTTATTTATTTGAGAAAGAGAGAGAGCGAGCATGCACATGCACGCATTCACAAGCAGAGTGAGAAGCAGGCTCCTCAGGGAGCAGGGGATCGAAGGACCCAGTGATCATGACCGAAGTTGAAGACAGCCACTTAAACCAATCGAGCCACCCAGGAAGCCCTAGTAGTTTTTTTTTAAGATTTTTTTTTTTAATTTATTTGACAGAGATCACAAGTAGGCAGAGAGGCAGGCAGAGAGAGAGTAAGTGAAGCAGGCTCCACGCCAAGCAGAGTCCAATTCGGGGCTCAATCCCAGGACTCTGGGATCACGACCCGAGCTGAAGGCAGAGGCTTTAACCCACTGAGCCACCCAGGTGCCCCAGCCCTAGTAGTTTTATGGGACAGAAAAACTGAGCACTGTGTATGACAGCAATTGCATAGCATATATGTGCATTTTATCCAAACACTTATCAGGACTGCTAAAACTAGATTTTAAAAACAAGAGTCTTTTTTTTTTTCTTTAAAGATTTTATTTATTCATTTGACAGCACAAGCAGGGGGGAGCAGCAGGCAGAGGGAGGGAGAAGCAGGCACCCCACAGAGCAGGGAACCCCAAGCAGGCCTCAATCCTAAGACCCGAGTACCACAACCCTAGCAGAAAGCAGACATTTAACTGACTGAGCCACCTAGGTGCCTCAAGAGTCTTGTTTTATTTAAAATGAAAAGATTACCGGATTTGATGGCGTCCCTGTTGATTCACTGCTACTGCTTCTTTCACAACATATCTCCCTTATTACACACAGAGCAAGGCTTTCATCAAAGGAAAGGGAAATACTATCAGACTTGTGGCGCTTTCTCTGCCGTTCTCCAGGTAATTCATCTGAATGTTCTTCTGGATACATAAAGACAAAGAAGTTAATTAAAACCCTATATTGTGATTCATTTAGCAAATGAGCTGCCATAAGTACCTACTTGTACCAAAACTTTATTTCAATGAAATTAAATAGAGTCAATTACTACTATTTCAAAGACGAACAGTTTTACTGGTTCTGTCCAACTAAGAGCTATGACAGAATGCTGTATTTTGGGGGCACCTGAGTGGCTCAGTGGGTTAAAGCCTCTGCCTTCGGCTCAGGTCATGATCCCAGGGTCCTAGGATCAAGCCCAGCATCAGGCTCTCTGCTCAGCGGGAAGCCTGCTTCTCTTTCTCTCTCTCTGCCTACTTGAGATCTCTTGTCTGTCAAGTAAATGAATAAAATCTTAAAAAAAAAAAAAAAAAAAGAATGCTGTATTTTTTTTTTTAAGTAAGCACTACACCAAATGTGGGGCTTCAACTTATGGACGCAAGATCAAGAATCACATGCTCTACTAAGCCAGCCAGGTACCCCCAGAACACTACATTTTAAAAAAATCTCTTTAAGCTTGTGGGGTATGTGGCTGGCTCAGTAGGAGGAACATGTGACTCTTGATCTCGAGGTCATGAGTTTGAGCCCCACATTGTGTGTAGAGATAACTTATGTACATATGTAAATAAACTTTAAAAAAAAATTTTTTTAAGCTTCTTTCTGAATGTCATCTCCATTAAGTCACAACTTATTTTTTTTCAAAGATTTTTTATTTATTTGACAGACAGAGATCACAAGTAGGCAGAGAGGCAGGCGAGGGGTGGGGGGGAAGCAGGCTCCCTGCTGAGCAGAGAGCCCGATGCGGGGCTCCATCCAGGACCCTGAGGTCATGACCTGAGCTGAAGGCACAGGCCTAACCCACTGAGCCACCCAGGCGCCCATATCACAACTAATTTAACACATGTAGAGCTTTCATGAACCAATCTAAATTTTTGTTAAAAGCATACTGTAGTATTATGCTTAGCAAAATAAGTCAATCAGAGAAAGATAATTATCGTATGATCTCCCTGATATGAGGAAGTTGAGAGGCAACGTGGGGGGTTTAGGGGGTAGGAAAGGAATAAGTGAAACAAGATGGGATCAGGAGGGAGACAAACCATAAGAGACTCTTAATCTCACAAAACAAATTGAGGGCTGTGGTGGGGTTGGGGGGCGGGTAGGGAGAGGGTTGTTGGGTTATGGACTCTGGGGAAGGTATGTGCTATGGGGAGTGCTATGAAGTGTGTAAACCTGGCAATTCACAGACCTGTACACCTGGGGCTAATAATACATTATATGTTAATTTAAAAAATAAAAAATTTTTTTAAAAAGCATACTGTAGGATTTAAGATTTGTTTCTGAAAAGAACGAAAAATGTTTTACTTAGATGGTCTTTTTTTTTTTTAATGATCCACCTATTTTAGAGAGAGATTGAGCAAGCATGAATGGGAAGGGCAGAGGGCGAGAATCTTAAGCAGATTCCATCCTCAGCACAGAGCCCGAAGCAGGGCTGAATCCCATGACTCCAAGACCACGACCTGAGCTGAAACCACGAGTCAGATGCCCAACTGACTGAGCCACCTTGGCACTCCCTACTTACAAGGTATACTTAACATTCCACAATTTCCTCAGTACCCTGTATTTTCAATAGGAATCAAAACCAGTGATGGTTTCTTTTATTTTAAATAATGAATTATCTCTGACTTAGAATGTTACCAAATCTGTCAGGAACATAAATGAGTCTTACCATGTAGTATATTGAATATAAAAATAATTTCCAAGTGAATTAAAGAGCCAAACACAAAGAATTAAACCATCCAAATACTTGTAAGAGAATTTTTTTATAATACCAGAGTAAGGAAGTATAACACTGCAAAGCTCTCAAGAAAAAGTTTACCAAGATTAGACTATGTTGATTAAGGTTTACACAGCAAAATAAAACTGGGAAAATGTCAAACTGGGAGAAAATATCTGCAACATACATAAAACAGTTACTATCCATTATATACAAGTTCTCCCACCAATTAAGAAAAACAAAACCTGATTTAAAAAATAAAAAGTCAAGGGAAGACTGGGTGGCTCAGTCAGGTAAGTGTCTACTTTGGCTCAGGTCATGATCCTGGGGATCCCCTACAGGGCTCTCTGCTAAGCAGAAACCTGCTTCTCCCTATCCTTCTGCACCCCCTACTCACACATGCTCTCTGTCTCAAATGAATATAAAAAAAAAAAAATCTAAGATATGAAAAGGCAATTTACAGAATACAAAGAACTAATAAACATATGAAAAAATCTCCTATCTCTTACTGACCAAGGACATGCAAATTAAAACAAGATACCATTTTTTCACCCATAAGAATTACGAAAGTTAAAATGAGGGAGAGTTTCAAAAGATTTGAGAGGACATTTTTATACACTGTTGGCAGAAATGTAAAATAATACATTTTGTGGGCAACCTCTATCCTAGAGATTGAAAGAGAAATACCTGCATAACCACAAGGATGTATGTGGCAAGGTGTTCACTGCAGCCTTGTACATAAGTACCAAACAGGGTTATAGGATTAAATAAACTATAATCCAAATGCCTGAAATGGGTACAACTCGCACACCTCTGCTCACTCCATTTCCTTCTCTTGACCTTCCTAGCCAGAAGACCTCTTTTTCCTCAATTCCCCACGGTTATATCCTATATTTTAAGTAATTCTGTGTTGATCTCCATAAATAGATCAAAAGTTCTTTTTTTTTTTTTTAAAGATTTTATTTATTTATTTGACAGACAGAGATCACAAGTAGGCAGGGAAGCAGGCTCCCCACTGAGCAGAGAGCCCGATGCGAGGCTCAATCCCAGAATCCTGGGGTTCTGACCTGAGCTGAAGGCAGAGGCTTTAACCCACTAAGCCACCCAGGCACCCCTAGATCACAAGTTCTTAATAAAAGTTCTTAGTCATGTTTGTATGCCCTGCAAAAGGTGATCTTGGTTGAAGCCTAAACCATGCTGATTCATAATTTTTACCTCCATAAATAACATTTGGGGCTTTTTTGGTGACTATTAAAGTATTACTCATTATAGAGATCTTTAAAAAATAGAAAATTTTTAAATGTATATCAACTGTAGTACTACCACTGAGATTACCATTAAAATTTTACTGTAATAATTTTCCAGTTTTTAAAATTTCCTTTTAAAAATGTATTTGAACCACACTAAAATGTACAATTTGGGAGTGGTTTTCTCTGAAGTCTTCTTTTACATTACTTTTAATGGCTGCAGAAGATGGTGTCTGTGACATAGGTTCATACAAAATTTATTGTTTTTTTAAAAAGATTTTATTTATTCATTTGATAGAGCATGAGCAGGAGGGAGAGGGAGAAGCAGACCCCCAGTGTGCAAGAAGCCTGACACAGAGCTGGATCCTAGGACCCGGAGATCATGACCTGAGCCAAAGGCAGATGCTTAACCATCTGAACCACCCACATGCCCCTATACTGTTCATTGTAATTCAACAATTTAGTCTACAAATCTGAGCACCTGCTTACTGTCTGGCACAGTGCTAGACCATGGGTATACAAAAGTGAAGTCAGCCATCAGCCCTGCCACCAGTTTAATTTCAAATATCAAGGCAACTGAAACATAATTATTTATAAGCTATAATAAGCTCATTATATATAAGCTATATATAATGAGTACTATGAGAAAACAAGCAGGGAGCTAAGGAAAGGAAGAGAGAATAGCTTTTCTGGCTGGTTAGAGACAGCCTCTCTGAGAAGGTCACTTTTAAGCAAAAACAGAAAAATGAGGAGCTGATCATATAAGCAGAGACAGGAAGAACTGCTGGCAGAAAAAAAAATCTGTCTGCAAACACCCTTAAAGAAGGAAGAATTTTTGACTTGAGGAACCAATTAATTAGTACAGTGGAAACAATAAAAGTTGGGGGGAAAGGCCAAAAACCAGGTTAAAGGTAGATTTTTTTTTAAAGATTTTATTTATTTATTTGACAGACAGAGATCACAAGGAGACCGAGAGAGAGGAGGAAGCAGGCTCCCTGCTGAGCAGAGAGCCCGATGCGGGGCTCGATTCCAGGACCCTGGGATCATGACCTGAGCCGAAAGCAGAGGCTTTAACCCACTGAGCCACCCAAGCGCCCCAGGTTAAAGGTAGATTATGGACTTGTAGGCTGAGGGAAAAAGTGTGGTGTTTTAAGATTCTTCTTTCTTTCTTTCTTCGAGAGAGAGAAAGAGAATACAAGCCAGGGGGAGAGGGAAAAGGAGAAGCAGACTCCCCACTAAGCAGGGAGCCCAACGTGGGATTGGATCTCAGGATCCTGGGAGCATGACATGAGCTAAAGGCAGATGCTTAACCAACTGAGCCACCCAGGTGCCCCCAAAAGTGTGGGTTTTATCTGAAGTAACAAAAGCGGCAAGTGGGAAGAGTTACAATTCAATTTACTTTTTTCCATCTCTTTCAGTACTACATGATGGAACACAAAAGCAAGAGCAAGAAAAATCAGAATGCTGTTGCTATGGACAAAGAAGATATGGCAATAGCCTGACCTAGAGTGATAACATTTTATACCATATATCTTCAATTATAAATGATGCTATAATTAGTGTCTCTACATATAAAATCTTTGAATTTCTTATTATATCTCTATAATAGATTTCTAGAAGTACAGTTACCGGAATAATAAGAACTACAAACCTTTTTATAATCCATAAAGGTCTAATACCACCAACTTATACCAACAGATACACCAATAGTACATCAGTACCAATACACAAGCTAACAAGAATGAGTCAAAAATTCATCTCTGCTAATTTGATAGCCTAGGAAAGACATTTCTGTATTTTTTTATTGTGTATAAAGCAAAATCACTAAAATCCATCCCCTCCCTCCTATTTATCAGTCATTTGTATTTACTATGAGAATCTTGGGTTTTTTCCCTTTTGGCTATATGGATTTTAGTATTTTAATCAATTACAGGGGATTTTTTTTTTTTAAGATTATTTATTTATTTATTTGATTGAGAGAGAGCATTAGAGGGGAGAAGGTCAGAGGGAGAAGCAGACTCCCCATGGAGCCAGGAGCCCGATGCGGGACTTGATCCCAGGACTCTGGGATCACGACCTGAGCCAAAGGCAGTCGCTTAACCAACTGAGCCACCCAGGTGATGCCCTTACAGGGGATTTTTTAAAAAAAGATTTTATTTATTTGACAAATAGAGATCATAAGTAGGCAGAGAGGCAGGCAGAGAGAGAGGAGGAAGCAGGCTTCCCACTGAGGAGAGAGCCCAAGCCGGAGCTTGATCCCAGGACCCTGGGATCATGACCCGAGAGGAAGGCAGAGGCTTTAACCGACTGAGCCACCCAGGTGCCCCATAGGGGAACTTTTTATGTAATAAGGGTATAGCACTGTCAAGTGTAAGGTGAATATCCTTCAAATACATGATCTCATTTCTCTTTAAAACTTATTTGGAATTCATTTTGGAATATGGTACAGACAGAACTTGTTTTTTCTTCCCCAGATAACAAACCATTTGTTTCAGTCCCATGGAGTTAACAAAACATCCTCTGTCCTTACCGCCCTCTGCCCTCATGTACACTCTAGTCCAGGTTTGTTTATTCTATCTCACCGATCTGCTGAACTCTTCTTTTATCTGAATCATACAGTTTTAGTCAGTATGACTTTTGACCAGGCAACAGCCTCCTCCACTACCTTTTCTCTGTAAAAATATTTTAGCTATTTTATCTCATCTTCAGGTCTAAAGGTTACTCATTTTGCTTATTTTAAACTCAGTGGTGTGTTTTGTCACTTATGAAAAACAACAAATATTTTAACTGGTAAGGTAACTAAGGACTAAAATAAGAGTTTATACACTTGTTCTCTATTACCTTGAATAAGAGGCTGCTGGCTAACTATGAATTCCAGTGGAGCCCGGAAACTGTGCCTGCTATAGTCAATCAGAAAAATGTTGCTAAGAAAGCAATTTTTAAACCAAATAAATCACATAAAATTAAGAATGAAACTCAGAGGGGCGCCTGAGTGGCTCAGTGGGTTAAGCCACTGCCTTCGGCTCAGGTCATGATCTCAGGGTCCTGGGATCGAGCCCCGCATTGGGTTCTCTGCTCAGTGGGGAGCCTGCTTCCTCCTCTCTCTCTCTCTGCCTGCCTCTCTGCCTCCTTGTGATCTCTGTCTGTCAAATAAATAAATAAAATCTTAAAAAAAAAAAAAAAAAGAATGAAACTCAGAAATTCACCTAAAGAAAAAAAAAGAAAAAGCACAATTTCATTAAGTCTAAATGCATTAATTTTATTAGAGAATAAAGAGTAAAAAGCTGTTTTAAAGTGTTAAATAATCATATATACCTGTCTCACTAATTGTTCTCCTTCTAGATGAGGTAGATGGTCTAGAAACCAAATCTGAAGATGAAGGTTTCTCTTCCTGCAACTCTTGCACAGGGTCCTAAGCATCCAAGAGGGGGAAAAACAAACAAAACGAACTTTTAACACCAGGAAGCTAAAAATAATTAAAAATAACCTAACTTTCAAGAAACATCAAACAAGAATGTGTTCATTTCAAAGATTACCTTTTGATCACTCCCACCTTCAAGGTGACACCTATTTTCACTCACAGATGTGCCTGAATCTGATGATTCTGATGGGGGGGGGGGGGATAAACAACATAACAACAGAGAATCACAAAATAGGAAAAAAAAACTAGTCTGTCAATCCAAGACAAACTCCTTACACAATTTAACCTTTCAACAAACAGTAAATGTGTATCTCCCAGGAGCCAAACCCATGCTAGATACTGAAGATGTACATAAGATAATTCAATTTTATTTTAATTTTTTAAAGACCTTATTCATCTATTTGACAGAGATCACAAGTAGACAGAGAGACAGACAGAGAGGAAGGAAGGGAAGCAGGCTCCCCGCTGAGCAGAGGGCCCAACGCCGGGCTCCATTCCAGGACCCCAGGACCATGACCCGAGCTGAGGGCAGAGGCTTTATCCCACTGAGCCACCCAGGTGCCCTAAGATAATTCAATTTTAATACAGAGTAGTTCTCATTAAGAGTAACAAAAGTATAATAAACAGGATAAAAGAAGTATTATAAGGTAAATCAGTGAAGAGCACAGAGCAATGATTATTTGGTAGGGACAGGGCCGGGTCTGAGGAAAAAAGAATCAGAAATAGTTTCACATAGTAGAATTTGAAGCAACAGGACTAAAAAAAGGCTATTCCAGACTGAGGAACACCCTATGAAAAAAGCACCCAGAAATGAATTACCAATGCTTTGTTGTGGGGAATTACAGGGAGTCAATCATTCCTGGTATACAAGCAGGATGACAAAGGACCCTGTGTGTCTTATGAAACTGCACAAGGAAGGCAACAAAACTGCACCTTTGCCCTCAAGCCTGCATCATCGCATTCCTCCCAGCAACACTTCAGAAGCTGCCCTGTGGCACTGCTGCAGCCACATTAAAAAGGTTTAATCCAATAGACAGAACCAATTTGGTAGCTCACAGCAAATTTTTTATCCAGGGAACAATAAGGAACCCCTAACTGGTCATTTTAAGCAGAGGAGCAACAAATTACTTTGGCAAAATAGAAGAAAAATAGAGCAGAGGCAGGGAAGCCAGTACTAAACAGTTACAGCAATAATACAAATGTCAAAATATTAAAGCCTAAACTAAGGCATGGAAAAAAAATCAATTCCAGAGAAGTTAAAAAGGTAAAAACCAGCAAGGCCTGGTGTCTGATATAAAAGGCAAGGGAGGGGCGCCTGGGTGGCTCAGTGGATTAAGCCACTGCCTTCAGCTCAGGTCATGATCTCAGTGGGCTCAGGTCATGATCTCAGTGTCCTGGGATCGAGCCCCGCATGGGGCCCTCTGCTCAGCAGGGAGCCTGCTTCCCCCTCTGTCTCTGCCTGCCTCTTTGCCTACTTGGGATCTCTCTCTGTCAAATAAAATAAATAAAATCTTTAAAAAAAAAAAAAAAAAAAGGCAAGGGAGAAAGGTGTCAAGGACTCCCAAGATTCTGCCCTGGATGGATAAATGGGTGGTACCATTCACCAAGAGAGAAACTTCAGAAGGTAAACAGATTAAGAAGGAAAGATAATGAATTAAGTGGATGAAACTCATTCAGGGGATGGGCTTAATTCATAGATGGATGTACAGACCTAGAGCTCCCAAGACAAAATTTCAGATAGGAAATATGCAGTTGCCAAAGGTCATAATTAAATACTCTTTGTTATTCCCTTGGAAGCATTTTTATTTTAAAAGGTATGTCAGGCCCACGTATCAGTATTTTGGAATTATTCACATTATCATAATAGTTTCTTTATATTATGGGTTATGTATTATACTGATTTGAAGTTGTACATATAGACAGGTTATATTTTGTTTTAATAGAAGACCTGTTACAATTCAGATATAATAAAAAGGAAGTACTAAGTGTGACAGGTTGAGAACAGTTACAGGAGTTCTAAAGTTAATTCTACTAACTAAAACCTGAAACAAACCCAGAATGGAAATAACCTAAGTAATCTACAGGTTACCATCTCACTAATATAATTTTCCTAGTAATCTAACAAGGTTTCTTTACATGAATGAATGATCACATCAGGGATAATATTTAAGAAAACTGAAAATACTACTATAATAATATAGTTGTTTGTCTTATTTGCCTTCATTTGATTTCATAAAGAGCTTTGTAAAACATTAAAACATATCACCAGTCTAACAGTCACTTTTACTCTAAGATAAGACAGTGATGCCCTTTTCTGGGTCTTAAGTCCTAACTATGGAAGAGGATTCAACTCAACACATTTATTAAACATCCTATTAATAAAATACTGTAGTGTTGATGCATAATACAAACCTGATTAGGATACAAAAAAAAGAAATACAAACAAGTATAATAAAACAACTTAACAATAAAGTCTCAATACAGACTAGTGGAAGGACAAAACAGTGGCCAGTTCACTGCAGGAAGTAAACAAGCTTCTGAGAACAGTTTTTTTTTTTTTTAAGATTTTATTTATTTATTTGACAGAGAGAGATCACAAGCAGGCAGAGAGGCAGGCAGAGAGAGAGGAGGAGGAAGCAGGCTCCCTGCCGAGCAGAGAGCCCGATGCGGGACTCGATCCCAGGACCCTGAGATCATGACCTGAGCCAAAGGCAGCGGCTTAACCCACTGAGCCACCCAGGCGCCCCTGAGAACAGTTTTTAATTGTAATTCAAGACTGGGCTTTAAAAGGTCTATGGCAAGTTGGTAGCCAGCTCCTACTGCTACTCAAAGCAGACTGTGTATCTGTGTACCTACTCCATATATGTAGCCTGAAAATGGCCAACGTGGGAGTTACTTAACACCATGGAACTCAGCAAACACCAAAAATCAGGGCTTTTCCCCCTGAAAAGTGGGTTGCTAAACATTTATCAGCATATCACTGTATATGTTTATCTCTCTGAAATAAGAACCCAAGCTTTCATCAGAGTATCCAAGGAGTATGTAACCCAAAAATAACCAGTTAAGAACTGCAAGTCTATGGGAAGGAACTTAAATGCCACTTACCTGAATAAATTGATAAAAGTTTTGTCTATTATAAAAAAACAAACAAAAAAGGGCTCATCCATTCAAACTGTCCTACTTAGGTATCTGTATTACTTCCCAAGCCTTTCAAAACATGTTTCAAGGTTTGATCATATGTTGAGTAAGCATGGCCTTGAAATTATCTACCTTTCAGAAACAACAAATGTTGGTGAGGATGTAGAGAAAAAGGAACCCTCATGCACTGTTGGAGAGAATGCAAACTGGTGCAATCACTATGAAAAACAGTACGGAGGTTTCTCAGAAATTAAAAACAGAATCATCACTGATCTGGTAATTCCACTACTGAGTATTTACCCAAAGAATACAAAAACACCAATTTGAAAAGATATATGCAGCATCATTTACAATAGCCAAATTATGAAAGCAGCGTAACTGTCTATCAATAAATAAATGGATAAAGATGTGGTATATATATACACAATAGAATAGTATTCAGCCATTAAAAAAAAAAAGAAAGAAAGAAAGCCTGCCATTTGCAACATTATGGATGAACCTAGAGAAAATAACGTTAAGTGAAATCAGTCAGAGAAAGACAAATATCACGATTTCACTCATATATGAAATTTAAGAAACAAAACCAAGAAAAAAGAGACAAACCAAAAACCAGATTCATAACCATAGAGAACAAATGATGGTTACCAGACGGTAGGTGTGTAGGGGAATGGGTTAAACAGGTGATGGGGATTGAGGAGAGCACTTGTCACGATAAGCAACTGCTAATGTATACGGAATTGCTGAATCACTGCATTGCAAAGGTGAAACTAATATAACACAGTATATTAACTACACTGAAATTAAAATAAAAATATAATTTTTAAAAAAGTGTTTAATAAATGTTTGTGAAACCTCCCCCCACCGCCAAAAAAACCAAACAGAAATGATCTTTCAAAACAAATTCTAATACTGCTATCCCAAGGCTTAAATTGATGGAATAAGGTATTTAACTTTACATATCTCAAATATGCATTAGAACCTTAGTACTACGTTGTTTTAGTTCATGTAGTTCATTTCTTCCTGTTAAATGACTCCACATACACAGAATGTGTTCAAAATACTTTTATGGTATTCAAAATTAACTTACCATGCTGATTGACTACTACCAAGTTTCTGTAGATCATTGTATATATTTTCCTTGTAGGGAGGAAAAGAAAAAATATGTACTTTAAAATAAAAATGTACTAAACTGGACTTGACCAGACTTTTAAATACATATTAGTATGAACTATACTCTACACAAACTAAATTTTAAATCACTGTATACAAACTATATCACTGGCAAGCTTCTAGGTCCTAAAAAGCAATCATGATAATTAGCTGCACAACGATTATATACAGTTACTCTTACTAATCGCAAAGGTCTCTCCAGCTGAAAAGACTTAGTATCTCCATTTCCTGAAATGTGCCTTATTTGGGCTTTACCAAAAGACCCAAGGGAATGGGTGTGAATGCAGAAAGCAGGTTGAAACATGTATTTTCAAACAGAAAGTTTTTAGCCCTGTGCTTAAAGCTTAGAAGCAGACTGCCTAAAAAGGCAGTGTGTCACACAAAACCCATTATAGGGAAACTTGATTTTGACTTCTATTAACCATGGACCAATCACCTAATGGATTTTCTTTCCTGATCTTAATAGATTCATCTTTTAATAAATACAGACTGAAAAGCTACTATGAACCACTGTTCTAGAAATGGGGAAAAAGGAATAAAATTGTTTCAGGTGAAAAGTATTCATCCCATTTATTAAGATATACATGCATGCTAAGGCTCCACACAGACCGTACTAAACCAAATTGGAAAAGGAATTCCAAATGTAAGGCAAGAAAGACTGCAAAGTCTTCATTTCCCAGTAAAGTAATTCTAGAAATGTTATCTGGGTTAAATTCAGCTGATTAAGTGCTATAATGCTATATGACAAAATCTCTAGAGTAAGGCTCAAACTTAAGCCTTTACCATAGTGTAGTCTAAAGACTGTCTTTTGACAGTAAGTGCAATAATAATATTCTTTAACACACAGTAACAGTGACTAAAATTTATTTTTAAAGATTTTATTTATTTACTTGTCAGAGAGTGCGCACGTGCACACAAGCTGGGTGGGGGGTGGGTAGCAGCAGGCAGAGGGAGAACCAGGCTCCCCCATGAGCGAGAAGCCTGAGGCGGGACCAATCCCAGGACCCTGGGATCAAGACCTGAGCCAAAGGCAGATGCTTAACCAACCATGAGCCACCCAGGCGTCCCAATTTCTTTTTTTTAAGATTTTATTTATTTATGGAGTGCCTGGGTGGCTCAGTGGGTTAAGCCTCTGTCGGGGATCAAGTCCCCCATCAGGCTCTCTGCCTGCCTCTCTGCCTACTTGTGATCTCTGTCTGTCAAGTGAATATATAAAACCTTAAAAAAAAAAAAAAAAAAAAAAGAAGCTTTTATTTATTTATTTATATGAGAGAGAGCATGCACGAGCCAGGGGAGAGGGAGAGTAAGAAGCATGCTCCCTGCTAATCAGGGAGCCTGACTAAGGGCTCAATCCCAGGACCCTGAGATCATGATCTGAGCCAAAGTGAAACACTTAACCGAGTCACCTAGATGTCCCTGAGACTAATATTTAAATGATTCCTATGTGTCAAACACACACATTGTCTCTCTATAACCTCGACATGAGGTATTTGTATTATGTCTACAAATAGGGTAAACTGAGGCTTGAGAGAGTTATCAGTTTACCTAGACACAGCTAGTAAATGAGAGCTAGGTCTCAAACCTGGGTTTATAAGATTCCACAACTGAGATTCTAAAGCAATATGCTATATTACTAAATTAAATTTTAGCACCTTTTATATAAACAGCAACAATTTTTCTCTGACAAAAGGCAGTAAAGATAGAGGTAAACTGAAATGTTTGCCCAGCTGGCTTTTTACAATACACTAAGCTGAAGAATTTACCTGTGCTCTTTCACAGAGAAGCTTGGCACTCCAAACAAATCCCCTAGAAGATCATTGGAACAATACACAATATGCTGTTGCTTCTCATCATATAATCGTTTAGTCATAATATACTGGCCAAGATAAAATATAACCTGAAATAGAAATAGGATTTCTGAGCATTAAAGAAAATTAAATGTTAGTTTCAAATACATTCAGTATCTCATTTATCTAAAAATGGTTAAACAACCTGCAACCAGACCCATAAATGTCTGAAATAACAACCATTCTTGTACTCTTAAAAAAGCTCTTAAATCTTCTCCTTTTAATCTGATGGGAGTAGACACTGTTTCTCCAACTCACTTAAATCAAGTGTGTATGATAGACTTTAACTCTGCCCAGATACCTAGGTAATACATACTAGGAAGAAGGGAAAAGGCAGCAAAATGCAAAACCAGTGAGAGCAATAAAAAGCTGCAAAATCAAAACATCAACTAAAGCAAAGCAGTGACCTAGAGTCATTTAGCAAATAGTAAACAGTCCCAAACACCATACATCTCAACAGCCTCTGAGGTCATCGCGGATGAGAACTACAGGAAAGTGACCAATTATATCTACACAACAGTTTGGAAGAATTCTGTGAATAAAATAAACTCTTGAAGATGTCAATATAATCTAGGAATAATAATCAAAATAGCAACCCTGAATCTTGCGTATCCAGTTAAACTCTGTATGCTCCACTAAGACAAAGAAGTGATACATCTTAAGACATCCACATACAAACCTATTAACCACCTAAATATGCACGAATTTTTCTTTTTACAGTTTAGACGTACTTCTACAAGTACTGTTTCATTCTTCTGATATTTCATAGAATTGTTTTCACTGTATTAAAGATAAGGAAATGGGACCCAGTCTCCTGACTACTAGTCCAGTTTTTTTTCTACTATCCCATACTAGCTGTCATCACTCTTCCATATGCCCCAGAACAAAGATCCTGCAACATATATAAATATGTATATATTACTATTAGATGGTTTTGCATAAGCATTCTACACCTTTATAATGGCCCAATCAATTTTCTCCTCCTTTCTACTATTATACGCATGCCTGTTGTTTCCTTAACCAATTAATCACATGATGATAATGAGGTCAAACCCAAGTCATCAGCCCTAAATGCATCCTTAACGTTGAAAATATCCTTAATCTCGACACTTCCCTGCAAGCTCCCCTACCATCTGTAGATTTAACTGGTTAAGCAGGCCTCAAACTTAAAGGAATATTCCCTGGTGACTATGGATTGAAGATAAGTTGGTAAGTGGGAAAGGAAGAAGAGAACCTACACACCTACCAAACATCCCTAAAGGAATTTCACAAAAAGTGTGGCTGAAAAGGAACATGGTGCAGAGTCTCTTCCTGACCCACTATCCTGATGTAGGTAAGTTACTTCAGTGTTTTAAGCAATCTGGGCCCCATAAACTAAGGGGGAGAGATGGGGGGAAAGGCACATTTCATTCACAATGAAATTTTGCCTAAGATGGCCCAATCTCTCACTGAAAATCATGCTTCTGTGCACAAATTTAAAGCTAGAGAACATTACATTGAAATGTATCCATTAAATAGAACATATGTTCATGAATCAGCTCACCTCTATCCCAGAAAGATCAGTATACTGTACTCATGTATCTCTAGTGCAGAAGTTCTTAACCTGGGATCCATGGATGCCCAAGAAGTCCTTGGATAGAATTCAAGGGGTCCATTAATTTGGATAGAAAAATATTTTCTATCGATATTTTCACTAACTTTTAACTGAAATTTAGCTTTTCCTATTATGAATATAGGCAACAAACCACAAAGTATTAGTAATACCTGTGATTTCTGTCACCAATACAAATCACAAGTGCTTTCACATCATACTATGCTTGCTGTAAACATCTGAAAATACTAACTATACTCCTCACTACTTTGAAATTACATTTATTACATCTGCTGCTAAATCTTTTTATTTAATGTGCTAATTAAAAAAATACACTCAAAAGAGCACATATATCACAAAATTGTCTACTATTTTGATAACTCTTTTACATAATTTGTTTCCTTTGTAATCCTATACATTTTGGTTCATGCATTTAGAAACAGGATTCTGAGAAGACTACCAGTCTGCCAAGTGCGTCCATAGCACAAAAATGCTAAGAACCCCTACAGAGCCTCCCTCTGTCTCACAGTTCCTAGTGAGAAATGATATTCAAGTATAATTAGAATTTCAGCTTTAAATTATAGTCCAAATGACAATACTTCGTATTACTGCTTACTAAAAAATCCCTCAATATAGCCAATTTCTCCCCATGACTACATGTTATTAGCAAGATATTAGTTATCTTGTTAACTCTTAATTTAGCTTACCTCTTTCATAGTATAAGTGTCTTTTTGTGCACCAACAGACTTTAACAACTTCAAAAGCAAAGGCTTCGGTCTAACCTACAAAGAACAAAAAGCTATTATACTTCCAAAATTATTCCACAACTGTAGGCCCCACAGCAAGCATTTCCATGAAGATTTTCAGTAAAGGTAGGAGTTATATTTAACATCTCACAAGGTTAGAACTCAAAATCTAAGTCATAATGTTTTCACTAAATGTAACAGTCTATAGAAACTGAGTATCATAGACTGTCAAGGCAATTTGGAAAAAAATGCTGAGATTTCATTACTATGCAAATAATCACAGAATCCTCAAGTATCATTAGTTGCAATCAAACATAGTATCCAGGCCAAGGCAGTGAAAATTAATTCTCTTTCCTCCAGCCATTTCTATTATCTGCTTAATACCTTACAAACTTAACTATAAATGGAATTCTCCAATGAGATTACCATGAACTAAACTGCAAAATCCAAGAGAAAAGGGTAAGTCTTCAGGGTAAATCTGTTTCCCAATCTTTTCTTTCCACACATCAGGCTCCTGAAAGCTGGAGGATTTAAATAACTAACAAGGATAATTAAGAGCAGATCTGAGGCTGCAACTCACAACCCTCAACTACAAATCAGCATTTTCTCCCTACCACATCATGCTGCTTCTTAGTGGGTCTACTTTTCAAAGACCTACTGACAAACACTTATTGAACTTTTACCATGCACCAGACAGTGCTAGGTATCATGGGGGGGGGTGGGGTGATAAATACAACAGGAGTTGTATTCAAGGAACCTACCAACTAGATCAAGGGCCAATTTTTTTCTACAAAGAGCAAAATAGTAAGTTTTAAGCTTTTCCTCCCAGATGGTCTAACTCAAAAGTACAGATATGTAAACCAAAGGCCATGACTACATTTCAATAAAACTGTATTTACAAAAATAGGTGGAAAGCTAAATATGGCCCACAGGCTATAGTGTGCCTGACCCTGATCTAGAGGTTTTGCAAGTGGTATTGAGAAAGTAACTGTCAAGCAGGCGGGAATATAAGATATTCTTTCTCCCCGTTGCTGCATCAAAATCTTTAAAGCTCAAGTGTCTTTTTTTTTTTTTTAAGATTTTATTTATTTATTTGACAGAGAGAAATCACAAGTAGACGGAGAGGCAGGCAGAGAGAGAGAGGGAAGCAGGCTCCCTGCTGAGCAGAGAGCCCGATGCGGGACTCGATCCCAGGACCCTGAGATCATGACCTGAGCCGAAGGCAGCGGCTTAACCCACTGAGCCACCCAGGCGCCCCTAAAGCTCAAGTGTCTTTATAGCTTGCCACCACCACACAGACTGGTGCCTTTGTACCTCTCTTCAAGATACTCCTGTCCTTTGTCTAACTTTAAAATCTAACAGTATCTCAGTTTGGAATCTAACTCTCAAAAGCAGATTTAAGAAAATTGCCTATTTCCAACTAATCAACAGACTATTATTTAATAACCAAAAAACTGGGCACCTGGGTGGCTCAGTCATCTGCCTTCAGCTCAGGTCATAATCCCGGGGTCCTGAGAGCCCCAATCCAGCTCCCTGCTCAGGGTGAAGACTGCTTCTCCCTCTCCCTCAGCACTCTTCTCCTGCTCACACTCACTTTCTCTCTCTCTCAAACAAATAAAATCTTTAAAAATAATAATAATAACCACAAATCTTAAAATACACAGTAAGTGCAGTATTCAATCATTAACTACAAACTGTGTTCTGATCACACCTTTTTGTGGGTATCCTTACACATACACTTTACTTTCAGGCTACTTAAAGAATGAACTCTCTCTTGAGAGATAAAAAATTACTTTTTTTCCCCTCTTAAAATTTTATGTATGTTATATTAAGTTCAAACTTCACAGAACAACTCAAAGTAAAAATCTGCAATGGAAAGCCATCAGTTTATTAAGACCTAAAAGACATGCAATAAGAAAACCATAAAAGAAAATACCATTCTTAATCTTACATTTAACAACAAAAAGATATATTCCAGATGAAGATCTAGATGTGAAAATCAAAAATACTACCAGAAAATACAGGACTATAGCTGTATAATCCTGGGATGGGAGACGTCTTCCAAAGCTTGATATGAAACGCAAAAACCAACAAGTCAATAAATTTGACTTCATAAAAACATTCTCAATAGGAAAAACACAACAAAATTAAATGCAACCTTTTTAAATGATAAAAGTTACATATATTTGGGTGCCTGGTTGGCTCAGTTGGTTAAGAGAATGCCTTCAGCTCAGGTCATGATCCTGGAGTCCCAGGATCGAGTACCGCATCAGGCTCCCTGCTCAGTGGGGAATCATCTCCCTCTGACCCTCCCCTCTCTCGTGCTCTCTCTCTCTCTCAATTCTCTCTCTCAAAAAAATAAATAAAATCTTTAAAAATAAAATAATATAAAAGAAGTCTGAATATTAATTTCTTTAAAAAATAAAGTTACAAATATTTGAAACACACAGAACTACTAGAAATTAAGAAAAACACAATAAACCTAAAGGAAAAGTGGGTGGACAAGACCAAGCAAATCCCAGAAGAAATAAATGATTTAACAAATGACAATATGCCCAATCTCAAGAGAGATCAGGGAAATACAAATATAAAAAATGATATAGAATCTTTTACCACAAAAACAGCAAAATAATAACAAAAATTGATAATATTAAAAAACTGATAATATTCAGTGTTGGCAGTGGTATAAACTTTCACAATCTTTTGTTAGCAAGTCATGAATAGCAATCAAATATATGCACAGTTTAGGACCCAGAAATTTACTTCTGTATACAAAATCTTACAGGAGTCACGTAACACAGGATACACATACAAAGCAGGACTATTTGTAATACTCAAAAACTAAAGGCAATTTTTAAAAAGCCTATCTGAAAAAACCTATAGCAGAGGCATAAATTTTTAGAAAGGTACACTAATGCTTTGGAACACTAGGGAGCCATTAAACAGAATTCTATAAATTCATTGACACGGATGGAATATGCACCACACCTGTCTTAACAAAACATGACAATAACAGATTAAAATTTGCCCTTATATAGAGACACAGGAAAAATCTGAAAGAAGACATGGTTTAAAAAAAAAAGACTAGAATTTTCAAAAGCTTTCACTTTTTACATTTCTGTAATGCCTAAAATCTTTAGAAGCATGAATTGCTTTTATGACTTTTAGACATCTAATAAGTTAAATGCTGACAAGTCAAAATAGAAAAAAAAAAACATCAGTCAGTAACAAACATAACTTCAGCATCCATGCTGAATGGAACTCAATTCTAAACCCAGGGTGATAAAGGACGAAGAAAATAAATACCGACTCCTACGGTCAGCTTTTACATCTGTCCCCGGCATCAACGGCAGAATTTAAGCTGTGTACACAGTTTCCCTTAGAGGACAATACTGTAAATGGGGTCTATGGAATTTAGTAGATCACCTCCTAAAATAATCTCAAAAGAGATACCAACCAGGGTCTCTTGTTCCGAAGCTGGAATCTGTGAGGTGCTTACAGCACCATCAGTAGACACAGACATGTTGGTATTGCACATTTGCCTACAAGTGGGAAAAAGAACACAAGATAAAAAACTTGAAATAATGAAACGTCTGTGGAAAAAAACCAGAGTCCTACAGAAAGGATATAAATAATGCCCTTAAGTACTGCACTTACGAAAACCAATGCCAGTAGTCGCAAGCGGGTCCTTACCTGGATCAGGGTAGACTAAGTGCTCTACGTCGCTGACCCCGGGTACCTATCTGCAATCGCCGGCGAACACAGCTGGGGGAAAGCCTGGTTTAAATAGCCCCAGCTGGAGACAAGTCAGGGCTTAGCTCCTCTGACTGCGTCTTAGGAACGTGTCCGAACTTGACCAGCCCAAAGGGAAACGCTGAGTCAACGTGCCCACAGAACCGGCCCAAACTCGCCCAGACACGGCGCCCGGTTCACGCAGGCTACCGAGCAGGCACCTGTCATTATCCGGGCCGGGAGCCGGGAGCCGGCAGACCACGGCGCAGCACACCCCCCGCCTACGTGACCTTTACCCCGACCACCCGCGGAGCCCCCGAGCCCCCGCCCGCCCGACTCGGGGGCCCGAAACCCCGCCCTCCTCCCCCGCGGCGACAACCTCGCGTCCTACCAACAAAAACCTCCCCAAACCCACGTGCCCCGCGCCCCCCCCCCCACCACCACCAAACGCACAAAGGCAGCGAGCGGGATAGAGGCTGCAAACGACTGCGCGCAGGGAGACCCAAGTCACAAAACAGACCCAGAACTGCTCACGCGCTTCCCGGCCGGTACCTGCTCTTCACCAAGCGGCGTTGTCCGCGCCTGGAGTAGGGGGGTGGCGGAGACCCTCGAGACTCCCAAGTTCCCTTCACTGGGCGCGCAGAAGCCCGACGCTCTGGGCCTCAGCGACCATTTCACTCGCGGGGCCCAGGCCCCCGGGGCGCTCCCTCGCACCAGGTCCAGAGAAGGAGGCCCCTGGCGGCGAAAGCGGCAGGACCTCAGTCAGGGGAGTCAGGGCTGCCTCCGAGGCTGCGGCTCTTGCTCCATTTTCCTTCCAGCCACACAGGGCCACAGAGGCCCCACAAGGAGCCGAGCCAGCCGAGGTACGCCCGATGCGCGCCCCCTACTGCCCGAAGGGAGCGCGCCGGAAGCCGCGGCTCATCCGGGCGTTTACGCGCGCGCCCAGGCACCACCACGTTAACCAATTAGGGGAGGGGGCTGGGCCGGCCCCCTCCGCCAAGGGGCGGCCCGGGAGCGCGCGCGCGCTCCGCTTCAGGATGGGAGGGGCGACGGGGCCGCCGCGCGTCGGCCGCCGGAGCTGCTGGGGTGGGGTTCGGCCCGGCCCAGCCCGCCGCGCCTCGTTTGGCGCGCGACCCTAGGGACTTCAGCCGTTGTGCTATTTCTGTCTGTCATGTGTTTACAACTCCCGGCCGTGGTGGAAACGGCAGGCACCAGGCGTATTTAAGTGCCGCGACCAGAAACGAAACCAAAATTAACAGCTGTGCGACATATTAAGCCCACACCGCCAGCTACTGGAGTTGTACACAAATGAGTTATTTCAAGACTTCTTTTTAAAAAGTATGATTAAAACTACTACAATATAGACTTGTAACACGAGTGTTCTAGTTGGAGAAACAGAAGACTTGTGGCTCCGGTGACGGGGGGGAGCAGGGGGAGACAAAGAACAGCGGTTACTTTATATTTTATACTTTTAGAATCTTTGGGTTTGTTTAGATAACCTTCGTTCTCATTGAGAATATATATTTATATATCAGGGAATCTACTGAAAGACTCGCCTTGCCCTTTTGGCACATAGGCGTGGCAATTTAAAAAATGAATAAGGATGTAAGAATCAGATGGCTCAACCCAAAAACACTGTAAAAAGTCATTGTGTAAAAACAAACAACAACAACAACAGAAAGAAAACAAGGTTCTTTGGCCAGCAAGCAATTAGTTCCTTTTTTATAGGGACTTTTTTTTTTTTTAATAAAGTAATAACTTTCCCTTCTCCCACTCCCTAGCCTATAGAAAGGAATCTCTCTCAAACATACTGGTTACTCGGCTGATTTAATTGTTAACATTATTATCTTCAGGGATTTGGTTTGGCTTTAAAATTTTAAAAAATCTCATCTTTATCGTATCAAATACAGTGAGGTTTCTAGTTGTGAAACTGTGCTTGACACAAGATAAAATCTCAAGAGATGGAGAAAATACAAGAGAAGAACAGAAATGAGGGAAGAAGTGATAGGACTTAAGGTGTTGGGGAGAGAGGTGGATGAGGCAAGGATTCTATCTTTCAAGGAACTGGTATTAAAAACTTACCATGTGTAACAAGGACTACCCAAGGCCACTGGTAGTAAACAAGATAGTCATACCCCAGCTGTCACAGAACTTACCCAACTGACTGAATTTCCACTCAAAGTGAATGAGGATACCACTGACAAAAAGTCTGGAGGAAGTGAAAAGTTGGCTATTGTTGGGTTTTGAATGATGCACCACAGAACAAAGAGTTCAGTGGTAGAAAATGTGGAACTAAAGTCCGGGCTACAGATGGAGCTTTTGAGAGGACGACTGGCTCAACATGTAAGAAATGGTAAGTTCTTCAAAGAAAACATTAGACTGGGATAAGGCAGCAGGGGTAGAAACAGAAAGGAACAAGGGGCATGACCAGAAACACAGACCATATAATGGTGTTGCAGAAATGGTGTCCCAAAATGGTAAGTCAAGTAATGATATCAAATACTGCAGGAGTCAAAGAAATGAGGAATGGGAAATCACACTGAATCTTCTCACTTGAAAATCTGTTCCTGTTGTTTGTGACTTTACCATTAAGAAAAAAAAAAAAAAAAAATGCAAGGGCGCCTGGGTGGCTCAGTAGGTTGAGCAACTTACTCTTGGTTTGGGCTTGGGTCATGAACTTGGGTCAGGGGAGGGAGCCCTGAGTTGGGCTCCACACTCTTGGGGGAGTCTGCTTGAGATTTTCTCCTTCTCCCTCTCCCTCTCCCCACCAACTCACTTTTTTTTCTCTCTCTTTCAAATAAATAAATTAAAAAAAAAAAATACAGACCAGCTGCTGCTTTGTTCCTGCATTCCACTATTATCCTAGGTCATTCTGCCCTTATACTTACTCCAGGCTTTTCTAGGAGCAGACATGCACTTAATTTTTAGTAGCATTGCTTTTGATACCCTCCTTTGTTCCAAGAGATGGAGACACTTTGAGCATCTTAATATTCTTTGGAACCTAAACTTTGCAAGCACTTTCATGATAGACTTTTGTCCTGGTCCCAGACCACTTCATACTGGCATTTATTAATGACAACTGATTAATCCTTAAAGAATGAGGAAAAATAAACAAGATTTACCTCAGAAATGGTGTGCAGAATGTTTAGAATGCTGAAAGCTTAAGAATATTTACTTGGCTGTCTAAAAGTACGGAAGTAGTTCAAATTCTGATTATCTTTTCAAATGTCTGGAGATGAATAGTGTTATTTAAAAAGCAAAATCCCACCAAATGGTGAGATTTTTGTTTTTATTTTGGGAAGTAATTGACTTTTTTGTTTGTTTGAACTTGTCAGGTTAAAATATGCAGAAACATCCACAGAACAATTAATATCTAATGTAACCACTGCCTAGAATTCACATTTGTCATTCCTGCTTCAGATGTATTAAAAAATGGAATATTTTTAAAAAATGGAATATTAAAAAAAGTTGAAATTCACCAATTTTTATTCTTGATCCCATTCCCATTCTTCTGTGAGGCAGCTGTAACTATCAACTTGGTGTACACCTATTGAGTCCATGTTTTTATAACACTGACTATAAATTTATGAATCTGCAAACAGGAAGTACTGTATATGTATGTATATGCATACATATAAAAGAAATTACTGTGCCATAGGGTAGTAAGCCTTATGCTGAGTTTTGAAATCTAACAAGAAAAGCTGTATTATCTTTTTCAGTATTGTTTTGGCTGTTCTTGGATGTCACTTTTAGAATTAGTCTAAATCATAAAAAAGAATCCTATTGGAATTTTGATTCAAAGTGCTTTGGATCAATAGATTAGTTTGATGTCTTTTCAGTCTGGATTCTTCAGGTCTCCATTTACATCCTTTAATAATGTTTTATCATTTTCTCTTTAGGACAGTGATGGTTGATTTTTGTGTTTTGATCTGATAGCCATTAAAACTGCTGTATTCTGGGGGCGCCTGGGTGGCTCAGTGGGTTGAGCCTCTGCCTTTGGCTCAGGTCATGGTCTCGGGGTCCTGGGATAGACCCCCCACGTCAGGTTCTCTGCTCGGCGGGGAACCTGCTTCTGTCTGCCTCTCTGCCTGCCTCTCTGCCTGCTTGTTATCTCTGTCTGTCAAATAAATAAATTCTTAAAAAAAAAAAAAAGGAAAGAAAACTGCTGTATTGTTTTATAAATACTGTTAGTTTCTCAGTAGATGCTCTTGAATTTTTTATGAAAACAGTAATATCACCTGAAAAATCATCAATTTGTCTCCTCCTTTCTTATATCTACTTTTCTTGTCTTATAACCATTCTTTTATGGAATAGTAGCAAAGATAGTGGACATCTGGGGCACCTGGGTGGCTCAGTGGGTTAAGCCTCTGCCTTCAGCTCAGGTATGAGCTCAGGGTCCTGGAATCGAGTCCTGCATCCGTCTCTCTGCTCAGCAGGGAGCCTGCTTCCCCCGCCCCCTGCTTTCCTCTCTGCCTACTTGTGATCTCTCTCTGTCAAATAAATAAATAAAATCTTTTTTTAAAAAAAAGTGGACATCTGAATCTTATTTTTGACTTTAATAAAAATGCTTTTAAAGTTTGAGGTCTGTTGTAAGTTTTAGGTAGGTGCCCTTTAATACATTATAAAAGTTTCCTTCGATTCATGTTTTGGAAATTTTTTAAAAATATGAATGAGTGTTCAATTTCATATAATACCTCTTTATGTATCTGGAGATGATCATGTGGCCTTTCTCCTTAATCTGTTAATACGTTAAGACTGCAGTGATAGATTTTCTAATATTGAGCCAACCTTGTATAGACTCTACTTAGTTATACTGGGTCTTTTTTTTTTTTTTTTTTTTTTTTTTTTTTAAGGACACTGATGGATTGGGTTTGCAACAGGAATAGGAATAGTCTAGCAGGATGATATGGAGCATAACTGATAGCTTATCCTGTCCTCAGAGGTTACCACATATCTCAGGGATTTGAGTGGAAATACTGTCCTGTTGAGAACAGTTACTCAATTTTCCAAGGCTACGTTCAGATAAGGTGTAGTGCTTGACCTGAGATTCTGGTTCCCACCGGGCAATACAGGTTCAACCAGTTTGATGACTTTTAGCATTGACAGTTTTAAGGGCGGACCAGGAGAAAAACAGGTTACCTTCTGGAGGAATGAAGAGTTATAACTCCCCTACCTGGCACCCAGGTCCTCTCTGAGACTTGTGACTACATCCCGTCTGAACGTTGCTGAGCCACTCAACTAGCAGAAGAGACATAATGAGGTTGTGTAGCGCCCCCTGCTTTGGTGTGGAAGGGTTTCTGGAGTTTCTCACAAGTCAGTGGTCCCTGAAGAAGATGGTAGGGGTATAAGGAGTTTTGCTGGTAGCTCTCAGGATGGCCACTGCTATGGTAAGAGAACCCTGGCAGCAAGAGACACTGTACAATGTCCATTGGTGGAATGTACTGAGTTGGAGCAAAAAAAGTTGAGCTTTATTCAGAAGCCCTCCCCCCACCTCCCCCCCACCCCCACCCTCACCCCCAATTCCTGCCAGGACCATGCCTTAAGCCCCTTTGGAGAACTAGCTTTTAGATAACTGCCACCTGGAGGCAACTGATACCAATTTACATTAAACAGAGAGGACAAGACAACCAACAGAAAGGGGACAGAAACATCTCCATCATCTAGCTGGTATTTTTCATGTAAAGAAAACATGAGTACTTCCAACTAATGTAAGTACAACAAATTGTAAGGCCAATTGTGTAAGGAAAGATCACTTCCCCCTCCTCCTCCTCTTTTCCCCCATCAATGCCAAAGGAGTCTTGTAATAGTTTTCTATTGCTGTGTAATGAATTACCATAAACGTAGTGGCTTAAAGCAATACAAATATATTGTCTCATAACTCTGTGTGTCAGAAGTCCAAGTAAGCTCGACTGGGTTTCTCTGCTCCAGTTCTCATTAGGTCAAAATGAAGATTGGCCAACTGGGTTCTTATCTGGAGGCTCTAGAGAAAAACCTGCTTTCTAGCTCATTCAGATTGTTGTCCACCTTCAGTTCCTGGTAGTTGTAGAACTGTGATCCCCATTTCCTTGCTGTCAATAGGGGCACCCCCCTCGGCTCTTAAAGTCTACCTACATCCCTTAACACATGCGCCCCTTAATCTTCAAGTCAGCAATAGTGTGTTGAGTTTCCCCCGACACTTCAAATCTCTGACTCACTCCTCTGCCACCAGCCAAAGAAAACTCTGAGTTTCAAGTCTCTTGTGGTTAGAACTGGCCAACTCAGATAAACTCCTTTGTGCCGTGTAATATAGTGTAATCATGTGCATAATATCTCATTACATTTGCCAGGCTTTATGCAGACTCAAAGGGGAGAGGATTATACAGGGTGAGGACCAATGAGGGTCTATTCCGGAATTCTGCAAACCAGGAGTAAGAACAGGAAACAGGATGTGGGATGTGACAGAGCCATGCCCCACAGTCACATTTCCAGTTCCAGGTCACCAGAGCCACAAATTCAGCCTGCTCTGGGACATGAGGAAGGAAAGCTTTCAACCGAGTATGAATTGAAGTTTCAAAGTGAAGGAGTCAGCCTTAATAACCAAAATGAGACTGTTTTATTAACTAAAAGAACTCAGTAATGGTGAAGTTGGATTGAGATGTCATTGAGGGAAACTGCCTCCCAGTAAAAACAGGGATTACATAGTGCATTCAGCAAAACACATTTGATTGCTGCAAAACTCCCATAAGAAACTCGGTTTTTTTTTTTTTTCAAGATTTTATTTATTTTGAGAGAGAGAGAACATGAAAGCGAGAGCGCACAAGCAAAGGGAGAGGCAGAGGGAGAGGGAGAAGCAGACTCCCCACTGAGCAGGGAGCCCAACTTGGAGCTCGATCCCAGGACCCCAGGATCATGACCTGAGCCGAAAAACAACTGAGTCACCCAAGTGCCCCTATACTGATATTTTAAATTTGGGATTTTTTTTTTTCTTTAAAGATTTTATTTATTTATTTGAAAGACGGAGATCACAAGTAGGCAGAGAGGCAGGCAGAGAGAGAGAGAGAGGGAAGCAGGCTTCCTGCGGAACAGGGAGCCCGATGCGGGGCTCGATCCCAGGACCCTGAGACCATGACCCGAGCCAAAGGCAGCAGCCCAAACCACTGAGCCACCCAGGCGCCCCAAATTTGGGATTTTTTTGTCCAGGTTTTTGAGATTGGTCTTTCTTCTTTCCTTATATATTCTTATTTTTATATAATTTTTTTTTAAAGATTTTATTTATTTATTTGGCAGAGAGAGAGATCACAAGTAGGCAGAGAGGCAGGCAGAGAGAAAGAGAGGAGGAAGCAGGCTCCCTGTGGAGCAGAGAGCCCGACGCGGGGCTCGATCCCAGGACCCTGGGATCACGACCCGAGCCGAAGGCAGCGGCTTAACCCACTGAGCCACCCAGGTGCCCCTTTATATAACGTTTTAATGGTTTTATGAGTTGAGTAGTTTTTTCTATTCTCTGAAACATCTTGTATATAAGACTGAAACTACCTGTTTATTAAAGGCTCAGTAAAACTGATCTATGAAATGATTAAGGCTTGGAGATGTCTTTTGGTATTGGAAATTTTTTGACTACTAAAGAAATTTCAATTTCTTTAATGAGTACTGTTTAGATTTCTTTTTTTTTTTTTTTTTTCTGTTTAGATTTCTTATTTCTCCTGAAGTCAGTTTTGTTCTAGGAAATAAAATTTCCTAGAAAATTATGCATTTCTCGGGCACATGGGTGGCTCAGTTAATTAAATGTCTGCCTTCAGCTCAGCCTGTTTCCCCCCTCTCCCTCTGCCTGCCGCTCCCCCTGCTTGTGCTCTCTTTCTCTATCAAATAAATAAATAAACTCTTTAAAAAAAATTGTGCATTTCAAGCTCATGACTGATACAAATTTGTATTGAGCAAATAACTGTGGTATAACCCAGAACTGGCAAATCTGACAGCTTAGGCAGAGGTGGGGTCTTTGAATGATATGTTGGCATGAGCTTCAAATTACAATCTCACAAAAGTAGTATTGTCTTGAGGAGTGTACCTTTGGAGAGCAACCTTTGGTAGCAGTAAAGCTTTTCTCCCAAGGCAAGTTGGGTGGTGGTTGCTATCCTCAGTGGATGCTTTGAGCAGGTCAGAGAATTCCTGCCCTGGAGGTCAAGGTTCTCTGCCTGAACACTCAGTTTTATGCTTTGCTGGTCTCTGAGTTGTTTGAAACTAACAATTACAACTGGATCTGGATATTTCTGCTACTGATCTTCAAAGTGGTTAAAAAAGACAATGCCTTCTTCTGGAACACTGAAAAGAAATTTTAAAAATAAATAAAAATTAAAAAAAAAAAAAAAAAGACACTGCCTTCTCCATGATGAGTAGCGGCCTCATCGACCTAGGGGTCCTCACATTTTTTCTCACGTGGCTAGATCTAGAAGGGGACAGCCAATTTCTCTTTGTCAGTCTTGTAATTCAGGTCACCATAACACTTGGTTTTGGTTTTGGTTTTAAAGTCATGATAGTCTGTTTCTTCATTGTGAGCCAACACTATCACTTACACAGACTATGTCAGACTTTTGGGGTCAAACTGTTCCCCAGAACCCAAAATAAAGGACAGAAAGTTAAGAAAAAGAAGTACAAATGACTGGCCTTGTAGTACCTGCTCAACCAAAAATAGCTCAGGATACTCTCATTGATGGGAGTCCTGGCAGCATAGGACTTACTTACTTACTCCCTGGCTGGAACAAACAGGCACTGAAACCATGGAGGGAAACAGACCTATCAACAATACATATTGTAATGGATTTTTATTAAGTAGAGCAGTGGCCCATTTAACCCACTACAACTCAGACAGGCAAAAAAAAAAAAAAAAAAGTTTTAATTTTACTTACAATTATTGCTGAGGCTATCCCTGGATTTTAATAGGAAAACTCACTAAGTGCCCAATATTACTTAAATCTGGCTGGGTTTAATCATTTAAACAGTCCATTTAGACAGTTTCCCGTCTCTTTTAAGTAGAATTATTTTAGGTGCTTGTGGTACTTAACAGTTTATCTTAAGGACTTCAATGAATAGTCATGCCACAAATATTCTGGTTTCAAAAAATAGATGGAGGGGGGTGGCTAGATGGCTTTGATGAAGTTCTAGAACTTAGGTGAGGTTCGGTGGGGTGAGGTTCGGAGCCGACGGCTAAGAAAGAATTCTTAAGACGTCTTTGATGCAAAAAGGTGGTTTATTAGAGCACAGGGCCAGGACCCGTGGGCAGACGGAGATGCTGCACAGGGCATGTGAGGAGTGGCTGGTTATATACACAGGAGTTGGGTAGGTGAGGACAAAGGGGTGTTCAGAAGGGCTATTGGGGTAAAGAAGACTGTCAGGATATTGAAGTCCTGGTTACTATCAAGCCAAGGCCACTTTCCCTCTAATGAGGCACTAACATAAAGACAATTGGGAGTCTCCTGGTGGAATGTTACCTTCCTGCTATCAAGCGTCCTTGTTAGTGAGATTTGGGTTTAGAAGAAATTTAACTTTATTTACTTTTCCTTCTACCTCAGCCTCCTTCAGTTTTTATGGAGGGGAGGGCAACATTAGGGCTTGAGGAACTGAGTTATGTGCCTTTGGAAATTGGGCTATTGATAAGGTAAATTCTTTGTTGTAAATCTCAAGGACATTTGTAAACCAAGGAAGACTCCTGCCTTGCAGGATTGTGATCTCTGCAAGTTAACTATTTGTTTTCCTTCCAGGGCAGTTAGGGGTGCCTGAGGAATGTGACACATATTACCGAGGGGAGCCTGTGGAGAGGGGGTGCAAGGTGCCAGCTTTTGCTTTGTTTTCAGCCAGCCTCCTGCTCCCTCGTCAGCTTCACTATGGAGCATGCGACTCTTGATCTCGGGGTTGTAAGTTCTAGACCCACACTGAGTGTAGAGATCACTTAAAAATAAAATCTTAAAAAAAAAAAAAGATTAAAAAAAAAAAAAAAAAGATGGATAAAGGGGCACCTGGGTGGCTCAGTCGTTTAAACATCTGCCTTCAGCTCAGGTCATGATCCCAGGGTCCTTCTTTCATATATTTACACACATTTACGTGTGTTCCTTAGGCAATATGCAGTTTCATTCCATGATGTCATTGATTTTCTTTTTACATGAAGTGGCATCAACAATATATCCGTAACTTGCTTTTTCATCCAGTTGGACATGGTGGAATGCCATCCAAATCAGCACTGACTGCCGGGGCGTTCTTGAGATGGCCTCCTACCGCTGCTTACGTAGTTTGGATGTACACTTTGTTAGCCATTGTTCTAGTCATAGTTCAGCTATGACTAGAGGAACTAGTCCCTAGGAACTTTCCCTATGAGGAACTCTGCAACCGGGCATGTTTGTACATGTTTTCTTATGCACAAGGGCCAGTGTTTTTCCAAAGCAGACACCAATAGCTGGAATTGTTGGCTCATAGCATACATGTATTTTTATGTTACTCACTATTGCCAAATTGCCCCTTTACATGACTGTATAAATATTAAACTCCCATTACCAATGTGCATGTATGCTTTCTCACACCCACACCAAGACATTTTATAACCATGTTTAATTTTGGGGGCACCTGGGTGGCTCAGTGGGTTAAGCCTCTGCCTTTGGCTCAGGTCATGGTCTCAGGGTCCTGGGATCGAGCTCCGCGTCAGGCTCTCTGCTCGGCAGGGAGCCTGCTTCCTCCTCTCTCTCTGCTTGCCTCTCTGCCTACTTGTGATCCTCTCTGTCAAATAAATAAATAAAACCTTTAAAAAAAATGTTTAATTTTTGCCCATATAATGATTGAAAACTGTTAACCCAATGTTCTAAATATAATCATTTTTTCTTGATAATTCTATTCATATGTTCATTGGCCAATTATATTTATTTTTTTCTATAAATAACTTGTCCTATTATTTTTTTCATCATCCCATTGGTCTGAGTTTTCCCTTTTAGTAGAAATGCTTTATAGATCTAAATGCTAACCTTTTCTGTGCTATACATATGGCAAATACTATCTCCTAATCTGTCACTTGTTTCTGGACTTTGCCTAAACATGTTGTAGGTGTAATTCATACCCATCAATCTTGGAACTTCACTAAGGATGCCTTTTTTAGCAGACAACTTTGACACACCGCTCACAGGAATCAGTCTTCATGGAGTCAGACTTATCAGTCTATTCCTTTACATAGTTCGCATTTAGAGGTCTCATTTAGAATGACTTCTAATTTCCCAAAGTCATAAACATACTCTCCTATATTCTCTTCTAATATATGTAGAGTTTTGTTTTTTGTTTGGGTCTTTAATGCCTCCAGAATATATTTTTGTGAATGGTCTTAGGCAGAGAATGTAACTTCCTTTTTATCCAAATGATCAGCTGTCCCAACACTACTTACTGAATTTGAAATTCCCCAGTGAGAGGGGATTCCATCTTTACTGTACATACCAACCTAACTTGGATGAACTAGCCATCTACATGAATAATCCATGCTAAGTTAAGGCTTACACACAGGCAGCTGAAATTAGGCAACCACCCCAGATTTATCTAAGCAAGCAGGATGTGTCCTTCAAATGAAAATTGTAACTCGGTTATCTTAGAGACTTCTGAAATAATACATAGTAGAGGACTGCTATATTTATACACAGAAGTATGTAAAAAAGGGAATTAAATAGTAAGAATTTGATAATGATTTTGTGGCATGCAAACAAGCAATTCACTAGAGAAAATTATAAAATTTTCTAGGTCTTTCCAGGCTTAAAAAGAAATAGCTTTCTATATTAGCTTACGCCTTTACTTTTGATGATATGTCAATTAAAAAAACTTTCTTGTAGCCTATCTAATCTTCACATAAAACAAGGGGATGCCCATAGAGAGGAAATTAGTATTTCAAGTATATCTAATTTTCTGAATTGAGAAATTATTACGCTTACACATCAGTCCCTTGAGAGATCTTAAAGAACTCAAGCCAGTTAGTGTTCTGAATTTCTAATTCTGTGTTTTATTTCTAGTGCTGTATAGTGCCAGGTACATAGAACGTATTCAGTTCATTTGTTAAATGAATGGATGGCCAAACCACCACTTTCGTTTTGTTAACATTTTAAATGCTAAGAATCATAGTCATTCCCCACCCTCAGTATTACTGTGTAAATGATTTCTTTCAGCAGAGGGATACAGACCCACAGCATGAAGTAGAGCCAATCACATTCAAGTCAGATCACAAATACCTCATTCATTTATTCACTCATTCAGTAAGAATTTGCTAAGAACTTATTAATCATGATGCTCAGCTCTGGGGAATACAATAATAATAATTTCTTTAAAAGACACAGTTATCATATTTAACCAGACTCTAGTTTGGTAGAGGGGATTATAACTACAAGTAGTTGGAAGTTCAAAGCAGCAGATTAAAAACAGGGGTGATACTAAGCAGTTTGTACTCAGAAATGAGAGAAAACCAGACAGGTCCCCAGATCTCCAGGGCCCTTACCCATCTAACCAAGGGTCAGGTATAAAGTATAGAGTAAAAACTCCAGCTCTTTCCAGAAGATTGGGGAATCACACAGATCAGCAGACCAAGAACTGTTAGACATTTAGGTGCTTTCCAATTTTTTTTGCTACAAACAGTAGGGTCATGATAAACTTCCCTGGACAAAAATCCTTATGCACATCCTTACTTCCTTGGGATCAACACCTCCTTCCTTGGGATCACATGGATTCTCTGGGTCAAAGAAAGGCTATGCCAATTTACAGTCCTATGCTGGATAGAAGAGAGTGCTTGTTTCCCTATATCCTTTGGCTATACTAAATTTAGAAAGATGTGGATTTATAGGTCTCTATGAAAATTAAAACCAAATGTTTGTCAATTTTGTATATTAAAAATTTCCATTTTCATCTCAAATCTATTTTAATGAGTTAGAAAAACTTGTGTGCTACATTTATTTAAAAGAGGAATTCACTTTACCTTATATTGCAGTGACCACTGGGGGCTTGCTCGTTTGCACTAACATTCCTGACTTGTAGAGAAGTGCTCCACAATGCTTTAATGGGTGGGTTTAAGGTTGAACTGATAGAAGGAAAAAAGGGTGGGGGGGGGAAGGTTAAGAAAAACCCGTAATATGATAGCAAAGGTAGACAAAAAGAACAAGAATGTGGAAAAAAACAAAAAAGCAACCACAGAGAAGTGAGAAGGCCCAGACTTCTGCCACCACAGGTTCTACCTTTCGGTTCAAACATTTAGCAACTGTAGCTTCCTTTATAATTAGAGGAGGAAATGAAAGAGTAAGCACAATTATAGGCTGAGAAGTAATGACCGGGCCTAATATGAGGAATCAGCATAGATTTTTTTTTTTGAAGATTTTATTTATTTATTTGAGAGAGAGAGAGCATGCAGGGGAAGCAACAGGGAGAGAGGGAGAAGCAGGCTCCCCTCCTGCAGGGAGGCTCCTCTCCAGCAGGGAGCCTGATGCCGGACTCAATCCCAGGACTGTGAGATCATGACCCGAACCAAAGGCAGCCACTTAACCGACTGAACCAGCCAGGCATTGTGTCGCAATTTGCTAAGTCACCAGGATTTTAGAGCTCTGGCTCCATTAGTCACTCTTTCCTTTTAAGTGGTTCCTTCTCTGGCTTTCTGACTGATTATTGTGTTGTTAATAAACCCAGCGGGACTCTTCAAACCTTTCGGAACATTTTGAAAATGAATTCAAATTCTAATAACCAGCATTTCTGAATGTGGAATGTAAATCAATTAACTACCTATTTGATTTCTTTCTACCTCTTAGGATCTTTTCTCTTTGAGAGAATTTGCTGAGCTAAAATTTAATTTAAATACTTTAAAGATGACAAAAGAGGAAGTTTCTCTACAGAGTTTAAGATTTAGAAAGCAGTGGCTCCCTCTAACGGCCAGAAAATGCCACAATCTCTGGTTTTGTTTTCAAACTTCAGGGTGGTGTGGTTAGTATTAAAAATCTGGAAAGGGTTAAATGTTTCATCCCTCATCACTTCACTTAAAAGTGTCAGCACTTTTGGGGTGCCTGAGTGGCACATTTGGTTAAGCGTCTGACTCTCGGTTTCGGTCCAGATCCTAAGTTCGGGGTCCAGAGATGGGGCCCTGCATCGGGTTTCACGCTCAGCAGGGAGTCAACTTGAGTGTCTCTTTCCCTCTGCTCCTCCCCTGCCTCTTTCACAAATAAATGAATGTTTAAAAGCATGTCAGCACTTTAAAGTTATTTAAAGATGCAAATCCAAATATGCCACATAAAAAAGGAACAAAAATGAGTACATTTTATTTTTTCATTTTTTTTAAAATAAATTCTACTCCCAATATGGGGCTTGAATTTACAACCCCAAGATCAAGAGTCTGATGCTCAACAGACTGAGCCAGCCAGGCCCCAAGAATAATTGTTAAAAATAGTTTTAAAAAATAACCTATTGGGGTGCCTGGGTGGCTCAGACAGTTAAGCATCTGCCTTCAGCTCAGGTCAGAATCGAGGCCCCCATGCTGGGCAGTGAGCGGGCTTCTCCTCCCTGTGGCCCCACCCCCAGCCATGGTGCTGTCTCTCTCTCTCTCTCTTTCAAATAAATAAATAAAATCTTAAAAGAAATAAAATTATTGTCTGTTTTTAAAAGTTAGGCTGAGGGGTAGAGGAGTTGGAGAGATGTTGGTCAAAGGGTAAGAACTTGCAGTTAGAAGATGAGTAAGTTCTGGCAATCTGCACCTTGCTGTGCTTATGGTTAATGATACTGTATTATACACCTCAAAGTTGCTAAGAGACTAGATCTTAAATGTTCTTACCACAAAAAAAGAAATAATCACGTGAGCTGATGGACGCGTTAGCTATGGCGGTAATCACACTGCAACATGGCAGTCTATCAAATTGGGCCGTTGTATAGCTCACGCCTGCATCATGTTACATATAGTTGTCCTATAATTGAGATATCAACTGTATCTCAATTAAAAAAAAATAAAACCAAGTGAAAAAAGATAGATTAGTGGATATATATTTATCAATTACTTGATTTCTGATATGTTTCCTAAAGCAGTGGATGTTTAAAACATGTATTTCTAAAATTTCAGTGAAAACAATATCACATAAATTGTGCAAATAATCACTTGAAATTTAAGTACCAGTTTTTTTTTTTTTAAGATTTTATTTATTTATTTGACAGAGAGATAGAGAGCACAAGTAAGCAGACCAGCAGGCAGAGGGAAAGAGAGAAGCAGGCTCTCTGCAGAGCAGGGAGCCCAATGCAGGACTCCATCCCAGGACCCTGGAATCATGACCCGAGCCGAAAGCAGCTGCTTAACCAACTGAGCCACCCAGGCACCTCTTAAGTACCAGTTTTTAAAAAGGTAGTCTTTATTATGATTAAAAATAAAGTTAGGGGCACCTGGGTGGCTCAGTGGGTTAAGAGGCCTCTGCCTTCAGCTCAGATCATGATCTCAGCGTCCTGGAATAGAGCCCCACATTGGGCTCTCTGCTCAGCAGGGAGTCTGCTTCCTCCTCTCTCTCTGCCTGCGTCTGCCTACTTGTGATCTTTGTCTGTCAAATAAATAAAAAAAATCTTTAAAAAATAAGAACTAAAAATAAAGTTAAAAAGTAAAAAAAAAAAGTAAACTAGCATCTAGACCAGACTGTGGCCCAGTGTGGGTGAAAACAGTCATTTAGTTCAATGTGAGAGAAAAATCCTGTGTGACCAAGGGGGTCATGAGCTTCTTCAATTATCACTGCAATCCTATCTGCTAGGTATCAACATATTTTAAGCTGGAATTTGGCTGTGCTCCTTTTTTTTTTTTTTTTTTTAAAGATTTTATCTATTTGACAGAGACACAGCAAGAGAGGGAACACAAGCAGGGTAGTGGGAGAAGGAGAAGCAGGCCTCCTGCTGAGCAGTGAGCCTGATGCAGGCCCATCCCAGGATTCTGGGATCTTGACCTGAACTGAAGGCAGACCCTCAACGACTGAGCCACCCAGGCACCCCTGCTGTGATCCTTAATTCATACATTTGACCGATATGTATTGGCACAACGCAAGGCATTTGAAAGATCGCCTGATGCAAATACAAAGTCCTGAGGATCAGCTGGTCAAGCCTCTGCCTTCGGATCAGGTCATGATCCCAGGGTCCTGGCATGCAGCCCCATGTTGGGCTCCTCCCTCAGTGGAGTGTCTGCTTCTCCCTCTCCCGGTTTCTCTGCCCCTCTCCTTGCTCTTGCTCTCTCTCACTCTCTCTAAATTAATAAATGAAGTATTAAAAAAATAAAAAATCTTAAAAAGAAGAAGTTCTTGTGTTTTTGGAGCTTGCAGTCCTGTAAGAAAGAAAGAGTATAAATAAATAAGTATCTAATTGCAAATTGGGATGAAGCTGTAGAAGGAAGAGAACTGCGTTCTTTTTTCTTTTTTCTTTTAAAGATTTTATTTATTTATTTGACAGACAGATCACAAGCAGGTAGAGAGGCAGAACCCTAGGATCATGACCTGAGCCGAAGGCAGAGGCTTTAACCCACTGAGCCACCCAAGTGCCCCTGAGAACTGGGTTCTTAAAAGAGAGACTAACAGGGGCATCTGGGCAAAGAAGTGGATACAGACTCCCTGAGATCTGCATGAAGGGGAGTTCCACAAGCAGAGGGTGGGGTCCCCTTTGCAGTCAGACGGAAACTCTAAAGGAGACACCATGAGTAATCACACAATTACTCATAAGACTGCAGTGTTTTGGTATAATAGGTGATATATTAACAAGAAAATTCTTGCTCCTATATGTGTAATTGCATAACATTTCAGTATTTTGCATATGGTCATGTTCTCTGGCCTTTAGATTGAAGGCTCTGAGATGAATGTCTCAGAATGTCCTCCCTTTATTTCCATTTTTCTGGGTTAGCACAGAGTAGTGCATGCAGAAGGCTCTTAACTCGTGCTACCAATGGAATAGAGGACTATTTCTCTGCAACTGCCTCTTTGGGAAAGTCCCCTTGGTGAGACAGCTTTGCCCGAGGTTCTGTGTTCCTAACATGTAACAACATGTCTGCCGTTATCAGTGCTCAATATGTATTTGTGGAACCGTAAAGAAAAGACCAAGTGAATGACATTTTTCACTACATTCATGTGTCTGTTTCCGCATGTCCAATTAAACCTCTCATGTAATTCAATCATTCAACGGATCATTGCTGAAGACACGTAGTGTGCCAGGCTTATTACCAGTGTTGGAGTCCAAAGATGAGCGGAAACAGACAAGACTCTGCCTTTGTGAAGCTTACAGTCTGTTACATGTTAGGAAAGTCAGAGGTAGAATATTGATCAAGCATTTGAGGTGCCTGGGTGGCTCAGCAGTTAAGGGTCTGCCTTCAACTCAGGTCATGATCTCAGGGTCCTAGGATCTGAGCCCCGCATTGGGCTCCCTGCTCAGCGGGAAGCTGTTCTCCCTCTCCTACTCCCTCTGCTTGTGTTCCCTCTCTCGCTGTGTCTCTGTCAAATAAATAAATAAAATCTTAAAAAAAAAATAGAAAATTGATCAAGCGTAGTCTGTGTTTTCTTTCTTGCCAGGAGAGGCAAGAAAGGTCCAGGCCTTGATTTAACCACATTATTTCCAGAAGCTCCAAGCAGGATCCTTGGTGAACAGAAGCCAGAGTCTACTATTAGGGCTTAGGTATAGACAGCAAGAGCCTGGTGGACTGGGGTTGGTCTCTCGGTAAGGAGTGTGGTTCTGTTGCAGTCCAGGTGACAGAGTGTCTATAACCACGGAGCAAATCTGGCTTTCTGAGTTAGGTTTGCACCTTCATCCAATGCCTGTGGATTGGAGCCAGGGGATGTCGGGGGTGGGGGGTGATGGCCTGAGAAGAAGCAAGCAGAGAAGATTTCACAGAGAAGAGTAAAGAGATGCTGCTGGGTCAGCACAAACATCTCAAGAATGTGACATGGGTGGTCTCGCTGTCCTCCTACCCACACTGACATCGAGGTCCACTTCCCTTCCCTTCTGGAGAGGGAATTACCACCTCAGGCATCTCTGCATAGACTTGGCAGCAGGACGTTTGACTTTTTTACCCTCCTGACAGGACCACGCAGAAGTTAGACAAATCACTCAGTGACCAACCTGTGTCGCAGAGAAAGAGAACCTGTCATGGACTGGATTACTGGCTTCACAGCTCATTGCTCTTTATGTCTCATTTAGAATGAGACAAAAGCTTCATAAAGACTCAATACATGTGTGACTGTTCAAGATGAGAGAGAAACTTGTCAGGGGAATTATTCAGAGCAACTCCTCTCCAATGAGCAACTGTCCCTCAAGTGATGGATGCAATGTGTCAGAGGCTCTGACGGCTTCCAGTTCTCCAAACCCAAAGTAAGGAGGGGTAAATTAGATACATTAATCATCAAAGAAAGAAAGAGAGAGAGAGAGAGAAAGAGGAAAGAAAGGAAAGGAAAGGAAAAGGAAGGAAGGAAGAAAAAGAAAGGCTTTTAATGCACTAACAAGGAAGTTTTTAAACATTGAGTGATTGTTTTCTCAAAAAGAGGCTCTAAAGAATAGAGGTTCTGTGGCCAAACCTCCTGGTGTTCTAGCTCTGCCACCATTTTCCTACTCTCAGCATGCCTCAGTTTGCTTATCTGCAAAATGGGGATAACAAGATTGTAAGAAGGATTAAACAAGTTAGTGCATATACTATTACAATTTTTAATGGTAAGAACATAGAGTCCCCCTTGAAGGAGTCCTAAAAATTACTCCTGTTATCTAGAACTGACTATTCTCTTTCCTGTTTTGTCTTTCTGTTGTTGTTTTAAGATTTATTTATTTATTTGGGAGAGAACGAGAGAGCGAGAGAGAGCAGAAGCACAGGGAGGGAAAGAGGAACTTGAGCAGACTCCCTGCTGAGCTCGGAGCCCAACACCCGGCTTCATCATAGGATGAGGCAAAACCATGAGTCCAATGCTTAACTGACTGCACCACCCAGGGGCCCTTCTTTCTTAAGTGCCTAGCGATTTCCTGCCTTGGGACCTGGGCCCTTGCTATATCACCTTTCCAGAAACCTATTCCCCAGTCTTGAGCATGGCAGAGCCCCTCCAACCCTTGAGTTCTTGGGTCAGAGGTCATCTCTTCAGAGAGGCCTTTTCTAACGCAGCCCGTCCTCCATCCTTGGCTACTGTGTCCTCCATTCCCTGTGTTTATTCTCTTCATGGAATCGATCGCGTTCTGAAATCACCTTGTTTACTTCTCTCTTTGTTGGTTGTCTTCTGTCCCTGGTACTGCTGCTCCCCAGGGGCAACCCCTAAGACATCCTGAAAGCCTAGGGCAGTGATCATGAAGCTTCACATGAACCTCTTGCAAGGGTCTTGTGAGGTCAAAACTCTTCATACTAACACTTGATTCGCTTTGCACTGACACGTGTGGACTCTTGCACTGATGGTGCGAAGACAAGGATGGGCGAGACTACTGGCACTTGGCATGACTCAAGGCCTTGGCACCAGCCGTACCAGCCGTACCACCTTATCCCTCACCACTGCGCCCTCACGCGAAACAATAAAAGTCGGTTTCACTTAGATGTCGCTTAACAGTGCCCTCGAAGGAACCCTCACAATGGTCCCTTTCATTGGGACCCTTGAGCACAGGACTTTTCAGGAGCACAGGACTTGAGCACAGGACTTTTCAGGAGCCTGGGTCATACAAAGTGCAGAGAGCACAGGGGCACGCACTGACATATGCCGGCAGGCACCTCGAGCAAGAGCTCGCCCCGCAGCAAGCTGTGAGCCGCAGTAAACCACAGTGGTCCTGGGACACCACTGATTCTTTTTTTTTTTTTTTTTTTTTTTTTTGCTAAAGATTTCATTTATTTACTTGACAGACAGGGATCACAAGTAGGCAGAGAGTCAGGCAGAGAGAGAGAGAGGAGGAAGCAGGCTCCCTGCCGAGCAGAGAGGCCGACGACGCAGGGCTCGATCCCAGGACCCTGAGATCATGACCCGAGCCGAAGGCAAAGGCTTTAACCCACTGAGCCACCCAGGCACCCAGACACCACTGATTCTTGAAAGAGCAGTGATGGACTGTGGATGGGAGCACAAACGGAAGACTTGGTTTTGAGGGCTCACTGCTTAGGGCTGATCGCATCTAATAGGGGACCAGCACTGTTTGACCCACTGTGTTACCAGCACAGTGTTACCCGCTGGCAACAGACACGTTTTCCGCTCTCAGGAAGCATCAGAGAGAATAAATCGTGGCAGGCAGGATGGAGATTTGCTTCGTCTTTGAAGCGAGGGGCTGGGAGGAGAAAGAGAGGTGAAAAGGAAACCATTTAGGAAACACTTTCAGTACAGTAACCTCTCTGCAAACCACTGTTGTTTATTATTAGCAAAGCAGAGAGAAGGGTTATTGGCTCTGAGCCAAAACGGAGAAACAATCTTCTAAAACGGTGACCCTGACCGGTTTTTTCAGCAGAAGGAGATTCGGCATCCATGGATGCTTTAAGGATCTTGCTTTTCTCCTTTTATAGAGGAGCCTTGCTCATCCAGAGAAGTTCCAGCATGAGAACATTTACAGTTAACTGGGAAGCAGCTGTCGCAGATACCCTGATTACAAATTCTGTCTGATTTACAAGGAGAATGATGATTAACTTTTCACCCTTGTGCCATACACCTTGTTTCATTGCCAAAGTCACTTAAGTTCAGGCTGCGATCACAAATCTTATACTTTTAAAATAACGCTCTTAAACTCCTCCTGAATTTTTCTTCCCCCAAAGATTTTCGCCACAACCACAGTTTAAACAAGTCGTCCCTGCTTTCTCCCCTCTGTGTCCTGACTGTGCATTCATTCCGTGTTGACCTGGAGTCTGGGTCTGGTCCCTCCGCACCAGGGCTCTGAGGCATACATGCTGGAGAAGACAAACCTCCTTTTCACAGGCTGAGGGCAGAAAACTGCATTCCTTCAATCTTAGGTCCGACAGTTTGTTCTCCAACCCAAAAAAAAAGCAAAGGTCTCAGAAAAGCAGAAAGAAGATTTTAAGTTTTTAACCAAATGCGTGACTTTAGAAATTATGCCTTGAGATTTTAAAACCAAATGTAGAACTAATGTAAATTTGAGTAATCAATCTAGGACAGCCCAAATGTCCTGCATTAGGAATAATATTAGAAATCCTAGAAACTAGGGACGCCTGACTGGCTTAGCCAGAAGAACATGTAACTCTTGATCTCAGGGTTATGAGTTCAAACCCCACACTGGGTGTAGAAATGACTTAAAAAATAAATAAACTTAAAAAAAAAAAAAGGTAGAAAATGGGCCAAAGAAATGTCTCTCTTGCTCACTCCCTTTCTCCTTATTTATTTATTATTTTATTTATTTATTTATTTTTATTATTTATTTATTTATTAATCACATTTCTTTTTTGTTATTCTTTTTAACTTCACTGAGAAGTTCTGCGAACGGCTTCATCGGTTCCCTGCTCCTGAGCTGTTCTGCTTCTCTTAGGACGCTGACTTACATCCTTTCTGGCTCCAAGCCCACATCTCGGACAAAGAGTGTGGCCCTTCTCCTGCTCCTACTCCTTCCACCTGGAGTGCCGTCCAAAGCCCCCCGGAAGCCACAAGATCACCTGGTCCAATAATATCTTAAAATCTAATGGTTCTATATTCTACTCTATTCTCAGCAGTATTTTAAAGCAATAAAATATGGTTTGAATACAGCATTTTTACTGTTTGGGTAAATGTATGGAAAACAAAAGTGTCTTTTTTATAGTCTTATGTTAATCCTCACTGGTGGAAATGTTTCTCGAGCACTTGGCAAGAATGTGTGTTCGGTGCTGGCTGAGTGCAGGGCCCTCCTAGCCCTATCAGACAAGCTGGCTAACTTTCAGGCTATTTGTTTCGTCATTTCTGATAGAGCTGTGTAAAATTTTTCAATTTTCCTTTTTAAATTTTTTTTTAAGATTTTATTTATTTATTTGACAGATAAAGATCACAAGTAGGAGATGCAGGCAGAGAGAGAGAGGAGGAAGCAGGCTCCCCGCTGAAGTAGAGAGCCTGATGCAGGGCTCGATCCCAGGACCCTGGGACCATGACCTGAGCCAAAAGCAGAGGCTTTAACCCACTGAGCCACCCAGGTGCCCCCAATTTTCCTTTTAATTTTATGATGTTTGTTATGTTGTTCATAATTGTTTGTGGTCTTGGTGGATTTTCTTTTTAAAAAGCTTTCCTTGATCCTGTTAATACTTTTTTTTTTAAAGGTTTTTATTTTATTTATTTGACAGACAGATCACAAGTAGGCAGAGAGGCAGGCAGAGAGAGAGAGGGAAACAGGCTCCCCGCTGAGCAGAGAGCCCGATGCAGGACTCGATCCCAGGACCCTGAGATCATGACCTGAGCCGAAGGCAGAGGCTCAACCCACTGAGCCACCCAGGCGCCCCACATTTTTGTTTTTTTGCCTTAAATTCTAATTTGTCTAATATGCTATTACCAACCTGAATTGCTTTTCCCTTCTTTCTCTTTTTAGAAAAGTCTCTCTTCTCTCTCTCTTTCTCTCCATTTCTCTATTTTTAAAAGATTTTACTTATTTATTTGTCAGAGAGAGAGCAGAAGCAGGGGGAGCAGCAGGCAGAGGGAGAAGCAGGTTTCTCACTGAGAAAGGAGCCACATGTGTGACTCGATGCCAGGACCCTGGGATCATGACTTGAGCCGAAGGCAGATGCCTAACCAACTGAGCCACCCAGGCGTCCCTTTAGGAAAGTCTCTTACAAAAAATACATACAGTTGACCCTTGAACAACACAGGGTTAGGGGTGCTGACTTCCCATCTAGCCAAAATTCCACAGGTAATTTTTGACTCCCCCAAAACTTAACTACTAATGGCCTCCTATTGACCAGAAACCTTACTGATAACATAGTTGATTAACACATATTTTATACATTATACATATTATATGCTGTATTCTTACAATAATACCTAACCTTTTCTTAATTTTTTTGGTATTTCTAGGCTCTGCTGTTCATCTACAAGTTTTTTCAAATTGTCACAAATCTCCAAAAATTTTCCAATATATTAACCAAAAATAAATCTGCATATATAAAAAATATATATATGTCCCTACTGTTCACCACAGCATTATTTACAATTGCCAAGATCTAGAAGCAACCTAAGAGCCCATCAAGAGATGAATGGATAAAGATATATGGTGTACACACACACATACACACACACACACACACCAGAATAATACTCAGCCATAAAAAAGAACGAGATTTTTGCCATTTGGGACAACATGGATGAACCTAGAGGAAAATGTGCTAAGTGAGGTAAGTTAGCCAGAGAAAGAAAAATACCATATGACTTCTCTCAAAAACCTCAAAAACAGATCCGTAAATGCAGAGAACTGGTGGTTGCCAGAGGGAAGAAGGTTTGGGGATGCGCAAAAAGGTGAGGGGGATTAGAGGTACTGATATCCATTTATAAAATAAATACATCACAGAATTAAAAATACAGCATAGAGAATATATTCAGTAACATTGTACGGTGACTACACTTACTGTGGTGAGCACTGTTTAATAGATAGGATTGTTGAATTGCACCTGAAACTAGTATTAACATTGCAGGTCAACTACAATTTAAAAAACCCTACATATAGGAGATATCTGGGTGGCTCAGTCAGTTAAGTGTCTGTCTTTGGCTCACGTCATGGTCCTGGGTTCCTGGGATCGAGTCCCCGCATCAGGCTTCTTGCTTAGTGGGGAGGCTACTTTTCCCTCTCTATCTGCTGCCTCCCCCAACTTATGCTCACTCTTTGTCAAATAAATAATCTTAAAAAACAACGACAACAACAAACCCACGGATAAGTGGATCCACGTAGTTCAAACCTATGTTGTTCAAGGGTCAACTGTAGTTAGATTTTGTTTATCTATCTGAAGTCTTTGCGTTTAACAAGGTGAATTTAATGTGACTAATGCAGTCATGATTACGGATATATCTGAATGGAATTACTCTATAATACCTTGTGTTTTCTCTCTGCTAAACTTTGTCTTTTCTTTTTTTTTTTTCTGGGCTTTTCAACTTTTTGCTGAAAGAAATGATCTGGATGCCTTTTTCCAAACTCCTGCCCTGAGGAAAAAAACCCAGGCGCTCCCAGCACGCATGTACATTTTCAAAGTGAATGGACAGATTGAGCCACTTCTCCATGCCCCCTGCTTCACCTCTGTGAAGTCTGCAAATCTGTCCGCAGATGGGTTCCGTGCCGATGGGTTCTGATTCCTCATCTGCCCCCTGTTTCTGGCCCATCCAGAATGGAAGGGAGAAAGACAGACAGAAGGAAAGACAGGGAGGCAGGGAGGGTAATGCATGAGAAGCTCCTGCTGTTTTTATGGGGCAATTCAGCCCTGAATTTTATTTTATTTATTTTTTAAAAGACTTTATTTATTTGACAGAGATCACATGTAGGCAGAGAGGCAGGCAGAGAGGCAGAGAGAAAGGGAGGAGGAAGCAGGCTTCCTGCTGAGCAGAGAGCCCATGCGGGGCTTGATTCCAGGACCCAGAGATCATGAACTAAGCCAAAGGCAGAGGCTTTAACCTAAGCCACCCAGGTGCCCCTCAGCCCTGAATTTTAACAAGAGCTCTCTTATTCCTCCTCCTCTCCCTCTGCTTTCCCTTCTCTAAGGCGACAGGGAGGTTCGGGCGGATTCTTCCCGGAATGAGTAAGAACTGCTATAAGTCGAGGCATTTATTCAGTGCCTGACTTGATCTGCAGCAGTCAGTAAAACAGGTCCCTTTCTCTGAGAAGCTCACACCCTGGCGGAAGGGGGCAAGAGGAAACAATATCTGAGCACAAGGAGACAGTACAATGTAAAGATACAGGCTCAGTGGAACACAGAAAAAGCAGAGCAGGGGCAGGGAGATTTCAGAGTGCGGGGAGGGAGGGTGAGTTCACTGCTATCACGAGATCAGGATAAGCCCCTTGGAAAATGTGAGGTTTTGAGGGAAGTCTAGCATGGAGGGAGAGTTAGCCACACGCCCATTCGGAAAGAGCTTTCCCTGTGGAGCCTGAGCAAATCCCCCAAGGTGGGAGCATGGCTGGAGTGTGAAGCCACAGCATGAAGACCTGGTGGCGGGGGCAGAGGAGGCGGCCAAGGGTGAGAGAGGAGCTCCCCCACCGTTTAAGGCCTGAGCCTGCTGGGAGGATTTGACTCTTTGAGTACAATGGGGACACCATTACCGGTTTCTGGTTTCGAGCAGAGACCTGACCAGGCAGGCCAACGCTGGCTGCTGCACCATGAACTGTGAACCCTTCGGGTAAAAGTGGGGAGATCCTTTCAGAGACCATCACAGTAGCAGTGGAGATGGTATGAAGAGGTTGGATTCTGGATGTTTGGAAGGCAGAGCCAAGCATCCTGCCAGGGTGGGTGAGAAGGTAAGAAAAGAGAAATGTCAATAACAACGTCAAGATCTTTCATCTGAGCAAATGTTAAGAATATGTTGTGGATGAAGGGGTTTGGGATTGGGGAAGAGCAGTTCAGTCTGAGAGATCTATTAGACCTCCTGCTGGAGACACTGAGTAGGCCATCAGAGTAGTGAGTTGTATATAAGAAGCCCCAATCTTATTGCCCTATGGTCTTCTTAGCCCTCCACTAAACTCCACGGCTCTAGTGGGCCAGAGAGGTCTGAGAATTCAAAGGCCCTAATATTTGACCTGTTTTAAGCCACATAACTTAGAGGCCAGTCCGAGTGAACCACAAAGTTCCTCATAATCAAATCACTTTGTGGCCCAAACTCTGGCAATTTCTCTCCAGATGGGGAGAAGCAATCCTCCAACTGTTTGAAAATGAATTTTTTACTCCTAATCCATTGAAGAGTGATACTCTGTAACATACAAAGACAAATGACTATCCTTCATGGTAACACTGAAGTGCTATAAAATCTCTCAGTACTACTCAACTTATGTACTTACGTTGTTTGAACAGGTAAACTGTTCATGGACAGACACTGGTCCATACCTTAAGTGGCACTAGTCCAGGGAACTGTTATCAGCTGCATGACCCCATTGTTTGTAAACCCTGCCGTGGTCATTCTTTGAGTGAACTCCATGTCTAGCAGGTTCCCGAGGAGCAACTTGACTTCCTTTGGCTTCTCTGACCCATTAGCGTGGGGGAGATTTAGACCGCTCCACTTGGACCTTCACACCAGGAAGGAGGGTGAGGCCAAGGTTGGCATCAGAATGGAGACAAATATGATTACATTTGAGAACCCATGATGACAGGACTTGTCATACTTCTGTGGGGCCACACTGTGCAGTGTCGGGGGAAGAAAGGACAAAAGTTGTAGCCCACAGTTTCCTCAGCAAAATCCCTGAGTTTCAGAACAGTATTGAGCTTTCCAGAGGTAAGAGAGAGCCACAAGCTTGCCATCCCTGAGAGGATCGCTATTTGACTCCAGGCTTTGGAGACCCTCATGGTATTCTTTATTTCAGAAAAATGGTCCGATGTTTGGCTGAAGAGTCTTCCATGACAATCACTTCATTTCCTCCCAGCACACAGGCTTCACTAATATCCACAGTCCTATGTGTGTGGGCAGTGGGAGGCCCTGGAGTGAAACTCCATTCTCCTGTGATTTTATGGAAGTCTTGGAGGATTACTAGAGTAAGTTTTCCTTGGTCCTCTTACAGAATATCTATAGAACCTTCACACTGATGTCCAGTACCAAGGTAGAGCCATGACCTTTAAGTCATTGGTGATAGTACTTTCTTGACCTACCAACTCAACTTGAAGAACTGGGGGAAACACTGGGAATGAGGTAGTTACTGAGAAAGTGTAAGGCTGGGGCTGGGGCAAGGGGAGTATTGGGTAATTTGGGATGATCAAAATCAAGGAGCAAAAAGGGGACAGTGGAGGGCCAGGCAGATGACCTCCCACTTAACTGGAAAGTTTGTTTCTGTCAGAACTGGTTCAGTCACCCCCAAGGCACCAATAGCTCCAGGTGTGGACTCCATCTCTACCAAACAATTTCTTCTCTCCCAACCCCCTGGCTCCCAGCATTTCATGTTCTATGGACTGCAAAGATGGCTGGGATCAGCCTAGCAACAACTCTAGTTTTGTCCTTAACCAGCTACATTCACTTGTTGCTTCCTGGGTTTCAAAGTCTAACAGAGCAAGTCCTCCATTTCTGCCCCCTTTCACCCTCAAATTCTCATTGGTATTCCTTCAGCAGCAAGTAGCAATTAAAAGTGGCTTAACGTAATAAGGGTTTACTTTTCATCTAGAACTAGAAGCCTAGAAATAGGCACATGATGGCCTTGTTTTAGCAGCTCAGCACTTTCAAATCAGGTTCTCTTCCCTTCTGCTCTACGAATTAGTACAAGTCTGGACATCCACAGCTACATTCAAGGCAGGAAAAGGCAATGCCGGCCACATCTGCCCCTTTTAGCAGGAAAACAAAAAATGCCCCAGAAATCCTCAGCGACCTCCAATTATGTATCACTGGTAAGATCTTACATGACTATCCCTAACTATGTGGCAATATGGTGAAAAGAAAAGTTAGCATTTCTACCCTCTGGAGTAAAAGCAAGGAATAGGAATGGGTATTTGGTTAGGAAACCATGTTTCCACAGAATTTTTGCCCATTTTCCCCCCCTGTGTAACTTTTTGTTAAATTGTATAAAACATTCTGATTCTAGCAAATAGTCAGTGAGCCTCTCCATGATGCTCTAAGAACTCTAGTTCAAAGATGTTAGTCTTGGGGCGCCTGGGTGGCTCGGTGGGTTAAAGCCTCTGCCTTTGGTTCAGGTCATGATCCCAGGGTCCTGGGATCGAGCCCCGTATCAGGCTCTCTGCTCAGCAGGGAGCCTGCTTGCTCCTCTCTCTCTCTGCCTGCCTTTCTGCCTACTTGTGATCTCTGTCTGTCAAATAAAATAAATAAAATCTTTAAAAAAAAAAAAAAAGATGTTAGTCTTCCTTCTAAACTCCAGGCAGGGAAAGACCTGGCAAGTCTGATCATTCCAATGGTAAATCCCAATTTTGGAGACCCCAAATCTCAACAGACTAATTTATTTTGAGCCTCCCATGTCCTGGTAAGACCTTTCCCCATCACTCTTCTGTACCAAACCTCCAACACTAATTTTAAATTGAGAGGAGAACTGAGAAAATAGGAAACTGACTTTGGGGAGTGCAAGAACAAACAGGAAAAGGAAAATGAAAACATTTGGTTGGTACAGATCATTTGATTGTAAAAGAAAAAATACTTTTGGGTGCCTGAGTGGCTTAGTCAGTAACGTGTCTGATTCTTGATTTTGTTTCAGATCATGATCTCAGGGTCATGAGATTGAGCCCCGTGTTCGGGCTCCATGCTGGGAATGGAGCCTGCTTAAGATTCTCTCTCTCCCTCTCCCTCTCCCAGCTCTGTCCCTCCCCAACCCTTGTTCTCTCTCTCAGAAAAAAACAAAAGAACAAAACAAAAAAGAAAAATTAGTTTTTATGGGTAATAAAAATTAAACATTTAGAAATGCATATGAACCTGTATCTGCTCTAAAAAAATGAAGTCCTTAAGGCAGGGGAAAAAAAAAGGAAGGCATAATCCTGACTGGTTAAATAAATAAGCAGGCTTGTTCTTGGGGTATACATAGTATTTATGAGATTTTTAATTAAATAGAAAAATGTGAATTACTATGGTTTCAGTGATGTGCTCTTTTCCAAATTGGATACAGCATATCAAAAAATATCCCTTTGTAAATAATTTGGTGAATTGGCAATAATTTACCTCCCAATGACTTTCTTATGAAGTGTGAAGCAATTTTTTAAAAATGATTTTATTTATTTGACAGACAGAGATCACAAGTAGACAGAGAGACAGGCAGAGAGAGAGAGGAAGGGAAGCAGGCTCCTCGCCAAGAAAAGAGCCAGATGCGGGGCTTGATCCCAGGACCCTGGGATCATGACCTGAGCCGAAGGCAGAGCCTTTAACCCACTGAGCCACCCAGGCACCTCATGAAGTGTGAAGCAATTTTGATAAATCAAATGAAATTGTATGTCCTCTAACATAACAAATATGAACATAAATTACATTTAATGTTTTGCATATACTTTCTAAAAACAATCCACCATTAAAAAAAAAAAAAATTCACATGAATAAGGAGACTTCTTAAAAGGATCAAACAAGGGGCACCTGGGTGGCTCGGTGGGTTGAGCTGCTGCCTTCGGCTCCGGTCATAGTCTCAGGGTCCTGGGATGGAGTCCCGAGTCGGGCTCTCTGCTCAGCAGGGAGCCTGCTTCCCTCTCTCTCTCTCTGCCTGCCTCTCTGTCTACTTGTGATTTCTCTCTGTCAAATAGATAAATAAAATCTTAAAAAAAAAAAAGGATCAAACAAAATCTACCTTATTTAATCAAACCTGTTCTCAACATAAACAAAGGAGAAATTATCATTTCAAGCTGAAAAAGCAGAACCAGGGGTTTTGGGAGATAAAGAGTCCCTTGGAAATCACTTGGATCAAAGCCCTCATTTTGTAGACGAAGAAACAAGAACCAAGAGTCAAGCAATATAGCCCAAAGCCAAAGTCTATTGGCGTGATGGCAGAGTCTGGACCAGAAGCCATAATCCCAATGTCCAGGCTCACCCGTTCCACTGTGCCATACTAGCTCCCAGCCTAAGACTGGTCTTTTTCTTGGAGGGGTTACCTTGCAGCCATAGAAACCAAAAAATGCACAACTAAGCATCCCCTAGTGGGTTTGCAAACTTTTTTTTTCAAAGTATGCTGGCAGTTGGCAAAAGTAACTGTTGATCTTATTAATAGCAACCCATATTTCAAAAATACCTTCAGAAGCAAAAAAGGAAATGTCTTTGTGGGACAAAAGATCATCCCTGCTTACAGAAAGAAGCATGTACTCTACTTGCAGGGGGTACACAGCTTTATTTGGTGTTTTCCAATTTTACTTATAATAAATTACCGTTATGGTTGAAGCCTTAGACACACACAAAAAGCCCCCCGCTCATAAGCACTCGATATCACGTGCTGCAATAGCCACAGAATTGTCAGTACTCGAAGATTCCATGTCCTCTCGCACGCTGGCTCGACCCTCTCCCATCTGCGTTGGCTACCATCACTCCGCGGAAACTGCTTTACTAAGATGGACAGCGGATGGCCAGCAAATGCAGTGGTTATCTTTCTGTAACATCTATGTTCACCTCTCCGCAGTGCCGTCCCATCTGTCCACCCCCTCTCCCACTCTTATCCTCGGCTTCCTCCTATGTCTTTTTCTTCTCAGAATTATTTTCCTCCACCGGTGTATGCCAGAGCTCCTCAAGGCTTGGCCGTAAACGGTCTTCTTGTTTTGTACATGCTTCCTAGGTGAGCCCATCCTGATCGGTGTTTTCATCTGTATCATTCATACCCTGTGAGCTCCCCTCATACTATCTCCATCCCAACTAAAACATTTCCTGACTTCTAGACCTGTGTATCTGATTATTTGACTAACATTTTAAAAAAAGATTTTATTTATTTATTTGACAGAGATCACAAGGCAGAGAGGCAGGCAGAGAGAGAGGAGGAAGCAGGCTCCCCACGGAGCAGAGAGCCTGATGCGGGGCTCGATCCCCGAACCCCACGATCATGACCTGAGCCAAAGGCAGAGGCTTAACCCACTGAGCCACCCAGGTGCCCCTTGATTAACATTTTTAACTGGATGTCTCAAAGACAACTCGAAACCAAGATGACAGTGTATGAACTCATCCTCCTCCTCCTTCCCATGCCACACCTTGTCTTGTGTTTCTTGTTTCACAGAAGGCACCATTCTGTCTCAGCAACACCAACCAGACCCAATAATCGGTGATTCCTGACTTCACCTCTCCCATGCCCTCTATTTTCAATCCATCTCCAGCCAGGTTGATGCCATCTACTAAATTCTCCTGGATCTGTCCACGTCTATCATCTCACTGCCACCAGCCCTTCAAGCTATCACATCTCGGTACATTGCCTTCCAGCTGGTCTCCTAGCATCCCTCTGGTTCTCCTTCATTAGTTTCAAAACAAAGGGGTTGACTGCGACAACACTCAGAACACTCCCTCTTGCTCAGACTAGATTCCTAACATGGGCTGCAAGGTGTTCTATGGTCCAGAGGTCAGCCTTCCTTTCCAGGCTCATGCCACACCGTACCTCCCCTTCCTGAAATGTAGCCTCTCTACTGCATCCCGTTTGTAGTTCGGCTCATCATAATTCCTCCAACCCAGCGGCCTTTGCATGTGCTATTCCTTTTTACCAGAATGCAATCCCCTCCCTCTACATATCTAACTTCCATAAATCCATCAGAGCTCAGCTCAGTCGGCTTTTCTTGATGGGCACCCTCACAGACAGCCAATTCTGGACCAGATTCTTGTTATATGCTCTAGAGAAGTACGTGTTTAGCATTTATCTGAATTTGTCATCATAAACTCACTTAGTTTTCATTGAATGCCTTATTTTTATTGTCTTTTTTATTTAATTAATATTTTCTCTGCTAGAAAGTATAGCAAGTAAATCCAGTTCAAGTTTTGGATTAGAAATGCCAACAGAATGTATCGAATAAATCTCGTCTCCATTCTTTCTATCAGACATTCACCTTTGGCCATTCTGTATATTCATTCACCCAACAACTACTTACTGATGGAGTCAGTGGAATTCTTGATTAATGCTATTGCTTTTATTTTTTTTTAAAGATTTTATTTATTGGTCAGAGAGAGAGAGAGAGAGCGAGCACAAGCAGGCAGAGTGGCAGGCAGAGGCAGAGAGAGAAGCAAGTTCCCTGCCAAGCAAGGAGCCCGCTTAACCAACTGAGCCACCCAGGCATCCCAGTGCTGTTGCTTTAAAAAACAAAACAAAACAAAAAACTAGTAACTTATAAAATGACAAGGTTTAAAAAGCATTTTTAAAAATGAAACAGGAGAGGGCACCTGGGTGGCTCAGTTGGTTAAGGGGCTGCCTTTGGCTCAGGTCATGATCTTGGGGTCCTGGGATTAAGCCCTGCATTGGGCTCTCCGCTGAGCGGTGAGTGTGCTTCTCTCTCTGCCTCTGTGATCCCTCTCTCTCTGTGATTGCTTTTGCTCTCTCAAATAAAATCTTTAAAAAATAAAAAAAAAATAAAAAGTAAATAAAAATGAAACAGGAGAAAGCCTGTTTCATTTCAGAGACAGAGTTCTCCTTTAAGGTATATTATTTTTTTTTAGATTTTATTTATTTATTTTAGAGAGAGCATGATTGGGGGTAGGGGTAGAGGGAGGGAATCCCAAGCATGGGACTGATTCCCCACTAAGCATGGAGCCCGGCACTGGGCTCCATCTCAGGACTCCAAGATCAGGATCTGAGCAGAAATCAAGAGTCAGATACTTAACTGACCGAGCCACCCAGGCACCCCATGTTATGACTATTTTTAAAAGATTTCATTTTTTAAAGTAATCTCTATACCCAACACTGGGCTCGAACCCACAACCCCAAGATCAAGAGTCACATGCTCCTCTGACTGAGCCAGCCAGGTGCCCCTGTGTTAAATTTAAAGTAGCATGAAAATTTTGTATTAGATTCTGCATTTTGGGGAGCTGGACAGGCCAGCATTACCACTGCAAACACACACAGATGCTCTCCTTCTTTCACCGGTTCTATAAAGTTCTGACACACAATATGAAAGTAAAAATAATAGGTTCTCTTTATTTGTAACAGGTAAAAACTGAAGTTCGGCCATTTAACACAGAATTAAAAACAAGTACAGTTACATCTGTAACAAAAAGACAGTCAGGGTTCCTCCACAGCACAGTTTCTGTGGCTGTGCCCAGTTATTCCTCCAGGAATTTCCTTTTCAATGGGAAGATCATCTTCAGGGCAAAAACTGTTGATGAGACTCCAGTTCCAGTGGTAGGAATTTTATTCATTTATATATACACATACCCTGACCCAATCTTGCTCTAACCTTTTTATTGCCTTCCTACTGACATCAGTCATTTATTATAAGCCTCCCCAATATGATTATACCCCCAAGTATTTACAGTTAAAAAGAATTTCCACATAACACAAATCAACTCAGTTGTTCATATGCAGAAGTCACGTAATCCTTGCTGCATGGAAATACTTTGCTCCAGCTTTAGGGAAATAATTATATGTTAATTTAAACACATCCAGAGAACATTTCTTAGACAAACATAATGCCTGAGGCTCATCTGGTAAGAAAGATAGCTTCCTAGTTCTTAGCACAATAAAGTATATCTTTAGAAACTGAGAAGAATCAAAGAATATTTAAAACAAAAACAGAAAATCACACACACTAGTTGACAATTGACCGATACACTGAAATTCTGTCAAAACAGATTTTCAGTGAGGTTTTTCATTTCAAACAGGCCAGGGGAAAAAAAATCCTAAAAGGTGTATGTAACATTTTTAAAAGAGTTATTTATTACAAGAGGGACTGTTGCAGTCAATATTTTGAGAAGTTACCAACAACAGCTTTTAATGCTCAAATGTGAAGAAGCTGGAAGGCAGAAACACATTTTGCAAGGAAATGTGTGGAGCACTACATTGCCTTCGGTCGAAACCCTGTATTTCCCTTGTAAGATAATTTTAAAAAATTATCCCCTTAATAATTAACGGAACTGGTTAAATATTGACTATTTTTCTACTGCTCTTTAAAAGCTTTCCACACATTTTCACCACATTTCTGCTTAATGTTTGAATAGTATTTGCCCTGACTTTTGCAATGACAATTTTCCTCAGCCACCTTAGAAAGAGAATTCACTACAAAGCTTTCAGTGTCAGAGAAAGCTCCCTGCCGGCCTCCAGTGTGGAAGGGAGGGTGACAGCAAGGAGGTGACAGCAAGAAGTTACCAAAAGGGAAAGCTCAAAGAGGCCAAGAGAACAAATAGGATAAGACACTTGCTCAGTTCCATCCACCGTCTCCTCTTCTGTTTTTTTAACATCCGATACAGTTTCTAGAGTTCACTGAGAGCTCAGAAACAAGAGAATACTAATAGCAACTGCAGTTTTCTGGATAACGTGTAACTTCTCCTATCCATTTTCTCTGGAAAAAATGGTACTTTTAGATTTGGATTTTTTCTTATGGGCTTCTTTCCTATGCTTTGCTTTCTATAAATGCTATTTCATTCCCGTTAGTGAAATAAGCAGGAAGTTACACTAGACAAACTAAAATAGAAATGCTCGATTTAAATTCTGACTTGAACACTTTGGCTGAAATTATAAAAGAGCTCACACTGGGGGCAACCTATAAGTAAGCAGAGGAGTCCTTGCTGTCCTTCCTTAGAAGGGTCTGAACACTTACAAACCACGACACATGTGTAGTGCAGTGATCTGGACCTCTCTGTCCCTATTATAGAACTTTAATTTCATGTATTTCATTTGGTATAATCAAATCATCCGACAGACTTCATATATCCAGTCCTGGAAAAGAAGCATGAGCCATGGTCTTAGAGGTATTCTAAAAGAGAAAGTCCTATTTATGAATAAAATTTCCTTTGTGTTACATCTTGCAAACCATCATTCAGTGAATTTGGCGATACAAATTTTTCCTCTTCTATGAAAAGTAACTTGCACACTCAATTAACATTTTTAAAAAATCTTCCTGGGGTGACTTTCTCTTCTCCACCAAAACCTAATTATGGACGCTGTACCAATTTGCTCTTACTTCCTTCCTGTTCACTGAGTTTAAAATGGGTATAGGCGAGAATGCCAAATAATGTGCATAACATGCCGAGACCCTGATTAATTGACAATGGATCCTTAAATAAAACATAGCCTCCAAATAAAGTAATGCAGAACTTGAAGTGTCCAAACATGTTATAGCTGAGGTTTTTGGCTAAGGATCAACAAAACCAACAAGGTAGATTGAGACAGCCACACACTCACACACACACACTGAGAAGGGAAAGCAAGCTAGGTGTTACATTCACACGGGCACGCACACATTCGTGTGAAGCAAAGCCTTCCCGTGGCTGGAGAACTGCATGAAGCACGGACTGATTCACACCCCCCACCTCTCCGCCCCCGCCCCCATACAGGAAACAAGGACTTTGGCCTCGTCAATCCCAGGCTTCAGCAACAGGGACCCGAGACTGCCTCAACCACCTCGACCATCTCTCTCCAGAGCAAAGGGGCTATGCTATAAGGCTGGAAAGGAATTGGGAACAAGGTATAGAGAAGCTATTTTGCCCAGCAACTTATGACTATGTTTTACAGTGCTCTTTCTAATAAACTTCCCCTGGCAAATGCGGGAGATGCGCGTGGCAGCAGAGGGCAGACTCAAGGTAAACACACCCAGCAGGACTCTGTTTAGGGGCCCATGCTACCTGCGCGTGTCCCCTCACGTCATCAGGCATAACATTTACCTTCACTGCGGGATCATTCTTCCCATCCTGCAACTGTTAGGGCCCAAGGATTTCAAATAACTTAGATCACCGCGTTGGGAAGTGGCAGAGTTGGAGTCCAGACGTGGACGGGTCTATTTTTTTTTTTTTTTTAAAGATTTTATTTATTTATTTGACAGAGAGAAATCACAAGTAGACGGAGAGGCAGGCAGAGAGAGAGGAAGGGAAGCAGGCTCCCTGCTGAGCAGAGAGCCCGACTCAGGACTCGATCCCATGACCCTGAGATCATGACCTGAGCCGAAGGCAGCGGCTTAACCCACTGAGCCACCCAGGTGCCCCTGGACGGGTCTATTTAACTCCAACTCCACGTTCCAGTCTGGGGTGCGGCCAGCAGTAACATGCCACCAGATTCAGGCTTTCCAGATCTCTGTGCTGAAGATAGACTAAACAACGTACCATGCCTTCAAAAATCAGGCTTTCCATATTTTACACGTTTTTCCACATAAATCAGGACTTCACTATGTTTTCAGATGTCTACTGTGTAGCCGGCTATTCTTCCAGTAACGCTATTCAAAATAGCTACCAGGGGCGCCTGGGTGGCTCAGTCGGTTGAGCGTCTGCCTTCCGTTCAGGTCTTGATCCCAGGGTCGTGGGCTCAAACCCAAAGTGGAGTCAGGCTCTCTGCTCAGTGGGAGGCCTGCTTCTCTATCCCCTTCTGGTTGCTGCGCACCACCCCCCACTGGCTTGTGCACTCTAGTGCTCACTCTCTGTCAAATAAAATTTTAAAAATCTAAAAAAAGAAAGAAAAGAAATAGCTGCCACTCTGTGCCTCAGCTTTCCTGCCTGTACAATGGAAACTGATAAAAGCGACCTCACGGATTAATTAAGCTAATATATGCACCCCGTGTGTCAGCAGCTGTCAACAGCAGCATTTATGCATGATACACACCTGCCGGGGGCTTGGGGCATCTTCTTGGGGCAACACTCCCCGCACCCCGACCTGCAGATGTGACCAGCGCTGACTGATGGCAGAGGAGAGTGACAGCTGCAGGGCCAGGACGGGCCGGGCCGGGTGTGCACACCTGGGCCTTCTGACCTCTCCGCTCCCGCTCTGTTTTCTGCTGGTTCCTTCCGGGCAGGAGAACGCTGGCCGTGTGACCAGGGGATCTGTGCTCGCCTGACCCACCAGATGGCGTTTCCTGAGGGACAGAGGCTCTTCCCCAGGAGCTAATTCTAACCGTTAGGGGACAGGCTTCATTTTCCACGGGGAACTATCTGAAGGCCACTGGTTCTAACACTTCAGTGTTAGAATACTCCTCAGATCATCATGAGATGATCTGTGGAAGACAGTTATGTGAGAGGGAAGGCATATGTAAAGAAAATTCTTCAGTGAGGTAAAAATAATAATAATAATAAATTAAAAATATATATATATACACACACTTTCAATTAAATAAAAAAGGAACACTCTACACCTGGTATTTCCAATTCCCCTCTCTAGTTCCCCTCACTGCCCCAGTCAGGCTTTCCCCCGATGCTCAGAACAGCAGCGCCCTCCACCTTCCCAAGGCCCCTCCTCAATTCCTGGCCTTCCTCGCTTGACCTGTCAGTGGCATTCAACATGGCTGACCCCCCTCCTCCTCACCCAGGGGGTTTAAAGGGCTTCCCTCCCCTACCTTGGTCGCTACTCCACTGCCTGTTCCTCTTAGCTCTGGAACAGTCGACACGGACGGGACCCAGGACCCAATCTCTGGGCGGCTCTTCTACTTGTTTACTTGGTAATTGGCCTCCCTGCTTCAAACAGCCTGCACACAGGACACCTGACTGTCCCTGGAACAGCTGCAGCTGAGATCCCGACCTTGAACTCTCAGACTTGCTCTCCCCACAGCTCCCCACCCCCAAACCTCCTTCGGGCTGTTCTACTTTAGCTGCGGCAGTGCCATTCTTTCAGTGCAGTGCTCCTCAGCCAGGGTGACGTTGCCACCAAAGAGGACTAGGCATCCTCTTTGGGAAAAAGGGGGCACCACTGGCACCCAGCAGGCAGAAGCCGGGGTGCTGCTGAATATCCTGGAGTGCACCCGACAGGCGTCTGCAAACAAGAACTGTCCAACCCACACGGTCAACTGCACTCATGCTGAAACACCCGCTTCAGGCCGTCCTCAACACCGTAGCCCACAGTGATCATGTTGGAATGTAGATAAAAGCTCGTCCCTTCTTTGCTCCGAGTGCCAACAGCTTCCCATCTCAGGTGCAAGCTCAGCTCAGCCCAGCACCCTGTTCTGCTCAGAGCCTTACTATTCCCCACGCTGCGCTCTCCCTGCTGCAACCTCGAGGCCTCCTGGTTGCTCGTCAGGGCCTCGCCGCGGCTCCCTCTGCCAGGAACACTCTTCATCCTGGTCTGCATGGGGCGGCTTCATTTCCTCCAGGTCTTCACTCCAAAATCCCCTCCCTGTAGATGCCCTCCTGACTCTCCCTGCGAATTTCAACCCAGTCCCCGACATTTCAGATTCTCTTCCCTGCTTTACTTTTTGTCCTTGGCACCTCACAGTATCTGACACTGTACATGTATACGTGAATTTTTTTCTTTAGTCTCCCTCACCAGAAAGGAAACCTGGGAGAGCAAGGATTTTTGCTCACCCCTGTATCTCCATGCCCAACATATGGTAGATATTCATCGTGGAAGGACTTAAGTCAGTGAATGGTTTATAGTGGTTGTTCAATAAACATTGGTTGAGGGGCACCTGGGTGGCTCAGTTGTTAAGGTTGTTGGCCTTTGGCTCAGGTCATGATGCCAGGGTCCTGAGATCGAGCCCTGTATCGGGCTCCCTGCTTAGCCAGGAACCTGCCTCTCTCTCTCCCACTCCCCCTGCTTGTGTTCCCTCTCTTTCTCTCTCTGTCAAATAAATATAATCTTAATAATAATAATTTAAAATTTTTAAAAAATATTGGTTGAATGAATGAATGTTCTTAATCAGGGCACAGCACTGGATACCTTGATTCGGCAGCAGGGGACAAGGTCGGGGACTAGACTCTGTGGGTCCAAATCTGGATACCAGACTTCTCAGCCACATGACCTTAAGCATATGACTTAACGTCTCTGCACCTCTGCTTCCTCCTCTGCAAAATACAATGATAGAATTTATCCGACAGAGCTGCTTTGAGAGTCCAATGCCTACTACATCTGAGGCGTTTCTTTCCAACAGAGCCTGGTGCAAGATAAGTATTTACTAAATGTAGGGGATTTTTGGTTTTTAAATCATTCTTATTATAACTGTTGTATTTATTGATAGTTGACAAATAGGCTGCTTTTTACTTTGGTGACATCTCAGCGTTCACTCATTTAAATAGATCAGCACACTTTGGATATGATGTTATTAAACTACCTCTCTGAATTGGGGAAATCCTTCTTTGCCTTTGCTTAAGAGTGGAGAAGGAGTGAAATGAGAAGAGAAACAGAATGACAAGCAAAATGTTACAAATGATTCAGACCTTTGAGGCCTGATTTCATTTCTTGATTGGGAAGTAATACTGAGAAAAACAGGCACACCCAAATCCAAATAAGTACAAAACCATGTTCAAAAGTCACATGTCAGGGGCGCCTGAGTGGCTCAGTGGTTAAGCCGCTGCCTTCAGCTCAGGTCATGATCTCAGGGTCCTGGGATCGAGTCCCGCATCGAGCTCTCTGCTCAGCAAGGAGCCTGCTTCCTCCTCTCTCTCTCTGCCTGCCTCTCTGCCTACTTGTGATTTCTCTCTGTCAAATAAATAAATAAATAAATCTTTAAAAAAAAAAAAAGTCAGATGTCAATGGTCTGAAGTTATCTTTTGTTTTTGGATTGGCTGTACCTGTACTTTACTACTACAGGGACTGAAAATTGATAAAACAACAACAACAACAACAACAAAACCCAGCGTCCATTCCATTATCCACTCAACAAGTATTTATTTAACTCTACTATAGGCCAGGCTTGGTGTTCTATGTTGATTTTGGTAAGGGTAAAGGTCACTTGCTGCATAAGAAAACTAACCTATTTCCCTGGCTCACCTTTCTTTAAGTTTCCATAGAGTCTAATGTGGAAAGATACAGGAAAAGACTGAAGATCAGCCTAGCTACTCAATTTAGAACATGTAATAGTAAATGCAAGACTCACAGAAGAAAATGAATGTGACAGAGTTTGGGAAAATAGAAAAGACAATGCATTCATGAGCCGTTAGGAAAAGGATACGTGACTGGTGACGTGTTCCCAATGATCCAATAAATCGATAAGTTCACCATGAAAGCTATTACTCCAGAGAGCAGCACCATAAGCTACAAACAAACCCAAAGAATCATTAATGTAAAGCAGTTGCGATCATTATCATCATCAAGTAAAAATCCATCTCATTAGGCATTTCTAAAAACTTAAATAACCACCATTAAGAACAAGAGTTTAAAAAAAATCCATTTGGGAGACGGCAAGAATTGAGGGTAAAATAGCAGAACAAATAGTATTTGGAAATGTAATTTTATCTACAAGGTGCAATAGAAAGTTCTCCAGTAACATCCTGGTTGAATGTAAATTTCCAGGTTCACTTTTCTTATCCATCTGATGAAAATTTATTTTGTAATAATTTCTAATTATAAAAGTAATACACATTCCATATAGAAAAATCAGAAAATAAAAGATAAGAAAAAAGAAGGTAAGGACTTTTATAATCCTAACCACCCACCACTGTTAATACCTTTGTATGTATCCTTCCAGATGTTTTTCTATTAATTGCTCATATTTATCCTTATTTAAATTAAATCAATGGGTGTTCAGTGGTTTTCCATGACCTTTTGAGGAACAGAATAGGGTCTTGTCCTCAAAGAGCTTGGAAACCACTTGACGACATACTAAAAATCATGATAATCATAGCTGGCACTTACCCAGCACTTATGACGTGCCAACAACTGTCCTCCATGTTTTACATATATTAACTAGTTTAGTCCTCACAAACATCCATGAGGTAGTAAAATATTATCCCTTTTCACAGACGAACAGAGGAAGGAAAAGCACTTTGCCTTAGATCACACAGTAGTACGTGGTAGGGTTGAGATGAAGCCCAGGCAGACTGATTCTGGAGGCCCAGTATATAACCCATTCCACTGTGCCACCTCTTAGCCACAGGAAAGCCAGTGAACTCAGGAAATAGGTAAAAGGGTCTGGAATGCTGCCTCATGAAGAGACGAACACACAATAGATTTTTTATGAATCTCTAGGCAGGAGATATCATTTAGGGCTCGGGGAGGGAGTGGGTGTTTGGACCTTGAATGCATGTACAGATTAGACAAAGAAGGGGTAGGACTCCGAGCAGTCGCAACAGTAGGGGCCAAAGCACGGCTGCAAGAAAGCACAAGACGTGTGCGTGGGACGTGAAGAAACTGGCTTGGCTGAGGATGGGGGACAAAGTGGCTAAGCCCCTGTGGGCCCCTAGTGCATCCATTCAGACCTTTCCCACTGTTGTATTTAAAAGATTATAAAGTCATATTCTACTTCCAAAATAAGAGAATCAGATAAAGTATCAGTTATGATTTGAATTATTAAGAAATATAAATTCTAAAGAAAAAATGTCGTATTTGAAGAGTCCTCTATCCCCTGAGGCTTTTATCAGCTTTTAGATCACGGAGGTCACACGAGGACTGAAGGAGCTGGATTTGTGTCCTATTTAGGTAACAAAAGTAACACTTCATTTGTTTTACCACAGTGAGTCCGTTATATTTTCAACTAAGAGCATTAAAGACTTAAAAACTGTTTCTAGAAATATACTGTTGTTAATTTTATTGAGTTGACAGAATGTTACACGCGTACTCCTTGATGACTTGAACCATCACTGAAAACACAATTGCCTGCTCTACTTTGAGGCAACGATGCCCTCTAGGGACCTTAAGGAATGAAGGTGACTCTTTCTCACTCAGTGGACTCAGACCGCTATGCTCTCAGTTCCTCTGACTTTTTGGGGGCCACTTTTCTTCTTCGACTCTGTCAGGGGGCCTATCGCAGAAAGCCCCTCCTTTCGGTTTAAGCTATCTATGCTGCAAGAGTGTGAAGATCAGGTAACCAAGACGGCTAGTACTTTGGTAAAATTAAGAGGAAATACTATCTGAGAGACGGACAAGTGATTTCTACCGTGGATAAAAGGTTATATGCAAAGATGTGAACTGGAAACCACCAGCATTTGCTCACAGGCAGCGGAGCAGAGCACCTGAGAACGTGGGTTTTGGAGTCAGCATGCTTGGTCTGCTGACTGATTGTGGGGTCTTACGTCAGCTCCTTACATCTGCCCCTCAGTTTCCTCATCCTCTACCCTAAATATGAGGATAATAATAGCGGTCACCTAATAACGTTGTTATGATGATTTAAATAAGTTAACATTTGCCAAGTGTTGGAGTTGTTCTCAGGATAGAGTGAGGGCTGTGCAAGTTTGAGAAATGATCACTACCAACAAACAAGCTTTTTCTGCGTACTGTGTTCCAAAGGTTAAGGTTGTGGGAAGCAGAAATTCCTTCCCTAAGGAGGGGGGTTGTACTTTCTAACTTAAAATGTCCCCAAAGTACACCTCCCTTTGATCTGGACATTCTGCTCTTAGAACTCTATTCCAAAGGAAAAAAAAGCGCCAGTTCCCAAAGATATATATAATAAGGCTGTCTACTGCAACACCGGATCTATGATACGGACACTGAACAGAACATCTGAAGAGATGTTCATGAGGTACGAAGCGAGAAAAGCAAGATGCAGAAAATTATTTTCGTTACGACCCCACTTTTGTCAAAGAAATAAACATTTAATTTATGTATATACATGTGTGTATGTGTATGTGTACTGTTTACATGCGTATGGATAGCACAGAGCAAAATATGGAAGAACACACACTAGAATGTTAACAAGACTTACCTCCAGGGGCAGAGACGGGGAAATGAAATGCTGAATGTGTGCGGGGAGGAGGGCTGGGGAAAAGGAATCCATCATCAGAACAGCATTTATGACACGAGTCCGTGTCTATAAAATTACACACACACACACACACACACACACACACACACACACACACACACACACGCTGTGCCTCAGTCTCTTCATCTAAAAGAGAATCCTTCGCTTGCCTCCCTTCAAGGGTAATTATGAAGATTAAATGTGAGAATGGATCTGAGATCGTGCTCTGAAAACTAAAAATCGCACTAATAGCAGAGGGATGATTCTCTTGTTTCTTAGCGAAACAATGAGAACTTACCAATGCAGACAGTGACCAGGGGCCAAATATTCCTCCTTCTCCGAACACTGGCTCGAAGAAGGGCACGGCGACCAGCAACATGGCGGAGGACATGGGGGCCTGGTAATACAAGAGCTGCATGGAGTTCACTTGCAATTCATGCTGCTTGGCTCCTACCCACTGAAAATCAGGAGACGAAAGGCTTGAGGTTAGGAAAAAGAACCATCACCACTTAGTAAACAAAAGATGTGACTCCAGTCACCAGGATGGGAACATGGGGCAGGGCTGAGGGAAGTAGAAATGCCTAATTCTTCTACAAGACTCCAAAGATCTTTTTTTTTTTTTAAAGATCAATAATATACAAATGTCCTTGAAGCACCCTGGATGAGAGGAGCTTTGCAAATTCAATGTATGACAATCTATTTTCTTTTCAGTTATAAAGAAGGAGAAAAAATATCCTCTCTTCCCTGATGACCCTAGTAAATGGGGCAAGTCAATGAATTCATATGGGGGGGCCCCACGAATATCAGATCTTGGGAAAAGGAGTGGACATTTAGGTGACCAGCAGGAACAGAGATGTAGTGTTAGACTTCACGTCTTTCTAAAACTGCTCCCCCACCCCTCAAAAGAAGTAGGGGGTAAGCAGGGCAGACTAATTAGGGATTGACAGGAACCTCAGCGATCCTGGCTGCCAGTGTGGGTGGCTAGAGTATTATGTGAGACCTTTTCATTAATGTAAGAAAACCCAGACAATGGCAGAAGGAATTTTCTTCTTTCTGGATGATTTTACTGTGAGTAATCCCCCATGAGTACACTAGAATAAAGTAGGTAATTGAAAATCACTTTAAAAGACTGTATCAGGGGTGGCTCAGTTGGTTAAGTGTCTGCCTTGGGCTCACGTCATGATCTCAGGGTCCTGGAATCGAGCCCACATCGGCAGGCTCTCTGCTCTTCGGGGAGCCTGCTTCTCCTTCTCCCTCTCCCTGACACTCACCCTGTTTGTGCGTGGGCTCACTCTCTCTGTCAAATAAGATAAAATCTTAAAAAAATAAACAAATAAAGATTGTATCATTCAAGGGGTGCCCGCGTGGCTCAGTCAGTTGAGTGTCTAACCCTTGATTTTGGCTCAGCTCCTGCTCTCAGGGTTGTGGGATTGAGCCTAAGTTGGGTTCCACACTGAGTGCAGAGCTGGCTGGTCACTCTTCCTCTGCTCCTCCCTCCCCCTGTTCATTCTCTCTCTTTTTCTAAAATAAACAAAATCTTTTAAAAAGATTTTAAAAAAAAAACCTATATTATTCAGGAGAACCAACACCTCAAAACCTCAACTCCCATCCATCCTCAAAATGTTTCACAAATACGACTAAAAGGAGGCTTTAAAGAAGGCCTGACAGGACTGGTTGAATACGATCTGGCAGGAACAGCCAAGCTTTTGAATAACTGCTCCTACATAATTCTTTTTCCTGTAGATCTGGGTATCCTGTTCTATAAACTCGAAAGCTATAGAAATACACCAAGACAAAAATAGAAGAGCAGGAAATTTGAAACATACTCTGCCCGCCTTCACTGAGAGTCTTCTGTGACTACAAAGGACAAAGAACCAATTCTTCTGCGGCCTGCTCCTGGGAAGGGTACAGGGAGCAAAAACGGAGGCAGAGTGTGGATGCCCACCCCTCGGTTTCGTTAGCAGCCTCACTGGATAGCTGCGTGTGTGACAGAGAACCACCTGGAATGGTGGCTCTTCTCAAGGCCTCCATTTCTCACTGCACTGCTCCCTGGCTTCTGCCCACCATCACTCTAATGCAACTGCTCCCCCAAAGGGCACTCTCACCTTCAGAGGTGACATCCCTCTGCCCTCTTCCTGTGGGGGCGGTCTGCGGAACAGGCAAACGTCTCCTGGAAGACCTTGACTTCTGGTCTGCACTGTTTCCTCACTCACGTCTTCCTTCATTGACTATATGTAAGGTAGATGTCCCATCTTTTTCTTTTATCTCCCTGACTGATCTCACTTACACCTGAAGACATCTCCAGCTCTGACCTCCTTTCTCAGGGCACCGCTAGTCCCCCAACTCCAACAGCTTACCGGCTGCCTTCACTTACACGATCTGCAGGGACTGTTCTAAAGCCAAGTCAGTACTTACCTCCCCAAATTAGCTCCTCCTGTGTTCCTCCCATCATTAAAGACCTCATCTCCCCCAAGGATGAGATGCCTTCCTTTTCTTATTCTACATTCTGTCCGGTACTGCTCATTCCTTCTCCAAAAAGTTCCTGGGCTCTGTGTTTTCCTCTCCCACTTTCTGTCCGGTGCCTTCCTGTCTTTCCCTTGAACCACAGACAGCTTCCTAGCTGCTCATCTGTCACTGTCACCAGTTACTTCACTGAAACACAGGTAATGATCAAGTCACTCCCCCGCTCCCCCAATCTAAACCCCTTCCTGGCGCCTGCAGGATAAGGAGCACACTTCCTCAGCATGACATTCAAGACTGTGCCATCTGGTCTTGCCCACCCTTAAGCCTCAGGTTTCCACAAGGCAACTAGAATCTCACCAAATCCATCAAGTTCTCCAGAAATGCTCTGTATGTCCACACATCGTTGCAAAGAAAGACCTCTGCTGTACTGCTCTGCTAAGCAAATTCCTGTGGGCCCTTCCATTTAAATCGCTAACTTTTCCATGAAGTCTTAACCTCACCACTCCCTTGTCGAACTGCCACTTCCTCCTAGATGTTCCGCGGAACTTTCCTCAGACCCTGAGCTACACTGCGATTAGCGCTCTACGTGTGTTTCTACCATGCTGGATTTTAGTTGCTTTTCATCTTTGTATCTTCAAGGCTGCGCATCAAGCAAAAGGAATGTCTGCTGAACGAATGCCTAAAGGAATCTGCCATCTTTCCACAACTAAAGCTATTACCTTATCACTCATCTTTTAACTCCTTTGATTGCCCTAACACTATAAGAAGAAATAACTTAGAAATTACACCTGGATACAATGGGAAACTACAGCCTTTTTTTTTTTTTTTTAAGATTTTATTTATTTATTTGACAGAGATCACAAGCAGACAGAGAGGTAGGCAGAGAGAGGGGGAAGCAGGCTCCCCGCTGAGCAGAGAGCCTGATGTGGGGCTCAATCCCAGGACCCTGAGATCATGACCTGAGCTGAAGGCAGAGGCTTAACTCACTGAGCCACCCAGGCACCCCAAAAATACAGCTTTTTTAAAGTGAACTTTTGGGGAGTCCTTAACAGTACTTTTACTGTTTACTAATAATAGAAAACTCTGCCTATTAGTTTGTCCACAATCATTCCTTAGTCAATCCCATTTCAAATATGTACCTGACGGATACAGAATCCTAATCTACAGTATCTATCTTTGATTCTAATCTACAGTAATTTTGAGGCTTGTGGGGAAAATGGTCATATTGGGAAGGACAGTGAATACTCTGAGTTGAATTTATGTGTCAGGGATACAAGAAATTCTGATGTTCAATAAATAAAATTTTTTGTTGTACTTAGTAAATAAGTAATCCCTCTTGGGCAAAAAAAAATCTGCTTAACAAAAAAAGAGGCACAGGAATGTTCACTTACTGTATCTAATAACAAAATTTAAACTCCCTGAAGTATATCTAAGCAAACCTTCTTAAAGCACAAGGGTGAGCTTGCTCTAATTCCTCTCTGTAGTGAGAGTATCTTGGAGCCAAATGACAGCACAGAGTGGTCTTCCTGACATCTCTTCCTGACATTGGTCTCTTATTTACACAGCTCCTTCCCACTTAAAAATGTACTCAATCCCACAATGTCTATACAACAATGTTTCTGAAATGATCAGTACTATAATGTTTCAGATGCTAAGGCTGTATTCTTAAACCTGTAACATTCATAACAAGAACACCTTAGTTTATAACCAGCAGATATTTGTGGGGGAAAAAAAAATCAGTTACACAATTTGGTTCTGATTCCCCATGCAGGCACACACAGAATTTCCAGTCCAAGGTTTTCAGTATAGAGAAAATAGTTTCACAGCACCCTACACCAAGTTATTTTTCCCCACTACCTAAGAAACAACAACAAAAAATACTTGCTGAGATTTTACGGTAATGAAGTGAGTGGATCCAGGCATAAATTTTTAATGAGAGCCTCCTATAGGCAAGGCACTGGGATACAATAGTACCAGAAGTGAAATACCCATTGATAGAAAATATGGATATAGACAAATCATTGGAAGGTGATGTACAAGTAGTGTCAGCAGCATATTTTTTGAGGAAAAGATTTATAAATCTCAAATTTTCCTTTCCTGTTCAAATTGTGGAAATGGACTTGCTCCTTCATAGTAATCTTATAATTAAAGAGTAAATCACAAATTTCACCAGTAGTCTTGGTTTCAAGAATGAAGTCTTATTACTTATTTTGTAAAGATTTCCCAGATAATGCTACAGCATCCTCACAAACTCAGACTGTGAAGCATGGATATTATACACTTACAACAGGTAGGGAGGTACTTGGTGAGCATCAAACACCAAAGTTTCTCTGACTCCTTTCTTCTCTTCACCTTGAGTCAGACAATTTATGCAATTATGCTTTCTTCCCAACGGTCTATTGTCTCTATACTGTATTTTCTAAACCTTGGGATACAGCTTCAAAATTTATGAAATCTGCTAAAAAGGCACATAAAGAAAAAAAAAATTACCAACCACTTGATAAAGGGATGTAACTAAAACACCAAGAGCAGCAAACACCATTCCAAGGAAATTAAACTTCACATCGTAATAAGAATTTAGGATTACACCTAAGGTTATAGGAATCTGTAAAGAAAAAGAGGCAAATGTCGTTCAGATTAAATTCATGAGACATAAATGTAGTATTTCTTTCATGTTGTCTTACAAGGTTAATCATAAAAACATCACTGGGAAACAATGAACCTCTATAATTGGGTTTTTTTTCCATTTGAAAAAACAAACTGATTTCTTCAAAATGAAATAAGTTAATTCTATATTTATGTTCATATTTAATTCTACTTAAAATTCTGGGTAAAATTAATGAGTCAATGCATTGCAATTTGCAACAAACACATTAAACCTGCAAGTACAGAGGACCCCCCCCCCCCAAACTAGTGTCTAAACAAACCATAAGCATGAAGGTATAACAAAAGCATTAAAAATTTAAATACTGTAAATTATTAAGTACTAAAATTATCATCTCCTTTTATTTAAAGACACAAAAAAACCTCTGCAGTATGTCGCTGCAGACATAGAGACATATTGTATATTGAATCTTTAACGTTTACCATATAAGATTTTATTCTCCTGGATCAAAGGAGGGCCATTTTTCAGTTTGAGATTTTGCAGATGTTCTGAAACGCTGAACTGCATAACGCAATACAGCTTTCTTTTCTTACCAATCACAGCATTTACAGATTTCCATCAAACAGTAGTTACTAAAACTTAAACAAGCACACTCTTCTGGGCTAAGAGCCCAACAGAGTGCCAAGATGACTTTATTCACCTCTCCCAAATAAACCTGAAGTTCACATGGCCACGGATGGCTCACTGGTGGATTTCAAGACGATGGGGAAAGAGTGTGGCACAAGGCTAAACATTCGAATTTCCCGGGGAGAAAGACGGTCCAGGAGATGGACTGGTAAAGGTGCGCCTTGCCAAGCTGAAGCTACTCACCAGCGTGAGCTGTATTTTGGTAGAGAAGGTTTTCTTGTAGCAGAGGGTCTGGATGACTATGATGACCGGCGTGGTCATGGCCTTGGCCAGCTGATAGGTGCCTATGGTGTTATTCTGCAGAGAGAGGTTGGTGAAGACCACGAAGCCACAGAAGCTGAGGGCCAGGAGGAGGAGTTTGGAAGGCGGTAGACTTTTGGGGGCAAAGATGTCCAGCTTCTGGCAGATGTACAAGCCCAGCCAGGTGACCACGAAGTGCACCAGGGTCAGGCTCATGTTAGGGAAGCCGTGGTGCACATAGATCCATTTGTTGAGAAACACGATGCAGATGGACACCAGGAGGTTGAGCAGGAGCCCAGCGGCGATGCGCCCGTTGCCTCGCATTCGGTCCGCAAGCGATGCCATAATCCCGGCCAAGCCGGGGCCCTCCAGCCCCGGAGAGGGATGCCCAGCCTGCCTCCCGCTGCTCTCCCCCTCCTCCGCCGCCGCCACGTCCTCTCCGGCTTCACGGTCTGGCCCGGGAGAGGCATGCACTCTCCACGTCCCGGGCGGGCAGCAGCCTCAGCGGCACACACATGCTCCGCCGCCGCCCATTCAGCTGGTGACGACGCGGCAGCACGTCCCGCGCGCCCCGCCCCGCTCCGCCCGCGACCACGTGGTTCGGGGCGCCCGAGCTTCCGCCCCCGAGGTGTGGATGGGGCGGTCTCTACCCTGCACAGGCGCGTTGGGCTCGGCGTGAGATTAAAACCGCGTCCTCGGTCCCCTACCTCTTTGGTGGCCTAACGTCAGCTCTGGTTGGGTCCGTCTGGGACCCCTCTCTTGATGTTGGACTTCTCCTGGGTGTCAGTTGACTCACTCGCTAGACAGCTGCTTTCAAGCTGGTGGAGTGCGGACGCTATGGGCCAGTTCTATGTACGAGACAGGTGCTGAGCAAATGTGGTCATAGCCAAAGAAGGGACAGCATTACTTCTTGGAAGCTTATTTTTAAACATTTTTTTTTAAGATTTTATTTATTTATTTGACAGATAGAGATCACAAGTAGGTAGAGAGGCACTTATTTTTAAACATTTTATCTTAACAATCAAAACATACAAAAATAGCATGATGAACTCATACTTATCATCGTTAGTACACCATTTCGATTTTCTTTTTGAATCAATGTTGGGGCTTTTAATTGTTCTTGAAAAATAGCCGGCAAACCTAAATGTCCTGATATACTTGGTTAGCGTTGTATATAGTGACCTACCATATTTAAAATTTATTTTTATCTATTGTCCTACCACTTACTGTAAAAACGCATTTGGGTTTTTTTTTTTTTTTGTCCCTTGATTAGTCTTGCCAGTAATCTGACTATTTTAAGCTTAAGTTTTTATTTTATTTTGAGAGAGAGCGAGAGCACGCAAGCACATAAGCAGGGGGAACAGGCAGCAGAAGCAGGCTCCCTGCGGAGCAGAGAGCCGGATGGGCTATGCGATCCCAGGGCTCTGGGATCATGACCGGAGTCTGAGCTGAAGGCAGACGCTTAACCGACTGAACCAGGGATCCCATAGTTTGACTATTTTATTGGCCTTTTCAATGATTTTGATTCAGGTTATTTCCTTTTTTCTTCTTTTTCTCCCTAATTTCTTGAATAGAATGTTCAGTTAATTTATTTAAAAATAAAAGGACTTTGGGGCACCTGGGTGGCTCAGTGGGTTGAGCACAACTCGTGGTTTCACTCAGGTCATGACCTCAGGGTGAAGAGATGGAGCCCCTAGTCTGGGGTGCTGAACTCAGCTGCCCAGAGTCTGCTGGAGTTACCTCCCTTCTCCTTTCCATCCTCTTTGCTCTTCCCCAGGCTCACTTGGGGATGGGCATACATGCTCTTTCTCTCCCTCAAATAAATACTTGAAAAATAATTTAAAAAAAAAAAAGGACTTGGGGCGCCTGGGTGGCTCAGTGGGTTAAGCCGCTGCCTTCGGCTCAGGTCATGATCTCACCGTCCTGGGATCGAGTCCCACATCGGGCTCTTTGCTCAGCAGGAAGCTTGCTTCCTCCTCTCTCTCTCTGCCTGCCTCTCTGCCTACTTGTGATCTCTGTCAAATAAATAAATAAATAATCTTTTAAAAAAAAAAAAAAAAAAGGACTTAGGCTATGAGTTTCCCTCCTGAGAATACCTTTACTCACAGTCAAGACAGTATAATATTCTCAGTCCTTAATTCCTTTTTTTTAAAATATTTTATTTTTTATTCGACAAAAAGACAGTGAGAGGGAATACAAGCATAGGGAGTGGGAGAGGGAGAAGCAGGCTTCCCACTGAGCAGGGAGACCTATGTGGGGCTCAATCCTCTTGGGATCAGATGTGTAACGACTGAGCTACCCAGGTGCCCCAGTCCTTAATTCCCAAGTAGTCTGATTGACAATTTTAATTTCCTCTTTGATGTAAGAATTATTTAAATATTGAGCCCCTGTTTTGTGTCAGGCACTAAATTTGGCACCTGGAAAATAGTGTGGAGTAAAGCCAGACCAGACCCTCTCCCTTAGAACTTAGTGAGAGAAGACTGGTAGTAAACAATGATCAACTATGATAATGAATATTTTGAGGTAATAAAATATGGTCCTGTGAAGTTATAATACAATTAGATCTAAACTTGGGGAGAGGGAGGTGGTCAGTGGGTTCCCCAAGGAAATGAATCTTCAAGATACAAGAATGAGAATTACGCAAGGTCTAAAGTCGAATTTTCCTAACATGGTCTTCTTGATAAGCTTTTCTTCCTATCATGCCACCAAATTCTATGGATTCTTACCACACCATGTGCCCTTCCCACTGTTTATATTGCCATTCTCCCTTCCAATTTGGATCCACAGAACCCTCTAATCAGTGATTTACAATGTTTACCCTCACCTGCTTGCCAGTTAAGGGCCGTGGCACCCTGTCTTCATTTAGTCTACTCAATTGTCCCCTTGTGCTTATAGATTTGGACTGTTAATTCAAATGCCTTTTGTGTTAGGGTTACTGAGTCTAACCCCATATTTGCCATTTAATCCAGATTTCTACTGTTCTGGAAACTGCCCTTCTCCAGACTGATTTAATGATTAAGCAGCTTTCTTGACCTTCTTCACAAAGCACAGTAGTCCTAATCTTTACTTGTCCTGAAATGGGATTATAATCTTTATTCTCATTTACAAATGTTGAAAATAGAGGTTAATGGCTGTTATCTTGCAGCTGGAGGTATGAGAGTAAGATTCCAACTCAGATTTCTCTGGTTCCTGGCCCACTTCCCCTCCTTTTTATTTTGGAAAATTTCAAACTCATGCAAAGTTAAAATACCCATCACCTGGTTTCACCAGCTGCCATTTTCATGTGTACCTACTCCTCACCTCTTCATTTGTTATCTCCAAAGAAAATTTACATTCACTCAAATGCAATAATCTAAAGTGTACATTTTTTGGATAAATGGAGGCACCTGTGTAACCCACACCAGTTAAGATACAGTATACTTCCATCACCTCACAAAACTCCCTAGAAAATCCCCACCCCCCCATGCCCAAGAGGAAATCACTTTTTTCATTTTTCCTTAACCATGGTTTTGACTGTTCTAGAACTTCATATAAATGGATCGTACAGTATGTACTTCTGGTGTCTAGGTTCTTTTGCTGGGTAGAACAGTTCTTTCCTTTTTATATTGCTGAGTAGTGTTTTGTATGAACAAACTGCAGCTTGTTTAGTCATCCTATTGATGGTCATTTGGGTCATTTCCAATTTGGGGCTATTATTAAATAATGCTGCTATGAATACATTTGCACAAGTGTTCTTTGGAATTTAGTTTCATTTCTCTTGAGTAAATAAATATATGAGTGAAATTTCTAGGTTAAAGGATAGGGGATTATAAAAAAGTCAAAACTTTTCCCAAAGAGTGTACCATCTTATATTTCCCCAGCAATGTATCAGTCACAGTTGTTCCACAATTTGGTGGTGTCAGTTTTTTATTTTAGCCATTTTGATGGCTATATAGTGTTATCTCCTTGTGGCTTCCTTTGCATTTCCCATGACTTGAGTACTTTTTCATGGGTTTTCTGATTATGCATATTCCCTTCCTTTACGAATCGTCTTTTTTTTTTTTTGCGCCACTTTTTGCTTTATTATTTAATTGAAAGAGTTCTTTGTATATTCTAAGTAGGAAGGTTTTTTTGGTCAGATATATTTTTGCAAATATTTTCTCCCAGTCTGTGTCTACTCTATTTATTTTCATAATGGGGTCTTTTTTTTTTTTTTTTTAAGATTTTATGTATTTATTTATTTGTCAGAGAGAGAGAGAAAGCACAAGCAGGCAGAGGCAGAGAGAGAAGCAGGCTCCCCACTGAGCAAGGAACCCCACATGGGACTCGATCCCAGGATCCTGGGATTATGACCCGAGCTGAAGGTAGCAGCTTAACCGATTGAGCCACCCAGGCGTCCCCATAATGGGGTCTTTGATGAGCAGTTTTATATTTCAATGAAATAATATTTCCTTTATGCTTATTGCTGTCAATAGGAAAAATCTTTTTTTCTTGTATAGGAAATCTTTGCCTACTCACAGGTCATTAAAGATTTTATTTTTCTTCAAACCTTTAGTTTTAGCTTTTATAATGAGGCTTATAATCCACTTCTAATTAATTTTTGTGAATAGTATAAAGTGGGGGCCATGATTCATTTCTTTTCCATATGGATATTTAGTTGTTCTGTCACTATTTAACTCTACTCAAATCTTTTATTTTGAAGATTTTTAAATCTACAGAAAAGTTGAGATTAATAAACATGACTGTGCCCTTCACATAGATTATGCAGTTAATATTTTGACATATTTATCTGTGTAGACTTTTAAAGCTAAACCTATTTTTAAATTTTTATTTATTTTTAAAAGTATTTTGTGATCTCTTTCTCTGTTAAATAAATTAATAAATCTTAAAAAAAATAAATAAGGGGCGCCTGGGTGGCTCAGTGGATTAAGCCGCTGCCTTCGGCTCAGGTCATGATCTCAGTGTCCTGGGATCGAGCCCTGCATCGGGCTCTTTGCTCAGCGGGAGCCTGCTTCCTCCTCTCTCTCTGCCTGACTCTCCGCCTACTTGTGATCTTTCTCTCTGTCAAATAAATTAATAAAATTAAACAAAAAAATAGAAAAAAAAATAAAAATAAATAAATAAAATAATTTTTTTTTAAGGATTTATTTATTTGACAGAGAGATCACAAGTAGGCAGAGAGGCAGGCAGAAAGAGAAGGGGAAGCAGGCCCCCCGCTGAGCAGAGAGCCCAATGTGGGACTCGATCCCAGAACCCTGAGATCATGACCTGAGCATGAGGCAGAGACTTAACCCACTGAGCCACCCAGGCGCCCTAAATTTTTATTTATTTTTTAAGTGATCTCTATACCCAACATGGGGCTAGAACTCACCACCTCAAGATGAAGAGTCACATGCTCTATCCATGTCTAGCCAGCCAGCCAGGTGCCCCAAAGCTAAACTGTTTTAAAGTGCAGACTTCATGGCCTTTCATCTCTAAATATTTCAGTAGGTATCTCTTATTCTTTTTAAAGATTTTATTTATTTGCCAGAGAGAGAGAGAGAAAGAGAGAGAGAAGAAGCAGGGGGACTAGCAGCAGGCAGAAGGAGAAGCAGGTTTCCAGTTAGCAGGGATCCCAGGCCCCTGGGATCATGACCTGAGCTGAAGGCAGACATTTAACAACTGAGTCACCCAGGCGTCCATTGGGGTGTATCTCTGAAGAATAAAAGACACTCTAATATCTGGCCACAATTATCACACCTAAGAAGATTAATTCAGTCATACCAAGTAATATATAATCTATCTTCTTGCTGAAATATTAGTTAGAATTTTGTTAAACCTGTTTATCAATTTGGCATCTTTACTATGTTGAGTCTTCTGTTTAATGAATATGGTATGTCTCTCCATTTTGCTCTTTTTTGGTTTATCAGTATTTTGTATTTTCAGCATACAAATCTTATACATATTTTTTAAGATTTAGACTTCCAAGTCAGTTCATACTGCTTCACCTCATTTTTTTAATGTATAAAAACTAAAGAGGTTTTGGAAAGTAAGTATTTCCTCTGGATTGTTCTTGCTAGCATAAGAACTTGAGGCGGAGTCCACTGCCTCTACACCTCTCCAGGGCCGATGCAAACAGTTGTATCATGATCAACTCCCGCTGTGTTCGGTACAATATCCATCTCTGATTTAAGCCAGAATACCCCAAGCTAATTAAAATCACCTATGGCATATTATACTTAAATATACAACTTCCAGGACCCTATACCAGGCCTCCTAGCCAGACGTCTCTAGGGTGGCATCTATAAATACATCTTTAAGAAACTGCTCAGGTGTGGGGTGCCTGGGTGGCTCAGTCGTTAAGCATCTGCCTTCAGCTCAGGTCATGATCCCAGCGTCCTGGAATCAAGCCTTGCATCAGGTTCCCAGCTCCACTGGAAGCCTGCTTCTCCCTCTCCTGCTTCCTCTGCCTGTACTCCCTCTCTCTGTCGCTCTGTCAAATAAAATCTTAAAAAAAAAAAAGAAAAAAAGAAATTGCTCAGGTGTGGGCACCTGGATGGCTCAGTCACTTACATATCTGATTCTGGATTTCGGCTCAGGTCATGAGATCGAGCCCTGCATGGGGCTCTTCACTAGGCCTGGAGCCTGCTGGAGATTCTCTCTCCCCTCTTTCTTCCTCCCCATTCTTGCACGCAATCTCTCTCAAAAAAAAGAAAGAAAGAAAGAAAGAAAATTCTTGCTGATTCATAAATATACTATGCATTACCATTTCTGGGCCTTGCTCATACTGATTTCCCAATGTGCAGTCCCTCACTCTTCTTGTGCTTTATCTTTGCCCTTGCAAATTCAGTACATTACTCAAACAGCAGCTCTAATGCTACCTCCTCAGAGCCCTCTTAGCTGGTGACAGTGTCTTACTGCGCAGATTACTTGCATTTTTTTAACGGCATTTAAAAAAGGTATTTGTTGTATAACCCCTACTAGAAGGGCTGGAGTAGATTCCACTCATTTTTGTATTTCCCAGCTTAGTCAGTGCCTACTGTGTACCAGATACTATGATAAGACTTCATAAGATCTAACTTAATTAGTAGCCAGTTTATTGAATGAGTTAATAAAAAAGAAATGTTTCCAAAATAAAGACAACAAAAGCGTAATATTAGACAAAACTCTTGCTATATTCATCTTAACTGTAGTATTTAAAAAACACTAAATTTATGAGGCACCTGGGTGGCTTAGTTGTTAAGCGTCTGCCTTCTGCTCAGATCATGATCCCATGGTCTGGGATCCAGCCCCGCATCGGCCTCCCTGCTCAGCAGGAAGCCTGCTTCTCCTTCTCCCACTCCCTCTGCTTCTGTTCCCTCTCTCAGTGTCAAATAAATAAATAAAATCTTTATCTCCCCCCCCAAAACCCACTAAATCTTATAAGAAATTACATACCTGATTTAGAAATGAATCTACTTCTCATCCTCTTTATAATTTTAAGATATCAGCATATTTATGCTCACAGGAGAAAAGTAGGATAACAGGAAACTTAATTTCTTATTACATAAGAGGTAATTCTGGAACTTGTAAGAACAGAAAATTTTAATTTTTATATAATTTTATTAATAAATGCAGGGAAATAGTCATATAATACATTAAATTTTCAAAGTATCATCATAATATTCTGAAAAATATAAAATGCAAATGTGTAAATTTTCATTATTCCCATGACAATGCAAAAGAAAAAACCCAGTAATTACAAATATGTGTATTTTACAAGAAACTCCATTTATCATAGAAATTAGCAGAGTGGATGAATTATGACTGAATTTCATATCCTAATGGATCAAGTCCCTGGTCTAGGAGCATTAGAGAGGACTCTCTTAACTTCTGCAACAATTTCCTTAGTTCTTCCTTAGAAAATACCTGATTTTAAGAGAAGAAAAAAAAAAAGTTAAGAATGAGAGCAAGGAAGAATATATAAATTTATGGTCATTTAATCAACCTGATTAGCTTAACATAAGAAATTCCTCTTTAAGATTTATATAGCCAAGGGCCACTATGTTCAAAGCTATTTCTTTGAGCCAATCTATTTACTTCTAAGTGTTTATGAATATGTATGTATTTTCAAAAAAAAGAACAAACATTAGAAGTGGACCATTATGTTAAGAAAATCTAAGAACATCTCAAAAATGTAAACACATCTCACAAAATCAAATATTATTACAGAGCTTATCAAATCACTAAAATTTAAAACTGTAAATGCTCCAGAACTTACCAGATACAGTTTGTGGCGCTCAGAGGAGACCATATCTGCTAACTGCAAGCATTCCTGATACTGACCAGTACTATGCAAAATGGTATGAAGCAGAAAACACAACATCGGCAGACAAAGCTTTCTCAATGAAACCATTTGGTGTGTCCTTTCATGGTCTTCTTCAGCATCCTATAGTTGGACATCAAGTTGTCATTTTAAAAAGTTTAAGGTAAATATTGTTATAAAAAACCCAAGTTTTGAATCAAAACCAAAATACAACAGGTAGAAGCTAATGGGGTTTCTCTAAAGCTCATGATGCCCATTTAAAATCAAACAAGGCAGGATTTTAATCATGACAGACACACAATTTTTGGTAAAACCGCATGAAGGCAAACAAAACCTAATACAGAGGAGTCCCTGGTCTGATAACAAAAACAAAATGCTTCTGAATTTATATTTTTCTTTTTTTTTTAAATTTGTATTTCTAATATCTATTATGTCTTGAATAAAAACAACTTTAAGCCGTAAGAGAGACTAAATACCACTGGAACAAAACTGGGAAGAGAAAAGAAGCACCGTTTCCCTTGATGTGTACAGATGGAAATACATGTGAGAGGACATAAACTGACCGTGGTGACTGCTGCTGGGGAGAAGGGTCATGAGGTGGGGAGAGGCACACAGGGAGGGACAATGTCACCACAAACTCTTTTTAAGCAAAGTGAATTTATGATTCCTTTGTATAACTTTTCAAAAATAGAAAAACTAAAAGACCCCATAGATTTGAATAATATAATTAATGAGACAGAACTAACAGATACATGAGAAAAACAATGTGGAGAAAACAATTAGCATTTCGAAGTACATATGGGCCTTTCTAAAAAATTATGTGGGCAGTAGTAAGAGTACAGAAATGTACCCAAAACGTTTGCTTGCAACAAATTTGAAATCTAAAAATCATTAAAATAATTTAAAAAGAACCCAGCCTTAACCTTTGTGAAATAATCTTAAAAATAGAAAGAAAAAAAAAAAATAGAAAGGAAATCCACAGAGTTCATAGCATAAGACAAAACAGAGAACAAGACAAGCTGAATACCTGGTCTTTAGAAAAGCCTAATAAAATACCTAATAAAATTTTTTTAAAAAAATATTTTATTTATTTATTTATTTAACAGAGAGATCACAAGTAGGCAGAGAGAGAGGAAGGAAAGCAGGCTCCCCACTGAGCAGAGAGCCTGATGTGGGGCTCGATCCCAGTACCCTAGGATCATGACCCAAGCCGAAGGCAGAGGCTTTAATCCACTGAGCCACCCAGGCGCCCCCCTAATAAATTTTTTTTAAAAAGTGGATTTACCTTCTTAGAAGTCTGGAACTTTTTGTTGTTGTTTATGACAACTTATATTAATCAGTGTAAGTATCTTCATGGGACAGACTATGTTAAGCTGCTAAAGCATTTTTCAAAAGCAGATGTAAGTGGAGCAAAAAAATGTATGTGGTAATTCTACCAAGGAGTGATTTGTACTAATTTAGGCTGATCTAGGTCAGTTTTCCACACATAGGGAAAATTACTATCAATTGTTCAGTCTTGTTTTGAGATATAAATATATTAACAGTAAATATTAAAATGCATGCATGCGTTGTGTTTTCTTAACTTTGAAAGGGAAAGCACTTTTATTTTATTTCTCAAATAGGCACTCACTACCTTCAGAGGTGGATTTAAAACCAAAGGTCTTACTCATAATTCACATTAGTTGTTTCCACCCAGAGCCTGTTAAGAATGTGAGCACTTCCTCTGAGTCACTCCATTTGTACTCCAAGGGCGTCTTTCGCCCCCTTGCTAGGGAGGCAAAGCGGCCCTGGCTCCCAGACCTCTTATCACCTGAAAGTAGCATCAGGTCTATTAGTAATCTGATCTCACAGGATGGATTCTGGCCCCCTGCTTCTTCTAGGTCTTGTTGCTGGCCAAATATCAAAGGGGTGTTACTAGTAATCTGTTCTGCTAACTCAAATGGCTTCCCACACCAGCAGACTGAAGGCTACCAACTGTCCTGAATTATGCCTGATGGGCCCAGCAATTTGCCACAAGGAAAAGAAAATCAATTGCTCTCCACAACCTAAGCTGTTTTTGTCATTCGAATGAACAAAAGCTTTGAAAAATTCTGTAAATGTATAAAATTAAAACATTCTTTCCATTAGGGACATACAGTAGGGCCTTACATGTGAGAAAAATTCATTACCTGGTATGTGTTGCCCACAGGAGTTGAACTGCACTGACATTACAGGTATCTCTAATATGAAGACAGTGCGTTCACCCCAGTCATTTACTAAATGTACCAAACATTTTCTGAAAGCCTCTTATGTTCCAGGCATTAACTTAAGTGCTAAACTCAGAGAAATGAAGAAAACAATGTTGCTGCCTTCATCAAGTCTACATCTTAATGGAGGTAGACACACAACAAGCAAATAATATACATTATACATTATATGTAACTGCCACAAGGAAAACCAATGCAGGATAAGAAGAAAGTGATACAGGGTGGCTGGGGCTGGGGAATGGGGAGGGTCTCTAGAGAGAGAACATTGGGCATACTACTGAAGAAGGTAGGAAAGCCATCGGTATAGCTATCGGGGAAAGGGCATTCTAGGTTCTCTGTTCAAAATGCTGCACCAAATATTCAAGAATCCAGCATTTACACAGTTCCCCTTTAACAGATCATGAAGTCTGCAGAGGCAAAGCTGATTACTCAAGGTTTCTGTTAAACCACAGGATCAGGCCTCTGTATTTTTTCACTAACATGATAGTTACCTTCAGTATCCTTCCTTTCCCCTCTACTCACTCAGCTTCGACATCATTTTTTAGGAATCAAATACTATACCTTTCAAGTACCCTGTCTAGACCTCTTCCAGGTAAAACCAACGTTTTCTTTTCCCGAACTCACAAAATACTTAATCTGTGCTTTTCTTATGGCATTAGGTACTTTTGTAACTAGTCTCAACCCAGGATATACATTTAAGCTCTCCAGCAGATTAAAAAAAACCCCAAAACCAATAAATCCAGGCCTATCACAGACCAATTAAATCAGAATCTCTGAAAGTGGAGCCCAGCATTTAAAAAAAGCTGCCTGCCCCCACCAAGGTCATTTAAATGGATAGCTCAGAGGTGAGGGTCATGGCTACTAGACTTATCTTTGTATCCTTAAATTGAATTGAATGCAAATACAATTAAATTTTTAGATCCAGAATTTTAAAAAGTTACATTTTAGTATCTTGAATGAATACATTAAATCTGAAGAAATAAGTTTACTCAATAGTCCAAGATTTCTATTCCCTAGTTATTATTTTCAGTCTAGGTTTAAATTAAGGGATGTTCAGTTACAAGAACAAAGGATATATAAGATCCATAGGTGCTTCTACTTAGAGAAAGAACCTTTGAAAATAGACTTTTACTTTTTTATCTATATACAATGTACAGAGCTTACCTCTCTAACATCTACCATCCACCCTCCATCAACAAACAACAAGACATTGTACATTTTCTCCTTCACATCAGCAGTCAGGGCATCCAAATGTCCTTTCCAAATAACATAATCCATCTGCAAAACAAACACAAGACATTAACAGACTAAAACCAATAAATAATGTATTTGTAAAAGTACATACAGGAATATTTACATGGAACATCATTCTAAAGAGTTCACTTTATTGAGAAGCATGCAACTCTTGATTTCTGGGTCATGAGTTTAAGCCCCACATGAGTACAGAGATTACTTAAATAAATACATAAAACTTAAAAAAAATAAAGTTAACTTTAGTCAGCCAAATACAAAAATAATCAACAGACTGCAGTGAAATAAAACACTAAAATGTTAACTTCATAAATGAACATTAATGTCACCTGAGGGTAATTTTCATGTTTGGTTAATAAGCTGCAGAAAACTAACAGGTGTCTTTTTTTCAAATAGCATTAACAGAAAGATCACCTGTTACAGTAAGAATAGAACTGCTGAAGAAATTACCTCTTTAAATATGACCTGATCAACTCACAGTTATATGGTCAATTAATCTTCAACAAGCAGGAAAGATAGTCCAATGGCAAAAGACAGTTTCTTTAACAAATGATGTTCGGAAAATTGGATAGCCACATGCAAAAGAATGTAACTGGACCACTTCCTTACACCAAACACAAAAAACAAATTCAAAATGAATTAAAGACCTAAATGGGAAACCTGAAACCATAAAAATCCTAAACAGAGCAGCATCAGGGTGGCTCAACTTGTAGGTACCCAATTCTTGGTCTCAGCTCAGGTCATGATCTCATGGGTCATGGGATAAAGCCCTGCAAAGCAAAAGGCTCTGCACTCAGTGGGGAGTCTGCTCAAGATTTTCTCCTTCTACCCCTCCCACTTGTACTCACTCTCACTCTCGCTCTCTCTCTCTCAAATAAAATAAATAAATCTTAAAAAAAAAAAAAAAAAAAAACCTAGAAAAGAGTACAGTAAAGATCTCTAAAATTGACCATAGCAACACTTTTCTAGATATATCTCCTGAAGCAAGGGAAACAAAAGCAAAAACAAACTATTGGGACTATAGCAAAATAAAAACCCGCACAACAAAGGAAATAATCAACAAAACTAAAGGGTAACCCACTTATGGAAAAAGATATTTGCAAATAACATATCCAATGAAGGCTAGTATCCAAAATATATAAAGAATTTCTGCAACTCAACACCAAAAAAATGAAATAAACCAGTTAAAAAATATTCAGAAGACCTGAAAAGACATTTTTCCAAAGAAGACATACAGATGGCCAACAGACACAAGAAAGATGCTCAACATCACTCATGATCAGGGAAATGCAAATCAAAACCACAATGAGGTATCACCTCACACCTGTCAGAATGGCTAAAATCAAAAACACAAGAAACAACAAATATTGGTGATGATATAGAGAGAAAGGAACCCTTGTGCACTGTTGGTGGGAATGCAAACTGGTACAGACACTGTGGAAAACAGTATGGAGATTCCTCAAAAAGTTGAAAATAGAACTACCCTATGACCAGCAATTGGCACTACTGGGAGTTTACCTAAAAAATATAAAAACACTAATTCAAAGGGATACACGCACCCCTATGTTTACTGCATTCTTTACAACAGCCAAGTTATGGAAGCAGTCCAAGTGTCTGTCCATATATGAGGGGAGGTGGTTGGGGGATGGGTGAAATAGGTAATGGGGATTAAGGAATGCACTTGTGATGAGCACTAGGGGATGTATGGATGTGTTGAATCACTATTTTGGACACCTGAAACTAATAGAACACTGTAAGTTAACATACTGGAATCAAAATTAGAAAAAGGAATCTGAAAAAAAATGTGATCTGTATTTTTAAAGTGCAATAGATAGGTCTTATATAAATTCAACTTACTTCATATTTCTTTTCTTTGTGTTCATGAGCCACTCTCTCAGTAAAAGTTGCTTGAGGTATCAAAGTAGGTTTCTGTGGAGCTGAATTCATATGCTTAAACCACTCGTTAAAGGTTTCATTGGCTTCCTAAGATGTAAAATAAAATATAAAAAAATACGAAACAAACACAAGTTTTCCGTATGTTCTACAGAGCTTTTAAAATCTGGTTCTTAGAAGTAATTCTGCAACACCAAGAAACAGAACTGTTCAACATTTATTTTTTGCACCCAAAAAAACCACTGTGAATAAATATTTTGTCAAATGGTGAACACCAGCAAGGTACATGTATATTGTGTTTTCTGGCACCTAGTCCTATCTCAAGCACTCCGGTCATATACGTATCTTGACACTTACCACTTTGTGATGTTTACTTGTCTGTCTTCTTCACTAGCCCATTAGCTTCTACAGGGCAAGGACAGACTGCTATCCACAGATGTCCCCTAGAACCTAGCCTGATGTAATCACTTCATTTTTTGTTGAAAGCATCTTAAATGAGTATGTTGTTATTTTAGATATAACAAATTTAATTGTTTCGCCTTTGTCGGTTATTGACCCCTTACCCCCAAAGAAACACTAAAGTTGATACAAGCATTCAAAGAATTGCAAGGACACTAAGTTTTAGACATCACCCACTCTATGAAGTGAAGTTCTTGGTCGGTTAGCATGAATTAGAACCTTATGCTGATGAAGGCCGGACCATGATCTCAATGCTCCTGTGGATCAATCAGTACCACAGTCACAAGAGAGAGAAGATAAAAAGTCAGTCACCACTATTGGATGAACAGTTCAAAGTCTGAGAGTGAATCAGAAAAATCATGAAGGTAGACACATTTGTGATTTTCTTTATAGGCTCACCAAATAAGCTCTAATGCACAAATGTTCTCTGATAGCATTATCATCTTCGGCAGGAAGTGGACTTTCCATTCCTTGTTCCTCCCACTGATTATAGATTTCCGCTATAGAATCCTGAGGAATTTTCACAAATACTTCTTTTGCAGCTTCATGCTTTTTTGATGCTGTGAAAAAGAGGCACAATTTTTCAATATATGTGAATTGCTGTATGGTGGTTTCTAAAGGAGTCAAATTAATTGGTTTGCAACCTTTACAGTCAGCTGTAAGCATCTTGAGTCCCAAAGTAGTTTTAATAAAGGTATGGGTGATTCTTTGTACTTAATAGCCAAGCTTTTTCCTTATTTCAGTGGGTCAAGTCACAAAAGAATTCATTTAATGCAGTTGCTTCTACCAACTTTTGAGTCTTAAGGCAATTACATTTTTCAAAGCCTTGAGATTATAATAAACACTGATTAGGACAATGATAATGTTAATTTTGTTTCATTATACTAGACCTGATATATAAGAATGGCTGTTTTGTCACCTGCCCCCCTCCACCGGAAGGATTAGAAAAACAAAGAAAAACCCACAACAAAACAAAAATTTAAGAATATATAAGTTTGAACAAAAGCCTGAGAAGAGAATATTAAAATAAAGCATACCCAAGAATTTTCTCATTATCGCATTGCCTTGTTTAAGTGCTTCCGCCCTCTGTGCTGGGTCAAATACCAACCAGTCAATTACGTCAATTTTTAAACGGTCCTCCTATTCATTTATTTGAAAAAAAAAAGAAACATTGATTGTACCTTTTTCTAATATATTCTAGTTAGTAGAATTAACTTACATCTAGTAAACATGATCATCCCTCAAGCTATATGAAATTATGAAAGAATCTAGCTTTCCTTAGTTTCTTCTCACACTTAGTAACTCAAATTACAAAAAAGGGATGCCTAGGTGGCTCAGTCAGTTAAGCGTCTGCCTTTGGCTCAGGTCATGATCCCAGGGTTCTAAGATGGAGTCCCACATTGGGCTCCTTGCTCAGTGGGGAGCCTGCTGCTCCCCTTGCTTGTAAGTTTGCTCTCTCTGACAAATAAATAAATAAATAAATAAATAAAATCTAAAAAAAAAAAAAAACCCTGAAAAAATTACAAAAAACTTCTTTGAGTATGAGTCTGAAATTAAGTATTCTATGTCCCACCAACTTAACCAGGTGATTCCTTAGCGGCTACTCTAAAATGGTTTTTTGTTTTTGTTTTTTTTTCCTGAAAATAGGGTAAGTAAACTACTTAAAGAGTTAGAGATTGATCAAGTGTCTAGAATAATCCAATAATCCAATAAAGCTTCCTTTAACACAATACTACTGCAAGTAACTTAAATCCCTTACATAAGACCTTAAGTCTGCTGCCAATTTTAAAATTTAAAAGGTTTTGGCTGACAAAGAAAAATTCTTAAAGAAAGGAGGCAGAGTATGTTAAGGAGGAAGTTCACCAAAGAGCCACCAAAGAGGGATTAGGAATTACACATACAACTCCCCTGCCCCTTATGTTACCTCAGTAGTGCTGGTATCTAGGGCTGGGGCCACGTCATGATGACTGAATTCACCATTATCTTTCTTTCGGATATTCTCGACTACAGTCTTTGTTATAGCTGCAATATCCAAATCTAAGGAATTTTTTTAAGAGACAAAAACCAGAATTAATCATTTACACTAATATTCTCTAAACAGTCACATAATGATTTGGTAAACTGGAATTAAAATTCTATAAAAATATAACGTGTACAATATGAAAGACATTATAAAATTGTAAAAGAAAATGCCATAACAGGGATATTCTACATGGGTTACAGTATAAGTTATTTTATTCCTAAAACAGAATTTCATCAAAAATTTCATTCTTTTTCTCTCAAGAGAAGATTTAAAACTATAAAGATAAGTGTTACTAATGCCAAAATGATAACTTGCCTATGAAACCCAACAAAAAGTTCTCAACCATTTTTACCTGCTTCTTTAGCCAGTTCCAGGCAATGGTGGCGCTGCTCAAATTCTGTAACACCTTCCAAAAATAATGCATACTGGGCTACAGCTAGGTCTTGAGGTAAATGACAGGTATAAAATGCTATAAGATTTGTATGCTTCTCATTTATTAAAAGCTAACAAAACAGAAAAAGATCAAAATATGTCAATAATAACAACAGGTTCTGGGATCAGCAGTGTTTTTTTTAAAAATTCACTTCAAAATTTCAAACATTAATGAGAGATTCATATAGATGTGGATTTGTTCTACTGAACAGAATGATTTTAAATTCTAAATAAAATATACTTAAGATAATTAAAAGATCTCTTACAGATTCTGATGACTTCCCCACCACTGAGCATTAAAACATCACCATTCTGATTTTTGTTTCCACCAAAAAAAAAAAAAAAACACACACAAACAAAAAAAACAATCAAATTGTGGATTCTTAAAAGTTTTACCTGTATGTAGGTCTTTAAAATTTCAATGGAAACTTCTTCCTTTATAGAAAAAAGGATATAATTCAATTATAAACAAAACTGCTTATATGTACCAGCAAGGTATCTAATAAAAATTCTACTAAGTGATTGAATGATTTTAATATTTACCATGGAGCAATGACTACATGCGAGGCTAAGTGCTTAGCAAAGTTTATATGCTGCCCAAATGAACCTTCCATAACTCTTTGTGAGTAGTTACTATCATTGTTCACAATTTACAGAGGAAGAAACTAAGAGTTTCTAAACTAAAAAAACTACAGAGGTTTTTATTTTACCCAGAATTACATACTAGAAGCTGCTGAGTAAGGATGCAAACCCAGGATTCTTACTCCAAAGTCCAAACTTTCAACTACTGTTTATCATTCTGCCTCCTATAGGTACTAAATGTTACCATGATTATAGGAAAAAGAAACAAAAAGAAAAAAGAAAACAAAGGTTTGAAACCTCACATAGAAAAAGTAGTCTTGTTCAGTTAGCTTGGTGGGTTGATTTAGAACTGGGTACTGATGAGGATAAAGTTATGAATTTATCAAAAACCACATAAGGCACCTGGGTTGCTCACTCTGGATGAGCATCTGACTTCAGAGCCTGTCATAATCTCAAAGTGCTGGGATCCAGCCCCACACTGAGCTCCCTGCTCAGTGGTGAGTTGGCTTGTCTATCTGTCCCTCCCTCAGCACATTCACGTGTGCTAATAAAATCGTTTTAAAAAATTACTTAACACACACACACACAAACCCCCACTGGTATTCTGCATCCATTGACTAGAGCCCTAAAGGGTCATCCACAGTGAGTTATCACTGAGTGACCATACAAGACTGTCTAGAAGACTTCTATGCCAGGACGCTTGGGTGGCTCAGTCGATTGAGGGTCTGCCTTCAGGTCAGGGTCATTATCTTGGGGTTCTGGGATTCATATCTGGGGTTCATGTCAGGCTCCCTCCTCATTCCACTCCCCTGGCCCCTCCCCGCATGTCTCTCTCTCTCTCTCAGATAAATAAAATCTTAAAAAAAAAAAAAAAAGACTTCTGCACCCTTACCACCATTTCTAGGAAAAAAAAAACCCAAAAACCAAAAAACAAAACACCCCACAAAAAAGTAGCATGTTTTCCTGATGAGAGGCATACAGCATCACCCTTGCAAAGGACAGTCAATTGTTCTTTTTTATTTACTTTGATCTGTAGTCCCAGAGTGTGGAAAAACAAAACGAGGTGAGTCATGAAGCGGAGAAGGTGTCCAGGTAGATTGTTTCTGCTTTTGGAAAGCCATTTGTTAAATTCATTCATCAAACCTACAAGACATCAAAGCAAAAATTCAGTAATAGGAATAAAGACCAAAAGAATAGAAATAAACATTACTCAGGATATGTACTGTATTCCTATAGTACTATGAAATCACTACCTCATTGTTAATAACCCCCATATAAAACAGACCCAGGATTAAATTCAAGCTCTATTATCTTACAATTAATAGCTGCATTCAAATAGGCTGATATAAAGATTAAAAGATGCGGTGAGTCCTGTACTGTTTTGATAACTTTTTAATGGGCTCCCTGCTCAGCAGGGGTCTGCTTCTCCCGCTGACCTCTCTCCTCTCATGCTCTCTTTCTCCCTCTCTCTCAAATAAATAAATAAATAAAATCTTAAAAAGAAAGAAAGAAAGGAAACAAAGAACTCATAGAAAGCAAAACAAAAGTATAGTATCTTACCATCAATGTCTCCCAGGATAAGGAACTTTTGAACTATATGATAATGTTCTTGATTCTCTTCCAAAACTCTCTGAAAAAATTTTTACATTTTCCATAAATCTCCCAGTGATCATTCTTTAGTATGTATTCATTAGTAAGCCAAAGGTCAACTTTTGAAACAAGAAAAGTTGCACATGAGGGGTCTTAGGAGATGAAAACAAATTTGAGAAAGTAATGTCTTTGGAATATACTCAAGCTGAACAATCGTTGAAAGCAGAGAATTGTGTTAAAACAATTTAATCTCTGAATATTATTATTTTCATTTTTTATATTTTATTATTGTTCTTCTGGCACTCCATGGTGAGCCAGAAAGGAAGGGCACACGTAACCTAAGCAAAACAAACTATAAGATTTCTCCAAAAACGAAGAGCAGTTGTTGAAAGCATTCCTTTGTATTCTCTTCTGCAAAGGGCACCATGCATAACAGAAGCCACCAAAATAGTGATTAGACAGTAGAAAAAACTATAAGTGACCTTCTGTTGCACTGTTTGGAAGCAAATAGTTTATTTCTTTTTTGCCAAACACGTTTTAATTTTTTATTTCATTATCTAACTTTTCTTGCAGCATTCATTCTTGGTTACGTTCAAATCTTTGCTCTATCTGGAACTGACTTTAAAATGTGGCATGAGGTAGGGATTTAGCTGTTTTCCTCCAGACAGAAAGTCAATCATGCCCATATCATGTATGTAAATAAATCCCTCTTCCTTTGAAATGAAAAATCACCTCTGTCATCTATAAGTGCTAATACATATTTGGATCTAATAACAATGTCTGTGTTTCACTGATCTATTTATTCATTCCTGTGTTAAGTGCATATTGTTTTGTTGTATAATTATTTTGTTTTATTATTAAGTAAGGCAACTAGTGCATATTATTCTTTTTCAAGTTTTCTTGCCATCTTGCCATTCTCATTTATTCTTCTTTTTGTAAAATTCTCTGTTTAGAAATAATCCTCCAGGGGCACCTGGGTGGCTCAGTGGGTTAAACCCTCTGCTTTCAGCTCAGGTCATGATCTCAGGGTCCTGGGATCGAGCCCCACATAAGGATCCCTGCTCAGCGGGGAGCCTGCTTCCACCTCTCTCTCTCTGCCTGCCTCTCTGCCTACTTGTGATCTCTGCCTGTCAAATAAATAAATAAAAATCTTAAAAAAAAAAAAAAGAAATAAAGAAAAGAAATAATCCCCCAAAGATTAAGTTTCTATGTTAATTTTGGAATGGCTTACATCAAATCCTCTCATCCAGGAACATGGTACATCTATTTATACTCATGTCTTCCAATAAGATTCAACAGTTTCTTTTTGAAAGTCCTCAAACCCTTAGTTAATTTTATTCCTATGTATGTTATGGCTTTGGTCAATAATTTAATGGGACTTTTTTTGGAGGGAGCACCAAATCCTTTTCTAATTAGTTGTGAAAAATACAGACAGGCTATGATTTTGGGGGGTAACTTTGTATTGAATTTAGGTACTTAAAAATTCTCATTCTTCTATGAATCCTAGTAACTGAGTTTCTAGTAAATTGAGTTTCTAGATTTATACTTTCATCCTTTGTAAATATTCCCCTCTTTCTAATACATATATCTAATTCCTAATTCTAATATGTAAATATAATTCCTAATTCTAATATGTATATCTATTCCTTTACTTGTTTTATTTTTAATTAGCTGGAATCTCCACAAAATAACAGACTGGTAAGAAATACTTGACAGAAGAAGTATTAATTTCTTTACTATACAGTTATACATAGTAAAAAGGAAAAGATAAAACTCAACAGAAAAACAGGTAAAAGATGTGAATAGGAAATTCACACATGGTCAATAAACACAAGAAAACTTGCTCAGCCTTATGAATAGACAGGGAAGTAAGAGCAGAACAGCAAGTTCCTATTTCCCACCTAATCTGATACATTAGCAAAAAATTCAAAGTGTGACATCTGGGACTGGTGAGAATGCAGGCAGATGGCTGCATTAATAAATTACTTATGGGAGTATGAATTAAATGCTACAACCAGGTAATTAATTTAATATATATCTACTCTTTATTTCAGCAACCCTGCTTTTAGGACACTTACCCTAAAATAGGACTAGTAGATAAGCATATATGTATATAACAATGTTCACTGCACTGCTAGAAACAACCTAAATACATCAAAAGAGAAATGATTAAAAAGAATAGGTCAGGTTACCCTAAATCTGTATCCCCTAACTTGGAGAAAGTATCATTAAAAGAAAAACAAAAAACAAAAAACAAAAAACAAACAGTTGGGGTGTCTGGGTGGCTCAGTTAAGTATCTGACTCCTGATTTCAGCTCAGGTCACGATCTCAAGGTTATGAAACTGAGCCCTGTGTCTGGCTCCATGCTTGGGCTCTGCGCTGGGCATGGAACCTACTTAAGATTCTCTTTCCCGGGGCACCTGGGTGGCTTAGTGGGTTAAGGCTCTGCCTTCGGCTCAGGTCATGATCTAAGGGTCCTGGGATCGAGTCCCACATCGGGCTCTCTGCTCGGCGGGGAGTCTGCTTTCCCCTCTCACTTTGCCTGCCTCTCTGCCTACTTGTGATCTCTCTGTCAAATAAATAAATAAAATCTTAAAAAAAAAAAAAAAAGATTCTCCTTCTCCCTCTGCCCCTACCCCTCCATGAAATCTCGCTCTCAAAAAGTTAATAAAGACAAAACACTCCTCCCAAGTTGGAGAGTAATGCAAGTAATATGATGCAAAAAAAAAAAAAAAAAAAAACAAACCAAGAAAAATCAAAATATCTCGGAATTAACTACATTATTTACACATATTTGTAAGATTATGGAGAAGGAGAAAGATATAGAAGACTATATAGCTATATATTTTATCATCTCTGGGGAATGAGAATAACCATAAAATGGTTAGGAGGAAGTTACTTTATAGCTTTTATACTATATAGATTTTATTTATATCTTTGGATTATTTTGCTACATACTTCAGTTATTTAAAATTATTTATGAGAATATTACCTAAAAATATTAGATTATTTTAAGATCTAGGAAATGTCATTTTCCATTAACATTTTCCTTTTTCAAAAAGAGAGAAATTAGGGGCGCCTGGGTGGCTCAGTGGGTTAAAGCCTCTGCCTTCAGCTCAGGTCATGGTCCCAGGGTCCTGGGATCAAGCCCCACTTCAGGCTCTCTGCTCAGCAAGGGAGCTTCCTCTTCTCTCTCTGCCGGCCTCTCTGCTTACCTGTGATCTCTGTCTGTCAAATAAATAAATAAAATCTTAAAAAAAAAAATGTCTCTCATTTAGATAAGAGATAAGGAAAAGGAGAAAATATAACCGTTTCAGGTTATTTTTTTGCTTTTCAGATACGTGGCACAACAGCATAACATTGTTTCCTATTCTAGTTATCCTAAAATGTTCTTACTAATATTTACCTTTTTATCAGTAGCTTGAAGTTCTTCAAATACCTTTTCTAAGGTCCAACTTTAAAAAGAAAATAGGAAAGGATAAAACAATATTAGTAATATGAATAAGGGCTACAAAATAAAACTTTACAGAGCATACTGCAAATCACCAAGACAAAAAACAAAAGAACAAACTCACTTTGCTTCCAAATACTCCCTAGGGAGTTCTTCAGTTTCATCCAGATTCACTACCGATGTCCGGATCTCCTGTTCTACCAAACTGTCCACCATCACCCGAAAGTAGGCCCACACTGTGTCTTCCCAGGTGTCACAGACGGGAAGCAGCTTTTTTCCCCATACCAAACCAGAAACACATATATAGTCAACAAGGGGTGGGGAGAGCAGTGACTTCCATTGATATGGACTATAAAGTCATTTTAATGACATAAAACATAGTGGATTGTAATATACATACCAAACAGCCCATTACCCAACTCATACCAATCTTTTAAAAAGTTTTAACTATTGAGATTTTTTCCATACTCAGTTCACAATGGCATCAATTTTCCATGTTGGATGTAAGATGATGTTTCAACTAGTTATTACAACACACACAAATAGCTATAAAATGCAGGGGGTGGTGGCGTTTGTAAGAAACACACATACACAAACATAGAACAATCCCAACAGTCACTATGCCTCAGTGGTACACTTCTGTATAAACCGAGGGGCACTATAAGTCATCAATAAATGTGTTTTGTAAAAAAATATACATATATATTGGAATTAAATTTATAATTCTTAGAAATTAAAGTCTGGTTCCATTTATTAAAACATCATTTGGTGTATGGCATACATGAAATTAAGCAACTCAAGTCACTATTCTATTTCATGATTTTGCTGTCACTGCTACTCTTAGAAAGTAGCTTAAGCTTATAAAATTTATTATATATGAATATTAGAATATGTATCTGATTTTGATCTACAGGGGAAAAATGAATTAAAGTAGATTACATACCTGCTTGAGATTTCCACTTAAAGCTGCATAAATTGCCCTCTCGTATCTATTAAAAAGCTCCTGAAATACAAGGAGTATAAATGTGAAATACTGTTTTTCTAAGGATGTACATTTTTTCATAATCTGGAATTTTATAAGTCTTCTAAATGGCCTTATTTATTCACTTGATAGTTTCTAAACTTTAGTTAAAGATCTAGTGGGGCAGTAAGGACTCCTTTGGGGCGCCAGGGTGGCTCAGTTGGTTGAGTGACTGCCTTCAGCTCAGGTTATGATCCTGGAGATTGAGTCCTGCATTAGCTTCCTGCTCAGCATGGGGTTTGCTTCTCCCTCTGATCTTCCCCCTCTTATGTTCGCTCACTCTCTCTCTCAAATAAATAAATAAAATCTTAGATTAAAAAAAAAAAAAAAGGACTCCTTGGTTTGCTGATGTAGGCAGTGCTGAAATCTTCAGGAAAAATCAATCATCTCAATTTCAAATATAGGATGAAAGATCCAACTCTAACAGATGCTTTGATTACTTATCATAGTTAAATTTTATTCCAGATAGATCTGGAGTAGCTGTTTTCCTCTAGGAAGCTCCTAAATGCCTAATACTACTTGATACTTACAGAACATCAAAACAAGGCACCTGGGACCTGTCTTTTATCAGTCTGCATTTAATTCCTAAGCAGGACTAATTATGTTTATCAAATTAGTTCATTTTACTATCAGATTCTATTGATGGCACTTCTTGTTTTCTTATCATCTAAATAAGACTTCAAAGACTTTCACTGTTTACCTGAATCCTCTTCTGCCTTTGTTTCCAATCACTCTTTTGACCACTCTTGTTCCTTCCTTTCCACTATCAATATTATCCTAGGACAGGCCCTTAATACTTAGTGTCTAAATAATTCCAACAGGCTCCTAACTAGTTTCTCAGCCTTTGGTCCATTCAATTTTTAAGCCTATTTTTTTTTTTTCACTATCATGTTAATCTTATTAAAGCACTGTTACCATGTGCTCTCAAAGTTTTGATGGTTCACTACTATCAATGATATATACTCCTTCTTTAGAGAAACACTTGAGGACCACCAATACCTGTTCTTTTTTTTTTTTTTTTAAAGATTTTATTTATTTGATAGAGATCACAAGTAGGCAGAGAGGCAGGCAGAGAGAGAGGAGGAAGCAGGCTCTCTGCCAAGCAGAGTCTGATGTGGGGCTCAATCCCAGGACCCTGAGATCATGACCTGAGCCAAAGACAGAGGCTTAACCCACTGAGCCACCCAGGCGCCCCCAATGCCTGTTCTTAATTTAACTTTTTCAATCATCTTTTCCATTAGTTCTGTTCCAACCCTGGTTTTGAAAATGTGAATTTGTTCCAGTGCAACCGATCTATCAAGGAACAACATAAACGTAATGCGATTTCTCATAACACAAATCTCATCTACAAGAAACACTAGGTGAATGCAGAAAACCACACGGAGCTGAATGGAGGCAGTTATAAATACACAAAACTAACATATCTCAAACATCTACCTGCCACCTCACTTCATTAGGTATATTATAAGCTAACTCCATCCGTATCAAGAGTTACAATTTTCATTTTAATTTCAGCTAACCTCCTTCTACACCTCACAGTAACTCACAAGCTGCAACACCCTGACACTCAAATGCACAAGTAAACTTCAGTGTTTTTTCAAAGTAAAATGCCATATTTACTGTAACATTTGTGTATTTCCTGTTTAACAGGGTCTTAAGTTTTTATCTTTTGATGTGTTGCCGATGGTTTTTGAGTACTGTGCTCGAAAATCTATTTTCCCCAAAAGGCCTGTGGGTTTTCTGCAAAATTTTGCATGCTGCAGTGATTTTTGTTTTTAGGAAAGCACAGGTCATATGGTATGGTAACAGAACTGACTCTACTTCCTTTTATGAGCCCTCTGCTCCAACCTGATAGCCCTAGACCTACCACCTTCCATTAGGTTTTCCAACTTACATAACCTACCAAGAATTCCTTCCACTTCTTTTCATATCCAACAACTCAAATCCTAGTAATTTTTTAAACTGCAATTCAATTCTCTTCCCTGGGAAGCCAGATTTAGCCCAAATGCTTATTCTCTGAATTCATTTGATACATTCTTTTTACTTTTTATCAGTATTTAATTCTTAGTACTTAGTGTCTGAATAATTCTGGTTAATAGTTAAACCTCCCAACCCATTCTTCAATTTGATCAGAAGTTTTTTTTGAAAATGAGCCCCTGCCTGGCTCAGGCAATGTGATCAGAAGTTTTCTGAAAACTTCTTGGCTCAGTTAGTAGAACATGCAACTCAATCTCAGGGTTGTGAATTCGAGCTCCACAACTGGGTATGGTGCCTACTTTAAAAAAAAAATTTTTTTTGGAAACAGAAACCTTAGTGTTCTACCACTCTAAATGTTTCACAGCACCATCAGCAGGCTTGCAATTAATTAAAAATCAGTATCAATAAAGGTTTTCTTGTATCTTACATCTTCTGCCATTCTCCAACAACTTATTTTCCAAATGATTCTATATGGATTCCCTTCAACAGGTTCTAATTCTGTTCCTATAAAACAGTAAAAGAAATAAAAATTTACAGTTTAAAATAGAGAACTCCTATTTCAACAATTTCTAAAAACAAAAGCTATGCTTCATAAAGACTGGCATTTAAGCTAAATATATCTTCTCATTCTGAGAATCAAATCTACTAAAATACCTCCATTCACATTAGGGTCATGGTAGAGTTTCCAGCCTTCAAGTGTTGCAGCTCTCCATGCTTGACCACAACGTTTACAGAGTCGTTGTGCCTTCAGAAACAAAAAGGGGCAGTCAGTCATATAACCAGAGTTAAAAGCATTTATGACTTAAAGAAAAGTATAAGCAGGGGCGCCTGGGTGGCTCAGTCAGTTAGGCATCTATCTGCCTTTGGCTCAGGTCAAGATCTCAGGGTACTGAGATCAAGTCCCACATCGGGCTCCATGCTCAGCCAGGAGCCTGCTTCTCTCTCTCTCTCCCCTCCACTTGTGTTCTCTCTCTCAAATAAGTAAATAAAATCTGGGTGCCTGGGTGTCTCAGTTGGTTAAGTGACTGCCTTTGGTTCAGGTTGAGATCCCAGGGTCCTAGGATCGAGCCCCATGTCGGGCTCCTTGCTTAGTGGGAGACTGCTTCCCTCTCCCCCTCTCCCTCTGCCAGCTGCTCCCCCTGCTTGTATTCTTTCTGTGTCAAATAAATAAAATCTTTAAAAATGAATGAATGAATAAATAAAAGTATAAGCAATATACTTCAGGATTAGATAATTTAAAGCACAATTATTTCAAAGGACAATGTAGGCAACTAGTACTGGCATTTCACTTTGCCACCAGCAAGCATGTCTCTTCTGTGGTCTCCACCTTTCTTTCTTTCCCTAATAATCCTTTTGGTTTGGGGCTTACTAATTGGCTCCCATGGTGCCTACAAGGATTTAGTTCCACTAGAGACAAATGGGGCTTAAGAGATTGATATGACCACTGATCTAAGCAAAAGTATTATGAAAACCAGTCTCTATAATGACAAGGCCCTAGTGCTCATTCAGCCCACTGATATTTATGTTAACTGTACCAAACAGATGAACTTAGACTAATCAGCGAAACATACCAGTGAGATAGATAGCATCACCTCTTTAGGAACTGTCTCTTCCCCATTTAGTTCATATGGTTTAGGTAAGATCCTATGATTCCACCTCTGAACTCTAGGATTAGGGATGTGACCTAACAAGAATCACTCCCAGGGCTCTTGCTAGAGATTCTGAGGAGGAGACATACTCCTTCTGCTGGAAATGCTAACTGACAAAAGGATGTAAGCCTGGGGCTGCTGGCCATCAGTGACATGAGGCTTCTTGAGAATGAAGCCACACAGAGAGGGACAGAGCCAAGAGCCTGGGAAAGAGATGGTATCCTAGTGAGTCCCCGGATCCTGCTTAAAACCAAATATAACCCCCTATACTTCCCTGTTCTACAAACCAATCAATTCCTCCCTTGTAAATAACCTGAGTTGGGTTTCTATCACTTGAAGCTAGAGAACCCAATTAATATAACCAGTTATAGAATACCCTCCCCCAAACATCATTCTGGATGTGTGGCTATTAAAAATTATAAATGCTATGTAGTAACATGGAAAAATGTTTTGATATGCTATCTAAAAAAGGAAGGATAAAATAAATCAGATACAAAAGAACAAATATTACATGATTCCACTCACATGAAATAGCTAGAATAGGCAAATTCATAGAGACAGAAGTAGATCAGAAGTTACCAAGGGCTGAGGGAAGATGTAATGGTTTCATAAAATTGTAAATGCAATTAATGGCACTGAAATGTACACTAAAAAATGGTTAAAAGGACAAATTTTAGGGCATGTGCGTGGCTCAGTCGTTAAGCATCTGCATTCGGCTCAGGTCAAGATCCTGGGGTCCTGGGATCGAGCCCTGCATCGGGCTCCCTGCTCTGTGAGGAGCTTGCTTCTCCCTCTCCCACTTCCCCTGCTTGTGTTCCCTCTCTCACTGTACCTCTCTCTGTCAAATAAATAAAATCTCTAAAAAATAAAATGACAAATTGCGTTATACTTTACTACAGTGAAAAAAATAAATAATGCAATGTATCAAAACTATTGACTTGCATATTTTAAACACAAGATAAGGGGGGGCACCTGGAGCTCAGTGGGTTAAAGCCTCTGCCTTCGGCACAGGTCATGATCCCAGGGAAATACTGTGGAAGAGATGATTGCATCGAGGAGACAAACTAGGTGGTCACAAAGATCCCTTCCAACTTGAAGAGTCTATGACTTTGAAACTGAAGCAGCAGGATATATGACTTACCTCTTCTGTCATTCCAGCACGGATTAAAGTGAAAAGATACTTGAGTAATCGGACTTCATCTTCTCTATCCAGATCATCAAGGGGCATTTTCTGTCTAATAGGAGCATCAGGGTCCTATATGCCCCCCCCAAAAAAATCAATGATAAATTCTTTGTACCTACATATATTTTGAGTATCACCAAGAGATGATAAATCTCCTGAGTTTATATACTGAAATAACTTTTTTTTACAATTTAGTTAAGTAACAAAAGGAGTGAAAATATCACAGGTATTCCAGAGAGACACACAACTATCTGCTGCCCATTCAAAACAAACTCTGTTGGCCCACAAAGGTACAGGTCTAGTCAGGCAAGGCAGTAACACTACTACAGCAGCCTAGCCAGACAATTCTAAAAATGCTACTTATCATTCCAGCTGACACAAGCTGTACCCTGTTGTAGCAATTACACAACCAAGTTAATTCTAAACGGAATTGAGGACACCTGGGTGGCTCAGTCGTTAAGCCTCTGCCTTTGGCTCACATCATGAACCCAGGGTCCTGGAACTGAGAAGCCTGCTTCTCCCTTTCCCACTCCCCCTGCTTGTGTTCCCTCTCTCGCTGTGTCTCTCTCCGTCAAATTAAAAAAAAACAAAAAACAAACAAAAAAACTTAAAAACAAAACAGAATGAGGCCTAGATGGAGAATGAGCCAGAGGAAAACTAAGGGAGTCGACAGTACATTCTGTAACTTGAAAATGCTTAGCTGGTACTTTGAGATCATACTGAGAAGAGAACCCACTATGGAACTAAGACCATATAAAACACACTGTGTCCAATAAAAAAAGTTTTAAGAACAGATTTCTAGTAAATAAAATCCACCTAAAACAGTTATTCCCACCTACTATTTTTCATAAATAGAACAAAATGTGCCTTTAAACATTTGGGATAACATATTGTCCTCACTTTTGCAGTAAATAGCACATGTGATCTTCATGATGAATTTTAAGTGAAAAACTATTTTAATGTGACTCATTTCAGATGCTACTAAGTATACAGTAATATGAATATTGATTCAGAAAATAAAGTTTATAATAAGGAAAATAGCTCTTTCACAAATATTCTGCAGACCAATACAATCATTCAGTTTTCGAACATAGTCTCTTTCTGCCAAGAAGGAAATCACTTTTCAGATGTTAAGATTAAATGATTTTTAGTTGCTTGCTACAAAGTAATTTAGCTATGATTATTGCAAGTTCTTCTAGTAGTTTCCAAAACAATTTTCATCAACATCACTTTGGTACCCAATGAAATTCTATCAATTTTTCCAGTTGTTACTTATTTCTCCCACTTTTCATTATAAATATTTAGTGCACGTGTCTCCACCTGTCACAAAGCTCTGTTCCTTTATTTCTACAGGAATTAGACTCCTGTTCTCTTCAATTGTACTGTTATTCCTATTACTCGTATCCTGGAATGACCTTTCTAACGTCAAGCTTTCTTCCCCCTGCTTTTTATATGTAAGAGCTTTCTTCTTTCCTTTTTTTTTTTTTTTAAAGATTTTATTTATTTATTTGACAGAGATCACAAGTAGGCAGAGAGGCAGGCAGAGAGAGGGAAAGAAGGGAGAAGCAGGCTCCCCGCTGAGCAGAGAGCCTGACACAGGGCTTAATCCCAGGACCCCAAGATCATGACCACTGAACCACCTAGGCGCTCCCCCCCCCTTTTTTTTAGGTTTTATCTATTTATTTGCTAGAGACAGACAGCAAGAGATAGCAAGAGAGCACAAGCAGCAGGGAGGTAGGTGAACAGAAGCAGGTTTGCCACTGAGCAGGGAACCCGACGTGGAGCTCAGTCCCAGGATCCCAGGACCACAACCTGAACTGAAGGCAGATACTCAACTCAGTTCAGCCACCCAGTCTCCCTATAAAAGAGCTTTCATAAGTCATCACCTTACAGTTGAAGGGTCAAACCTTACTGTAAAACCAAAATTAATTTATTTTTAAAGCTGGGAAATCACTTTCTGAACCTTCTTCTACAATTTACAATTCATGGACCACAGATATGTTCAAATACATTTGGTCAAATTCAAATGCAACTGAGTAGCTTTAGAGTTAAATGGTATAATGCAAACTTTTGGGAAACCAAAACTAGGATCTGTGTGAATAAAAATTCTCGGACTTTAGAAAACAATTACAGGGGGCACCTGGGTGGTTCAGTTGGTTAGGCGACTACCTTTGGCTCAGAGATCATGATCCTGGAGTCCCTGGACTGAGTACTACATTGGGCTCCCTGCTGAGCAGGGAGTCTGCTTCTCCCTCTGACCCTCTCCCTTCTCTCTCTCAAATAAATAAATAAATAACTCTTTTAAAACTATTTTAAAATAAAAATAATAAATGAATTAATAAAATAAAAAACAATCATGGATCCTTGAAGACAATTTCATTTCAAAGAAACTTACCAATTCAGTGACAAGGGGACGGACACTTCCTATGTAAGAAGGTAGCTGCCGCTGTTTCAGGGTATGCAGGGTGTTTTCCCTATAAGAAAAAGTATAAAAGTTCTTACAGGAGAAAATTTAGGAGGTCTATTTAAGAAAATAAAATCAAGTCAAAGTAAGAAAAAGAGAGTACAAACTCAGAAATACATGCAAAAATGCTAAATAGAAAGAGGCATTTGAGCTTAGATGACTAATGATGCTGAATATGTTTCCATGTCTTTATTGGCCATTCATCTGTCTGTTTCTGTGAAGTATCTGTCAAATCTTTGCCCTTTTTTACTGCATTATCTTTTTCTATTTTTTTTTTTTAAAGATTTTATTTATTCATTTCACAGACAGAGATCACAAGCAAGCAGAGAGGCAAGCAGAGAAACAGGAAGGGAAGCAGGCTCCCTGCTGAGCAGAGAGCAGGATGTGGGGCTCCATCCCAGGACCCTGGGATCATGAGCTGAGCCCAAGGCAGAGGCTTTAACCCACTGAGCCACACAGGTATCCCTGCATTATCTTTTTATTGAGTTGTAGTTCTCTATCAGCTACAAGCCTTACATGTTTCTTCCAGTATATGGCTTGCTCTCTTTCATTTTCTTAATGATGTCTCTAATGAGGTTTTTCATTGATGAAGTCCAATCAATCTTCCCTGATTATTGCTTCCCATGACCTAAGAAACTCTTGTCTATCCCCAAGTCACAAAGATGTTCTCCTCTAAAAGCTGTGTGGTTTTTAGCTTTTGTGATCCACCTTGAATTAAATGTTGGGTATGGTGTGAGGGAGGTGTCAAGGCTGACCTTTTTTTTTGCAGCAGTATCCATTTTTTATGCATGGTTTGTTGAAAAGACATTCAATACCCCCCACTGGACTGCTTTAATGCCTTTATTGAATACCAACTGACCATGGAAGCGTAGGTCTGTTTCTGGGTTCTATATTCTGTTCCACTGATCAGTAAGAAAAGGAGACTAACCATAAAAAATTGTGCAAAAACCTTAACAGAACATTTTACCTAAAATTTTTAAGTTTTAAATGAAAATTCTGGGGCGCCTGGGTGGCTCAGTCAGTTAACCTCTGCCTTCGGCTGGGGTCATGATCTCAGGGTCCTGGGATCAAGCCCCGAGTCCAGCTCTCTGCTCAGCAGGGAGCCTGCTTCCCCTCACTCTCTGCCTGCCTCTTGGCCTACTTGTGATCTCTATCTGTCGAATAAATAAATAAAATCTTTAAAAAAAAAAAAAAGATTTTTTCCTGGAAAAATCACAACCTCTCAAGATTTAATTTTTAACAAACACTGAATAGCACTAATCTCCTAGTTCAGCAAAGATATAATGATGGACTTGCAGACTTTGTAACAGGCATAATGTTACTGAACTGAAACACAATTTGCACTTTTTCAAGTCTTAAAATCAACTGTCCCTTTAATCTAGGGATGCTTCTTGGCTTCAAGATCCTAAAATAATTTAGAAGTATTAAAGGATGCAGTGACCAAAATTTTTTTTTTAAAAAATCACAAGTAGCTGTAAACATAGCTGAAGTATCTTTTTGATGATCGAATTACAATTATTAAGAAAATATAGCCAGGTAACTGTTTGAAAATACATATTAGACATGTCATTATTCTGTTCTCAAGGTTTTCTATCACATTTAGAATAAAGTCCCATAGCTTTACCCTGGCCAGCCTATAAAGATCCTATAGTATTTGACCCTCTTCAATCTCATTTCCTACCATACTTTTCTTTGCTGTGTTCACATTGGCCTCCTTGTGTAAATACTTTGTTTTCTGATCTTTGCAGTTTCTGTTCCTGCCAAGAAAGCTTATCCCCCAGATGTTTGTGTTTTGCCTCCTCTCACTCACTACCTGCTACATTCTTAGAGAGGCCTGCCCTGATGACCTCTTCTATTTAAACTTGCACCCACTGTCATCCTCTATCTATTAACTCTGACACTTTTTTTCAAAGCTCTGATTTCCAACAGGCTACATATTTGTGGTCTAAAGCTGTTAAATGATTATGACACCATAAAGGCAGAGTTTTTAATCTGTTTTGTTGACAGGCTGAATAAGCAATAAGAACTGAATATGTGCTGAAAGATAAATAAACAAAGCCAATGTTGAGTGACTTTAAGAATAAATGATTAGTAACTTACCAATACACTGATTTTGCATAAAATTCAATATTATCGGAAAAATCTCCGATCTCATCTTTGGCAATACTCTCTAGCCAATCCACCACAAGCTAGGAAAGGAAAAAAAAAAAAAACAAAAAAAAGTATTAACTATAAAACCTGTCAGTGTTTTATTTAAAGTGGTACTTCCATCCTTAATTTAAAAAAGGTTTCTATTTAAAAAAAATACCAACTAACAATTTTTCCAAACACTTTTTACTTTTTTAAGATATACAAATATGGCAAAAGAAAGATATTTTCTACAGGAATAATACAATTCTTAAAAGGCTATTCCTGCAAATACTAGGCTATTATTCAAAAACTGAAGAACAAGGTTCTTAATGCCTTTTAATTACAAGTAGAAGATCAAAAAGAAAAAAAAGTTAATGTTTTAAACTTAAAAATCTTCAGTTCTTTGTATGTCATTTAGTTTTTCTCCATGTTTCATAAAAAAGTATTTCAAAATTTTGGTCATACCTGACTTTGTCGGACAAGTGAATCTCTCTGAAATAATGCTTCCACCACCACTTTCTCACTGGCATTAAGAGCCTATTAAAAAATTATTTGAAGGAGAGGAAAAAAAAAGATGTTCTAGGATGATTATTTTAAAACAAAGGGAAAAGTGAATCTGACATAATTATATTTAATTATGCATAAACATTTAAGCATACAATAAATCTGTGTATTCATGTTTGAAAATTTTTCCTAAGTAAATCTCAAACTGCTAGATCAATTTGCAACTGCTCTTACTTGATACTTTAATTCTCTGGCTACACTTCAAATTTTTTTTTTTTTAATTTTTTTTTTTAAAGATTTTATTTATTTATTTATCATAGAGAGTGAGCACAGGCAGACAGAGTGGCAGGCAGAGGCAGAGGGAGAAGCAGGCTCCCCGCTGAGCAGGGAGCCCGATGTGGGACTCGATCCCAGGCTGCTGGGATCATGACCCAAGCCGAAGGCAGCCGCTCAACCAACTGAGCCACCCAGGCGTCCCTACACTTCAAATTTTAAAACATTACTTCCCCAGAGATGATGTTGTGGGGAAAAATAAAACACAGAACAAATGAAACACAAAAAAATCTTAATAAAGGGCAGTAGGTAGTCATGTGACATATCAGAAAGTAAACATTTAAAAACTTTTATTCTTTTCATTTTACATAGCAGAAGTTGATAGGTAATCAAACTTAACAATCTAAGGGTCTTTTTTTTTTTTTAAGATTGTATTTATTTGACAGACGGAGATCACAAGTAGGCAGAGAAGCAGGCAGAGAGGAGGAAGCAGGCTCCCTGCTGAGCAGAGAGCTCAATGCGGGGCTCGATCCCAGGACCCTGGGATTATGACCCTAGCTGCAGGCAGAGGCTTTAATCCACTGAGCTACCCAGGTGCCCCACAATCCAAGGGTCTTAAGACTGACTTTAAAAGACAACTTCACATAGATATTAGCAAGTAATATTAAGCAGTGTATCAAAAGGTTTGTGATCAGTAGATGCACGGGTCAAATCTATTAATTAATCCATCTTATTTTTGGGTTAAAAAAAGGAAAAAGCAATATGAATACCTTGATAGATGCCAAATGTCACTTGATAAAAAATAACTTTATAAATTAGAAATAGAATATTTTACCAATATAATAGACTATCTTGTTGAAACCTATAGCAAAGTAACTATAAAGAGATATTCCTTCAAAAGCGAGAAGATATGGGTGCCTGGGAGGCTCAGCTGGGTGGGCATCTGACTTTAGCTCAGGTCATGATCTCAGGGTCCTGGGATAGAGCCCCACATTGGGCTACATGCTGAGTGGGGAGTCTGCTTGTCCCTCTTCCTATTCCCCCCTCCCCTGCTTGCTCTCTCTCTCGAATAAATAAAATCTTTAAAACAAACAAAAAAAAATAAAATCGAGAAGATGAAAATAATTTCTGTAATTATTCAACTTTACTTTGAAAGTTCTAGCTAATATATAAAACCAGAAAAAGAACTAAGTAATAATAAGTATGGAAAAAACATCAAAGTCAGTCATCACTATTTGTAGATAGAAAAATAAAACAATCAATGGAAAACTATTAAAACTAGAAAGTTCAGGGGCGCCTGGGTGGCTCAGTGGGTTAAAGCCTCTGCCTTTGGCTCAGGTCATGATCCCGGGGTCCTGGGATCGAGTCCCGCATTGGGCTCTCTGCTCAGTGGGGAGCCTGCCTCTCCGTCTCTTTCTGCCAGCCTCTCTGCCTACTTGTGATCTCTGTCAAATAAATAAATAAATAAAATCTTAAAAAAAAAAGAAAAAACACCAAAAAACTAGTAAGTTCTATAATACCTAAGTATATGATAATCAATCTTCCTATATGTGCATGTCACTTGGTTAGAATTAAACAGTGTTTGTAGAATGAATAAATTAAAAGATTGAAAAGATGTTAGAAGTATTTTAGGTGAAGAGCAGATTAACAGACATGTATGACTGAAATCATTTACTATAAAAATGTGTATTTATTTTCACTTTTAATTTATTTATAGTTGCTTCAAACATATAATCAGAAAATAAAAAGCAATTAAACCCCCCAAAACTACCTGGTCTTTATGATTTTAAAGGCATATTTTTATCCCATCTTTAAAGAACAAGTAGTTTCCATGTTCTTTAAATAGAGGATGGAACAATGATGGGAGATATATGATCTTGTTCTGGAGAGGAACAGAATTCAGACACCAAAACTGGATAAGTAACAAAAAAAGAAAATACATTTGCAAAAGTTCTCAAAAAAATATTAGCTAAAAAATTTAGAAGTCTATTTAAGAATATATCATAACAGAGTTTATCCTACTTGAAGATAACTCAACATAAGGAAAATGCAACTACATTAATAAATTAAAGCAGATATTCATGGAGGCTAAAACACATCTGAGGGGCACCTAGGTGGCTCAGTGGGTTAAAGCCTCTGCCTTCGGCTCAGGTCATGATCTCAGGGTCCTAGGATCGAGCCCCACATAGGGCTCTCTGCTCAGCAGGGAGCGTGCTTCCCCCTCTCTCTCTGCCTACTTGTGATCTCTGTCTGTCAAAGAAATAAATAAAATCTTTAAAAAAAAAATCTAAATAAATAGAGGGGGTGGAGGGATAGGGTAACTGGGTAATGGACATTTAGGAGAGGAAATGATATATAATGAGCACTGAGTATTATATAAGTCTGATGAATCACACACCTGTACCTCTGAAACCAATAATACATTGTATGTTAAAAAGATGTAAATAATGGGAAAGATATGCTATGATCATATGCAGATTCAACATGTAAAGATGTCACTTCTCCCCAAATTTACAAATTGAATAGCCACTTCAATAAATATCCCAATAGGATTTTCAAAAAAATAAAAATTGCAAAGTTCATTTGGAAAAAAGTGTGCAAAAATGTATTTTTTTAAAATTATTTATTTATTTATTTGACAGAGAGAGATGACAAGCAGGCAGAGAGGCAGGCAGAGAGAGGGGAGGAAGCAGGCTCCCCGCTGAGCAGAGAGCCCGATGCGGGGCTCGATCCCAGGACCCTGGGATCATGACCTGAGCCAAAGGCAGTGGCTTAACCCACTGAGCCACCCAGGCGCCCCGCAAAAATGTATTTTTAAATGAAGGAGACTTATCTTGCCAAATACCAAAACTTCTGAATTAGAGACTCAGCTATATAATACTGGTTTTCAAATCAATCAATAAAAGAGAAAGAAGATATATGTATAAATATGATAAATACATTTGTTTGATAAGTGGTGTTGGGACTAAATGGATATCCATCTGAAAAAAGTTAAATCTCTTTCTTACTTCAGAGACAAAATTACTCTAGGTGAATTCCAAGAGCTTATTATGAAGAAAATGAGATTTGGGTTTAGAAGAAAACACTGGAGAATATTTTATTTTATTTACTTATTTATTTTTTAAAGATCTTATTTATTTGACAGAGATCACAAGTAGGCAGAGAGGCAGGCAAAGACAGAAGAGGAAGCAGGCTCCATGCTGACTGGAGAGCCTGATGCAGGGCTCAATCCCAGGCCCCTGAGATCATGACCTGAGAGGAAGGCAGAGGCTTTAGACCACTGAGCCACCGAGGTGGCCCTGGAGAATTACTTTAAAAATAGGTAGGAAAGGCCTTCCTTAACAAGACACAAAATAATCAATGACAAAGGAAAACCTGACAGATGTGAACACAAAAAAGGGAAATATCTGCTTGACAAAGACTCCTTAAAGTTGAAAGACAAGTAACAGAAGACTATCTTTAACATACACGAGGAAATAATAATTGGAAAATAAGTAAAGGATTGAATATACAATTTAGTATAAGAATATTAATGCTTAAGGGGCACCTGGGTGGCTCAGTAGGTTAAGTCACTGCCTTCGGCTCAGGTCATGATCTCAGAGTTCTGGGATCGACCCCTGCTTCCTACTTCGGACTCTCTGCTCAGCAGGGAGCCTGCTTCCTGCCCCCCCCACCACCTGCCTCTCTGCCTACTTGTGATCTCTGTCTGTTAAATAAATAAATAAAATCTTAAAAAAAAAAAAAGAATATTAATGCTTAAGAATGAAGAACACTCCACCTTCCTAATGATCAATGATATGCATATTAAAATAACATACTTTTTCTCCAATTAGCAACATCAAATGATTGATATTAAACATTTTCACCCACCATCAACATATTCCATTGGGAAGGCAATATGACAATCTCTATCAAACTTTGACCCAACAATTCACTTCTAGAAATGTAGAAAATTTTGGAATATACAGATAAACTGAAGAATATTCATGGCATTATTGACTGGTATAGCAGAAATCCTGGAAACAACCTAAATATGTTCATCAGAATGTCTGAAAAAATTATGGTTCACTTATACTCTAGCATATTATGAAAAAATAAGCTAAATCTACATGAACTGACATAAAAAAATACAAATATTGATGAATAAAAAGGAAAATCACTATAATATATATCAGAAATCATACTATACATTAAAAAAAAACCCAGCAACTATGTGGGGGCACCTGGGTGGCTCAATCATTAATCATCTGCCTTCAGCTTAGGTCAGGGTCCTGGGATGGAGCCCTGCTTCAGGCTCCCTGCTTAGTGGGAAGCGTACTTCTCCTTCTCCCACTCCTCCTGTTTGTGCTCTCTCACTGTTTCTGTCAAATAAATAAAATCTTAAAAACAAAACAAAAACCAAAACCAAAAACTATGTGAATGTATATACATATAAGGATACACAAAAAAGCGGTAGCAGAAAGACTTAAGAGTAAGAGAGATAAAATTTTACATTTTACTCTATAAATTGATATTTAAACATTTTATGAGATTATCTTTACTTGTAAAAAAGATTTTTTTTGAAGATTTTATTTATTTATTTGACAGAGAGATCACAAGTAGGCAGAGAGGCAGGCAGAGCGAGAGGAGAAAGCAGGCTCCCCGCCAAGCGGAGAGTACGACCCGGGGCTTGATCCCAGGCCCCTGAGATCATGACCTGAGCTGAAGACAGAGGCTCAACCCACTGAGCCACCGGGGTGCCCCTTTACTTGTAAAATTTTTAAAATGAAGAAACTCAAGATGGTCAAAAATAAAAATCTATTACTAAAAACATTTTAAGTTTTAAATATTTATAGAGGAAAAAATTAAGCTTACAGTAACTGCAAATGTATTTTCCTCTTCTAATGCAGACTGTACTCTGTCTCTGAGGGAAAATAACACAAAATTAAAAGCCTTAATTTATATATGAAATCACCTCTTAAACTACATATTTACACAAACTTATATTCTAGTCAGCATAAATGAATGAGTTTCCAGTCAAACTTAATCATTCTTTAAAAACAAAGTTACAAGCAATAAATATCTTCTGGATCTGATATTGAGACCTGAACAAAACTGATTCTAAAAATACACAGTGCAAAAAGACTTTCTTGGCTACCTACTAATGCACACACCTAACTTTTTAATATAATATTTTCATATGGCAAAAATTAAATAATCTGATTTCCTCTCAAGATTTTCTCATCATGATGAAAAAGCAACAGAATGAGAGCCAAAACTCTTCTGAGAGCAAGAATCTGAGAGCAGGAAAACATGGTTAACTTCTTTCAAACTGATACTTGACATAAAGTCTGTTTTTCAGTTCTTTTTCTTATCTATCCTCTCCTAAGTACTCAAGTATTTTCAGCACTTTCCTTAAACCATTATACATATATTCTTGGGAGCTACCGGCTTTTTGACCTAGTATTCCCTCTTCCCTCCTAACTCAGTCCCAACAATGATCTAATGACAAGGCATTCAAAATGATAAATATCAAAAACAGCAGAACCTATTTCCAAACACATACTACTTTCACTTTTGTCTTTTGGTTACTGTGTGTTTATGTTACTGAGTCAGTCCTTCAGAGTTTTACCTATACAGAGAAGCCAGCAGCCTCCACGTGACCATCTCCTGTTGAAGAAGCCAGAGCATACTGGCTGTTTTTGAGAACTTCTGAAGTCCAGGTGTTGCTCGGCTCACTATTTTACTCAGTATGTTCACCTGTCATAAAAACAAGAGATTCTCTTTCATTCTAAGTCATAACTTTGTGTTCTTCAACTGCATGGTGCTAAAACTAAATATATACATGTATAAATATACACATACACACTGTATTATAAATTGTTCCTGCCTATCTATTGCCTTTTTTAATTGAATGAAATATAACATTCCCACCAGAAACAGCCTTTGAAATAAGGTATGCTTATTTGAGTATTTATGTAAAAGTTTTTTTTTTTTTTTTTTAGATTTTATTTATTTATTTGACAGACAGAGATCACAAGTAGGCAGAGAAGCAGGCAGAGAGAGAGGGAAGCAGGCTCCCTGCCGAGCAGAGAGCCCGATGTGGGACTCGATCCCAGGACCCTGAGATCATGACCTGAGCCAAAGGCAGCGGCTTAATCCACTGAGCCACCCAGGCACCCATGTAAAAGTTTTAATATACTCTAGAGTTCAGATTCAACATTAACAGCCATGGGTGTATTTTTTTCATCCTATATACCTACTCAGAAGATAAGCTAATTCTAACCTATACCTGACAAAATCATAACATGAATAGCATGGCAATGAAAATTAAAAATACCTTCAAATTATGACAGAAAACTTAATACTGTATAACAAATCAAGAAAAACATTTTAAGATGGGATGCCAGGTGGACTCAAGTCGGTTGGGCCTCTGACTCTTCATTTCAGCTTGGGTCATGGACTTGGGATCAAACCCCTAAGCCGGGCTCCAGGCTGCATATGGCGCCTACTTGGGACTCTCTCTCTCTCCTCTCACTTCACCCCTTCCCTTTAATCCCCCCTCAAACCCATGGGTGAGCACTCTATCTCTTAAAAGAAGGAAAAAAAAAAGACTGGTACTAAAACATTGTCATTTCTAAACAAAACTTAACTAAAATCCCTCCTTGTTCTAAAACAGTAGTTTTTAACCTTTTTCAGTTGAAGCACATGTGAAAATCTAATGAAAAGTGGGGATGGGGTCGCCTGGGTGGCTCAGTGAATTGGGCCGCTGCCTTCGGCTCAGGTCATGATCTCAGTGTCCTGGGATCGAGTCCCACATCGGGCTCTCTGCTCAGCAGGGAGCCTGCTTCCCCTTCTTTCTCTGCCTCTCTGCCTACTTGTGATCTCTCTGTCAAATAAATAAATAAAATCTTTAAAAAAAAAAAAGAAAGAAAAAAGTGGGGATGGTCTCTCCAGAAACACATAAAACTGTTTATCAGAAAGTTTAAGGACACAGGGTAAAGGAAACCCTTCTCAAAGGTCACGAATAGTACTTCCTTATCTTACCAAAGTAAGTACTTCCTTATCTTACCAAAGGGAACTAGGAAACAGGAGCTCTCATTCAGAAGATGAGGAATTGCTACCATGAAATTTTTCTCTCCATTCAAAAAGCATTCACAAAGTAATGGCACTCTTATCTTAAGGGCAATGTTTAATAACAGTGTTAACTGTACTTCTCATTATTACATTTTCTATTGGAATCCTAACTCCAGTAATTCACTAAGTGATTATTATTGCTTTTGTTATTTAATGAAGCTACTGCTTTTATAATAGAGCAATTCAGATTATTGAATTAGTATTATTATTGAAATATTATTGAATATTATTATTGAAATAGTATTAAATGCTCAGAAAATATTGGCTATTATTTCAATCATTCTTAAATGCAATAGTTATTTGAAGTCCTTTTTTTTTTAGTTTATTTACTAATTTTTAATGTAATCTCTACACCCAATGTGGGGCTAGAACTCAAGATACCAAGAACAAGAGTTGCATGCTTTTCCAACAGAGCCAGCCAGGCACACCTCCTTTTCCTTTTTTTAAAAAAAATAGAGTTTTTTGTTTGTTTATTTGTTTTTAAGATTATTTATTTATTTGACAGAGAGAGATCACAAGCAGGCAGTGAGGCAGGCAGAGAGAGAGAGAGAGGAGGAAGCAGGGGACTTAATCCCAGGACCCTGAGATCATGACCTGAACCGAAGGCAGCGGCTTAACCCACTGAGCCACCCAGGTGCCCAAAAAATAGAGTTTTTTTAACAGGCGCCTTACTGGCTCAGATAATTAAGGAGCCAACTCTTGGTTTTGGTTCAGATCATGACCTCAGGGTTGTGAGATGAAGTCCCAAGTCAGGCTACATCCTTGGCATGCGGAAGGAATCTGCTTGAAATTCTTTCCCCTTCCCTCTCCTCATCCTTTCTTTGCTACTCCCCCAGCTCACATGTGGACTTGCTCTCTAAAATAAATAAATAATACAGTAAAAGACAATTTTTTCAAGCAGTTTTAGGTTCACAGCAAAACTGAGTGGAAAGTACAGAGTTCCCAGTGCTTTCTGACTCCACGTGTAATTTCACCCCTTATTAGGAATATCTAGTACCAGAAGAGTACATTCTGCTACAGCAATCAATGACCAACACTGACCTGCCATGATCATCCTGAAGTCCCCAGTTTATATTAAAGAGTTCACTCTTGGTGCAGTATATTCTTTTTTTTTTTTTTTTTTTTTTTTTTTAAGATTTTATTTATTTGTCAGAGAGAGAGCACAAGATGGAGGAGCAGCAGGCAGAGGGAGAAAAAGGCTCCCTGCTGAGCTAGGATCCTGATGTGGGACTCAATCCCAGGGTCCTGGGATCATGACCTGAGTGGAAGGCAGATGCTTAAACAACTGATCCACCCAGGCATTGGTGTTGTATATTCTACGGGTTTTGACAAATGTACAACAGGTATCCACATTATAATCTCATACAGAGTAGTCTCACTCACCACCCAGCTCCACTTTTCATCCTTATTTTCTCCATCCCTGGGCAACCACAGGTCTTTTTATTCTCTCCAAGTTTTGCCTTTTCCAAAATGTCATATAGTTGGATTTAAACAGTATGTAGCTGTTTCAAAGTGATTTCTTTAGCTTAGTAATATGTGTTTAGGGTTCATTCTCGTCTCTTCATGGCTTGATAGCTTATTTGTTTTAGCATCAATCAATATAGTCTTTAAGTACCACGGATGATTTATCCATTCACTTACTAAAGGACATCTATTTTGCTTCTAAGTTTAGGCAATTACAAATAAAGCTGCTATAAACATCTATATGCAGGTTTTTGTGTGGGCATAAGTTTTTAATTCATTTTGGTAAATACCAGAGTAGGAATGTTGTTGAATCATAAGATATGAGTATGCTCAGTTTTGTAAGAAACAGAAAATGTCTTACAAAGTGGCTATACCATTTTGCATTTCCATCAACAATGTATGAGTTACTGCTACTCCACATCCTTGTTGGCATTTAGCGTTGTTAGTGTTTGGGACTTTTGCCATTCTAATAGGTGTACTGTGACATCTCATTGTTTTGATTTACAATTCCATAATGACACACGATGTTGAACATTTTTTCATATGCTTATTTGCCAACTGTGTATCTTCTGTGGCGTGCTGTCTATTAACATAGTTTGTCTTTTTTTTTCTTTTTTAAAGTAGGCTTCATGCCCAGCATGGAGGCCAACACGGGGCTTGAACTCACAACCCCGAGATCAAGACCTGAGCTAAGCTAAGAGTTGGACGCTTAACCCTAAGCCACCCAGGAGCCCCATGTCAATTTTTTTAATTGGTCTGTTCATTTCCTGATTGTTGAATTTTAAGAGTTCTTTGTATATTTTGGATTTTCCTTTTTAAAATTTCTTTTAAAGCAGCAGAATCCTTTTGTTTCCAAATAAATCTTTTATGGAACTTCAATATGTAAAAAGCAGAGCTGCTCTGGCTAATGTCCCAACCATGCCACCCCTGCCACTATACCCCTAAGGCATCCCCTTTAAATAAAGTATGGAAATTCACAGGTTGAGGCTGTTCAAAAAACTAGGAGTACTGAAGTCTGACCAAACTTAGTGCAAAACTTACCTGACAACTACAAATGTTTTCATACTCTTCTACAAGGTCAAAAACTGTAGACGAAGAGTGCTTTAAAAAAGACTGCAGGAAATCAGAATACATACTCATGGATGCTAGAACACATAAAAAGAAAAGGAACAAAAAGTTAAGTGACATATTCCTAGGTAATTCTGTTTCTTTGGACACTTAAAAACATAGCTACACATCCCTTTTTTCCCTTCACTTCTGTATTTTCTTAAAAATTTTAACTGTGGTAAGAAAAATATAACAAAATTTACGATTTTAACCTCTTTTATGTAGTTAGTGGCATTAAGTACATTCACACTGTTATAGAACCATCACCACCATCTACCCACAGAACTCTTTTCATCTTACAAAACTACAACTCAGCATAGCCGAAGCAATCCTAAGAGCAAGAAAGTGGATCTCAAACTATAGTTGATCTCAAACTATACTACAAAGTTTTAGTAATCAAAACAGTATGAGACTGGCATAAAAACACACACAGACCAATGGATGAGTCCAGAAATAAACTCCCACATAACACAATCAAATAATATTTGACAGAGGAACCAAGAATACTCAGTGGGGAAAGGACAGCCTTTTCATTTTTTAAAAAAGATTTTATTTATTTATTTGCCAGAGAGAGAGTGAGACAGAAGAGTATAGGCAGAAGGAGCAGCAGGTAGAGGGAGAAGCAGGCTTCCTGCTGAGCAAGAAGCCCAATAGGACTTGAAGATGCTTAACCAACTGAGCCACCCAGGTGTCCCAAGACAGCCTTTTCGATAAAGTGTGCTGGGAAAAGGGTGACCACATACAGAAAAATAAAACTGGACCCTATCTTATACTACTCATAAAAATTAACTTGACATGGATTAAAGACTTAAATAGAAGACCTGAAACTATAAAATACCTAGAAAAAATATATAGGCAAAGAGCTCTTTGACATTGGTCGTGGCAACAGTTTTTTTGGATATGACACCAAAGTACAAGAAACAAAAGCAAACTCAAAAAGTAAGACTACATAAATCTAAAAAGCCCTGTACAGCAAAAGAAACAATTAACAAAATGAAAAAGCAAACACACAACCTCTGGAATGGGTGGAAATATTTGCAAACCATGTATCTGCTAGGAGGTTAATTCCAAAATATATAGAGAACTCATATAATTCATTAAAAAAAAACCTCCAGTCTAACTAAAAAATGGGCAGAGGAACTGAATAGTATTTCTCCAAAGACCTACATATCGCCAAGAGATATATGAAAAGATGCTCCATGTTAGTATCAGAAAAAAACATAAATCAATACAATGAAAGTATTGCTTCACACTGGTCAGGATGGCTATCATTAATAAGATAAGAAAAAACAAGTGCTGTGATGTAAAGAAACGGGAACTTTTGTGTACTATCGGTAAGAATGTAAACTGGTACAGGTTCCTCAAAAAATTTTAAAAAGAATGACCATATGAAACAATAATCTCACTTCTGCATATATATCCAAAGAAAATGAAAACAGAATATCAAAAAGGTATCTGCACTCCTATGTTCACTGCAGCACTACTCATAATAGCAAAGACATGGAAACAACCCAAGTATCCATCATGAGATTAATGGGTAAAGAAGTGGTAATACATACAATTGAATATTATTCAGCCATCAGAAAGAAGGAAATCCTGCCACTAGTGACAATGTGTATGGACTTTGAAAACATTACGCTAAGTGAAATAAATCTGACAGAGAAAGACAAATACTATAAGATAACACTTACACATGGAATTTTAAAAATCCGAGATCATATAAATAAAGGGTAGAGGAGTGGCTATGGGGCAAATAGGTGAGAAAATTGAAGATGTTGGTCAAAGGGTACAAACTTGCGGTTAGGAGATGAGTAAGTTCTGGAAATCTAATGTATAGCATTGATTACAGTCAACAAATCTGTATTATATACAATTCGAAGGTATTGAGAGACTAGATCTTAAATGTTCTCACCACAAAAAAGAAATAGTATTTCTGTGATGTGAAGGTATGATGGAGGTATTAGCCAACACTAGTAATCACAATGCAATATGTAAATACATCAATTTAATGTTGTATACCTTAAACTTACACAATGTAGTTATGTCAATTATATCTCAATTAAAAAAACCCAAAACTGGGACGCCTGGGTGGCTCAGTTGGTTAAGCAGCTGCCTTCGGCTCAGGTCATGATCCCAGCGTCCTGGGATCGAGTCCCACATCGGGCTCCTTGCTCGGCAGGGAGCCTGCTTCTCCCTCTGCCTCTGCCTGCCATTCTGTCTGCCTGTGCCTCACTCTCTCCCCCCCCCCGATAAATAAATAAAATCTTTAAAAAAAAACAACTCTGTACCTATTAAATAATTACTCCATTCCTCTTTCCCACAGTCCCTAGCAATCATCATTCTATCTTCCAGGAGTCTGATTACTTTAGGTATCTCATATAAGTCGAATCATACACTATTTGTTCTTTTGTCACCTACTTATTTCATTTGGCAAAATATCTTCAAGTTTCATTCATGTTGTAGTATATTGTCTGAACTTCCTTACTTTTTAAGGCTGAATAATATCCAGTATATGTATATAACATATCTATTTATCCATTCATCCATCAAAGGACATTTGGGTTGCTTCTACCTTTTGGTTATCATGAATAATGGGGCTACAAACAATGATACACAAATTTCTTTGTGATCCTGATTTCATTTTTCTGCGGCATATACCTACAAAGCAGAATTGCTCATCATACGGTAATTCTATTTTTTGAGGAATCACCATCGGTTTTCCATAGCACTGCACAATTTTAATTTCCCACCAAAAATGCACAAGGGCTCCAATTTCTCCACATCCTTGCCAACACTCGTTATTTTCTTTTCGTTTGTTTGTTTTGATTTGGTAGTATCCTTCCTAATGGGTGTGAGGTGGTCTCATTTCAGTTTTGATCTGCATTTCCCTAATGATTAGTAATGATGAGCATCATAACATATTCGTATTGGCCATTTTTATATCTTCTTTGGAGAAATGTCTATTTAAATCCTTTGCCCATTTTTAAATTGTGTTGTTTTTTGTTGTTGAGTAGTAGTTCTTTCTACATTCTAGATATTAACCTCCTATCAGATATAAGAATTGCAAATATCCTCCCATTCCATGGGCTGCCTTTTCACTCTACTGATTGTATCTTTTGATGCACAGAAATTTTAGATTTTGATGTAGTCCAATGTATCAACTTTTTTTCTTGTTACCTACAAGTCTTTTAAGAGCCTGAAGATGTGTTAGGTATTAATGTGATCTATCCACAATCACTAAGAAAATGTGAACCAAAATTTAAAATATCTGAATTGCATTTTAAATACATAACAAAGAAGCTGAGACAGTTAGAACAGATACTAAGATGACATGGTCTACTCAGGGAAAATACATACACTCTACTAAAGTACTGTATCGTATTTAAGGTCTCATCCATTACTCATACTAAAAATGAACATTTTTTGTATTTTAAAGATTCAGCATAAAGGATTTCTGAGTCACTCAAAATTTGAGTACTTATTATTGGCAGATACTACAAGGAAGCAGTGGTTACCACAGTGTTAAGAAAGTGCTGTGAAATCAAACTGCTTAGTTTCAAATCCTGGTGCCCTCAATTCTAAGCCAGGTGAGCTGAAGCAGGTTAACCACAAAGAGCAGCAGTTTCCTTTCCCCACAAATGGGAATAGTTATTGTAACTCTTTAATGGATTGTTACAGGAGATAATGTTCATGCAGAGGTAAGCACACAGACTCTATTATGTTAGCTTATGATGATGATAAAGTGAAGAACCTCTGTAATAATGACTACACACAGACACATGAAAAGCATACTTTTTTCCAAAAGGGAATGGTAATAACCAACCTAAAACTAGAAAGGTCACAATACTATTTGAAACAAAACAAAACAAAACAAAAACAGCATTAGCACCCACATCAAAACATATCAACGGTATTATCTGAAAACTAAACCTAAAAAAAAAAAAAAAAAGAGAGATGTTCTTCCAACAGAACAAATGTGAAAAGAATAAAGATGAGACTAGTCTACTCACCTGACAAGGTATTTACACAGAAGCAAGATGCTGTAGCTGAGAACTCAGGTGAGGTTCTCAATGTTCCAAAGAGACTACATCAAATGACTCAGGCATTACTAATCAGCTTAACAAAAACTATGTTAATGACATTCACAAGGAAGAGATAGCTTCCTTCATCTTAGTAAAGGAGCAGGCTACTTCGTTAAAAAGCTCAAAGCCATCTTACCAGCTTCACCAGGGTCATCCTCACGTAACATAACAGCACTCAGAGTTACATCCTCTGTTACACTGTGAGACTCCGTGTTTGTGAGGGTTCCTGATCGCTGTGACGTGAATGCAGTGGTCCAATTACTGTCATCCAGATTAGTTACCTAAAAAACAAAAAACAAAAAACAACAAACCAGGAAGATATAAAAAAGTAATGAATGACCTACTGCCATTGAGGGAATAAAAACTTTAAACTATTGCTAAATTTTTTCTAAACCTCTATATGTATTTTTCATATTTAAGAGATAGCCATAGGCTATTTTGTTAAGGAAATCACAGCTTTCATGACTGTTTTCTTCTTTGTACTACTCCATATATATTTTTTAAAGGCAATAAACATTGCATTTGTACTACTGAAGCTGATATTAACAGGTAAATCCTACTGCTCTAAGTTCATATCAGTTTTTCACGACTGGGAAATTGTAAGGGACCTATGACGCAGTCTTATCAATATATAAATGGTAATAAAAGGGATGACGGAAGAAATTACAGATTAAAAGATGAGACATATCAAGCATATGCAATGTGTTTATTTTATATGAAGCCTAATTTAAACAAACCAACTTAAAAAAATTGCCATAACCAAGGAAATATGAATACTTAATGAAATATAAACAATAATGAAAAAATACATACAAAATGGAAATTTGAAATGATAAAGGAATTACTGTGTGTGTGTGTGTGTGTGTGTGTGTGTATATACAGTGTTAGATGTGTTAATAGGAATGTGTTAAAGAAATATATTCTTATGTCTTGGGAGACATATACGAAACTATTTATAGGTAAAGTGGTGTGAAATCTGGGAGTTGTAAAGTAGCATAGAAGAAACGCTTGTGGGTGTAGATGAGACAATATCAGCCATATATTGATAACTGGGCAATGAGAACATACAAGGGGGCTTACTCTACTATTTTTGGACATGTATAAAATGTTAAAAACATGTCCCTATTTTTAAAATTCACATTTAAAATTCATCTTTTTAAGCCAGAGAAAGCTATCTGAAGGTTTAAAAATTTTAATCTTTATTTTTTTTTTAATTGCCTTTATTTAAAATCCAGGCACAAGCAACAATAAAAAGTATATTTAAAACCAAACATTTTATAATAATCAATACATATTTTCTCTGTCCTGGGTTTTAAGACAGTAAGAATTTTACTATTAATCTTGCAATTCTGAAACAGTAAATAATAAGTCATCTTCTTTTGTTTAAAACCAAATGTGGTCAATTCCCTCATGTTTTCAAGCAACACTGCCAAAATGAACCAGATTCATATGCAGAGTAAAACTGCTCATTGGCTAGATCACTGTTAGACATTAACACAAAATCTGTAAGAAAATAAATATTTTAAAGATTAAGACAGGAGAGATTTAACATGTAAAACCATTCTTCAGAAAACCTAATCTAGACAATTTCAAGTGTGTGTAAAAATCCCTGTGCCTTTTTAATAAGCAAAGAGGCAAACAGAAGGACCATTTTTATCTTGTTTTTAAGCACTAAACTAGCCATCATACTCTACTACTCCAACAGAACTCTTCTGTTTCTGTCTCAGTTAGATTCAATCCTTTCTTTTTCTAGAGGATATTTTAAACACCTAGGTCAAGTCGATCTGTATTAGTTTGTATGGTATTTCAATATATATTCAATTTTCAATACTGTACCACAGTAATTCCTGAAAAGCATCTCATGTACTTTTCCCAACATTTCCCTTTTCTTTCCTTTAATGCCGTGTCTCTCTTCCTTATGCTACTCTTCATCCATTACTCTTGGCTTCCTACTCTTCCATGCTTCAAATCAGGGCTCAGCTTTTATAGCTGTCAGCAGCCCACCAATTATTTCTTAGGATCAGCAGACTATCAGATTAACACAATCTATCTGCACCTAAATGTTTTCGGCGTCAAAGCTTCCACCTTTGACATGAGACGCTTCAGGTTTTTCTGAAAACCTAACCTAAAAATTATTTCAGTCTCTGTCACCTACTTACTCTTTTGATGACTACGACTTCAAATCACACTAAAGGCGTTTCAGCTCAATATCATACTTTTGCATAAAGAGAGAAATTTTCAGCACTGCTTTCTACATACCATAGATAGGTTTCCCAAGAACCCTGAAGACTGTGTAAGCCGGGGAGACCTGCCTCCTGTTCCAAGAATGCAGGAAACATCTGGATGCCTTAGTGAGCTTCGGCCGGGTGGAGTAACTACAAATAAGAGGTTAGTAAAAAGAACCTAAAGTACATGAACAGTGATCACGAAAACAAAACAATTAACAATAAATAACTTGTCTTTTTTTTTTTAATTTTTAAAATTTATTTAAGTAATCTCTACACCCAAAGTGGGCTCAAACTCATAACCCCAAGATCAAGGGTCACATGCTCTACTGAGTCAGCCAGGCCCCAATAACTTTGTTTTCAGTTACATAGATTCTAACCAAGTAAATACATTAAAAATATTAACATTTCCGTCATATGAAGATTTAACTTATTTCTCTAAATTTCAGCTTTTGGTACTATTGAGCCCATCAGGAAAAATTTTTACTACAAATAGAGATGCTTTCGTTAGAACATAACCAAGTGGTTAAAAAAAAAAAAAAAAAAAAAAAAGGACATGACTAAGTCTATGGATTCTTTATATTCCAATTTTATAAAGCATTCTGAAGAGGCCATTTAGTGTACAGGGCATAGGCTTTGAAGTATACAATCACTGCTTGAATTTTGATTCCATTACTTACATATTTACTCAGCCATGCTATCCTTGCAGAATAGATTGTCCAAGTCTCACTTTGTTTTGGCAAAATAGAGAATTATGTTACAGTGACTGTGTATTTATGTAAAGTACAGTACCTTGTACATGGTAAGAGTTCAACAAATACTAACTGTAGTCATTATTATTTGTTCTTAATTATTGATACTGTAACCAAAGATTATATTATGTGCATTGTTCAGTCTTAACCTACAGCTACCATTATTATTATTAAATGCTTTAAAGGCAAAAAAATCTTACAAGGTGGTCGAAATGAACTGGGAGTCCGAGGGATAACCTGGTTTCTTGGAGTAGTAGTAGCAAAAATTTCATCTTGGGATGGCCGAACTATAGGAAGTGTTAAGAAAAGTTTTCCACATAGAAAAGACACCACTAAAGATCAAATTAACCATATTTACACTACATAAAATATGTGAATACATATTTTTTATGGCTACCATTTTGTCTACGCAAAAAGAGTAAATAACTCCCACTACCATTTAATTTCGCAGATATCAGTCTTAGATTACTACACATGGTCCTTACCTAATCTCAGCAGAAGCTATAATATGATAGTAAAACAGAATGCCCTATTTTCAGGGTAACACAAATCTTAATCTCCCTGAATTTCAGCATTTACCAAACAGATCTGGGAACTTAAAAAATTTAATTCCACAGCATTTTATTATAATAGCGAGTTTTAGTATATCTCATAAAAAGAAAATTCTATAATCCTGATTCCAAGCATATGGCAACTTGTATAACAACACTTACAATGAAAAGGATACTTAAAACTCTTTTTTGAGCACTCTGTTTCCGAGCAGTCCGAGTCACCTCTGCCTCCCGGATCACAGGGGATGACATCTCGCCATAGCCACTCCTAAAATAGTGTCATTAAATTCATGTGAATGTAGCATTTGCAAAGAACTTTATCATCACTGGAGCAAAGGACCCTGGGTCACTCAAGGTATAGATCATCCTAGGAGCCAAGTCTTTGATCTTTTGGTTGACAGTGCTGTTTCCAAATCTTGGTTATCCTTCAAAGTCCCTCCCAAATTTTTCCTGCACAGGCATCTTTGAGTTTCTAGTACTCACTATATTTGCCTATGGAATGATTTCAACACTAGGAATCTATAACACCATTTCACATAATTGCTTCAGGAAGGCAGGTATTTCCTCTGCTAATTTGAGGAGTTCCCTAAAACTGCAGGAACTATCTCTTATAAGGATCTTCTGTAGTTTCCAAAATGTTTCAAACCAGAGGTACTATGAAAAATTCTGTTGTTTGGACTGGTGTGACGGAAGGCTAAGTAAAAAAGAATTCTAGTAACTTGGAGAGAAAACTTCTCCGCAGGGTACACTAATGGTGTCTCTTGTCTCAGTACTATTGCAGTCACAGTGTCCATGATCTCCCACCATTCTCAGTCCAAGGTCTAGAACATAAATTATGTGAATTAAAAGACCTGTATTTTGAGAAATAAATCTAATGTGCTTTTCCTCCACTTAAAACCTTTGGTAGCTCTGAAGCCTACGGAATCTCTCTGGCTTACAGAATCAAGTCCAAATTTCCTTTGTTTTTTACAGCCTAACCCTAACTTACCAGTTCAGCCTTATATTCAGCAACCAACATCTCCACACAAACACATATTGCATATGACCATTAGACTACACAGCACATTCCTTTTCATATTCTTGCACCCTGTACATGTTGTTTCCTCTACAGAGGCCTACGTTTGCCCCTTTGATCCACCCAGTAAACACTTAACTCACCAGAAAGCCACCTGGAATCTGGAGGCACATTGATCCAGGTTGGCAACTTGGTTCTTCTATTTATTAGCTTCCTAACTGTGACCAAGTTCTTAAGCTCTTTTAGCCCCAGTGTTATCTATGAAAAGAGGATCATAGTACCTATCCTCAAAGATAGGAAAATTAAATTAGCTAGTAATATATTGAAAGCGTTAAGGAACTCAATGTTGGCTACTATTATTCAGACTAACTAGAAAGTTACTTCCTTTGAGAATTCTTCCTGCTATTTCCCGTGACAGGTAGACTTAACCGCATCCTCATTTTCTATTCTCATAGAACAGTCAAAACACATCACTTTGCAACACTCGGACGCCTCCTCCACTACACAACCAATTCCCCGTGGCCAAGAACACAGAAAAACTCACCTATGTCGTACGTGGCTAGCATAGTGTCAAGGTCACTGAAAAAACTCAATTCAGTAACTCTGATGCTGGAACTTGGAATCAGAAAGTCTGAGTTGAGAACCCAGTTCCGTCACTGACTGGCTTTGTGATCTCGGGCAGGTCACTCAGCATCTCGAACGCCGGGCCACGTCCTATCCCGCCCACCCCAGGAGCGAAAAATGCGCGAAAACACAAAACACGTGCCCGAGCTGCCGTGAGACGGTCATTATCACCGTCTATATGCACCCCGACCCAAGCGGCCTTTCCTCCACCATCTACAGTGACCCCCAGTCCGGGTAAGGAGTCCTAAGGCAAAACCCGGGCCCTCCGCGGCTTCCTCTGAGAGTTGGGTTTCGCCTATTTCGTTCCGCCAACAAGCAGGAGGGGCAAGTCTCCGAGCTTAGATAGTACCACCTAAACTGACCTGTCCATGGCCGCAGCCTTCTTCAACGAGAACCTCGCAAACTCCACTCCAATTTAATCAACCCGCTTCAGCCTTCCCGCTTTCCGGAAGCAAACTCTTTGACCCGGAAGCATGTCCTAGAAAAGCCGCCCTAGAGGAAAAGAGGAGGGAGGGAAGAAATAGCTTTCTCTTCCAGCGCACGCGCGACCACTTCCGCCTACAGCCGCAGGTCCGTCCTGCGCAGGCGCGAAGGCTGTGGAAGAGCGTAGAGGCGCCAGGCCGGGCGGGGCAGGGGGCGGTGCCTGAGGGGGTCCGGCGCGGAGGCGGGGTGGCCACTTTGCCTGACGGGTATTTGCAGGCGTGGTCCAAGCGCCAGGTTATCCTAAAGGGAAACTTGAAATGTGTTGACAGTCTAGGGAAATGTGTGCAATCGTTTCCTGGTATTCTTAGTAAGAAGGAACCGTGGACTGGGAATGCAGACGTGCAGACTCTGCCCTCCACCTCAGGCGTCCCTGTCAGTCTCGCTATACTCACCTTGTTTGAATTTTAATGTAAACGCCCTACAGTTCTTGAAATTCTTTTCCATAACGGTTATTTTTTACTTGATATTTTTCCCTATTGAGGAGAAAAGGATCAGCTGTCCTAAAAAGTATAAAGAGTGATATGTAAGTGATGAATCACTAAATTCTATTCCTGAAACTAACAGTTTCATTTAAGTTAATTGCAGTATGCAGTTTTTACTTAAAGTTTTAACTTAAAGTTTAAATTTAAGCTTAAATTAAATAAAAAATTTGAAATAAACATACAAAAAAAAAAAAAGGATAAAGGGTGACGGTATTGCCCTCTATTTCAAAGTACCTCTATCGGCAAAAGTATATTGTGGCCCTGAAGGAATGAGTCCAAGTTTTGCCTTACCTGTTTATATTCTGCTGCAATCCTAGGTAGTGTACTGGAAGCCCTCTTATATTGGATTCCCACTAAAATCACATGACATTTTTGGGGAAAAAAGTGAATTTGGGTTCTATCTAGGCTTGCACCATTACCCCCCCCCCATCTGTAGAATGGAGGTAACACCTTTATCAGAGTTATCACAAAGATAAATGAGATGCCAAATGTACGCTTCACATAGTAGTCCTCAAATTATCCTCTTTCAGAAACAAACTGTAAGAGACTCTTAACAATAGAGAACAAAGTGAGGGTTGCTGGAGGGAAGTGAGTGGGATGGGCTAGATGGGTGATGAGTATTAAAGAGAGCACTTGTGATGAGCACTGGGTATTGTATGTAAGTGATGAATCTCCTAACTCTACTCCAGAAACCGATCTTGCACTACTAAAATTTTAAAAAGTCTACTCTTTCAAAAACCTATTTTATGAGTCCAACTCTTGCTCTCTCTCACTCTTCTTGTCTCCTAATATTCCTGTACAAAAGCGCACCTGTTCTTTTATAGAAAGCGAAATCTGGACCTAATGATTTTGTGGTGCTAGAGCAAATTTACTCACAGTGTGAGCCAGTGGTTCAGATTCTTGCCATGTGTCCCTTGGCAATTGAATTCCAGTGTGTTCTATTCATATAATGTATTTGAAGTGACTGACCATAAGACATACAATAAGAAGAAAAAGCAGTTTGGGCAAAGGATTAGCCCAATGTTCAGTTCATAGGAAAAGAGAAAATGCTTGTTGAAGAGTGCAGGGAGGGTTTCTGACACACTTAATTAGTAGGCATGAACATCATACTACCCCCCAAATATTTAAAAATATTTTGATTATCTGCTTTAAAACTATTGTGAATAAGGGTGCCTGGGTGGCCCAGTGGGTTTAGCCTCTGCCTTCAGCTCAGGTAATGATCTCAGGGTCCTGGGACTGAGCCCCATGTTGGGCTCTCTGCTCAGCAGGGAGCTTCTACTCTCTTGCTCTGCCTGCTACTCTACCTACTTGTGATCTCTGTCTAATCAATAAATAAAATATTTTTTAAAAGTACTTTAAAACTATTTGGAATAAACTCCCTGTGTGGTGCATATTGTATATATTATAGCTTTATTTTTAGAGATCCTGATTTCAATGATAGAAATTCACTATTGCTAACTTAAGCAAAGGGAATTTACTAGAAGCCTATCAGAAACTCACAGAATTGTTAAGAAGCTGGAGAAAAGGCTTGGGAACAGCTGCACAGGAGCTAAAGACCAAGAAACAGCAATTCCAAGAGCACTCAGACCCAAACTATCGGATCTGGAGCACTCTTTCCTCTCCCTTACCCCCAACAGTTGAGGAAGAAAATCATGACTTGTTTATCCCCTCCCCAACTTTTAATTTTGAAAACTTTCAAACCAACGTTAAAGCTGAAAAACAGCACAATAGGTGTCAATACAATGTAGGAAAGATGTTAGGGTTCAAAGCTGATGTCCAAGAAAGAATTCTTGAGACGTCTCTGGTGCAAAAAGGTGGTTTTATTAAAGCACAGGGACAGAACCCACAGGCAGAAAAAGCTGCACTGGGGTTGTGAGGAGGAACTGATTCTATAGTTTCAAGTTGGGATAGCACAAGCCTCCAAAGTATTTTGGAAACAAGGTTTCTAGCACCCTGAGGGGCTAGCTATATTAGGAAAGGTCACGTATCATTCTCTAGTGGACCATGGGCTTGGAGAATGATTCCTAACATGTATCTTGGTGGGGGGGGGTGCAGTGTAAAGATAAAGGAATGTTCCAAAGGAATTTTTATAAAGTAGACTTACAGGATCCTGGGGGGAAGGGAGGTCAAGCTAAGATTGCCTTTTGCCCTTAGCAAAATATTAACATTGAAGCAGCTGAGTCCGTAGGGGAATGTCACTCTGCCTGTTTCAAGGACTTGTCTGATGCTTAACTGACTGAGCCACCCAGGCCACCCCGGGGGTTAATATATTCTGTACCTACAATCATTTAGGTTTACTAAATTACTAACATTTCCCCACAATTGCTTGCTCTTTTTATTTTTTGCCTGAACCGTTTGAACGTTAGTTGTAGACATCTTGACACTTCACCCCTAAGTGCTTCAGAAGGCATCTCCTAAATCAAGAACAAGCCATGCTTCTACATAATACAGTAAACACTCAGAACATCTAACATTGACAGAAAACCATAATTAACATATTCAGTTTCCTCCATTGTCTCAATAATGCCATTAAGAACAGCCCTCCTCCCAAACAGGATCGAATGGAGGATTAGGCATAGTAAATATTCTAAATTACTATTGTAGTTACCAAATAAAATCTGGTTATTCTTTTCTTTTTTTTTTTTTTTAAAGATTTTATTTATTTATTTGACAGAGAGAAATCACTAGTAGATGGAGAGGCAGGCAGAGAGAGAGAGAGGGAAGCAGGCTCCCTGCTGAGCAGAGAGCCCGATGCCGGACTCCATCCCAGGACCCTGAGATCATGACCTGAGCCGAAGGCAGCGGCTTAACCCACTGAGCCACCTAGGCGCCCTGGTTATTATTTTCTTAAAATACTCTTACTGGGGTGTCTGGGTGGCTCAGTTGGTTAAGCGATGGCCTTCAGCTCAGATCCGGATCCCAGAGTTCCAGGATCAAGTCTTGTGGTGTGGCAGGTTCCCTGCTCAGCGGGGAGTCTGCTTCTCCCTCTACTTCTCCCTCCCCCTTTCCTGTTCTCTTTCTTTCTCTCTCAAATAAATAAAATCTTTAAAAAAAATAAAATACTCTTACTTAAAACCTATTATGAAGTTAAACTATTCCATATTACAAATTGATATTGGTGCTTGGTTGCCAATATTTTATTCTTTTTCCCCCTTCACATCAACCAGCTCTTTTATTTATTTATTAAAAATTCTTGTAACATAGGGGCACCTGGGTGGCTCAGTTAGTTAAGCATCTGCCTTCAGCTCAGGTCATGATCCCGGGGTCCTAGAATTGAGCCCCACACCCCACTTTGTAGGGAGTCTGCTTCTCCCTCTCCCCCTGCTCATGCTCTTTCTCTCTCTCTCATAAATAGAATCTTTTAAAAAATTATGGTAACATATATATAATATATAATATCTTAGCCATTTTTAAGTGTGCTATTCAGTGGCATTAAGTATATTCATTATTGTGCAAGGCAATGTTTAGTATATATATACCAAAATAAACTCTAAATAATGTTTTATTTAATTAGTCTCTCTGCTCAAAATGTATTAGATCTCGGTAAGTAGAATGAAATTTTGACCAACATTTTATGCATAAGCAGTAGAGATATTACGAAGTAGTTAAAACATCAATGTTGTGAAGCAAAACAGAGCTTTGCTGCAAGATACAAAGTTGGTTCAGATCAGGAAGCAAAAAAAGATGGAATAAAATGTTAAATTAAAAAAAAGAAGTTCAGGGGCGCCTGGGTGGCTCAGTGGATTAGGCTGCTGCCTTCGGCTCAGGTCATGATCTCAGAGTCCAGGGATCGAGTCCCGCATCGGGCTCTCTGCTCAGCAGAGAGCCTGCTTTCCTCTCTCTCTCTGCCTGCCTCTCCATCTACTTGTGATTTATCTCTGTCAAATAAGTAAATAAAATCTTAAAAAAAAAAAAAGAAGTTCATAAGTCAGGGAGAAAAAAATACTTAAGTGTGAGGTATAAACTGTGCGCTCGAAGATTCAGATGTGTTCTTTGAACTTCATGTATAGGAGAAAAACTAATGGAAAAACAATGAGACACTGATAGGATTCTAGACAAGGATGTGGTTGTGGTAATAATAACGGGAAGCTATTGACTGAGAACATTATGTCTTTTCAGATATGACATTTTTTTTTTCTTTTTCTTTTTTCTTTTTTTTTTTTTTTTCCCAGGGGGAAGGGTGATGCTGTCTGGTTTGAAGAAAAATGCTTTACTCCAAGGTCAAGCAGGGTCAAAGTTTAAATGCAGAGCCTGCTTGACATTGATCTTTCTTCCCAACAGAGCAGTGTAGCGGGTAGGATCTTGGTCAGTACACATTTAATGAGTTATTTCACCTCTCTCTGAGTCAGTTTCCTCTTCTGTAAAATTGAGAAAATGAGTATTATCCTTAACAGTTTGTATTGGTAATTAGATGATATTCACATAGCAATTTGAGAGGTGATATAGGACACAAAAACTCCTTGGCTTGAATCCTGGCTCCCCCTGTCAACTTGGTGGAGCCTTGGACAAATTATGTCTGTGCTTCTGTATAACAGATTGGACAGATTTATTGTGTGGATTAAATCAGTTTACATATATAAATTGCTTAGAACAGTCCTGGTATATAATAACCAGTCAATAAACATTGGCTAATATTATCACGCAGCACATACAGCAAGCATTCAATAGAAGTGCTGGCTCTTTTGTTCAGTACCAACAGCGCAGGGAGCACATATGCTTTTTTCACCTCTACCTTTTGTCATTTAGTACATGCTCAAATTTTTCTTGAATGAGTGGGTCATTTCCAATCAATACAATTGATTCAGTTCCTCAAAAAATATTCAAGTAAGAGTATCTATATTTGTATAATCCGATTAAATTTATTTTCATTATGTTATAGTCTAGATACTTCACGGTACTGTCTACCACTTCAAAAGATTTCTTTATCATCTAAATCTTGTGAAGCTTAAAAACAGGAAGAACCCTTGAATAATTTATGTGTTACAGCTTCTCTTAGTCGTTTAAATTGTGTTCAATCTGAGGAGCAAGTAGAATGATGAAATGTGAAACTTTGTAGCTTTGAGTTACTCTTATTGCTGAATTGTGATTTAAACATCGATGTCTGGGAGATTTTTAACATAAAATCATAAATATATTATTGCTTCTTAGAATTCTAACAGTAAGGGTTAGCTCAATATAGGTTTGATTGTGGTTTGGGCTTCTAGTCAGTGACATTTTCAAGGTAGTGGTGAATTTGCTGACAAAAAGTTTGCCAGACAAATAAATCAATTGCAATGACTCCTCCTTATAGACATCTCAGGCTTCATCAATAGTGGAAATGATCTTGGGAGCAATTGAAAAACTAAAATCGCTATTCCCTGTTGATATAGGACATTCTCCGACTAAACCACAATGCAGTTTATGCATTTTACTTTGCTGTTTTCTCATACTTCTCTGCTTGGCATAGAAATCCTGTAAATCAAACACATTTGTGTTTCTGAAGAATGATTTATTAGGGCCCTGGAGAGAGCATTGCTTTGTTCTGTTTTCTCTAAATAGCACGATTTACACTCTGTTTAGTTTTATTATGAAAAGAAGGTAGCTAGCATGAACCTTACCCATAAATTCAACTGGGTAAGAAAAGTCACATTGAATTGTTTTTCTTATATGGTATTAGTTCTGACTGAGCCCTCATCCTGCCTGGCCTTGTGGGTTGAAGGCAGGAAATTCAATCTCACACATCACGGGTGTTCTCTCCTCTTTTCTGGGGTTTGCACAAGAGTCCAGGGAGCGGCTTCTATAAAGCTGAGAACACGGATAAGGGCATTTAGCCTTCCTTCCAATTTCCCTAGTGCAGGTCATTGTCCAGACCTCAGTGTGTTGGCTGAATACGGGAGGCATGCGCTGAGTGAGATGGAGATATAGAGGGAGACGGAAGAGGGGAGGGTGGGGGAAGGAATACAGAGAGAACGAACACACCTTATGATCCGACTAAATGATAGACTTTAAGAAACACTATAGGGGCGCCTGGGTGGCTCGGTGGGTTGGGCCGCTGCCTTCGGCTCGGGTCATGATCTCGGGGTCCCGGGATCAAGTCCCGCATCGGGCTCTCTGCTCGGCGGGGAGCCTGCTTCCCTCTCTCTCTCTGCCTGCCTCTCTGTCTACTTGTGATTTCTCTCTGTCAAAAAAAAAAAAAAAAAAAAAAAAAAATCTTTAAAAAAAAATAAAAAAAATAAAAAAAAAAAGAAACACTATAACAAATAGTTAAAAATTTGAATAGGCAGTTTACCAAATATGTACCATTATCTTTCTTTATAAAGAAACATTTTTCTAATTTAGAGAATCTATCAAAATATATCCTTCAGAGGATGCATTATGCATCCATAACATTATGAATCTATTCCTTTTTTTTTTTTTTCCTAGAGCGGGGAGAGCAGAGGGAAAGGATGAGAGAGAATCCCAAGCAGGGTCCACACCCAGAATCTGGAGCTCGGTCTCATGACCCTGAGATCATGACCTGGGGCAAAATCAAGAGTCAGGGAGCACCTGGGTGGCTCAGTGGACTAAAGCCTCTTCCCTCAGCTCAGGTCATGATCCCAGTGTCCTGGGATTGAGCCCCACATCAGGCTCTCTGCTCAGCAGGGAGCCTGCTTTACCCTCTGTCTCTCTCTGCCTCCCTCTCTGCCTACTTGTGATCCCTGTCAAATAAATAAATAAAATCTTAAAAAAAAAAAATCAAGAGTCAGACGGTTAACTGAGCCACCCAGGTGCCCTGCTATGAGTCATTCTTCAACAACAAGGTTTTCAAGGTGCTATTTTAATTATCGAAAACATAGAGTATCTGGTTCGTAAATCAAGAGCAGGAGTTGACTTTAAAAATACTCCGAATGTATTTTGAGCTACAAATATATTGACATATAAGAACAAACTACGCAGTTTCTATGAATAGAAGTGCATTTAAAAGCATAAAATGGGGCGCCTGGGTGGCTCAGTGGGTTAAGCCGCTGCCTTCAGCTCAGGTCATGATCTCAGGGTCCTGGGATCGAGTCCCGCATCGGGCTCTCTGCTCAGCAGGGAGCCTGCTTCCTCCTCTCTCTCTCTGCCTGCCTCTCCATCTACTTGTGATCTCTCTCTGTCAAATAAATAAAATCTTTAAAAAAAAATAAAAAAAAAAAGCATAAAATGATAGACTGTATTAGCAGTGCACTATAATGCAAGAAAAAAGCTGTGTTGGTCTTGAACATTGACCTTGAAACTTGTTTGGAAGTTTTAGTCTGCGCTGCAAAAGGGCATTAGGTAAATCTGTACTTCAAAATCCATCTTGGCTTCCTATTTGCAATTTTAAATGAGTGAGTTTAATCTTTAGGACACTGCTTGCCAATCTGGGGGTGTACAGCTTCCTTGTCCTTCACAAAATCAACTGAAGTTTGATTCTTGAATTTTTTTTTTTTTTTAATTTGAAGTAAGCCATGTTAAAAGGTTGAATTTTTGGTAATGAAAGAAAGCTGAACTCCTTTGACTTTTTTTTTTTTAAAGATTTTATTTATTTATTTGACAGAGATCTCAAGTAGGCAGAGAGGCAGGCAGAGAGAAAGGAAGGGAAGCAGGCTCCCCACTAAGCAGAGTCCGATGCAGGGCTCCATCCCAGGACCCTGGATTCATGACCTGAGCCGAAGGCAGAGGTTTAACCCACTGAGCCACCCAGGCACCACTAAACTCCTTTGACTTTTTGAATGAGGATTTTTTTCCCCCTGATTTAAGTATGAAGCTATGATGACTTAGAATTTTTTAAAACTTGGGACGCCTGGGTGGCTCAGTTGGTTGAGCCACTGCCTTCGGCTCGGGTCATGATCCTGGAGTCCTGGGATCGAGTCCGGCATCGCGCTCCTTGCTTGGCAGGGAGGCCGAGTCGTTCTCTGCCTCTGCCTGCTTGAGCACTTATAGTCGCTCTCTCTCTCTGACCAAAACAAAAACAAAAACAAACTTTAAAACATTTAAAAAAAATGTTTTTTTTTAAACTTATTTTTACGTAATGATAATATAACACCATGAGGGGCAAACAAATAATTCAAAAGTCACTCATATTACTACTGATCTGCACAGTGATTTTTATTTTTGCAAATAATCCCTTCATGTTTACATTCATATTTTATACCTAATAATGACATTCATATAGCTTTTAAAATTTATATTCCAGAAACTGTTATTTACCTGCTACTGAGGATGATGCCCTATATCATCATCCCTATGATGATGTGAGGATGCCCTATATCTTTGTGTTCCTGTTTTTTCTTTTCCTTACTGATGTATTTTTGCTTTTTTTCTTCCACCTACTGAGACCCCCCCTAACTTCCCCACCTCTTCCTCATAGGTAACCGTGTTAACAACCGGGTATGTATCTTTCAGTACCTTTGTCCACTTTCGATACCTCATAGAAATCCCTTTAAGACAACCATTAAACATCACACTCATTTTGAAATGCTATATAATGTTCTATGTTATACCTGAAACATAAACTATTCGATTATTCTTCGCTGATGATGTCATTCACCCTGTCTCTCTTTTTTCTTCAGCAGTGTGTGGTACTAGTCTTGTGTCTATTCCCTTTCACATTTTTGGTGTAGCTATCAGGAGTAAGATAGCTGAGTCAAATATACTTGCTTCCAATTTTAACAGATATTAGCAGATAGCAAATTAAAATTTCGGTTTACCTAAGGGCTCTACAATGCACATTGCCATCAGCAATATAGGATTCCTCTCTTGTTCTCTAAACTCCTTTCTGAAACTAGAGTGTTAGCTCTAGTGAGCTCTAGTGAATTTGGCCCGTATGTTGGGTTCTTTGGTACTTTCCTTTGCACTTCTCTGCTCTAGTTGAAGCATTTGTTTTTGTATGTTTATGAGCTGTTTGGATTTATTTGCTCTTCTCTGAATTGCCTGATAATATTTCGTCCAGTTTTCCTTTGGATTGTTTCTTCACAATAAGAACTTCGTATTCTGTATTTTCCCAAATCTGCTTTGTATATTTTTCCAAGCAAATTGTATATATGTATATATATTCTTTAGGTATATAGAAATAGATATTTTTAATTTTATGATAATTTAAATATATAAAATATTTTAATATAAAAATAGATTTTTTTGAATTTACTAAAAGGTCTTCTTTATCTCTAGACTACACTTCTAGTCTCTTAGATTTTCTTCTAAGATTTTTGTTTTACTATACAGCTTGAAAAATTTTAAAACATCTGAAGTTTGCTTTATACAGGGGTTAAACTTTTATTTTCTTCAGATGGATAGCTAGTTGTGACAGCATCATTTATTAACATTCTTTCCTTTGAAATACATTTTTCTTGGGGTGCCTGGGTGGCTCAGTTGGTTAAGTGTCTGCCTTTGGCTCAGGTCATGATCCTCGCGATCGAGGTCATGATCCTGGGATCGAGCCCTGCATGGGGCTCCCTGTTCAGCAGGGAGTTTGCTTCTCCCTCTCCCTTTACTGCTCCCCCTGCTTGTGCTCTCTTGCTCTCTGTCAAATAAACAAACAAACAAACAAACAAATAAATAAATAAGAAAAAATATTTTTCTCATATATTAATTTTTGTTATACACTAGAATCTACTTCTGAACTCAATTCTATGCTGATTAGTGTCATTCTTTTTAAATTATTTATTTTTAAAAATTTATTTATTTTTGTCATTGCTTCTTTCACTTGAATTTTAAGATCACTCAGTTAAATTTCAATTTCAAAACTTCACCCAGTTAAAGTTCAAATTGGAATTATATCACATTAAAACATTAATTTGGGGGAATTGATTATTTTATGATATTGTCTTCCCATTCAAGAATATAGTATTTGTTCAGAACTTGATTTATGTCCTTTATTAGGACTTTATAATAGCTCTTCCTTATTAGCTTTATTCCTTGAGGGATTTATAGTTTTTGTCATAAATGTTTACCTTCATATCAACTTCCAGGTGGTTACTGTAAATATAGACTAAAGCTATTAATTTTTGGCATACTTATCTTGTATCTAGCCACTTTCTCAAGTTCCTGAATAATTCCAACAGACTTTTTTTGAGCTTTTGAGGTATTCACTTGTTTTTTTTTTTTTTTTAAGACTTTAAGTTATCTCTACACCCAAATGGGGCTCAAACTTACAACCCTGAGATCCAAGAGTCGCAGGCTCCACCAACTCAGCAAGCCAGGCACCTCGAGATATTCACTTATAATAACAGCAAAAATAAGTTCATCTTCCAGTGTATAAAATGAACATTTAATTCCACCAATTTAATGTTTCTGTTAGTAGTATTAGGGGACACTAATAACCCCTATTGCATAGCATTGTTTTGAGGACTAAATAAAAACATGTAAAGTGCTTAGAGCAGGTTCTGGCATATAATAGGGGACCCAAGGAATGATTATTACTTCCAACTATTAGAGCTTGAGTTCTTCTTCAATCTAAAAAGGTCTCTTTCATGGAAACACTATACCAAAAAACAAGAATTAAAGAATCATTTGCTAGTTTTTCTTGTTCTTTCATCATTCCCCATTTTAATTAGTTTTGGGTAACCTGGGTGACAGCTTTCTTAAACTTTTATTTGTGCTTCTCTCACCTTGACAGAATAGCAGGAAAGGAAAGCAGAGAAATAGCCTATGTTTGGAATGATTCCATAGATTATTATATAATAACAGGTTAATAATTAAAATATAATTATTACAGTTTTACAGATTTTCCTTAGGAAAAGAGGAGTTATAGTCAAACTAGGTTTAAGCCTAGATGTTGAAAAAAAAATATATATATATATAGAGAGAGTGGGTTTCAGAGTTTATTTTGTGCAGGTCAAGGAGACCTGCCAATCTTTTGCTACCTAGAATTCATCTTCTTCAAAGTGAGATAAAGCAGTTGAGCCAATTGTGACCAATTTTACTGCTTCTCTCAGTGAGTTTTATGAGGAACTGAGCTTTTAAAAAAAAAAAAAGTCTCTTCCTTATGATGTAATAGCCTATGGGGGAGGAACTCTTGGGGACCTGCAGCTCTTCTGCCAGTGGTGGAAGAGGTGGCATTGCAGATTTCCTTCACTTTCCAGGGCTGACATAGTTCGGCATTTTACATCCACCCTGTTCGGATGACTTCCTGAGACTTGTCCTCTTTACCCTCCTTGAACAAGCCTTGGCAGAGGGCCTTGGACAACAAAATCATTAATGCTACATCTGACATTAGCCACACTCTGAGAAGGCGAGAATGCCTTGACAGTAAGAATATCCTATACTAGTTCAGAGTGGAAAGAGGGGGTAGTGGGTGTCACTTCCTTCGCTGGTGTCATCCTCTATGACAGCATTGGTGGAATGAAATTAGTGTTACAGCAGTGGCTAACAACATTCTCTTTGTTCCTGAAAAAGAAAGAGCTAGCTGTCAGGTGTTTGCTACATAGTTAATTACCAGCTGGTCCAGCTTCTGCAAGGAGTTCAAAATGTATTTCAGGAATTGATACTGTATTTTAGTCTAACCATATAGACTCTATTAAGCCTGCCAGTTAAAATCTTTTCTTTACTGAAGTCAGAAAATTCAAAGGAACGAATGAGTGAAATGACAACCTTTTCCAAAATAGTTCAGTAGAGAATGACTAAATCAACTTCTGGGAACCTTAGGTTTATATCTTAAACATGTAAACCATACAGATGGATACTGTCTCCTTCTACCATTACTTCAAGTAATTAATGCATAAAACTTACCTGGAGATGGTCCAAATTCAGTTTTGGTAAGTGATTACACAGACGGAAACCTCACCCCTAATGTAAGATGTGCTAACAAATTAAAAAAAAAAAAACCTATTGGACTAAATCCCTAATTTGCTTTAATGTTCAATGTACTTCCTTCTGTTCAACCAAATAAATTTTTGTTATTTAATTCATGCCTATCCATCACTCCCATTTCTAAAACAAGAAACAGCCCAAAAAGTAGTAAACGTTAAATTCAGTGCAGAAGTTGAGTAAAATCTAAATCATGACACTGTTTGCTTTTGGAAGCGCTCCTTTTCTTCTAATATATATCATGTACATCTGATTAAAGGTGGGGTGAGGAGGAGGGAACATCCTCAAGACTGAAAATGAAAGTAAGGAAATAAAGTTCGTTATTTATATCACTTCTAAATCTAAGTCAGTAGAAGGGGAAATTTGTCACCACTGAAAAATATAAAATATGTAGACAAGATGTATGCTAACACATAAGTGGATGGTAATTCAGTGGGATAACAGTAATCCATGGGTACTATGTTGGTTTTGAAATTGTGGAACTAGCCCAGAATAGACCTATTATGGACTTCTCTAAGTCTCATCTGATTCTAGGTTTCCCTCCAAAGAATCTCTACAGAGTAGCTCAAACCTGGGGCTTTTCCTAGGTGGGCTCTCGCAAGGGAGATCCCTAGGCTTGCTGATTCAATTCAGTATGTTTGGGGGTGATCCTAGAGTAGACCCATGCTGGTCTTTGTTACTGTAAAATTAGAAAAACATGCAGTAGGCTGATAATGGCTCCCAGATAATGTCCAAGTCCTAAGCCCTAACCTGGGATGTTATCTTTATTTGCTTGTGGATGTAATTAAGAACTTAAAGATAACATTTTCCTGGATTACCAAGGGGGGCCCTAAATGCCATCACAAACGTCCTCCAAAGAGAGGAGATACACACAGAGAAGATATGAAGATGGAAGCAGAGTTTGGAATGGTTGTAGCCCAGCACCAAGGAATGCCAGTGGCAAGGAACAGATTCTCTTCTAGAGCTGCTAGGGAGCAAGGCCTTGCTGACACTTTTGCCTTTTGGCCTCCATTAGTGTGAGAAAAAGTGTTCATTTAAGCCACCAAACTTGAGGTAAATTGTTACAGTAGCCCTACAAACTAATACATACTGTTCAACTAGAATATGAGTATCTTTCTAGAGAGCCATAGCAATAGATCAACAGGTAAGAGCCCAGTTAGTAAGAGTTTATCTCCCTAACACATTTCGGTGGCTAAAACACCAAAGTGCCTTGTAAGAACATTGAGAGGAGCAAATGTGTTTTTATTACTGAAAGGTATGGGGATAAATACTTCAATGGGATGTATTTGAAAGGCATCTCTTGCTTTTGGTTTGAATTTGAAAAACGGGTCAACATTGGCTCTGAAACATTTTAGTCACTACACTGACATCCATAGACCTGGTACTAATTAGAGAATGGTATTTCCAAAACCATCCTACTCTCTCATATTAGTAGTCAATTCTCCACCAAGAAGTAGAGAACATTATCTTGCTCCTTGTGATCAAAGATGCTGTATTCTCAGGCTACGGAAGGCTATTTGCTGCCTTCCCTTTGTAATACCCACGTAGGCCAGGCTTTCCTATTTCACTTTCTCTGTGCTTAATCCTTATGAAAATAAGGATTTTCGTGGTTTCATTTGGCTCCTATATGTCAATGACTCCAAGACTCAACTGTTAAAATCTGCCTCTTCTCAGAATACACTCAGTAAAATTATTCACTTCACATGAAGTTTATCTCACCAAAAAAAGTTCTTTAGCTCATGCACTAAAAACAATTCCTCGCAGGCACCTCCATTTTACTGTTACTGGGGCTCAATTCCTTTGGTCCTGTTAATATAATCAAATATTTACTCTTTCCTTCAGTCCTCACATCGAAGTCTTGACCAATTCTCCAGTTATACCTTTAAGAAATTTCTCCAGTGGGGCGCCTCGATGGCTCCATAGGTTAAGCATCTGCCTTCAGCTCAGGTCATGATCCCAGGGTCCTGGGATAGAGTCCTGCCTCAGGCTCCTTGCTCTGTGGGGGAGCCTACTTCTCCCTCTGCCTGTCCCTCTCGCTCTCTCTCCCTAATAAAGAAAATCTTTTTCTTTTCCATAAAAATGAAATTTCTTGGGTTTCCCTTCACACCATGGCTCCAACCCGTAATTTCATGCTTACAGACCCAAGCAGCCCACAAGATGGCTGGGTTAACTCTGGTTCTACCATTACTCCTCCCAGGGATATCTTTCACACAATTATCCAATCTGTTGTTGCTTCAGTCATACAACTCGCATTTACAACAGCAGAGTAGCTCCCTGATAATTACCCACTGTGTTCTCTACCCCATTGATTGTACTCCATTTCCAGTATGGAAAGATACTAGTTTTTTCCTGCCAGCCATATAGTTCTCCATCACTGGTTAATTTGCTCAGAAATCTAATTAAAACTGACCTGAGCAAAACAGAAATATATATCAAATAGTCCATACATTTAAAAACAAAGTACAATTTGTACTGTTAGTCATTATTATTAGAACAGATAGTAAGTACAAACTCTCTGTTGTTAGACATGAATTACTAGATTTTTACTTTTTGGATACTTTTTGACTGGTCTTCCCCATCACTGATTCATTAAATACCTTGTCAGCAGGGTCTGGGCTTATTCTATCACTTACTCTTTGCTACTTCTCTATGCCCTCAGTAGCATACTATCTGATAGTAGCAGAGTTTCCTGTTCTGAACTTAGTGTTCACAGGAGATACAGACTATCACAGTAGAAGCAGAAATTTGAATGGGTAACAATGGCAGATATCAAAAATTAAAGACTTTGATCCCTGCCTACTTTAAAACTGCCATAAGCTTTTGACTTAAGTGAAAATGTTAGTCACATAAAAATCCTGTAAGGTATGCGTTTAGTTTTCAGAAAAACAAAAAACCCTGGACTTTGGCTCAAATGCTGAATCTGGGTAATTATTTATGTCATTGTATAAAGAAAATCAGATTAAACAAGGTTCATAACGAGAGAAACTCTTTCCATACCCTTTCAGACAAATCAGAGAAATTACTGGCTGCCTATAGATAATCTTTATACAGGTTAAAAATGTTTTCCTAAAATCATTAAATTGTCCCAAATGGAAAGCTATGAGACAGTTTAATAGACTATTACCAATTGAGCTTTTTTCGTTTGCTGAGTCTTTTATTCCCCCGATAGAATGTATGTTCCATGTAGGCAGAACATCCCTGCAGGATCCCTAGCACAGGAACAATGCCAGGAACATGGTAGACGTGCAGTACCGAATACATTTGTTGATTCTTGGATACAAAAGTCAGGCAGGTGTCTCTAATTTTGGATAAAATCTTTAATTCTTAAGCTCAGTAATCTATAGGCTACAAACAAGGATGTTTTAAGGAAGCAAGTTCAAAGTATGTGTGACATTGTGGAATACTTTTTATCTGCATTTAGAAAACAGAACTTTTAAGCAGTATTTTACTTCTAACTTTCAAAGGTAAACTGTCAAGCCTACAAACTTAGCTGCTCCACTAATAGGCTTATTAGCCAATTTTGACAAGTATTATCAACATCCCAACAAAGACTTATGCATTTTTCTATCAAGTTATGGGAAACCAGGTTCAGTTCTACTCAGAATCATTACACTTCGCTCATGAATTCATAAAACACCAGATAAACTGTGCACTGTTAACAAATTATAGAACAGATTAAAACACAAATTTGAGGGTGCCTGGGTGGCTCAGTCAGTTAAGTGTCTATCTTTGGCTCACTCAGATCATGATCCTGGAGTCCCTGGATCAAGTTCTGCATGGGGCTCTCTGCTCAGCAGGGAGTCTGCTTCTCTCTCCCTCTCAATTAATAAAAAAAACTTAAAAAGTTAATAAAAAATCTTAAATCTTAATTTTTAAATTTAAAAAATTAAATCTTAAAATCTTAAAACCTTCAATCTTAAAAAAGAAAAAATGTGAGTCGTATTGGGGTGGCTTAGTCAGTTGAGTGTCTGCCTTTGGCTCAGGTCATGATCCTGGAATCCTGCAATCAAGCCCCATGCCCTTGGGTTCCCTGTTCAGTGGGGAGTCTGCTTCTCCCTCTTCCTCTTACCTAACCACTAGTATTTTCTCTCTCAAATAAGTAAGTAAAATCTTAAAAAAAATCTTTGAGTCCTATAAAATTACAAATTGTTAAGATTCACCAATAGTTCAGAAGAAGCCTGAAAACATTCAGATTTTTATTTATTTGACAGAGAGAGATGACAAGCAGGCAGAGAGGCAGGCAGAGAGAGGGGAGGAAGCAGGCTCCCTGCTGAGCAGAGAGCCCGATGCGGGGCTCGATCCCAGGACCCTGGGATCACGACCTGAGCCGAAGGCAGCAGCTTAACTCACTGAGCCACCCAGGCGCCCCAACACTTAGATTTTTAAAATAAAGTCATTCTATATTTCCAAGATTTAAAGGGGTAGATGGAGATAAAATTCAAAGAAGACACAGACTGAAATAAACCAAAAGAAAAAACACTGTGGTGGTAAGTTTTGATTCTAAGTTTGCTGCCCCACATCTAAAGATGAGATGATTAAAAAAGAAAAGCAAAATTTACTTCCATTAATTGGAAGTTTTAAAATTTTGTATCCTAATATCTGCATGTGATAAAGTTTATATATGTAAGAAAAAAGCAGCTGCATTAACATAAAAGTCAAAGCAGGGGTTTTTACTTTTTTTTTTTTTAAGAAAAAAATTAGGTGAAAATGTCACTAAGTTCCTCCTAAAATTCAAGTGTCTGCAAGTATCTGTGGGGACATGAAAAAGAACTCATAGGACTTTTCTGACTGAATTATAGTATTTTTCAGTGTAAGCAACCAGAAAAGTCGATCTACATGATCTGCATTCCTAAGCTGTAGCTACTGTTTTGTATGAGACAATGATGATTTTTGCCAAACCACAATCCTATTTCTAGTAGCAAAATATAAAATAAAAAAAAATGACGAAGAGTGTCACTTGCATTTACTTCACTCTCTAACGCTTCACGAAGTAGGTGTTACTATCATTACCATTTTACAGATAAAGGAACAGAGGTACCTAAGTAGTGTTACATGCGAGGAAATAGCAGAGCTGAGATTAGAAACCCAAGAATTCTGGTTCCAGGGGAGCCCAGTTTTACTCACTAAACTGTCCATTTTGTTCCCCTAAAACTAATCTATAACTAATGTGTTGCTTACCAGCAGGTCAGTGGTTTTCAGTCAGGTGATTTTGCCCTTCAACATTCCCACCCCTGAATCTAACTGGAGAACACTTGGCAATGTCTGGAGACAATTTCAGTGGTTGCAACTTGGGGGCGGGGGTGGTACTACTGGCATCTAAAGGGTAGATAACAGATATGCTGCTAAAAATCCTATAATGCACATGACCGCTCCCCAACAACTCATTATCCAGCATAAAACACCATACTGCTGAGGCTGAGAAACCCTATAATAGGGCGGGGTCCTAAATTGATCTCAGTTATTGCTCTACACTCAGACCTAGAACACTTATACTTATCTGAATATTTGTTTTCGAGAACCTAGAACTCAGGGGTGCCTGGGTGGCTCAGTTGGTTAAGCGTCCAACTCTTGATTTCAGGTCAGGTCATGATCTCAGGGTTGTGGGAACAAGCCTAGCGTCAGGCTCCCTGCTCAAAGCAGGGTCTGCTCGAAGATTCTCTCTCTCCCTCACCCTAAAATTAACTGAATTAATGGTGGTACCTACAAAGGTCAAATGGGTGTAACCGGATATAGTAAACTGAAGTGATTTTGTGCTCTATAATGCCACATTTGGGGGGGTTTTCTCTTGATGGCTATAAATAAAACCAGTTCTGCCAAGACAAGTCTCTTAATTAAGTGGGTCTTCTGAGAGAATATTTTTTTTTCTTTAGATACATAAAACCTTTAAATACATGGAACTCCTTGAGTTAAATTTGTAAGGAATAATACCTTTTTCTTCCTACAATGAAAGCCTTTAAATGTTCCATTCAAATAGGATGTATCTTTAAGAGATTAACAGACACCCCTAAATTAGATGATATCACTAGTTGATTGTGGATATGCTTTAGTGACTGGCAAATACTTTGAGAAAGATTAAGATTTGTTTAAAAACTTCAAAAAGAACTGAATTATAGCACACCTAAGGAAAAGACAGATCCTCTATAAAGAAATTAGTTCTTGAGTCCACTTCAAAGATCTTTATAACCATAACATTCTAAGTATAACTTCATCTTATATATTTTTAAAAATCCATAAGCATAACATCTATCAAAGTATTTTCAATTCTTTCTCCTACACCTCAAAGAGCTACTGAACATTACCCAAAAAGCATGTATTCGTCAGTAATACTGCTTGATTTACAAAATTCTTCCCCCCCTCCAAAATTCAAAAGATGGTTATGTGGATATTCAAACACTACTGGGGGAAAAAATCTGATATCTTTCACTCATTATTTCTGTAATCAATGAATCAACCTGGCTTGCCCAAATGTTAAATTATGAAACCACACTATGTAAAATGCACCTGTTACATTTAAAAAGAAGTTAAACCCAAATTTATTTGCTAGCACTGTTAAACATTACACAAAACATTCAAGTGGCAAGTAATTATAATGCAAGCCCTTGCATGGCAATCCAAATTTATTGAACTACTGATGCTAAGTTATACAAAATTGCACCACTTTAATTAAGGCTTTTAGTTTACATTTGGCCACCTCAAAGTAGTTGTAACATTAGGTTGGTCAATTTAAATACTGTGGCTCCCTGTTGGATAGACACACAATCTTTACACCCAAACGGTTAATGCATACAAAGCAACAAGGCATTGTTAAATAAAACAGCAATAGTTACTGCAACTTAGGCCTTGTGACCAATTACACATGATTAAAATTACTTCCCACATTCACATCCACAGTACTCGTCCACCATTTAACATCTCAACCAAAACGTTACACATGTGAAACAATCACTAACAGGCAAAAATACTAAACCTGTATATTTGGTATTGCAAATACACTTATGCATGAGCAAGCAAGGGATTCACAGTGAGAATCTACAGCTGCAGAAGCCTGAAAATGATTTACAAAAATTGTTAAATCATTAAAAAATTGTTTGAAAATATACACTTCTTGTTGTAGACCCCCACTGTACACACAACTATAAACATGGTTCCCTATGTAAACAAAAAAGGAAACATATAATAAAAGATTTGAAAAGTCTGGACATTTCCTTCCCAACAGATATTAAAGGCAATGTCTTTAATCTAAGACATTATACTGAAAGGACTATCATATTTTAAAGACAAGATCACTGTCTCCACAGGTTTTTTTAAAAATTAAAAAAACTATATAGCTGTGTTAATCAAAGCGCTTATTTGTACAATACAATGATAATGACCTTGAATTTCTTAAAAAAAATTACAATAAGCTACAAGTATCAAAGAAGCGAAGTTATCTGGAGTAGTCTATATAGGAGCTCTTTGGACTTTCTTTTATTATGCTAAAATAGTGGTGCTTTTAGGATTTACATTATTGTACTCTCCAATACAAAGTACGGGGTATGTTAAAGTATACAGTACACCATTTTCATACATGTACAACATTGGTGGATGAAAAATGTCTCTTAGCAGTAATACTGGATTGTAGCCTCTGGTTTTACCAGCTGCATACTCTAGGACTATTATATAAGTAAAAATCTCTCTTGTGATACTGGAAAGTGATCAGAATGTGCAAACTGATGTAGTAGCTTTCATCCGCCTCTTAAAGGGTACCACCACAGAAAGTCCATTTAAGATGTTGGTAGGTTTAACAAAGTTGGAATGCTGGCACTGTTGAATTGGGCAACAGTTCTTCAGACCTGTTGAAAGGAGAAAATTAAATTGAAAACATGGCGTTGAAAACAGCAGACTACAGATCCATAGGTATACATTAAAGCAACAGTGTTTTATGTGTTAGAAATGAATATAATACAAGCTCTTGTCATTACATTCATGACAATGTATGAAAATGCACCACACAACTCATAGCAAGGGAAGCATAGGTAGACATTTTTATCTTTTCAGAATGACTTCATCTACTCTGCTGCCCTCTTTAAAGTCAGTCAAATTAACTTTTAGACCCAGAAAGGGAAGGTACCTTAGTGCAAATTTCTGTGTATTATCTTCCAAAGATTCAAAGCAGAAAGACAAAAACCAAAAAAACACATTAATATTTTAGTTCAGGTCAACTTTATTAGAATTAGGATCTAAAAAGATAGCCATATTAACAAAATGAGTGTTTCCAATCCTAGAATTACATCGTAAGTATAGAATGTACATCTAATCAGGGTTTCTAGTATCTGAAAATCAAAACCTTTCTTCCTTACTCTTCCAGAAAGAGTAGCTACAAAGCTGGTTCAGAGAAGTAGACAAAAAATAATTTATTTCATGATGGCTCTTTATAGTCGACAGTTATAAACGTTCTAATTTCATATTTAAACAAATTCTATCAACTTGATGGAGGTTAGAAAAAGCTGGTATTGTATGAAAATCCTATGTAATTAAACTTCAAAAAATTGTGAGCGATATAAAAAAAGGTAAAATTAGAACTCATTGTCTGCCAAGTATTTATTTACTTTGGATGATTTTCTGCATACACTTCTGGGCTAAAGAAAGTTTTCTTTTTACTGTTTTTCTGGGATTTAGACTTGTTGCAAGTTCCAGAAACAATGTTAATATTGATATGGCTGTTGAGGCAATTGCCTTGAGCTTTAAGTCCTCAGTCTGAATGAGTTTGGTAAATTTTCTAAATCCTAGCAAACCAACTGTGGCAAATTAGATAGGACAGATTGTGGAGTATATGAGTTTACACACATGTGTGCTCCTAGGAATGGACATGTGGTGAGGATTGAGAGGATTATCAGGAATGAGAGCATGTATCTCTAAACAGAAAACCTTAAATAAAGAGTAGGGACAAACTCTCGAAGATTAAAGTGTGCTACCGTAGAAGGTCATTTACATTTAATCTTCAAGAGGTCCTTGAGGAGAGCCACAAACATTACAAGCTCCCAGAATAAGGGTAGAGTAAAATATAGTTTTAATGGTAAAGGAGCAATAAGCCATTCTTGTTGGCAAAGAGCAGCAGCTAATGGCTGAAGGTAAGTTTACCAAGTACCAGGCAGTGATCTGATTTACAAGTATTAAATCATTTAATATGACTGTTTTCAAAAAACATATAAAAATGTTGTATGTTTAGTTTTCCTTTGCTGTCTCATCTCTGAGCTGTTTCTGTGGTTTTCTCTGCCTGACAACTCTTCGGATATCAGCTTAGATGTCTTTTACTTTGACATATTTTCCCTGAGTCCGCAGTTTACATCTGACTAATTTGGGGTTCCAGTTATTCATGCTCCTGTAGTACCCATAAGAGCATAACGACTAAGCATGGGCTTGGGAGCCAGTTCATCACTCAAATTCTGAGCCATGCGTTCAGATCATAGGATTCAAATTTTGGCTCCTATATTTACTAACTGCAGGGCTTGAACAAGTAGTAATATTTTTGTGCTCTAGTTCTCTCATATGTAATATGGGAACAATAATAGTTCTTGCATCATAGGATTGTTGTAAGAATTCAATGAATATGTGGATAATAGTTAAGAGTGCTAGCTAGCATATGATAACTGTGTCAGGGGTTCTTATTACTAGTACTGTGCTGGACTTAGTCTATCCCTCATTTATCGTATTTTTCAATTGTCTAACTCTTCCACTAGACCTGAATAGCTTAAGGCAAGGAAAGAAGGTTGGTTTTGTTCATCACTGTACTGTCAGCGCAAACCAGTGTTCCAATGGGGCATAATTATATATTGGATGAACTTACCTAGAATATTCACTTATGTGGAATACCCTACTTTTGATGATGATATATAAAGGAAATAGTTATTTTAATTACTAGGATATCATTCTAACTCATGGATACCTTAAAGAGAAGTAATCTTGGTTTTTTTGTTTGTTTTTTTAAGAACAACAAAACATTTTATACTTGTTTTCTTGAAAGAGTGTCCTTAATGAAGCTGAGGTTAAAAGTTAGAGGAAAAGAATATAAAAATAGAGGAAAAGATAAATTAACATACCTGGCTCAGAGCTACAATGCATCTAATATATTAAAGCAGCTGACATGTTGACTTTTTGCGGGCCTTCCCAGGCACTGGAGTTTTTCTGTTAATTTGCCGCACTAGGTCATAAAAGATCTGCAAACAGAGTTGGGTTGTTTTTTTGGTTGTTTTTTTAATTAGGAAAAAACCCCCAAAAAACAAAAAAATGGAAAAAATAAACTGAAAACCTGAACTCCACGTATATATATATGAACTCCAACAAATATTCTGTTCAGCTAAGGAATAAGTAAAACTAGGTAGTCATGTAACTATCAAATACTTTTATTTTTTGGGAGTGCTAAAATTTCTCTCCTTAAAATAAGAACTGAGTTAAGGAGCAGCAGAGATCTTACTGTCATTCATTAGAACATTTAATATCATTCAAAGAAAACAATCCTTTACTCTTCAAATCTTCCCTATGTTATCTTTACCCTACCACATGACTTAAGCCCCTTCAAGGCAAGAACCATGCAGGCCTTCTTAAATTTGTCTCCATCTTTTACAAAACATCCTTCATCGCTACATATATACACCTGAATACTTAATCCTGTCTTTCCCTCCCCTAACCTTTTCTGTCCAGTCTTCCCTTTTCTTTTTTTAAAGACTTTATTTACTTATTTGAGAGACAGATCATGAACAGGTAAGAGGAGTAGAGGGAAAACTGTCCCTGTTGAGCAGGGAGCCTGGGATAATGACCTGAGCCGAACAGACGCTTAACTGACTGAGCCACCCAGGTGACCTAGTCTTCTTTTTCCTCTGAGCAAATTCTAGCACTGTTGCTTATTAACATACATTTATTAACATAAGATTTTTGTCTATAAGATCAACTAAGCACCCAGAGCAAACATTAACCTAAGGTTGTGTTAATACACACACATTATTTTTTCATTAATTTTAAATGTTGAATTCCAAATCGAGTTTTTAAAGTGCATTTTACCATACCTCATTAACATTTATTTTTGATTTTGCAGAAGATTCTAAGAACGCACAGTTGTTCCACTGTCTTGCTAGGTTCTGACCTTGTTCCTTTCCTACAACTCTTTCATCTTCCAAGTCACACTTATTACCAACCAGGATCATCGGAACCTAAAAATACAAAAAAATTGTGAGGGTAAAAAAAAAGTACATATGTTATATAAATTCAAAACAGAAGAATTTTTTAAAAAATTAACATATAATGTATTATTTGTTTCAAGGGTACAGGTCTGTGATTCATCAGTCTTACACAATACATAGTGTCATCCACAACACATACCCTCCTTAATATCCATCACCCAGCCACCCCATCCGTCCCAACCCCCTCCACTCCAGCAACCCTCAGTTTGTTTCCTGAGATTAAGAATCTCTTATGGCAAAACCAAAGAATTCTAAGAGTCAACCCTAAGGATTACTTTATATGCCAGAGAAAAATATTGAGTAACTAAAATTCATTAATTTCATTAATATGAATGCCTGTTAAGAATCCTTCACGTGAAATTTTTAGAAAACTAGCTATGTTCTACTTTTAAGAAAGGAAAAAAAACCCTTAAAATTACGTCCCAATGGATTTATAACTAAATATAGTTAGCAAAACACAAAACCTTTTAAAAAATAAATTATAAGAGAGTATTACTATGAAAAGCCAATACATTTCAAAATTTTAAAAGTCTTTCTAAGGGATGTGAAGTAACTTCAAGTTTTCTGGTTTACTGACATGCATTTATCAAATAATCATTCTCCATTTCATGACACAAAAAGGAGAAATTTGGAAAGCCCTTAAGTAGAATTTTTAGTTTCTCATATAATATATATTAAAAAGCCAGAAAGTAAAATCATCCTAAATTATTAAATATTTAGACCACCTTAATCATTTGATGTCTATTTTACAAAGACACGATAGAGAGAAATAATACTTATTCTGCAAAATTCCCCTTAATCATTTGGAGGCTGGCTTTCTAGAGAATTTTTGGAAAAAGATCCAAATTAGGAATATCAAGAATTTTGGTTTTTAGGAATAGACACAGAATTTTATATTCATACTTATTTAATGTAACTGACAGAAGAAGAAAACTAGTATCAGAGACAATAGAAAATATTTACTAATTGAGAAATGGTAACTGAGCTATAAATATGTGAGCATACCCCGAAGTTCTCCTGTTTCAGAAGTCTAAGAAATGGCAACATTTCCCACAGATGCCTCTGAACCCTCACAATATTTGCTTATAATTAAATTATATATGTAATACAGTGATTTTTAAAAAGTGTGGTTCCTGGACCTCAGCAGCATCAACACCATCTGGAAATCTGTTAGAAATGTAAAATCTTGAGCAGTATTGTTGACCCACTCAATCAGAAACTTTGGGAGTGAGGCTTGGCTATCTGTTTTAACTAGATTTACAAGTGATTTTGATGCAAGATCAATTTTGAGAACCACTGCTATCTATAGTATGATAAGGAATTAAAGTAATCCTTCTGAAGTTTAATACAGGGATTAAACTCCATTATGGTACACGTAAGGGACATGCAAATTAATGTTAGAATTTAATGTACTGGTTGGCTTCCTTTTAAAAGTATTATTATGTTAGTTTTCTGTCAGTTGCTTGAGATGTGTTTATATGTAGTTTTGATTCTTGTTAGAAAGGCTCTTAGGTCTACCAGAAATATACCCAGATATCTATTAGTAACATCTGCCACCCACATCTTTCCTTCTGCCCCACCAAACACATTATTTAAAAATAGGAAGGGTATAATGTTTATTTTACACAGGCTAAGGAGAGAGGAAAGTTATTTCTCACTTTCCACATTATATATATTTGAAAATATGCACGAATGGTAAAGATATTTTGCCTTCTAGGAAAAAAATTGTTTGAAATCCCCCTCCCCCAAACACATGAACTTTAAATTCCATTTAAACTGAAACTCTTAAATTGGATATCACTACACTGAGAGTCTGAAATTAAATATATTTATTAGGAACTCAGCTTACATCATCAGTGTCTTTAACTCGAAGAATCTGCTCTCTCAGATCTTGTAAATCATTAAATGTGGACTGTGCTGTGATGGAATAAACTAATGCAAAGCCTTGTCCATTTTTCATGTATAAATCTCTCATTGCAGTAAATTGTTCCTATAGTAGAAAGAAAGCATCATTAAAAAACAATAAAGTTCTGACAGTTAATTTGACAATTTTTAAAGTTTATAATTACCGCTCAATGAAGAATACAGTAGTGTTATGTAACATTTCTTAAAAATTATAGTCTGTGGCAAGATGTGATTTGAAAAACTATTTCATGAAATAAGTTTTTATTTAACAATAATACAACCAAAGCAGATTTATCTGCAATAAATATACTTAACTGGGAAAGAAATATCCTTTCCCCAAAAGCTACTTAAGACAGTTTTTTAATATATAATATGTAAGGTACCAAAACTGAATTCCCAAGTTACTCACAGCTAGTTCACAATACTCTAGCTCTACAAGGCTCATCAGCACGCTTACCTATATCTTGCCATTTCCTGACACTTTTCCTCCTTCACTAGACTGTGAACCTTTATAAGTAAGAATATTGTCCATGGCAGGTATCAGGTACTCAAACATGAATGAATACCATATATCCAGAATAAATCTTCCCTTCACCTTCAGATACCAACAAATCTGGTTGGTTTATAAATACTCTGAAGAAAAGATACTATTCAAGTTACTTCACAAAGCCACTGAGAAATAAATGTTTACTGAAGTATTTTCCACATTAACTAAAATATGTAATACATTTTGACTTGTTTTTAAAGTACTATGAGACTGAAAATTTTAATTCAAACAATTTCTTTCTTTCTTTCTCCCCCCACTCCCTTTTTCTTTGAAAATTTTATTTATTTGAGACAGACAGAGAGAGCACAAGTAGGGAGAACAGCAGGCAGTGGCAAAGGGAACAGCAGAAGCAAAGAGAACAGGAAGCCTGAAGAGGGGGCTCGATCCCAGGACCCTGGGACCATGACCTGGGCTGAAGGCAGCTGCTTAATCAACTGAGCCACCTAGGCACCTCTCATTCAAACAAATTTCTATTTATTTCTTCAGTAAATGGCCCACTGCAATTACAAAGCGCACACACACAGAACTTAAGAGAATAAGAAAAATAGCTATAAGATTTAATGCAAGTTGTAGGCTTTTAAGTTTAATGAGCATTTGTCTATAGAGTACTAGCATTTACAAGGTCAATACCACAGAAGTTGTGCACATACTTTCATACTTGTTTTACATACCGTTCCTGCAGTATCCAAGATTTCAAGCATACACTGTTGTGCATCTACTTCAACTTGCTGGAGGAAAAATTAAAATATACCTTCATTCTTTAATGTGTAAGAGTACCTTATTATATACAAAAACTAGAATGATATTTAAATAGTGAGATTACTGTAACTTTACAACTAGTTTTATGCAATACCTGAATAGAACAGGAGAAAAAACAGCTATATAATCAAGGTCCACTGACCCCCAAATTGTATTAGGTGCAAAAACCATGTGTTCTCAACAGTATCTACATAGCAGCTGAGGGGGGGGGGTCAAACTGTTACATAAGGTGGGGAGATAACTCTCCCCCTAAATTAAAAATGTCTGCATATTAAGTTTTATTGTCACATGTTGTATCTGTGGACATAGAAACAATTCTATTATTAGTAGTGATACTTTAATAAGAAGGGAGCCTGACAGTGTTCAGTTTTTGGTGGTGTTTGGGGGTGGAGGGACACAACTATCACTTGAAATGGATAGTCTAATTCTGAAGTTTGTGTGTCAAATTACAATTTTAGGGTCAGGATAAACTTAAAATTCTCTGAGGAGGGCAGGGAGAGAGAGAGAAAGAACACATACGAGCAAGTGTTTTTACGATTTTCATTAACTGGTACGGAAACAAGACCAGGAAATCGAGTGTTTTTTCCTACTAATTTTTAAATAAACTCTTGCTTCTTCCTCCGACTTTGTAAACAACATTCAGCAATTACAAAGCTAAAACTAAGAACTTATATTTATAGTAAAGTCCAAAGCAAAAGTCTTCTAGAGTAAGTAACATATACCTTTCTATAAGAATCTTCTATCGTAGGATCGTATTTTTCAACAAAAATTCCTTGAACAAACTGTACAGTCTGGAAAAAAAATAGAATACCATTTACACTTAAAGAAAACAAGAAATTCAAATCTGTACGCTTTGCACTATTGATTTCACATAGCCAGTTACATCACTGATGAAAATATAACCACTACTACATTTAACGTATGCATTTGGTGAGTAATTACCTTAGAAAGCTTTTTAAAAACATTAATAATCACTATCCTCCCTTTTAGGTAATTCTAACTTTCGAGCTCATATATTTAAAATTTATTTATTTTATTTTTAGAGAGGAAAAAATGGGGGGAGGGGCTTTAGGGGAAGGAGAGAGAGAATCTAAAGCAGGCATCATATGCCCGTGTGGAGTGATCTGAAGACCCAGAGCTGAAATCAACAGTCCAACGTTTAACCTTCACCTACTGAGCCATCCAGAGGTCCCATATTTAAGCAAAATTTTAAATGTCTTCTATTTCTGTCTTAGCAGCTTAAATTTGAATTTTAATTAGAAATGGGCTATTTGTTTCATGTACAAAAGTACATACCTTCAAGACACCTCCTCATCATTTTGGATATATTTACAAATGAAAAAGCAGCTCATGCCCCACTGCACACATTTCTCAGTTTGATTCAACCTTCAAGTTCTGTGCTAGGTGGCCATTCTAAGTGGCTGAGTGAGATGGTCAATCTGTTTTACACTGGGGCTTTATTAAACTGAACTACTCATCAAGTCATTTTCCTTAAGTTTCTCTCCTTCCCCAGCCACTACTGTCAAACTGTCTTTTTTTCTCACTATATTATTACTTTTAAAATATTTTATTTTTAAGTAATGTCTACACCCAACATGAGGATTGAACTCACAACGATCAAGACATACATGCTCTTTCCATTGAGCCAGCTGGTTCCCAATTGCTACACTATTTTTCCCCCCACTACACTATTCTTGATACAGAAAGCATGGCCGCTAAAATAATGTGAAAACTGGACAGTCACGGGTTGTATTGGAAAAAGGTTTTTTAAAAGCTTTATTTAATATTTTCAGAAAATACATATTATAAGCCAAGTCACAATAAGAAAGACCAAAATTCATTCCTACCTGGCTCAGAAATACAGATGGACACATATTTATATGCTCCCACTCTCTAGGCTTAGCCCAAATTGTATTCTGGCATATCTCATGCTGGTCTGGAACCAACAGACCAGAAACAATATGATCTACACAGGTCCAACTAGAAGTGGACTAAAATTACAAGAAAAATACACTGCCTCTAAAATCACTGAGATTTCACTTTAACAAATAAATGAAGACAAATAGTCAAAACCTAAAACTCAACAGAAAAAGAACATGTGTTGCAATGAATAGCTTAGGTACGGTAATAATGACTTACCAGAGCAGATTTTCCAACGCCTCCTGAGCCAAGAACGACTAGCTTATACTCACGCATGGTGCAAACTTGTCAAAAGCTAGTACCTTATAAGGAAAAAACAGAGAGAGAGAGAGAGAGAGAATTCTTAGGTAATATATCTTTGTATTCATGTGCTTCTTATATAAATTAGATATTCAACCAAATAGTTTAAAAAAATGATTACTCTACCATACTAATATACGCATTTGATAAACAGACTTACTAAAAGGATGCTACTGGTAGGGCTCTTTATATCACATCAGAATTACTGACGTGACTTTAGCCCTAACCTAAATTCAAACAGAATAAAATATTTCTCTATTAAAAAAAAAAAAAAAAGGGGAGGGGGCTGAAAAACAGCACGAAGGGGTATATTACTGGTTACAAGATGGCCGTAACAGGCATGTTTAACTCCCTTTCCTGAACTATCTGTAACCTTGAGTCACAAGTAGCTGAGTGCCTACTAAGTGTGGGGATATATACAGTCAATGAACAAAAAATTCCTGTCTTCACTAAGCAATATTCCAGTAAAGATAAACAGGCTAAAACAAAGGTCTGCAAACTAATCCAGTCAATCACCTCTTTCTGTACATGAAGTTCTGTTGAAATACAGCCATGTCCATTTATTTGTGTAGAATCTGTGATTGCTACCTTGCTGTAATGGCAGAATTTAGTAGTTATAATATAGGCCATCTGGTCCACAAAGCCTAAAATATTTACTATCTGGCATTTACAGAGAAAATTTGCCAAACCCTGGGATACATGAATGGTAAATGAGTTAGCCGAGAAAATGGACCAAATATCAATTCCTGAAGTGGGGGAGGTACAAAAAGTCTGAAAATGGTTAGAAATCAGAGACAGAACTGAAGAGTATGAGCCCCAGACTGAAAAACTATGGCTTTCAGTAAGATGAAATAGTGGAAATCAAAACAAAACCAAAAAGAAAAAACCCATACCAAGGCTTATTATCATCAAATTTCAGTACATGAAAGATAGAGAAAGAAGATCCTAAACGTTTCCTGGCTAGGGAAATAATAACAAAGCTCTTACCGTCCTAGAAAGAAAGAATTGGTCAATGGCCATGGGACAAAAGCAGCCACCAGAACAGATTCTAAACCTTCTTAATCAAGAAATGACAGTTCTGTAGTCATAGTAACAAGTAACAACCATAAACAGAGCCCTCATTAAGATTCTTTTTTAAAGATTTTATTTTTTAGTAATCTCTATACAAAACACAGGGCTCAAAGTTACAACTCCTGACATCAAGAGTTGCACACACTGAAGCTTACACCAGCCAGGTGTCCCACACTTCATTAAGATTTAAAACCCTTCTACCACCCAGAAAGTTCCCAATGTGCCTCTTCCCAGTTAATTAACCCGACACCCTTTTTCTTGACTCTAGTGGCTGCTTTATTTGTCAAAGCCACAACCTCTTCTAGGAAGAACTTCATGGTTTTTTTTTTATAAGCTCCCACTATAACCTTGACTTTTTTTTTTTTTTTTAATTTATTTATTTGAGAGAGAGACAGTGAGAAAGAGCATGAGCGAGGAGAAAGTCAGAGGGAGAAGCAGACTCCCCATGGAGCTGGGCACCTGATGCGGGACTCGATCCCGGGATTCCAGGATCATGACCTGAGCTGAAGGCAGTCGTCCAACCAACTGAGCCACCCAGGCGTCCCATAACCTTGACTTTTGTACTTATATTGGCAAATGACAAATACTGTGATATTGACAAGTGTGACTTAACCAGACTTATGACCAACTTCTGAAATGCCAAAATTAGTAGCTTAAGAGGAACTGCAACTACAGAAAAAATTATGAGACAAAATAACAATCAATAGTCAACTTCTTTAATTGATATTCCAGGGCCTCAAAATAAAATGACTAAGATAGTCTTTCTTTACTTCCCCCTGCTCAAACCTCTGGAAGCCTACTCTCCTTGATTTATTCTGTCTCTAAACTACCCACACAATCCTATTCCTTTTGTTCTTTCCCTTTACCTCTGAAATGAACTACTTTTCTTGAAGGTTTCTCAGCAAAGGAACAATTTTATTAGCCTCTTTAAAAGGCAGAAATATAGAAACGGAGTTTAGACATGAGTCTAGATTTAGTTGAATTTATAGTGAGGATTTTTTTAAATCTCAGGGAGACTGACAAATTTGTTTCAGAATTTCAACTTAATCACTAATTACTTAATTTCCTCTTTATAAAGAAAAATGGTTAAGAGCAGAATAGGAAAGACCAGACTCAAACAACTCAGCATATTTTAAAAAATTGGTCTTGAGAGATCAAGAATCTACTTAGGAACTACACTATTTTAGAAGTCTTTCTTAAAGGTAGATTGGTCAAGATTTAAAATTGTAAGCAAAATAAAAATGACTTGATATGAAACAAAATAAAAATTGATGTCAGGAAACTGTAAAATATATTTAGCTGAGGTAAAGGAAGACATGTTTGTTCTTTCTGTTAATTGGGCTCAGACCTGAATGGGAAACTTGAAATTCAAAAAACCTAGCAATTTAGGGGTGGCTCAGTGGGTTAAAGCCTCTGCTTTTGGCTCAGGTCATGGTCCCAGGGTCCTGGGATCAAGCCCCACAATAGGCTCTCTGCTCGGCAGGGAGCCTGCTTTCCCCACTGCCAACACCCTTCCCCCGCTCCGCCTACTTGTGATCTCTGTCAAATAAATAATAAATAAAATCTTAAAAAAATAAACAACAAAAACAGAACTAGCAATTTAGAAATCTATAATGGGTGAGATTTTTAAAAGACCCTTACAAAGTGAAAAAGCTAGAAAGAAAAACAAAACGTCTTTATATTCTAAGAAATGGGAGCCTATGAGTGAGGACACATTTTATATAATGCAAAGAGAAGAGTCACAGTAAGGATCAATGTTCCATGTTTACTAAGCAAGAGAAGTACAATGATTCAAAATCTGTCCCATAATGCTGCTCCAAGGAAAACTTGAGCACCCAGCAATTCCTGCCCTTTCTCCACTGGAGGTAGACGTGGACTAACTACCTAGAGCCACGAGTGGGTGATGGAAGTGTTCTAACACTGGTTGTAGTGATGACACACAACTGTATAAAAAGTTACTAAAATCCCAAAATGAAAACAATGACACAAATGATTGAATTAACATAAAAATTTCCATTTAAAAATAGACTATAAAAAGTAAACATTTATGGAATTGCATTTCTTAGTGAGATCACTGAGACCTGTTTCCCCAATTGCTTCATTTATCTATAGTAAATATTACCTGTTGCTAGAATTACAATCAGGTTCATCCACATTATTGCTTCCATCAGTAATCTGTTCCTTCTATGTCTTATGTTAAAAAAATATATATCCAAAGAAAATACCCATCTTATGGCTACATGACATTTTCTTTACCCATTCATCAGGTGATGAACATGTGGATTATTTCTGGCTTGTGGATATTATAAATAATACTTAATGGGGGACCTGGATGGCTTAGTCAGTTGAACATCTGACACTTGATTTCAGTTCAGGGCATTTTGTGTCAGGGGAGGTGGTCCTGAGACTGAGCCCTGTGTTGAGTTCTGTGCTCAGAGGGAAGGCTGCTTGGGATTCTCTCTCTCCAGCTTCCCCCTCTATCCTTCTCCCCACCTCTCTAAAATAAAAAAAGTAGTGTTTGTTTGTTTGTTTGTTTTGATTTTAGTAATTCAAACAGTATTTTATTACAAAGAGCCCTATGGTCATAGGAAATTTAGAGCTGAAATTTTAAATTTTGGTAGAGAAATATGATAAAGTTGTTAATAAACTTTCAAATCCAAAACTAGTGGCAAAACACATGTAACTTGCCAGTAAGAAATTTTTGTAACAAGCAATACTGGGGTAAGGAAATTCAACTGAGCAAAGTCACTTAATTTTTATCAGTATTTCCTTACATGTCTAAAAAACTAAAATATTTTTATCTAAATCCTGATAAGTAACAAGGCTAAGGGTATTTTTTTCCTTAAAAAAACAAACAAACAAACAAACAAACAAACAAACAAAAAAAACAACCACCCAGCAGTATGATAGCTAAGATTTGGACTAAAATCTGCTTTTCAAATATGTGCTTTCTACTCTACCAGCTTTAAATTGTTTACAGATTCTATGATTGAAATAATGTATTTCAATTTCAGTGACTGACTAGGAATGGCCATTATTTCTGTTTTTAAAAGGACTCTGTGGTTGTATCTAGTTTTCGCAGAAAAGACAACCCTGTTCAGTAATGTAATGTCTGTCATTAGCTTTTTTGGCAGAGAGGAGGGAAAAGGTGCTAGCATCTATGTATTTGTGAGCTGTGGGCAGGACCTTCCTGTTCAAGTGCTCTTAATGCCCATGAATGAGCACTTGAGAGTCTGAATTTCTAAAATTTTAGGCACAAATTTGAAGGGGTGAGTTACATCAGAATTTCAAAGGGATTTGTGATAACTGTTGTTTGAGACACTGAGAATAACTGTTCTCTTTCACAGAATCCTAAAGAGGGACAATTGACAGCACAACATAGTAGTTCACAGCACCCAAGTTTCAAATCCCAGCTTTGTATAACCCTGGCAAGTCATGAAACCATTCAAAGCTTCACTTTCTCTATAGGGAAAATGGCAACAATAATATCTACATGATAAAGTTGTGAGGCAGATACACAAGAAAGTAAACTCCAGAAATATATGGAGTTTTGTCTGTTTTATTTCCTAGAACATGAACCAGTGCCTGGGGCACTCCTGTCACTATAACCAGTTTGGATCAACTTAACTATATTATAATTCTTTAGCTGTAGACTCTTAAAGTTTACTACCATATTCTACTAAATCTAAGAGGCACTTAAAAAATACATTTTAAGGGTGTCTGGATGGCTCAGCTGGTTGTCTGCCTTTGGCTCAGGTCATTCATGATTGCAGGGTCCTGGGATTGATAGGCTCCCTCCCTCCCTCTGCGGCTCACCCCCTCCCCCGCCTTTTGTGTACATACTCTCTCTTTCTCCATCAAATAAATAAATAAAACCTTTAAAAAATATATATTTTAACATCTCTGCAACTAGAATGTGTTACAACCTCCCTGCCATGTCAATACAAAAGGAAAAAGCTAAGTACATGTCAGTATTCTGAATCGTTTAAAGATGTAGTTCAGGGAGAAAGACTGGGAAATAATCCTCTTGCAAGTCTTTAAAAAACAGATTATTTCACAAAAAATTCTGTAATATTGGTGTTATCTCTGACCCTTAATATTAATTACACAAGTCAATTAACTTTACTATACCTCGAGTTTTGCAGACTGTAATTTTGACAGCCTAGGGAGAATCTCAGTACACTTTAGGAACAGTGAGAAAAATCCCGAGATTGTAATATAAAATGAATTTTAATTCCCTTGAATGTGTAAAACAGATATGTGATAAGGTGGGGGATCATTTTTCTTCTACTTTTATGTTTTTTTTCTGAGAGTTTTATTACTAATAAACAATTAATAAAATATACAAATGAAACCAAAAGTAAAAGAGGAGTTGTGGAGTTGTCTTGTAATTAGCTCATGTTATTATCATTTATGAATGCTGATAATCATTGGCATTTTAATTTTATTCTTTTAAATTTATTCATTTATTTGACAGAGAGAGAGACAAGCAAGAGGGGTTAACACAGGGGAGTGGGAGGGAGAAGCAGACTTCCCACTGAGCAGGGAGCCTGATGTGGGGGGGCCCAACTCCAGGACCCTGGGATCATGACCTGAGCTGAAGGTGGACACTGAATGACTGAGCCACCCGGGTGCCCCAATCATTTTTATACAGTGGTCATTAGTAATACAAAAAACACCAAGTTTAGACGGTCATTCAACTCACAATGAGTAGTAATTATAATACTTACGCTGGCAGAGAGAAATATCTTTCAGATAAATATACTATTGGTGACAGTGCATGTTTAAATAAAACAAACAGGCAAGCTTAAAAGAAGAAACAATTTTTTTTTTTTTTAAAGATTTTATTTATTTATTTGTCAGAGAGAGAGCGAGCGAGAGCGAGCATAGGCAGACAGAGTGGAAGGCAGAGTCAGAGGGAGAAGCAGGCTCCCTGCGGAGCAAGGAGCCCGATGTGGGACTCGATCCCAGGACGCTGGGATCATGACCTGAGCCGAAGGCAGCTGCTTAACCAACTGAGCCACCCAGGCGTCCCAAGAAGAAACAATTTTTAATCCTATTTTTAAACCTTAATAACTAGTATGCTTGTTCTTGAAAGGGGCTAAGAGGTATTTATTGAAAATTACAAAATTAAACATTGTTTTAAGTGCTCTACAGAAGAATTATCAACATAAATACTGACAATATTTACTCTAACAATGTAAATAGAAAATTTTAAAGACTTTCCTCTCTATTGTCAAAGCAAAATTTATCTTTATATTAATTAGCATGCCAAAGCATCTACCTAGAAAGAAAAGATAAGTAGGTAGCAAAGAATTTAAGTTCTAAGTACTTTAACTGGTATGCCACAATCAAAGGATTGTATTCTGAAAAGCTTGCTGGTTTACCTTCTTGTACTTCAGGAGAAAATAAAGATTAAAACACAAGAAAAGATACAAAGTAAAATTAGAGTACTTGATATTAGAAATTATTAAGAGTTCTGGTAACAAGGTGTTACTGCCACTTGGAAGAAATAGAAGTGCAGTTAAAAACATTTCACAATCAACTAAAAAAAAACAAAACAAAACTACATTGAAAGAAATCGTAGTAACTTTCAGGAAATTAAGGGCAACAGCATGAGAAATGTTAGATGAAAATGCCATCAGCAATGGGAATGTCCTGGTTAAACACTGCCAAAAATTATGGTGCTATTGGTCAATTGTGAAACATTCTAGTTCGACTTTTTATTTTTTATTTATTTTTATTTATTTATTTATTTGACACAGAGAGAGAGAGAGAGAGAGAGAGAGAGAGAGAGAGAGAGAGAAGCAGGCTCCCTGCTGAGCAGAGCCCGATGCGGGCCTCGATCCCAGGACCCTGAGATCATGACCTGAGCCGAAGACAGCAGCTTAACCCACTGAGCCACCCTGGCGCCCTAGTTTGACTTTTTTTTTCTTTTTTTAAAGATTTTATTTATTTATTTGTGAGAGAGAGAGTGAGAGCGAGCACAGGCAGACAGAGTGGAAGGCAGAGTCAGAGGGAGAAGCAGGCTCCCTGCGGAGCAAGGAGCCCGATGTGGGACTCGATCCCAGGACGCTGGGATCATGACCTGAGCCGAAGGCAGCTGCTTAACCAACTGAGCCACCCAGGCGTCCCCCTAGTTTGACTTTTTAATACAGGTCACGGGCTTTGGTTGGTTTACATATGTTCTTTTTTTGTGGTATTCCTTGTAAATAATGGCATTTATTTGTAAAATTTAGGTGCACTCTGAAAATTAAAAGCAAAGTTAAGAATTGCTAATTAAAAATAATATGCTTAATGGGGCGCCTGGGTGGCTCAGTGGGTTAAGCCGCTGCCTTCGGCTCAGGTCATGATCTCAGGGTCCTGGGATCGAGTCCCGCATCGGGCTCTCTGCTCAGCAGGGAGCCTGCTTCCTCCTCTCTCTCTCTCTGCCTGCCTCTCTGCCTACTTGTGATCTCTCTCTGTCAAATAAATAAATAAATCTTTAAAAAAAAATAATATGCTTAAATTAATCTGCATTTGAACTAAGCTTTAATCTATTAAGTCATTAATTAATGGGGCACTCTCAGATCTTCATTTTCTTCTGGTAGTTAAACAGGTAAAGAATGTAGTATATATGCAAATTGAGAATGGTGGTTTACGAATAATGCTATTTCTGACTTCATTAGCAAGAAAGTGTAACTTCCACACAAGCAGGCATTTACATAATTATAAATATGAAGCATGATTCACATTACTTCTCCAACAATCTCAGATTACAGATGAAGCAAACCAATTGGTTTAATAAATGAACTGAATAAGAATACTTGGGGGGAGGTAAAAGTTGCATTAAAGACTGGGTGAGGGGGGCATGAGGGTGGCTCAGTGGGTTAAGCCTCTGCCATCAGCTCAGGTCATGATCTCAGGGTCCTGGGACTGAGCCCCACATTGGACTCTCGGTTCAGCAGGGAGCTTGCTCCCCACCTCCCCCCGCCTAGCTCTTTGCCACTTGTGATCTCTTTCTCTGTCAAATAAACAAATAAAATCTTAAAAAAAAATCTCTTAAAAGAATTGAGGAAGGGTAATTTTAGGAATTATATATTTACATGTAAAGATTTCTAATTTTAATTACTTACATAGAGCTTCTAAAATTTGTATGACTTACAACCAACTTCTGATCAATGAGAATAACTGACACATCTTAGATTTTGCTGTATTTGTTGCAGAACAAGCACTTGGATACCCTATTCACTAATTTAAAAGGTTATTTTATTATTACCTTCTACAACTTCCTCCATTTACTCTACAGATCAGTTTTACTTGCATTTTTTTTTCCCAGTTAATTTAAGAAGTTTTTTATTTCTAGTCTCAAAGATAATCATAGCAAAGACATGAAGGGACAAGAAAACAAAAAATTCTAGGGCTCCTTGCCAAGTCAGGTTTCATGGGCTGCTTCGTAATTGCCTGAAGTGAAAGTTGAGGAAACATATGCAATCATAGTCTACCTGAAGTTCAGTAAATATATCCAAGATAGTACTTCATCAACCAGAAATGAACTGGAATTTTCACACACACACACAAAAAAGATGCTATGATTCTGAAAAAATTCTAGAGACTTTTGAGTCAGAAAAAATAAAAATTCAGTAAAATTTTAATCTAAATGTGTTCATTATGTAAAAATACATATCCCAAAGCAAGTAAGTGACTTGATTATTTACCACTCTGTATTACACGTAATTTTCATTAATATGACCTAACACAGACCCAACTTCAAATATTATTGACCCTTATTATGAATCATAAGAGTAATTCTAAAAAAACACTGTGGAAATAAAGCATAAAAGAATGATGGATGTATTTTAAAAAACCATATATATATGTATGATTACAGTTTTGCATATATATATTTTCAAACTATATACACAGTTCTAGTTTTTAACATCCATTCATTTACTGATGGCACACGGGCTGCTTCTATAATGCTGCATTAAGTACAGGAGTATGTATGTCCCTTCAAATTAGTGTTTCTGTATTTTTTGTGAAGGAGATTAAGAATACACTTATATCTTGATGAGCACTGACAAATATACAGAACTGCTGAATCACTATATTGTGTACTTGAAACTAATTTAACACTGTTAACTACATTGGAATTAAAAAAAAACCTAACAACTCATAGCTTTTACTTAGAGTTAACATTTACTGAAGACCTACTCTTGTCCAAGCTGTGCTAATACCTGAAGATTAAAAAAAATCTAAGAAATGATGACTTATACCAATAACATTTAATATTAAATATCAATAGATAATGAGTGTCTACACTACAACATATTAGGTACAGCTCTACCTAATGGGAATGAAGCAGTGAACAAAAGACTCTGTCCTCAGAATTTACAATGGGGTGTGGGGGGACACAAAAATCAATATAAAACATGTTAGAAGTGATATAAACACTATGGAGAAAAGAAATAAAAGTAAGGTAAGGGGACAGTGTGGGAACGGAAGGATCATCTTGCACAATATGGTGATAAAGGACTTCTGTTAAGGTAAAGGTACTATACACGTGACCCTCTAACAAAGGTTTGAGCTGCATGGGTCCACTTATATGCAGATTTTTAAAAAAATATAGTACAAAGGAGGGAGAAATGAAACAAGATGGGACCAAGGAAGGAGACAAACCATAAGAGACTCAATCTCAGGGAACAGATTGAGGGCGGCTGGGAGGATGGGGTGGCTGAGTGATGGACACTGGGGAGGGTACATGCTATGGTGAGTGTTGGGAATTATGGAAGACTGATGATTCACAAACCTGTATCTCTGGGGCAAATAATACATTATATGTTAATAAAAAGTAAATAAAAAAATAAAATACAGGGGCGCCTGGGTGGCTCAGTGGTTTAAGCCGCTGCCTTCGGCTCAGGTCATGATCTCAGGGTCCTGGGATCGAGTCCCGCATCGGGCTCTCTGCGCAGCAGGGAGCCTGATTCCCTATCTCTCTCTCTCTCTCTGGCTGCCTCTCGAACTACTTGTGATTTCTCTCTGTCAAATTAATAAATAAAAGCTTTAAAAAAATAATAAAATACAGAGAAAAAGTAAATAAAAACAGTTTAGTACTGTAAATCTATTTTCTCTTATGACTTTTTAAAAATATTTTAGTTATTTATCTGACAGACAGAGATCATAGATAAGGCAGAGAGACAGGCATAGAGAGAAGGGGGAAGCAGGCTCCCTGCTAAGCAGAGAGCCTGACGTGGGGCTTGATCCCAGGACCCTGAGATCATGACCCGAGTGAAGGCAGAGGCTTAACCCACTGAGCCACCCAGGGACCCCTCTCATGATTTTCTAAAAACAATTTCCTCTAGCTTTTTTTGTTCTAATAATACTGTACATAATATATATGACATAAAATATGTGTTAATCAATGTTATCAGTAAGACTTCCAGTCAGAAGTTAACTATTAGTAAAGTTTTGGGGGAGTAAATTATATGTGGATTTGACTCTTAATCCCCACATTGTTCAGGAATCAACTGTATAGCTCAGTACCCAAAGCCCCCTTTTAATAGACTGAATTTGTGTTTTCAAAAAAAGTTTCTAGCATTTGGCTTTATTCTGTCTTTTATTTTCAAATCAACATCTCTAGTAAGGTAATATGCCAGTTAATTTGTAGCTAAAGTTAAATTTGGATTTGGGAAAGTCACAGAGATCTGTCTAGAATCCATTGGAGAGCTCATGGCTAAAATACCCCTTTTTCCTCTCCTACCAGGAGCAAAAACGGGATTTCTGGAGCAATCTAAATGTAGGTGGTCTTATGAGATACCATTATTCAATATGCACAAAATGCCCCTCAGTCATTTCCTTCGCCAGCTCTATAGGGAAAGACATTCACAATCCCATCTCCAGCACCACCCCCTCCACTGTTATGTAGCAAGAATACTACATACACATATCAGGATAGATTCTGACTAGCAAATACTTAGAATGCAATTCTTACAAGGGTAGTGTCAAGAAAGATTTCTAAAGTATTCTTAACTGTCCCAGCCCACAATAATAGTTCCTCTTTCTGAAAACCCACACCAAATACTTCAGCACTTGATTATATACTGTCTTGTATTGTTTTCTAAGAAGAGACAACAAATTGTAGAAAGGAACATTATCTCAAGGTTTAAGAAGCTTGGCTTTATTTAAAAAGTTATACAATTTGAGATAAACCACTTTGTGCTCAATTTCCAGTTTCCTTGTTTGGAAAATGAAGGAACAGGGAAGAGGGAAGTACTGTACACAGAGCTGCCCTAGATGAGACATCAATGTCTGAAGCTGCAAGGTGTTAATATTAGGGAATGGTGTGAATTGTGGCCAAGGGGAATGAATGCTTATACAGCTAAAGTCATTCAAATTCTAAAAAATGTGAATATTGTGAAAACCAATAAAATCTATGTAAGGTATGATCTGGACTGTGAGTCACTAGTTTTCTACTTCTGGACTAAATGATCTCTAAGGTCTCTTTCAATTCCAAAATGTACTGTTACATATACCAGGGTTCTGAAGAATTATATATGGACAGAACTTTTTAAAAAAAGTATCTTAATATTATATCTCTCTTCTTAATTATTATAAAAAAAGATATAATTCTATGTTGGTACTAACATTTAATGATAATGTAAATTTTTTTTCCCTAACTTCATAATGGTAGTTTCATATTACAGACATTTTAGGATTATTATCTTTCAAACTTAATACAGATAAAACTAAAATAAAGGGGCTGAAAATACAGGGCAACCTACAGATTCATAGGCTGCTCTAACATGGGAAAATCCATTGATCCTAATGGGCATTCAACCGAGGCAAGATGTAAAGGCTTTCCATATTTTCTTCTTATTTCTGGCATGCTAGTCCAACCTGCTCTGTACAAGTAAGGTCTTTTGAACTAACTCAAGATTGGGGATGGACACAAGGTCCTCTCTTGCCCAGGGTGGTAAAAGATGGAATCTGGAAATAAGGGAACCCTAGAATTGACTACCTATGTAATTTACCAGAGGGTAGGCACTTATTCTCGGCTTGTGTCTTAGTGTGTAAAATATAGACAACATAGACCAATTCCACAGACTTAATGGACAGATTAAGGACAGATTAAGGAAGAATGTATATTGTCTATAACAGTTTTAAGTGTTAGTCATTACTATCATCAACTAGATGCACAGTACTCCCTTATTTTTTCCTCAGTTTGGTCTAGAAATGTTTGTTGAATCAAGGAATGACTAGAGATTAATAATTCAGTTCCAGCAAAGGAAAGAACTGTTTAGATCTTTAATAAGACCACAAATAAGTTACCTTTTGTATGTAAACTGCCATTGGAGTTCACATCAATTACTGACAGATATCAAGAATCTCAGCTGAAAATGAACTATACAAATCTTGAAAAAAAAAATTAGTCTTTATACTTGCCCTGTAGGAGTGCAATTCCAGTAGAAAAGAAAATGCTCTGAAGCAGGAAAAGTATTTAAAACAGCAACTTTCGGATTCCAGAGACACCTGCTCTCAACCTCGTAATCTAATTTATTCTTTTAATCAACCTCATTAGTAAATGTAAAAAGGCTGTAAGAATCAAATCCTTAAAAAGTGGTGATATTCAAAAAGCATAATTCCTTTCCATTAAAATATGTCATATAGAGTCTCCAAATAGTTATAGTTAAATTAGAAAATTTCCAAAACTATGGTAACTCAAGTAATCCTATCCCCGTTATTTTCCTATGACACCCACCCCCAACCATCCATTTTTGAAATTCTGTGATCTTAAATTATAAATAAAGGACTAAGTAAAAATCTTAACTACTGGTTCCTGAAGTCAAGTGACTTCTCCCACTGAACACTTTCTGGAAGAGACGATATTTGATTTCTCCTTTCCGCCTCCAACTCCCAAAGTAGTATTTTAGCAGCTGAAGAGGATTACTTGTTCTCTTTGCCCTCCTAAATAAAACTAACTAACTAAAATGTCAGGAGAACTTGGTACTAATCTGTTGGGAGACAAAAAAAATTCAAAACTTTTAAGCAGATTTAAAAATTATTTTTGGAGGTCCAAACACTACCTCTCATACTCTCTTTTAAAAATAAAACTAACAATGGACTACAAAATAAACAGAAAGCTGTTAAAATCAATGTTACTTATCATATTTACTTTCTGAGTTGTGTCTCTTGTAATGAGGACAAAAGGGAAATGCTTCCAATCTTACATTCTGCTGAGAAAAGTCCTCTCTGTGAACTAGATTTCTAAATCCTGTAGACTATCAAACTGTTCATAGCATTTTCTCTAACCTGACTGTATTTATAATCTCAAGTAGGAAGAAATTCTTCCCTTGACCTTTTCATGGATTAATATTGCCAGTAAATAAAGCTTATTCCATCATAAACTATGACATCCAAGTTAAGATCATGTTTTCTAGCTTTATTACTGGAGTTACTACCTTTCGGTTTAGTACTTGATCATGTCTCTGAGAAATTATAGTACAACAATTTATCAGTAATATGACAAATGCAGAAGAACCTGTTTCTTAGCTTTCTCAGTAAAATCAAGGGATGAGCTGGTAGCTAAGTGACAAAAAAAAGGAAAAGTCTTACATGTTCATGTTTTGAAAACAGGAAGAAATAACGTTGGCTCAAAAATGACCTATTAGTTTCTACCAGATCCCTCTAAATATATCGAATTTATGTAGAACTCTCCCCTGCTCCCAAGAGTTCTTTGAACATGACCTAAGAATTAACCTGTCAGGGTTTTGTTTTTGTTTTTTTGTCCGTCAGATCTAGCAGTAATTCTATAGGTGTACACAGTGACTCAAAGATCTGCTGTGTATTCCAAACATAAATTTAGGTAAATATGGATAGGAGTATGGAGATTAGCTTTACTACTGGCTATATATCTTAGAATCTGAAACACGCATGCCTTATTTAACAAGGTTTAATATTGAAAAAATGGTAAGACAGGAAAATGTAGGTGTTAAGAGGATAGGCTTTAATCTGATTTCCTAGACTGCCAGTTCTAACTATTAGCTAAGTGACCCTGGTCATGCTATTTAGCCTCTAGGTCCCTGGTTTTCTCATCTGAAAATGGGAGTAATAATATCTATTTAAAGTTTTTAAGATTCAAATAAAATAACTTATCCCATGAAAATGTTTAACAAAATGCATAACACACAGTAAGCAGTGTTACTTGCTATTTTAAAAATCCCATCTATTTACAGTGTTCAACTTGAAGCACCTGCAGTGCCTCAAAAGCACAGTATATTACAGGAACCTGTGTACCTGGGGAAACTGTCACTAACACTTCTTTCTCCATTCCGTTACCAAGTCTGGTCCATTCTACCTTGGCATCTCTGGAATCAACTGCACTCTCTCCCCCCTTCATCACCTTGTAAGGGCCTTCATTATTTCCCAAAGAGGAAAAGGCGGGGGTGGGATACAGGAGGCAAATATGAAGGAGAATATTAACTTGTCAGACACTTGAATTTCAATGACCAGATTAGAGATATTTTAGTTTTGACTGCGAACACAAAGAGGTAGGGCATGCTAGAAATTTGAGAAAAAGGCAGTATATGACAACTGTATTTTAGAGGCCTTTATACCCCAGAAACCATTAGTTTAAAACATTAAAATGGGGGGAGGGATAGGGTGGCTGGGTGATGGACACTGGGGAGGGTATGTGCTATGCTGAGTGCTGTGCACTGTGTAAGACTGACGATTCACAGACCTGTACCCCTGAAACAAATAATACATTATATGTTAATGAAAAAACAAATAAAACATCCAATGGAGTGTTTGGACTGTGTTACCTCACAGTCAAGCAGGGTCTACAGAACAAAGTGCTATGTATACATGTAAGAGAACTCTCTGCCTAAAAGGGTATGTCAAGCAAGGCTTCACTAAATGGGTATTTAAACCAGACCAGTGGATATTTTACAGGGGAGTTCACTGGGAAATGAGGGCATTCTGGGGGAAAAGGATGAGGAGTGCATGGGGTCCAAGTGGGGGAGTAGATTGAAGAGGTAGGGAACCCTCTTAGCTTAAGATTTTCACCTGTATTCTTCTTCTTCTTTTTCAATTTTTATTTATTTGACAGACAGAGATCACAAGTAGGCAGAGAGGCAGTCAGAGAGAGAGGAAGGGGAAGCAGGCTCCCTGCTGAGCAGAGAGCCCAACAGTGGGGCTCCATCCCAGGTACCTGAGATCATGACCTGAGCGGAAGGCAGAGGCTTTAACCCACTGAGCCACCCAGGTGCCCCTGTCCTGTATTCTACCAGAAACTGAGAGACAAAGATTTTGCAAGTTGGGAAATGATATGAACATATCTGTGCTTTACAAAGATCACAGAAACTAAGTATTTGTTTTCTGAATTCTGGGAATTCAGTAAGAGATTGCCACAGCTGAGAGACAGTGACCAAGGTTAGGGTAATGACAGAAGCAATCAAGAGAACATGGTGACTAACTAGATAGGTAAGGAAAGAAATATATGATGCAGCATGATCAAACATGGATAGGGAGGCCATTAAATCAGATTGGGGACTTAAGAGGAATAGACTCGGTTCAGGAAGTACCTTTTATCTTTTGCAATAGGTTTCAAAGACAGCAGAGTAAAAACTTAACAATAGTATGGACATGGTAGTAGCATCTTATTCCTAAAGAGATTGGAAAGAAGATGCTCACTGTCTGTATTCAAAAGGCTTCAGGCATAAAACAGAACACTGATTTTTTTTTAGCAAGATTATAAATGTACCAGGTGTAATTTGTTCCACTCAATATTCCTGGCTTATTAATGTGAAATATGTAATTTATTTAGATGATTAGAAATCTCAATGTTAAGGTTTATAGTTTTAGTCGTTAAGTCTTCATCAAATGAAATGTGATGGAGTTTTTTGCCAATTTATGAGAAACAGAAATATGAACAGAAAAGATTACTACTGTACAAAACCAAAAACCTTTCTGGGCTTAATGAGTATCTCAGAGCAAAATACTCAGTGACTAACTTGTGTTGTACAATAAACTGTAACACAAAAAAATCATTTGCCCACAAAATGCCACACAGTGTCTTTACACTTGCTCCCTTTTCCTCTTTATTGGAAGCCTTCTGTAGATCTTATTTTCTCATTTCTTTAGGAATAAACAAAAAACTACTGTTATGGTGACACCACTGCCAGTGTTTACTTTCTTTTCTTAAGATCTAGTCTAAAAGAAAACTTAACTATGAAAAATCAACTAGAACTACTATAAGCAAAGTACAGATTCCCTCCTTCTTTTGTGGAAAAAACGCCATTCTTTTTCAACTTCAACCTAAATTTTTCCATGGTCTTGCCTTCTCAAGTCTTTTCATAACCCAAATCTGATCTTTACATTTCTATATAGGTATGTAATGTTGGATACATTTGTTTTAAAGGCACAAGTAATTTTTCTACAACAATATGGCCCAAGACATAAGCTGGCAAGTCCATAGGTTGGCAAAAAGAACATTAAAAAGCTAAAATAACATCAAAGGATTCTATTCACATTCTTAAAACAAGAAAAATAGCAAGAGGGTAACAACCAAACAAACCAGTCCAGAAGAGTCTATTTTAGCCAAAGATTAATCAAATTAAGGATGCTATTATTATTATTCTACATAGCCCCAAGAGGTAGAGTTAAAATTTAATCATAACAAAATGGGAGGGAACTCAAAACAAAAGAAGGAGGGGGGAAGAGGGAAGGAACTGGGTCATTAATGTCCTTTTTGGTATAAAGTATCAAAATTTTTAATACACCATGCATAGTGTATTTCCCAGAATAGTTAAGTCACTATTACCTAACTGCTGATAAAACTTAAAAGGATTTTTAGTAACTTGGAAGTTATACCCTGCTATGATTAGAGAGTTCTCAGCCATGGACTTCTCTGATCTTTATACATGAGCATATACAAGAGATAATTCCAGCAAAGGTATGACCATCCTAGACATTTCTTTAGACACATGGTCTCTGCAAAGCAAATCTATGAGTAAAGCTTAAACTGCTGTCAAGGGAACTAAGGAAAACTTCAGGTCACCTCAGACTTTGCCTTATCTAATAAGGTACATCTAAATAAAGCATTAATCATCTGACAGAATATGCAATTTTAAATTAAAAAGTTGGGTAGGACCACCTTCTGATAAGGTCACCAATGATATACAAATATATTCCTAAATAGATCAATTAATTAAATATACTTTTATATTTTCATTTGAACATTAGAAAATGTTCAAAATCATAGTCAGAAACTTAACAAATAAAAGCCCAAGTGCCCCAACACCTTCCTCCAACCAAACCAATCACCCAGTTACTAGGCATTTATTATACTTCTTAAAACTGTGTCAACATAGAGACATGCAAAGGAGATGGCTACATCATAAAGTGGATTCTAACCAGCAGTCCTGATTTAGCACTGAAGTCTCGTGTCTCAGGAAATCCTCAGTCCTGAGCAAATCAGGATGGTTGCTCATCTTAAGAGGAATATATCTTAATGGGAATTTGTTTCCTCTTATGTTTCATAATCTTCAAGATATGAAACTGGGAAGGCTTAAAAAACATCTTGCAAACATTTGGGGCATTACATAGCTTGTCTTTTGCCACAACAGAATCCTACTCTTCTCTGAAGTGAGATATGGAAATTAAAAACCAAACTGTGCAGCACTTAGCACAAGAGCTACGTTGAGTGTTTACCGTAAGAGACACTATTTGTATAGTATTTACCAACTTACGGTGTATCTTGACATGAGTTTTCTCATTTGGATACAAGACTAAGGACATTTCTCAGGAAGAAACATAGTCCCTTGCTTAATTAGGAGTACCTTTCATCTAATTAGTATTTTAATATGCCTTAAGTGCAAGTCACTATGAAGGTTACAAAGATAAACAAAACATACTTGCTTTCAGGAAGTTTATAGTTTTGTAGGAAAGTTGAGATAAAAATATGAAAAATATGAGAAACAAAAATATGAAATTTGAAAAGAGGTCAAGAACAAACTTATGAAGAAGGTGGCAAATGAACAAAAGGCACAGCATTTCAATAGGAAAGAAAACATTAGAGAAAAGAAAAGTGAAAGCCAAAAGCACAGAAGGCAGCAAAATGCAGGAATATGATTAGACTACAATAGAAAGCACAGTCTGAGTGATCTCAGGGTACAAATAGGTAAATAAAACCAGCATGAAAGTCAGTCTACAGTCAACATAACATAGATCTCTGAGTACTGGTCAAGAACGTGGTCTCATTTTATAAGCAACAGTACTGGATGATTTGAAGAGAAACACAACCGAAACTGAGAAAACTAAACTACTTTTTAAATGAACAAAAGCAGTTCTAACAGAAGCCTGGACAATACATCTAGAAATGTTAAGCATTTTATTGAAATATAATAAATATTCAGCTTACTTTTTAAAAATGCATCAGTTTGGGGGCACCTGGGTGGCTCAGTTAATTAAGGGACTGACTCTTGATTTCAGTTCAGGTCATAATCTCAGGGTCATGAGACTGAGCCCTGTAGCGGGTTTTGCACTCACTCAGCAGGGGGACTGCTAAGATTCTCTTCCCTCCTCCCAACTGCCCCCGACCAAAACAAACAAACAAACAAACAAACAAACAAACAAACAGCACAGGTTGCAACAAAAACCTATAATGAGATGAAAAAACTAAAATTAAGAAGTCAGAAACAATATACTGCATAGAGTAGGAAATTGCAAGAGACTGAAAAAAGATCGCTAAGTCAGAGAACAATTTTAGCTTTCTTTTCTAAGACTGTATGAATACTGTGTACCTACCTACCATGGGCAGACAGTGCAGATATCAGATGCATGTCAAGGCTATTTTCCACAACAGAGTATTAGCTATCACACCATGTGATGTCCAAAGCATACCGAGATTTCCTTTAGCTAGTATTGTTACCACATATCATGGCACCACTTAGCATATTTGCCTAAGATCTCATTTATATGGACAAATGGAACAGATTTATGGGGGAGGCCATACTTTTCCTCAAAAAACTGCTTTGGATCTGTCCACATGCATAAAAAATACCAGTTAAGACTTAAATATCTCAGGGGGACTGGGTAGCTCAGTCGGTTAAAACATCTAATTCTTGTCAAAGATGCTATTAAAAAAAAAAAAAAACATCTAATTCTTGATCTCGGCTCAGCTCATGATCTCAGGGTTTTGAGATCCGACCACATGTCAGGCTGAGCATGGAGCCTGGAGCCTGGAGCCTGCTTAAGATTTTCTCTTCTCTCTCTCCCACTTCCTCACCAACTCCCCCCTCCCACATCCACTATCTTTCTCTTTATAAGAAAAAAAAAGTCTTAAGTATCTCAGGGCAAGGGATATAAGTGTAAAGTTAATGGCTGCATAACCAGCACTTAACACACTTGGCATACAGAAGGCAATTATCTGTTGAATGAATCAAAACCAGTTTCTTGCCCTAGAGGAGAGACTGGCAAACTCCAGACCTCAGACCAAATCCCATTTACTGCCTGTTTTTTTTTTTTTTTTTTTGTAATTAAAGTTTTGTTGAAACACTGCCATGCAACTGCATACTGTTTATGGTTGCTCTGGTAGAAATGAATAGTTGTGACAGAGACTGTGTGGTCCAGTCCCCAAAGGCTAAAAATTTATTATTTGGTCCTTTAGTATATGTGCTGCCGAAGCGAGCACTTATTTGGTCCTTTAGAGAAAAAGTTTGCTTATTATCTACCCTATATGGTAGACCCTGGATGAAATAAAGATAAATCTTGTCTATTTATTCACAGGTGGCAAATGGGTTTTAGCTCAAACACCAATGCAAAATTAAACAGCTACCTGGAGTGCAGTGTTGAGAATGATTCTGAGACCAACTCTGGTCCCAAAGGGAAAGAGTATAGTCTCAATTATCAATGACTACAGGGGTTTAGAGGAAGGAGAAATAGGGTTACAACTCTAAAAACATTCAAAAAACTTTTGCTGTAGAATACTTTTACCCTAACGAACTAGCACTGTTGTCTGATAGTTTTACAAAGGTGATTAGCTGCAAATATGCAAATCTCTCCCCACCCACCCCAACCCTGAAGGAATCACTGAGAAGTGTATGCCTGAATGCTAAAGACTGTCTACCAAAAACAATGGTCTGGGTTCTGGCACAGTTGATGTTGCTCATTTTTACTATATTCATTCATTCACTCCATATTCACTCATTATTCACTTAGTCAACAGATTCAGTGGTTTAAAACTATTCCTGAGAATGATTGAACAGTATTATTAGGGGAACCTATGGCAAGAAGGTAAGTCCCCAACATGCCCTAAAACTCCCATCAACCTTTATAGATAAAACTGTAACGAAGGGCATGCTGAGTAAGTACTTTTACATTAGAAGCTGAATCTACTAAAAATTTGCCTACTTTGGTTCTGGAAGTAGTTAATAAACAATTTCCTACTGAAGGATTCATGCTACTGGAGCTCTGCAGTTTCCCTTGAATTTTAGAAAATTCCTTTGTTTACTGGATGCACCTCAAGTACTTGCACCCTAGCTGCCCGGAAGGCTGGGAAAGCTAGTTCTTGGCATTTTTACTTTCTACAAAGCAAGGTTGTTGACCAAGATTCATTTAGACCCATGTCTTTTCAGACACTGGTAAGTCTCTCTAAAAATAAATGTGAACGCACACATCCATACGTCTATATAAGATATTTTGAGGCAGATACTATGTTTCTGTTAGATAAGGTCTGGCCCATATGGGCCACACCCTAGCCTGACAAGTAAGGAGCTATGCATGGGATATCTGAAGAGGTGACAAAACCACTGCTGGAACTGGTAGGAAGGAAGGTATCAAAGATCACATTTAAGTCTCAAGACAAAGAAGCCTAGGAAAGCTAAGGGATATCACAGAGGCGGTCATCAGTGACATCTCTCATCATAGTAGGAATTATGTATGTGTGCACACATGCCACACATTTTTTTTAAAAGATTTTTAATTTTACTTATTTAACACAGAGAGAGAGAGAGAGAGAGATCACAAGTAGGCAGGGAGGCAGGCAGAGGGAGGGGGGTAAGCAGGCTCCCTATGAGCAGAGAGCCTGATGCAGGAGTTGATCCCAGGACCCTAAGATCATGACCTGAGCCGAAGGCAGAGGCTTAGCCAACTGAGCCACCCAGGTGCCCCGTGCATTAAGTTTTCAAAAGTACCTTTAGAAGACTCTGATAACACCTCCCTGTTCCTCCTAAAGACCCTAAGACCTGTATCCCTAGCAAAGAAAAGTCAGGGTTCACCAGAAACAATTATATTCATCATTTTGCTTTCAAATAACTGTCCCAAAATTTAATAAAGAAAAAGAGAGTCTGTTGTTCTTCAGGTCTGCAGAAATCAGATTCTTCAGTAAATTTAAATAACCTCTTAATGTCTCAACTTCCACAAGTCACAGAAAGAGATATGATCACTTCAAAGGGATGACCAAGAAAGCTAACCATTATTTTTCTGTTCCAAGCTGAAGCCATATTTTTTTCCAAGTTTGATGATTTGTCATTCAAGAATTTAACACTAACACCAAAGGTGCTCAGTAATGTCTTCTGAATAGGATGCAGAATGAGAGAACTACATTAGCCAGAAATATCCCTATTAGGGAAAATATCTGCTTTTATATATTTTAAGCAATATATACTAAGTACAGTTTATGACCTGTTGGAGCAAAAGTGAAAGAAATCAGAAGTGAGGCACTTTAGTACTAGCAGGTAAATTTAGAATTTATGGGTAAAGATTCCAGAATAAACCACACCTGATTTCATAATGGAAGACCACCACAAATATTTTTTAATATAAATACTCAGATTTTACAAAATGCCACCCTCCACAAGGATGGGAGGGGAACATTGTTTAAAAGGGGAACATTGTTTAAAAAACCTATTTTACAATCTGTTTCAACATAAGGCTGAGTTCAGAAATAAACAGAATTAGTGTGTTCCATGAGAGAAGGAATAAATGACTGCAAAAATATTTTATTTTATTTTACTGTTAACCTCCTAACTAGGATTAAATGACAAAGCTTAGTATGATTGCCCCCAAATGCATGAGAAACCATACCTAGAAAGCCATGATTTAGACTGTGGGTTCATAATTTGCATGACTAAATTACAATCTAAATGAAATTTCAAGGCCAGGACATTTCTAATGGAAAATTCCCTAGTAAACCTGCCAAAAGTTCAGAGGAGAAAAATTAACCAATTTACAAAAAAACAGGGGAAGCAGAGGTAGTTCCCATAATTTTCTCTGGTAATTTTAGTATCTCAAGCTAAGCAGCAGTTTAGGCTATCTACTTAGTGCTAACACTGGCTTATACAACTAACTGCCTTACGAAGTTATTTTTCACTAAGTTCTTCCTTTTACACTTTAGCATGTTCAGTTTCTTCAAAGACACTGACTGAATAAAATAAAGGCCATTCATAAAAATAAAATGCATGCCACATTTTGAAGCCCTAAATAATGCTTCTATTTGGCTTTCTGATACATTACTTCACTTAACTTCCAAAATTAGGTCAGTAAGCATTTTTTTTTTTTAAAAGTCAATTCAGAACTTGCCTTTCTTGGCAATTCTATAAAATAGAGGTCAGTATCCAAAAAATAATATATACATGTTTGCATTCCTGGAAATTAGTATGTACCAAATGAATGGATAAAAGCAATGAGAACCAAAGTCAGGGTGTTAATTAGGTTGTTGGAATAAGGAGAGCATATGGGGAAACCATAAAAAGTGGGCAGGCACTTTCTGTAATCAATTCTGAGTTTCAAAGAAGCATCTTCAGATACTTCCTTCCTTCCATGTCAAAAATGATTGATTCCATCAAGAATCTTTAGAGATTACGTTGTTAGTCCTGTAATAGTCTTATTTCAATCTTCTAGACTGTACTCTAACTTAACAATGAAATGTATTATATAACTCTTAGAACCCTTAAGAACTGGGAGACAAATCACATGATATCTTAAAAGACTTAAAAAATCTATTAAGAAATTGTGGCTAACATATGAACTCTCAATCATTAAACATTTTAAAAAACCATTTATTATGTTCCAGGCACCAATATACACTTCCCAAATATACACCAATATACAATTTCCAAACATTTAATGGGACTCCTAGGAATTAGCTGGTTTTCCCATAACCTTAAAGATTCATAGGCCCAAGCAGTGTATTCCATCCTGAATCTGTGTCAAGAAGAATTCCTTGGCACAGACGGTTTGTAAGCTGACTGCTTCAAAGTAACATTTTCAGACCCTGATGTCCTCCCCAAAGACACAAAGTAATAAAGAGTAAAGCATTTCCAACAATTTCAGATCCATTTCTCACAGTAGATAATTTTTTTTATACAGCAAAACTTCACTTAAGGACTATTATGAGGCTATTTATAGTTTTTATTCATCCCATTTAGTGTGACTGTTTATGTTTCACTTAAGAAATATTAATTTGATTATTCTTACTAAAATTCAAGACAAATCTTTCCACAAAATTTTGAATTCCAAAGATCTGAGACCAAGAATTTTAAGGGGACCTGTAATCCATTTCATAAACATCTACCATAGCAAAACACTCCTTTGAACATACTTTGCATATTCTAATTTCTGTATTGTTGCCCACCCTGATTCACTGTTAGTCTAAAACTTACATATTCTTGATATCATATACACATCCCACCTCATTTATAATTTCTTCTTTGACTACTAGAGCTTATGACTTTTTGCTACTCCTTTGACTCTAAAAGCACTCTTCTGTATCACTCATTTGGGTATCAATTATTATTATTTTGAACTGCTATTTAAATTTCATATTAACTTTTAATGCCTTTGCTAAAAACCTCAATTTAATCCCAACATCCAGTAACTGAGAACAATTAGCTCTCAAAAACATGCAGTCACCAGGGACAGAAGCCCTAAATAATGAAGAATTATAGTTGGAAATAGATGTAACACTTCAAAAAATTAGTGTAAGTAGCCTATGATGGGAAGTGATAAAGAAATCATTCAACACCTTATATATCCTTTTTATTAAAATAAAAAACGTTTGGCACCATATGCCAGTTATTGGGATAACCATTGGAGATTGTGGTGGTGAAGTGACATTGCTTTCCTGCTCTCTTGAGACAAAAAGTTTGAAGGGCAAGAGAGAATAAATGGGTAAGTGTAATTACAGATTATGATAAGAGCTAAGAAGATAATGAAGGGGATGCTCCTTTATATAGGTGATCAGGAGAAACCTCCCTTAAATGTACATCTGAGCTGAGATCTAGTGCTACTTAGCAGAATGTCAGAGAGCTAGGGAAAGATCATGCTAGAGAGCAGCTATAAACACCAAACCTCAAAAGACGGTGGGCGGGGGCACCTGGGTGGCTCAATCAGTTAAGCATCTGTCTTAGGCTCAGGTCGTGATCCCAGGATTCAGGGACAAGCCCCACATCAGACTCCCTGCTCATCTTCTCTGAGTCTGCTTCTCTCCCTGCCTCTCACCTGGCTGGTGCGCCCTCTCCCTCAAACAAATAAGTAAAATAAATAAAATCTTAAAAAAAAAAAAAAAGATGGTAAAGGGCTTCTTGGGCCAAGATCAGAAAGAAGTCCAATATGGGTAGAGCTTAGTGAACAATGGAGAGAGGAGATAAAATTGGGAAGTAAGCAAGAACTGGATCTGGCTTCTACTTTGAGCCACTAGAGTGGATGGGAGAGGAGCTTGGATCCGAGGGTATTATATGATCTGATTTACATTTTTAGAAGATGATTTTAAAAATCTAGGTGGAGACTGAGGTAGAGGAGGACAAGAATGGAAACAAGTCAGGAAGGTCTTGAAGGAGTCTAAACAAGAGATGACTGGCTTGAACAAGGGTAGTATCACAGAAACACAGAATTTTAGAGCTCAAGAAGACCTAAACAGCCATTTAATCAAACTGGCTTATGTAAAGATAAATCCTGAGAGAGAGACACAGAGACATTAACTTGTTCTCAAATTTATTACTCATGCTCAAAGTAATCAGCTAAAACTTAGGAGAAAAACAAGTGTCCAATTTAAGCACTGAAGGTTCAGAGAAAAGTGCATTAAGAGTCTGTTGGGGAGTAAAAGTAAACATACTCTCAACTTACACTGTTTACTGATGAAACTTTTACTTTAACCCCATAATATCATGATAGATAGTATCAATTTATCTTCTACCCAGGACCATTTCTCAGGATACAAGATTTATCAATCACTAAAGTATCACAAATGCTTTTCCAAGTGTGTATCATTCCTATTAATCTGAACTCTAAAGTGAGTGCAGTTAACAGTAGCTTTGCTCATTAGAAAGAGAATCTCTTAATCATCATCTTTATTCTTTTCTGCGCTACTTCCTGCCCTCCTGCCTCTCCACTTCCTATTACCATCATCACTTTAATGTAAACAATAAAAAAATGTTATGAATGCTCTTCTGTCCTTAAAAGCTTGCATATCCTGTCTTCTCTTTGTCAAAGGATGATGAAGTAAGGTGACAGGACAATTGCAAGAAAGAAAAAAAAGTCTAAATGTAAAAAATCTAAAATAGAGGAAATTACATAAAATTTTTTCAGCTAGCAACTAAAACTGAATAAGCAATAGCCAGTGGCAACCTTCTGACTAATTTGAATGTCCTGAACATAAAATATGACCTCAGTATGTTCCCTAATTCAGAACAGCTAGAACAGCTGACCAGGTAATTGTTTAATATAGAGAGAACTAAAGCTTCCTATTAAATACCCTCCCTCACTGTGGGATTAGCTCAGGCAGGCAGGAATTCCATAATGCTTATTCCTCAAAGTTACCCCAAAGTTAGCATTTTCACACTTACTCCTCTAAACCACTCCACTCCAGGCGTCTGACTCTTTGTCAATTCTGTCCTTACAACCGAAGAACTCAGACTCAACTACTCTTTCTTCACAGAACACACTCATTTTATTACCTCTAGGGGAATAACTGGCACTAAATTTCCAAGAAACTAAGTACACAGTATAATCTACAACTTATCTATCTTCTCTCATACTCTGAAACTTTTTAGATGAACTGAATGGTTAGCCTAAAAATCCTTTAAAATCCGGAACTGTACTATGACAAATGGTTTATAAAAATAGTTGTTAACAAGGATTGCTACGACTCTTCTCAAACAAGCACGAACAAGAAACTGTTTTCGCCCAAAAGGTAAGGATATTATAATTTGTTTAAAAAATATCTGCTAAAGGTAGACAACACAGCAAATACTCAGGTCAAAGAGACATTATTAAGCTTGAAATGGAACAAAGTCCATAGCTTTTACTACAGGAAAGCTGCTAAATACCCTAAACTCCTAAGAAAGTCAACTATCAAAAGCTTTTTTAAGGTTATGTCAAAATCTGGGCACACAAGCAATCTATGTGCATGAGATATCAGGTGTACAAGTATTAAAACCAAGAAATAGGCTTTAAAAATACCAACCACCTAATTTATTACACAGTTCAAAAGGTGAATGGAATGCTCAAGGAGAAGACTATTAAAAGAGTCAATCTAGGAGGTGCTGGGTGGTCTAGTCGGTTAGGTCTCCCACTCCTGGTTTTGGCTCAGGTTATGATACTCAGGATCATGAAATCATGCTCCATGCTCAGCACAGAGTCTGCTTGTGATTCTCTCTCCTCCCGCTGCCCCTCCCACTCATGCTCATGCACCCTCTCTTTAAACACATCTTTAAGAAAAAGTCAACCTAAAATGATTATGTATTATTAAGAGATTTCAAGATGAAGTGCATGAAAATACTGTCTCACATATATCTCTGGTTCCTATTCTTATCTTCCCCTCCAACAAAAATATAAACTAAATAAATCAAAGACATTATACATTGAGAGCAAAGCATGGAAAAATGAGTAAACAAAAAAGTGAATGTAAACACACAGCTGGGGATATTTTAGTAGCCTTTTCAGATAAATGTGGATATTCTCCTTTGATACTATACCAAACCCTGACAACAGGTTCCAATATATTGGAAAGGAAAACCTTACCAATAAACTTGAGGTCTGCTTTAACATTAAAATCCATAGGTCTAGCTAGAACTTAGGAAGGATTTCTTATGCATGCATGATTTTATAACATCATGCATTCACTGAACACTTGGAAAATACTTGTATAAAGAGTTATGTGGATCTTCAAATATTGACACATTATATATTACTTTTATTTATTTATTTAAAAGATTTTATTTATTTATTTGACAGAGAGAAATCACAAGTAGATGGAGAGGCAGGCAAAGAGAAGAGAGAGGGAAGCAGGCCCCCTGCTGAGCAGAGAGCCTGATGTGGGACTCGATCCCAGGACCCTGAGATCATGACCTGAGCTGAAGGCAGCGGCTTAACCCACTGAGCCACCCAGGCACCCCTATATATTACTTTTAAAAAACCATGTTCATTAACATCACCAATATCTTCCGATAAATTTTCTAAATATTGGGAAGCAGTCAAGAGCACTGTGGATGATAAATATTTTTCAAAATTCTAATTTTCACTTGAAAACTAGAACTTTATCACTGACCATAAATAGTATTGATCTTTTCCTTAAAGCAACAGGCTCATTCTGTTTATTTCCAAGAAAATGTCAGCCCAATACCCAGGTCCAAATAACTCTGAATAGTTTTTCAGTCATTCCTTCAAGGAAAAAAAGTATTTATGAAGAAAGAGGCTGGTTCAGCTTGCAACTGCAATAATTACACAAATGCTTTTCCTATAGGCAACCATTTTCACCCTCAATATGGCAGGAAAATAGTGTTTCAAGCATACTTTCCATTTTGTCATACTATATTGAAATATTATGTGTAAGAGCCAAGATTTGATTAAAAAAAAAAAACAACCATTTTTTTTTTAAACTTCTTCATCAAGTGCATTTAGGTGAAAGTTTTTTATTTTTTAATGCATGGCAGTGAAGAATACAATGGTTAAGAATACAGTGTGGTGTTCTGACTTGATTTGTTCTAAGGTGCAGAAGTTTTATTCACCACTGCTTTTGTACCATTGGTAAAAATGTCAACGCTGTGAAAAGGCATAGAACATCTCAGTATTATTGTAAAAATAGTTTTGTATTTGCAGACTCCTGAAAATGTTCAGGCAATCCCCAGGATTCCCTGGGGTAAATTTTGAAAATCCCTGAACCAGACAATTTGTTAAGCTGTTCACAGTCACAATTATTCTTTCTTAGTCCTTATTCATGCCTTAATGAATAACTTCAATTGGGAGAAGCGATGCTAGAGAGAAATAAAAGTTTCACAGAACAAAACTAATACTGTATTAGTATCTCTTTTATAATCATTTATGGATAATACTCCACTTAATCCAACAATTCTTTAAGTATAAGCCACTGTTCCCACTAAGGAACCAAGGAGGTAGGAAAGGTTCAGAAAAAGGAGGTACGAATTTTGCCTAGAAATTCACTGTTCTGGTGGTATTAAAAGTGATATTAATTTTTTTCTTTATACTCTTCTGTGTTTGAAATATTTTAATAAGAAAATTCAAAAGACATACACTTAAAAACTCAGCCAGTCTTACCCATACAAATTCAATGCAATATCTCAAGTTGCACAATTTCAAGAAAAGAAAACAGACACATATTACATGCTTCAACCCTATCCTTCTTTATTATCTGTCCAGTACAGAATTCAAGATTACCCAGGGATTCCTGAGTTTTGTTTTCAAGGAATGTAACCATAACTTATCAATCTTAGTTAGCAGCAATTTAACCTTGCTAGCATTAAGTAGTGATAGTAATGTTTTCACTATAACCTTAAAACACAACGTTTAACAGCTGGATGCAATATGCATACCACTTTGACACCCAAAACCTACTAATTAAAGAGTTTATATTTATAGCTTTTATTTTACTGACTTCCTCAGTCCCATTTACTGAGAACTCTTAGAAAGTCTCCCATTTTTTTTTTAGAATAAAGTGAGCAGGAAAAATATATTCCAATGTATAAACTTTAGAAATATGAATTTTAGAAGACACAGATAATTAGGCTTTTATTTTATGTAACATTTTCCATTTCCTTTCCAGAAGCTTTTGCCAAAAATTGCTATTAAATGGACAAAACAGATTTTCTTTCATCTTTTTTCTTTTCCACAAGGCAAAGACGAGGAAAGGAACAGGTAGAGATAATCCACTATCGGGACAACCAGTTCACTGTATATTTTCAAAATAAAGTTACTTAATAAAATGCTAAGGTTTGAATATAAGAAAAAAAATCTATTAAAAGTACATATTTAGACTTTCAAATCAACTACTGAAAAATTCAGCAAGATTTATAATGTAGTGAAGGTGATGATTCCAAGAAGTCAATAACTGAATGCAACCAAAACTATTAACTGTGTTAAATAAATGCTCTCTTCCTTTAACATCTTTATGGAGTCTGGGGTGCCTGGGTGGCTCAGTTGGTTAAGCAACTGCCTTATGCTTAGGTCATGATCCTGAAGTCCCAGGTACCTCCATGCTCAGCGGGGAGTCTTCTTCTCCCTCTTACCCTCCCTCCTCTCATGCTCCCTCTCTGACCCTCTCTCTCAAATAAATAAAATCTTAAAAAAAAAAAATCTTTATTGAATCTACTTATACAACAGTTAAAAATATTCAATTCCTCACCACTGGAAAAGATTACCTAGCAAATTATCTCATGAGATCAGAATCTGGTTTAAATTTAAATGGTCTCATTGGTTATATGCATAAAATATATGAAGTATATAAAGCAGCTTAACTATAAAATCATAAAATAGCATAACTACAAGGGTAAGCTTTTAGAAACCAGCTCAATGTAAAATCCAAATCAAAACATTAGAGAATTATTCTCTATGGTTAGAGAGACTAGGGTTCTTAATTTAAAAGTGAACATATTTCTAGTACTCAAGTACCTCAAATACCATCAATTTTAATTATATATTCCAGAATATTGTTCTGTACAATAAAAACCAGATGGAAATTCTTCAGTTCATGTTGCAGATATTTTTTCCTTTGATAAGTAATTTAAATATTATTTAAAACATGGGAGTATTTCCCTAAATGTTCATTTTTTTCTAAGTTTTAAGGCTCTTTGGAAACAGTTTAAAAATTCCTGATCCTCTATTAATGCTGAGCAAAAATTCTTTCTAAATTGCTACTGAAATAATCAGTTGCTGTATACCCTTAATTTGACTAACACCAGGAATAAACACACCAGTGTGAGGAATGAAATAGTGGCATTTCTTTTTGTTTGTGCAACATTTTAAAAAGTGGTTTTAATTTTTTAAAGGCAGCACAGAAGTTCCTCATAACCCTTCTTTTTATAAAATAGAAATTTTATGACTAAGGGATTGGTTTTTTTTTTTTTTCATTTTTAATTTATTTTTTATAAACTTATAATATATTTTTATTCCCAGGGGTACAGGTCTGTGAATTGCCAGGTTTACACACTTCACAGCACTCACCATAGCACATACCCTCCCCAATGTCCATAACCCTACCTCCCTTCTCCCAACCTAAAGGATTGGTTTTAGAATCCAGAGTTCAACTAGGCTCAAAGTACAACAGATTATAAATATACATATATATATATATATATATATATATATAGCAAGCCAGTCTTTCTTGCAAATGGATAAATTAATTCTGTTCTTTGTAGCTACTGCTTCCAATGTATTCATGAGATTTCCAAAGAATTAATAAATTAACAACAGTCCTCAAATGGTAATTAGTACCTTTGGATACTATTGCAAAATATCTAAGAACACTGAAAAATATTAGGCTTTCAGCATATGGTACAGCATTACACATGGTACAGTCTTTCAGCACATAGTACAGCACTCCTGTTTATTGAAAAATTTGTCCAGTGTTACAATGAATCATTGCATCAGCCAAAATGTCTGTTTTTTAAACTTTTTCTACAAGAAATTCAACTTGAAAAGGCTAATAGTAAAAACTTCACCCTAATCTCTAAGACTAAGGAATCCTCAAAAATGACAAGAGGGGAAAAATAAGGCATTTATTTAATCACAACCTGTGTGGTCTTACAAAGTTTTAAGATCTTATCAAAGTTTTTCTACAGACATGTGACATCACTGCCACAACAACAACAAAAAAGCACTTTGACTATTTAGTTCATAAATACTAAACTATTCCTGGTAAGTCATATATAGAAAGTACAGATCAATACCCACCCTCTTTATCAATACACACACAGGAGCATATTATTGATTAGTCTAGGAAAATGACACGTGCCAATCAGTGAGATCTTGGGTATTCAATAATAAAATTGCTTATTTAAAATTACACATTTGGGAAAAAAATAAACACCTGTATAAAATTGCCAAATTTTCTTTGAATTGAGATCTAGTTTCACTGATTAATTTTACCCCCTTAACAAATATTCATCAAGTACCTACTACAAAAGTGAAAATTGAACGTGAGCAATTTCTCATCCAAATTTTAGACTTTATATTTAAAACAACAGGTATAGTAAGTTACTGTGTTACCGACCTCTGGAAAGACCCTCTACTAGTCTTGAATTACACTAGAAAATGCACTTAATATATTATGTACATGATTGAAGTTTTACAATTAATTCTTTTATAACATCTCAACAGATGCTCCCTACATGATGACTCTTTACCATGGGGGTTCACTTTCCCTTTCTATGGCTAAGAGAAAATACTGGAATTCTATATTGGAAATCTAGTAAGGATTGTTTTGAGGATAAAATGAAAATCAATTTGTAAAGTCAAAAGGATTCCAAGCCAATGTGGAAATGTTTCTTTTTGAAGGAAGACAAAGTTCTCTTCAAATATTCTCATATGTTCACTACAGTTAATTCTTAAGTCTAAACACTTGCTATCTGCACAGACAAGGCTCTAGGAACTAAGAATACAATGGGGAATATAATGGTCCCTACCCTCATTGCGCTTACATTTAAGAAACTGGTATTACCTAAGTGCAATGTACCATGCCAGTGCTTTGGGGCATTCAAAGAAGACATCCTGTCCTTGGACTTTACAACTCAGTGAACTAGGTAACAAAAATCAAATGAATAATGATAACAGAACAGTAACAGAATGTTGGAAGTGACAGGTGTCTAGAAAGAAAGAGACGACGTTTCATGGAGTGAAGCCGGGGGTGTTATCGGGAGAACGCAAAAGTCAGAGTAATTGTTTTCAAGCCCTCTATCACATTTTTAAAAATTAAGCCAGGTTATTATTGGGTTCTTCAGTGGTATTCGGCTATCTGCACATTAAAACTAAACAGGCTACAGGCGTTTTAAAGATTTACTTTGTGGCTTACTCAGAGAAGGCATCCTCACAATTTACTGAGAATTCAAAAAAGAAAATCCAAGTGAAAACACTGTGTCATGTAGAGTTTAAAAGCAGGAAGGGCTCAAATAAGACCATTATTCAGGGCTCTGTGTCCTTAAAGTTATTTAACCTCCTTGAGTATCGATTTCCTTTCCTAAAACCTGAGAATGTGGTTCTTCCACACTATTTGACTAAGATACTAACATTCTGTATATGACTGTTATCCTGTAAAAATGTAATTCACTATAAATATATTCTATTTCCTCCTCCTCGTTCTCTATTACATACTGTCCTAAAAGTCAGCAAGGCCACTAACTAACCTTATCTTTTCTAGGCCTCAGTTTCCTCCTCCATAAAATGAGAGGGTGGGACTGGATGACCTAAATAGTCCCTTCCGGCCCTTAAAAAGTCCCATGACTCCATTATGACTCAAATACTATTCAAAAGTCAGCTTTTAGGAGTTTGAAGTTAAATGAACGTCCGCCTCTTTTACAGTTACTTCTTGCTAAAATAAGGTTTTGTTGAGCAAGTCTAAACAGCATTGTAATTACAAAAAAGGAATAAAAAAATTGCGAGTTAGAAGCTTTACGGTGTAAGCACTCGATATATATTAGATGCCACCAGCAAAACGAAAATCCAGTTAGACTGAATTTATCTTAAAATATTACAATCACAATATTCATTTAGTGTCGACTTTCTACCCCGTTAAAAATGTAATTTCCCGTTACTGTAATACAGAACTGCGTACGTTCCTTCCAAACGTTTTGCAGAGCAAAAATGTTTTGCTAAACTTATGGGGGGGGGGGAGCAAATCTTGTGCTTAAACTCGCCAGGATGATCTTTTCTCCAAAAGTCATCAGTTCTTTTTAGAAGAAAAATCCAAATGGCCTGGTTAATTTGGGGTAGTTTTTAAATAAAACTCATGGTGCTGACAGTTTTAGGATTAGACACATTGAGATGGCGAAAAAGAGAAGACGACAAACTTCCTGGATTTTGTCTCCCTCTGTAAAAGAAAAGAGATTTCCTCTTGCTGACGAAGGGAAAGGCCCCTTTAACAGTTTTTCCCTACGCGGTGGTTGCTGCCAGACTAGGTGGGGCTCCCTCCGCTGCCTTCCTCCTGCCACTTCCCGCAACAAATGGAGCAAACCAGCCCCGTTTCAGGCAAACTTTTTCCCTGTCAGGCTGGAGCCTGCAGGGCGCCGGGGAGTGGTTTCCCCCGAACGCTCCTCGTCCTGGCTCGGGGCTGGGGGAAGCTGCGTCTTCTCAAAGGACAACTTTCTGGTTTCCGTTCTAACTTCCACCCACACCCAGGAGGGCACCGAGGTGGTCAGCGAGGGGGCTCCGGGGCGGCGGACGAGTGCTCCGGGGAGCCGGAGGGGGACGGAAGGTAGCGAGAGAAGCTGTGGCGGCCGCGGGCAGGAGGGAGCGAGCGGGTGTGCGTGGGGGGGGGGGGGTCCTCGGGCTCTCACTTCCTCCGCCATATTTCAGACATTTGACCCCTTCCGCAAAGCGCGCTGTTCCCCCGCGGCGGCGGCTCGTCCCCGCCGGCCCGGGAGACAGCGCGCTCGCCGGTCGGGCGCCGGGCCCTCCACCACCTGCCGCGCACCGTGAAGCCGCCGCCGCCGCCGCCAGGGTCCCTGACCGCCGCGCGCGCCCCGCCCGGCCCGCGCCGCACCCCACCCGCTCCCCTCAGCCGGCGCCCGGCCCCCGCCCCGCGCGGCCGCCGTCGCCGCTCCCCTCAGCGGCCACGCACGCACTCTGCGAACCTCTCACGCTGTCACCGGGTCCCCGCCGCCCGCGTCGCTCCGCGCGTCGCGCTCCCTCCGGGTCGCTGCTCCCGGCGCCACGGCGGTCCTGCCGCTGTCGCCGCCGCCGCCGCTCCGGCTGGTTTACACGCCTGACTCTGGGCGAGGTTTGGCGGTGTCGCCTTGACGTCAGGCGTTCAGCCTCGCTCTCGCTTCCGTCCGCGGGCGGGGCGCGCGGGTGAGCGGCCGGGGAAGGGGCGGGGCCGAGGGGCGGAGCGAGGGGAGTCGAGGGGCGGGGCCTTCCGCGCCGCCGCAGCCCAGGCCGGACACACGCGGCCCCTTTCGCGGGTAGTTCTGGGCGGTGTTTCTCTCCCACGTCTAGTGCCCCTCAGCTTCTCCTGGGCCACCGGGCTTGGGACAGATGCGCCTGCCGACTTCCCTGACCTCAGCGGGTTACAGTGACGCGAGTGGTTTAAAAGCCCACCGAAACTTAAAAGGTGCTTCTAATGAAACTAATAATTCACTCACTAACGCCACCCAACAGTTGGTGCTCGCGTATTCCTTTGTGCTGGGAAAAGTGGCTGGGGAAGTAACAGAGCGTACAGTTTCCACACAACCTAGATCTCACACCAAGGAAACCAGGCCAGGGACCTTCTATAGCTGAGGGTAATGTGGGTGGGGGCCAAATTGGGCAAGGTCCTTTTCATTCTTGAAAGGGTTTTTCTCCTGACAAGTATTTCATACACTGGTGTCTTAACCTCCGTGAACTCTTTCCAAATTACCTTTCCAAACTCAGTTAACAAATCGAAGATCCCAAACAACTTGGTACTCTGCCTAAATCAACTATTTGTAGAAATAAAATAAATCGCATATTTAAATACACGAGTCGGGCACTTTAAAGGGTTACTCGTAGGTAGGTTTATGGTGAAACTGCTGGGCAGTAGAAAATACCTTCTGTTCCAAAAATGCCTTCTTCCAAAAACAGTGGAAACTTAACGAAGGAACTTACATTATTATAGAGAAGACTGAAATACATCTACCCTTGGTACAAAACATCAGCTCTTTTATGAAACAAAGTTTTGATGAAAGAAGAGATTCAAAGAAAGTGCAAAATGCAGAGGAAAGTAGGGGTTGGGAACTAATTGAAAACTAACTTTTGCTTAGTTCAGCTTAACTTTATTCTGGAAATACATTTTGGTGGGGCGCCTGGGTGGCTCAGTGGGTTAAAGCCTCTGCCTTCGGCTCAGGTCATGATCCCAGGGTCCTGGGATCCAGCCCCACATCAGGCTCTCTGCTCAGTGGGGAGCCTGCTTCCTCCTCTCTGCCTGCTTGTCATCTCTCTCTGTCAAATACATAAATAAAAATAAACTCTTAAAAAAAATACATTTTGGTGAACTTTGAAGAACTTGGAAGATTAATAAAAAAGTATGATTAATTTCCCTCCCTTAAAAAATACTAGTAATTGAAAACTAACCAAGTTAAAGAATAAATAAGAATGAATTATAATTATCCTAAGTTTTCTGTAGGTAAGTGCTTTCTAGGTATCTTGCAGTTTATGTTAATTGAATGTTACATATTTCTGCAATTTCTGTTTTGTTAGAAAACCCTTTTTAGTGGAAATTTCAAAGGCAAATTTCAGAGCAGTCTGTAGGAATTGTTTTTTTTTTTAAAGATTTTATTTTTTTGTTTGAGAGAGAGCGAGCACCAGCAGGGAGAGGGGCAAAGGGAGAGGGAGCAGCACACTCCCCTTTCAGCAGGGAAGCCCCAGGTGGGACTGGATTCCAGGACTATGGGATGAGGACATGCTTCTAAGGGGAACACTTAACTGAGTGGGCCACCCAGGCACGCCAGTCTGTAGGAATTATTATAAATGAATGAATTTTAAATAAAATTTAAGACTTCACTGACTTTTCAGTTATTGCATGGAACGTTGATCAAGTCTGAAAGCCTTAAACTCTCTAAGTTCATGGAAGCAGATGTTACTGGGCTATACCTGTGTTTTTCTCTTTTTCTTTCTTTCATCTCTCTTTGACCTTTAGGCAATTTTTTATTTTTTTTTTCAAAGTCAGTTTTATTTATTTATTTTTTAAATAAAGATTTTATTTATTTATCTCACAGAGCGAGAGAGACAGTGAGAAAGGGAATACAAGCAGGGGAAGTGGGAAGGGGAGAAGCAGGCTTCCCACTGAGCAGGGAGCCGGATGTGGGTCTTGATTCCAGGACTCTGGGATCATAACCTGAGCTGAAGGCAGATGCTTAACGACTGAGCCACCCAGGCATCCCCAAAGTCAGTTTTAGAAGGTTGGAGTTAGGATTATTTAGAATTTAAGGGAATACTTATTTTAATTAAGAATACTTTTCTTTCTTTTTTTTTTTTTTTAAAGATTTTATTTATTTATTTGACAGAGAGAGAGATCACAAGTCGGCGGAGAGTCAGGCAGAGAGAGAGAGAGAGAGAAGCAGGCTCCCGCTGAGCAAAGAGCCCGATGCGGGGCTCGATCCCAGGACACCGAGATCATGACCTGAGCCGAAGGCAGCAGCTTAATCCACTGAGCCACCCAGGCGCCCCAAGAATACTTTTCTTAAAGACTAGAAATCATTACACTTTTTAAAAAAGCATTTATTTATTAATTGAAAGAGAGAGAGCGAGCACCAGCAGGGGGAAAGGCAGAGGTAGAGAGAAAGGGAGATACAGGCTCCCGGTGAGCAGAGAGCCCAAAGTGGAACTCAATCCCAGGACCCTGGGATCATGGTCTGAAGTTGAAGGCGGACGCTTAGCTGACTGAGCCTCCCTGGTGTCCCGAAATCATTACTCTTGTATTAAACTATTATCTTTATACAGAGAATGCCAGAATCTTCATGTCTTGACCCCAAACTCATTTTTGGGTTTGGAGTCCGGGTTCCTGTCTTCTTGAAATCTTCACCAGGATATTCCACTGGCAACTTCAACTGGTCATGTTTGCAGACTGAACGGTCATCTTTATTACCAGACTAGTTTCTCCACCTTTTCATTTGTTAATTGTATCACCATCTTTTAAATTAGCCAGTGTCCAAGCCTGACACTCCTTTCTCTGCCTTTCCTCAAACCATCAGTGAATTAATTAGCACATCTGTTAGATAATAATTAATTTCTTTTTTTTTAAAATTTTATTTATTTATTTGACACAGGGAGAAACAGTGAGAGAGGGTCTAAAAGCAGGGGGAGTGGGAGAGGGAGAAGCAGGCTTCCCGCTGAGTAGGGAGCCTGATATGGGGCTCCATCCCAGGACTCTGGGATCATGACCTAAGCAGAAGGCAGACGCTTAATGACTGAGGCACCCAGGGGTCTCAGTAATTCATTTCTACTAGTACCACACTTGTTTAGATTGGCACTACCTCTCAACTCCTGGACTTTAGCCACACCTTCCTACCTTGCCTTGTGGGCTCTGTCTGGTCTTGCTGTGATCTCTTCTCCATTCTGTAGGTAGATGAATTATCTTAAGCATCCTGAGCAAGTCACTCTCTTCCTCCAAGAGCCTTCAGTTACTCTGTTGCCCTACCAAAATAAAGTTAAAATCCTTGTAGTGTGTCTTACTCTTCCTTCTCACTTAAAACTGCCTTATAGTCAGAGTGGATTTTTCATCTTGCCCAAAAGACAGTGCTTTACTGCTCTGGTGTGTATAGGTGATTTCCTCTGCCTGAAATGTTCCTTCCCACTCTTGTCCACTAATCAAGGTCCGTTTACTTTCTCTAAGAAAGAACATCTTTCCAGTCAAATATGGTCTGATATTTTCAACTGAATGTGGTCTCTTCTCTTTGGAATTCCCGTAACACTCTATTGCTCCTTTCTTTGGTCACTTGCATTCTACTATCCTACTACAGTAGGGGTTTGCAAACTTTTCCTGCCAAGAGCCAGATGGTAAATATTTAAGGGTTTGGGGGCCAGATGATCTTTGTTGTAGCTACTCAACTCTGCCTTTGTTGTGCAAAACCAGTCATAGGATACATAATGAATGAGTGTGACTGTATTCTTTTTTTTTTTTTTTTTAGATTTTATTTATTTAGTTATTTGACAGACAGAGATCACAAGTAGGCTGAGAGGCAGGTAGAAAGAGAGGAAGGGAAGCAGGCTCCCTGCCGAGCAGAGAGCCCGATGTGGGCTCAATCCCAGGACCCCGGGATCATGACCTGAGCCGAAGGCTGAGGCTTTAACCGTGTGACTGTATTCTAACAAAACTTTATTTATGGACACTAAAATTTTAATTTCATATAATTTTCACATGTCACAAACCTCCTCCTCCTTCCCTTTTTACTTTTTCTTTCCTTTCTTCTTCCTCCTCCTCTCCTCCTCTACTTCTCCTCCTCCTCTTTCTCCTCCTTCTTCTTCCTCTTCTTTCATTTAAAAATGTGAAAACCATTCTTAGCCCATAGCTGTACAAAAACAGGTAGTGGGTTGGATTTGTCCATGTTTGCCCTGCTGTGCTCAGGACCAGCTTCATGAGCCTGTGACAGGGCCCGGAGCTTAAGAAAGGCTCAATGATCAGCTGAATGCTCTAATGTCACCATCTTGAAACTTTTAATAATTTTTAAACAAAGGGACTGTATTTTCATTTTGCATTGGGTTCCTCAAATTCTGTAGATGGGTCCTGCATGGACTAGAAGAGAAAAATCCATACAATGTATATTTCTCATGTTTGGTATGGTGTTTTTCACATAATAGGCACTCAAAATGTATTAGCTGAGAGATTTCTCAGGGTTGTGTTTGCATTGGGCAGTGTTGAAGAATGAGGTAACCCCCCCCCCCCTCCTGCAAGAGCAGAATTGTTTCTGCTCACTTTAAAAGCAGCACATCTCCTAAGCTCAGGGCCCCCCTCCTGTATCACAATCACCTGCAAGTGTAGACATCCACAGAAGTCTACTTTCATTGCCCCCAGGGGACTTAGGGGATATATAGAACCAATGCAAGCATGATGCTCTGGTTACTGCTTTTACTGTGAGTAATAAAGTCCTTTGGCTCTCAAAAAAAAATGTATTTGTTGAATTTTTTATTCCTAAGGCACTGTGGAATAGTGGAGAACAGGAGAGAGTTCAGTTTCACCGCTTATTAACTGTAGGGTCTTAAGCAAATTCCTTAACATATTGAGCCTTGATTTTCCCTTCTATAACTTGGGGATAATAATCTCTGTCTTATGGAACTGTTGAGATTGAATATAGAAAATAGCTATGTCTTAGCCCCTGGGAGTGAATGAAGCTCAAAATTATTTTTTTCCCTTTTAGGGGAAGTGAATTAATAGGATGCTTGTCCAAAACTCTTGCTTATTTAACTGTATATAGCTGTATAATACTGTATTTAACAGTATTTCTGATTTTTCATGCTTTGCTTCCTTAAAAGTTATACTTCAGATAACATCTATGCCTAGTTTAATTTCAAAAGTCCACATAAAGGAAAGGTCGTCTAGGTGGCTCAGTTGGTTAAGTGTCTGACTCTTGATTTTGGTTCAGGTCATGACTTCAGGGTTGTGGGATCGAGCCCCACACGGGGCTCCATGCTCAATGCAGAGTCTGCTTGAAACATTCTCTCCCTTTCCCTCTGCCCCTTCCCCCATTTGTGTTTTCTCTCTAAATAAATAAATCAATAAAATATTATTAAAAAGGTCCACATAAATAAAGGTCTTATTGCATGTCCAAAATTGGATTTCAAAAACCCTCATATTTATAATTTTCCTAATTAACAGTTAATGATTATTAGCATTAATAAGAGTCATGCTGTTTAACTTCCAATTAAGTATGTTATCAAGAGGCTTGAAAGTCATTAACCTTAAATATTATTATTTCATTCACAAATGAACAATAGTGAAATTTGATCCTTTTAAGGCACTTTCTTACTGTTTTTGTCCTCTGTTGTGTGTATTCATGTATGTATGTGTGTGCGCGTGTACATATATATAATATGTATATGTATGGTGTATATGTAACATGTATGTATATGTATAATATATATACACCAATATATATAATGTTTAGTATATAAATATAGTTGGAGGTTGAGAAGGATAAGGAGGCTGCTTATTGATGTGAAAGAGAAAAAAACATGGCTTAACTTTCCAGTTAGGTTCATTCTGGGTTTTTTTGGTCAAACATTGTGTTCCAAACTCTGTGTGGTCATTTTTATAAATTCTGCCCTTTATCACACCAGAGACCTGGTAAGAGCCTATGTGACCATTGCTATTATAGGAAAACAACTCAGAACTCATACTCTCTAAGGGTAGTTTGTATGCCTCTAAGATTTATGTTTTGGGGAAACCAAGTATTCATATATAAGAAAAAAATGAGGCAGTTTGGTATGTTTTCTACTCTGTGTAATAACCACATATTCGTCTCAAAATAACATTTCAAATTCTGTCTGCATTCTATTTTAGCAGTTGGAGGCTTGACCATCAAACCTGCCTATGCCACATTAAGTAAATCTAACAATTCTATAGTTTTGTCATTGCTAAAGTCTATGATATAAGGAACAGATAGATTGCACTTAAAATTTTCCCCTTTCTTAAGCTGTGGCTAAGGAAAACCATACAAATGACAAGGACATTCCCAGAGCTGGCATGTAAATGAATGTTAAAGGGAAAAACCACTGGAAGAACCAGCTTCATGAAATATCCCCTGTCATGAAATTTTAAAAAGAAATTTAAATGAAGAAAGACTTTAGAAAACCCCATACAAGTACTTTCAGAATTTGGGGCATCTCCACATAAAACAGCTAATGTAATCATTAGGCTCTAAAGTTAGGCATCTCCTCAGACTTTATCATTATGATACAAGTACTTGGCTTCTAGTCAAGTTAGCCTTGAATCCTGTGTCTGAATCACATACCTCAATAATAATGGCCAAATTCTGAGAGCTAGGTTTTAATAACCCATTACGCAGATGAGAAGGCTAAAGCTTAGAAAGGCTACGTGGCCACAGCCATATGAAACTATGTGGGCAGAGCTGAAATTTGTTATCTTTGTCTGCCTTCTTTTGGCACCATGCTGTCCAATTATTCTTTTATTAATACTGTTCTTTCATCCAGAAAATCTCTCCTGTCTCTTTTGTTCTTATCTAAATCTTAGTCATTATTTAAGACCCAGTGGTTTCTTGCTTCTCTGAATTACCCTAATAATATTGTTTGTATCACTCATTTGGTACTTATCAGACATGACCTTATTTAAATTGCTTTTGTCTTCCCTCCATCCTGAGATTGCCAAGACCTATCTTCCAACTTTTTGCAGCTACCATACTGCCTGGCATCACACAGTGGAAATAAAATGTAGTTGGGGGGGGGGGGTCTTGCTAATCTTGGTTAGACCCTCCAAGCTGATCAGAGTGGATTTGTGACCTCTGGCAGTTATTTAACCTTTCCAAATTCCTTTTCAGTAATCTTTAAAAGGCGAGTAACTGTATCTATAATGTAAGGCTTTAAACTTTTTTTTTTTTAAGATTTTATTTATTTATTTGACACAGAGAGAGAGATCACAAGTAGGCGGAGAGGTAGGCAGAGAGAGAGAGAGAGAGGGAAACAGGCTTCCCGCTGAGCAGAGAGCCTGATGTGGGGCTCGATTCCAGGACCCTGGGACCATGACCTGAACCGAAGGCAGAGGCTTAACCCACTGAGCCACCCAGGCACCCCAGCTTTAAACTTTTGAAAAATAAGAGAGCAGATACAAAAATGAAAGTAACACAGAGCAGCAAGGAAGTGCATTGGTTCTGGAATCAGACTGCAAGTGTTTGAACACAGGCTCCATTGTCTTAGAATGGCAACTCTGTTTCCTCCTTGGTAAAATGCATACAATAATAGAACTTGCATTATGGGATTACTGGCTGGGTGGATTAAAAGAGCTAACAATGCAGATAGTGCCCACCACAAAGCAAGCAGTCTATAAATGTTAGCTGTCGTCATCTAAAAGATTACCAATAAATGTTGGTTTCTACTACAGCCTCTGGCATATTAAAATTTCGTGCAAACAGTAAGAATTCAGCAAGCGTTACTTAAACTTTCCTTTTGCCTTGCTTATGACAGTTCTCCATTAAAGATTAGTTGTGTTCTGGAGTTTCTTCCTGCTAGTAGCTTATAACTTGAAGATACATATGCAGTGGAAACTGTTACAAAGTTTACAACATGAGTATCTTAAAATATGACTTGGTTATTAAGGAAGCTTTAAAAAGCCTATTTTAATCCGTAGATACTAAAACACAGTTCTAAAAGTACAGACAGACATCAGAGATATTGCCAGTTTGGTAACAGACGGCCAAAATAGAATGGGTATCACAAAAGGCAAGTCAATATTGAATTTTTCTGGCTTCCCAGTGCATACAAAGTTATGTTTACACATATTCTATAGTCTATGAAGTGTGCAATAGCATTATGTCTAAAAAACAATGTATCTATCTTGATTTAAAAACTCTTTATTGCTGGGGCACCGGGGTGGCTCAGTGTCTGACTTCGGCTCAGGTCATGATCTTGGGGTCCTGAGATGGAGCCCCGTGCATTGGGCTCTACACTCAGCAGGAGGTCTGTTTCTCTCTCTCTCCCTCTGCCCCTGCTCGTGTTCTCTCTCTCACATAAATACATAAAAATACTTAACTACTAAAATGTGTTAACCCTCATCTGAGCTCCCAGCAAGTCCTAATTACTGATCACAGATCACCATTACAAACATGGTAATAATGAAAAAGTTTGAAATATTGTGAGAATTACCAAAATGTGATACAGACACAAAGTGAGTAAATGCTTTTAGAGAAATGGTGTCAAAAGATTTGCTCGACTCAGGGTTGCTACAAACCTTGTTTGTAAAAAACACAGTATCTGTAAAGCTCAATAAAGTGAAACATAATGGAACAAGGCATACCTGTAGTCTTTCCACTACTACTAATCAGCATTTATAACACTGTTCCCTCAGTTTTCATAGCACCTTTTTCTAGTGGCTTTCCTCTTTTCTCTTTGGCTTTTTTTTCTTCTTACTTTCTTTGAACTATCTCTTCTTCTTTTTGAACTTTAAGGGTTGGAGTCCCCTGGAGCTTGATCCTAGACCTTCTTCTTGTACACCTTCTTCTGGGCAGTTCTGGGCTTTCCCATGGCTTTATATGCCATCTAAATGATGGCAGCTCATAGATTTATGTCTGCAGTTCAGAATTCTCTGCTGAACTCTGGATGCATAGAGATTGCCTTCTCGAAAACATTCCTTGGTTGACCTCCCCCATAATTGCTCTTCCTTCAGGAATCCTCATCTCAATAGATGGTAGCAGCTCCCTAAAACAGAAATCTAACACTTCCCTCTACCTTACTTCACATAGCAGATTCTTTGCCAAGTCCTTTTAATTCTACTTTCAAAATCACTACAACATGACCCCTCTTCTCCATTTCCATTGTCTGGTTGGTTTATGTGCTTTCACTGTTGTCCCTCCTCCTACCCATTCTCTGAATAGTGGTCTTAAAGATTTAAAAAAAATTTTTTTTTATATTGGGAAGTTTTGAATATACATAGAGAGAGGGTTTAATGAGTCCCCTTACCCAATTTCAACATTTATCCTAATTTTTGCTACTCTTGTTTCATCTGTCTCTTCCCTTAGGGAAAACCTTGTAAAAATTTCAGTATACATCTCCTACAGATAAGAACATTTAAGAAATATAACCATAATGCTATTATCAAACCTAACAAAATTTAAAAGGATTCCTTACCAAAATATAGTAGCCAGTCCATATTTAAAATTTCCACTGTGGGGCACCTGGGTAGCTTAGTCCGTTAAGTGTGTGAATCTTGATTTTGACTCAGGTCTTGATCTCAGGGTTGTGAGACTGAGTCCTGGGCTCTGTGCTAGGCATGGAACCTGCTTAAGAGTCTCTCTCCTTCTGCCTGTCCTGCCCTCCCTCTCTGAAAAATAAAAAGTTTTAAAATTAAAAATATTTCCATTGTGATGTATACAAATATTTGATTACTATGTTGCACATCTAAAACTAATATAATGTTATATACCAATTTTATCCTGATTAAACAGAGAAAGAAAGAAAGAAGTAGAAACCAGAGCCTGAAGAGTTAATAAAGATTTTAGTCCAAAAAAATTCCTGATTGTATCAAAGATGAATTTTTACTATTGGTTTATTAAGTTTATCATCCAAACAAGTTCAAACATTACATTTACTTATTTTGCCTATTAAATCTCTCTTAATCTCTAATAGTCTCTCTTCCTTTTGTTGAGTGAATGACTATTTGTATTTTTCTCTCTTGCAATGTGTCTTTCCTTATCCTTCAATTTCTGTACAAATGACATCACTTTCCATCAATGCCTTCATAAGCATTCTGTGGCAAAACTCCTATAGCTTTTCATTACACATCTTTATCTATAAATACAAGCTTGAGAAAGTAAGGACCTCGCTTTCACATATTTACATTATGTGAAGAAAATATAGAAGATGGATTGAAAACTATTCATCCATCCCCAAATACAGGCAAGAAGTCCAGTTAATAAGCCTTAAGCATACACTACATACTAAGAAGTTATCTCACTTCATCTTTTGAAAAATTCTTTGAGTTGGGTTTTTTTTTTTTTTTTTTTACCTCTGTTTTTATGGTAAGAAAGAGATTGAGGGAAACTATGGAAAAATATGGGGCTATAGTATTAGTCCGAGGCAGGGCGAGGTCTGTCTTTTTGAGGGGCTCTTAGTCTCCCCACCTGGCTACACTGTGGCGGCAATAAAGATAGTGATGGAGTAATGAAGGATGGTTTGCAGGGGAGGGGGTGAAGATCCAAAGGAAATTCTAGTAGTTTCTTTGTCCAGATGGAAAAGAAAATACAGAGTCCTACCTGAGTGTATAATCAGGGGGAATAGATTATTTTGGCCTCAGGTAAATATATTTGAGAAAGTAATTATTTAGTGGGATTCTGATAAGAATTGGTTCAAGTCTGAAAGAAGTTTAACAGTGGCAGAAGAAGCCTTCTAAGGGCGTGTATTTTTCAGTGACCCACTCTAACCGATCCTGTCTAATTCTTTTTTCTTTTTAAATTATATCCTTTGCCTTTTTAAAGACAGACTTGAACATCACCAATGTGCTTATACATTTCCTTCCTGCTTCTCAGTAGACCTCAGAACCACAATTTTTTTTTTCACTAGAATCCCTTTCCTAACTGTCTCTATCTAAATTCTTCAGCAGCTTGTCATGTTCTTAATGCCTAGGAAAGCATGTCCAAAGATCATGGTAGCCAAGGGAGGGAAATTGTATTAAAAATATATTTGGCTTGAAAAATTCTGTCTGCTTCACTAGCCTGCCTGAATGTGTCTACATTTACCAAAGATGTGAGACAGTCCAACCTCCTCCTGTGTAAGATGACAGAGGAATCTGTGTAGGTAATTACACATTGATAAGTGCTTCATAAATGGAAACATCTGCAAAAAACAAACAAGCAAACAAAAGCAAAGAATAAGTGGCCAATAGCAAAGAGAAGAAAAGTATTTAAAATATCTTGGTTAGGGGTGTGTTCCCCAAAGAATTCGAAGCAGGGACAAGAACAGATATTTATTCTATCCATGTTCATTGCAGCATTATTCACAATAGCCAAGATAAAAGCAAACCAAGTGTCCATCAATGGAGGAGTGGATAAACAAAATGTAATATATACATACAATGGAATATTACTCAACTTTAGAAAGGACGGGAGTTCTGACACTTGCTACAGTATGGAATGAATTTTGAAGATAGTATATTAAATGAAATAAGTCAGCCACAGAAGGAGAAATACTATAAGATTCCACTTATATGAGGTCCCTAGTGTAGTCAAATTCATAGAGATGGAAAGTAGCGTGGTGGTTGCCAGGGGCTATGATGTGAGGGGGAGTTAGGGTTGAATGGGTACAGAGTTTCAGTGTGAGAAGATGAAAATATTTTGGAAATGGGTGGCAGTGATGCCTGCAGAACAATGTAAATGTACTTAATGCCACAAAACTGTACGCTTAAAGGTGGTTAAATTGGTCAATTTGGGGTTATGTATATTTCACTCCAGTACAAAAATGTCTTGGTGAACGGGCGCCTGGGTGGCTCAGTGGGTTAAGCCGCTGCCTTCGGCTCAGGTCATGATCTCAGGGTCCTGGGATCGAGTCCCGCATCGGGCTCTCTGCTCAGCAGGGAGCCTGCTTCCTCCTCTCTCTCTCTGCCTGCCTCTCTGCCTACTTGTGATCTCTCTGTGTCAAAAAAAAAAAAAAAAAAAAATTAAAAAAAAAAATGTCTTGGTGAAGAACTTGGGCTCTGAGTCAGAAGGCCTGGGTTTAAACTCTGACTCAGTACTTCATTAGTTGTGATAACCTACGCTGTTTCCACACCCTAAGTTTGAGTTTTTTTCACCTAGAAATTGGAATAAGAATAGTACATACCTTACAGACTTCTGAGGGTTAAATAAAACAATCTATTTAAAATCCTTTGCACCTTGCCTTGCACATAGCCACTACTCAAAAAATGTTAGCCACTATGATTTTATTATCATTTAGTTACATAGATTTTCTGATGCATTTTTAGGAATTTCCTCCAGATTGAGATGTCTGAATTATGTGATTCCCGGGCGGGGGTACCCCCACGTCAGCAACAAAGGTAGCTGATCTAGAGAGTCTGATGGAAGGGAGGAAGCTCCAGTGTGCAGTTTGGTGGAAAGAGCAAAGATATTGGAATAAATATAAAAGAACCTCTTTTATATATGTTTGGGAAGGGCAATTTTCAGCCAGTTTCAACAGCTCAAAAATAAGCAGCAAGGAAATTAATATTGATTTTTGAATATTCTGAAATGTTAGCAGTTTTTTTAATTGTTTGGTAACATTTGTGGCAGAATCCTGGAGATACTCTCCAGGTTGCAACTACAGGAACATTTTGTCTGGCCTAGAATGTCTTTCTAGAAAACTGGCGCCAGGTGTGGGTCTACTGACTCGACTAATTACAAAATGATAATTGTGAAATGTCTTAATTTAACACTCAGTTATGATCCTTTCATGAATTATTCTGTGTGTGTGTGTGTGTGTGTGTGTGAGAGAGAGAGAGAGAGAGAGAGAGAGAGAGAAACAGTAGAAAGAGCTGTGGGGTTGCTGTTTTTAAAAAGGGTAAACCTGGGGGCTCCTGGGTGGCTCAGCGGGTTAAAACCTCTGCCTTCGGCAGGGGTTATGGTCCCAGGGTCCTGGGATCGAGCCCCACATTAGGCTCTCTGCTTGGTGGGCAGCCTACTTCCCCTGCTCTCTCTGCCTGCCTCTCTGCTTACTTGTGATCTCTCTCTGTCAAATAAATAAACAAAATCTTAAAAAAAAAAAAGGGGGGGGTAAACCTGAATAACATAGAGAAAATGGTGTGCCAGGATTTACACAAACCAATCCTTGACCTACCAACGTTGTCACTGTCCTCAACTGTATTTTATTTTTATTTTTTTTAATTTTTAAAAAAGATTTAATTTATTTAACAAAGAGAGAGAGAGAGACAGTGAGAGCAGGAACTCAAGCAGGAGTGGAAGAGGTGGAAGCAGGCTCCCTGCTGAGCAAGGAGCCTGGTGCAGGGCTCGATTCCAGGACCCTGGGATCATGACCTGAGCCGAAGGCAGATGCTTAACCCACTGAGCCACTCAGGCGCCCCCTCAACTGTATTTTAAAGATGAGGAAACCGACTCTTGCCGTGTGTGTGTGTGTGTGTGTGTGCGCGCGTGTGCGCTCGCGCACGCAAAGAGCTGTAATTTCAATACAGGTTGATTTGGCTCCAATGTCCGTGCTCTTTATCTCAAATCATAGGCCCCAAACTACAATGTCTTGCACTTTTTACTGTCCCGAGGGCTAGGGTCACTTTTGGAGCTGCTGCAGGTTCTGAAGTCACCCCTGGGAACTACGGCTAACACGGGTGGAATGTCATGACGGCTCTTTGCCCTCCAGCCCACCCTCTACTAAGAGGGAAGACGCTACTGCCCCGTGAAAGCAAATGGAGGGGGCATAAAAAACCCCTTGGCCCAGAAGTAGTCCTTCTCCTCTTTTCTGACCCGAAGTGGCTACGATTAAAGCCACTTGGTTTGGAAAACAAAAGTGTGATTGTACGCCCAGGCTACCTAGGAGTAGGAAAGAGAGACTGGGTTTCTTTCAGCTCTCTCTCATTAGCACTCTTTGCTTATGAGATAAGCTGGTTGTCTCTTGGAAAGCCTGGAAAGATGATCATAGCCTCAGCAAAGACACACTTGACAAGTGTCACTAGTGCTCAGTGAGGGGGGTCAGTGAAGCTGGCAGGTTTGGGCAGAGGTCTTGAAACCCACGTGGCGAGGGGCAGCGTGAGGACCCTGGACAGACATGGCTGCCTGTGGTAGTGACGGTCTGTTTGTTGCTAGTAACAGATACAACCTGAGCTTCCTTAAGCAGAAAGGGGAAGTATGAGAAGAAAAACAGGGGTACCTCAGGGAACTATGGAATTATGGACCAGAAAGGGAGGCGTCAAGGCACGTCCTAGGACTGCAGTGGCAGTTGGTGAAGGTCCCCACCTATGGAAATCCAGTGATTTGACGTGACTCCTGGTTCCAGTGTTTCTTAAGCCTCAAGTGAGAGTGAAACTAGAATGTGCTTGGCTTAGGTTATCCTTGGCAGTTGGCTTACTCAGCAATGGCTGAGCAGGGGAAGGGAAGGGACTGGTGCGGCGGGAAATTCACGCAACAGAAACAGGAGCCCTCCCTGTGGGCAGAGACGAGGGGCAGGGGTGACACTGTATTAGATACCCTCCACATAGCCCCACAGAAAGAGATGTTACGTGGAGAGTGGTTCTATAGGGGAAGTTGCTTATAGGCAGGATAGCATAGCAGTTGGCAGTTCAGACTTTGGGTCTAGATTGCCTGAGCTCAAATCCCAGCTCAGCCACTTCTTGGGCAACTTTAGTAAGTATACTCTGTGTCTGTTTCCTCCCCTCTAGAATGGTGGTAATAAAGTACTTACTACATGAGACCATTAGGATTCAATGAATTAAAATCAGCAAAGTGCCTAAAACAGTGCCTGACATGCACTAAGCCCTTAACAAATTCCTATTATTTTCTAGCTTAAAAATTTTTTTTTTTAGGAGGCGCCTGGGTGGCTCAGTGGGTTAAGCCGCTGCCTTTGGCTCAGGTCGTGATCTCAGGGTCCTAGGATCGAGCCCTGCATCGGGCTCTCTGCTCAGCAGGGAGCCTGCTTCCTCCTCTCTCTCTGCCTGCCTCTCTGCCTGCTTGTGATCTCTCTCTGTCAAAGAAATAAAATCTTAAAAAAAAATTTTTTTTTAAAGATTTTATTTATTATTTGTTTGACAGATCACAAGTAGGCAGAGGCAGGCAGAAAGAGAGGAAGGGAAGCAGATTCCCTGCTGATCAGAGAGCCCAATGCGGGGGTGGGGTGGGGTGGGGGGTAGATCCCAGGACCCTGGGATCATGACCTGAGCTGAAGGCAGAGGCTTTAACCCACTGAGCAACCCAGGTGTCCCTCTTTTCTAGCTTTTGAGGCATCATAATATTTATTGAAATTGTCAAACAGTCCACCTCACTTTAAAAATACCCAGTGGAGCTCTTTTTTATGTGTAACTTTATGAAAGAAAGAGGAAGGCCATCAGATAAACACTTTGTTATAAAATACCTATTTAGTTTAACTTAGGCATAAATATAGATACAACTAATTAAAAAATATGGATATAAAAACATTAAGAAGTAAAACAAGGGAAATAAAAACAAAAAAATATGGCCGCAACACCAAAAGCACAGCCCATAAAAGAAAAAATTGGTAAATCAGCCACTACCAAAATTTTAAAAGTTTGCTTTTCAAAAGGTGCTGTTAGGAGAATGAACAGATAAACCACAGACTGGGAGAAAATATTTGTAAACCATATATCTGATGTAGGACTTGTGTCGGGGGGGGGGAAACAGTTACAATTCAATAATAATAAGATAAGCTACCTAATTAAAAATACAGGCAGAAGATTTGAAAGACATTTCACTGAATGGCTAATAAACACAAGAAAGGATGCTCAACATCCTTGGTTTGGGAAATGCAAATTAAAAATCACAATGAAATTCCACTATAAAGCCTCCAGAACAACTGATTCAAAGGAATGATTTGTGGGAGATATGGGGAAACTAGAGCACCTGCGCATTGCTGGTGAGAATGTAAAATGGCACATCCAATCTGGCAAAATGTTTGGCAACATCTTAAAAAGTAGAACATATATTTAGTGTATGACCCAGCAATTCTTTTCTTAGGTATATACCCCAAGAGAAACAAATAACATATGCTCACAGCAAGACTTGTATAAAAATGTTCATAGAATTATTATTTATAATAGCTAAAAATGGAAAAAATCCAAATGCTCATTGCACAAAATGTGGTATTGTACCACAAATACCAACCAGCAATCGCCCCCCCCCCCCAGATTATTGATCTATGGACGACATAGGTGAACCTGAAAAACATCAGGCAAAGGTGAGGAAGACAGACACAAAAGACTATATTTTGCATGACCCTATTTATATGAAATGTCTGAAAATGGCAAATCTACAAAGACAGAGAAACAGAATAGTAATTACCTGGGCTGGGCATGGGAGTGGCCATTGACTGCAAGCGGAGATGACAGGAATTTTGAGGGTGAGAGAGCTGTTCTCAAACTAGATTGTAGCAATGTTCCTACAACTGCATAAACTTATTAAAATCTGTGGAATGTATACTTGTTAACGGGTGAATTTTATGGTATGTAAATTATACCTCAATAAAGCTGTTTCTGTCCTATACTCAGTCATCTTGACTGAATTACCACCAGTAAAACCACAGCTAAAAATAATTAAGAAAGAAGAAATCTCTTAGTCCAACACTATTTGCTGAGCTTCTTTGGGGGATTTCATAATGTTTTATGCCCAGTTCCATCCTTTCCCCCCACTGATCTGCTGTAGAGTGCTGACTTTCTATTATCAGGGTTGAAAAGTCATGTATAAGCGATGGAGTTTAAGAGTCTTCTGCCCTGAGACTTTAGGTAGGGTGTCTTTATGAACTGTGTTTAAAGAGCTCTAGCTAATCTCATTCCTATTCGCTATGGTGTAGACTATTGAAGCTTTCCTGGAGTGCAAGGAAAATTCTCCAGTGCTGATTTCTACAGCTGTCTGCTAATACCCAGGAATCTCTTTTATTTTTCTTCAATGTGTCATACTGCCCTAACCTTGACAGGAAGAAAACAACTTTCAGGTTGAGTGCTGCATCAAAAAGCCTCCTCCTGTTACTAAAAAAAAAATTCATTTGCTTGATAGTTATTTCCTGTGTCAAACTATCAAATGTTTCCCCTGACTGCAACCATCTGGGGGTTTGTTGTTTGTTCCACATCAACATGTTAACATAAGGCATCTGGAGGGAACGACATTCATTTATCCATCCATCCACCCAACCTTCTGTCCATTGATCCGTCCATCCATCCTTCCATCCATCATCTACACATTCAATAATGATTTCTTGAGTACCACTGAGGTACCACAAACTCTGCTAGATATTAGGGATGGAAAAATGAGTAAGAAAGTCATGGTCTCCACCCCATCAAGGCTTGGAGTCTTTCTTAGATGACAATGAAAGATTAGCACTGAAGACACATTTTTCCACTTTCCAGGTTTTCTTGGGCTGGCCTTAGTCCTCCAGAGGCTGCATTGGTGGCATCTCAGGTGACTTGGTGTCTATATGGTAGCCATGATAGTGGAGGCAAATTGCTCCTGGCTGCTGGTAATGGCTTTGATCCACAGGCAATGGTCATTTTGATAGGTTCCAGAGGAATAGGCTTTGAAGCAGTGCCCTATTTTGTTTTATTATTTTTTTCAAGACTTTTCTTTTAAGTAATCTCTCTACCCAACATGGGGCTCGAACTTACAACTCTAAGGTCAAGAGTTGCATTCTCTACCAATTGAACAAACCAGGTGCCCCTGAAGCAGGCTCCTCTTCAATGGCAAGTGCAACAGTGTAAGGGGTCCCCACAAGAACTTTGGTGGTGGTAGCTGAATCTTTGTCAGAGATGACTCCTCTGCAAATTAAATAGAAGTCAAATGCAAGTAATGAGTCCTGTACTTCCTTGGAAACCCATCAGACATGTAAGGTAGAGATGAGAATTCATTTGTTTCTCAAATATTTCATATTTCTCTGAATACATGGGAAATCAAGGTTACTTTTCAACTCCTGCAGTATTTTCAGCTCCGTGGTATGTGGTAGCTAGGCAATAACATTAGATAACATTGCTTATAGAGCAGGATGCTGGGGCGCCTGGGTGGCTCAGTCAGTTAAGCATCTGCCTTCAGCTCAGGTCATGGTCCCAGGATCCTGGGATTGAACCTCAAGTGGGGGGCCTGCTTCTCCCTTTGCCTGCAGTTCCCCTGCTTGTGCTCTCTCTCTCTCTCTCTCTCAAGTAAATAAGTAAAATCTTAAATAAAAAAGAAAAAAGAAAGGGATTATAAAAATAAAGTGTTCAGCTGGAACTCTATAGAGAAAATAAGACAGTAAGTATTCAGTCAATTTATAACTAGAACAAAAAGGTAGATTTTCACACACCCCCTCCCTTTTTTTTTCTTTTTTTAAAAGATTTTATTTATTTATTTGACAGACACACAGTGAAAGAGGGAACACAAGCAGGGGCAGTGGGAAAGGGAGAAGCAGGCTTCCGGCACAGCAGGGAACCTGATGTGGGGCTCGATCCTAGGACCCCAGGATCATGACCTGAGCCAAAGGCAGACGCTTAATGACAGAGCTACCCAGGCACCCCTCACACTTTACTTTTGAACAAAACAATAAAAATTATATGCAACTGGAACTGTACTTTCCATAATATAAATGAGTTAAAAACTCATAAGATATTATATTTGTGGATGATGTTTCTGGCTGAAACGGACCCTGCCTATGATAAAGTCTGAAGCTTCTTAAGTGACATAATTTGCAGAATGCCCTAGTGTCTGATCCACTTAACTGTATCAGTCACCAGGAGTCGGCTGTGATGGTTCCTCTCATCCTGCCTCTCTGGAGATTCCTACCATTGGAAATACTTCCTCTGAGGTCAGGGATGACGGACACATGGCAGACCTGCCCGTACCCAGAGCGCCCACTCTCCAGCAGAGCCCTCTTCACTGCTGAGCCTGGGAATGGCTTCGGCATCCCAGCATCCCAGCATTCAGCCCAGCATCCCAGGCTCGACCACCAGGCCGCTGCCTACTTGCCACCCTTGGATTAGAGAATGAAAGCAAGGGCATTAACTGTCACAGGCTGTCACAAAATGAAAACGTGTTTCTTGGTAAGGAAGAGACTGCCTTGACCAAGAGTAAGAACTCCTTTTCTGAGATGAACACCCGGTCCTTGAAGAATCAGGAGGGAGAAAGTCTGAGTCTGGGGAAGACAAGAATGATAGTGACCAGGCCTGGCACCCTGAGGGTCAAGTGGGGCCGGAGAGGCAGTACAGAGGAGAAAAGGAGATGAGAGAAAAGGCAAAAGTGACTTATTTCACAGTTCCCTGGGGTTGGGAGGCTCCAGCTTGGTCTTTTCCTTCGCACTCTCTGGAGGAATTTGGCGAACAATGACTCAGAATGTGGGCCACGAGAAGTGAGTCACCTGCCATTTCCTGTATTACCTGGCCATTTTGGGAAGCCAGCCACCAAATACTGGTGGAGCAGCCCAGCCCCATTCACGTTATGACAACTGACAACCTTGTGCTGTGAGGCAAGTCTGAGTAAACAGAGTTGAACGTCCCTGCGCCAATCATGCCAATGAAAAACAGCGATCAAGCTTTTTAGGGACCTCAAAGGCTGTGAGGTTTGCGGCTGACAGCGAATGGCCTGAAGTCATGTGAGTGTAGCCAGGCAACTCTGGGAACTGCCACTTCAAGTTCTCTGATACAGTAACTTAGTGACAGGGATCAGTTCATCGGCCCATTTAATAGAATGACAAAGACCACAAAGCCAACTCTGAGACTTTGGGCAAGGCTGGCTCTTTCTCTATTTCCTTATCTACAAAAAATGATAGCAAAATATGTTGAGTTTATATTGTCTGTGATGTATTGAGGTTGGTCCTGGGGAGTAAGAAAACATGGGATAAGCAAGGATGATGCTCGCCAGAAATTCAAGACTTAAACAAAGGAGAATGAAGAAGAATGAAGAATAATAACAACACAAGGCAGACGACGAGATGGGTCTTGGGAGAAACACAAGAATTGAAGTATTGGGGGATCCATCACCGACCACTTCTCAGCCGTCAGCCTTCTTCGGGATGGAAAGCTGTTCAGCAAAGACTGGTCTAGGTGTTTTTCATTTTTATTTTTGTTTTTGCTGGTAGAGAAATAAAAGGCAGATTCCATATGTTTTATTCTCTTATGCATTATTCATGGAAGGAAAAAAAACGGTGAGCCATAAATAGTTTGAAATTAATATATATGAGGCTGTGGTTTATGCTGTAAAATTATAAAGAGCTCAACTGCAATATATTAAAACTGGGGAAGGTAAAACTTTCTTTCACGTGCACCAGAGGCTTGGGAGCAGAGCAAGGAGCGTGGTAATGGGTCTGATGTCCTCACATCAAACTCCAGGTTCCTGAGAAGGAAGTGGCTGGTGAGAAAGAAGCTTTAAACTTTTGTTACCTTAAAGCTCATTTACTCCTCTTTGGACTCCCAGCTGAAAAAAGCACTGAAAAATTTTGTAGCAACTAGCTAAAAATAAACTAATCTATGGTCCTCCTCCTTCTCCATCTTTCAGCAGGAGGATTCTAACCCAATTAACAAACTGATTTAAATGAAAATAAAATTGTGATCAGTTCGGTTTCTTTCTCCTCCTCCCTGCTGTCGAATCCCACTGTAATTAGCATTTCAATTTTTTCATATCTAGCGTCAGTCAAGGAAACAGAATTGAGGATGTGGGCTGTATGATTTGCTGGAACTTTTATTCGTTCCGGCTTAACACTCCACCCCCCCTCCCCCCCCAGCCAACAGACTTTATATGTCCACAATTTTACACACACATTTTTTTTTTTTTAAACATGAAGGGTAACCCCAAGTGAAGAGACCCTTTAGCAAAAATATTCTATCCACATCTCTTCTTATTCACCTCAAGTGCGGCGCTAACCATCGCATTTGAAATATGCATGTTTAGCCTCAACTCACCTTAAATGCATTGAAAACAAAGTCAAATAGAGATGGGAAGACATCATGTTACTGATACTTCATTCAAACTGCATTTCTAAATTAAGAGTTTCAAATGCACTATGCAGCCTAAGCCTAATTGTGGTCATACCATCATTTTTAATGCATTAAAGGAGTTTACATAATTTACTGTAAACCACACGGTAACTTACATAGCAGGGCTGAAACAGAACCTAGAACTGGTGATTTCTAACCAGAAGGGGCATCTCTGCCCTGTTCCATATGATGTCATGTGTCATGTCACGTTGTTTGTCTGTTGCCCACATCCCCAAGCTCACAGACTCTCTTCCCAATTACTACTTCCTGCTAAGGAATACATTTTATTTCCGAAGAAACCACCTACTTCTTTTCTCATTTGCAGGACTAGATTCATTCTTCACCAGAACTAGAGAATATATACCTGAATTTTTGTGTATATAATAAATACACGAACAGTTGTGTTCTCGTCTCTGTAGAGTGTTCCATTTATTGTTATCTTTGAAGTACTTGATGTACATTTAGTTTATTTTTTGTTTTAATTAATTTTTGAAATACTCTCCCATTGACTTGGGTATTTGCGGCTGTACCCTTTTGCCTTGGCTTGAGTTTCTTTCTTTCCTTCCTTCCCTCTTTCTTTTTTTTTCCTTTGTGGGATTTGTGCCATTTGGTAGAAATCAAGTAACAAAAAATTAGAAGTCTAATAAGAGTGTCAGATCCCTAAATATTTTCCTCTAAAGTGTGACTAATCTTTTTTATTTTTTAAAGATTTTATTTATTTATTTGTCAGAGAGAGCGAGCACAGGCAGACAGAGTGGCAGGCAGAGTCAGAGGGAGAAGCAGGCTCCCTGCAGAGCAAGGAGCCCGATGTGGGACTCGATCCCAGGACGCTGGGATCATGACCAGAGCCGAAAGCAGCTGCTTAACCAACTGAGCCACCCAGGCATCCCAAGTGTGACTAATATTGATTCATATTGTGTTCAAGCTCAAGTTCAGATGAAATTATTTGGTATCAAAGACAAAGGCAAAATTCTACTTACCAAATGTCAGAAGAACAAATCAGTGGATGAGATGCCCTTTCTCTCTCTCTCTCTCTCTCTCCCCCCCCCGCCCCCGCTCCCCCCTCCCCTCATACACACACACACACACACACACACACACACACACACATACACTGGTAGCTCACTTGATAAATGGCTGGCAATTTTTGTGGGGAATACTCTAGGGCGTGCTATTTAAAACAGACCTTATTTAAAGCTGCTTTGCTTGAAGTAGGTCACTCTATACTTTCCAACAGTCAGATACGATATTCTCTACAAAATCTAGGACTTTTAAGGCTAGAAATTAAATTCATTCCATCAAATAATGTGTTGACCAGTTTCTTACTATAAATCTTTTTAAACATTTACGCGGGTGAAAGAAACATATCTTTACGGAGTTTCTCTTCTCTGTCAGGCACCTCACTTTGAGTCTAGGTCTTAAAGACGGACTTCTTAGGCTGAAATCCGGGCGCTGCCATTCTCTGTTTGCATGAGTTGGGCAAACTCTTTAACCTTGCCATATCAGTTTTGTCATCTATAAAATGGGGATGGCAGGACTCAGTCATACACAGCTGTGAGGACTGATGAGATGATACAATAAAATATTTACCACAGTACATGGTGCTAATCAGCAATTTATTCTTACTGTTGTAACTACTTTCACTTACGTTAACACCTTTGGTCCTTACTATTACTCTGGGAGTCAGGCATTACTGCATCTATTTAACAGATGAGTAAACTCATAACCTGTGGAGTTTAGTAATCAACTACAAGTTACAGGACTTTTGCTTGGCAGAGCTAGTTATCTAGTTAGTTCCAAAGCCTATGCACCTCACTGCACTGAATTCTCTCTCTGCATATAGATTACAAATCATTATAGGACATTTTCTGTGTGATTTTTGATTTTTAGCATAAGTCAGTAAATTTGAATTGATCAGGTATTTCAATAACCAGTTAATTCCGGTAATAGGCACGCTTGTAGCCATTTAAAATTTTTATTTTATGAGAAAGAAACAGATGATTAAAAGTCAATTTTTAGGGAAATTTGGCCGAAGAAGAGGAAGGAGAAGGAGATGGGGACAGGGAAGTCTGGGAGAGGAAAAATACATACATGCAAATTCCAAGATGTATTTCAAATTTGCAAATAACTAAAACCAATCTTTTACTCCATTTACATTATGCAAAATTATTTTGGAGACATCAAGATATGGCTTGAAGAACACCGATTTTGAAGTCTTATGTGAATTCTAGCTCTGCTGACTTTGGGAGCCTGAGCCTCAGGCTTCTTACCTCTAAAATCAGGGCAATAGTATGTACCTAATAGGTTTGTTAAGAAGATTAAATGAGCCCCTTGTTGGGAAATGCCAGAGATAGTGCCTAGAACAAATACAATGCTCAGTGAATGGCAGGATATCATAACATAAGTAGCTTCTATAAAAAATATTTGAGGTTGTATAAGGTTCTAAAAAGTCTCCCTAATAATGTTAAAATGTTACCATAAGCACAACAGTTTGGACGTTTAGATATAGATGGTAAATTAGAGAGCTTTCTAGTCCAATTACTTCATTCGATATTTGAGGAGATTGAGACTTAAAGAGACTAACGGAGTTGCCCAAAATCACACAGCTAATTATAATCAGAGTTGGGACTGAAACCTGGTCTCTTAATTAATGGCTCTCCTAATATTTTTAAAATTGTAAGTGAATGATCATACCGCTTGAGCAATAAAGTATGAAATATGAGCATCTGTGAACAGAGTTTAGGATTCTAATCAAATAACACCTTTAATGAAGTTAGACATATATTTAATGATAGCCATAATAATTATTGTGCTGCATGATAACAAGGCATAAATGGTAAGTAGTTCATTTTAATGTGTCATTGTAATTATTTTGTACAGCCAAGCCAAGACAGGGAAAACTAAAATGAAGAAGAGTAAGAAGTTACTCTCAGAGCCTCTTTGAAGGCTCTTGAATCTGTTACTCAAGGGCTTTCATAGCTGTGTTTTTCTAGCGTAAGGTGGGGAACAGAGAAGTGGTTTTGAGAGTAGGAGGGACAAGAGGTTCCCTTGAATTCTTCTCTTAAGAGGAGGGGCCAGGGCTCACCTCCTCCCCCACTGAGGGAGGAATCAGCTGGTAGCTCCTCCTTCTCCATCAGCCTGTTGCTTGGATCTGGACATTTCAGCTACCCCAGAATCCAGTTCTTAGTAAACAGTGCCAGAGACAACACCCACAGCAGAGTGCTGGAATAGCTTTGCTTTTAGCAAAATTGGCCTGTTTTCGGTTATCACCGCGTTCTGCCTCCCAGCACGTTGTAGTCATTGCACTGATATCCTGGAGGGCGTCCAAGAGCACCTGGGTCAGGGAGCACTCCCTAACCCAGCCAAACCCAGTTTGCCTACATTATTACCCTGTGGTCATTGGAGAGAACCCAGGGTTTTCTAATTCCTTCCTACTCCCAGGAGGCGCTGCCAACACCTCTGTTTTTCCACTCTTTATCAAGACTCCCTCAAAGATGTGCTTAAGGGGACGTCAGGGTGGCTCAGTCAGCTGAGGCTCTGACTCTTGGTTTCGGCTATGGTCATGCTCTCAAGGCTCATGCCCTCAAGGGCTATGATCTCATGGGCCATAGAATTGAGCCAAGAGTCTGGTTTCCTGCCAAGCAGGGAGTCTGCTTGAGAATCTCTTCCTCTGCCCCTCCCCCACCCTAACACGGTCATGCTCTCTCTCTCTCTTTGCCTCTTAAATAAATAAATAAATAAATAAATGGATCTTAAAAAAAAAAAAATAAAAAAAATAAAAACAAGGTGTGCTTGAGAAAAGGGCTCTCCGGTGTGAGATGTTTTCTCCACAGTGTTCACATGGTTCCTATCAGACACTCATCTAGAGGGTTCCCTGAAGTGGGAGATCTTTCATTTACACTTGGAATTGATGAGTTTAATTATCAATCATCAACTGCTTCTCTAATACTTAAACTGAAGGAGAGGGAGCTCTGAAGAGAGGGGGGAAGAGAGGGAAGAGAATAAAGAGATACATTGTGAGGGGTGGGAGTTCTTGGGGGAGAAGAAACCTTTACAGGGAGTCCTTGACAGGAGAGCTTTCATCAGCCAGATATTAGGGATGAAAGAGTAAATGTGCCAAGAGGTGCAAATGCAGAGAAGGAAATGAGTTCTGGAAACAAAGTTCATGTGCCCCACAAAATCCCCTAGGACCTCCTTTTCCCTCACTGCTGTCTCCCTCTACTCTACCTCAAGTGGAAAAAAAAGCTGATATTTAAATCTCATCAATTCCCTGGTGCACCTTATTCTTGGGGACTGGTGGGCTAGGTTGGGGAATTGTTTATTCAGGGATGATTGGAACAGAGGTCTTTGCAGAGACAAGTCCAGGACAACCTTTGGACGAGTCCCTTCTTTCCTTCCTTCTTCCTTCCTTTCTTTCTCTTTCTCTTTCTTTCTTTCTCTCTGTCTTTCTTTCATTCTTTTTAAGATTTTATCTGTTTATTTAGAGCGAGAGTAGGGGAAAGGGCCAAGGGAGAGGGAGAGAGAGAATCTCAAGCAGACTCCCCACTGAGTGCAGAGCATTATGGGGGGCTCGATCCCATGACCCTGAGCTCATGACCCGAGTGGGAAACCAAGAGTTGGATGCTTAACCAGTTGAGCCATCCAGGTGCTTCTGGGTGAGTATAAATTTCTTAAAAAGTGTAAGAAGTTATTTTCTGTCTGGGTCTGGGTGCAGCTTGACTGGCTCTGTCACCTTGTGACATTTCCCTTGTCCCTTGCTACTTGAGTCTAACTGGTGCGCCTGTTCATTGATAGGTCTGCCTTCTTTATTCAGGTCAGGCAGTCAGTGTGTGTGTAAGTGGGGCATAGGGAGGGCCGAGTCTGGCATTCAGGATAACTGCACTCTGGGCCTCTGAGCTGCATCCCTCAGGCCTGGTGACCTCTCGGCTTTCCCACCACTACTGTTACTGTCCTGCTTGCCTTGTTGTTGTTCCTGTCACTCAGACTGACATTTTAACTGTTCTTGATTTATTCCCCTTTTCCTCTGTTGTCAGCCCTAATGTGCTAGCTCAGCATTGTCGCTCTTGCTCAGCTGACCCTGAAATATGAAGAGAGATTTACTCCCGGAAGGTGATGGCGCTTCCTATCAACTTTAGCAAGTCTAACTTTAAGTGGAGGATAAAGAAGATTCTGGAGCTGGGAAGACCTGGGTTTGAATCCTAGTTCATCTACCTAGTAACCTTGTGAACTGGTGAAAATTGCTGAAAAAATGGGACTTTGTTTCTTTGCTCACAAATTGGAGACAATAATGACTTCTTCACAGGACTGCTATGAGAAACAGGGTTATTTTATGAGACACTTGGCATATAGTAGGTATTTAGTTAATGGTGACTGAGATCATTGTTTAAGTGGGCAAAATTCTTTCACTCCATGTGAGATAGCTCAGAATTTCTGAGGTGAACATGAAAACTAGATGCTTCTCATGGCATTATCATAGCTGGTCAGTGATTTACAGATGGTTCTAGGGTAATTTCTGTTCCCAAGGAATGTAGCTAAGTTCGAGAAGTTATTTCTAGACATTCTGGACAATGGGATTTTATGGAAAGTTTTTTCACCACTCACAAATTAATAAATCATTGGACTATTAAATGTTTTATCTTTTTTTTTTTAAGGTTTTATTTATTTATTTGAGAGAGCGAGAGCAAGAGAGCAAGCACAAGTGGCAGAGGCAGGGGAAAAGCTCCCCTGCTCTGTGGGGAGCCTGATGGAGACTTGATCCCAGACCCTGAGATCATGATCTGAGCCAAAGGCAGAGGCTTAACTGCCTGAGCCACTTTGACACCAATGGACTATTGAATATTTTCTTAATGGACCCAGCTTGAGCACAGAAATAGCTGGCCTTTTCAGAGCTGGGCTGGTGGCTGTGGGGGCCAAAGGCAGTATCTGTTGCAGATATAGTGAGTTCTTTGGTGGATGTTATTGAGAGAGAGAGCTGTCCTATTAGTATTGCATGGCCCTATTGCCTGAACCCAAGGATAATGGCACTAAGTCTCTGGCCATCATTGTACGTAGCCATGGAATTGTTGGTTTGGAATCCATTTCTAGGATAGGCCCAAAGAAAGATGGTGGGCCCCAGTCAAAAACTTTTTTCAGACAAGGCAGGAAGGGGGTTCCACAATGCAATGGCACCTTGAGGAGGGGTCCCTCATCTTGGCATGATTTCCTGGATTACATCATACTAAGTGCTGATACCACTATTGCTATCCAAACCAATACCAATTACAATACTAATAGCAGTACACCATGAATATTAATGCCAGTACTAATTCCAGTATTATTAAATGCCAATACTAAAATCTTACTTCTACTTCTGATACATACTACCACTTATTGAGTGTTAAGTATGTATCAGACGCTGTGCCAAGGACTGTGTAGGTAATAAATATCACATTTAATCCTCACAAGAGTTTTTTTGATGATAAAAATATTGCTTAGTATATACTAGGCACTGTTCTAGGTGTTTTACAGTTATTTCCTTACTTAATTCTTACAAATGACCAGACAGGTCACTCCCGTGGATGAGGAAGTTGAAGATTGGAGAGGCTAAATAAGTTGCCCAAGCTAGCACTGTTAAATGTATTGCAGAACAAAGATATAAAACAGCTTTCTCTGACTCTAGATCTCATACTGTATGGTGCATCTGTGCGTTTAGCATCGCCACGAGGCTTTTATAAATTTTCCGTATGCTTTGTGCATCTATTAAGAAATTTCTGGGACGCCTGGGTGGCTCAGTTGGTTAAGCAGCTGCCTTCGGCTCAGGTCATGATCCCAGCGTCCTGGGATCGAGTCCCACATGGGGCTCCTTGCTCAGCAGGGAGCCTGCTTCTCCCTCTGCCTCTGCCTGCCATTCTGTCTGCCTGTGCTCACTCTCTCCCACTCTCTCTCTGATAAATAAATAAAATCTTTAAAAAAAAAAAAAAAGAAATTTCTAATAAAAAATTGTCTCTACAGAAACACCATTTTGTTAAAAAGGGATTTTTACCCTCAAGTTTTGCTCCACTTAAAATTATCTTTTAAATGAGGGGCACCTGGGTAGGTTCAGTCAATGAAGTGTCTGACTCTTGATTTCAGCTCAGGTCATGATTCCAGGGTCACAAGATAGAGCCCTGTGACACTCTCCACACAAGGTATGGAGCTCTCCTGAGATTCTTTCTCCCTCTCCCTCTGTCCCTCCCCAGAGCTCATACACATGTGCACAGACACACACACACACACACACACACACACACACACACACAGGTGGCATCTCTCTCTCTCAAAAAGTATCTTTAAAAAAAAAAAGATTTTATTTATTTATTTGACAGATGGAGATCACAAGCAAGCAGAGTAGCAGGCGGGGGTGGGGGGGGAGCAGGCTCCCTGCTGAGCAGGGGCTTGATCCCAGGACCCTGAGATCATGACCTGAACCTAAGGCAGAAGCTTAACCCACTGAACCACCCAGGTGCCCCTCAAAAAGTATCTTATAAATCACAAATATTTTCTCTTGATTTTCCTTAATTCCACTGAACTGATTTGAATATAGGTTTCAGAAATTACTTCAAGCCTGGCTTATAGTTCATTTTCATGAACACTGAGGCTGTCTTTTATAATCTCCTATGGTTTTGAAAAAATTGCAAAACATATTGTTTGTGGTGAACACATAATCATATTTTACTTGTGTATGTCTCTTTAATAGTAGACAAAGACACCAGAACTATTTCCTTAAATTGTTCTTGTCAAGCACCACTGTATTGTAGAACTTTCTTTCACTAAATTGGATTTTGGAGAGAGCTTAGAGCTTAATGTTTATGGCGAATTTTCAGGAGAATTTGATTTTTATTATTTTTCTTAGTTTCATATTTGATTTTAGTGTTCAGAAGGATGTCCTAAATAAGGCCTTTGAGACTGAGATCTTTTATCTGCGGATTGGCCAAAATAGAATCTGTGCAGAATAAACATATAGCCAATTTTCTGGGTCTCAATCCTCCAATGAGAGATCTTCAAGGGGTTAGCTCGTAGTTCATTTTTCCTGTAATCCATGCATTGGCCTATAATTGCAACCTGATGTCATTTGTCATTGACAGTGGAATTAACATTTTACAACACAGACCTCTGTGGAGGACAATGACTAGAGTCAGATATCCATTATGGCTTCCACAAGGTTCTTGAACTGTGAAAGTTACTAAAATCCAGGGCTGACCCTGTCAGACATTAATCATATTACAAACCAGACCTTTCACGTGGTCTCTAATGGTGTGAAGAAATCACGAGGATTCTTTCATGATTTAAAGCAGGGTTCTTAACCTGGAATTCATAGACTCCAAGGGCATCTGTGTTTAGGACTGAGGGATCCATATACTTGATGGGAAAAAAATCCACATACTTATTTTCACTGCTCTCTGACTGGAGTGTAGTGTTTCCTTCCCTTATGAATGTAGGCCACAGACCACAATAGAATCACCTACTGATGATATCTGTGATTCTGTCTCTAATAGAAATCACAGCTATTTTCCTTTTATACTACAATTTCTACCAATGTCATAAAATATTACTTATCGTCCCCTCAATTTTAAAGTCATGGTGATTATTAGACATCTGTGACATCTCAAAATTTAATGCTTTAAAGAAGTACATATATTAGCATATCAATTTCAAAAAATAGGTTGATAACTGTTAAGGAGTTCATTTGTCGTGATGAGCACTGGGGGATGTATGGAATTGTTGACTCACTATATTGCACAACTGAAACTAATATAACACTGTATGTTAACTATACTGGAATTAAAAAAAAAACCCAACCCCCCAAAATATGTTGATAACTGTATTTCGGTGTAATTGGTTTGCAGTCCTATTAATTTAATTTCATAGACTTAAACACATTTTTCTGAAAGGGATCCACCAGACTGTCAGATGGGTGAATGGCACAGCATAGGTTAAGAACCCCTGGAAGGGGGCACCTGGGTGACACTGTCAGTTAAGTGTCTTGACTTTTGATTTTGGCTTAGGTCATGATCTCAGAGTCAGGAGGTCGAATCCCCGTTGGACTCCACACTCAGTATGGAATGAGTGATTTTCTCTCTCCCTCTGTCCCTCTTACTCATGCTCTCTCTCTCTCTCTCTCTCTTTCTCAAATAAATAAACAAATCCTTAAAAAAAAAAAAAAAGAACCCCTGAAAGGTTGGTGTGAAGGTATATTGAGTGAAGGGATCTGTTCAAAGATAGCCTTGAAACCAAATTCTCGGTGTGGAGTCCAGAGAATCTTATGAAAGAGGAAGAGAACCTCATTTATTTTTTTGCTTTCAGCAAGGATGACTGATCCTCAGTACAACAGATCTGAGTCAGAAATCTTGGACATAGAGAAGACCAGCCAGCCAGTAGCTGGAGATGTGAGCAGGGCCCAGGTGTCAATAGCAAAATGTGCTTCTACTCACGGTCTGTCAGACATGAACCCAGGTGGACTGTGGTATTTCTCTGGACTATGTGAAGTAACCACCCATACAATTTCTGCACAAGTTTACCTATGTTGTTAAGTGCTCCCGTGTCCAGATGGATGGGTAGATAATGTGTAAAACACACTGATGCAACTTAAGCCTTCATTCTAAAAGGTAGATTAAGGAGAATCTAGCTTAATGTAATATAATGTACAATGTAATAATGTAATATAGATATATTAATATAATATATAATGTAATAATGTAATATATACTGTAATATATAGTATATCTAACAGTATATATAGTATATATATAGTATACATATATAGTATATATATATAGTATATGTATATATAGATACATATAGTATATGTATATATATAGTATATGTATATATAGATACATATAGTATATGTATATATATAGTATATGTATATATAGATACAGTATATCTATATAGTATATCTATATCTAATGTAATATATATCTAACAGTATATCCAGATGTTGGCTCTGTAACTTGGGACAACTATGATCTTGAGATAATTATTCCATTTTCTGATTGCTTATTGGTGAAAGCATTTATTTAAAAGAACATAACCTTAGAATAGAAATAATTTGGGAAAATTATGTGTATCATTTAGGATTCAGATCTGCTGCATATAATTGGAAACCCCAAATTACAGTAGCTCAAACAAGATAAATATTTATCTTCTCTCATCTAAAAAAATGTCCAGAGGTAGAAGTCCAGGAGTATCATATTTCTGTAATGTCATTGACCCACACCCCACTTTTTTTCTTTTGCTACTTGAACCTTAGCAAGTGACATTTTTGATCCAATATGGCTGATGGACTTCTCACGATTACACCTGCATTTAAGTAGCAGGAAGGATTTGAGAAGAAAGATGTTCAGCTTGGGACACCTAAATTTGAGGTGCATGAAGACACTGAAGGGAAGATGCCAGGGCAATGGTTGGAAAATGCTGGCTCAGAGCCCAGGAGTCAACTGTGCACAGAAGGATGTGGATGAGATGGCACGGAGGAAGTGAATACCGTTAGAAGATGGCCAAGGAGAGAATCTCGGAAACATTAACAAAATTAACTGTTATTTTGTTTTTTAAATACAGAAGGATAAGAGTTCTCCCAGCTGAGTTAGCTGCTTCTTAGCGGCCTTCGAGGTCAGCAAGCCATTTGATACTTCTGCTTAAATTTCATTGACCAGAACTTAGTCGCATGGTCTCACCTAGGTTTCAGAGAGAATGGGAAATATAATCTCATAATTAGGTATATTGTTGCCTCCAACCAGACTGGGGTTCTATTATTTATTTATTTGTTCACTTATTTATTTAGAGGACAGAGTGGGGAGAGGCAGAGGGAGAGGGAGAGAGAGAACCTTAAATAAGGTCCATGATCAGGGAGGAGTTTATGGTGGGATCAGTCTCACAACCCCGAGATCATGACGGGAGCAGGAATCAAGAGTCAGACGCTTGACTTACTGAACCACCCAGGTGTCCCTGGGGTTCTCTTTCTAAAGAGAAGGGAATGGATATTTGGTAGCAGCTACGGTCCCTGCAATGGTACATACACAGGGACTTAAGGATATACATACTTCAGAGAAGAGCTCAAGAGAAAGCACTGGATTAGAGACAGATGTCCTGGGTCTTAGTCCTGCCTCTACTTTATACCCACAACACCTTAAGCAAACTTCCTAGCTTCCTTGAAGGTTCAGTTCTTTCATTTTTAATGTGGATGTGATCATTTTGTTTTCTTTCTGCTTTCCAGTTGTTGTTAACCTTCACTGAGGCAATATATGTGACTGCACATTTACAACTATAAAAGCATTCTGGGAATGCAAGGTATGTTGTACCTTCAGGATGCCTGGGGCTTATAATCAGAGAAGGGTAGGTTTAACAGATCTCCCAGTAAACCAGTCACACCTAAAACCCTGAGCCAAGGAACAATCTCATCTCTATGTTGTCTTCTCACCTCCTGATAATTGCATTTTCTAGGTTGAGGTAGAAATTGGACTATTGTATCACCAGATCATTAAGTGAAGCCAGCTACATGTACTGTAACTGTGATATGTGCAAAGAAATAAAAAACTTAATTTAACTTAAGAACTTAAAAAAATTTTAAGTTCAAGATGTGCATAGAGAGGATAATATGTATTGTGTCTGATGAGAAATGTCTTAAATGGAAGGCTTCTTGCTGTTGAGCACAGAATCAAGTCTAGCTAAGAGAAGCAGAATGGAATGTATTGCAGAATTAAAATGGCTTACAGAATCATTGGAGGCAGGGAGCTGAAGAAAGAGGCTGATCTTCCACAGGCAACCCCAAAGCATCCAGAGAATTGCCCCGCTTCTGCTGCCGTGATTGAGAAGCCATCTGTTAAATCAGGAGTCTTGCTCGAGGTCCTCAGTCCAGAGTCACACGGCTGCAGCCTCAATCAGATCCAGCCTGATCCGCACCCCAAATGGTGGTATTTCTCACTCCACTTAATACCATTCTGAAAGCAGTTCCCACATGATGGCATCTGATTGGTGGATCCTCCATCAACCCAGACCCAAGCTTCAAAAGAGTCTAAGAAATATAGCTTTTGCCTCCCCAACCTCTGCTAGAAGTGTATTGGCATATGTTATCCATGTTACTTGTCAGTCCACAGTATTTGTCAGAATGCATTTTATGTGTACCTAGGAAATGAAAATTGCTAGGTCCCCAAAACACTGGCTATGTGCCTTAGAAACGAAATGATTTCAGTGCAATGTAATATAATTAGGGTAGAAGGAATTCATTTAATTCAAGTGTGTATTCAATGAAGAGGCGAAAGCATAGGAAACACTCATATACATATATAGGTAGCATGTTATTCTTGAGTTAAAACATTTGCCCCAGCATTAAACCTAAGTTAGGCATGTGGATGGTTCATTAAGAATGTTCTTTGCTCATAAATAAAAATTTCTGTTTACTTCCATTGATTAGGATTGGAATAACTTACTCATTTTAATGTATTTACACATCATGATGAAACCACAATAATTAAAGTTCAAGATGTGCATAGAGATGATCTAATGAAATTTTATTGACTAAGAGAGTTCCCAATAATTATCTTTCTGCTTGAACAGCTTAGCTAATAAAACATAAGGTATTCAAAAATAAGAATGGACTAGAGTCATAGAAACATGACCACAGTCTTTAATGAATCTAAAAATACTGTGAAAAGGAAAAAAGTATCCATTAGCGTGAGAAGATAGTTTTGTTATTGTAGGTCAGAACAGCTTCTGAGAAGGGCATATTCTCAATTTGAGAATGCAAAATTTCTTCTGCAATAAAACCATGACCTGTCACTGAATGGTGAATTGGAGAAGTAGACAAAGATGGTCAGTGGATAGAAGAATTAGACTGACATTTCTTAAGACTGCTTAGGCAGGGCTTGAGGAGAAGGTAGGAGAGAAGTCTGGAGTGCGAAGGAGCAGTGAGAATATCCTTTTTCTAAACCTGTTTTGTTTTACCTTGAAGAATAGTTTGCAAACTTTTTGGTCTCAAAGTTCTTTTAAATTCTTAAAAATTGGGGTACCTGGGTGGTGGAGTCAGTCAAGCATCCGACTCTTGGTTTCAGCTCAGGTCATAATCTTAGGGTCCTGAGATGGAGCCCGGCATCAGGCTCGTTGCTCAGTGTAGAATCTGTTTAGAGTTTCTCTCCCTCTCCCTCTCCTCCCCTTCACCCACAGGTATGCATTCTCTCTCACTCTCTCTCTCAAATAAGTAAATCTTTTAAAAAATTCTTAAAAATTATTGAGGCCTCTAAAGAGCTTTTGTTTACATAGATTATATCTAATCAATATTTACCATATTCTGGGAGACTGGGTGGCTCATTTGGTTAAGTGTCTGCCGTTGGCTCAGGTCAAGATCCCAGGGTCTGAGGATCAAGCCCTGCATCTGGCTCTTGCTCAGTAGGGAGCCTGCTTCTCCCTCTCCCTCTGCTACTCCCCCTGCTTGTGCTCTTTGGCTTGCTCTCTCTGTCACATAAATAAATAAAATCTTTTAAAAAATGGACCATATTCAAAATTAAAATTGAGTGATTTTAAACTATTTATTTACTTATTTGACAGAGAGAGAGAGAGAGATCACAACTAGGCAGAGAGGAAGGGGGAAGCAGGCTCCTCACTGAGCAGAGAGCCCAATGCAGGGCTTGATCCCAGGACCCTGAGATCATGACCTGAGCTGAAGGCAGAGGCTTAACCCACTGAGCCACCTAGGTGCCCTGATTTTAAACTACTTAAAACAGCAATAATACTGCTATGACATGCTAATGTAACAGTTAGTTGCAATCTAAATGCCCATCAGTGAACTTTTTGTACTCAGTTACATTAAAATCCATTGGTCTGTCTTGTACTTTGAATGAATCTTTCATATGTTTTGATTTTATAGCATCATTCATCCATCATTTGGAAAATATTAGTTCACTGAATAATATAAATGTAAAAGTTGACCCAATATATCATATATATTAAAAAATTACATTTGTTAATGTTACCACTGACATCCTCAGAAAAGTCTTCAAGCATTGGGAAGCTGTCAAACTGACTGTGGTGGACATAAATTTTCCTTAACTCTAATTTTCACTTTAACCTTGAATTCTATCATTGGCAGCAAATACTGTAAGGTATTTCCCTTGAACTGACAGGTTCACTTCACTCATTTTTTTGAGAAAATGTCTACTTAATATCCAGGTCTGAGTCATCATAAATTTTCTGTCAATTGCTCTTTTTTATTGTTTATATTATTATTAATTAAAAACATTTTTTTAGTGAGCTCTATTCCCCATGTGGGGCTTGAACTCATGACCCTGAGATCAAGAGTCACATGCTCCACTGACTGAATAGCTAGGCACCCCTGTCAGTTGCTCTTTTAAGTAGAAATGGTTGTCTGTGAAAAGAAGAAGGGCCTTGTTCAGCCTTGAGACTTCAACAATTGTACAAATGCTTTTTCTAGAGACACTCGTTGTATACTTTGGTGAACAAAAGCTCTTTATGTGTACTTCCCAATTTATCACACAAGCTCTACCCAGGAGTTGAGATGTAAGATACTAATACTTTTTACTGTTTCAGGAAAGATATTTTTAAGGGAAAGCAGCATTAATTTTTTGATGTGAAGGCATGGTGGTGAAGAATGCCGTAACTACCCGTAAAATTACTGCACTTGGTTGCCTTTTGCTAAAGTGTCAGAAGTTTTGTTTCATGTCATCGCAAATATCAAGAGTGAGAAAGACAAATAATGCCTAGTTTTGTCATGAAAATAAATTTGATTTCATGGATTCCCTGAAATACTTCTGCAGTGGTGTTTGAATTGATGGTTTCTACGTAGGTCGCATATTGGGATCTGGGGTAATTGTCCTCGATAGGGCCATTTGGGTTCGCATTGAGGAAGCCATGATCTTGTGTTAGCCCAGTGCATGAAATATTGAAAAAAGCCTTAAGTTATCATCTGAATATTGCTAATATTAATCATGAATTGCTACCCAAGGAGCAGTGCTCCAAAAGAAACTCATTAGCTTGGAAAAATTTTGTTAGTGTTTCCAAAGTTCTTCCTTGGTCCTCCCTCTCTCTCTCTTTTTTTAAAAAGATTTTAATTATTTGAGAGAAAGAGAGAGAAAGAGACAACATGATAGGGGAGAAGGTCAGAGGGAGAAGCAGACTCCCCACAGGGCTGGGAGCCCAATGCCGGACTCCATCCCAGAACTCTGAGATCATGACCTGCGCCGAAAGCAGTAGCTTAAACAACTGAGCCACCCAGGCACCCCTTCCTTGGTCCTATTCTAATGGTACATACTTTTTATGGGCTATCTCATCCGAACCCTTGGCCTTCATTCTTTTTTCTGTTTGTTTTTAAGATTTTATGTATTTATTTGCAAGAGAGAGAAGGAGTAGGGGAAGAAGCAGAGGGAGAGAGAGGGAGGAGCAGACTCCCTGCTGAGCACAGAGCCTGATGCGACTAGGGACTCAATGCCCTCTGGGATTATGACCTGAGCCAAAGGCAGATGCTTAACTGACTGTGTGACCCAGGTGCTCCATGCCCCTGACTTTCATTCTGTACACAGCTGACTCTTAGACCTGTACTTCTACCAGCTGGTACCTCTGAGCTCTGAGTGACCATTTCCAACCATTTCTCTGGCACATTCCCTCGGGCATTTTCAGGTACCTCAAATCCAAAATGTTCTGAAGTTAACATCTTTCTTCTGAAATCTATTGCCCCTTCTCTAGCTCCTCTCTTAGGTGCCCCAGCCAGAAACCTACAATTAAATCCTAGACTCTTCTTTTTCTCAGCTTCATAACTAACTGACCCATAGACCTTGTTGACTCTATTTTTGAATTATTCTGCTAACCTGCTGGTCCATTGCGAGTCTCTGGATAATTGCTTCTGGTGTTCTAACTCTCTGACCTACTACAATCCATTTCTTCTTCTTCTTTTTTTTTTTTTTAAAGATTTTATTTATTTGTCAGAGAGAGAAAAATCACAAGTAGGCAGAGAGGCAGGCAGAGAGAGAGAGGGGAGGAAGCAGGCTCGCTGCTGAGCAGAAAGCCCAACGTGGGGCTCGATCCCAGGACCCTGGGATCATGACCCGAGCCGAAAGCAGAGGCCTCAACCCACTGAGCCACCCAGGCGCCCCTACAATCCATTTCTTCTTATACATACTAATATTTTTGCTCCCTACAGCCAAGAATGACTATGTAACTCTTCTGCTGAAAATCTTTCTTTGGCACCTTCTAGATGAAAGAGAAAATCAACAAGGCATACAGGATCCTTTAGTATCTAATCTTGTTTCCTTCCCATCTTATTTTCCAGCATGCCCTCTGTGCTCCCAGTCACAGCATTCTGCTTATATACCTTCAAAATACCGTACTCTTGCCTACCTTGGTAATTTTGCTTATGTAGTTCTTTTGCATAGAAATTCTTTCCCTGTCATTTGTCTGGCTGAATCACACTTATTCTTCAATATTCAGCAGAAATACTCAGCAGACACGTCCGACCCTTCATTCTACGCCCTCTAGTATATTCCCACAACTCCTTGCACATAACTCTAGGATAGTGCTTGCTATGCTGTAGAGTTATCACTGATCTTTCCTGTCTTCTCCAGGACACATCTTTTAGTACAGATTTATCAAGTAACTTTCATCTCTTTCTCTGGTGCTTTTCACAGTGTTGGTTTGGAAAAAAAAAAAAAAAACTGAACTAATTGTTCAGTTGGGTAAAATAATAATATTTTACCCAATAATGGGTAAAATTTATTGGATAAAATATTTTTTTAAAAAGAATAAAAATTTTCATGTCTATTTGCTCAGAGGGGAGTATTCTATATGATTCTATATCAGCATAATTAAAGAATCATGGCAGAATAAGGCTACATTTTTTTTTACAGTGTAATTTTACAGTTTTTTCTAGATGTGATTGTGTTTCAGTTGGGTTTCATCTACCTACCTCCTTTGTGGAAGCAACATTGTGCAATGGATAATAAAGGGTCCTTGAGTTGGGATGGGTTCAACTGGAATATCACTTACCTTCACACACAGTTTCCTTTTTTTATGGGGATGGGACAAAGTTCTAGTATATAGTAATTTCCAGCAGCTTGAGGTAGGCTGGTAGCTGGGGTTGGATTGGGCAAATCTTACCATTAAGCTGAATCCTAGAGAGAGCGGGGAATCTAAAAGTTGAAGAGAATCCTTTTCTTTTGCATATCTGGGAAAGCCTGTTAAATAGCACTCTCTTGGAGGTTGAGGTGTTCATGATTGCCATGAACCCAGCTTTGGATTGATTTTCATCCCAGATTTCTCAAGTACAGCTACATAGTAGATGTTAAGAGACAGAATTAGGAATTCCACCAGAGATTGATTGATGTTGTGGCATATTTGCGAAAGCTTCTTAGGGACTGGTGAAATAAAGAAGGTATATGCCCAGGGTGCCTAAATGTCCCCTTTCAGCTCAGGTCATGATCTCAAGCTTCTGGGATAAAGCCCCGAACTGGGCTCCCTGCTCACCTGGGATCCTGCTTCTCCCTCTCCCTCTGCTCCCCTTGTTTATACTCTCTCTTGGTCAAATAAATTAATTTAAAAAACTCTTTAAAGTAGGTGTATATCCTGAAAGAGTATTATTAGTAAACTCTCCTAATCTTGTGTTTTCTCTTGTGCATTCTTAGAAACTCACAGAAATTATTTCTTGAGTGTGAAGAGTCTTCAATATTTCACAGCTCGATGGTTAGAATTTACTTTAGCAAGTTAGATTTATCTACTGCAGACTCCTTGAAATTAAAGTCCTCTTGTGTGAAGCAGGGGAGAATTTGGTCTCCACATACAATGTTTCTGACTTATCACCCAGAGGACTCTGGTTGTGTTGACTATGGAAATCTTTTAATATTTCAGAAAACTTCTTATCAAAATCTTTTCTTTGGCCTATTCTTTTTCCTTCCTCTCTCTTTAAAAAAAGTCTTGTTCAGGCTTTCTTTAAAGTTAAGGTCACAAGATGACTGAAATATGTTGTGTCCACACCTTTATTTAGTTGAATACACTATCTTACTCAAAGCTACATCTTTTCCATAGTAAATATTTAATTTTATTACAGTATTTTTATTTATTTATTTTATTTATTTTTAAAAAATATTTTTATTTATTTATTTGACAGAGAGAGAGAGAGAGAGATATAGATCACAAGTAGGCAGAGAGAGAGGGGAAGCAGGCTCCCTGCCAAGCAGAGAGCCCGATAGGGGACTCGATCCCAGGACCCTGAGATCATGACCTGAGCTGAAGACAGAGACTTAACCCACTGAACCACCCAGGTGCCCCTAATTTTATTCCAGTGTTTTTAAAACAATGTTTCTCGCATTTTCAAGGATTAATGTAATTAACTCTTCAAACTTAAACAGCTTTCTATGCAATACTATGTTCATTTCTGTCTAGGTCCGGATGCAGTTATATGTACATTCTTTTACTCCTCTTTTTTTTAGGGAATCTCTGATGTATACTCATCTTATCAAATGTGTTTCCTATGGTATTTCTTTGGTTGGTATGATCACTAAATGCAGAAAAATGCTTCATCAGCCGGTACTTCTGTTAAGTCATGTTCAATATCATTTTTGTAATTTTACCAAAATACTTTTGCTTTAATCGCTAAATACAGATTTTGATTTCCTAATGCCTTTTGTTTTCTATGCGTATGAATCTGTTTGTATAATTTCTGTATATTATGTGGCTCATATAGCTATTTGAAATAGTGTGATCATAGAGTGTGATCAAACAAAACAACGTGTCAAACAATGTCACAAGAGGGAAACACATAGAACCGGAGTCTCCCTGCATTTCATAGTGTTATTGATTTAACAGTAATCTCATTAACTGTACTACTTTCCACAGCAACCACAAATGTTACTTCAGATTGCTAAGCAGAGAAACTGTCCTTTGGAAATTAGTACAGATAATTTTCAGAAAGGACACAGTCATTGTGAAGTATGTTTTAGCTAGAAGCTAAAGCAAATAAAAAGCTACAAATGGACCAATGAAACAGAAAAGCATTTGCAAAATAAGTCTTATGATGCACTTAGGGAAGAGCTGTCTGACATTTCCTTTTGCTTTTATAATGGTATACTATTTGGTCGACCAGCTGGCCAGCCAGCCCCTAACGACTTCATATCCTGTTTTCCAATTATAGGACTACAAATTAATACATCTCCAGTGTTGAGCAATGACATTTCGAATCATTTAACTAACTCCTTCGCACAGGTTCCCTTCCTTTATCAGCATCATAAAAAGGAGACTGACGGCAGCATTTCTAGTCACTGAGAAGAGTGGCCTAATAAGCTGATGAGTCATGAACTCAATTCTTTTCTGTTGCCCAGCATTTCAAGCAAAGCCGAAAGGTTGAAAAAAATAAACCGTATGTTTTGTAAACAGCCAAAGAAATGTGGTGGTAGGTTAACTCTGTTATTAGAGCTAGGATGAAAAATCACTTGCTCACTGTATTTTAAAATTAAAGAAACCACTGCATAACCATGAGGGTCAAATGTATGTGATCAGGTAGATCAGTGATATGTGTTACCTGACAGATACACTAAAAATCATCCAGAGCCACAAAAATTTGAGAATTGTTTCCTCTTTGAAAATTGCCTCATGAGCAGTTTATTTTAAACCACTCTTAAAATACTACTGTAAAATACTACTGTATTTTAATAATTTAAAAAAGATGATGTTATGTTATTAAGTTAAATTTTTTGTGTTGCTACTATTGTAACATTTGATGACTGAATAGCATGAACATGCTTCTGTGCTCCACAGCTGATAGGACTGGTGCAGTCTGTTGGGACTTCTGTTGTTAGGACTTTGACTGTTGGGTTGGGCATTATGGGAGAAGTAATGCATTACTTACTAAATTCTTCTTGCTGGGATGATGCTTTCGAAGGAACTCAGACTTAAGCTCCCTTTTTCTGAGATTTGAATGGTCAAAGAGGCAATCCAAAATCTCATCTCCGCTTTCCTTCCCTGTTCTAGAAGAAAGCACATTGTCAAACATTTTCCCCCCTAGGGGATAAGGTCTTATCATGACTGGCATCATATACACAAATGACATTAAATTTGGTTCTTTGATGCGTTATCTCTAAACATGGTCACATGTAGAGTCTCAGTGATACAACAGATCCTCCAACTTCAAATGTGCATCTTCTTACTGGATTACATCATGATGAATTAATATTTTTTGAATAAACCCTGCCATTATCCTGTGAATATGACACTGTTTTGTAGGGGGTGGGGTGGGCAGAGTGCTAAAAGCATTACTTTGCCAAATGTTAACATTAATTTTTGTAACCCCATTCAGGTATATCTTCCTCTTTAGTGACAAGAGGTTTAAAAAACAAAACAGGGGCACCTGGATGGCTCAGTTGGTTAAGCAACTGCCTTTGGCTCAGGTCATGATCCTCAAGTCCTGGGGCCGAGTCCACACTAGGCTCCCTGCTCAGAGGGCAGTGTGCTTCTCCCTCTGACCTCTCCCCTCTCAAGCTCCCTCTCTCTCCTTCTCTCTCTCACTCTCAAATAAATACATAAAAATCTTAAAAAAAAATAGAAAAATTTTTTTAAAAAGAGGCTAGAAAAACAAAAAACAAAACAAAACCAGAAAGAAAGAATGAAAAGAAAATGGCTTTTTCTTGGTCTCTGAGAGGCTTTGAGAATAAAAACAAAAAAAGATTGATGACCTAAATGATTCTTTCCCCCTAGACATAACTATGTTTTTTAGAGGAATAAAGAAGGATCAAGGGAAGAGTCTTACACAGCAATTAGGGAGGAGAAGTTGGAACTAAAAACATAAAGGAAAGAAAAGAAAGAAAGAAGAGAAAGGACTAAAGATATCAAAATAAAACATTAGCTAGCCACGATTTCAAGAAGAGTTGTTCACCTTTTGATTATCCAAGAATTGTCTAGGACACACTTGAGTATTTCTTTCTCTCTTGTTTAACTTGGGAAGGTCCTCTCTCAGCAAAACACAAAGGCATTTAGTGCTTGGACCCCAAACAGTATTCTCAAGCTTAACACCAGGGAAACTATTTTCCTTCCTGTAAAGTCCTTTATCAAACATCCAAATTGTATGTTGTAAGTAGTGATACTCGTCCTCCAGGTGATCCCAATACATGATAAAAATATGCATGTTTATATTTGAATAGGGGGCAATATTTTCACCCAAAGAAATTCATTTTGGGATAGTGGTATTCAGATTATCCAGGACATAAATGAAGTTGCTCCACTGTCCTCAGAGCACAAAATAACTCTACCTGTGCATAAAACAGATGTTGCTTTGGGCCCAAATGTTAAAATAAATCATTTAAAGCTGCAACAAATTGGAAAAGGCAAGTAAGTGTGACTATGGTTGCATATAACCAGGCCGGAATGGCTTGGTTTCAGTTTGTTGAAATAGGGACAAGATTGAAAGGAAATTTGCCACTTTTTTTCAAACATAGACAAGCTTTGTTCTTTTTTGCTCTTTTTGCATTTGACCTTGAATGATTACAAGAATGGCTACAAAACCTCTAAAAATTAAAGCTCATTTTACTACAAAGGACTTTTCATGCGGTAGCTTTAATGTTGAACTTAAATTGAACTAGATTCTAGGCTGCATACTGTTATTAACTTTCTTGGTGGTTTTATGGATGTGGATTAATTCTGTATCTTAATTTCTCTTCCAATTGTAGATAGTTTCAATCTGTGGGTTATGGTATGGGAACAGAGACCATTAATAAAACCTATGGTAACATGTTTTCATAAACTTCCCTCTTTTTAAGATATGATAATATCACTGCATATTATATTGACGTGGCTGAAGCATGTATTCTCTTTTCTTACACAGCTACCATTTGTTTTTTATTTGATTGTTTTTTAGATTTTATTTTATTTATTTACTTGACAGAGAGAGAGATCACAAGTAGGCAGAGAAAGAGGGGGAAGCAGGCTCCCGGTTGAGCAGACAGCCCGACATGGGGCTCGATCCCAGGACCCTGAGATCATGACCCAAGCCGAAGGCAGAAGCTTAACCCACAGAGCCACCCAGGTGCCCCCTCACAGCTACCATTTGTTAACTGAAGTTAGATTATTTAAGTTAGTTGGCAACCCTAAGGGATTACATGAATTATATACTGGTCAAACTATCACTGAGGTGGGGAGTTGAGGCACTACTTTCAGCCCTGATTATGTATCACCAGATATGTACTGAAAAATGTGTAAATGCACAGTGTTGTTGTCCATAGAACAAAATGTATAGGTAACAGCAGTGAGCAATGGCTCTTGGAAGCCAATCCCCTCTCTCTTTTTTTGTGGGGACATGTGGCTGGGACACTTAGTAGGCTTAATTAATTGAACAATTGGATATTAAAATGAAAGCAAATTAAACAGAAAGGATTTTGTTCATCTTTAGTCAAGAACATGAGCGACATTTAACTCTAGGAAGATTTGTTGGAGGGAGCAGAGCAAATTTATTGCTTAAGTGATCAAGTATATGAGGCTGTATAAGGGTTTCACAAAGACCCTGCCAAGTCCAATTGGATAGTTATTGGATTGAATCTCTGCCTACTTCTGGAAAGGTCTTCAGAATTAAAGAGCGGTTTGACCAGTAGAAGAGTAAGAATACCAAGTGTCCCAGAAGCTGGCAAGGAGTGACCAAGGCTCTGTGATTACCTTTACTATCTCACGGAGTTCTAGCCCAGCAGCTTCCCATAAGGTTTCAAAGCTACCAACGTGTGGGTGATTTAGAGCAGTCACATCAGTCCAAGTTTATGTCTGATCTATCCCATCTATCCCATGAGATATTAATTCTTTTTTTTTTTTTCAATCTAGGATTTTCCTTCTAATTCTCTCAAAGCATCAGACAAATATTTAGTGATCTTCCCGACAGCTGAAAAAAAGGATACAAAAAAAAAAAATGTGTTTTGTACGGTGCCTGGGTGGTGCAGTCGCTGGAGGGCCCGACTCTTGATTTCTGCCCAGGTCATGATCTCAGGGTCGTGAGAGTGAGATCCGCCCTGTAGTTGCCTTTCTCCTTCACCCTCTCCCTCTGCCTCTTGCACCCACCCCCACCGGCTCTCCCCCATTCTCAAGTAAATAATAAATAAATAAATAAATGTATCTTATACATTGATAGTGGGTGGGAGGGGGCGCTAGAGAGGAGGTCCGCGATCCTTTGCTCTGCCTTAGACTGCTCTCTATGCAATAATGCAGGTGGTGTCTGATGGCAGAAAGGGCCTGACTTTCCGGTCTGAGAGGTCTGGCTCTGCATCCTACACCACCCTCTTAACTAACCTTGTGGCATCACACATGTTGCATAACCACGGTTTCTTCCTCTGTAAAACAGGCACGGTAACGCTCGCTTGTTGTACACGTTACACGTGGTGTGTGTAACACGTCTGGTGCTCAGCAAGCTCTCAACTCTTCACACAAGTTATAACAGTTCTTTTATCTTTAATTTGATCTATTCTGTCACATGAAGAGTAAATGCCCACAAATTCTGGCCTGGGGCATTTGCCGTGTTCAGTAGAATTTCTTAGCTGTGTATAGATCACCGTCTTAAGTCTACTTTTTTTTTCTTCTTCTAAGTCGACTCTTTTTAAAACCCCAATGACAAGGCATCACAATGAAAAAAAATTCTCGTTTTACCTGCAATACATTTGTTCATCTGTGGTCAAGCTCTTAGCCAAATCTTTTCTTGCAAGATTTCTTTGAAAGTCCTGAAAGAAAGAATTCATTTAGTATTTTTCACTTGATCACTTACATTTTATGTATTTTAGGAGTAAGCAACATCTGGAATTAACATTTATTTATACAGTTTATTTTTTTAAAGCCAACTGATGACTCTTGCTGGCACTTTTTTCTTTCCTTTTCTTTTTTTTAAGATTTTATTTATTTTATTCGACGGACGGAGAGAGTACAAGCAGGGGGAGCAGCAGGCAGAGAGAGAGGGAGAAGCAGGCTCCCTGCTGAGCAAGGAACCAAATGCAGGGCTGGACCCCATGACCCTGGGATCATGACCTGAACCAAAGGCAGACGCTTAACGGACTTGAACCACCTAGGTGCCCCTGGCACTTTTTTCTGACATGACTTGGTCCAGCTGCTGGGTGATAGCCCTGGGACCAACCTCTCCCTCTCATAGCCTTCTTTGGAGGAGCTGGCCCCGCTGACCTCTGCTGGGCTCCCTTGGGTCAGGCCACTGTCTGGCCCTCTCCTGCTCTCTCTGGGCTGTCCCTTCTCCCTGGCCCACTCCAGCTGCTTCCCATTCATTTCCTGGCTTCCTCGCTTGCAGAGGGCTTGGGAATTCTTCCCAAGTGAAGCAGTGATCAGCATTCTTCACAGCTGGCAGTTTTCCTGCCAAATGGGAGTCTTCCTCTTGCCGCATCCGCACCTGTCTGCAGCTGAATGACTTCTGGATGTGTCTATCCATGGTAGCCAGAGCTCAGAGCACAGGGACGAGGGCACAAGGGTGGGAGCTGAATTCCTGTCCTCAGCTGCAGGGGAGGTGATGGAGGGCACACTTCATTCAGGGAAATGGAAATCGCCCATGTCCTTCCTTCCCCGCAGAGGTGCACCGGGAAGGGGAGCACCCCCCCATTCCTGCTCTGCCCTGCTATTTCCTCAAATGAGAGCACTAAGAAAGGTCCGCAGAGCCTGGAATCAACTCACGAGGGTTAAATCATGGAAAACACTGGAGGTTCAGACAGGAAATAGGAGCCAAGAGGATTTTCAGATAGTCGACAAAAACCAGAATCTCCTGAACCTTCTCCTCTATGGTAAGTGGAGCTGGCCACCGCCTGATAATGATTTCGGTGCCTCTCTAGGTGTCCTCCGATGGCTTCACACAGGGCCTGGAGTTCTAGTTCCTGGCCCGACTTCCTCTTTCCAGTAAAAGCAGGGTGTGGTGCAGCATTTTCCAGAGTGTTCTGTGGAACAATAATCCCCTGAGATGCTCCTTGAGGAAAGGTTTCCATGGCTGAATAACATTGTGCAATGTTGTGGGCGCTGTAGCTTGCTTGAGAAGATTCGCGGGAGTGCATTTGTATGTCAGAGGCTATTGGAAGTTCTGCTTTGCCCAGAGCCTCGGAAACTTACTGGACCACAACATGCTTCTTTCAAGTAACACCTAATAACAACCAGTAAAACTAATGTTCAATGGACATACCGTTCCTTCAACCCAGCAGGACACACCCACCTCAGGATCTTTGTCCTTGCTCTTCCCTCTGGCTGGAATGCTGTTTCTGTGGATGTTCACATAACTCTTCCCCCGGTCTCCTCAGATCTCTGAGGAACGGATGTTTTTCAGGACAATCCTATCTAAAGGGGCTCCTTCTTTTGCCCCCACCCATCTTTCTGTTTATCCCTTTATCCTGCTTCATTATTTTTTTCACAGCACTTATAACTATCTGACATTACAAATTGTTTATGTTATTACATAAGAATTAATTTGTTTTCAATAAGTCGTTTGTAACCGAAATGGAAGTTCATGTTGGCAGAGACATTGCTTCTCTCTCCGACGTGTTTTCAGCTCTGGAATGGCGAAACCGGCACTCAACCGAGAGCTGTTGGATGAACAAAACAGTGGAAAAGAGAAAGGGATCGCAAGGCAGGACACCTGGCACCCATCCCTGACTCTACCCCTTTCTTTCTTGATGTGACCTTGAGCAGATCCTTTCATTGCTTAGCCCCTTGATTTTTTTTTTTTAATATAAAACAAGGAGAAATAATACTCATCTTGCTTCTGTTACAGGAACATGAGGAGGAACAAATGAGGGCTTGACAAGGACGATGCTTTGTCAGCTGCCAGGGGCAGCTTAGTCCCTTCAGGCTGCTGTAACAAAAACACCACTGACTGGACGGATGACTTATATTAACAACAGAAATTTATCTCTCAGAATTCTGGAGGTCAGGAAGTCCAAGGTCAGGGTGCTGACAGATCCTGGGTCAGACGAGAGCCTGCTTCCTGGTTCATAGGTGGCTTTTTTGCCGCATTCTCACGCGGCAGAAGTACAGAGGGCTGTCTCTGGGGTCCATTCTCTAAGAAAACTCATCTTGTTCATAAGGGATCCACCCTCCTGACCTAATCACCTCCCAAAGTCCCCACCTCCAAATACCATCACGGGGGGTGGGGGTGGGGGTAGGTTTCAGCATGTGAATTTTGGAGGGACACACATATTCAGACCATAGCAGAGGCTGAGCACAGGCAGGGTGTAGTTATCAAAGGCAAAATGCAGAAAAGGAAAGGCAAGTAGCCCCCATAGTAGAGACCAGATTGTCTGGGAGTGTGAGGATAGGTCATTTTGACAGAAGGTGGGGACAGAGTAGGAAAAACCCAGAAGAGGTAGTACAGCGTAGGGAGGAAACACCCTTGAGTACAGTCCACAATCTCAGGGAACTGGGGGGCAGCCTTAAGGAAAGAAAGATGCACGGGTGAGCATTACCATGCCTCTGATACTCATCTTTTTAAACAAAGTTGATTTAATCCGTGTGAAAACTCTATGGGGTAAGCACTGTCTAGGTTTTATTTGTGAGGACATGGAGGCAGGCGGAGTGTCAATGCTATACCCATGGCCACATAGGAAGTGAGAGTCCAGATCTCCGTGCTGATCTGAGGCTGTGTGACAATGCAGTCTGGGCTCCCGCAGAGACCAGTGGAGCTACTCCTCCCTCTGTTCGGATGAGGCTCTGTTAAGAGCAAGGTCAGGGTTAACCAGGGAACACCTGGCAGCCTCTTCCTCAGCTGTGTGCAGCAAAAGAGCTTAAGCTGGGGAAGAGTTTATGACGAGATATAGGACCACGCACGGGGGTGGCTGTAGTAGGAGGGCAAGGGAAGGAAAGAGGATGGTAGGACGTTGTTAGGATGTAGCCCCAGTTTTGACATTGTTGTTGGCGGAAATGTGCATCTGTGTTGCAAAGGAAATTGTTGAGACTGGGGAGCATGGAGACTACCGCTAGCCTTGTTTACTTGTGTTATTTTCTGTTGCTAGGGCTGATTTCTTTTCATATCTTGTTTCTCTTTATTTTTTTTTTAAATCATGTGTTGATATTACTGTTTGCCTTAACTAGCTATCTGTGTGTCTCCATCTGAGTCCAACTAAAAATCATAAAGGACTTCAGTAACAAATCAGGGAATTGAAGCAATGGAGAGAGATCTAATTTTCTTCTCTATGTTACCAATGTTTGCCTAATGAGGATTTTAATCAACTTTGAAAACCCTTGATTTACATGGATGTTAAATTCATGAAAGGCAGCCCAGCAATCCAGCAGCTAGACCCAATACATGAGAGTAACCTGCGCTCAAAACACTGAGAATTTTGGCCTTAAAATAGGGGACCATGGTTAGAAATAAAATCTTGACAATTCTAGAATTTTGGATAGCTGACACCTCTGGGATTACACGAGCATGATGAAAGTGATTTCTATTTCATAGAGTTCATTTTCCTTATAAAAGTTGTCTGAGTGTGAGTCTGGGTTAGGGAAGTTTTGGCTCTGTGTATAAAGTGGTAAATCTAAACAATGATCAGGGTAATTCAGCCCTAAAACCCTTTTCTTAAAATAAATTGATCAGTGATATTTAGAGGCGAGAATGGGAACGGGGACATGTTTTTTCCTCTCATGTTTTCTTTGAATCATGCTTTCAGTTTTCTCAGTTCAAGTGAAAGGACTGTGTGTGTGTGTGTGTGTGAGAGAGAGAGAGAGAGAGAGAGAGAGGTGGGGAGAGAGAGAGCATTCCAAACTTTGTGAAGTTTCCCTCCTAGCTCTCTCTACTCGTGTGCTCCCCGCTCTCTGTTCCAGCGTGACGATCATGGGCGCAGTGTAGACAATGACTTAGGGATGGAAATGCTGACAGCAGACTCAGCATTTGAATTCTGGCTTCGCTACTTTCTTCTGGGTTTGGTACATTTTTAACCTCTCTGTTTCTGTTTCCTCATCTGCAAACAAAGAGAATAACAGTCCTTATATCTTACAGTTGTGTTGAAATAAATTTCTAGGCCAAAGACGGGGCCACTCCTGCTCAAGGTGTCCCATCAGCAAACCCAAACTTAGAGTGCTTTTGTGTCTCTGTAAATGGTTCTGCTTGACCAAAACCAGTATATTCAGTTAGCTAGCCCCAAATCCTGGGCCAAGCCAACTCCGGGCCTTCTTACCCCAAACCAGGTTGACTATGTGATCTGAGACAATCAGATATTTTCTTTTTCTTTTTTCTTTCCTTTTGTTTTCTTTCTTTATTTCTTTTCTTAAGATTTTATTTATTTATTTGACACAGAGAGAGAGATCACAAGCAGGCAGGGAGGCAGGCAGAGAGAGGAGGAAGCAGGCTCTCCGCAGAGCAGAGAGCCCAATGTGGGGCTCAATCCCAGGACTCTGGGATCATGACCTGAGCCAAAGGCAGAGGCTCTTACCCACTGAGCCACCCAGGTGCCCCAATCAGATATTTTCTATTTTTCTCTTTCTAGTTCTTTATTCTTCATCTTGTAAAAGTTTCTTGTCTTCTACCCCCTTTTTGCTGGCCTCAGGAGACTGTCCACTTCATGAAGTGTTAAATTCCTTGTTTCACCTAAAATTGTCCTCTTTTCATCATTTTTATAGACAGTTGTCATGAAGATTCCATGAGATAATGCATATGGAGCATCTGATACCTGGTCCACACTCAGTAAATATTTGTCAGGGTTATTTTTAACACTAACAACCTCTCCATTCTCTGTGAGGATATGCCTTTCTTGAGGAAATGAATGATTTTACTCATGTTGTGATCCTCATGATATCTTGAATACAGTAGGTGTTTAATAACTGTCTGTGTAAGGGAACAGAATCCACATGTTAATGATACTCAGAGTGTTGTGTCTAACCCTTAGGCTTCTCGAAAAGATGCCTGTCAGGAGGCAGGTTGAGTGTTTGAATGCTTCACTGCCCTAAAAGTAAATTCATGGTGTATTTCTCAATATCTTAGACATTCAAATGTCACCTTATTTTTTAAACATACACTACTTAGGTTGGATCCTACTGTTCTGTCGTCTTCCCAGGGCGCCTGATTTTTACAGAGCTGGTAGGGTCCCTGGGTGCATGAAGAGACTCACGGTTGTGGAAACCAGACAACTAAAGTTCCAAGCAGCGTGGCTGGGAAAATGGTCATTTCTGTTTTGTCTGGGTTGCATTCTTGCACTTGCTTTTCCATGAGGTGGTCAAACAGAGGCAGAGAGAAAACTGATTAGGTGAGTCATCTCTATTATTAATAATAGCTTTGGAAGCCATTGTGGGCATTTGCTAAGGAGAACAGCTTCCCTCCCCTGAGAAACTGAGCCCAGCGTGCTTCAGCTGCTGCAACACCCCTCTTTGCAAGGGACCCTGGCCCAAGAAGCAAGGCTCCCTGCCACCATCCTCCTCCTCCAGTTAGCCCCCCTCTCAGCTCCCTGCTGAAGCTGAAGGAGATGCTCACCCCTCCTGCATTGTTCTTTGGGCCCTCTGTTCCCTCTGCTCCCCAAGCTTCTCCTGGTGTCCTTTTATTCTGGGTTGGGAGGGGAGTGTGTTCTCTTTCTTTCCGTTCCTTTGCAAATGAAAGAGCTCAGTGTAAAACATTTTTGTAAGCTCTGAATAAATTCAGTCTGAATTTTAAAAAAATCGATCATTCTCTGTCCACGTGGGACATACAATCTGTGGCACTGACTGCAGAGATCATTTAGGTCCCGCAGATCAAACTACACAAACAGCATTTCATTGCAGAGAGATGGCAAAAATGGACCTTATTAAGAAGCACTGTGAGGATAAAACGTGATTAAAGCGAGTCAGAGGAAATTACTAGTCAGGGGTCAAGAAAGGAGAGAGGGGGCCTGATCATAGAAATACAGGCCCAGCTGAATTAATTCTATGGGCATTTGTTTATCATAATTGAGCATAAACGTTTGAGTAACAATCACACCTCCAAATTATGTGAAAATTATGCTCCTTTCAATGGCATAAAACAGTTTACATGCTCATGATCAACTTGGCCAGGCACATGTAATGATGTGAAAGCGAAGATAGCCATGTAATGTTTCCATTTTTAAAAAAGTCATTTTTTCCTTTATTTATATTTACTTGTCAATTTCAAAGGAATCAGAATTCATTATATCACATAAATAAAGTATCCAAAGGCAGGAGCTCCTGCTGTTTCAGGAAGTTACCCTATATTTAGAAATTCTAGGTGACTTTCTGATAAATGTATTTCTTTTAGAAAAGCCATCCTAGGGCGCCTGGATGACTCAGTGGTTTAAAGCCTCTGCCTCAGCTCAGGTCATGATCTTGGGGTCTTCGGATCGAGTCCCGCATCGGGCTTTCTTCTCATCAGGGATCCTGCTTCCCCCTCTCTGCTTATAATAAATCAAGTAAATAAATAAAATCTTAAAAAAAAAAAAAGAAAGAAAGAAAAGCCATCCTCACCATCTAAACCTAAGTGGATAGAGTAGAGGCTGTTTCTAATGAAGCACAGGAATTCCTGATGTCATCTTGTGTGTGGCAATCTCTCAAATTAAGAGAGGAGGATCAGAGAATGCAAAACCCCTCGGTATACGGAGCAACTTGAAAGAAATGTGTCAAAAGCTCACTACAAGCAGTCGCAGTTTGCAGCACAATACGATCCTATAGAAAGTGAAAAGGTCCGCTGTTCTCTGTATGTAACTTGCCCTTGGAAGTGGGGTGTGTGTGTGTGTGTGTGACAAACCTCACAGATCAACAGCCTCCCCTTTGAGCAAATGTGGGAAACCACTTGTTAGTTCCTCCCCTCTAAGCACCCCTCCCTGTGGCTCCACTTCGTTTTCAAACTATTTTCTTTTTGATAAAGGCTCAGAAATGCACGAACCCTCGTGAGGTCTAGTCCAACTCACAGTGGCCCCAAGATAAGAATTGGGGCATCGTGTGCGATAAGGTGGGGGAACGTTACTTTATTGCTGGTTTGCACCAAAATTTCTCTCCGAAAGGGGGATGGATGTATTTACTTTGAAAAGGACCCTGATAGGAACAGGGAAAGGAGAAGGGAGCCCCCGAGGGGCTAAGGGTGTGGGCGGAATGTTTCTGAGACAAAGGGAGCAACTGGGCAGGAACTTCCCAGCCCAGCGAAACGAGATCAGGCTGGGCTGCAGTCACTGGGAGGGCGGAAAGCGGCTTCCCTCTGTCCCGGCGCTTCCTCTCTTCCCTCCCGCACAAATCTCAGCTAAAATGAAGGAACTGGTTTCATATTTGGTGGACGTGGTTTGTTTTGTTTTGTTTTTTAACTTGCATCAGGGGGGCTTGTGTGCAGATCAGCAGAGTAGGAGAGAGTTAACTTGTATGGACCCAAGCAGAGAAAAACCTCTGAGAATAAGTATTTAGGAATTTATAAAAGAAACTGTAGGGAGGCCTCTAGACACAGATCTGGATGGGTTTACTGAAATCTTTGAGGGGTTAAGAGGGGGGTAAGAGAGCCTTTTATGGCATGTTGTTCCAGCTACTTTATGGGAAACCTCTACTTTGTGATACCATCTTCATTGGTGGAAAGCTACTATGTGTCTTAAGCTACTTCATGGGCAGGTACCTGGAAACATGATTCTATAAACACCTAGCATTATCGTTGATTCTGGAGTCTCTGAACTGGCTAAACTTCAAAATGATGTTAGTTTAAGAGGCTGGCTGACGGAAAGGAACAATTCTTGCATAGAATAACAAAGGACTTTAAGATCTTAGTCTTACAATTCATAAACATCCAACACCACCAGTTTTTCCCACATCAATTCAGAATCCTTGAGAATGAGGAAAGAATTCAGAACCAGCTAAATCGGATATCTAATATTCCCAAGGGGTTTGTCATTAGCCAAGGTTGCTAAGGTATAGGTGAAGATAAGTCAAGATATTTGACCCTTTGCACATGATCATCATATCTGTGCTAGGATCAAATCTAGAGTACTGCTGTGTAAACCAAGAAACAAAAATATATTTGACAATGTTTTACGGTGTGTTTTAGAATTTTAGAGGTATAAAAAACTAATGGTACATCACCTAAAGAAATGATTCAATGTCATCAGCTACTTCCTCCAACTGGAATGCTCTGATCCAGAGTTTCAGATTGCATCACGTCCTGAGAGATGCCTTCCTGGACCACCCCTTACAAAGTTTCCCCTTACACATCACTCTGGATTTTCTTCACAACACTTACCACCACCAGAAACAATCTTTTTTTTTTTTTTTTTAAACCTGCTTTTGGTCTGTCTGCCAACCATTGCAATATGAAGACCATGAAAGCAGAGAGTTGATGTTCCTTGTTGATTGCTTCTCAAACTCTAGGATTGATGCCTGGCATCTAATCAGAGCTCAGTAAATATTTGTTGGATCATCTAATGAATTTTACTCAGCCTTTAATCTATAGATTATCAGAATCCTCACAGACTACTACAAAAATAGTGTGGTTATTATTACAAAGAAATACATACTGAAGGATTCTTTAGCTGGTGTTTTGATCTAATTCTTTTTTATTATCATCTTAATCTTGGATCATGTAAATGATGATCACATTATACCTATCAGGATATTTTGTAAGAAAGAAATTCAGAATCATAGGAGCAATTTGGCAGTAACTTCCCAGTGCAGTTGGGAAGTGATACACTGGAGCTAGATCTAAAGATTCAATTAAATGATATAACAGTACAGTTCAGTTTTTATATGGAGGAATGTTTTGATGTTCAATTTTAGCTTTAGGTTAATAGCAGTATAAGATTACATTCTTGGGTCATTAGAAGGATGACTTTACTTTTTTTAATATTAAAAAATGCAATGGTGGATGCTAGATAGCAATTCCTAGTCGCAAGATTTAGCAAGATTTAATATTACTTTTGATTTCAAAATTTGAAAATATAATTATGACTAGGGGATGTATAAATGTCTTCAAAATGAGAACAAATAACAAGAATGTTCTTTAGCTCCATGCTACGGATAATTAAAAGAAGATATATTTCAGGATAGAAATATACTATTTTGAGAGAGACTGTTTTTCTCCTTTATACCTTATTGCTTTGATTTTTTTTGAGGATCTTATTTGTTATGTGTTGTCATAGGAATCTTGTTTTATAATGTAACTAGACTTGTTAAACATAAAAATATTAATTTTATTCTATGCATATTATTTTCTCCATCCTCATATAAGAACAATAACAGAAGCACTGCTGAATTAAACTGGATGCAGAAAAGAAATTTCCAGAAAAATTTCCAAAATTTCCTCTCCAGAATTGGTGTGTGCATACATACTACTGGCAGAGTAAAGAAAGAACTATTATCAGGTTTGTGTATGCACAAATTGTTTTGGTTTTGTTTCCAAAAAAAGGCATTTTATTTATTTATTTATTTTATTTATTTATTTTTTATTTTCCATAACAAATTACCAGAAAATTTAGTGGCTTAAAACAATGATAAACATTAATCTCTCACAGTTTCTGTGAGGACTTAGGGACCAGCTAATGTTCTGCTGGGCAATCTTTCATGAAGTTGCAGTCAAGATGTTGGCCAGGGTTACGGTCATCTGAAGGTTTGACTGGGGCTAAAGAATCTGCTTCCAAGATGGCGCACTCACATGTCTGGAAACTATGTGGTGCTTGTTTACAGGAGACCTTGTTTCCTCATGATGTGTATTTCTCCATGGGGCTGTTTGAGTGCCTTCATAACATAGTAGTTGACTTTTCCCAGAGCAAATGGTTCAAGTAAGTAATGTAGAAGTTTCTATGTTTTTTATGATCTTGCCTCAGAAGTCACACAATCACCTCCCTCACATTCTACTAGTCACACAAACCAACCTTTATACAATATGGGAAGGGACTATGTGAAGGCATAAATATCAGGAGATAATAATAATTGCGGGATCATCCTGGATGCTAACTATCACAGTGAGACATAGCAAGGTTATCTTAAAATCTACCACTGTTATGAATTTTGAATTGATTATCCATGTTCACTAAAACCTGCTTTGCAAATTATGGAGTAGTGATAAAAAAATGGAAATAGTATTTAACAAAAAGGCCTGATAAGTGTATAAATAATATTTCCCACCGAATATTATGAATAACATATATCATCACATTGGATAAGGCAAATAAGTAATTATTATTGAATCTGTTTCATTGAACATGGGTAATCAATTCAAAATTCATAAGATGAAAAACATTTTGTTGGGAAATGAGATCATATCATTGAAAAGAAAAAACATGGATGAAGGGAAGGATCAGAAAAAAAAAAAAGATAGGATCAAAAGAAAGAATCCAGAGAAAGTAGTAGAAAAAGAGAAAGGAAAGGAAAGGGGAAAACAAGGATGAGAAAAGACAGAAATAATAGCAGAAGATATAGAAGACAAAGCTATAGAAATAAGTGTCAAAAGAAAAGGAAGAGGAAAGTAGAGGAAAAAGAGATGATTTGTGCAAAAGGCAGAAGAAGGAAAGGGAGAAAAGATCATGAGAATGGGAGAGAGTTTATTTTTAAAAATTATTTATTTATTTAAGAGAGAGAGTGGGGGAGGAGCAGAAAGAGAGGGAGAGAGAGTGTCTCAAGCAGACACTCCACTGAGCATGGAGCCTGACACTGGGCTTTATCTCACAGCCCTGAGATCATGAGCTGAGCTAAAATGAAGAGTCCAATACTCAACTGACTGAGCCACCCAGGTGCCCCAAGGCAAGGAGAGTTTAAAAAGGAAAAAAAAGAGATTAGCCTTCTCACTCCTTTCCTCTGCTGGTATCTTGATCCTTCACCACCTCAGGTCAGGGCCAGGGACTTGCAGCCTCTGTGTAGGTTTTCTTCCCGTTTCCCAGCTTCTCTAGAGCTTCCTTTAAGACCTGGTCCTCAGAACCGTAGTTTTAGCTTGTTGTGCAGACTAGGTTGGCCAAGTGTTTCTGGAGAGAATACTGGAATGACCCTTTTATTTAACATTCAAGTTGTTCTTGTTAAGGACATACTATCTTGCTGGATAATATTTTTCTAAAAGTATTGAAAAATTGTCATTTATCTTAAAAAAACAAAAAACAAAAAACAAACCTCCCCCAAACCTAAGCAAATAATTTTCAGAGAGATTTTGGTTCTGTCGAAGTTATTACCATACTTGTATTTTGTTCCCTTTGTGTTTCTGCAGATTAGTATAGTTTATATATTTTTTTCTTTTTGGGTTTTTGATTCAGGGTTTACTTTAATTCAGTTTCTTGATTCAATTCATGTTTCTGTGATTAAAGGAAAACTCTGGTTTAAAAAGTAGTCATATGGCTGCTTTCTTTAGCCAAGACTTTTTTTCTTCTTTAGAAGAACATTACATAATTTGTCTTTCAATAATGTTTAACTTATCGATTTAAGGAAAGTTTGACTAAGCAATTTTCATATATTGAAATATTAAATAAGCAAATGGAGAATCTGTTTTTTAAAATATATTCTCCACGTACTTTTTGAAAAAAGATTTATGTATTTATTTTAGAGAGACTGAGGCCGAGGGTGAGACAATCTCAAGCAGTCTCCATGCCCAGCCGAGCCTGACATGGGGCTCAATCCCAGGACCCTGAGATCATGACCTGGGCCAAAATCAAGAGTCAGATGCTCAACCAACTGATCCACCCAGGGACCCCTCCCTGATGTACTTTCTGATGTACAAGTTAACTCACAAAGGTAAAGGTTTCCATGCTAATTCAAACTGTGGTGTCCTTTCTTCTTCCTTTTCCATTTCATTGATTTTGTTTGTTTGTTTGTTTGAGTGTGTGTTTGTAGGTGAATATGAGTGAGCTGAGGACAGTTAATTAACAAGCATTTATTGCCTATCCATTATATACATAATGAATAAAAAAATAGACATAACACTTAACAAAGCATCTGGGGTGAAATAAGAGAAAAAATATGTTCACGGTTCCTGGGAAACTTAGAACGTAAATAGGTAGAAACAGAGTGAAAGAACAAACTTGAGATGACATATGAAATGTGAAATTATTTAGAACATATTAAATATATCACAAATAAGAGAATACAGAGTGAATGATCAGAGCAGAACTGGGCCAGTCTTAGAAAACTATCTTCAGTTGGAGAATATCGAACCAAAATTTGAGATTGGATTTGGTCCAGGATTAATGGAAATGGGTGAGATTGATTTCCATGTGTGTGGTGGGAAGTATGGGGGCCAGGGGTAGCTTAGTGTGTAAAAGGGATTGCCAGTGAAGGTAAACATATCTCTAGTGACTTGGGAAATGATTTAAAGAAGTGAATCTGGAAAGATAAATTTAAATGCACAATCTGTGACCCAAATTTTTTTAAACGAATCCTTTCAAAATGTTACAGAAGGCTTGTTGTTTGAGAAGAACTGTGTATTTGTTCTGTATGAAACAGTTTGAAATGATGATAATGGATAACAGAGCTTAAATAAATGACAAGTAGCAAAAAATATATGATTTATTATCACATACCTAACTGATGAGTGTACAATATGAATGTCTTATTTCTCTAAGCTGACAAGTAATTGAAATAATGTGGACACTTTTGGACTCTCTGTATTGCTCAGATGTGCAGATGTACACACAGAAGTCTGCTGTGATGAGCTCTTGGAGTCTGAAGACTGGACTTCAAATCCCATTCTATTGATTAAGACTGCTCTACCTCTGGAGAAGTTGCTTAAATACATTCAAATTCAGTGTCACAGGGGTGGCTGAGGATCAAACAAGACAATGTATGTGAAATTACCTAGCATATGTTAGGCACTCGATGTACTTTTACTTTATTGTTTTCCCTGAGAAGCAGTGGGGCTTTATGGAGAATGTTGTCAGGCTGGGGTGGGAACAGAGAAAATATTTGATTCATATTTTAAGTAAAGGGTGAAGCATGTCTTTCATATTCTTTTTAGTGGAAAGATTTAGGAAGCTCCATACATCTGTATATCACCCAGTTTTCTGGAAACGGGTCTGGGGAAAAGAGGCCTACTTATAGCCAATCACAAGGATTGGTCTTTTACGGCACAGAGCAAACATATACAAAAATAGCTTTCTTCCTCCTCATAGGACTTAGTTTATTGTAGAAAGTTTGGAAAGTCCAAAATGTGAAGCCACACATTAGCCACAAAAAATGATTTTGGTGTATTTTCTTCAATTTCTTTTATGCAACATAAACTTACATTGGAATTAGCTGTACATATCTTTTATAACCAGATGTTTCTCATCTCCACTGTATAGGAAGCATATTCTTATGCCACTACCCAGAAGAATTTTCTGAAAACATAACTTTGAATGGTTATACAGTACATCCTGTAGTATGGCTCTAACAATAATTTATTTAATTATTTCCCTATTTTTAAGGCTGTTTAGAATATTTGCCATAACACATGTCACTGTAATGATTATCAGTATATGTAAATCTCTGATGATTTATTTGAAATAGATCCAAGAAATGGAATTATTACACCACAAAGTAGAAATACCTGTAAGCCTCTTAACTCACATTGAGAATTATCCTATGGAAAGGTACCAATTTTATGTTCCTCTTACCAGTGTATGACACCCAGCATTTCCCAGAACTCTTGCAGGGAAGCATTTCTATGAAGGCTTCCTTCACAAGTGGTTGCCATGCCCATCTGGGCTGATTAATTTCTGGAAACCTTTGTTAATGGTTATTTATTAACAATCACTGCCTTTGTATCTGAGGCTTTCCATTTCTTCTTTATCTTCATTACAATTTACATGTTTCCTTTTAAAGTGTTTTCTGAAAAACAGCAAAGCAGTCAATGTGCTAATAAAACTAAAATTGAGATTTAATTTCTTAGATAAAATTGAGGCAGGCTGACAAACTCCGACTTGTGGGAAGCCTGGATGGGTGGTTGCCTGGCAAATACTTCATGAGTCATTGTTTTTAAAACCCCTAGAGCCAGGAAGAAAGGGCCGATTAGCTGGAATGAGTTTTCATATTCCCATTTCACATATTTCTAGAAACAGTACAGTTTTTGAACATGTTAAATGGTCCAAAATTAATAAATGATGATAAAAGCAGAAGATGAGCTGCTTTAGGCAAATTTGGCCCCATGACCTAGTCATGAACCTCTTTCAAGTAGGCTGAACAGTCCTTCTATAGGAGTCCCTTATACTATTGTATTAAATGTGTACATGCCTGCTACCACACTGGCTGGTAGAGTTCCTTGAGATGGAGAATGAGTGTTTCCATCTTTATTTTGCTGCTCAGACTAAGGAACAATACCTATAATAGAATCACGTAGATGAATAATTCCCTAATGACTGGCTAGAAAAAGAATTTTTGTAGCAATGAAAGAAATCCCAAAGGAAATTATTGAAATATTTGAATATATAAAAATTTTAAATGTCTCTATACACCCCCTCTTCCATAAATGTCCAAGCTCATAAACAAACTTAGATGTCAAAACAACAGGAGAAAATATTTTCCATAAGTTTGGCAGCAAGAGATTTAATCCTTTAACATATAAAGAACTCATAAAAACCAATAAAAAATATTGAGTATAAGAGTTAAATGGGTAAAGGATATAAATACATAATTCACCAAAAATAAAATAGATGAATAAATATATTTAAGGCTATGGTTCAGTAGCCAACTTCATTTTTAATTGAAGAAATGCAGAACAAAACAGTCAGATACCATTTCTGATCATTAGATGAAAAAAATTCTTTTTCTATTTTAAAAAAAGGATAATAAGCCTGGCAAAGGCAAAGTGAATGGGAATATAATTTGGTACAACCTTTTTGGAAAGCAATTTGGGAATATGTATCAAAAACTTTAAAGATGTTCATACTTTTTGTATAAAGTCCCACTTTAATAAATTTATCCTAAGGAAACAATCCAAAATGAAAGATTTATAGTACACAATATTACTTACCTTAACAAAATAGTAGAAAAATCTAAAAATTCTATCATAAGAGTTAATCAAATAAATTTTGGTATAGCCAGACAATAGATTATTAAGCCATCTTTTAAAATGTCAATGGAAATTTTTAATAACATGGCAAAATATCTATAATTTGAAGTGAAAAGTATAGTCATTTACACATTCATATATATTTGCATAGAAAAATTACTAGAAAGAAATATACCAGCCTATTAACAAGAACTATTTCTGGATAGTGGAATTACATCTAATTTCTCTTTCATGCATTTATGTATTTTTGAGCTTTTTGCAACAACAATGTACTGCAAATATTACCTGAAGTTAGCACTAGTTTTTATCTTAAAGAAAGTGGGTTGTTGGGCGCCTAGGTGGCTCAGTTTTTAAGTGTCTGCTTTTGGTTCAGGTCATGATCCCAGGATGCTGGGATGGAGCCCTGCCTCAGGCTCCGTGCTCAGCGGGAAGCCTGCTTCTCCCTCTCTTGCTACCCCGCTGGAGATTCTTGCCTGATGACTGTTATTTTCCCTGAAGAAGAAGCGAGATTGTCTGCTGGGCTTCTTTGGTGAAACTTGAGAAAAGTAAGCTTTACAACTGCCGCTGACACAGAGGAAGGACCTCATGTGATACTGTTTTCAAAACCTGCTCCTTATTCTTTTCCTCTGATTAGGGATGCCAGACAGAAATCTGGAAATCATCCTTCCTATTCCTATTGATCAATAAAGTTCTCATTGTCCAACCTCCTAAGTATCTCTCAAACCAATCTCTCCATCTCCTCTACTTTTTCTTCCCTTCTTTGTTGTGATAGATTCTGAACTGGTCTATCTAGGCTCCTTTGTATTCCCACCTTTCCCAACTCAATAGGGATTTTATCATACTTCCATTTGAAATACTTCACACCTTCAGTTGCCTTTAGGATAAAAATACAAATTCTGTAACAGGATATACAAGGCACTTCTTGATCTGGTTCTTGTATTTTTTCAACTTTATTGTTTTCCCCATCCTTAGTATGTCCATCCATCCATCTATCTGTGCAACTATTCCATTCCGGGCCATCCATCCTCCTATTCACAAGTACCAACAAGATGCTGGAAACTGTGTAGGCTAAGTGCTAGGGAAATAATACAAAGAAATCTAGACGTGGTGTCTGTGGAAGAGCAACTTACAGTCTGGGGGGTAAACAGATATAAATACTTGTGACACATGCTGTGTTAAGGAAGCTATGAATGCACAAAGGACTGAGTGTTAGGTCCCTGAGGCAGGGGCTGGGCAGGGAGATGGAATTGGGAAAAGTTTCCTAGAAGATATGGCCCTTGAACTGAATATTGAAAGTTGAGTAGATTTTTTTGTTCTTCAGAAAGACGTTTCAGGTAGAGGCATTACTGAGAGTAAAGGTGTGGAGGATGTGACACAGCTAGTGGAACCTGCATGTCCTTTGGTGTACCTGTAGCATAGAATGCAAGACTCTAGTGATTGTGTGTGTGTGCGTATGTGTGTGTGCACGTGAGCACTGGGGCAGTGGAGGAGGATGGGGAGTGAGAGAAGAGACTGGAAAAGCAGGCAGAGGTCAGATGGTGGAGTTCTAGGCTCTGTTCTGAAGGCAAAGGAAAATAACTGACAGTAACCTATGAGATTTGGGATTTAAAAAGATCTAGTTGGTGATAACATGAAGAATCGGTGGGGGTCCGACGATACTGGAGGCAGTGAGGCCATCTTGTTTAGGTTGTTGCTTAGAAGAGAGATGATGAAGTCCTCAAGGCTGAACGAAGGAAAGAAAGTGGAGTGTTTTAGAAATGCTAAGGAGATATTATGCTCTGTAGCAATGCTTCTCCAGGTATGACAGTCTGTGAACTGATTGTGACTCGTCTGCTATGAGATAAATACAGGAATTGACCTAAGAATTTAGAAACTTTTGCATTAAGTGAAAGGCAGAATCTTTTATCTGTTAAGTCTAATAATGAAAAACCTAGACTTGTATTTTGTAGATCTTTGCTTTTTATTTCATTTATCTAGTAATTAGCTTTTACTGTATTTTATCCAAGTATTGGACAATATGGGCAAGCAATACAAAGTGGACCTCAGCACAGTTGGCTGAGAGGCACTCGGCTGCAGGACGTGGTGATTGAGTGAACGTGGGAGTGGGCAGAAGGAGGGGTGTAAGATGACCCTCGGGTCTGATAATGGTGTGATAGTTAGAGAAAGTTAAAGAATCAGCCATTTTTTGGCAAGAAGGTAAATTCCCACTTCCTGTTATTTTGGGCTACAGTCATATAGTTTTTTAAAGATTTTATTTATTTATTTGAGAGAGAGAGAGAGAGAGAACACAAGTGGGGTGGGGAGAGGCAGAGTCTTCCCTGCTGTCTTTACTTATTGGTGCATTTTCTGCATTTCCACAGAGTACATGAGCACATCTGCCTCTGTCATGGCACTTGTCATGCCTGATTAGAAGCATTTGTCTGTTTGCTGTTTCCCTTTCTTTCCTAAACCGTGAACTACTTGAGGGAAGGACAGACTCCTGACATCTCTGATTCTTCAATCCAGAGTGATTCTTCAACCCAGTGCTCAATGCCCAGTGTTAAGTAGGAGTTCGGTAAATGTCTGTTGAATAAATGGAGGTGTGAGAAAACATGGGGAGATGTTAAAGGTGGCCGGAGACTAGGGAGTATGGGTTAAGTGTAAACAGGTAAATTGGGGTCACATCATGAAGATTGTTAAATTCTGGGTTTAGGAATTTGCAAATAGCTGTCCCAGAATCCTTTATTCTCTTCAACTGCATTGATATTAGACTTCTCAGTGCTTCTCAGTAACTCTATGCTGGGGACACTAACCAGTGATACGCCAGTATATGTTTAACAGCTACCTCCTCCTTCCTTGGCTCCACAAAAAGCCCCGATTTGTTGTGCTTTTCGATTTCCATGCTGTACATACTTCCATCATGGCCAATTTCAAGCTCCCGATATGAGGCTATTGAACATGAAAATGGGAAGAGACTCGCAGTATCATGCCAATATAAAATATTTTCACCACACAGTTATAACAGACACAAAGAACTTGAGGACCACAGCTAATAGTAAAATGTAGTGAAGTAATTAAGAAGGGATGAGTTTTGAGGGTTTATTATCTTTGTTTTTAATATGTCTTTAATTATAAGTTTAAATAATTTAATTTTAATAATGGCTGTGTTTAACATCTGGCTTACGAAGTTCCTTAAATTTTAACAACTGGCTCCCAAGAGCTGATGTGAGCTGACACCACTGTGGCTAATCTCTTTATCTGGAGAGTCATTCAAGCCCAGCTCCTGGCCTAATCTTATTCCTAAGCAGGTCACTATAAGAAGTTCTGGATGAGGGGTGCCTGGGGGGCTCAGCTGGTTAAGCATCTGCCTTCAGCTTAGGTCATGAGCCTCGGATCCAGTGGGATCCGGCTGCCTGCTCTCCCAGCAGCCTGCTCTGGGATGAGTCTACTTCTCCCTCACTCTCTGCCCCCCCCCCCCCCATCTTGTTCTCTCTCACTTGCTCTGCTCTCTCTCAAATAAATAAATTAAAAATCTTAAAAAAAAAAAAAAAAAGAAGTTCTGGGTGAGTAGCTTTTTGAGGCAGCATTAGTTCCCTCGTAATCTGTTCTAATCTTTGTGATCCAGTTCCTGAGAACTTAAGTTTTGATCTTGTTTTACAATAAACAACATGACCTTCAGATACGACCATCCTTGTGGAGACTGTCCGAATACTAGTTTTCCTCTGATGCCTTCTCGAGTCAGGGTTAATCAAATCACAAAAGTTATGCACTGTACAGTGTGGAGCCATTTACATGTGGACTGATTGCTTGGACTGTCTAGCTGCTACATTTTGTTCTATGGCTTACCTGCCCCAGCACTGCTTAAATATGTGCCCTGATGTTTGGGCTTTCTTTGATTTATAGTACATGGTTCTTCTGATCTGCTGATCCTCTTAATTTTGAATCTGCTTTTGGACTGAAGATTCTGTATTCCTTTGGCTTCCATAACGGACATTTGGCCTTATTCCATGATCTGATTACAAGGCTGTCTGGCTTCCTGACTTTGAACTAGCCAACCACAGCTCAAATTCAGATGCTGATAAAATAGCAATATTGAAAATGAGCTAATTTAAGCAGGTATTACTATCTTTTTGTTAGCCCTATCTGTCAATAGTTCCAAAAAAAACCAGGTTGCCTTATTTGCGAACAATTCCTGGAGATCTTCTGGGAATTTTAAACGGTGCCTAAGTTAAAATAATGGAGCAAATGAATTAAACAAATGGCAGCTCTTCACTAGCTATCAGTTCAAGGAAGGTTCAGAGGAGATGGAGTGAACACCTGGGTCTTTTATAGATTGAGTTTTTCTTTGCTATAGACTGTAGGAAGGCCATATGGGATAAATCTAGGCCAAGCACTAGACGTTTCTGAAATAAAAGACACTATACTTATGCATGGTCTTATACTTCTTTGTTATTTGAACCTAATAAAATCAAGGCTCTTCATTAAGAAGGGGGCTTGGCATTTCTCTTAGTGCTCAATAGATATTAACACTAGTAACCTAATATTGATACAGAACTTATGTTAATAGATTTCAGTCTTGAATATTGTTGACTGATGTAGAGAGCAACTTGAGAAAACGACAAGGGGAAAAGCACGTTAAAAACTTGAGTTGGTTCTTCCAATGGAAAAAAAACCTAGGATTCATGCTGTTGGTCAGAGGTGAAGAATTGCCCCTGTGCCTCAGGCTTCATGACACTTTGCCCTGTGTAGACGTGACTGGGGTAGTTCCCCAGAAAAGTTCTGTGAGCTTATCACTGAACAGAATGAATCCTTAGTAACTCCAAGATTGTTTGATTTTTCCACACTCCAAGAGAGTCGTGTTTAATGACATAGTAAAAATCTGCCCTGGGACAGGAAGTTGGTTTTCTGAAGAGTATTTTCATTCTCAGACTCTATTTGTAGAGAGAATTACCTTAAATCTTTTCTTGGAAAGGTAGGGTTAGAAACAAATATTCCAAGAAATAAATGAACAACTGAGTGACTTAGGAGAGCTTGGCATCTTATCTTTTCATCAAGGAAAGTGGTACCAAGCAGGAACAGCCAGCTTCGTGGGCCCTCAAGCCATGCCATTGCAGAGTCCTGTGCTGAGAAAGTTTCCACACTTGGCTTAACACTGTTGTCATTTTGGATTTCTTAATTTGTGAACAAGGGGCCCCGCATTTTCATTTTTCATCGCTGGGCCCTGCAAGTGATGTAGCACGTCCTAATGACAAAAGAGGTGGGATTAGGCGTTCAAAGAAGATTTTTTTTTTTTTTTCCTGCAGGAATGCCGCAGGATAACACTGCAAACATGACTTGAAAAAAAAGTTGTAACTTTTATTTAACCAGCCAGGCAAGAATAAACTGAGAGTGCCACAAATGGTGTTATAAACACCCAAGTATGTACAACAGCTACCATTTAGATACCCCATGCCAGGTTGGGACACATCCCCTCATCCTTCATTCCCTACTTTGCAGTTGAGGATAGGAGACACAAAAAAGATAAGAAAATCATCAAAAGTCTTATAGGTAAGTAAATAGCAGAGCTTAGATTTAAACTAAGAAGTAGGGCTCCAGAATGTTTTCTATGTAATGTTTTTCCTTTTTACTAAGTGGAGCAATGACATTGATGCTAAAAGATGTTTTGCAGGATCTATAGTTATGCTAGTTATTATTTTTAAATTCAGAGAAAACTAATGAGCTAGGGCACTTTCAATGGCCTAAGCCAATGGGTATTTGGAAGCTAATAGCGAATTGCATCATAGAACAAAACACATTCTTTCCTTTGGGACATCAACTACTGACTACTCTATTAAGGGGAAGGTACTAAACACATCATAGTTTAGTGTCTTGTAACTGGCATTCAGTTTTGACTCAAATATTTTTAACTACACTACTAACCTTATGTGCTAGAGGCAACATTTTCCTCCTTAGGAATTTATCCTATACTTTATTCCTTCCAGAGAATTGAGAATTTGGCTTGTACTTGCTGGATATGTTACATAATCCTATAAAGCCATTTTCAAATTAAAGATTCTTACCTCGACCTTAGTTTTTGAATTCTTTGTAGATATCAGACCATACTGGTTGGAGGACAGCCTCTAGCATCTCATGGCTAATTCTCTGGTCCTTACATTTGCATCTGTAATAAAGATAGTAGAAACAGATAGCTCACATAGTTGCCACAAGACTAGAAAGCATTCAGCACTTGCTAGAACATAATTAACGCCCTGTAAATAGGAATAATTGTTTCATTTATGAAAACTCATATGGAATAGTACCGTAGGTGGATCTCAGGGATATAACATCTCTAAGCTTCAGTTTCTTCAGCATCAAATCAAGTTAATAACACCTATCTCACAGGGTGTTACAAGGATTAAGTAGGATAATGTGTAAGAAGTGTTTAGCACAAGGCCTGGAATATACTAAGTTCTTATTCTAAAGTATCTCCTATTATTCAATTTGAATTTTCTCTCTGTAATGTAGGTCTAGGTAATTTCCCAGTGTGATCTTGGACCTGGTATATACAACTATTTTATTTTTAATAACATTTTTTGTTTTTTCCTTCTCCATAGGTCATACTCTGTTAGGAGAATGAGATAAATGTTGGGTTTTACTGTACAGTAATACTTTTCTGTATTAATTATGCATCTTAAAAATAAAATTTGGAAAGATATGTTGGTCTTTTTCCAATGATCCTTTTATAAAGGGCTATTAAAATAACACATAAAAGAAATAATGTTCATTCATTATTCATATGTTGTAGCAGTGATTACATCAGCTCAGGCTGGCCATCGATCGGCCCTCAGAACCCTCAATTCAGCCTGAGCTCAAGGAGCAGGCAGCAGAGGGAAGGCAAACAGCACATCTCCTGTGTTTTCCAGAACTAGTTCCACCAATGAGGCCCTCCTTCTGTTCCACTCCTCCACAGGTCCCTTTCCCTCTGCCCACCAGTATGGTCGGGTCCTTTAGACAAGAAACAAAATAATTTTTCTCTTAAACTTGTTCCTGCCTTCAAGTAATTTTTCATCTTTCCCTTTTATTTGACTGCTAACCTTCTGATAAAAATGGTCTTTACTTCCTTAACATGTCTTACTTTTCACTCCCTGTGTTCACCCTCTCTTTCATCCCTATGACTTTCTGGCAACAGTTATCTTGAAAGCAATAAGAACTTCCCAAGTCATCAAGATGTTTGACCTTTTCTTAGTCTTCATTCTTCTTGACCTGTCTGAAACATGTGATACTGTTGAAATTCTGACAATCCCTTAGAGTCTGGGACATTGTTCATGTTTTTCTTGATATTTGTTGTCTTGGTTTGTTCACAGAAAATGGGAATGATGTCCACTTTGCAGAATGTTGTGAGGATAAAATAAGATGTTATTGTTAACATATATAGCAATCAATAAGATTCACCTGACAATCTCATTTATTCCTAAGACACTAAGTCTTATACTACATAGATGTATCTGTATATTTCTTTTGCTCTTTCTCTTGATGTTCATTCTTCCTTTTGACCTCTATTTTTATCTGTAATAATAAAACCATGGGTGGTTAGAGCTGGAAGAGTTCTTAGAGAGAGCACTCTCAATTTACAGTGGAAGAAATGGTAGTGTGCAGGGTAAATTGGTTTAGGCCAAAGCTGCTGGGTGAGTGAGGATGGCTTTAGCTTCAAGTAACAGAAATCCCGATGAAACTGGCTTAAATGTGTGATCTTCCATAACAAAAAATACAAGAGTATGGCATGCTAAGGTTGATTAGTATAGCAGTTCAATGACAGCTTCAGGGGCCCAATTTTTCTCTCTCCTGGCTCTGCTATCCTCAGCTTGTTGGTCTGCTCACAGGCCAGCTACTGGTGGTTAGATGCCTACAAGCGGTTCCTACTGCCCTATTCATACCTGGCAATGTCCACTGAAAGAACAGACCATCTCTTCTGGTATAGCTCCTCTTCTTCTTCTTTTTTTTTTTTTTTTTAAATTTTTTCAATTTATTTATTTTCAGAAAAACAGTATTCATTATTTTTTCACCACACCCAGTGCTCCATGCAATCCCTGCCCTCTATAATACCCACCACCTGGTACCCCAACCTCCCATCCCCCCGCCACTTCAAACCCTTCAGATTGTTTTACAGAGTCCATAATCTCTCATGATTCACCTCCCCTTCCAATTTACCCCAACTCCCTTCTCCTCTCTAACACCCCTTGTCCTCCATGATATTTGTTATGCTCCACAAATAAGTGAAACCATATGATAATTGACTCTCTCTGCTTGACTTATTTCACTCATGGTATAGCTCTTCTTAAGAGTGAGAGTTCATTACCCTGAATCACACAGCCAATTTTCCTTCATGCTTCATTGACCAGACTTGGGACTTGCTCCGGGAAAGGGAGATGCGATTGACTTAGACCAATCAGAATTTACCCCCTGAGGCTGAGTCCAGCCTCCTCTGAAGCACAAGGACTACCAAGTTGGGCCAATGCAGAAACTAAATCTGATTTCTTTGAGACTAGAAAGGAAGATGGCACAGTGGAAAATGAGGGTTGGGCCGGGTCCCACAGTGTCTGTCACGGTCTCCTAACCACGACTGAACTCAGGTTTCCTGATCCCTACCCAACACTCTTTCAATAATTCCTACTGCCTCTCAACCACTGGAGTCAGACTCAACATGTCCACCATCTAGCTGATCACCTTTCCACTCAGACTTGCCCCTGCCAGGGCAGGGGCATATTTTCCTATGTATTAGCCATTTTCTTCTGCAAGTGGGCTACCATTTTCTTTACTAGTTAGCCATCTTTGACTTCTTTCCCTTCTTCTTCTTCTTCTTCTTTTTTTTTTTTTTTTTAATTTTATTTGACAGAGAAGGAGAGGCAGCTAGAGAGGGAATACAAGTGGGGAGTGGGAGAGGGAGAAGCAGGCTCCCTGCTGAGCCAGGAGCTTGATGTGGGGCTTGATCCCAGGACGAGGGATCATGACCTGAGCTGAAGGCAGTTGCTTAACAACTGAGCCACTCAGGCGCCCCTCCCTTCTTCTTCATAGTTCATTTTCTAAATCTTATTTAATTTCTCTATTTAAAAAAAATCTCATTCACTGTTTTCTTTCCATTATTACTATTAGTTCTGGGTGACATCTTTATTATATATGACTTGGATTAGTACAATAGTCTGGTAACTGATCTTTCCGATTCACTTCTCTTTCCAATTCTCATTTACTCTTCAAATCACTGCCATATTCATCTTCCTAAAACATTCTTCTTACTTTTGAAAAAACTTCTTTAGAGGGATGCCCAATGAGACTAAGCTCTAGTAGTTTTTAAAAACTAGAATAAATTGTTATTTGAAAGTTGCCTGTAGCTTCTATTTCTAGTGTTAGAATTTACAAATTTCCTTGGGGCAGATATCCTTTAACCTGAGAACAATCTATAGAATAGTCTCTTTTAGATAGATAGAAGGCCATCAGATACCAGTGTAGAGGAAAGCCTGCAACAGAACTTTTGTTTTACGTTGACAAATATTGCCTTTCTGGGAGGTTGCAAAAAAAAAAAAAAAAAAAAAAAAAAAAAGATGGGTGTATTTGCATAATGTGCAAGGAGCCTTCTGGGAAGTAGTGGATAAAACTCTGACACTTTCCTTTCTGAAGTTTAACATTATTAGAAAAGTATCAAATGAATTAAAATGGACTCAACTTAGGTCATTTGGCAAAGATATCAAATGGCTTTGAGGAATAACACATTATAATAAAAAGAGAATCCATAATGATGACCAAACCCATATGAGAAGTTTAGAATGGGTTTGGAATGGGAGGCCTGGTTCTAGAATGGGCTATCTGAGCTTAGTGGGAAGGCTTTAAAAAAAATGCTGCATGCACATGTAAGTGTAAATATATACATGCTGGAAGCTGAAGTCATTGAAGGGCAAATTTAAGAGTCTAGTACTGATGTGACTTGGGGTTTCTAAAGCTGGTCTAATACTGATGGACAGCCTTCTCCACTTGAGGAATTCGTACAAGGTGCTGACACCAATGAGTTAGTACTTTGTGTTCTTTGGAAGGACTGTGGGATGTTGGAGTCAGTTTTCTTGAAATCAGGCAAGAAAAAAGATATAAAGCTATCTGGATTGGAAAGAAAAAATAAAACTTTCTTTATTCAGAGATGACATGATCATTTACATAGTACATAGAAATTCCTATGTAATCTATGAAGGAGCTCCCAGAATTAATAAGTGACTTTAGCAAGACTGCAGAATGTGAAAACATATGCAAAAATCCATTGGACTTCAATATATAGTGCTAGCAATGAATAAGCAGACATTGAAACAAGAATGATTTAAAATAATATAAAAATATGAAATACTTGGGGATTAATTTGAGAAGAGATGTGAGTGATTGGTATATGGGAAACTATAAAATATTGCTGAGAGAAATTAAAGAAGACCAAAATAGAGAGACATAATGTGTTTACAGGTTGGAAGACTCAATATAGTGAGGAGGGCAGTTCTCTAAATTAATAGATAGATTCAGTGTGATCTCAATGAAAAGTTCACTTCAAGTCTGGGGAAAATATTTGTCAATCATATACCTGATAAAGGCCTTACATTCAGAATGTATGAAGAACCCTGGATTTTCAGGATCTTCGTATGATCAGGTCTATGATATATTTTAAAATGGGCAAAGATTTGAGTAGACACTTCATCAAAAAAGCTATAAAAGTGACAAATGAAAACATTAAAAGTTATTAGTCACTGGGGAAATGCAAATGAAAACCATAATAAGATATTACTACACACCAACTTGCTGTCCAAAATTAAAAAGCAGAGACCACGCCAAGTGTTCTGGTATGGAGCAACTGACATTCTCATATAATGCTGGTAGGAATGCAAAGTGATAAACTATTTTGACAAATACCTTGACCTTTAAAAAGTACAATAGAAACCTACTATGTGACTCAGTCACTTCACTGCTAGCTATTAATGCAAGAGAATTGGAAGGCGTATGTCCACATGAAGACTTGTATATGAGTATTGGAAGTTGCTTTATTTGTAATAGCTCCAAACTAAAAACAATGTAAATGTCTATCAAAATGGTGAATGAGTAAACAAATTATGGCATATCCATAACTGGGCAAAAATAGGTCAAGTTTGAAATATTGGTTATACCTGGTGAGTCTATATTCTCCAACTGACTAACACCTCCAAACACTTGGGTCTGTCTCTTTCCTGAACAGGAATTACCTATGATGAAATGAAAACATTTTATTGTGTTTAAAAAGATATGAAAATTTTCCTAATTGTGATTATGCAATCTTCATTCACATACGATTGGAGAATGTTTCCTTTCTATTTGGGTTGCTTAACCTCTCAATCTATTATGAATACATTGTGTTTATCATCTTTAAAAGGCGAAAGATTTATACGATCTGAAGAGAAACCAGAGCATGTGCTTATCATCTTTAAGACATTTCTCATTACCTAAGTACCAGAAACTTTTGTTTGTGGTAGATTTGTAACTGTTCAAGGATCTCCCATATGATGTGCAGGGGTTGAGCAAAATGGCGTAAAGATACAGTTGATTATATTATAGAGAAAATATCAAAAGTCTTTTTCTGGAACATTTTTTTTTTTTTTTCTTTCTTAAAGCCTTTACTTTGAGACATGATGGAGAAATGCAACAGGTACACATGGAAAAGACATGATCACAGTTAAAAGTGAAGACAATCTAACCAAAAAGCTTTAACGCCTGTCAGCTAATGTTGAAGCTTAAGTTCGGAGTGTGACATGCTGCAGGGCTGAAAGGAATGGTAATTAGTATTCCTCTCCTTCTTCTTCACCCTCTCCTTCAACAGAATCTACACCAACCTCCTCATAATCCTTCTCAAGGGCAGCCATGTCCTCACGGGCCTCAGAAAACTCCCCTTCCTCCATGCCCTCCCCCACATACCAGTGAACAAAGGCACGCTTGGCATACATCAGGTCAAACTTGTGGTCCAGGCGAGCCCAGGCCTCAGCGATGGCTGTGGTGTTGCTCAGCATGCACACAGCTCGCTGGACTTTGGCCAGGTCTCCACCGGGCACCACTGTGGGAGGCTGGTAATTAATGCCCACTTTGAAGCCAGTGGGGCACCAGTCCACAAACTGGATGCTGCGCTTGGTCTTTATGGTGGCAATGGCGGCATTGACATCTTTGGGAACCACATCGCCACGGTACAACAGGCAGCAAGCCATGTATTTACCATGGCGAGGGTCACATTTCACCATCTGGTTGGCTGGCTCAAAGCACGCGTTAGTGATCTCTGCTACAGAAAGCTGTTCATGGTAGGCTTTCTCAGCAGAGATGACGGGGGCATAGGTGGCCAGAGGGAAGTGGATACGGGGATAGGGCACCAGGTTGGTCTGGAATTCTGTCAGATCAACGTTCAGGGCTCCATCAAATCTGAGGGAAGCGGTGATGGAGGACACAATCTGGCTAATAAGGCGGTTAAGGTTAGTATAGGTTGGGCGTTCGATATCGAGGTTTCTACGACAGATGTCATAGATGGCCTCGTTGTCTACCATGAAGGCACAATCAGAGTGCTCCAGGGTGGTGTGGGTAGTGAGGATGGAGTTGTAGGGCTCAACTACAGCTGTGGAAACCTGAGGGGCTGGGTAGATGGAGAACTCCAGCTTGGACTTCTTGCCATAATCGACAGAGAGACGTTCCATCAGCAGGGAGGTGAACCCGGAACCAGTCCCCCCTCCAAAGCTGTGGAAAACCAAGAAGCCCTGAAGACCTGTGCACTGGTCAGCCAGCTTCCGAATTCGGTCCAAGACAAGGTCAATGATCTCTTTGCCAATGGTGTAGTGCCCTCGGGCGTAGTTGTTGGCAGCATCTTCCTTGCCTGTGATGAGCTGCTCAGGGTGGAAGAGCTGGCGGTAGGTGCCAGTGCGAACTTCATCAATGACTGTGGGTTCCAGGTCTACAAACACGGCCCGGGGCACATGCTTGCCAGCGCCCGTCTCACTGAAGAAGGTGTTGAAGGAGTCGTCTCCTCCCCCGATGGTCTTGTCACTTGGCATCTGGCCATCGGGCTGAATGCCGTGCTCCAAGCAATAGAGCTCCCAGCAGGCATTGTCAATCTGGACACCAGCCTGGCCGACGTGGATGGAGATACACTCACGCATGATGGCTACGGGTTAGCAGGCGCAGGCGACAGGAGCAGACACCGCGTCCCGGTTACCGTCCCCGACAAGCTAAGAGTCGAGGTAAGTAACGCACTGAGTCGGGGGCGGTGCTGGAGCCACTTCTGGAACATTTTTTTCTATTTTTGACCCCATGTTGAAATAATGAAACCCAGATCCTATCTAAGAAATAGGCCAATGATAAAACCTAAGAATAATTTTGTTGCGGAGTTAAAGTGAACAAGAAACTGGGCTAAAAGGAAAGCTTTATTGCAGTTTCAAATATCTGAAAAATTGGGAAATTTTATCCAGAAGGAGTTCAGGAAATTGTGTTGGATGAAAATGATGTTTTGTATTTGTTCTAATGTAAAAGCATCTATTTCCCTCACACAGAGATGGAGACGTAATGGTCTCAAATCTAATGGAAGTGCTCATTGCCAGGGATATTGTAGTTTTGAAATGGGTTTGTTTGAGGATGCTAGGTCTAATTTCATATCATTAAACTCTGAAATTACAGAAGGCTTTCCAATGTAATCTCTGCGCCTCAAAATGGCCTCATGGTGCACCACAAACCTGCTTGTGTACAAAGTCTGAAGGGCCTGTATGTAAAACAGTCCACCTTTCTACAGCAACCAGCACTGTGTCTCTGTTGTTGCCCTTCTCACGGACTGCGTTTCTTGCGGTGCTCCATGTCAGAGGTCGACTTGGATACCACAGGTTTCTAAAGCTGATAATGTGGCAGTGGTGACAATGTCAGGGTTTGGATGAGACCAAATGAGAATACTAATTCCACCAGGTGTGAACTCCGTGGCCTGGATCCCATCTGTTAGTTTCCCGAGTTGAAACTTCCCCATCTGCCAAAAGGGTACCATGAATGTCAAGACTTAGCATGGTGCTTGGCACAAGAGAGTACACACTCAGCACATGTGTGGTTAGTATTATTAGCAACCAGAAATTACCTTAGTTTTACTTCAAGTCTTAGCCTTGTGCTAAGGATAATTTCTTTTTCAAGATTTTATTTTTAAGTAATCTCCATCCCCAACATGGAGCTTGAACTCACAACCCTGAGATCAAGGGTTGCATGCTCCACCGACTGAGCCAGCCAGGTGCCCCTGTCCTAAGGTCATTTAAAAAAAAATTATAGTGTGGAAGTGGGTGTTTTTCTCAGAAACATTTCTAGAGGAAATTTGGTGGCTGTTTATCTAGTGTTAAAAGGCCTACCCAGCCTTGTCCAAGAGATACACAATGTCCATGCCTTCAACTAGATACATAAATGGTGTTATGGAACCCCTAGATATTGTCCACTCAATTCACTGTGGGCAGGAAGAGGGTCTATTTTTAAGGGGAGGGAAGAAGACCATAAATGGCTAAAAATAAGATTCTCCTATTCTGGCTGCCATTTTCACCCTTCATTTTTCTGTCCTCCCTCCCTCCAGGGTTCCTAAAGTCCTCTTATCACCTCTGTTCACTCTCCCCTCCTCTTTCTCTTCTTTAGAAATGGTACATATTATGAAAGAGAAAATTCTTGACACCGTCCTCAGAAAGTCGTGGTGGGGGTAATGCATTTTTAATCCCGAACACCTGGTCTCCTTTTATTTGGCTGCCAGAATGAGAAGGTTTTTTGATTATTCAAAAAAGTCCTCTTGCTCACAAATGACTAAAAAGGTTAATAAATTTCAGAATCTGCCCGGTAATCCAGGGAGATAGAACTTTGCAAACACAGACTTTTCTTTTTAGATTGAATCTGACATTATGAAAAGCTACCCCTCACTTGCCACACTTGAAGTATTTATCCAGGCTTTAAACACTGAGTAGCAAGAGTGTGGCGAGGGAGCTAACATTAATTGTGGGTCTGCTCTACAGAAGGACGCTCACATACATCATCTCACGTGGGCTTCATGACAGTCCCATGGGGAATGCATCACTCTGTCCATATTTCATAGGTGAGGGCATGAGGGAGCTTCCACACGCCCTGTCAGAAAGGGACTTGCTCTAGTGCTGTTTCCTCAAATACTGGTGACCCCTTGCAGGAGTTAGTCATCTTCTCCAGCTGACCCTCTCATCCTGGTTGTGTAAAACCTTGATACAAGTGCCTCTCTGCCCACCATGCAGTGCCAATTATGGCAAGATGTGGCAAGTTCAACCACCCTGTGTGGCCAGTCTATTCTTGGGGTGTCAAGTGCAGAGGCCATCTTTCCAGGAAAGAGGGCTTTGAAATGGATATCCCCTCCCTCTGTGGTACAGACACAGCAGCTGTCTCCCTGAATCTCTTTCATGGGCTCTGCTTGCAAAGAGGCAGGTCTGCAAGTCCCTTTCTGTTGGCTGGGGTGGTGAGGTATGGTGTGGGTATGACAGTGGGTGGGAACTCTAGTTACCTCTCAACAGTGCCTCATAGGAAAGCCTGCAGAGCATGGCAGGAGTGCGGGGTGTGTTTTGGTCTTCAGTTACGATTCTGAGAAAACAAGAATGTCATTTGCACAAAGATGATCATATTTAGTTCTTATAACAAGGCTGTGGGGAAGGTTCAGTCATGGTCCCAAGGTCATGGAATGATTACGGATCCAGGCGTGGGTTTGAATCAATGCTCTAATACTGTCCATGATGAGTTCAAGCAACTTGGTGAAGGTGACTCTCACCTTCCTGTGCCTCAGCTTCTTCTCTGTATGATTTGCCTACCCTATTGTTGTGAAAAGAAAATGAGATAACCTCCATGGTAGTAAGTGAGCTCTACATGTTCGCTGTTCCTCTCTCTGGTTTTCAGATGAGGAAACTAAAACCCAGATGGACTAGAAAACTGCATAAAATCACAGAACATCTGAGTGCTTTCAAAACCTATGCTCTTAGCTGTGACTCCATGGCAATGCCTCTTAGCCTTTTCCACATCCTGGCACACGTGGAAAATACTGACTCATATGGCCTTGGAGGGGAATGAATGGGACAACTCTAGGCTTTAGGCGATGGGTCTGGTGGGCTCTGGCCATCTCAAGCTCCTTCTGGTCAGTTGGTACTTTGCTGTATTGGAACAGATGCCAAGGATGTCAGGTAAGTCTTCCTGGAGGAAATGCTGTTTTCAGGGTAGCTTGAACAGTTAGTAAAGTTTAGAAGTGAAGCGGGGGGGCAGTGAGGTTGGATGTGAGGGACTGCTTAATTTTCTCTTCTAGAAAATAGAGATCACAATATTATCTATTTTACAGAATACTCAAAAATCGAATGAAGGAATGTATACAGAAAGGCTTTGTAAAATGTGATATCAATTTTAGCTGTTACTATTTCTAAGGAAGATGGACAAAACATCTGAAATTGTAAGAGTGATTTAGGCATAGTGGTTACGGAGATGGAACATTTCTACCAAACATTCACTCAGGGAAAGGTACAGTTTGACAGGACCTTCCTCCCTCCCCACCCTCCCTTCCTTCCTTCCTTTATTTATCTTTAATCAAATAAAAATGGACATTAGCTTCTTCCAAGATTTGCTATGAGGCTTAACCTATTTTCTTCAAGTAATTAAGCGAGTAGGGATAAGTTCAAGAGTCCTATAATCCCAAGCTAGGTGATCTCTGAAGGTCAGACTAATTTGGCTTTATCTGAGGCAATGGCAGGCCAGGCTGTCTCCGTCAGCTCTAGGCATCAGCTGCACCATCTCCTGATGGCAATGCCTGTTGGACATGGTGAACAGTGAAAGGATGAAGGTGACGGAAAGAGCATAGCAGGTGTCATGTGAATGGCTACTAGACTTATTTGTCAGCATATGGGAAATATTCATATGCTGACATAGGGAAGAATGATTAGAGGCAAAAAGTAGGAAAACATGGGTTACACATAAAACAAAAATAAATCTTGGGACATTTCCGCAAGTCTTCATTGCTATTTCAATCCTACTATTTTGTAATCTTGGGCTACTTTTACTTTGAGATCCAGGACGAGATGTTTCAACTAATTCATCTCAAAATATTACCCATTTTAAGAAGTATTTTTTTTTAAAGACCTCATTTAAAATTTGCTCAACTTTGACATTTTCTTTCCTGAGTTTACTGTAAAATTCAAGTCAAGTCACTTGCACAAATGCATCAATATTTTAAAAGCTACCAATCTTGCACATAAAAAAGAAAGCTCACAGTCTTCGATAATCTTTAATGTAACATGCATTCATTATATATGAGCCCTCAAAGGAGAAACTCACGTTGTTCAGAATCCTAAGTGCTACAGAACGGTGGCTTTGGTATAGTTAAATACCACACGTTTGCTTAGTAAAACCACCAACAAATGACTTTAGCACATTAACCCTGAAAGTCAGCACGACTCTTTTGTCTCTAATAATGAGGACTAAGCAAAAGAAGAGTATTTTCTCTGATGTGACATTCTTGTGGTCATAATTTTAACAAGATACTCTCCGTGAAATTTGATTCTGATGATGTTCCTCAGGCCTTAGAGAAGCTGACTCATTCTTTGTGGGTGAACTCAAATGTCACCTCTGCTGTGAACTAGTCCCTAACACCTCAAAAAAAAAATGACTTGCTCCCATGGAACTTGGTACATGCCTCTGTTATGGCACCATTATCACTCAGTGTGCTAGCTATGCTTGTGTTTGTTTACCCAGTGACCAATGAACTCCTTGGGTGTAGGATGGTTTTTGGCACAAGAGGCAATTAATAGATAATTGTGGAATTAAAGAAAGTATCTAACATCACTGATATGTTTGAGATATAGATACATTTGCGCACTTGTACCAACAAACAGAAAACAAAATGTTCAAGGGGCTATTGACATCCAGACATAGAGTTTTTAAAAAAGTATTTTAGGACGATGTCATCTTAAAATCTCCTTAACTGGAGAGATTCAAGAAAGGTCAACAATATTCTGAGATGAATGGCTGAATTAATGAATGAAAGAAGATTTTTCGTTAATGTGTGCTCAACTTCCACCCATGTTTAAAGCTAGAACCCAGGAGAAGCGAAGGGGTTGAGCTTGATATTTATTGAGTGACTTCTGTCTACTAGGTTCCACTGTTGGAGGTTACTGATACATGATTCACTTTAGGTGTGACCACCCTATTGACTGAGTCTTATCAACTCCTTTTGTCAAATGGGGAAAACTTTTGTCAAATGGGAGGTTCAGCAATGTGAACACAGTCATTCCATCTGCTAAGTGGCTGAATCAGAATTTGAACCCAAATCTGAAAAGGATTCTTAGTATATGTCTCTATGTGTTTATAAAAGGGAAGATTTCAATAGTTATTAAGATAATCAGGTTAACACTTATCTTGTAGCCTACACTTTCCCCTCTTAAACGAATATCTAAGGAAAAGGTTTGGGGGAAGGGCTTGAAGTGGGTCATTGGTGTGGGGGGGTAAGCAAGTGGACTCAGAGTCAGAAATCCGGGAGAGAGACTGCTCTGTCATGTTCTAGTTATTTAACTTCCTTGAGCCTCAGTTTCTTTAACTCAGTTTCTTTAACTAAAGAGTGGAAATGGTTGGAGGGGAATAATCATCATTTGTATATGACAGGATGTTTTAAGAATAAAATGGGAGAATGCACTAAGCAGCCAACCAAGTACCCGGTACTTGGCACTAGTGTTCAATACATTTTTATCATAATTACCCAAATGCTCTATGCTTATTGCCCAATGTCAACAGATAGTTGCTCATCTCTCTATTGAATGTTGAGTAGATGCAATTTTAGAATAAATGGAAGAGGGGCGCCTGGGTGGCTCAGTGGGTTAAGCCACTGCCTTCGGCTCAGGTCATGATCTCAGGGTCCTGGGATCGAGTCCTGCATTGGGCTCTCTGCTCAGCAGGGAGCCTGCTTCCTCCTCTCTCTCTGCCTGCCTCTCTGCCTACTTGTGATCTCTCTCTGTCAAATAGATAAAATCTTAAAAAAAAAAAAAGAATAAATGTAAGAGAAGCCCACTGAATGACCTTTCCCCTGTGACCTGCAGCCAAAGTGTGGGGGCTGGAATTATTTTAATGGGAGTTTGGTTCCTAGTTCTGCTTGCTTATCTTAGTAAGACAGGTCACTCTGTTTCTCTGAACACAGTTTTCTTACCTGCAGAATGGCAATCAAAACTACACCTATCTGGGCGCCTGGGTGGCTCAGTGGGTTGAGCCACTGCCTTAGGCTCAGGTCATGATCCCGGGGTCCTGGGATCAAGTCCCGCATCGGGCTCTCTGCTCGGCAGGGAGCCTGCTTCCTCCTCTCTCTCTGCCTGCCTCTCTGCCTACTTGTGATCTCTCTCTGTCAAATAAATAAATAAAATCTTTAAAACAAAAAACTACACCTATCTTACCAAACTCTTGCCAGGCTTATTTGCAAGTGCTAAGATAAGAAGCACATGAAAGGGCATCTAACCTGGTCTAAGAAGAGCCAGGAGAGTCTTCTTCAAGGGAGGGAAGTCCAAGTGGACACCTAACAAAGAAAAGAGCCTAGTAAAGCATGATACACCTTTCTGCCAATAATAATCGCATTATCATTTTAGTAATGTAAGATCTTCCTTGACTTATGACAGGCTTTCATCCCAATAAACCCATCATCAGCTGAAAATGTCTTAAGCCAAAAAGCATTTAATACATCTAACCTATTGCACATCACAGTTTAGTCTAGCCTGCCTTGAATGTGCTCAGAACACTTATGTTAGCCTATGGTTGGGAAAAGTCATCTCACCCAAGGACTATTTTATAAGAAAATGTTGACTGTCTCATGTAATTTATGAAACACTGTCGTGAAACACATAATGGTCGTACATGTACAGAAGGCTTGCAAACATACCAGTTGCTGACCCTCATGATGGAGTAGCTGGCTTGGGTGCTGCCTGCTATCATGAGACCGTGTTGCACCACATATCACTTGCCTAGGAAAACATTGAAATTCAAAATTTAAAGTATAATTCCTACTAAATGCATATTGCTTTCACACCATTATAAAGCCAAAAAATCATAAGTTGACCAATGTCTATATAATTGATACCTAAATTTATTTCAGACTATCTTTCCTGTTCTACTGGTTTAGCTTTCTGACATAACCTTTGAATTTCATTAAGTTTTTAGGGGGAGGAATGCTGTGATTTTTCATCTATTTTAATTAATTAATTAATTAGTTAGTTTTTAGTGGCTGACAATTATCTTCAAAATTTGGTCTATCATTTTCCTAAAGGCATTTCTGGAAGAACTCAGTATTTTGCAATGTCCTGAATCATTGGCTGTGTAATGTGAGAACTAAAAGAAATATAGACTGTGTAACTCTTTCTGGTTTTCATAATGAGTGGAATAAGTCCATGAACTGTGTGTATATGTGTATGTGTATGTGTGTGTGTGTGTATAAAAATGTGTATACATCTTGGATTTGATCCTGAGTTATTCCTTCGGTATAAATAGGACACTGAAAGTCACATTAACTTTTCCAGGTCATGAGGGTTTTCATTAGAATGCTGGACTATTAATAGTTACCTAGTGGTGGAGAGGAAATGATGTTCCATTCCTTCTTCTCCCCAGAGGGCTTAGCATACCAGAGATCAACAGTGATTTGCAAGTGTCTGGTTCATAGTGTGCTGGTATTGTCTGTAAAGTCAAATTTTGGATGAACATTTTTCAATGAAAAAAAAATCAACAAGGGTGTCTTCATGAACATTCTGTTTCCTAAGGAAAATTATTCTACATGGAATTTACCTAGTGCACCGCATAAGAATTCTTAGCACAGAATATCCAGTACGGTGTAAAAATTTATTTCCCTCGAGTTGCTTAAATGTCATAGTGTTTGGTACAAATAAGGAAATAACTTGTGCAAATAATCTTGCCTACGTTTCTCTGCTATGGTCTCATACATAAGAGTGCCATCTACATAGAAAAGGATAGCTTAGTTATTACCTAGTGAACACAAACAACAGAGGTTGCCACAAGAGATAATTCAGAAACCTTTATTTTGTTTTGTTATTCTGTAAAACAAGGTTATCTGCCCAAAGAATCTAGAAAATTACCTGTAATATTTCCAACTGATTTTGTCTGAATTATTTCTGTGAGACCCACTGAATAGGCCACATTGGGATGAAGTGGACTTGTTAGAATAATAAGATCTGTCACATGGCTAATATTATCAGGTTTTTACTAGACTATAAGCTGCTTGAGGGCACAGCCTGTATCATATTTCACTTTGGATCTCTCCTGGGTCTTGAAGGTAGTAGGCATTGTCTAACCAGTTATTGAATTGATATAAATTCATTTTACTGTGAAAATCATTTCTGAGTCCCCCAAGAATCAGACAGTATTTGAAAAATATATTCCTCAATGCTCTTTTTAAATTACATCTGGTTTAGTTTCCCATTGGGATCTACATATGTATGGAAATATTAGTGTATTATTTGTGGAAATTCTGAATTTTGACAAGGAAAGCAGCATCAAAAATTGGGTAACATTTGGCAAATATGGGTAAAATTGATGCAGTTGTGTCTGGCCTAGCAGAGTTCATATAATTAAGAGTTTTTGAAAAAACAAAAACCAAAACAAACAAACAAACCATTTTCATGGCTATAGTACATTATACATTTTGTCTTACTTTTCTATTTTGGCAGTGTTATTATATAAGCCTGAAAATCAGGTGAGGTGATGCTTGTGTGTTTGAGCATGTATGTATGTAAACAAGAGATAAATGAAATTTCATCTCAATAAGATGAGCCTGGCATAGAATGATGATAATGGCTATTAATTGAGAGTCCAACATGTATCAGGTCACCTTTATTTTTTTAAAAAAATTTAAAAGATTTTATCAGTTGCTTTCTTATACACTAAGAATGAAAATATAGAAAGGGAAATTAGAGAATTGATTCCATTTACTATAGCACTAAGAACCATAAGACACCTGGGAATAAACCTAACCAAAAAAGGTGAAGGATCTGTACTCTAGGAACTACAGAAAACTTATGAAAGAAATTGAAGAAGACACAAAAAGATGGAAGACCATTCCATACTCATGGGTCGGAAGAGTAAACATTGTTAAAATGTCTAAACTGCCTAGAGCAATCTATACTTTCAATGCCATCCCATTCAAAATTCAACATTTTTCAAAGAGCTGGAACAAACAATCCTAAAATTTGTATGAAGCCAGAAAAGACTGCATTGGTAAGGAATGTTGAAAAAGAGAAACAAAACTAGGGACATCATGTTGCCTGATTTCAAGCTTTACTACAAAGCTGTGATCACCAAGATAGCATGGTCCTGGCACAAAAACAGACACATAGACCAGTGGAACAAAGTAGAGAGTCCAGAGATGAACCCTCAACTCTATGGTCAAGTAATCTTCGACAAAGCAGGAAAAAATATCCAGTGAAAAAGAGACAATCTCTTAAATAAATGGTGCTGGGAAAATTGGACAGCTATATGTAGAATAATGAAATTCGACCATTCTCTTACACCATACACAAAGATAAACTCAAAATGGATAAAAGACCTCAACATGAGGCAGGAATCTATCAAAATCCTAGAGGAGAACATAGACAGTAACTTCTTCAACACCGGCCACAGCAACTTCTTTCAAGACATGTCTCCAAAGGCAAAGGAAACAAAAGGGAAAATGAACTTTTGTGACTTCATCAAGATCAAAAGTTTCTGCACAGCAGAAGAAACAGTCAACAAAACAAAGAGGGAACCCACGGAGTGGGAGAAGATATTCGCAAATGACACTACAGACAAAGGGCTGATATCCAAGATCTATAAAGAACTCCTCAAACTCAACACTGCAAAAACAAGTAATAACATCAAAAAATGGGCAGAAGCCATGAACAGACACTTCTCCAAAGAAGACATACAAATGGCTAAAAGACACATGAAAAAATATTCATCATCATTAGCCATCAGGGAGAACCAAATCAAAACCACATTGAAATACCACCTTACACCAGTCAGAATGGCCAAAATCAACGAGACAGTAAACAGCAAGTGTTGGAAAGGATGTGGAGAAAGGGGAACCCTCTTATACTGTTGGTGGGAATGCAAGTTGGTGCAGCCACTTTGGAAAATAGTGTGGAGATTCCTTAAGAAATTAAAAATAGAGCTTCTCCATGACCCAGCAAATGCACTACTGGGTATTTACCCCAAAGATACTGATGTAGTGAAGAGAAGGGCCATCTGTACTCCAATGTACATAACAGCAATGGCCACAGTCATCAAACTGGAAAGAACCAAGATGCCCTTCAACGGATGAATGGATAGAAAAGATATGGTCCATATATACAATGGAGTATTATTACGTCTCCATCAGAAAGGATGAATTCCCAACTTTTGTATCAACATGGACAGGACTGGAAGAGATTATGCTGAATGAAATAAGTCAAGCAGAGAGAATCAAGTATCATATGGTTTCACTTGCTTGTGGAGCTTAAGGAATAACATGGAGGACACGGAGAGATGGAGAGGAGATGTGAGTTGCGGGAAATCGGAGGAGGAGACAAACCATGAGAGACTGGACTCTGAGAAACAAACTGAGTGTTTTGGAGGGGAGGGGGTAGGGGTATAGGTGAGCCTGGTGGTGGGTATTATGAAGGGCACATATCGCATGGAGCATTGGATATGGTGCTAAACAATGAATGCTGGAACACTGAAAATAAATGAAATGGAATAAAATGGAAAAAAATTTCAAAAAAAGATTTTATTTATTTATTTGAGAGAGAGAGAGACAAAGATGCAAGAGAGAGCACAAGCAGGGGGAGCAGCAGGCAGAGGGAGAAGGAAACTCCCCTCTGAGCAGACAATCAGTGAGGGGGACAATCTAGGAGCCTGGGATCATGCCCTGAGCTGAAGGCAAACACCTAATCGACTGAGCCACCCAGGCGCCCAGTCACCTTTAAATACAATAATATATTAAATGTATAAAACAACCCTAGGAATTAACTGTTATTTCCATTTTAAGGTTAATAAACTGATGTTCAGATCTGTTTAATACCTTGCTCAAGCTCATACAGTAAGTGGCAGAGCTGAGATTCAAACCCGAAACTGACTAGGAAATTGGTCTTCTTCCCACGTATTGTGCTTAACAGAGGAGGCACCTACACATGGTGATTCTTAACAGTGTCAAAACATCTTTTTCTTTGGGAACAACCCTTGTCTGTAATTATTACCTGTAGAGTCTTTCTTTGAGGCTTACAGCTAGATTAAGGCTTTGTTGAAGGAGAGCAATAAAATAGTCCAATTGCAGCTTCTAGCACTGCCAACATTTCCTGGGAAGTCAGTAACTGGACAAAAGTGAGTCACCTTGAATAAAAGAAAAAGAGCGAAGTGAGAGGGCGTTTAATGCTTTGTCTCTTTTTAATACAACAAATTAAACAATTTGAATTCTGAATAAAAAGAAACAAGTGAGATATTATGCCATTTTTCAAACCATGTTGGATTAATATCCCAGCATTTTTCCCTTCAGGTGATGATGAACGAGCAGCCGCAACGCAGAGCTGCGGTGGAAGAGGCTGAGAACGAGCCTGCCTTTTATTGGCTGGTAAGGGGGCCTAGGTGATATTTTGACTGGGGAGGAGAAGGGTGATATTAGAGGAAATTAGCTGGTTTGTCCTCAATCTCCTTTCCTATGCATACAGGAATGATAATGTTAAAATGTTAAAACTGAAAATCAATTTATCTGTCTGACTTTTTTTTGTTCAAGTGTTGCGATGCTCGGCCACCAGGAAGCCCAGGTCTGCTGAGATGGGCAACTAAACACCTAAATCCTCTTGTTGTGATATGTGCTAGGGATAGCAGTGAAGCAAGGCACTGCTCTCATGTAGCTTATAAGACATAACAATTTCATGTAATGGTATGCGAGGACTTTTATTTTTTTCAAAAGATTTTATTTATTTGAGAGAGAGAGAGAGAGAACACAGAGGGAGAGTAAGAGGGAGAAGCAGATGCCCTGCTGAGCAGAGAGCCCGATCTGGGCTCCATGCCAGGACCCTGGGATCTTGACCTGAGCTGAAGGCAGAGGCTTAACCCACTGTGTCACCCAGGCTCCCCACGTGAGGACTTTTAAAAATATCAGAGTCAAAGAAAATTCAGCAACTCAAAGGGAGAAAAATTGTCTCCAGAAGGCCCCGGGAACTAGCCTTAGGCTGGGAGTGTTCAGGGGAACAGTGGGAAGACAAGACAATAGAGAGAAAAACTAGGGCCCCAATGCACTTTCAGCTTCTTGGGTTTTTTTTTTTTTTTTTTTTTTTTTAAAGATTTTACTTATTTATTTGACAGAGAGAGATTACAAGCAGGCAGAGAGGCAGGTAGAGAGAGAGGAGGAAGTAGGCTCCCTGCCGAGCAAAGAGCAAAGAGTCCCATGCGGGGCTCGATCCCAGGACCCGGAGATCAGGACCTGAGCTGAAAGCAGCAGCTCAACCCACTGAGCCACCCAGGCGCCCTGCAGTTTCAGCTTCTTGAAGGTAATGGTATTGGTAGGAGATGGCTCTGCTTTCCCTGGGACTACTCATATTGTGAAACAGGAGAGAATGCCTGGCCATTAACTCTCTGGAAACTGCTTGGTTTGATGCAAACTCTCTTTTGTTCATTGGTGACTTGAGGCAAGGGTCTATGAACTCTCGCAGCCAATCACATTCACTTTCTGTGAAGAGTCTTTTTTAATAATTAGAAAATATATATTTCATTTATTTATGTTATTGAGGTGAATGAAATTTACATGAAATTAGCCATTTCAAAGTGAAAATTTCAGCAGCATTTACTATATTCACCATGTTGTTCAACCGTCACTTCTGTTTAGTTCCATAATATTTTTGTCACCCCAAAAGGGAACTTCGTACCTATTAAGTAATTTTTGCTCATTCTCCCACTTCCCTGGCTCTGCTAACTACCAATCTTTGCTCAGCCTCTACTGTTCTTGTTATTTATTTATTTATAAAAAGATTTTATTTATTTATTTGACAGAGAGAGAGAGAGAGAGAGATCACAAGTAGGCAGAGAGGCAGGCAGAGAGAAGGGGGGGAAGCAGGCTCCCCACCAAGAAGAGAGCCTGATGTAGGGCTTGATCCCCAGACCCTGAGATCATGACCTGGGCCAAAGGCAGAGGCTTAACCCACTGAGCTACCCAGGCACCCCTGTTCTGGTTATTTATTATAAATGGAATCATGAGAAACTATGGACTCTGAAAAACAATCTGAGGGGTTTGAAGAGGCAGGGCGGGTGGGAGGTTGGGGTACCAGGTGGTGGATATTATAGAGTGCATGGAGCACTGGGTGTGGTGAAAAAATAATGAATACTGTTATGCTGAAAAGAAATAAATTTAATTAAAAAAATAAATGGAATCATAATCTTTTGTGTCTGGCTTCTTTCATGTAGCATTACATTTTCCATGTTGGAGTATATATCAGTTCTTCATATCTTTTTATGGATGAATAATATTCTAGTATATGTGTATACCACATTTTATCATTATTGATTAATAGATATTGGGCTGTTTCAACCTTTTAGCTTTTGTAAATAGGGCTTCTATGAACTTGTATTGTCATAGTCCATTTGAACTGCTGAACAAAATACAGACTGGGTGGCTTATAAATATGGAAATTTATTGCTTTCAGTTGTGGAAGCTGAAAGTCTGGGATCAGGGTGTCAGCATGGTTGGGTGAAGGCCTTTTTCTGGCTCAAAGAATTCTTGTATCCTCACATGGTATAAGGGGCCAGGGGACTCTGTGGATCTCTTTTGTAACACTAATCCTATTCATGAGGGTCCCACCCTGATAACTTAATCATTTTCCAAAGGCCCCACCTGCTAACATCATAACACTGGGCATTAGGATTCCAACATGTGATTTTGGAGAGATACAAACATTCAGACCACACCATGTGTGTACCTGTGCTTGTTTGAACATCTGTTTCCAATCCTTTTGAGTATAGACCGAGGAGTAGAATTACTGGGTCATATGCTAATTCTATCTTTAACTTTTTCAGAAGCTAACAAACTATTTTTTACATGGGCTAAATGATTTTACACATCCACCAGGAATGAAAACAGTTCCAATTTCTCCACATCTTTGCCAACATTTGTTATTTTCCTTTTTTTTTTAAATTATAGCCATCCCAATGGATACAAACTGGCACCTCATTGTGGTTTGATTTACACTTCCCTAATTAAAAGCCCTTTTTTCATGGGTTTGTAGGCTATCCACATATCTCCTTTGGAGAAATGAGAAATGTCTATTCTAGTCTTTTGCTCATGTTTTAATTGGGTTTTTTGTTGTTGTTGAGTTGGCCCCCTAAGTTTTGAGCCATGTAGTTCAGCTCCGTCCGATGTAAATCCAATCACCACAGCAGTCTTAACAGTGGGGCATGGGGAGGGGGAAGAGAAAGCAGACAGCGCAAGAGAGGTGGAACCTGGGATGTGGCTGAAAGGGTGTCATACAGCTTTACCGTCCTTCATAACTTAGATGTCACAGTTTGTTTTCCCTGATAGCTTTGACTTAACACTTGGATGGTACCGTTTTCTGAATCCATGACCTCAGCTTCATTCTCACCACCCTTGTGTAGCTCTGCCATAAAGAGCTACCATTTTTTAGTGTATGTCACGTACATTATCTTGCTTAACCTTCACAGCCATACCAGATCTACCTTATTATCCTAATTTTACAGATTAGAAGAATTGAATCTTGGGGAGATTGAGTAACTGTTTCAAGATCATAACTAGAAGGCTGGGGTATCTGGGTGGCTCAGAGGGATAAGCCTCTAACTCTTGGTTGTGGCTCAGGTCATGGTTTTGGGGGTTGTGGGATCACGCTTCTTGTTGGGCTCTGTGCTCAGCAGGGAGTCTGCCTGAGATTCCCTGTTTCCCTCTACCCCTCCCCTCTGCTCATGCACTTGATCTCTCTATAATAAATAAATAAATCTTAAAAAAAAAATCACAACTAGCAGGCGACTGAATGAGTAGGAACTTGATTCTCACAAATTCATACCCTTTTCCTCTTACTCCACAGATGGTTCCTCCCTTGCATGAATTATTGTCACAGTCTCCTTGCCTATCTCCTTTTTTTTTCAGTATTCCCTTCCTCATTCAGTCTTCCACACTGTTGACTTGATGATTTTTCTAAAATGTAAGGCTTTTCACGGCACAGCCTTGCTGAAGTTCTTTTAATGGTTTGTTATCCTACAATATCCTCGTCTTTCAAGTCATTGTGTTTTGCTGTCCTCATTTGCACTGCATCTTGTAGTCATGTCAAACTATTCTTAATTTCTGGAATGGGTCAACCTGTTTCATAACCTTGTGCTCAAAACACAGAGTTCCTGCTGCCTGGAATGCATTAAGGACTCCCCTCCACCACAGGATTATGCCATAAAATGCCATAAAAATGCACAAACATTGGCAAATAATTAGGAGAAAGAGAGGAAGTTGTCATTATTTACATATCTCATCTTGACAGCCTGGAATATCCAAGAGAATCAACTAAAAAACTAATAAGACCACTTAGTAGTCAGATACAAGATTAAAAAAAAAATCAATCTCTCAATCACCAACAGTACAATTTAGAAAATGTAATGGAAAGAAGGTTCTCACTCACAGTAGCATCAAAAACTATAAAACGTTTTTGGTGAGAATGCAAACTTGTGCAGCCACTCTGGCAAACAGTATGGAGACTCCTCAAAAAGTTAAAAAAGGAAGCTATCCTATGACCTAGAAATGACACTACTAAGTATTTATGCAAAGGGTACAAAGATGCTGATTTAAAGGGGCACATGCACCCCAATGTTTATAGCAGCATTATCAACAATAGCCAAATTATGGAATAGAGCACAAATGTCCACTGGCTGATAAATGGATAAAGAAGATTATATATATATATATGGAATATATATATATATATGGAATATTACTCAGCCATCAAAAAGAATGAAATCTTGCCATTTGCAACAACATGGATGGAATTAGAGTATATTATGCTAAGTGACATAAGTCATGATTTCACTCATGTGTGGAATTTAAGAAACAAAACAGATGAACATATGGGAGGGGGGAAAAGAGAGGGAAACAAATCATGAGGCACTCTTAACAATAAGAGAACAAACTGAGGGTTGATGGAGGGAAGGGAGATGGGCTAGATGGGTGATGGATATTAGGGAGGGCACCTGTGATGAGCACTGGGTGTTGTATGTAAATAATGAACCACTGAACTCTATTTCTGAAACCAATATTGAACTTTATGTCCACTAACTAGAATTAAAAGCAAACTATATAACATAATAAAGTAAAACTTAAGAAATGAAAACAAACTATAAAACACCTAAAGCAACAAATACTTAAAAAAAATCTTTCTGGACTATTATTGAAGGATAGAAAAATAACACCTGAATATATAGTACAGTCCATGTTTCTGCATAGTGTCACATGGTGAGGAGCCTGAGGTCTGACCACTGGAGTCCAATTCTTTCCTAGGTCATCTCAGAACATTTGCTTCACTCCTCTAAGGTGTGGCTTTCCCTTCCTTCCTTCCTTTCTCTTTCATTCTTCCTTCCTCCCTCCCTTCCTTCCTCTCTTTTTTTAGATTTATTTATTTATTTGTGAGAGAGAGCATGAGTGGGAGGGGGCAGGGAGAGAGAGAGCGAATCTCAAGCGGACGCTAAGCTGAGTGCAGAGCTCAAGGCGGGGCTGATCCCCTGACCTGTAGATGATAACCAGAGGCAAAGCCAAGAGTCAGACGCTCAACTGATTGCACCATCCAGGTGCCCCTAAGGCGTGGCTTTCTTGTTTGTAAAATGAGAGCAATAATATTCGTTAACTCCTGTGTCAAGGATGAGAGTTGAAAAAATGAGCTAAGTAAAATGAGCTGTTTAGAGCACTCTACCCAGTGTCAGGCACGTAGTAAGTAATTAATAAATCACCTATTACACTAAAGATGTCAATTATCCTTAAGATAATCTATGCATTTAATGCAATTCCCATTGAGCATTTGTTTTGGTTGTGATTTGTAATTTTACTGAGAGCTTTACAGGTATTGGTTTTTTTTTTGTTTTTTGTTTTTTTAACTTTCTGTTTTTGGAGTCATGTGTCTTCTGAGCTGTTGTGGATGTCTCCCAGCAGAAGTATTTTGCTTTTGGTTTTGCCTTTGCTTTTGCTGCATATGACCCCATATATTTGTGTCTCTTGCTCTCTCTCATCCTATCTCCCTTTTTCCCTTTCTCCTTTCTTCTGCTCTTTTCTTCCTGCCTCGAGGTCACAAAGATACTCTTTTTGTGTTAAATCCTAGAGGTTTTATTCTCTTTCACACTTAGATCTATAATTCACCTGGAAATCATGCCAGTATTGTACTGTCTTAATGTTAAGCCTTGATACCTGGTAGAGTAAGTCTTTCTGTCTTGTTCACTCTGTTTTTGCTCAAGTCCTCTGCACAACTCAGTACTCATCTTCTATCCCTGCCTGAATGGGAACCACAGGCCTTAGACACCTATGCCTCTAATGGAGACTGAGAACCCCATTCCCCATTCTGGATTTGCTTTCCCTCCATGTTTCTGACACTTGTGGGTTTTCCTCTCCCTCTTTTGAGCTGAGTTATGTACTTAAAACATTATTTTGATCAGAGTTGGTTGAGAATTTCTATTCTTTAGAGTGGGAGACAGAGGCTTTGGTGCTGGCTTAGAATTCCATATTCCTGGAAGCCTCTGGCAATACTACCTGGAATCTTGAAAAAGGTCTTGAAATAAAAAATGAGGTAGATATAAATACAGAAATTATGGAAAGATGGTTAAGTCATATGATTAAATGAAAAATTGCACAACAATAGGCATAGTATAATTTAATTTATATAAGCACAATGCAAAGCAACCCTCCCTTTAAAATACTTACAGCCACACAAAACTGTTCATTGTGGTTACTCTTAACCACTATGAGTTGGGGTCGAGGGTAGATGGTAAGAGGAAACTTTCAAGGAGTTTTTCATATCATTTGGTATTTTGCAATTTGTTTATTATGTGTTTACAAGCAATACAACTTATGTTACTCTTACAATTTAATGGTCCACCATATCCCACCTCCCAGTTCAGACCCCAAATCCTTGACAGCCTTCAGAGCTTTGCTGTCTCCCCACCTGCTTGGCATCTGTGCTCCAGCCACCTGGCTGTCGCTCAATCTTTTGAGAATACCACTCTCCTCTCTACCTGAGGGTCTTTGCATTTCCCCTTCTGTCTATAATGTTCTGGCCCCACCTCTTTGACTAGTTACCTAAAACTCATCCTTTAGGGGCTCTCAGATTTTACAACACGTCCTCAGAGCAGCCTTCTTTGAACTTCAGACCAGGTAATGTTCCCTGTTATATGCTCTCCTAACATCTGATACGTCCCACATTTTAATTACATCATTTTGAAAGTCGTTGTTACACTGCTGAACAACTGCAGTAGAACACGAGCTTTGTTCTATCAGGGACTAGGGCTGTCTCATTTGCCGATTATTCCCAGAACCTAGCAGAGCAACTTGGACATAATACACACTCAGTGAAGGAGACTTTGGCTGAATCTTTTGTGTAGTTTCTGATTCCCCTAAGTCCCTTAATGGAAACTTAGGGATCTGAGGCTCCCATGTTGGGAAATGTTAATTCCTTATCTGCTCCTGCTCAGGGCTGCACGTATTTGTGCAATGCAGGTCATGTGAGCTGCAGTCTCTCACACTGTATCCAGAGTGCATGTTGAGAATACTATCCAAAACACGTCTCCTTGAGAATTCCCATTGTCTGTGAGTCTACTGTGAACAAAGGATGGAACTCTGGGGACTTTGATAAGAAAGGTAATTATTTCCTGGGAGTTGCCTGGGAGATTCTCCCTCTATTCCCAGGAGCCATTCCCTTTATGCTTGTTTCCAGGCTCCTGCCATCCAACATCTTCAACTTCAGTTGCTAGCTGGTCTTTTGCTGTCTCGCTGGAGTTTCGTCATTGGATAATTTCCTGTTCATGGATCCTCGGGAGATTATGCTGAAATTTTATTCCCAGCGTCATCAGGAGTGAAGCCAAATAAACTGAACTCTAGAGAATGTGCTTTCACACATAAGAACACAGCTAAGTAATTGCTATGTTGAACAGAAGAGGAAATCAGTCACTATAAAACTTATGCTGTAGGATAACTCATTTCCAAGCAAGATCATGATGGGTCTCACCTAAATGGAATTAAACTTTTATGAATTTCTTTTGAAAAAGGACCCATTCAACCATCAGACTAAGAGAATCATTTCATTTTACTTAACTAAAAGGTCAGAACTTCTTGATGTCCCAGTTACATAGGTGGTACATTATGCCCATGCTCATCAGAACATCATGGATGACTTCAGTTATATAAAAGTTCAGTCACGTTGAAACTCCTTGCTGAAAGATTCCTAGAGGAAGAGCCCTTTTTTGCAATGAATCACCTGATTCTTTTGAATGATTTCTAAAAAGGAGAGGCCCTGAGTTCAGACATGCCATTTACTGCCGGTCAAAGGGCAATCTGCCAATGGATGTCACCCTCTAGGAAGCAGAGCCTTTCCATTCTCGGAGAAAAGCGATGGTAACTGGACTTTACATGTGTTTCCTTTTTTGAGATACAGACCACAGAGTTTGTTTATGACTATCTTTAGCACGAACAGGAAACTTGCCATGAAATGCAAACGGAGGGGCATAGAGTTAAAATGTCATCAAACTCATGAGAAATATGTTCCAAATGAGCCAGTGGCTTTAAAAGGCCCATTTTAAAACACAAGAATGTTGCAGCGCAGTTCTGTTTTCAGTAGCAGGGAGGGGAATTGCTGTGCCAACCATACTCTCTGGCCTTGTGACCAGCTGCTCGGTTATTTGTCAGAAGAATAGCTGGGTGGGACCACGGCTGCAGGCTCTGGCTGTGGAAAAAGTGTTCTCTGTGAGAAACTTACAAGTTTGTATAAAGGTCAAACCAGGAATGCTGATCTTTAGCAGTGCCCTAACCCTATCCTTAACCTCAGCACTAGCTTCGGTTTTTAAGCAGGATAGCTCAGATGAGTAATCCTGAGGAGACCGCATTCAAGGGTACCAAATCCTCTTCTCTACTCTTACTTCCTCTGGGGGTCATGGCTGCACCAGTGGGTATCCCCATTGGTCAGAATAGGTCAGGGTAAGCTGTTGTAACAACAATGACAAAACCCTAAAATCAACCAAAAGCCTTCACTTAGAGATGGCTGGTGGAAGGTGGAAAATGTTTTCTGAGGCAGGAAGAATGTTTCTCTTTCCCTTTGACCTGGGGACGGACAATGGTTGAGATGGTGGCTGTCCCATTTCAGCTGGCTTCTGGAGTGAGAAGATGAGCAGCATAGCCCCAGCTGATCAGCAATGCAAATAAACTTTGGGATTCTAAGTGACTTAGATTTAGCAGCAGAATCTGGCTTATCCTAAGACCGTATCTACGGCAGTTCTATAGATGAACAGACGGACCGTTCATATAGGTTAAACAAACGACTCTAGCCAAGGGCCAGGGAAACCAGGCAGGAGCTCTACGAACACGTCAGGCTGATTTTCATTTGTCTCTGGCAAGAGCCATGGGAGACATCAATTTTTCCATCAGCTACTGAGTCCTCAGACTGATGAGGTCATTCTGATCCCTTGTGCCCCTGGGAATAAGCCCGGTCCTTTTCAAGGAGAGTAAAATTACTTTTTTTCCTTTGGTTTAGGATCACAGGTAGGGTAACCAACCATCCCATTTTGCCTAGGACACAGGACTATCAGTGATAAAAAAAAAAAAACCCTTAGAATCCCAGGCTTACCTGGGGTGAGTTGGTCATCCTAATTACTGAGGTGATTATCTCCTGGCAACATTCAGTAATGACATAGCATAAGCTCCCACCTCACCTTATACATCTTTTCATCATAATATTTATTACATTATGTTGTAAATGATTCAGACTGTTCAGTGTCTGTCTGCCCACAAAACCCTGAACCTGAGACCAAGGACTGTTTCTTGTCCATTTCATAGTCCCAATACCTTGTATGGTGCTTGCCCCTTCAAAAGAGCACAATAAGTATTTGTTGCATGGATGAATGGATGCTACTTCTCTGTTGTTTTTCATTCCAAAAACTGATGTGGTACGATTGGCTCTTTCTCCTTTGAGGATCAGTTCTGCCTGGAAACTAATTTAACATACAGAAAGGTAGGAGACTTTCTGGACTGTAGCTATAAGCTGGCATAAAGTTTTCAGTGTGACCCACAGCGTAAAATTACGTAAACATAGCACTGAGTTTCAGCATAAACCGATTCCTTATTAGACTGACTGAATAATTGAATCTCCTTGTTTGGTGTTTGTTTAAAGACAGAAGGTCATGGGACAAATGGTGGGTATTTGAGGCTGTGGAAACATATGTTATAAATTTGGTTTAGCTGTTTCTGGTAACTGGGATTATTGTGACTGAAGACCCAGGCCTCCCAAGTCTGCCCTCCACCCTTGGGAATGCACAACAACATGCCCTCCAAAAACAGAGGCAGCAAGAAAATGTCCATGGGCAGGTCTCACGGATGGACTACACTCCAGTTAAGGACAGCAAACAGTAGACTGAGAAACTTGCTCAGGAGGATTAGATCCAGGCCCCAGCCAGCTAGATGTTTTCATAACAGGCCTGTGAGGTGTGCTGGGAAAGCATTTGGTAGTTCTTGACTCCACTTATAAACTAAACCCTCAGATATCTTTGTTTTCATTAATCACCCATAGTGAGTCTCTCCTAAGTGACTAAGCTTTTCTGAGAAGTGATTTAAATTCTATAAAAAGGGCCTGTGAAGTGGTGGATCACTGAACTTGTGTTAAAAAGGTTTAAAAAAATCTATCCTCAGTTTCATCTGTAAAATGGGTTTAATGATCTCTACCTTTCTTACTTCATAAGATAGCTTATGAGGTTAAAGGAGATTAAGTCAGTGAGAATAGTTTAATGCAGAATGAATATAAGATAATGTATATTTCCTTTATTCGTTTACCTAATTCTTCTCATCCTATAATAAATCTTACCTAAGTTTGCCCTCTGCTTTAGGACTTCCTTTCATTTATCCTAATATTTTCTTCATCACAGGAAGGGAATAAGCATTTGCTTTGTGTTTTCTTTGTGCATTCTCTTCATAATGATATTTATGGCACAGCTGCCATTATCTTAATTGTACATACAAATTCTAGTTCATAGTAGTTCATATCCAAGATCATGCAGCTAGACCTTAAGTTTAAACTCAAGTGTCCCTATCTCATTGCCCACATGAAATTTCTATCACATCATACTACCTTCCAAGTTTTAAGGAGTTTCCCTCTTTTGTTTCTTTTGTATCTTTGATTTCGTATGCAAGCCCACATTGGGCTTGATTACAACATTTTGATTTTTTTTTTTAAAGATTTAAAAATTTATCTTAGAGAGATACAGAGAGAGTGAGATCATGGGGGGTGGGGAGGGGCAGAGGGAGAGGGAGAGAGAAACTCAAGGAGACTCCTCACTGAGTGTGGAGTCTGACTTGGGATTAGACCTGAGCTGAAATCAAGAGTCAGATGCTCAACTGACTGTGCCACCCAGGCATCCACAACATTGTGATTTTTTAAAATTTTGATCATATTTCCTCTTCTTTCATCACACAGACTGAAATGTCCACCTTATTCTGGCAGTCCTCTCCATTTCCTGGATCTTTGTACTTGCTTTTATTTGGATGTTTCTTGAGCTATAATAGCTAAAGTTGCATGCAATATTGCAGGTGCTGGCCCTCCAGGGTTTGGTACCAGAGCAGAATAACGTTTCCAGATGTACTGCCAATGTTGACCACAATACCCAGGTTATCGTTAGCTGTATGGGCTGAAGTAGGGCAATTCCAGTGGAACATCTCTCAGCTATAGCCAGAAACCATGTGGCCAGCCATCAGGGAACATGGTGTCTCAAGACGTCTGTCTTGAGGTCTCTAATTTTTTTTTCCTTTATTTATTCAACAAGTATTGAAAAACACCAACCCTGTGCCAATCTCTGCTCTAGTTGCTGCAGGTAGGGTAGAGTATAAAACACCCCAAGATCCTGGGGCACCTGAGTGGCTTAGTTGGTTAAGCGGCTGCCTTCGGCTCAGGTCATGATTCCGAAATCCTGGGATCAAGCCCCTCATCGGGTTCCCTGCTCAGCAACGAGCCTGCTTCTCTCCCTCTCTCTCTCTGCCTGCTGCTTTGCTTACTTGTGCTCTCTATCTCTCTGTCAAGTAAACAAATAAAATCTTTAAAAACAAAACAAAACCAAACCCCAAGTTCCTGTTTCTATGGAGTATATTGAGTACTGTGGAGAGATAGTCAACAGATACAAATATGTACAATATGTCAGAGATTATTACAATAACTGTCTAACTGGCTTCCCTGTCTCCAGTGAGGCAGTAAGTGCTATGTAGAAAAATAAAGTTGGGTGAGAGAAATAGAGAAAGGGAGGTTTGCTTTTCTTTCTACAATGGTCAGGGGACGTCTGTGATAAAGTGAGATCTGAGCAGAAACTTGAAGCAAAGGTTATCTCAGAGAAGAACATTCCAGGCAGAGAGAACAGTGAGTGCAACCATCATGGGGAAGCTACTCACCACATGTGAGGTGTGGCAGTATAGTTGGAAGTACGTCAGAGTAGATGGGACTGGGGAGATGAGGTTAGAGATAAGGTCAGAGTTTCAAGGTTAAGGAAGGGCAGATCATGTACAGTCTTGTAAGTTCTGGTAAAGGACTTGGTTTTCTTCTGCCAAAGGGAAGGGGAGGAAGCCATGGGAGAATTAAGAACAAGGAACTGGCCTGATCAGACTTAACATTTTAAGAAACTCACTCTGACTGGTCTGTGGAGAATACACTGTGGGAAAGGAATGGTGGTGGCAAGGAGACCAGTTAGACAGATCTTATAATAATCCAGGTGAGAGATGATGGTGGCTTGGGTGGTGGCTCAGGGCAATGGTGGAGTTAAGTACAAAATATTTGATCCTGGGTATGGACTGGATATGAGAGAAAGAGAAGAGTCAATGGTGACTCCAAGGTTTTTGGCTTGAGAAATTGTAAGAATTGGATGAATAGAGTTGCCTTTTATTGAGCTGAGGAATAGTGTGGGAGGCGTGTGTGTGTGTGTGTGTGTTATGTGTGTGTGCATGTTTGCATATGGTGGCAGAGGATTTGAAATTCTATTTTGTGTATTTGAAGTCTGAGATGCTTCTAAGCAAGGACTTTAAGTAGTCAGCTAGATATGAGTGTGATGTGTTCACAGGAGAGGTTAGAGCTGGAGTTATAAGTTTGGGATCTTAAAAGCCCTGGGGCTAAATGAACTCACCCAGGTAGATAAATAAATCGATAAGAAAGAGGTCAGAGCTCTGAACCCTGGAGCACTCCAACATACCATTTCAAGCTTGACAGATAGATGGAACCAGTAAAGAGGAGAAGTCACTTAAAAGTTGCTTTGGTAGCTGTGTGGTAGCAGTTACTGTAAATGCTGGGTTTGCTTATGAGAGATCTGTTTCCAAAGTGGGAGACCACCAGGGATATTTATGCTTGTGTGTATGGCCACTACACAGGATCACTGTGAAAAGGCACACAAAAAAGGCTCCTGGTTTATCATTAAAAAACTTATAGGAGACTGGCCAGGATGGAAAATTAGGTTGAGTTAGTTTAGATTTGAAAAATTTGAGGAGAAAGCAAAGAAATCATGTAGTCCTGATAATATGAACATGTCTTTAATATGACAGAAATAAACTCTTGATATCATGGATATACCAATCATTAGCATGTGCATATGTAAATTAACAAGATTAAATGTTAACTGTGTATTAAAAAATAATACATTCAAATAAATAATACATACATACATACATACATAAAGTTGGGCTTTGGAACTCTTTATTTCCCTCTCTGACTGCAATTGGTGTTAAGGTTTTAGGTCACCCCATAGAAAACTTGTTTAATCCATGGTGTATCTCAGGTGTGGATCTAATGGTTCAGTTTTCTTTTCCTTTCTTTCTTTTTCTTCTTCTTTTTTTTTTCAAATCAATCATCTCAAGTTTTTTTTTTAAATTTAATTTTATTTTTTCAGTGTTCCAAGATTCATTGTCTATGCACCACACCCAGTGCTCCATGCAATACGTGCCCTCCATAATACCCACCACCAGTCTCACCCATCCCCCCATCTACCTCCTTTTCAAAACCCTCAGTTTGTTTCTCGGAGTCCACAGTTTCTCATGCTTCATCACCCACTCCGATTTCCCCCAATTCACTTTTCCTTTCCTTCTCCTAATGTCCTCCATGTTATTCCTTATGCTCTACAAGTAAGTGAAACCATATGATAATTGACTGTCTCTGTTTGACTTATTTCACTCAGCATAATTTCCTCCAGACCCGTCCATGTTGATACAAAAGTTGGGTATTCATCCTTTCTGATGGAGGCGTAATATTTCATTATATATATGGACCACATCTTCTTTATCCATTCATCTGTTGAAGGGCATCTTGGTTCTTTCCACAGTTTGATGACTGTGGCCATTGCTGCTATGAACATTGGAGTACAGATGGCCCTTCACTACAACAGTATCTTTGGGGTAAATATCCAGTAGTGAAATTGCTGGTTCATAGGGTAGCTCTATTTTTAATTTCTTAAGGAATCTCCACACTGTTTTCCAAAGTGGCTGCACCAACTTGCATTCCCACCAACAGCATAAGAGGGTTCCCCTTTCGCCACATCCTCCCCAACATTTGTTGTTTACTGTCTCATTGATTTTGGCCATTCTGACTGGTGTAAGGCGGTATTTCAATGTGGTTTTGATTTGGTTCTCCCTGATGGATACTGATGATGAATATTTTTTCATGTGTCTTTTAGCCATTTGTATGTCTTCTTTGGAGAAGTGTCTGTTCATGCTTCTGCCCATTTTTTGATGTTATTACTTGTTTTTGCAGTGTTGAGTTTGAGGAGTTCTTTATAGATCTTGGATATCAGCCCTTTGTCTGTAGTGTCATTTGCGAATATCTTCTCCCATTCCATGGGTTGCCTCTTTGTTTTGTTGACTGTTTCTTCTGCTGTGCAGAAACTTTTGATCTTGATGAAGTCCCAAAAGTTCATTTTCCCTTCTGCTTCCTTTGCCTTTGGAGACATGTCTTGAAAGAAGTTGCTGTGGCTGGTGTTGAAGAGGTTACTGCCTATGTTCTCCTCTAGGATTTTGATAGATTCCTGCCTCACATTGAGGTCTTTTATCCATTTCGGGTTTATCCTTGTGTATGGTGTAAGAGAATGGTCAGGTATCATTCTTCTATACATAGCTGTCCAATTTTCCCAGCACCATTTATTTAAGAGATTGTCTCTTTTTCACTGGATATTTTTTCCTGCTTTGTTGAAGTTTATTTGACCATAGAGTGGAGGGTCCATATCTGGCCTCTCTACTCTGTTCTACTACTGGTCTATGTGTCTGTTTTTGTGCCAGTACCATGCTATCTTGGTGATCACAGCTTTGTAGTAAAGCTCAAAATCAGGCAACGTGATGCCCCCAATTTTGTTTTTCTTTTTCAACATTTCCTTAGCAATTTGGGGTCTTTTCTGGTTCCATACAAATTTTAGGATTGTTTGTTCTAGTACTTTGAAAATTCTGGCAGAATTTTGAATGAGATGGCATTGAAAGTATAGATTGCTCTGGGAAGTTTAGACATTTTAACAATGTTTATTCTTCCGATCCATGAGCATGGAATACTTTTCTACTTTTTGTGTCTTCTTCAATTACTTTTGTAAGTGTTCTGTAGTTCCTCGAGTACAGATCCTTTACCTCTTTGGTTAGGTTTATTCCCAGGTATCTTATGGTTCTTGGTGCTATAGTAAATGGAATCGATTCTCTAATTTCCCTTTCTATATTTTCATTGTTAGTGTAAAAGAAAGTAACTGAGTTCTGTGCTTTGATATTGTATCCTGCCACATTACTGAATTGTTGTATGGGTTCTAGTACTTTGGAGGTGGAGTCTTTTGGATTTTCCATATAAAGTATCATGTCATCTGCGAAGAGAGAGAGTTTGACTTGTTCTTTGCCAATTTGAATACCTTTTATTTATTTTTGCTTTCTGATTGCTGTTGCTAGGACTTCTAGTACTATGTTGAACAATAATGGTGAGAGTGGCATCCCTGTCATCTTCCTGATCTCAAAGGGGGGACTGTCAGTTTTTCCCCATAGAGAATGATATTTGCTGTGGGTTTTTCATAGATAGATTTTATGAAGTTGAGGAATGTTCCCTCTATCCCTATATTTTGAAGAGCTTTAATCAGGAACAGATGCTGCATTTTGTTAAATGCTTCTTCTACATCAATTGAGAGGACCATGTGGTTCTTCTCTCTTCTCTTAATGATTTGTTCTATCACATTGATTGATTTGCGAATGTTGAGCCACCCTTGCATACCATGGATAAATCCCACTGGGTCATAGTGGATAATCTTTTTAACGTAGTTGGATCCTATTGGCCATGATCTTGTTGAGAATCTTGGCATCCATATTCATCAGGAATATTGGTCTGAAATTCTCCTTTTCGTTGGGGTCTCTGGTTTGGGGATCAGGGTAATGCTGGCTTCATAGGAAGAGACTGGAAGTTTTCCTTCTGTTTCTACTTTTTGAAATAGTTTCAGGAGAATAGGTATTATTTCAGGGCACCTGGATGGCTCAGTGGGTTAAAGCCTCTGCCTTCGGCTCAGGTCATGATCTCAGGGTCCTGGGATCAAGTCCTGCATCGGGCTCTCTGCTCAGCAGGGAGCCTGCTTCCACCTCTCTCTCTGTCTGCCTGCCTCTCTACTTGTGATCTCTGCCTGTCAAATAAATAAATAAAATCTTAAAAAAAAAAGAATAGGTATTATTTCTTCTTTGAATGTTTAGTAGAATTCCCCAGGGAATCTGTCAGGTCCTGGGCTCTTGTTTGTTTGTTTTTTTCTTTTTAAATCATAATAATTTATTTTTTATTAACATATAATGTACTATTAGCCCCAGGGGTACAGGTCTGTGAATCTCCAGGTTTACACACTTCATGGCACTCACCATAGCACATACCTTCCCCAATGTCCATAACCCAACCACCCTCTCCCTCCCCCGTGGTCCCCCCCCCCCCCCCAACCCTCAGTTTGTTTTGAGAGATTAAGAGTCTCTTATGGTTTGGGCTCTTGTTTTTTGGGAGGTTTTTGATCACTGCTTCAATTTCATTACTAGATATTGGACGATTCAGGTTTTTAATTTCTTCCTGTTTCAGTTTTGGAAGTTTATAGGTTTCCAGGAATGCATCCATTTCTTCTAGGTTGCTTAATCTATTTTTTTTTTTTAAAGATTTTATTTTTATTTATTTATTTGACAGAGAGAGATCAGAAGCAGGCAAAGAGGCAGGCAGAGAGAGAGAGAGAAGGAAGCAGGCTCCTGGTTGAGCAGAGAGCCCGATGTAGGGCTCGATCACAGGACCCTGGCGATCATGACCCGAGCTGAAGGCAGCAGCTTAACCCACTGAGCCACCCAGGTGCCCCTAGGTTGCTTAATCTATTGGCATATAACTATTGATAATAATTTCTGATGATTGTTTCTATTCTCCCTTTTCATTCATAATTTTATTAATTTGGGTCCTCTCTCTTTTCTTTTGGGTTAGTTTGGGCAGTGGAGTATTGATCTTAATGATTTTTTCAAAGAACCAGTTTCTAGTTTTGTTGATGTGTTCTACTGTATCTCTAGTTTCTAACTCATTGATTTCTGCTCTAATCTTGATTATTTCTCTTCTTGTGCATGGGGTTGGCTTAACTAGTTGTTGATTTTCCAGTTCTTTAAGGTATAAAGAGAGTTGGTGTATTTGGGATTTTTCAATTTTTTTTTGTTGTTGTTTATGTGTTTTTGTTTGTTTGTTTGTTTTTTCATGTAACAATATTCATTGTTTTTGCATCACACCCTGTGCTCCATGCAATCCGTGCCCTCTCCAATACCCACCACCTGGTTCCCCCAACCTCCCACCCCCCACCCCTTCAAAACCCTCAGATTGTTTTTCAGAGTCCATAGTCTCTCATGGTTCACCTCCCCTTCCAATTTCCTTCAACTCCCTTCTCCTCTCCATCTCCCCTTGTCCTCCATGCTATTTGTTATGCTCCACAAATAAAGAGATTACGCTGAGTGAAATAAGTCAAGCAGAGAGAGTCAATTATCATATGGTTTCACTTTTTTGTGGGATTTTTCAATTTTTTTTGAGTGAGGCTTGGATAGCTATGTATTTCCCCCTTAGGACTGCCTTTGCTGCATCCCATAGGTATTGCACTGTGTGTCTTCATTCTGTTTGGTTTCCATGAATTGTTAAAGTTCTTTGATTTCCTGGTTGATCCAAACATTCTTGAGCAGGATGGTCTTTTAGCTTCCAAGTGTTTGAATTCCTTCCAAACTTTTTCTTGTGGTTGAGTTCCAGTTTTAAAGCATTGTGGTCTGAGAATATACAGGGTATAATCCCAATCTTTTGATATTGTTTGAGCCCTGATTTGTGGCCCAGTATGTGGTCTATTCTGGAGAAAGTTCCATGGCACTCAGGAAGAATGAGTATTCTGCTGTTTTAGGATGGAATGTTTTGTATATATCTATGAGGTCCATCTGGTCCAATGTGTCATTCAAAGCTCTTGTTTCTATATTGATTTTCTGCTTGCATGATCTGTCTATTACTGAGAGTGGCGTGTTAAGATCCCCTACAATTAATGTATTCATATCAATATGACTCTTTATTTTGATTAACCGTTTGCTTATGTAGTTGGCTACTCCCATAGTGGGAGCATAAATATTTACAATTGTTAGATCTTCTTGGTGAATAGACCCTTTAAGAATAATGTAGTGTCCTTCTGTATCTCTGTACCTTCTGTATCTCTGACTACCATCATTAACTTAAAATCTAATTTATCTGATATGAGAATTGCTATCCCAGCTTTCTTTTGAGGCCCGTTGGCATGAAAGATGGCTCTCCATCCTTTCACTTTCAGTCTGCATGTATCTTTACGTTCCAAATGTGTCTCTTATAGGCAGCATATGGATGGGTCCTGTTTTATTCAGTCTTCAACCCTGTGCCGTTTTATGGGAGCATTTAGGCTATTCATGTTGAGAGTGATTATTGAAAGATAAATTTTTATTGACATCATGTTGCCTGTGAAGTCCTTGTTTCTGTAGATTGTTTCTGTAAATTTCTGTTCTATGTCACTCTTGGGTTCTTCTTCTTTTATAGAATCCCCCTTTAATATTTCTTGTAGTGCTAGCTTGATGGTCCCATACCCTTTTAAACCTTGCTGGTCTTGGTAGCTCTTTATCTCTCCATCCATTTTGAATGGCAGCCTTGCTGGATAAAGTATTCTTGGCTGCATGTTCTTCTCATTTAGTACCCTGAATATGTCTTACCAGCCCTTTCTGGCTTGCCAGGTTTCTGTGTACAGGTCTGACATTATTCTGATGGTCCTTCCTCTGTACACAAGGAATCTCTTCCCCCTAGCTGCCCTTAAGACCTCTTGTCTGAAATTATGATTTGCGAATTTCACAATTAAGTGTCTGGATGTCTTTCTAGACTCATTGATCTTGGGGGGTGTCCTTTCTGCCTCTAAACATGAACACTTGTTCCGTTCCCCAGATTAGGGAAATTTCATACAGAATTTGTTCAACTATATCTTCTAGTCTTCTCTCTTTCTCCACCCCTTCAGGGATCCCAATAATTCTGATGTTGGAATGTTTCACAGGACATTTATTTCCCTAATTCTGTTTTCATGGCTTCTAAGCTGTTTGTTCCAGGCCTCCTCCTGATCCTTCTTTTCTATCAGTTTGTCTTCTAGATTCTAATTCTACCTTCTGCCTTGGTTACCCTAATTGTTAGAGTATTGGTTAAGTCTGAAAAGTCTTGATCTTTGTCTAAGATAGTGAGATTTAAAAGAATAATAGTAGAGATAAGGCTTCTCTAGACTGGGTCATAGACTCAGAGTGGGAACTGGACAGGAAATGGGAGGCTGCGACAGTCAAGGGGTATTGAGAAGAGGCTCTACCTTGCACCTGTACTCCATTATTTCCAAAGCCATGAGTGGGGTAAAATGTATTCACTTCTCCATACATCATATTCTCAAGCCCTATCCTCTAAGTTCTAGAAGGAGCTCATTGCTTCCTCTGGTTCAGTTTTGGGGGAGGGGCTCTGGGACAGGCCTGTCACCAGTGAGACCCGCAGGAATGTCCAGCTGGGCCATGCTGGTAGGTAGTGGGGGTCTTGGTGGAAGAAACACAGTGACTGTGAGCCTTCTTCTCTGTGAGGCAGTGTCTTTAGAAAAAATGCTCTTCTCTTCCCTTTCATGTGGCAGAGTAGTAGGGTGGGCTAAGGCTGCCCCTGTTTTGGAGGAGCACCTGCTCTTGGCTGGTCTAGTGGGAACAGTTTGGCCTCTTTTTGGATGTTTTCATCTTTATCCTTTCATACTTTTTCTTGAGGAGCTTTCTTTGTGCCCACAAATGTAGATTTAATATCTGCTTCTTTGTATTCCAGTGCTACCTCTATTATAGTATTGGCCTTACTGCACTATCTACTTGCCAGTCTCTCCTACTAGATTGGGAGCCTTTGGAAAACAAAGACTAAGTAACAACTGTCTTTGTAATCCCTGAGACGCATGACAGTGCCTAGGTCATGGTCAGCATGCAATCAGATTTATTACATTACAAAGGAAAACAAACACATTTTCATATCCATTTCTATGCCCTGAGTGTTCTGTTACCTGGTGTGAGTAACTGAGTAGGTAGAGGAGAGTGGCTTGCCTGAAGCAATAAGACACTTTCTGTTGGACAGTTGTTCAGTAACAATGACCACCAACAGCATGTCTTCTCATCTTCACTCTGTTCTTTGCCCTTAAGATAATAGATTGAGGTTGATTTTCTCTGGAAGGTCTCTACTGATGATCCATCCTACAATCTGTCAGTTTCCGTCTTCTTAAGACATTTCCCGTTATCAATTTGTAGCCATAAATACATGTTTCTAGATTTCATAGTCAGTCTCGTTTCTTACCACATCGTGTTCTTAGAAATCACATCTTCCATAAAATGGAACATTTTCTCCTCTGGTGCCAATGTTGTAACTGAAGGCTGACCAAGGACTCAGTGTCACAGAAAATACAGACATGATCAATCAAACATCAAAAGGACAAAGCTACAGCTGCAATCCTCTAAAATAATTTAACATAGTAGAATCATGCCTGAGTCCCATAAAAGAGTTGTAAACACACATTGATTATGCAAGGATGCCTGGAATTATGTAAAATCATAAAATTCAACCCTACCCTATCCTCAATTTTTTTCCTAAAATTAATATACACATTAAAATGACTATTTTCAAGACATTTATGAACAACAGTTTGTACCACTTTCACATTATAAGTGGAATCATGGAAAATTATTTCAATAATTTAGACCTCTTATAAAAGTCAGTCCAAGCAAGTTAGAAGTTACACTCCCTGTGCCTTTAATAGGTTGTCCTCTTCAAACAGGGATTCCAAGTCATTCAATTGATCCTGTAGTTGCACCCAAATTAGCTGGCTGAAGAAATGTTTCCTGGAGTTTATGACAATAGTGGTGTTTCTTTCCTTTTCTGAAAAGCTGACCCAATCTCTCTAACCTTCCTCGTCTTTCCTTTTTTTTTTTTTTTTTTTTTTTTTTTAAATTTAAAGCTAAAGGCAGAGTTACTTGGTAGAAGACCAAAGCAGAGCTAGGGAGAGACATGAAATGGCCCTAAATCACTCAAGCTCTACTTCCTTCTGTGAATGATTCCTCCTTGATTTAAATTTTATTGTAAAAGCAATAAAACAACTGTTGATTGTGAGCAAACTGTAAAGAAAAAAGAGGTTCAAAACATCTGTTACATGACTGCTAAGAGGTCTGTCTTTGCTTAAAATTCAATAAAAAAATTCAGTCCACATTTATTGAAGGCCCATTATCCGCCAGGCCTGATGTGCGATTAGAAGATGCTGAGAGAAAGCATCTCAGATTAGCCTTCTGGGAGCCTGGGGGAGGTGTGGGTATTAAGAAAGCAGCATTTAAGGGGCATCTGGGTGGCTCAGTCAATTAAGTGACTGACTTTTGGTTTTGGCTCAGATCATGATCTCAGGGTCATGAGATTGAGTCCCGCATCAGTTCTGCACTCAGTGCAGAGTCTGCTTAAGTTTCTCTCTCCCTCTCCTTTTGCCTCCCCCTGCCCCCCCCCCATTGCTCTCAAATAAATAATTCTTTAAAAAGAGGGAGAGAGAGAAAGCAGCATTTAAGCTTAGTCCTGGGAACTTCCTATAGAGCAGTAGCAGACTTGGTTGACCCTCTCTGGGATATTTTAGTCATGTGATTTGTGGGTTTTATGATTGATACTGATCTACAATCATGTCTGGTAAGAGGAAGGGCATTTAGAAACTGTTTAATAAGAAGCTTCTGTGTTTTCTAAATTTTTTTTTTAAGAGAGGGAGTGGGGAGGGGCAGGGGGAGAGAGAATCTCAAGAGACCCCCATGGGGCTTGATCCCACAATCTTGAGATCATGACCTGAGCTGAAATCAAGAGTCTGATGCTTAACTGACTGAGCCACCCGGGCGCCCCACTTCAGTGTTTTCTAGTGAGATTCGAGTATTAAATTTTGCTTCATATTTAATTAAGAAAAATCTCATAATCCCATTGAAAACAAATAGGATTATTATAATGTTTAGTAAAGGCTGATATTATAAGCAATAGGGAATTCAATTAAGGAAATAACAAGGGCGAGACAGTGATGTTGAGGAAATAATCCCCCTAGCCTTGAAGTTGTGGAACGTATGGAGTAATTGCTCAAAGAGGAACAAAACTGGATGGCCTAGCCTGGTTTTTTATGGTTAAGCTATTATTTGTCTCAGAATTTTTATGATTTTTTTCAGGAGACAGCAAGTTTGACACTTTCATGAAAATAATACATGATAGCGTCTGGGAGAAAAAGTAGCAGCAGGAATAAGATTATTTCCAAATGATCTACCAAAAGCAAGACATGCAAGTAAAGACTTAGTGAGTGTAATTCAGAGGTTGACAATTAGGCCTAATTTTGTGTGTCTGCAAAGTTGTCGCTCTGTGGGACACTTATTCACCTTTTGACCTATAAATAATTCTCAAGAGACCTCTGATAAGGATGAATGCCAGCAGAAACAAGACCCCAGAGGTTTTTCTTTTTCCCAGCGGTTACATAGTCCTGTGTTTGGAAGCATTACTCTGAGCTTATTTTTTATATATTTTGCATAGAATGCATTTCTAAAAATAGATTATGACCTCAGTGGAAAATTAAGTGAAACCATGAGTTGTCTCTGTAAGCATAATGCTCGAGAAGTAAAAATATGTTCAATAATAAAGAGGGAGGCCTCAAGTCTCCAAGTCTCCAAGAGGGAGAGCTACCACACTCAAGTCTCCATAGTCAAGCGAGATGTCTTCAACAGGACCATTCAAGAGAAACACAGAAGTGCCATGGGGTTTGAGGGCAAAGGGATAGGCTTTGGTTCTGGGCCTGAGCATAGTGAAGTTGAGGGACTGGGGCCAGAGGCACCTGCCTATTGGCAGAACAGAGAGAAACAGTCTTCATGTGGAATATGTTGCACTTTCATTCATGATGACTGGCAAGAGTGTGTAAGTTTCCCATTGACTGGACTGTGGACACATAGGAGCAAAATAGCCTGGGGCCTTTTCTGAATTCTTCCCAAGAAGTTAACTGGAAGAGAGCAGTTACTTTAGTAGGAGTGTGACTCGAGTGGCTGAAGGCAGAGACGGAGATCAGAAGTCAAAAGAGAGGCATGGCCTGTGTCTATGGAGCTATTCAGAAGGCTCCCGGGAGGGAGAGGGTAGTATCTTGAGATCCTACCAAAGAGTTTCAGTTCCCTGAAACTCTTCAAGGCCACAGAACACTGCTGGCAGATCACAAGAGGACTGGATAGCTAAGTCACCTCTGCCTGTTTATCCCTCTCTTTCTGCCTCCATTGCTGGAGGAGCTACGGACAGTATTGGGAAGGCACAGAAGATGAGGAGCAGCACGAGGTGGAGAGACAGAGGAGAAGCGCACCATGCTCCTTCCTCCCCATTGCTGGTTCTCCTGCCAGGGAGCTGAGAAGCTTTAACTTTGAATGAGATTCAGATTATTGAATTAAAATCAGACTGTTTTGGTAACTAACAGAGACAGAGGGACTTTGCAATACGAGTATTTAAAAGAGTCGGGGCACCTGGGTGGCTCAGTGGGTTAAGCCTCTGCCTTCTGCTCAGGTCATGATCCCAGGGTCCTGGGATCGAGCCCCGCATTGGGCTCTCTGCTCAGCGGGAAGCCTGCTTCCCTCTCTGTCTCTGCCTGCCTCTCTGCCTACTTGTGATCTCTGTCAAAAAAAAAAAAATAATAATAATCTTAAAAAAAAAAAAAGAGTATTTATTTTTTTTTTTTTTTTTTTTTTTTTTTTTTTTTTTTAAAGATTTTATTTATTTATTTGACAGAGAGAAATCACAAGTAGGCAGAGAGGCAGGCAGAGAGAGAGAGAGGAGGAAGCAGGCTCCCTGCTGAGCAGAGAGCCTGATGTGGGACTCGATCCCAGGACCCTGAGATCATGACCTGAGCTGAAGGCAGCAGCTTAACCACTGAGCCACCCAGGCGCCCCAAAAAAGAGTATTTAAAAGGGTTTATGGAATCTGCCCAAGATTTCATTTACTTTCCATGTAGGGAAGACACAGGACTCAGAACAGAGTCAGAGAACTGGTTGAGAGAGATAACAGAATCCTTTCTGTAACCCCAGTTTGGAGACACACTTTTTCAATGTATCATTATGCTCGTTTATTGATTTGTTGCCCTCTCTATACTGAGAGCTTCTTGGGATAGAGACCACATGTTATATTCATCTTTACAAATCTTGATGAGTTAGTATTGGATACATAGCAAATATTTGTTGAATGAATAAATGAACAAAATAATTGATAAATGGGGGTCACTGAGTTTAGTGATTCAGGGTACAAACTTGAGCTTTGACATTGATTAGTTCTGAGTTCTTCAGCCAGTTATTTAGTCTTTTTATAACTTAACCAGCTATATAAACTTTTACTTCCCATTTAAAGCATTTTATTTTATTTTTTAGGGGGAGAGAGGCAAAGGGGAGAGAATCTTAAACAAGCTCTACACCTAATGTGCAGAGCCTGACGATGGAGCTTCATCTCACGACTCTGAGATCATGACTGGAGTTGGAATCAAAGTCAGACGCTTAACAGACTGAACCACCCAGGTGTCCCTTACAGTATTTTAAAGTACAAAATAGTATTTACCTCATAGGATTTATTTGAGGATCAGATGTGATATTATTCATGTATAATGCTTAGCCCAGGGGCTGGTATATGGTCAATGTTCAGCAAACAGGAGCTACAACGACATCATTACTGTTGTAATTAGTGATGGAGTTGCATGGCTGGTGTGCACAGACTACTCCACTCCAGCTGGACCTGGTGTCCTTGATTTTTTTTTTTTCAAAAGATTTATTTATTTTAGTGGGGTCAGGGTCAGGAGGGGCAGAGGGAGAGGGAGAGAGAATCTCAGGCAGATGCCCGGGTGAGTGCAGAGCTCCATGTGGGGCTTGATTTTGTAACTCTAAGATCAGACCTGAGCTGAAATCAAGAGTCTGACACTCAGCACCCAGGCACCTCAAACGTCCTTGATTTTGATAGTATGTCCTTGACCCCAGCTGGGCCTGATGACTTTGATGCCTAAGCCTCTCTGTTTTACTTCCTCAAGGAGGAGGCTTGGTTTTCTGCTAGGCTGAAGAGGAGCAGCTGTGCTGCTCCATTTGGTAGAGGAGTCCTGGATGGTGGACTTAGTGCTTTTCTTTTTTAAGTAACTGAAGTACAGGTGACACACAGTGTTGCGTTAGTTTCAGGTGTGCAACGTAGTGATTCAACAACTCTGTTTGCTGTGCTGTGCACACCACCAATATTACTGCCACCTGTCACCATGCAATGATATTACACTATGTCCTACTACTATTACTATGACCATGTTCTATGACTATGACTATTGCTACTAACTATGTTCCCAGCGCTGTGCCTTTCATTCCCAGGAGAATGACACATGGACACTCAATCAAGCCTTCAGTTTCCAGCCTCCCCACCGAACTGGACACTTTCAGAGGTATGTGCACCTTTTCCTTCCAAAGTCTTTCTGGGATTCTGTAGCACAGACCAGTTTACAAACCCTGTATTTCTCCCAAAGCTGTTCCAGTTCCTTGGCTTTGAAATGTCAGTTACCCCACTGACTTTCCAGTTTCCCATGTTTTGTTGCTTTTGCTTCTTCTTTGTCCTTGAGTATTTATGCCTTAAATAAAATCCTTTTACCATCACATGGGCACAGAGGGCAAGGAAGATTGGGAAAAATCTCATAATAAATATGAGAAATAAATACTTTTTATAATAAAAAAATAATTGTGGTTGAAAAAAAGGATTGAGGGTTGCCTGGGTGGCTGAGTTAGTTAAGTGTCTGACTCCTGATTTTGGCTCAGGTCATGATCTCATGGTCTTGAAAACAAGCCCCGCATGGGGCTCAGCATGCTGGCCATGAAGCCTGCTTAAGATTCTCTCTCTCTCCCTCTCCCATTGCCCCTCACCTCTCCCGGCTTGTATGTTCATGCGCATGCATGTGTGCATACACGCTCTCTCTCAAAAAAAAAAAAAAATCAAGTTGGAGATATACAATGTATATGTGAATATTTTTCTACATACACTTAATGATACAAAGCAATTCACGCTAGTTAGCAAAATAAACTATGTGGATGATAAGCACCTTAGCATTTTGGTAAAATAGCAGTTACTAGAGGTGAGGTTATCAAAGGCTACATGACTGAGGTAGCAATTGTCCTAGACTCTGAATAATGGGTAGAACTTGGGTTTCTTAAGGGAGATGGCCTCTATTTAGCTCATTTCTTTATTAACAATTATGTGTAAATAACGATATTATCTAGTGTAGTCGTCATTGCTTTGACTTCTCAACATGCTTTTTCCTTGTTATTCCTTCGTTTTGATAAGAGATTAATTCTTACTTGGAGAGAATGAAATCAGCACAACAGAGGAAAGCAGAGCCTGGAGACAGAGAACTGATGACAAGACTTGAGCTTGATCCAGCTCCATCTAAAGCCAGAACGCCCGTGGACTTCCAGGTTGCAAGAGCTGATAAATTCCCTCTCCTCCTCCCTCTCCCCCAATCTTTTTCCTTAGGTTAGTTTTAATCACTTTCATCAGAAAGAGTCCCAGCTAATATGACAGAGTAATGAGACAGTATTTAACTCTGAATTTTAGAAGAACTGCACCATGGGTAGAGCTAGACCTCCATTTATAGTCTTTTGAAATTACAACTTGAAGGTTGTTTCTCATTAAGCTTATTGGTGGTAGATAATTCTTACCCTTTGACTCAAGCCAGTGTGGGAACAGACGGGTGTCTGCATTTTCCCTTTGGAGCTTGTTATTTTTCTCATAACAGATGAATTATTTGTAAGCAAAAATTAAAGATAAAAATCAATTCCCATCGTTTTTTTAAAAAATGTGGTGAAGATATCCCTAGAGTTACGAGAGCTGTGGAGTAATTCATCTATGGAGTGCTGCTGGAAGGCAGAGCCCACCAAACCCCCAGAGCTCAGGGTTAAGGGAAATGATAGTTTTATGCTTTTTGATTAGAAGTTTTTGCTGCAGAGGCCAGGGCAGAGATGCCAAATCTCTGGGTGATCTGGCAAATTTCTTCATAAATGTTCACTAATAACAGCTAATTAATACATAAGTACACACTATAGGTCTAATATTGTTATGTATCACCACAAACCTGAATAAGTACTGCTGTTCTCATTGTTCCCATTTTCCAGATAAGAAAAATCAAGGCACAAAAGTGTTTAAGCCAGGATAGGCAGCTAGGTGTCTGATGCTGGTAGGACATTCCCTTACTCACTGCCCTATACTGCTCTTGCTTATTAGTTACCCCACAGAAGGTCCCTTTGGTGTAGCTGCAAGTCTCAAGTGTCAGAGCAGAGTTTGAGGCAAGAGACAAAACTACTTGGATAATCACGAAAAGGGAAAAAAAATCCATTTCTGCATGAAATGCATTTCTTCATTTGCTTTAATTGTTCTGAATTTCTCTTGGGAGGCTGTAAATATTGTTCCATGAATGGTTACTAGCATTATTGATAAAGAATAAAGAGAAAGAAAGATAATGACTTAATAATGCCTCTTATTTGGAAGGAAATAATACTGAAAAAACTGTGGTTCTTCTGGGGGCAATTTTGCTAGCCGCAGGACATTTGTCAATGTCTGGAGACCTTTTGGTTGTCACAGCTGGGAGATGCTACTGGCGTTGAGAAGGTGGGGACCAGGGAAGCTGCTAACCTTTTGATGATGTGCAGGTCAGTTTCCACAACACAGAATTGTCTCCAAATGTCAGTCGTCCTCAGGTTGAGAAACTGTACCCAAAACAATAAGAATTCATTGAGGATGTTTTTAATGAGCCATGTAGACATCAGTTTTCCAAGCTCAGAAAAATTTGAAAACAGGAGACAATATATTATCTTGGCAAGTCCGGTACACAAAAATAAGTTTATGGAAATGACACAGCTTATATTGGACATATGAATAGAATAATAACCCCGAGTTTCTCTCTAGAAAGAAAATTTATCTGTTCTTTGTGGTTTAGAAAATGTCTTTGTGGGTTCGAGGGACCAGTTTTTAAAACTGCCAGCTTCTTTTTTAAAAGATTTTATTTATTTATTTGACAGACAGAGATCACAAGTAGGCAGAGAGGCAGGTAGAGAGATAGAGGAGGAAGCAGGCTCCCCGAGGAGCAGAGAGCCCCATATGGGGCTCGATCCCAGGAGCCTGGGATCATGACCTGAACTGAAGGCAGAGGCTTTAACCCACTGAGCCACCCAGGTACCCCATAACGGCCAGCTTTTAATTACTGAAAAAAATAAATTTTCTCATGATGAGATAACTCAAATTCATCAGCAAATGACCTTTGCTGACTTTCTTCCATCATTCTTCGAATATTTCTCAATGGCTAGAGCTTTAGTAACTCCAGTCAGACGTAATTTGATTTAAAACAAACAAAAAAAAAGAAATTTTTATGTAAGTGGAAAAAGAACATAATTTAGATTTATTAGTATAAAGAGCAAAATGCAGTATTCTTCTACTTAATCAGGAGACTCAGTACTTTTTATGATGATCTTTGTCTCCTTAATTTGAATATTTCAAAACTAATTATATTACGAAAATTGAATGCCACACACCAATTCACTTAGATTGTATTGATCATGATGAACTAATTACTTTAGATTTATGATCTGAATAATTTATTATTGTGCAACCCATTCCACATTAGTGGTTTTTGCAAAGTAGTGCAGAAAAGCACTCTTTTGCCAACTTCTGTTCGCATTTGAAGAAGAATTTCCTATATGTATGTCAAAATCTGTCACCACAGAACTCAGAGATGTCAGGTTATATAAGGTATCGGCAGAGACGTAGAGAGCATTCATAAAGGGAGATTACTTTTTTAATGGAAGTGATTAAGGAAAGATGCATTATTACAGTTAAACAAAAGTCTTACCACTGTGACTTGGGCCTGAATGCTATTCCTGGAAGGCCCTCAAATGTCATTTGCATAATCAACCAGGGGCAGGGGATGTACTTCTTTGGTCCTACTGGTGCCAAGTGGTCATTATGGTTGGAGGTGAGAACTAGGTGTAGTACTGAAAGAAAACCAGTGGGGAAGGAAAAAAGAGAGAAGTTTTCATTCATTCATTCATTCATTCATTCATTCTTTCATTCATTTATCTGCTCAGGAAGTATAGTTGACAAAACTACCAGCTTTAGGAAGTATAATTGACAAAAATGTATATATATTTAAGGTGTATTAAGTGATGATTTGATATATGTATTCATTGTGAAATATTCACCACAATTAAACTAATTAATATATCCATCACTTCCCATAGTTACCATTTCTTTTTGTGGTGCATTCAATATGTATTTATTGGTCTTCTAATATGTGCCAAGCCCTGTATTTGTGTTGGCAGCAGAAAGTGAGGAAGGCAGAATAAGGGGGGAATAAAAGAGGACAACTTGGGGCGCCTGGGTGGCTCAGTGGGTTAAGCCGCTGCCTTTGGCTCTGGTCGTGGTCTCAGGGTCCTGGGATCAAGTCCCACATCGAGCTCTCTGCTCAGCGGGGAGCCTGCTTCCCTTCCTCTCTCTCTGCCTGCCTCTCTGCCTACTTGTAATCTCTCTCTGTCAAATAAATAAATAAAATCTTAAAAAAAAAAAAAAAAAGAGGACAACTTGACAAAGGGACCACCAGGCTTTTTCCTGGTCTCATAAAATTTATAGGTCATGGCAGAGAAAACTATCAAATAGATAACTAGAGAATTTATTACACTGGTCATAAATGAAACAATAAAAAGTGTAAGGTATTATGAGAAAGAATGACTAGAAGAACTTAATTTAACCTTGGGGATCAAGAGAGGTAGCTGGTAGGTATGGTCTTGCTCAGTGTAAAACAACAATAAACAAAACTAAAAAACCAAGGCATAGCTCATAGTTGATAAGCACAATTCAGATATCAAATATTCTTAATTGAGTGTGAGGGCTGGGCCTTTAAAACACATGTTGATTTTCACTATTAAGCTAATAAAGCAAACCAGAATCAACAGGACACTAAAAAGTACTGACTGGCCTTAGCTACTGAAGGACTTCTGTGAAAAAGATGGTTTTTAAGGAAGGGTGAGTCTGGTGAGTGGGCAAAGAATAGGGAAAGAATGGCAGGTCTAGAAGACAAGTTGAGAAGGTGTCGGGAATAAGCAAGAGGTAAACAAATGGTACAGGCTAAGAAGCCCGTGAGGAAAACTGGCATCAAACTCACAGGAAATGAAGCATGCTCTGAGGCAGCAGGAAGTGAAGCCCTGGGTGAACCTCCAGCAGAGGAATCTGACCTGGACAGGAAGTGAAGGGCACCGTCTGAGGAGCAGGAAGGGGAGGTTGTTCGTTGTGTTGCTCATAATGAGGAAAATAACTATCAGTTACTAAACTTTTGCTAAAGCTTCTGTCCTGTTTGGGATTTTAGCAGTTTGGAGATTCTCTAACAAAATATTCTGGCCTTCTGGGAGGTATTTGTTAGGGAAAAGAACAGAGAGAGGAAAGATTGGAGTGTGGGGGATTGCTATGGAGATGTCTTGCCTGGGCTCCCTTCTGGGGAACACAAAATCTCTGCTTGGATCCAAATCAGAAGGAAGTAAGTCTCTCTGACCCCCACCCCTGCCCCAGTCTCCCTTTTCATGATGAAGTAATTCACATGTGACACTTGGTTGAGATAAACCTAATTCGTGTTATCAAAGTTTGAGGAGTGGGAAATACTTAAGAAGTTGTTTGTTGGTGATTATATGGATAATTTATTCTGTTTTGACTGAAGAAGGAAAAGGATAAAAGAAGCCAAAACCCTCACCAACTCCCCTAGTGTAACTGGGGGAGGGGAACACTCTGAGAAATTACCACTGAGAATATATGTAAATATAATTTTTTCTTTTTACCAGTCGTAAACAATGTGGTATGAGGAAAGATGGAAGAAATAAAAATAACCAACATTAAGTTAAAAGGGATAATTAGAGGAGCCAAAATAAGAGGTGAATGTTGCAGAGAATCTAGCTAACTTTAGAGACCAGAGGTTCTTTCAAACATTTCTGTTCAAGACACTGTGAGGTTTTACACGTTTCAGGATTTAACAAAATCCTAAATGTAAAGGTCTTAAATATACACAAACATTTTTTGCTTTTTCCTCTGAAGGGAGGAGATACTAGGAGATGTGTTCTTGGCTGTCATTTGAAGAATAGCTTCTAGTACATTTTATTTTCCGTTAAAGGCTCTGGAGAACAGTTGGCAAATAGAAATTGGTCCACAGAAATAACATAGCTTCCTGGAACTTAGGGGGAAGGAAATGGGTGGTTTCTTTAATTACTATAGTATTTGTGTGTGTGTGTATTATAGCTAAAGATAGCATTCTGGCTAATGTCCTTGGGGGGAAGGTGAATCTGGAAATTAATGAATTCAAAAGTGTATACAGTTGTGTTAAATTTGCTAAGTAAGACAGTAATGCTCTATGTTTTTAATATCCTGGCTAGATCAGAAAGAGTGGATTGAAATTTGTTCTCTGATATTTAATCAGTTTAAATTAAAGGACATTACTATTTACATATGGAGAACTAATGACTTTAATGTAGGCAAGAAAGCTTATTTACAACAAAGATGGGATTGGGGGTGGCAAGAGGAGTGTCGATAGGGCCTTAATTAATTGATTTGCTGATTATTTTCTGCTGGGTGTTATATAGGACTTTTACTAATGAGCAGAAGTAATAAGAATGCTCAGCAAGCTATTTGAACTCATTAGTAGTAGCAATAGCTTCTTGGACATCTTAAGATATTTTGGGATCCTTTTTAAATCCTCTTTTATGCTGAAATTGTGGACTTTATAAACTTGAAGAACTAACTATATTCTTTATGTAAACTTATTTATCAGCCTAGATCTGGGCTTCACATTTAGTGAAGTTGGAAAAAAATTAGATGACAGATTTGAATTTAAATAAAAATTTTAAATATCTCTCATAGCAATGCTAGGTATTTATTTTTTCTTTAAGACAATGACAGGTAATAGATACATTTATGCTCATTAGTATAGACTTCTAACTTTTCTGTTAGTTTACACATTTTTCTTAGAAAGTCATGGTACTAAAGAAATTCAGAAATCTCCAGGAGATTCTGTGCAAATTCAAACTAATTTTTTTTCTTCCACATGTTCCTTTGTCATAACTCTTTGACCTGAACTTTTTACTTCGGCAAGTTTGTGAGTCCCATACAGTTTCTTCCTTAGGCATGCTCACTCCTGACACCAAGTTTTTGCTTAGCCTATGCCTCCTGCCTAGAATGCTGTCTTTTCCCTTATGCACATCCTTTCTCCATCTCATTTTTGTCCTATATCTACACTGGTTCGGAGGAGATGGTAAGCGATAGGGGTAGTTAATATTTACTAAGCAGGTGTCATGCTTTAGGTATTGTGTTGGCAATTTACATGCATTGTTTAATAATGCCCCCATCGTACAGACAGAGGAAATGAAGCTTAGAGAAGACTTGCCAGTAATAAGTGGTATAAAGTCTGAATATGAATCTACGTCTTTTTGTTGTTGCTGTTGCTGTCATTTCTAGACTTAATCATAGAGTGCCTTGAATTGCTAAGGCCTGATTTCCCTAACCAGATGGTCAGCTGCTGGCAGGCAGGGACCTTATCTTTTAGACTGCATAGAGTAGATACTCAATAGTTATAGCCTTCTGTTGAAATGAAAAATAAAATGTAAAATGTCAAAGAATTTTATAAATAGATCAAACATTGGAAGAAAGAAACAAGTCCCAGAAAACTAGTTTCTGAAAATCACTAGATGAAAGCTACAAGACATTGGTTCTGTGTGAGCTAGGCCCACCCCCATGGGTATCTAGAAATGGGGGGGGGTGGATTTTAGGGCATCAGGATACTGCATTTAGCAGGTGGAAGACAGGGATGTCACACGTCCTGCAGAAGAGGGGAGAGTTCTGTAACATTGCTGGTCCCCACCTGGCTTTACAGGCCAATGATGGGAAATGTGGACCTGGAAGCTAGATAAAGTTCTGATCTACTTCCCCATTTTTCTAGGTTTGTAACTCCCATCATGTTAACTATGTGTCCTCTACTTCGGACATCCAGTTAGTGCCCAATAAAGTCAGTTATTACTCACTGCTTCCATGGAAGTGTCCCTGATGGCAAGAAATGATCTTTGAGGAGTGACAGACCTTACCAGACCAATAGTAAGAGTGTACGAATCACGATGTATTCGAAAATGGTTCTCAGACCTTGATGTGCTTACAAGTCTCCTGGAAATCTCATTAAAATGCAGATTCTGATTCAGGAGGTCTGGGGTACGAGTCTGCATTTCTGACGTGCTCATGATGCTGGTGCTCTTGTCTGTGAACTGTGGGTTCTAAAGTAACTTGGGGGAGCAACTCACTTAATAAACAAATAATCAAGCATTTATTGCATGTCTATTGATTTCTTAAATTATAGAGATGGAGGTAATGATGGTTGGATATAAAGAGTATAGAATTTGGTTTCTTCACAGAAGGAACTTCCATCTGTTTTGCTACTTGAGAGAGAGAGAGAGAACATTTTCCATGGATAACCAATAAAGAACTATGTTTCTCAAGAGAAAAAGGCAGAGAAATACTTTCTACCTGTGTTTCCTCATTTTAAAAAAAGGGCATCTGAAGTACCCAAATAATTAATAATTTTAGAGGAGATACTGTAACTAAGTAAATTAAAGACTTGGCTGCTATTCTTGGCTGCAGTAGATGTAAGCCTTGCCTAGCTCAGGACTAATGTGAGCTGTGTTTTTGAGTTTTTCCGTGTGTGTATGTGGGCTGTTGTGTATGTGTGAGAACTGGGAAGGGTCTGAGCTCTTTGCTTGGCAACTGCTTTCTTCAGTATCAATAGAGAAGGAGGATCTAATAACTCCCTCCCAACCCCTAAAGACTCAAACTCTGAGTTAGGGGGCAGAAGTTCCTAGGGCAGCCTAGACTAGGAACTTTGCATATTTTAGGCAGTGGAAGTTATTTGAATATAGTCATTGAGAGAAGAGACTACTCATTATCCACTTAAAATACTTCCCGGCTGCAGCACGCTGCTGTACCGACGCCAAAGCAATTGGCTTTGCATTTGGCCAGCTGATTTAGCAAGAAATTTTGCAAATTATGCAGTCCTTACAGATGGTGCTGTTGGGTTTGTTAGAATGTTTTAAAACACTGACATACTTGACCATGAACTGAATTTCCAGCCTCTTAGAGCTACTCCAGCCAATTCTAGACTCTTTCCACAGGCAGCTGGAGACCAGGAACAGACCTTTCCTGCAACCTTATGATAAATGATTTCCTTTAAAAACCACTTGTCTAATAAAATAACTCGGTGGTAAACTTGGCTAAGGGGAACTCCTGGAACTTGTCGGTATCTTCGCTTATCTCTGAGTTGCTTGAGTAACATTTTAAAATGGTTCTTAATTGACTTTCTGGTGCTGTGCCTGGAGGTCAAGGAGGAGTATTTCTAGGAGGGATGATGAGTGTGCTGTGCCAGTGTGAAGTGTAAATCCCTGAGAGACTGTGATGAGGGTCTATGCCTGAATGTGCAGAGAAAGAACAGCTGGAGGCTGTGGCTTTCTCTGGAAAGAGGTTTCTAAATTTGCCTCTAGAAACTATTAGGAAGTTTAAGGTACTGTATTATCTTCAGAGGCCCATTTCTTGCTTTGATCTTTGCATCGGGACTAGTCCTGATTTTTGCCGTTAATTGCTTGCTTGTTTTCTTGGTTTCTATTTGAATCTTCAACTTTAATCAATCTCCCTCGATGCCCTTTTGGTTGTGCCTATTTTGGCTTTACGTAAGCAGCATCTCTGGATGCATGAATGAGGCAGATAAAATTCCCCAGGGTTACTGAACTGCCCTTCATCTATTTATAGCACTGCGATGAATTTACCATAGCCCACAGCATAATTCAATCACTCTAAGCCGGAGAGCAAATTCTGATTTTTTTTTTTAAACCCAGAGGCATTTGGTATAGGCTAAGCTCAAAGGCACATAATTCAATCACTGGTTATTCAAGATAAGTCATACCTGGGCTTCTGTGATTACCAGATTGTCACTGTCAACTAGATGTTCAGTTCTCATTCCTAACTTTGTATTGGAAGCTGTGCAAAGTCTATTGTAGTCCCGCGCGCGCGCGCGCGTGTGTGTGTGTGTGTGTACGTGTGTGTCCGGCAATGCAGAAATGGCAACAAAAAAGTATCTAGTACCCATTAAGGGACCGATGGGACAGCCCATTTGATAGCGCTCTCTCAGTCAAAGGCTCTTTCTTTCTTTAAGATTTTATTTATTTATTTGACAGAGATCATAAGTAGGCAGAGAGGCAGGCAGAGAGAGAGAGGAGGAAGCAGGCTCCCCGAGGACCAGAGAGCCCGATTCAGTACTCGATCCCAGGACCCTGGGATCATGACCCGAGCTGAAGGCAGAGGCTTTTTAACCCACTGAGCCACCCAGACGCCCTCAAAGGCTCTTTCTTAAGAGAACTCTTGGCCTATAGCTGGAGCTATTTGATCTTTGCCCTAGGAACACTCCATTAAGGTCACGGCAATGTGTCTTAGCACGACAGTTTCACATCGGGCCTTAATCTTTTCTGAATAGATGAGTTAGAAGGAGGCATTGTTTGGTTGATTGATTCAATCCTTCAAAAACTTCCACTGATGAACACCTATATTCCATCTTGGAACCATGGAATGGGGTTTCCCCGGCTTCTGATAGAAATCTATTCTTACCACCCACTATTTTGGCTCGCAGAGCTCCTGATACCTCCTCTTCTTGAGAACATTCTCCACTAAGGTGATTAGCTCTAAGCTAATTTGGAATTACTCATTTGCTTTGCCTCTGCAGGGTCAGCCCTGCTTCTCCTAGCAAGGTGGCCGTTCCCACTTAGGAATGTTGCTCGTTTCGGTCACTAATTTCTTTCACTCAGGGTCAGACTGGAGGTTATAGATATAGTTGTCCTTCGATGTGACCTGTGATGGCTTTGGGATGTGTCCATGAGGCTAGGCTGAACTACATCCTCCTGAATTCCTTGTCTAGTAGGTTCCTGGCTATAGTGAGCTACAAAGAAGATTCTTTTGTAAAAACCATCAGCTGAAAGCTTGGCAGCAACTATTGGGTGACATGCCCCCTCCCCACTCCCAACTCAACCAAGCACCAATCTAGGGGCTGCTGTGAAGGGAGTTTGCAGATATAATAAAAGTCCCTACTCAGCTGATTTTAAATTAACCAAAGGGAGATAGTTCCAGGTGATTTAATCAGAAAAATCCCCCATTTTAGTGAGATATAATTGACACACAGCACTGTATAAGGTTTAAGGAGCACAGCATGATGGTATGATTAATACTGCGAAATTATTACCACAATGAGTTTACTTAACATCCTCCATCTCATATACATATAGAAAATTAAAATCTTTTTTTTTCTTGCAATAGGAACTCTTAGGATGTACTCTGTTACCAACTTCTAAATATCTCCTATGGCAGTATTAACCAAAGTCAACATTCCAGCTCAGTACTTAGTTACCTTATACCTGGAAGTTTGTACTTTTGACTACCTTCATCCAATTCTCCCTCACCCCCGAGAAAAGCTTTTTAAAAAGAGGGTTTAAGACCTCCATGATGCTAGAGAGTTTACACACACGAGCAGAAGGAAAGTTGTAAAATCTTTTTCTACACCCTGGGACAAAACTGATGTTGGTGCTGCTGATCTGCTGATTTGCCTTGTTGGTGTGAAGCAGCAGAAGCAGCAGCTGGGCCTGAAATTGCTTTTCATTCCAGCTGGATCTTCATTCGATTTCACTGACGCCTGGCCAAGTGTGTGTACTCAACTCCAGGACTGAGAGCCCTCGCTTCTGCAAGATACTCTCCTCATCACACTCACTCTTCTGAGGTCCTAGCCTGTTTGTGATCTCCGCTTTCTGACTGCTCGCCCTGTGGATACCAGGCTGGCTTAACCGGTTCCTACATCTGGGTAAGGCACTTCCTTATAATAACTGAATGGATAGATTTTTAAAAAATGAAAAACTCTTTATGTTGGTTCTGCTTCTCTTGTTAAATTCTGACATGCTACATGAACTAAAGAAACAATTGTTTTCTTCAAATGTCATGAAGTTAGGCAGTTGGAAACCTAAATGGCCACCAACATTCATTCATTTATTCATAACAGTGCTAGGGTTGGCAATAGAACAATAAACAAGATAGAGTTGGACCTACCCTGGGAGGGCAGGAAAGTAGATGTTGAGCAATGTTTACAAGGATAATAAGGTTAGCATGGAGCTGTCAGAAGGTATAAGTGGGAAATATGACCTACTTTGACATGTCAGAGAAGGGAAGTGAGGACTTGGAGAGAGAACAAGCAGTTCTTGAGAGAGTTGTTCATTGTGGCAGAAGGGATGAGGCCGGAGAGGCAAGGCATAGAGGGCCCCACAAGCCAAGATACTGATGTCTGACTTCACCCTGAGGGACAAACATTTCTTTCTTCTTCTTCTTCTTTTTTTTTTTTTTTTAAGATTTTATTTATTTATTTGACAGAGAGAGAGAGATCATAAGTAGGCAGAGAGACAGGCAGAGAGAGAGGGGGAAGCAGGTTCCCTGCTGAGCAGAGAGCCTGATGCAGGGTTTGATTCCAGGACCCTGAGATCATGACCTGAGTGGAAGGCAGAGGCTTAACCCACTGAACCACCCAGACGCTCCAAGGGACAAACAATTCTATTTACAAATCTTCATACTTCTTAAAAAAAAAAGATTTTATTTACCTATTTGAGAGAGAGAGGGAGAGAGTGCATGCACACAAGTGGGGGGAGGGGCAGAGGGAGAAGCAGGGAGCTGGATGCAGAGGCTCCATCTCAGGACCCTGAGATCATGACCTGAGCCCAAGGCAGATGCTTAACTGCCTGAGCCACCAGGTGTCCCTAAAAATCTTCATACTTTTGAAGCCGGTATTTTTTTTTTTTTTTTTATGATATCCTACTATGTTTCACTCTGAGCCTTTTAACATCCCATGGTGTTTGTGTGCTTGCTCCTGCCTCTGCTTTTATTCCTTTTAAGTTTTTTTTCTAGAGTCCTCTTATATAATTCACGATGCTTTTTTATCATGCTATTATCACACTGGCTATTGTTACACTATTTTTAACCCATTCTCCTTCCTTATGCTTTGAATTCTCACAGCACACCTGGTAAGGGAAAAAGAAAACAAAATCTGAACTCTTAATATCAATTTACTTGGCAGTTCCCTTGTCTCATTGATTATTTTCTGTTCTGTTAAAACTCACAGCCAAGGGTTCTGGAGGGTGGGCAGTTCAACTGGCTTCATTATTCCTGGCCTTCTGTGCCAACCTGAGTTGCAGGGAGCTCAGGCCTTCTTTGGGCTTTTAACCCCTTTTGCCTGCTAAGCACCCTGATGCTCTAAGGATTTTCTTAAGTAATTGAGCCACATACTATTGTTGAAAAGTGGGGCAGTAAATACCATCAATTCCATAGGCCAGAGAGATAAGAAAGACTGAACTGGAGAAGCTAGAACTTAGGTGACAAAACCAATCAGAACAAATCTGAGTCGGTTAAGCATGGGCTCAAATTTAATTTTGGTCTTTCTTTCCTCTTCTTCATTTTTCAAAATGCCCTCTTCAGGTCTCCCCTTTGGAGAAGTAACGAAGTATGGAGGGGTGAACCAAATCTTAAAAGCAGACTGATTTGGGCTGAAAATCTGGTTCTACCATAGCCTATTCCCTTATCTGTAAAGTGGGAAAAATATTATCTACCTGTCAAATGATATGTGCAAAGCAACTAGCTTAGTGCTAGGTACATAGATGGGGTTTAGTAAACTTGCAGTATTAAGCACTATGATTTTGAACAAGGTGACTTACCTAGTAGCAGAAGGAGAGGGCTTAATTATTTAGCAGTTTACTCTTTCTTTTTACCCTTTGTACACATTTTTATACAAGGAGTAAGTAAGAAGCATCATTTGTTTTTAAGAGCAGTATCAGATCTCTCAAGATCCAAGTCAGGAGTCAAGATAGATGGTCAGGTTCATGGATTATGAGGACACTTGTAGAACTTGCCCTGACTTGTTTAAAAGTGAACTGGAGTTGGGGCACCTGGGTGGCTCAGTTGGTTAAGTGTCCAACTCTTGGTTTCAGATCTCAGGGTCCCGGGATGGATGGAGCCTGGTATTGGGCTCTGTCCTCAGGACAGAGTCTACTTGACATTCTCTCTCTCCCTTCCCCTCTGCCCCTCCTCCTGCTTGTGTACATCCTCACTCTCTCTCTCTTTAAAAATAAATAATCTTTTTAAAAAGAGTGATTAGAGTTAACTAAATTTATTGTGGTAATTATTTAGTAACTAAATGGTAATATTAGTTAACTAAATTTATTGTGGTAATTATTTCTCAACATATACACTATCAAATCATGATGTATACCTTTAATACAATGTTGTCTGTCAATCAAATTTCAATTAAACTGGGGAAAAAAAGACTGTTTATACTGTTAAAAAAAAGTGAATTGGAATGACAAATTTTGGAAATAGTGGTGAGGGCTTTACAACATTGCAAGTGTAATTAATGCTATTGAATTCTGCACTTAGAAGTGTTTAAAATGGTAAATTTTATGTTATGCATATTTTACCAACACCACAACAAAAAATTAACCCCTCCCCCCACCAAAAAAAAAAAAGTGAATTGGAGAGAGGCTTGCTGGCTGCATCTGAATAACTCCTCCTCCCACTCCCAAATGTAGGCTAGCTTAGTAATAATGTGACCCACTTAAGAATGAACGAACCATATAGGGACTATTGTTGCTGAGTGCTTCTAGAATGTGAGTGAGGAGGGTCCATACCTAAACTCGTCATCTCTCAGATGAGGGGTTGGAGACGCTGAAAGTGTGACTTGCCAACAACTACATGTGCAGCATGTCACTCCCCTGAAAGCTGACTGCTACAATTGTGCTATGCTATGCTACTTCATGGGAGCCTCAGAGCCATCAAAGCCTCTGGTTGCTCAAGTGGGGCCTTTTTCCTTCCACTTTTTCTCCAGGTGCCTGACCCTTGTCACTAAGCATCAGTGGCTCCAAGCTCTCAAACTGCAAAAGCCAGGACTAGGACACTGGGTGTCAGTCTCAGCTTAATCCTCCCATAGCTGAGCAGGGACAGGCCATGAGTGAGGTCTGATGATTCCACAGCTTCTGTCCTGTTGTCTGAATTTCAACACCAGCCCTTCACCAGGCCACTCTCTTTCTCCTGCTGGGGACCTTGCATATGCCATTCCCTCTGTCATGAATACTCTTCTCCACTTTGATACTTCCTATTCATGCTTCAGGTTTCAGGTGAAGCATCACTTTATCCAGAAGGCTTTCCTGTCCCCCTAGTCTCTGTTAGCTCAGACTGTTATGTGTTTTTTTGGTAACCTACACTTTTTTGTAACTCTCACCTCATTTGTAATTATTTGTATTATGTCCGAATTCCATGCCTGAGGGCAGCGTCTTAGTCTTTCCTGTCCACCACTGTTTCCTGAAAACTTAGCACTGGGATGGCACATTTGTGTTCATTAAAGAAATAAAAACCCTAAAGATAAATCAGACCTGTCTTCTCGTGACAGGGAAAATAGGTTAATGATATACCTTCACCTGCATTAACAGGTAAGAGTGGCCAATGGAAGTAGGGCAGACATGGCCTTTAATCTGTAAAGACTGATCTGGGCACGGCACCAATATCAATATCCAGTTGCTATTCCAAGGCCATGTACAAATGAGCAGGGTTGAGGGACTGGCTTCGATCACCCACACCAGTGTTGCATGCATGTGAGAATAAACAGTAAATCAGTAGCAGAGGGGATATAGGTTTGACACAAGGGAGCACTTTCTGGTAATATTAAGTGTTGTTAAAAATGGGTCGTTATATAGAGGAGGAAGCCTTCCCTTGAGGGTTCAGAAAACAGGCCAGAGTTCCATTTCAGCTGGTTATTTTAGACCTACCACAGGCAGCTGGGTAGACTAGACATCCTCTTAGGGTCTAATCATTCCATTCCTCTGACCCTCTAAGAAAGCTATGGGTGTGGTTGTTGCCAATGATCATGCAAACAAGCACACACTCAAATGGGAGATGCTTCTAGCTAGTCCTGTGGCTGTAAATGTTGCTAGCTCCTTTTTCTACTGAACATTCTGAATTCACCTTTTGTTTAGAAAATACTTCAGTCTTAAGCACAGCAAAGCTTGTTCTATAAAGGACTAGTTCCATATTTCAAAGCGAGACCTGCAGTGCATACCAATTTAACTCTCACACTGACATATACCTAAAAAAATAAGGAGGACACAAGCTAGGCAAGAGGATTCAAAAAATAGCCCACTACTCTAATTCTCAGGCATACAAAGAAAACGATTTGGACATTGTTGCATGTCCTATCCAGGGAGGAGGGACACATCTCCTCTTTCCCAGGTTTTAAAGTGAGGGAATAGAATGGTCTTGAATATGCAAATGAATCTAATTTAATTAACTTTTATGACCACAGCTCCTTTGAGATAACCATGGGAGCCAATTAGATTCCATTAAGATTCAGTGATTTCCCTGAAGCTTCAATGAGACACCCTTGTCTTCTTGAAGAAAAAAAAAAAAAAAGAAAAGAAACATGAAGAGATTGAAGCAGAGACAACAGAAGAGAGTTGTCTGCAGCGGCTGCACTGTGTGGTCTGACCAGAAGCTGCTTCCACAGTCATTGGCTCTAGCTGGTCACCCCGCGCATGTGTGGCACGGCAGGCAGCAGTGTGAAATCATTCCAGGGCAGTCATGTAACTGCTGACCCACCGTTTATCGTAAGCTGAAGCTATGAAAGGTAAAGGTAATATTTCATACTTCGGGCCAAAATGCAAGCCTCGTGAGGGCGAGGGAAGAATTGCCTGGACCTAAGACCACAGACAAAGAGAAACTTACCCTATGTTTTCCTTTGCTGCCCAGTTTTGTCATATTCTGTCCCTTCTCTCCCCCCCATTACAAATGTAATACATATTTAATGGAAAAATACAGAATGGCTAAAAGACACTGCTCATATCTAACAAGAGTTTGGAAGTCTCTCTTCTGCAATTTTGTTCCCTTCCTTCCCCCTTACTAAGCAAATTTAAGAGGACTTTGAGTGTTTGGGGAGGGTTGGAAGGCAGTGGAGTGAGGAGGGTGTAATGAATGTTTGGAGTGCGGGTATCATATTCCAGTTCCTTCCTTTTCTTTTCAGTTTCTATCCTAGGCCTCTTACCTTTCTCATCTCTAGAACTATGCAATTACAGAGCTGCCAAGGTTTTTGGATCCTGGCCCCTACACCATTCTCCATGGTTAGGAAAATGTATGGTGGGTCTATTAATTGTTTGACCCTCCCTGAAAGTGCCTTGGGCTCAGTAAAATGGGCAATTGGGTTTCCAGGAGCTGTATTGCCTGCTAGTTCTAGACACGTTGAATGTCATGTGACTATAATGGTGCGATTAATTTTACTACTTTAGTTAGGCGATGTTTGTACTTCTTTACATAAGTAAGCTATAGCTAAAACAAATACATGCTAAGAGTAAATCACAGTGTTCAGCATTATGTGATTATATAATTGTGCAAGCTATTAATTGGAAGTAGAGATAAAGTTGCTGAAGGAAGTTTTTTTAATCAAGTAGATTTAAGAACTTACATTTTATGTTTCCTTTAGATTTTTAAAATAATGAAGTACTTAAATTCCAACAAGGTATACAATAATAAAACAATTAGAAACAAAAAAGATGATAACGTGGAAAACAGACACCTCTGTGGTTATAAAGGAAAGGAGAAATAAAAGTAAGAAAAATTAAAACGAAATCTTTTTTTTTTTTCCCCACCAATAGTTTCATTTGGTTTGTTTTCAAGACCTTTAGCTTAACTGCTATGGTGGCTCTGTGATCCAATTCTAGCCAATGAGATGTAAGCAGAATTCTGCTAGGAGCTTCTGAGAAGCTTTGCTCTTTCTTAACAAAATGGGACACGTGTACATAATGCTCTCAGCCCACCCTCTACGTCTTTCTGCTTTAGGTGTCAGTGTGATGGCTGGACCTGCCTTTGATATAAATGTGGTGGACCTGCAGTAATCATCTTGGAAACATAAAGCAATGAGCCAATACGGTAAGAAAGGAAGACTTCAAACATACAAAGACCCTGGGATCCTGATGGCATCACTGAACAGCTAAACCACTCTCAGTAACTGCTTACCATGGTACTTCCAGTTGTGGGAGAAAGAGACAATTTTTAAAGTTATTGTTAGGGGGATAGTTATTTGCAGTTGAAAGCATTCCCAATTTAATTTCTCAGATAAGGCTCAGTGACATGCTAAAATCATATAATCTACTTATATAATGGGAATTTTAACTCACATATTCTGATTCTGGAACCTAGAGCTTACTCTCTGAGGCATGGTTGAAGTCCCAGCAGAAGTGTCATTTTTTTAATCTGATGCTTTCCCCTTCTTCCTTCCATTCTAGGCTTCTCGCTCTTCCTTCAGGCTCTTGTGGCACTTTAAACCTATCTTTAGTGCAGCAATGTCACAGGAATCCACATGCAGGGGTCATGTATGACTCCTTTAGGATTTGCACACCTATCTCCCTGTCTGGCACAAAGTAGGTGCTTAATAATCACTGATTTAGTTTGATTTTGAATCTCACTTCCACTCTTTTTCTTTAATACCCTCCCGCAAGAGATGATAATGAAAATGCCGAGTAGACAATAAGAGGGAGGTAGTATAGGAACAGAAAAAAAAAATCCACTAACTGGATAATTGGTTCTTGAATTACTGACCATTAACCTAAATAGCTCACAGTAATTTCCAATTCCTTTCTTCCTTTTCAGTTCCAAGTGATCAGAAGCTGTTTTTATTGAGAATGAGCTTCTATCTTGATAGAAGAATGGGAACTATCACCCATATTGTAGAGACTGGGAGTATTCAGGATATGAATGTGTTTTATAAAAGCCATTTCCCTCAATAGTTCATATTGAAGCAGTGAAAATCACTCCCGGGCCTATCCTGGGCATGTAGGAGGATTTTTTCTTCACTAATACTTGTTTGTGTTGTCTATAAACCTCTGGGGAAAAAGAGAAACTGATGGAGAGCAATGCTCTCTATAAACTCTAACGAATGAAATTAAACTACAAGATGTAAAGGGATAGTCCTGGGGGACTGAGATATATTTTTGTTGGAGGCAGGCAGATGGTAGGACACCATTAAATCCAATAAATTGTTATTCATTTTAACCCTGAAGTCTGAGATGGAGGGTAGATCGAATGATAATCATGTGGTACCCTTTTTCTGGGAGGCTTTCATTTGGTCTCCCATCCAGGAAATTTGGATTCGGTTCTGGCTGTGGTCCTTCTGGGCAGTGTGATTTTAATTAAGACATGACTTTGCTCTGAATCTATTTAAGATGGGGTTACTAATCATACTTATTTCACAAGGTTGAATGAAATAAGCTATGTGAAAGGACCTTGTAGACTGGGATGAAGCCTACCAACAGTGGTTAGGACTATTATTAGGCTGATCTGCAGGCAGCGATGATGGAAAGAGAGTGGGAGGGAGAATGGAGAGCCATACTTAAGCTGCTCTCAGGCCTGCTCTGATGGAAACTGGGGTTTATTCTATGACAGCAAAGCTAATAATAATGCCCAGTAAAGCATTAACACTTAAAACATTAGCACTTAAGCATTAGCACTTAAAGCTTAGTCTGGGATAAGACTGGGTTTACCAGGGAGGGTTGGCCTTAACATCACATACTTCAAACCTGTGTGGTTGGCAGTTTGCTTGTTGCTCTATTATCGCCTGTTTTGGAAAGGGCGAATCTAAATTGGAACTCTCTTTCCTCTGTTTAAGCTGTTTCTGCTGAGTTCCATCGCATTGATTATAGTTCTCACACCCTGCAACTGGCTGTTTCATTCTTGACTCACCTCCAGACTCATAAATATTCCTCAGAAAACACAGGTTTTAGAAGTTGCCTATCTTTTAACCTTAACTTTGTGAATTCACATGTCCCATACAATAGCCAGGCCATAGTATCTTTCTCGCCTTATTGTCCCTAACCTATACTGGAGCAAAACCTTTGACAGACTCCCACTGGATCTTTCAAAGGAGAGGCAGACAAACGTAGGAGAGTTTCTCAGCAGTTGTGTGACCTTGGGTGGTTTCTTCAGCTACAGAAAGAGGGATAATAATAACTGATGTGGGGCTGTTGCCAGCTCAAGCAATAAAGTAAGGAAGAGCACCTGGTACATGGCAAACAGCCAATAAACATAATCGCCATTATTAATAGTAATAATAATAACAACAGCAACAACAGCAACCACATTAAAGGTATTCAGAATGAAATGAAATTTAAAGTGAGTCTTGGAAAAGTTAATTTATACTTAATAGTCATCAGGCTATCCACCAATATTTTCCATGGACTGATTTAGAAGAAAAGTCCGAGGGGTGCCTGGGTGGCTCAGTGGGTTAAAGCCTCTGCCTTCGGCTCAGGTCAGGATTCTAGGGTTCTGGAATCAAGCCCCGCATCAGGCTCTCTGCCCAGCCTGCTTCCTCCTCATTCTCTCTCTGCCTGCCCTTCTGCCTACTTGTGATCTCTGTCTCTCAAATAAATAAATAAAATCTTAAAAAAAAGAAAAGTCCCTGCCCTAGAAGGAAAGACAAACGTCAGCACATAAAAATCTAAGTAACGGGTGCTTGGGTGGCTCAGCTGGTTAAGCAACTGCCTTCGGCTCAGGTCATGGTCCTAGAGTCCCTGGATCGGGTCCCGCATCGGGCTCCCTGGTCAGCAGAGAGTCTGCTTCTCTCTCTGACCCTCCCCCTTCTCATGCTCTCTTGCTCTCTCTTGCTCACTCTCTCAAATAAATTAAAAAAAATCTAAGTAACAATGCAATAGGTGGAAGACATTTTACTACACTGAAAAACTGTTAAATAAGATAATCCAAGATGGACTGAGGGTACCTACAGTGATTTTTTTTTTTTTTTTTTTAGTTGAGTAGTTGCTTGGGTATTACTCTGTAATACATCAAAAACAGCATTACTTGATATTATATCATGACCATGGAGTATGACAATGAGACTGCCTCAGAAGCCACCAGTACCCCATGTTCCAACTGGCTTTTAGACCAGGAGACTTCAAATGTAGAGTCAAGATCTCTTTAGGGCTGGCCAAATAGATATAACCCCCACACCAGTCACTCATCAATGCTAGACCTTATTCCTGGATTTTCATTCTTTTAGTTAAAGACCTTGATCCTTTTTGAAATGGTTATATCCTGTTGTCACCAATCACTGACACATTTGTATGAGTGAGTTTGTGTCCTGTTTGAGGATTAAGATTTACTGGAGGAGAAGGCTCTTAGGGAAGCTGGGAGGAAAGTAGACATTGCAAAGAAAGAAAGAGGGATGCTTGGAGGCTGGGGTTGGGTGTGGGGAAAGGGTGGGGAAGCCCATCCTGACTGTCCTCTCTAGAGAAGCTAATTTGCCATCTTGTATCATACAGGCAACTTCACCTTCTGTATCCATTCTCCTGGCACTGGTCATACTTAACAGAGATGGAATAGAGATTTTCCCCCTTATTCTTCTATTTGTTCTAAGAACCAGAAAGAAGAGGTATTAAACTTATTAGCAAGGAAAGAAGGCCTTATGAGTGGTGAGAAACTGTACTTCCAGCTTATTTGTAAGATCTTGCATTTTGATGTTATGAATTGTCCCCGGGGTTCTTAAAATATTAAATAAAACAATAAAAACGTAATAAAGAATTTTTAATAGGCTAAGGTGGACAATATAGTTCTTCTAGTGGGAAAATTATGATGTAATATTAAATCACTCTTCTTCATGAAGCTTTTCTTTTTAAGTGAAGCAGGAACTAACAAACACTGAATTGAGAAAGAAAGCTGATGTTGAATAATGTATGATATTGAGGTTGGCTTTATGAATGGTTCAAAGACCTATAGATAAAGTAATATAAAGACTGACAGTAGATTTGTTATTAATTTTTATTAATCATAGTCTGAAATTATTTTGTGTAATTGTTTACTTGTTTACTCTCAGTCTTCACACTAGAATGGAAACCAAGTGAGGGAGGACAAGCACCATTTCTATTTTTTGCTATGTCTCCTATTACCCAGCACAACGATTAGCATGTATTTGTGGAATGACAAATTTATAATCTAGCCTTATCCACTGGCTCAAAATTACACTTTTCCTAAATTCACTTTATTATAAGTACTAAAATGAGGTATCTGAAGATTGTTTAAAAAAACAAAACAAGGGGCACCTGGATGGCTGAGTTGGTTTAAGTGTCTAACTTCAGCTCAGGTCATGATCTCCGGGTCCTGGAATTGAGCCCTGAGTCAGGCTTTCTGCTCAGTGGGGAGTCTGCTTCTCTCGCTTCCTCTGGCCCTCCTCTTGCTCATGCTCTCTTTCTTTCTCTCTCTCAAATAAATTAAATCTTTAAAACAAAACAAAACTCATTCCTGACCTGAAATCATATATGATAGCCATGAAAATATTCTTCAATAGACACAGATTAGTATGGCTCTATATCTTTAACATCTGTCATTTTAAAATAAATTATTCAACATTATTAGGTTACTTATAAATGACATCAATCAATTAGCCACTGCAGGGCTAAGTCTTGAAGAATTGTTTTTAGAAGCTAGATAGGTAAAGCGTTAACTCTTATTCTCCAGAAAGGATTAAAGCTATTTGGACTCTCACCAGGCTCCCTCTCTTCTTCCCCTATTGAAAATTTAATTAATGTGCACATTATTTGGGCTGTCCCTTCCAATACTGCTGGACACAGGCAGAGGTAGGAGTTTCAACAGGGTGCCTGGGACTAAACCACCCCCACCTCCTACCATTAGAAGAGTGAAGTCTTGGGTGGCCTGTTGTTTAAAGACAATGAATCAAAGACTACTGTGCTGATTGCTAAAAGACTTGCTGTTACATAGAAGTCCCTGTCAGGCCTTTACGGATTGAAATGAATCATTGTCAATTTTGCTCTTCATCTGCTGGATGTATTTTATCTGTTATGTAGAGTATTAAGAATTACTGTTGGGGGGTGCCTGGGTGGCTCAGTGGGTTGGGCCTCTGCCTTTAGCTCGGGTCATGGTCCTGGGGTCCTGGGATTGGGCCCTGCGTCAGGCTCTCTGCTTGGCGGGGAGGCTGCTTCCCCTGCTGTCTTTGCCTGCCTCTCTGCCTACTTGTGATCTCTGTCTGTCAAATAAATAAAAAATAAAAAAAAAGAATCACTGTTGGACGTACTATACAATTGTCACACATTCATTCTTTGAGTTTTCTGCACACCTGTAAAAAAGATGTTGTTTAAAGTAACTAAAGGACAATTAGCATCCTGTATTGCCAAGATACTTGGTTCTATAGATACCTCCTAAAATTTAGGAAGAGAAAAAATTTACTTAAAAAAAAAATCTCCAGATTAGGGTGACCAGCTTGTCATGGACTTCCCTGGTTTTAAGATTGAATATCCTGCATCCCTAGGACCCTTTTAGTCCTGGGAAAATTGAGGCGGTTGATCACCCTACCCCTAGTTGTGTTGTGGAGAGAACCTTATCAGGACTTCTTGTACCAGAGTATGCAATTGATTTGTAATCCAGATTTGCATCTTATTTTTTTTTAAATATTTATTTATTTATTTGAGGGAAGGGGAGAGAGAGAGAGTCAGAGAAGGAGAGAGGGGAGGGGCAGAGGGGAGAATCTCAAGCAGATTTCCTGCTGAGCATGGAGCCTGATGTGTGTGGAGCTCAGTCTCATGACCCTGAGATCATGACCTGAGCTGAAATCAAGAGTCAGACACTTAACCCAGGTGCCTCCCGTATTTCATTTTAAAGGATAATAAATCTCCACATGGCAAGGGAACACAAGACAATAGGCAGCAAAAATACACATGTTTTAAGGGATTTTGCCTTGTACAAAGTTCTTTGACATATTACTCTTTGGAGCCACTTTGGGATTTAGCCATTGGTTCCTCACTCCTTTTTGGTTCCAGGAACACAAGGTCAAGGTATCCAGAAGCATTTGAAGTAGTTTAGACAACTGTGAAGAATTTTAGCAGGCTAAACCAGGCTATCCATGGATTCAAGATTGATTCCATGGGTAACGATTATGTCCATAGCAAAGGCAGCAGTGATGCCACTGAAAGAATGAATCATTGCTACAGAACAATCTTATATGAGAACCAGCTTTCCCCTCTGTGCAAATGGGATTGATATGTCTGTTGGAAAATGCTCCTATCATTCATTCTGCTGTGCTGGAGACATAAATGCTGAGGCAGGAAAGTGCTAGAAGCCATGATTGTTAGGGATTACAGACATTGTGTCTATGATTTGAGCACCCCACTCCTCTACCATACATGTTAATTCTTTGAACCTCTGAACTTGTCAATCTGCTTTCCCAATCTCTTTTTATGATTGACACCTGACTGATTTCTCGGGGTATAGAGGCAGCACTGCATAGCAGAAAGATCAAAGGTTTAGAGTAAGATACATTAGGTTTAAATCCAGGGTCAGCCCATTCTAACTATAAAATGTAGGCAAGTCTCCTGACTTCTCTTGGGTCTCAGTTTATCATCTACAACATAGGTTTAATGATTCTTCTCATGATTCTCATGAGGACTAAATGGGATGAAAGGTGTGAAGGTTCTCAGTAGGTACTGAAATTATAGTAAAAAGGACAAACAAACCCACATACTGTGATGTATAGACTATGTTTGGGCAACCTTTTGTCAAAGGTGGTCTGAAAAGTCTGCTGGTTTTGTAAATGGTAGGCATAAGTAGAGAAAGCACTTTATTTTTTATTTTATTTATTTAAATTCAATTAATTAACATATAGTATATTATTAGTTCCTAAGGTAGAGTTCAGTGATTCATCAGTTGCATATAACACCCAGTGCTCATTAGAGAATGCGCTTTAAATTAGGAGTCACAGAGTACACAACCTAGTCTGGCCTCCACCCTTAATAGCCCTTGGGCTTTAGTTTCCACTGAGCTCAAGTATAGAAGTTGTGTCCAATCATTCCTAGAACTCCTTACATTTCTGAAATTTCATGAAGAGATGAAGTCTGCAATATTTGAATCTGAGGTGTGTTGTATTCTAGAGCAACTATTGCACCATGTATTGTATTCCATTCTACAGAAAACACCATCCCACATGTTTGAATTCTGCCTCAGGAAAAGTGGTTCTTGGCAGCCCTATGTCTCATTCAACACGACTTTATGCATCTTTTCCCCACTTGCCAGCCACAGCTGTTTGTACTGGGAGTGCAAATCTATTTCATGGTGGGCCTGTTAGATTCTCATGCTGGACATTTGGAATTAGAATATAGGAAATATAATTAATAGTGACATTGGACCTGGAAGTTCAGCATGTAGGTACTTGGAGGCTGAGGGTACTATTTTGCAGAAGCCTTCATGGATCATGTGAAAGCAAAGTGAAAAAGGAAATCTGGAGTAGGTTGATTGGAGAGGAAAGAGGAGGGGGGAGAGGAAAAGATGGAGAAAGTAACTTCTTTCGTTATTCTCTGTTCCAATTACCTACAGGCCTTGTTCTTTCAGTATTTCAGTTCTGTGAGATTTCCTTGTGTTCTTTTTTACCTAAAGCAGATTTAAATGGATTTTCTGTTCGTTATGTCCAACTATGCCCTAAGACATATGGTAACACAGACTGGAAAGTGGTACCTAGACAAGGAGTTCTCCAATGGCAGGGATGTTTGTCTTGTTTCCTTTAAAATAAACTTTTGACTCAGTTCTCTGCACAAAGTAGGTACTCAATGAATTTATACTGAAATGACATAAAAATAATACTTTTGTTTATGAATAGTGTCATTGATGGTATTTACATAAAAGGGTTAGTTATAATAGATAAGTATGTTTCAGGAAGCATTTTCCCTGATCCTCCCAATTGGGCAAGAAACATTATTGAGCACTGTCTTCCTGGTATCTCCAGGATCCATTCAGGATCTTGCTTACCATAAGCTTTATTTAAAAATGTCTGTTGAAGGGCACCTGGGGGGCTCAGTGGATTAAGCGTCTGCCTTCGGTTTAGGTCATGATCTTGGGGTCCTGGGATTGAGCCCTGCATTGGGCTCCCTACTCAGCTGGGAGTCTGCTTCTCCCTCTTCCTTTGCCCCTTCCCCCCACTTGTATGTGCTCTCTCTCTCTCAAATAAATACATAAAATCTTTAAAAAAGATTAAAAAAATTAAAAATGTCTGTTCAGTTGAGACACATTAGGCCACACTGTGGATATATTAAAAAAAGATATAATTTATAGTTGTTCTAAATAAGCAGCTTGTAGTATAGTTGGGGGATAGCAGCTTGAGTGATTTGCTATGGATTTAAAATAGCGGAGAGAATGGAAGTTCAGCAAGATCTAATATAATTAGAGAAGGTTTGTGAAGAATAGGAGGTTGAGTTACCCCTTGAGAGCTGGGTGGGATTTGGCAAGGCAGAGATAGGTAAGGATGAGGAGAAGAAAAGGCTAAGCAAAGGTGTGGGGGTAGTAACAAGAGTTGAAAGTACATGCACTTACAATTATATGATTTACATAGAGAAATGTGAGACAGCATGTTCAAGTATAGAGGCAACAGAAGGTTATGGCTAAGAGTGCTGACTCTGAAGTTGGACTTTCCAGATTAAATTCTCACCTCCACACGCTGTTTCCGCACTTAACTGGCTTTGTGATGTTGATCAATTTACTTAACCTTTCAGTGCCTCAGTTTCTTCATCTTTAAAATTCGGGGTAATGATAGCATCCATCGCATGGAGGTGTTGTGAGCATTAAAGGAGATGCAGTTTGTAAAAGTTCTTTGTAAGCACTTCACGGTGTTAGCTCTTACTATTTGTTGTTGCAGTAGATATCTGGTGGTGAGATCCAATTAAAAGAACTATCCTATTAATATTCAACAGCCATATCAAATAGCAAGTCTCTTAGCCATTTGGGAAGCCAGTTACCATCTGAGTTGCTACTGAATTTGTGGAGCCCTGGTAGGGATTGGTTTATGGTAGGAAAGAACAGTGAAGATGCAGAACCCAGTGGAAGGTCTTGAGTGTGGGGGAGGAGTTTGGAGTTACTTGGATAGCTGCTGCAACACAACTGTTTTTCCTGAGCAGGGAAATGATGTGATGAAAGTGAAAGAAGGAGAGACAGGAGTAGGAGGGCCGGCGAGGACCAGTGAGGGGCTGTTGGCAGTAATTCAGCTGTTAGGAGACCTGCTTCTCACCTGCTCTACTGCTGCCACCTTGGTCCAGGTCACCATCATCTCTTGGGTGGATTACTGTAATCTTCTCCTAACCTCTCTCTGCTTGAGCCTGGCCTCCTGTGGTCTTATCTCAACATAGTCCCTCCTTGCCACACATGGATCATCAGCTCCCACCTCACTCAGAGGACAGGCTGAACCTCTTGCTAGGATCTGCAAGGGTTGCACTGTTGGGCTCCTGCTACTTCTGGCTTCATCTGTTCTCTCGACCCACACCCACCTGTTCTCTCTGCTCCTTAAAGCTGTTGCCCTTGTTGTTCCTCAAATACATCAGACCTGTTCCTGACTCTGGAAACGTGCCTATGCCTGTTCTTCCCCTAAATATCTGCAGAGCTAATTTCTTCACCTCTTTTAGGTCTCAGTCCAAATGTCCTCCTCTTAGTGACATCTTCCTAGGCTATCTTTCTGAAAATAGAAACTCTTCTCCACCTTGGCACTCCCCACCCCCCCATCTTGCTTGGCCTTTCCTTCCCTTATCACCACCTGACATGATTTCTTTGTTTCATTGTCTAATTTCTCCACTGGGATGTTAGTTCTTAGAGGGCAGATATTTTTTTACAATCTTGTTCAGGACCTAGAACCATGCCTGGCACGTAGTAGATGCTCAGTAAATCTGTGTTGAATGAGTGTATGAATAAAAAGCAATCAGATTTGTTGTGCCAGGCACAGTGTTGGGTGGCCCCTCAGAAGCTGCTTTATTTGCTTTTCTCTATGACCCTGTCAGAACATATTGTTCTCGTTGTCTTACAAATGATGATATGGAGGCACAGAGATAGGAGATAACCAAGGGCAAAGAGCTGGTAAGTGACACAGTCAGGAGTTGTGTCCATTCCTCTAACATTGGCTCCTGCCATTGTTCTGTGTGTTGTTAAGATGGGATGAGAGAGGAGAGGTCAGTAAGTCCAAGACTTCTAGTTCTGAATAATGGAAGAGCAGCAGAACTGCCAACAGAAATGTAAATGAGGATTTGTGTACTGAGGAGTGAGGATATGTTGGATCAAGTAAATGTTCGGAGGGAAATCCTTAATCTTAAGCAGAGTGACTAAAAATATATTGACTAAATTATGTGTTGTTTGAGACCTTTCTGAGGGTGAAAGCAAGGACTATTAATAATTAAGTTGTAATGACAGACATAAATTGGGACCGTCCCAGCAAAATGGGCAAGTGGTTAGTTACCCTGGATTTAGGGGATTAGGGAGTTAGTGAGAGGTCATGTCTAGAGATTTGGGTGTCTCCCTTCCCCTCAAGGGGAAGCCATGAGGACGTGGGGTCTCACCATCAAGTCAAGGGAAGAAGAGGATGTCAAGGCCAACTTCATGACCTTCCTGCAGACAACATTTGGGGGAGAAAGAGGAGTCTCTGAAAGAGAAGAACCAGAAGGGAAGAAAGGCAAGAGGTCAAGAGGAACTGTAGATAGGAAGGAGGGGAAGTGGGTGGAGACCACATTTTGCAGGGCAACTTAAAAGTAGGTCAGCTGGAACTTGGCAACAAAAATGAGATTAGAGAATTACTTGCTTTTTGATTTTGTAAGAATATCTTCATCTGTCTCAACAAAGTGCTAAAAGGCATTTAATCAAAGTAAATTAAAATTAATTTTGATTCGAGGACTTTTTTCTGCTACTGCCCTCATTATATTTTGAGATGTTATGGGGTGCTTTCAAAGACTGGATCAAGAATGAGGGTTTGGTGCCCCAGCCTGAAGTTTTCTATTCCCTCTGCATGGCCTGAGTCACTAAAAGTTCCTATATTTAGAGTGTCATTGACACAGATCAAACCGGGCTCCAGTTGGAAGATACAAAAGCAAAAGGGGATACTTTTTTTTTCCCCAAAGATTTTATTTATTTATTTGAAAGAAAGAATGACAGAGGGAGAGGAAGAGTATGAGGAGGGGAGGGCCAGAGAGAGAAGAAGATTCCCCGCTGGGCAGGCAGCCTGATGTAGGACTTGATCCTGGGACTACAGGATCATGACCCAAGCTGAAGGCAATTGCTTAACCATCTGAGCCACCCTGGCGCGCAAAGGGAAATTTTTGTGATTTCTTTGGGGTTAGGAAGATAAAAAATTAATTTTCTAGGCTTGTATAGGTAATACTGTCTTAAATCTGTTATTCTTGGCAACGTAGAAATTTTGATAAATTCATTATCAGTTTAAGCAGATGTTTTCCTACTCCAGCTTATTACATCAGTGAAGGAAGGGTGTCGTGTATATGTGTATGTGTGTGCATGCACGTACACATGAGCAGGGTTTGAGGGTTATAGAGGCTGGCAAAACAAACAAAACCCTAGTTTAAAACATATTGACATGTCATCATTGGCAAAAATGCTGGTGGAGAATATCTAGCAATAAAGTTGTTTAGTAAACTGGTGATCTGTCACATCATAGTTAAAGAGTGAGAGTTCGGTCACTAATTGCAATATTTTTATATCTCCAGACGTTTTGGTCCACTTGGCTCTGGCTAGAAGGGGTCATTCCCAGGTAGGGAGTAGGTGTGAATGGCACATGGTTTGGAGCGCTCAGTTTATTAGACAGTAAAGGCCCATGACCAGGGCCCTGGAAACAGAACCAAGCCTTTGTGCTCTCTGAAAGCCAGCATTAGTAGCTATGTTGGGGAGCAGCATTAGACAGGGGATACAGAGCAGGCCTTCCTCATCATTGCTTTTTATCACAGCAAAAGTGTCACTGGGCTGAAATCACCATGGCACACAACTCCTGGAAACCAAAAGGAATAACATCTCACAGGAATTCAAAAGGAAGAAAGTCATTAACGCGGAGCCAAAGCCTGCTGGCATGCCTCACAGAAATCAAACAGATATGGAGGGCTCCCCTGAGAGAGGAAATGCATGACTCCAGGCTCCCCCTGCACAAGATGCTGATATCAGTACCTCAGTACTGGTTTTCACAGAAGCGGTCCGTCTGTGGCAGGTTTTCATGCCAAATCAGATGCATGTGTGTAGACAAGGCAGACCTTGAGAGGAGTGAGGGAGTTGTTTTGGCACTTCATTCCCTTCTGCCCTTCTCAACCCCACCCTAACCACGGAGTCCCCTTATAGAGCTTCTCGGAAGATGTTACACGCAGAACGATAATTTATTAGAGACATATGGTACAACATCAACCATGTTCAATATTCCTCTCCTTTTCCCTTTTATCACCTTCTTCCCTCCTCCTCTTCTTGATCCCATCTGTTCTTTTTCAGAGGCTCTACTTTCTCCTTCTCTTTTGCCATTCTTCTGTCCCCTTCCTGAGATATGAAATGCGGACAGAGAGGAGAAGGAGAGAGGAGACAGGGAAGGAGGGTCATCTGTCCGGTGTAGATTGTGAATCTGCAATGCTTGTTGATCTAGGGGTTTCTTAGTATTGTTGGTGTTTGTTTTCATCTCCTAGGGTTGTTGGAAGGATTTAATGTGGAGGCCCAGTGCCTGGCATGCAGTAAGGTCTCAATGAACACTACTTTTTAGGGATGTCTGGGTAGCTCAGTGGATTAAGCATCTGTCTTCAGCTCAGGTCATGATCCCAGGCTCCTGGGAAAGTTCCTTGCTCAGGGGGGAGCCTGCTTCTTCCTCTGCCTGCTACTCCCCCAGCTTGTGCTCAGTCTCTCTCTCTCTCTCTCTCTGACAAACAAATAAATACAATCTTAAAAAACAAAAAACAAAAAACAACCCTTGCTATTAGTATTTAAAAGTTTGCCCTTGAAATAATTATCTTTAGACTTAGGCATCCCATTTAGGTGGGGATTTCTTTGTTTCTCTCAAGATTTTGTTTTTTTCTGAAATTCTTTCAGGGTAATTATATGTATATGTGCTTGAGCACTCTCTCACACACACATTCAGCCACACCACACACACCCTTTTGAAGAAGGGGTACAATGCAGAGAAGGCTAATGCTTCATATTGGTCTAGTAAAAGGCTTTCGGAAGTTTCTGACTACTACAACTATTACCCACACATACATCTATATAAAACAAAAAGGAAATTTTTAGTAAACAATACTTGTCCTCACTATTTGTCCTACTGTGTTCTGCTCTGCTCCATTTCTCTTTCATTAAAAAAAAAGTGGACTGTCACTTACTAAATTAATTTCATGATCCATAATGGGGCCACCTGCAGCTGGGGGAATTGAGGTCTACTAGATACCTGGGACTTTGCTGGATCTCTCCAACTCTGTCCTTGCCCTGGGCCTCCTCTCCACCATGACTCGCTAGACGTATTGCATTCTCAGTTCCGCCCTTTCTGTCTTTCCAGTTAAGAAATAGCATATTAAAAATGACTTTTCTATCTTTTTTCCCCTTTCCTTCCCATAGCTCCCTTTTCCCCCCTCTCCCTCCATCATCTCTCCCATCCCCTAGTAAGACAAGGTCATTCTTAACTGCTGCTTATTGGAGAACGATGATGATGATGATGACAGTAATGACAATGGTAGCAATAGTCAGAAAGATTGATAGCTAAAACTCCGTTCACACCTGCTTTGTACCAGACACCCATCTAAGTGCTATACAAATTTTTAACTCATTTACTGCTCATAACCACCTTATGTGGCAGACTACCCTATAATTACTCTGAAGAAAGGATTACCTGCTCTTTCCCTCCAATATCTATGCAGAATCAGATTTGCATATTAAAGAATCTGGGCTAACGCTTACTAAGTAGAAATGATGACAATATTATGGAACAAACTATTTGTTTTCATGACTCCTGATCTGAAAACAATAGCTAAAGAGGATGTGCACAAATCTAGAATCACTAAACCTGAGGCTTGGCATATTGCTGTGCTTGGGCTGAAATTATTCTTGATATATCGCAAATTTGAGACAGAAACCATTAAAAAATGTACAAGTAAACATCCACCCAGTGAAGATTCATGTGCCATTTGTCATTTTAATGCTCTGTTCAGTAATTAATTTTTAAAAATTTAACAAGTAACAACTTTTCTCTGTTTATAGAAGTCATATCATGTTCTGGTTAAAATTCTGGAACATGCAGCCAAATGTAAAAATAAAGGCAAACGACCCTAAATCCCCTCACCCAAAGACAGCATCTATTCACATTTTGGTGTTGTGTGAGTGTGTTGGGCCTTTAGACACGTTCTGTTTGGCATGCACATTGTTTTAAAAATATTTTTCATATAAAAGCATTTTAGATTTCTGGCATCTCTTGAAAAACTATCAAGACCTGACGACACGGGGTCTGGATTTTTGCAGGGCAACTAACTGCTGAAGGAGCTGGGAAGCCCCTGCTCCTCCTCATGGGGGAGGGATACCTATTTCATCTGTCCCTGCCCCACATTTCCATTTCTCTTACCTTGGTCAATTTCATTCATTGGTTATATTGTGCCCTGGAGGGCATTTGAGTTTTCTTTTAGTTTAAAAACTATTCTTACTTAACATTTCAGGGCCAAAGCTGTACTTCTTGTAGGTGGTTACAAAGTCGAAGGTAGGTAGAGGGTGCCTTTCTTGCTGGAGAAGGTGGGAGAGTACCTTCTGGCTTCTGCTTTTTGTCTCCTGGTATGTCTGAAATTCCAAACAAGTTCTATATCTAAGGATAAATTTCCTTTCATACCTCCCACATCTATTCTGCATCTTATTTTTATACTTTTGGCCATATTCTTATGAACTGATAAAACTGACTTTATTATGTTAAGAAAGTACCTCTTCCCTCCTTGTTTTCACACATTTCTTAACAGCAAAGAAAGCCTGGTAGAGCCAAATCACTTCTCCTTAAGTCCTTGGGTTCCCTTTGGGCCTAGGTCTTTACATGGACCCAGATACAAAAACACTATAAACATTTTCTCACCTCATTAAAATTATTCAGGAAAATAAATTTTAGTGGCTGAACAATAACCTATTATATGGATATATCACATTTTCCTGACCTTTTCTAACGCATACAGACTCAGTGAGAAGCAGGTCCTGTGGGAAGACATGTTGCTTATGGAGAAGAGAGGAGACAGGAGGCAGTGAGGACAGGCTACCAATAAACAGAGTCTCGATTTGGTTACTTTAAGAAGCAGAAGTCTGTGATGAGCAAAAGAGTTCAAAAACTAGAGTTCCCAAATCCACAAGTTAGGTGGTAATTGGAGGCCAAGATACTCTGTCACAAATCTGCAAGGAGGTCAGGAACCAGATGACCAAGGAGTGAGCAAGCCAGTGGATGGGAAAGTAAACCGATATTAATCACTGAGCAGGGGTGCAGTCATAATTTGCATTTTTAAAAAATGATTCTCATTCCTGCCAGCTCAATTTAAGAGATATGATTCAGGGTATATAATAATTTATCCATTTCCCTAGTTGAATATTTAGGTGTTTTTGATTTTCTACTTTTATAAATAATGTTGTGATGAAAATCTCAGTGCATAGAACTGTGTATTTTGGGTTATCACTTCAGGATAGATTTATGGAAATGGGAGTATTTATTCTTTTCAAGAATATTAGGATAGAGGAGCCTGGCTAGCTCAGACAGTGGAGTGTGTGATTCTTGATCTTGAGGTTGTAAGTTCAAACCCCACAATGGGTATAGAGATTACTTAAAATCTTAAAAAAATATATTGGGATATATTGACAAAATGTTTCCATAATAGCTATTCACATTATACTCCCATCAACAGCGTTTTTTATGTTCTGCTTTGGCTTCTTCATATTAGATTGGTCTACTCACATAAATCTTTGAATGAAGAGCTGCCACTGGCATCTGTACTCCATAGCTGGAATTTTTCTAGGCCACTGACTTTCAGATTTTTTTGACCATGACCCGTAGTGAGAAGTAAATTTTACAAAGTGACTTAACACGTACAGGTATATACCTGAAACACATGTTGCACAGAACAATCACTTGTCCTTTCTCTATGTGATATACTCTGGTGAGTCCATTCTCTTCTAATTTAATTTTTAAAATAAGCTCATCATGACCCATTGGGTCAGAGGTCATTACTCTCAGTTAGAAAAATATCATTCTAGGACCCTTTCTGTTTCACAACTTGACTTTCTAGAACTTCAGCCTCTTTCTTGTCCATACTCATTTAGGCCCCAGACTTCTATTCCTCAACAATCCCTTTAAATTAATGAGCTGTTGTGAATTTACTCACCTAGATTTGACTATTACCATCTTCTGAAGGATGACTTCCATAATGCACCCTTTGTCTTGGGCCCCCAGACCCTGTTATATCCCATCTAGCTTCTTTGGGACCTGTCCTGGATTGGCATGATTTCTTCATGGTCTCCTCTCAACAGGGATGAGACATTTGAGGCATGAGAGTTCTTGTCACACTGTACACCATCACTAAAAAAGAACGATTTTGCCTAGAACCCTTTAATCTCAGATATTGACATGTGGACACTCTCATTTCCTTCAGTCTATATCACTGTCACCTCTCCAGAGATGTCTTCCCTGACTATAGCATCTCAAATAGAATCCTGGTCACTCTATGTCCTTCACCTTGCTCAAGATTTTCTTTTTACTTTTATTGAGGGTCTGGCTAATCTTGTTTAAAATCATAAAATATAAAAGCAAGGAGAGATTTAAAGGCCAAATCTGGTTCAATCCCCTAATTTTATAGGGAATAAGTGTAAGCCCAGAGAGGTAAAAAAATATTTCATGACAACCTAGCTTATTTGTGGCAAAGTGAACTAGAAACCAGATCCTTGGATATGTGTCAGTTCTTCGCTGCTTTATGGTATTGCCCATGCTGTGATCTTTATGATGAGGTTATTGATGAGATAATTTTTGTCCTATAATAAGCTCTGATGCCTTGTATTAGACTACATTAAACTCAGTAGTAAACTGTAAAGTGAAAATGTTTCATGTTTCTCACTGGAAAGCATAAATTACTTAGTCCAAAGGGCTTTATCCTCCTCAAATAAAATCTTCAGCATCAGCTTCCTTACTCCTTGGTCATCTTTTCCATGACCTTTCAGATGGTTTTATTTTCCACAAAAGAAAACTGAGGCATAGAGAGGTAAGTATAGATACCATCCCGATTGAAATAAACTACAATATCAAAGGGAAAGTGTTAAGTGCAGAGATCTGGAAAACTGAGGTTGGTAGCCAGAAATCACAAATAGGCAAAGACTTGAGTTTAAGTCTCCAATAAGATACAGTGTTTAATGACAAATGGAATCAGGAGAAGGGGATAAGGTTTGTGTCACGGAATTGATGAAAGAGAGGGAGGGTCTACACAGCAGCACAACTAAGATACAGCTATTAGTTCTGGGAAGAACCTTCCAGGCTAGGTTATAAGTTCGGCTGGATATCCATTTCTCTGATGACAATATTGTGCTTTCAGCAGCTAGGTCTTTTTGGGGAGTTCTAGAGGCTCTTCCATGTAGTATGTCCCTCTACCAAACTCTTCCCATTTTCCCCCAAATGCAAAAATGTCAGTGATTGGTGGAAATTTTTTATTTTTTACTTTTTAATTTTGTCAGTCCTGAATCTTTTGACTGTCTTTTGGCAATGACATTAATATTTTTCTTTTGGGAATGACTCCTCTCTCACTGGTAGCATTCTGGTGGGAACCAACTGTTAACTCCTGATTACCCCTGGTCAAGGGAAGGTGTTAAGACCTGAGTGAACCTAAATGAGTGTTGCTTGGGGAATCTGAGTGTTGATCAGGGTACAAAGAGTTTGGAAACAGTTGGAGTTTACTTATTTCAGCACTTTGTCTAGACTACAGCAATATTTTTGCTTTAGAGACCCTGAAGCAGTCTTGCTTTTTTATTCTGCAGGGCCTGGTCTCCAGCCTTCCCTTTGATTTTGTAAACTCTCCCATATCCTTCTAGTAATTTCTTTTCTTTTCCCTCTTCTCTTTTCCTTCCTTCATTCCTTTTCTTTTCTCTCTCTCTCTCTCTCTTTTTTTTTTTTTTTTTGGCTTAGTTAGCCAGAGTAGATTTCTGACACTGAAACCAAGAACCTGGATTAGCACATGGGTAGTCTGACCAGGGAATCCCAACCACTTCTTACTTTTTTATTACTTTTATTGTTTTTTAAAGTTTTTATTTAAATTCCAGTTAACTATAGTGTATATTAGTTTCAGGTGTACAATTTAGTGATTTAACACCTACATACAATACCTCGTGCTCATTGTAACTGTATTCCTTCATCCCCATTACCTATTTCACCCACCTCCCACCACCTCTTCTCTGGTAACCATCAGTTTGTTCTCTATAGTTAAGAGGCTGTTTCTTGATTTGTCTCTCTCTCTTTTTCCTCCCTTTGATCACTTGTTTTCTTAATTCCACATGTGAGTGAAATCATATGCTATTTGTCTTTCTCTGACTGACTTATTTTGCTTAGCATAATTCTCTCTTGCTACAGCCATTTGTTGCAAATGGCAAGATTTCATTCTTTTTTATGGCTGAGTAATATTTGAAAGTCAATCAAGGTGATATACCACATTAGTAAAAAAAATTATATGAAAGAATTATATGATCCTTTTAATAGATGCAGAAAAGCATTTGACAAAGTACAACATCCATTCATGATAAAAAGCCTCAATAAAGAAATACCTAAACATAATAAAGGCCAAATATGAAAAGCCTACAGCTAGTATCATCCTCAAAGGGAAATCTGAGAGCTTTTCCTCTATGGTCAGGAACAAGACAGGGATGTCCATTCTCACCACTGTTATTTAGCCTCAGCAATCAGACAACAAAAAGAAATAAAAGGCGTCCAAATCAGCAAGAAGAAGTCAAACTTCCAGTATTTGCAAATGACATGATACTCTATATAGAAAATTCAAAAGACTCCACCAAAAAATTGCTGGAACTGATACATGAATTCAGTAATGTCATAGGATACAAAATCAATGTAGAGAAATATGTTGCATTTCTATACATCAATGAAGCAGCAGAAAGAGAAATTGAGGAATCAATCCCATTTATAATTGCACCAAAAACCATAGGATACTTAGAAACAAGCCTAACCACAGAGGTAAAAGATCTGATGAAAGAAATTGAAGATGACACAAAGAAATGGAAAAACATTCCATGCTCATGGATTGAAAGAACAAATATTGTTCAAATGTCTATATTATCCAAGGCAATCTACACATTTAATGCACTCCCTATCAAAATACCAATAGCATTTTTCACAGAGCTACCACAAAAAATCCCAATTTTGTATGGAACCACAAAAGACCCTGAATAGCCAAAGTGACCTTGAACAGAAAAACTAGCCACCTCTTTCTACCAAAACTATACTATGGAACATACCAATAAACATTTGTTCATCCAAAATATGCCAGGTGGTATTCAGGGTTTTCATTTGTGTTATCTAATTGACCCTTATAATAATACTACAAGATAGATATTGTTATTTAATATTTTCCAATTTTAAAACTGTACTGAAATACACATAGTATATAATTTACTATTATAATCATTTCTTAAGTGTATAGTTTAGTGGTATTAAGTACATTCATATTTTGCAACCATTGCCACCATCTATCTCCAAATTATAAATTGTTTTATTTTATAAGACTGAAACTCTATACCCTTTAAACAATAACTCCTCATTACCTTGTTCTCTAGCTCCTGGCAACCACCATTTTATTTTCTGTCTCCATGATATCAACTACTCTTCATATAGTACTTCCTATAAATGGAATCATATGATATTTGTCTTCTTGTGACTGGCTTATTTAGCATAATGATCTCAAGGCTCATCTGCGTTCTAAATATGTGTCAGAATTTCCCTCCTTTTTAAGGCTGAATAATATTCCATTGCATGTATATACCACATTTTGCTTATTCATTATCCCACCAATAGATGCTTGGGTTGCTTCTGTGTTTTAGTTATTATAAATAATGCTATTAAACATGTGTATACATATATGTCTAAGAAATCTGTTTTCAGTTCTTCTCTGTATACACTCAAAAATTGAATTGTTGGGTCATAAGGTAATTTTATTTTGAAAATTTTGAGGAATTGCTATACTGTTTTCCATAGTGGTTGAACCATCTTACATTCCCACCAATAATGCCCAAGAGTTCCAATTTTCAAGGTCCTTACCAACACTTGCTATTTTCTGTTTTTATAATAGTAGCCATCCTAATGGATATGAGGTGGTAGTTGTTATTTAATTTTAGATGCAAATACTGAGGGTATATAAATTGCCTAAGGTCATATAGCTTGTAAGTAGCAGAGTTGGGATTGAATCCATGTCCAGTAGTATTTCAATGTCTATTTGTCCCTTTTCCTTTTCCTCAACTACACTACATTTGTTAGAAAACCAAAGGTATTCAATAGAGCTGAATTTTTCCTTTAAAAAAAATCTATCAGCTGTTAGGAAGATTTAGGAGCCAAAAAAATTATCCTCAGTCAGTATCATAGAAACTGTGTACCTGAACTATAATAGATTACCAAAAGATTCGTGTTGTTATAGTACTTCATGACCATAGAGATGAATCAATTCAACTTTCTCATCTTATAGATTAGAAAACGGAGGCCAGCTTTCTGTGTTGCCAAGTATTACTGAAATTACTATTTACCAATAGTGAGGTTTAGATTCAAATCACCTTAGTTTAGTCACGAGACAGCTGGGACTGTGTAAACTTATATAGCTCAATTAAAATCATAGAGCTGAAAGGGACCTCCAGGTCTCCTACAATAATGTATCCATCTCCCTCCATCATAGCGAGCTTAAACAATAACAGCAGGTTGTCTTTTACTTTATAGCCTACTAAGAAGGCAATTCAATCACTTTCTTTGTGAAGCACTATAGTGTCTTTTATCCCTCTCAGCCTAGTAACATTTTCACATGTAAAATGTGGAGCACTTTATATGTCTGTTTAAAAACAAATATATTCTACTTAAAGGTGTTTTAAAATTGTTATTTGAAAATTTGAAGGAGTCTTAAAAGTAAACTGAAGTATTACTAGGCAGCTGAAAGGGTCGTAATAAGTAATTTCAAGACTATTTCTACAATTAGAAACAACATGAGCCCTAGGTTTCAAAAGTAAATAACATGGGTGGACAATGGTCATGTGAAGGGAATATTTTCTCCAACATGGAAAAAGAACAGTTATAGCAGGTCTGCACAATATAGTGCAAACCTGTTTGACTCATTTTAGGAGTTTTTACTTCTCAGTTCAATGTAGCAAATGTCTACTGAAAGGCTCTTATTTAAGAGGTACTGAGCAAAGAGCTTTGAGAATAAGAGACAGCCAAGTAAAACTCCTGACTTCAAGGAATTTGCAAACTAGATAGGGAGATAACATAGGTACACAAATACCTTGAAAGAGTTTCAAGTGAAAAGTGCTATCAGGTCCACAGAAATGCACTGTAAATATGGCAAGGCTCCACCTGGCTGGGGTATCAGGGAACACTAGTGAGCTGTTTTGAAAAATAAGTATGTTTTTGACAGGCAGGGATAGGGGAAAGGTTACGTACCCAGGAAGTATGGTGTAAATAGAAGCCTAAATGAGTAAATTCCCTACATAAACTTTCTATTTCAAGTGCTACACATGCATTAGGAACTGCACTCTCCTCTTTGGAATCCCTGGCCCCCTTCATCTCTTGTGTGAAAGACTTATATGAAGATACTTAAAATGGTTGTGTTAAAAGGGTGAGATTATTGCTAAATTTATTCTCTTCCTTATTTTTTTTTTAAAGATTTATTTATTTTAGGGAGAGAGAGAAAACGTGCACAAGTTGGGGGAAGAAAGGGGGGATAAAATCTTCAAGCAAGGCATGTGTTGTTCATGGAGCCCGAGGCGGAGCTCGATCTCATGACTTATGAGATCATGACCTGAGCCAGAACCAGGAGTCAGATGCTCAACCAACTGAACCACTCAGACACCCCTCTCTTTTTTACTTTTTAAGTTATGTTTTTCTTTGGCAATGTGATTGTCTAACAGAAAAATTATTTTTTGAAAAAGATATTGTAACACCTCCCAAAGCTAGTTCAACTCTTTGCTCCACATAACCATTCCTGACTAGATAATAAATGTAAATATGAAGTCCCAATTAAAGATATACATGAATATGCGTGTATCTTGTAGGGTTTCTGTCCTCTGTAAAATCTTAGAAGCAGTAATACTTTAGCAGCAATAAGCACACTAGTACACAGATATTGCACACATGTCATTTTCTGCTAAATTGAGCCAAGACTCTTTGGAGAAGATCTTGGGCAAAAGGGCAAAGGAACATAACTTAGTCCAGGTGAGCCTAGGACATCCCATAATTTCAGAAAGAAAGGACATCCTTCAAGATTCCTATTGAAGAGTTAGCTTGAAGGAGTACCCACTGGCTGAATTTGAGCCAATGTGGGCATTAAAGAGAAAAAGTGAAGAGAGAAGAGAAGGGAAGAAAGGGAGAGAAAGAAAAAAGGAGGAAGTGGAGGAGGACAACGATGAGGAAGGCGAGGAGGACGAGGAGGAGGAGGAGGAGAGGAAAAAGAAAAAAGGAGTAGCAGTTGCTTTACTCTTTTGGTGGTGACTTACTTTGATAGTTGGTATATAAAGGAAAGGAACTAAACATTTACTTTATCTCTTCAGGAAGGACTGTAGTCTTTCCCTAGTTGAGGAGAGAAAAACTTCCTCCCCACAGAACACTAGATACTGAATTTGATGAAACTTTTGATATTCAACTATGTTTCATTTGCAAAATTTCACCTGGTTCAACCAAATATGGAAAGAAAGAATTAGAAAAGTCAACAACCTCCAGTGAAATAACTGATTCAGATCAGAATCATCAAGGATGCTAAGATGATTACATGAAAAATTGTAGGGGTAAAAGAGCCTTCGCCTGCTGGCCAAAGGGTCTACCCTAGAATAACTTGCTTATTTAAAATTAAAAACATCCTTTTACATCTCAGTGTTGAGATCTGGCATTAACACTTCAACCAAGTGGTGAAATGTAGCTTTGCTAATGGTAAGATAACCTAACATGTTGCTTCTCCTAATATGACTATCTCAAATTCACTGCATGGTGAATTTGCCTATGAAGCGTTCTAAGCAAAAATGTTTAAGCTGTGTGTGTTGTTTTCCATTTGCTCTTATACGTCTGTCCATTTGATGCCTTTCTTCATTCTGCTCTGTGTCCCTGGAGATGCCCCTCTGTACAATGCATCAGCCAGTCTCCCTCCCATTTGGGCTTCTAATTAGATTTGGCCAGTGGGGAGGCTCTGGGAAAAATCTGAAGGAGGACATAGAGATTTGGCATACCATCTCACTCCCTGCATGGGTTCCATTTGAGTGGCTTCTGTTGTGGGTCCCACTTCCAAAACTCCAGTTTCCAATCAAACTTTAGGGGAGTTCGACTCCTCTGCTGCCACGTCAGGCCCAGGGTGGTGGTCCCCACAGGCACTAACCCCCCAGTGCTGTTCCCTTAGTCTGTCCACTCTGCTGTAAACAGTTCCTTCACTGAACTCCCTTCAGTTAAACCCTTTAAGTGTGCCATCTGCTTCAGGTCAGGACTTGGATTCCGCCTAAATCTAATCAGACCTTCATTTTAAGAAGACAACAAGGCTAGAAAAACAAATTAAACAACACCCCGAGATAACAATCAGACATATCCAGAATTTGGCACTATTTACAAGGCAGTTGGTCTGGTGTCTTCAGAGGTCAATATCACTTTTTCACATAAGAAGGAAAAATCTTTCAGATTAAAATAAGCTAAGGAGACCTAACTACCGAATGTAACATATGAACCTGGTTTGCAAAAATCAGCTACTTTTTCTTAGATGACTAGACTGAATCAGCATATTGAAAAGCCATTTTTTTAAAAAGAAATATTTATTGGGATTTTTGTCATATAAAATTTTAATCAGGTTTTATGCCCCACATACTCTGGAGCTTGAAGTATAATTTACTTAATGTAATATCAAAAGCCAGTTGTGTTGTAATTATAGTCTGAACACAGAAAATGCAGTTTTCTGTCCTTGACAAGGCCCTTTTTGTATGTAACATTCTAAAATGAAGACATTTCAAGCTATACAAATTACCTCCAAGTTTTCATGATATCTGGGAAGATTTTCAGTAGATGTTACCATATTCATGTACCAAATTCTGATCAGTGTTACTCCCTTTAAAAAAATCTTGAAAAAGCTTTCTGTACTTAGAGTTTGGCAAATATACCTCTATAACGAAACTGCCCTTATTTTAAAAGTGGGTCAAAGACTCCATTAATGAAATTTGATAAATAAACATCAGGATTATAAGAAAATATTTTAGGGGGAGCAATTAGGAACATTTTAATATTAACTGGATTTTAGATGATATTAGAAAATTATCAATATTCTTAAATGTGATAAAGGTATTGTGGTTTTTAGCTACATCCTTTTTAAAGAGGAGCATGCTGAAGGAGTTAGGGTGAAATGTTAATAATGGATGTGACTTCCTTTAAAAAATATAGCAAAGTATTTAGATAGCTAGATAATACAGCAGAATATCAACCATTGTTATATCTGATGGAGATACGGCATTCATTATACTACTCTCTCAGCTTTTCATTATGTTTGAAAATTACATAGTCAAATAGTGGAAAACATTGATAAAGAAAACAAAGTTTCTAACACCTGTTCAGAATGATTTCTTCTTTTTCCAAATGTCTATAGCTTTTCTATAGTAGTCCTTTGCTTCGTGTAGAAGCCTGTATAACCAGACTGTCAGCTCACTGGGGCTAAGGACTGAACTCTGTCCTTCTTCATATACTTTACAGAGGCCTGTATAAAAGTTCCATATATTTAAGCCCAACTCTTTATGAAAAACATAGGCATATATGGTCAGAAGTTTTAGTTCTATTTTCATTAGTGTAGGGGAAGGCACAAGAAGTTGCATGGGATGCAGAGAAGGGCAATCCAGACACTTCCTTAAAATTAACAGGGAGTAGGCTTGAGGTCCCTTCCTAGGGGCAATGAAAGGTACAGTGAAGACAGACAGTATGGAGTCTGATTCTTCTCAATGTCATCGAAAGTTTTGCAAACTTAGACAAGCTTTTGGAAGGACTGAGTCCAAAAAAAAAAAAAAAAAAAAAGATTTGGGTTAGTTCAAACTTATGGTCTACTCAAGCCAGAGAGAAAACCAGGATTAGGTTAAGCCTGAATTCAGAAAAGTTAATTTTGAGTGAACTGCTTAACAAGATTTAACTCAATTTAAATTATATGTCAAAACAGAAAAATTAATGTAATTCTCTTCTTGCTTAGCATTTAATCTTTTTTAATATGAATTTCTTTATAGAAAAAGCATTATAGAGTGGACACAGGACAATTTTTATTCTTTCGATAGTGCTTGAATAAAGTGAGGTTTTTTGGAATCACTTGGGTAAACTGGCCTAGAACAAATGGAAAATTGATTCTCAGTGATGGCTGTTGTTCTTTCCTCTTCTAGTGAGGTAGTTTTTCACACATCTCAGGCTGTCATATCCCATATGCCCTGTGAACCTGCTGGAACCTCCATAATGGGCCAAGGCAGAGAGATAAGCTCTCAGTCAGCTTATTGATGGATAGATGGATGGTGTGTATATGTCTATGACAAATCCTGCTGGTGCCCTTCCAAAGGCCACCCCTCACCTTATTTTTCTAGCTAAGAGAGTATTGATTTCTCGTAGAGTATCAGGTGCCCCACTATGCTTTAGAGGAGTTATCACAATCCTATCCATTTGTCAATCTTGATTGAAACATAGACATGTGACACAATTGGGTCAAGGAGGCAGGGGTAGGGGACCTTCTTTGAGGCTTCTAGAAGCTTCTTTATTCCTCAAAAAAGATGTTTTTGAGAAACAGACCCATTCTGTCTTTAGATATTACTGTGTGAGGATATGATACAGTGTTAACCTAATCTCCAAAAACAAAAACGCCTGATTTACAGTGTTTGCTTATTTCCATTTCCATGGTGAAAATTCCCTCATAATGGCTGCTTTCAGGCTACCTATAGCTCAGCAAGTGGCTGGCAAACTTAGCAATTGGCTCTCAGGAGCCAACTCCAGCCTACCGCTGATTGTTTTGAGCTGCTCTATCCATCTTATGAAAGGAATAGGTAGGAATGGTAGAACAGAAAGACAGGAGACTCTAGGTCTTTAATGACACCTCGAACCACAGAATTAGCCAAGCCTGGAATCTTCCCATCCCTTGACTTCTTGTTATGTAAGTTAATGTGCTTACTGTTTAAAGCAAGTTGAATTGGTATTTGTGTGTGGGCTTGACCTATCTGATACAGATGTCCATGGGGTCCCATCTAGTGGAAGGCTGGGAGCACAGCAGGGGCAAAACTGAGCAATGGATCATGGAAACACTAATTCAATTGATGGTCAGGAAGATCAGGTCTTGGGGAGGGAGGGTATCTGGATTGAAACAGTACTCTGGCCAGTTGCTGGGAGGAACAGGGTGGTGGCTGAGGGCCAGCTGCTCTGTCAATGCCCTTGCCAAGGAGGCTGAAGTTCAGGGCAATGATCCAGCAAGAGCAGGCACTGGAGTGCCAGTCAAGAAGCCAGGCAGAAGTCCAGGCCTGGAAAGGGCTGTCCTGTCAGGTGCTGCACAGCACAGTGCTTTTGGCCCAGGAGAAAGGGGAGGCCTGTGAAGAAGGGGCAAGCACAGAGAGAGGCAGCAGTACAATTCCATAGTTTTGGCTACTTGCTCATCAGAAGGGTGGGGAAACATGCAGCAAGGCAGAGTCAGGCTCTGGACAGCTGAGGCTGAAGGTTGGGGTTTTTCAGTAACTGCCATGAATCAGGCTGAGAAATGCAGAAGGAACCAGAATGTTCCCCAAAGCTGCCTCAGCACATTTTCTTGGTGACATTAAAGAAATGCTGCTGACATTCCTTCCTAGACCTTGAAAAGGGGCATCCCCACTCTACATATTGTTGAGATTTCTAGTGTCTTTGTAATTCCCCACTATGACTTATGTTTAGACTTATCCTTGTCTGGGGGAAATTTGTTTGCCTGCCTGTGGCAGAAGCAGTTTCATTCGCATTGTGCAATGTCCCTCACTTAAATATGGTGTGTCTTAGTATTCATGTGCTCCTTTTCTTTATTTCCTTTTCCCATCCATCTAATCTATCCATGGGCTAGTTCTCCTTCAGACCGATCCCATTCATTGATGGACTTTTGTAACTGACTTGTGTGGAGGAAGCAGGCTCAGAAAGAATGAAATGAAACCTGCTTTATCAACAGCATTCTCTGGAGATTTTCAGAACATTATCTTCCTCTCTGATTTAGCTGGTAAGCCAATGGGCAGGAAACTTGGCTTCCTTTGTACTTCGCTATTGTGGGAAGTCAGGGTTAGTCATTTTAATTTTATTCAGCGGGATGAGTTCTCTGACAATGTCATTATCAGAGAGTAATCAAAGATGGGATCCAATAGGAGAGAAAATCTTCAAAAGTAAAGTTCTGCCAAGTTCATGTCTGCTTCGTAAAATTTGGCTTGTTTAAGGAGCTCCTCCCAGGTAAGTGGGATGTTTCAGAGAGTAAATAAAAGGAATACTTTTCTGCAATGTAAAACCCACCATGAGCAAACCAAAAGACAATTATAAAAAGGGGAAACATTTGTTACTCATTTAATAGAGATGAGCTGATCCTATATAAAAAGCTCCCACAAATCAGTAAAGACCAACAGCCCAACAAAATGCATAAATAGAAAGTCCAAGCGTGCCTGGGTGGCTCAGTCAGTTAAGCATCTGCCTTTGGCTCAGGTCAGAATCCCAGGGTCCTGGGATCGAGTCCCACATCGGGCTCCTTGCTCAGCGGAGAGCCTGCTTCTCCCCCTGTCTGTTGCTCCCCTTGCTTGTGCTCTCCCTCTCTCTCTCTCTCTGTCTCTGACAAGTAAATAAATAAAATCTTTAAAAAAGGAAGTTCATAAAAAGGGAATACAAATGTTTCTTTAAGATATTAAAAGATAGCTTCATAATAAGAGAAATAAGTTAAATTTATATCAACACTCATTTTTCATGTAATAGATTGACAATGATAAAAAAATGAACAACATTGGGGAGGGTATGTGCTATGGTGAGTGCTGTGAAATGTGTAGGCCTGATGATGCACAGATCTGTACCCCTGGGGCAAATAATACAATATATATTAATAAAAATAATTAATAAAAAATTTAAAAACTAGAGAGGAGAAGGGAGTTGGGGGAAATTGGAAGGGGAGGTGAACCATGGGAGACTATGGACTCTGAAAAACAATCTGAGGGGTTTGAAGGGGCGGGGGGTGGTGGGAGTTTGGGGTATCAGGTGGTGGTTATTATAGAGGGCACGGATTGCATGGAGCACTGGTTGTGGTGAAAAAATAATGAATACTGTTATGCTGAAAATAAATAAAAAATAAATAAAATAACTAAAAAAATAAAAAGACAAATGCAAAAAAAATTTAAAAAATAAGCTACAGAAAAGAAAATGAACAACAAACTGTTTGGTAACAGGATGAGGAGACAGGTGCTCTTATAGGTGACTGGTGGGAAAATAAGTCGGTACAACCTTATGAAGGGTCATTTGTAAGTATCCTTCAAAATTATGTATATCTATATTCCTTAATGAGTCAAAGCCAGTTCTAGGAATCTATCCTACAGATTTATTCATGTATGTAGGTAATAACAAGTTCAGAAGTTTATACATTGTAGCATTGCTTTAATATCAAATGATTGAAAACAATCCAGACATCTATCAATAAGGGAGTATTTAAGTGAATTATGGCATATTTGTATAATGGAATATGATACAGCCATAAAAATGAAGATACTCTTTATGTACTAAATTGAAAGATTTCCCAGAAATTTTGTTAAGTGACAAAAATTAAGGTGCAGCAAACTGAGCAACAGAAGAGTACTGGATACGTATGTATTTGCTTGTGTGTATGTCATATACACATGTCTAGAAAGATATGTAAAGAACTGATAATATGCAGTACCACGGTGGTGAGAATTTGGGTGCCTAGGGGATTGGATGGGAGAGAGAATTTTTTTATTTTACTTTGTACTTCTTTTGTTCTTTTTGGAAATGTACTACCAATCCAAATTAATCAATAAAAACATTTTTAATAAGAGAAGTGCTCTGACAGATTAAATCCAAAATGATCTATGTTCACCTAATCTGGACTATAAACTCAATCTCTCCTGTCAGTCTCTTGCATTATTGAATTTTGTGGCCATCCATCCTCCATTTAATGCATTTCCCCTGCTCCTCCAGGTGCCATGCATCTTTCTTTCTCTATTCTGATATCAGTTTGTCTCTTAGTTTCTCCTGTGGTTGTCAGGTAACAACCCTTCCAGCCAGCTATCACCACATGGACCTCTTTTTTCTGTGTGCCAAATGTGGGGGGAATCTCCTCAATCCTTGCTTCAACATGTCCCCCTCTAAAGAACGGAAAATAAAAGTAATGGTTGGGAGTTACAGAGGAAGCTAGCCATCTTTGTGGAGAACCAGGCCCCTAACAGATCAGGGGTTAGCAACCCATGTCATGTATGTTGCCAATGGTGGGTGATGTTATTCTAAGAGATGAAATTGTAGAGAGGGATTACTATACACATGAATGAGCAAGAAGAGTCCATCCTTTGGAGAATGCAGTAGTAAGAATTAGAGGGTTGGGTTCAAATTCTGACTCTGCCACTTCCTGGTTCTGTGACTTTAGGCACATTTTGTCAGCCTTACTTTTCTCTTTTATAAAATGGGTCCACTAATGGTTAATGTGGTTAAGAGTGCTTGCAGTCCACCAAAATCCATTCTTGTTTTTTTGTGTGTGTGGTAATGGACATGTATTAGCTGAGCACAGCGCTACTAACTTAATTCTAAGTCTTCCTTCCTGTTAGATGTGGACAAGGGACTAATTCCCTGCCAGCAGAATGTGAGAAGTGTTGTGTAGCACATTTAATTCTCCATGCTCTTGCCCTATGAGTTTGAACCCAGAGCACACTGAGCTTGACCATGGAGATGAGGACAAGACCATAGGAGTAATAGAGTAATAACATGGAAAGAACCTGTGTCTCTAAATGAACATGTGGGGCAGAACACCTGCCCACTGTTACAAGAGAGAAATGAACTCTGACTTCTTTAAGCCACTCCATTATTGTTGGGTCCTTTTGTTATGACAGTCTAGTCTTCCCCTAACCAAAGTAGTTTATACTCTATGCTAGTAGTAGAACATTAAACTCAAACTAGGTAAATAAATAAATAAATGGTATATTTGACCCGCAATAGCAGAAAATTTAAGAGGTAGAGAAAACTTTAGGGTTGTTCAGTTCAGTATCCAGTGGTATCATTGAATAATTGATTTATTCCTATTCCTTTGCTCTGCCTTTTGTGGAATCAGCTTTACCCTATGGCTATGGCAATTCCAGACTTCACATTAGCTCACCACACCTTCTAGGAGGAGGCTGAGAGAGAGAGAGCAAGAGGAAGGAAGGAAGGAAGGAAGGAGAAAAGGAAGTAAGGAAGAAAAATGAAAGAGTACACAAGTACAAATCTTTTCAACATCCCCAGAAAACTTCTTACTGACTCAATTTTGGTCACATGTCTTCTGTGAACTGTGACTAGAGAATGGGCAGATCAACTTAAGTCCCATCCACTCTTCCCACTCATTGCAGCAGGGGGGTCCTGAATAGAAATTGCAATGGTTATCAAGATAAGAAGGACTAGATGTTGGGGAGATACCACCATGTCCATTAAGGGATGTAGGGATTGTTTTTAAGGATTAAATTGAAGGAAATAATATATATGGGGCCTTGTTAAATTGTGTAACACATCTGGCTCTGGGACATAACACTCCTCTGTGTTCATGCCACTTCCTACAAGCTTGAACACAGAGTACTTATGCGTAGCACTTAGAAGATGGTCAGTGATTATGAATTTACTTTTCCTTCCTAGATCTAGTTAGCTATTCTGCAAAGCGGCAAGGGTTTAGAGAATATTCCCTTTTCAGGTGTCTTAGGGCTGTGTATTTGCAGGAGCAGGGAAACAGGATTGTGATGTGCTCAAAGAAACTGCCTCTCTGTTTCAAGATATTTGTCACCATAGCAACTATGGTGGGAGTGACCCAAGAGTGGCATCACCACCTCATATTCAGAACAAATACCAGAAAGCTCAAAATCACCCTTTCATTTTTTTTGAGAGTCTTCTTTTTTTAAAAAAAATATTTAAATTCAATTAGCCAACATATAATACACAATTTGTTTTAGATGTGGTGTTCAATAATTTATCAGTTGCATAAAACATCCATCCCATGCTCATCATATCCCATGCCCTCCTTAATGCCCATCAACTTGTTGCTCCATTCCCCCACCCACCTCCCCTCCAGCAACCCTCAGTTTGTTTCCTATAGTCAAGAGTCTCTCATGATTTTTTCCCCCTCTCTGAGGACTTCCCATTCACTTTTCCTCCTTTCCCCTGTTTCTTATATTCCACATATGAATGAAACCATATGATAATTGTCTTTCTCTGACGGACTTATTTTGCTCAAAAGAAAACCAAAGCTGGTGGCATAACAATGCCAGACCTCAAGCTATATTACAAAGTTGTAATCATCAAGACAGTAAGGTATTGGCATAAAAACAGACAGATAGGTCAATGGAACAGAATAGAGAACCCAGAAATGGACCGTCAACTCTATGGTCAACTAATCTTTGACAAAGCAGGAAAGAATATCCAATGGGAAAAAGATAGTCTCTTCAATAAGTGGTGCTGTGAAAACTGAACAGCCACATGTCAAAGAATGAAACTGGGCTATTTTCTTATACTATACACAAAGATAACCTCAAAATGGATGAAAGACCTAAATATGAGACAGGGATCCATCAAAATCCTAGAGGCAGCAACCTCTTCAACCTCAGCCACAGCAACTTCTTGTTAGACACGTTTCCAAAGTCAAGGGAAACAAAAGCAAAATGATCTATTGGGACTTCATCAAGATAAAAAGCTTCCGCATGGTAAAAGAAACAGTCAACAAGACACCACCCTTTCAAAGGCTCTATTGTTGGAACTAGATGCTCACTGATCCATCAATTTATAAAGACATAGGTTTGAGATTCCAGAAGGCGCTGCCTGTGCAGTATCTGATGTTACTCATGCTGCTTGAGGCAGGCTATGGGTTGAGAAATGTACTTGGGCCATTTTGTTGGTTTTTCTGCCTCTATTCACTTGCTAGAGGCTGTATAATGAAAAGATTCTGGGCTTGCATCTGAACCCTGCTTTATCATCACTGTGTGATTTTATGAAAGTAATTCAATTCTTTATGCCTTTCAGTGTTGTAAAATTCAAAGAAATGATGTATTTGAGAGCACTGTGTAAATAGAAAAGAAAATTTAAATAAAAGCAAACATAATAATGGAAGTACTTTGCTGGTGCATAAGTTTCTTCTTACTAAGGGCCGACCTACCTGGGACTTGAGGAACAAAATTGCTTAAAAGAGAACCGGCCAAGTGGGATGTTTTTCTTCATAATGACAGAGGATAGGGCTATGTTTAATGAACAATTATGTATTGACTGCCTAGGTGTGTCTGTTTTGGTATTTTACATGTTAGCTAACATAATGCTTTTAACAATTCTATGAGGTAAATATTATTATACTAATTTACAGATGAAGTGACCTAGCCCGAGAGTGATGAAGTGATAGGACCAATGTCCCACTTTTAGGAAGTGGCAGGTCAGGATTTGAGAGTCAAGTCTACTTAACCACCAAGGCAAGTGAGGCTACCAGCTGATTCAAGTAGGAAAGAAGTGACCACCCAGGATGCTCTACCTAGGTGGGCCAGCTTTTAAGACAAGGACACGCTCACTGGGGGCTCCTGATAACTCTCTCATTTGCCTGTGCATCCTGTGAACCCACAAACGGTTTCTGAGTCTCTCTCATGTAATAGGCACTGTGCTAATAGTGAAGAAACCCAGTTCCTAAGAGGTTCGAGAAACACTGGTGCAGCAGAATAGCATGTCAGACTTCCCATTTATCCTCAGTTCAATTCTGTTAGGGAAATTATTTCTATTGCTTGGCCAATATTAAAGTTTTAAACATTATAGTTGTGCAGAAATGATCCACTTACGCTGCTTCCTGCCGGAGAATGCCGTAAGTCCATAATAACTGAAGATCATATAACCCAATGATTTCGTTTCAGAGGCAACTGCACAATGGTTTTGAAACAGTAATAATCGCCCATTGCTCTTGGGATTATCTTATTGTCTGGCAGTGGTTATGAAGACAGTGGGGTTTTAAGAGGCCATTCAATAAGCGTGACAGAAAGCACTATTTTATTTTTCTCTGAATGACTCTCCAAGTGAGAATCTAATTCAGAGCTCAAAAGGGTCTGAAAGAACTTCTGTGATTAACTCAAGGTCCTTAAGGCTGAAAGGAGACAGAGTTCTAAACAACGCAGAAAACTAAAGGTGTGGCTCCTCTCTAAGTGGAGTGTTGTTTGTTTTCAGAGACCCTGAATAAAATGGATAAGCTGGACGAGATCCACAACTGAAGTAGCCCCTGACATGATGTTTTGTGTCTTAATTTAAAGGAGCTATCACCCCCTTCTTTGCAAGGTATCCTGAGGATAAGCATCCCAGTCTGAAAAGAGCTCTACAGTTTTACCTGTCCACAGTAACATCATTTGATGAAAGTTTCTTTGAGGGGAAAAACCATTCTTCCCTAAGTACCTACGAAGGACCAGACATGTTATGTATTTTGCTCATTTAATGCTCACCACAACCCTGTGAGTTGTTTTTCACTACCTCACTCATTACCCCTTGCTCACGCATCAATTCATTCAACAAGTATTTACTGAGTGCCTACTATGTGCCAGGCACATTTTAGCTGTTGGGGATGTAGCAGTATGCAAAATCTGTGAATGTCCTTGCCCCCACGGAGATTTTTGCAGGTGGAAATAGAACTAAACAAACAAACAAATATGTAATATGTGAGGCTTTGGAACACTACAGAGAAAGTATTGGGGGTAAGGAGGTGGCAAGGATAGGAGGAGTTTGTAGATTTATACAGCATGGTCATTTTATTACTTACATGTTGCTGAATAACAAATTACTCCAAATGTGATAGCTTAAAACTACAAACATTTATTATCTTATAGTTTTTGTAAGTCAGGAACCTGGGTATAGCTTAGCTAATGTCTCTGCTTCAAGGACTCCTAGGAGGTTGCGTTCAGTGTGTGGCTGGAACAGTTGTCAGATTCAGTTTGTTTCAGTCTATTATACTGAGTATCTCCATTCCTTGCTGGGGATTGCCTAGAGGACTTTCTCAAGTCTCTGCTATGTGGGCCTCTATATATGGCAACTCACAATATGGCAGTTGGCCTCCCTCAGAGGAAGCATGCAAGAGAGCGAGAGACTATGTTTAAAATGGAAGTGACAGCCTTTCTGTAACTCTCAGCCCATTACCACTATCTAATCCTATTCACTAGAAGCAAGTTACTAAATTTAAGTGTTGGGGATTATATAAGGGTATGATTACCAGCAGGTGGGGATCCCTGGGGATATCCTAGAAACTGCCTATTACAGTTAGGGAGTCCTCGCTAATAAGATGACATCTGAACAGACACCTAAGGAAGTGAGGTAGCAGGCATGTGACTATCCAGGAGAAAAGCGTTTTAGGCAGGGGAAACAACTAGTGTATAGGTTGAGGGAAAGGGGGAAATGGCACAAACTGAGGCCAGAGAGAAAGCACTGGATGAAATAATACAGTTTATGTGGATCATTGTGAGGAATTTGGACTCTCCTTTGAGATGGGAAGGCTTCTGAGCAGAGGAGTGTGAAGACTTGAGTTGTGTTTTAAGAGGCTCACTCTGGTTGCTGTGTGGAGTACAGAGTAGGGGAACAAGCATGAATAAAAGCAATTGGACCAGCTAGAAGGCTATGGTACGAACCCAGTTGATTCATGATCATGGCTTAGACCAGGATGATAGGATTGGAAATGGCATGAAGTGATTGGACTTTGGATATATTTTCTAGTAGAGCTGATTGGATTTGCTGATGGTTTAGATGTGATTGTGAAGAAACGGAGGAATCAGTGGTGACTCAAAGGTTTTTGGATTTAGCAACGGGAAGGAAAGAGTTACCCTTTATTAAGCTGAAAAATATTGATGGAGGAGCAGGTTCTAAGAGGAGAAGTATAAGGGGTTTTGTACATGTTAATGTAGTCAAATTAGACATCTAATTGGAGGTGCTGAATTGGCAGCTGGATACCTAAGTCTGGAGCTTGGGAGAGTGGAGTGGACTACAAATACAACTTTGGGAATTCTAAGCCGCAACAGGGTATATGAAAACAGGGGAGTGGATGAAAATACTGAAGAAATGAGTGTAGGGGAACCTGGGTGGTTCAGTGGGTTAAGCCTCTGCCTTCGGCTCATGTCATGATCTTAGGTCCTAGGATCGAGCCCCATATCGGGCTCTCTGCTCAGCAGGGAGCCTGCTCCCCGCCCCCCCCCTCTCTGCCTACTTGTGATTTCTCTATAAAATAAATTTTTAAAAAAATGAGTATAGACTCAGAAGTGGAAATCCTGAGGCACTCCAAGGTCTAGAAATTAGGAAAATGAGGTCAGCAAGTGAGATTGAGAAAGAGAAAGAGTACCTAGGAAGGGAGAAGGAGAACCAGAAGAGATTAGTGCCATAGAATCAGATGAAGAGTGTTTCAAGGTGAAGTGATCAACTGTGTCAAATCCTGTCAATAGGTCAAACAAGATGACGACTGAATGAAGCATGGATTTGGCAACATGGAAAGCACTGGTGGGATGGGAGAATGCCGGGAAAGTAAGTGGAGAAGGTGGAAACAGACCCTTATGAGGAATTGATGTGTTTTGAAAATTGGTTTAGAACCACTTGCAACAAGCCCTCCTGTGGGGTTTTAGCAGGTTTGGGGCGCCCCACTTCAGAATCTCAGAAGTTGGTACCCTGTGATCTTTACATTTCACAAATCCCACAGGTGATTTTGAGGCACGTTAAAATTTGAGAAACAATGTCTTTCTCTATGTACTTTATCTTACATGTAGTACAGTCACTATTAAAGATATTTTAAGTATGTTCTGTTTGTGTAACCCAAATGAACATTTTGTGGATGATCATTTGTCCCAGAGGCATTCCTATAGTTCCCTTAGCCTTTTTATTTCCTGAAGTTTTTAAGAAAACCTAGACAAATAAATTCTATAACCCCAAAGAATAGCAATAGGTAAATAACTCCCTTTCATAATGGTTCTGAGGAAACTCACAAATTTTGAAATCCTCAAAATCAGCATGCTACTATCACAAGGGCTCTGGTAAAGGAAAGACAAAGTTCCTGCAGATTCAGAAAGAATTTAATATTTTGTGGATCACTGAAGCACTTAATTTACTGAGCTTCTCAGCTGAGAAAGATGGAGAAACTGTTCTAGTTAGGTCTATTTGGATGACTTAGGGCCCCTGGGCTGCCTTTATCACTAGAGCAAAGGCTGCAATGTTCAGCAGGATCTGGGGCTTGTTCTTTTTCACCCCGAGACTTTGGCCTTAGGACCAGATAGGTTTCAGAGAGAACCATGCAGTATAGGAAGAACAGAGGCAGTAGGAGTTTAAACTTAAGTTTCCCTGCTGTGTGCTGAATAGAAGAGAGCACTCAAAGGATTGAGGCCTTGAGAGGAGGGAGTTCTAAATTGTTGTTCCTTCTCTCCTCAATTCCCTTTTCTTTTCTTACTGTCCCTTTCCAGGGCCTGCAGACTAGTGTCCATGTTCTCACCCTTTTCACAAGAGAAGGATTTTCTCCCTTGGTTCTTTCTCATACCTTGTAAACTTCCAGAAACTTGACACCAAGGGAGTCTCATTGCTTAGGCATTTTGGCTCCAAAAGGGAATGGGATAAGGTAAAATCTTACCTGTTAATGATGGCTCCAATTCCAATATTCCCTTTAGTGAGAGCTGCTACTGATTTCCTACCTAATTTACTTAAGGAGCAAGAGAAACTGACTTTTTTCTTACAGGTACACCAACACGGCTAACAGAGGTATATAGAAATTATATTCCAGTTACTTTTATGTGTATTTATGTGGCCAAGGGAATTTAAAATATAGAGGAGAGTAATGAAAAACATTTTGAGAACAGTGCTTGTAAATTGCGGGTATGTGTTTAAAGTTCCCCAAAATGACCGAAATGGGTCAAACAATGGTGTAAACAGACAAAAACAAACACACAACTGTAACAGAAAATTCCAGCAACATCTGTTAACCCAGCAGCTCCTGGACAAACAATAGTTACCCACCACCCTAAAATCATAACTGAAAGAAGTTGAGGGAGATAAAGGCCAGAGAGGGTTGCTAGTGAGCTTGCAAATGTTCTGTGAAGACAGAGGACAAGCACCATCAAAATCCCAAGACTAGAAGATGGACAAAAACAGGACTTCCCCAAGGATGTCTTCACAAGAAAAGACAGCTGCCTTCTAAGCAGAACAATTAACTACAGCACCATCTCTACAAGAACTGGCAACCCTAGCAGGCAGGCAATGAATGGCAACATCTGGAGTGGTAGTCACATGGGAGTCCATGTGCATCATTCCTCAGAGCAAGTGCATATTTAGACTGGAATTCTGCATCATCTGTAATTTGTGTCAACTTTTTCACTTCAGTTTTGGGGAGTGCTCTTTTCCCATAACACTTGTGGTTCTCCTGTTGGGAGACTCTCTAGGAAGAGTTGTGGTCTTTGCGATTGATCTTATTAGTGTGTGATGTCACAACCGATGGCGTTAGTGGATAGTTTGTAATATTAACTGCCCTTTTTCTTTGCATATTTGTGCCTGTGTGTCTCTTTAAGTCAAAATGCAAATCTAAGTAAAACAATTTGTGGGTTAACATCACTTAGGTGCTTAAAAATAACAAACAGGACTAGAACAGTGGTTTGAAGTCTAGGCTGATCTCTTTGCCCGATAATCACTCCATGTGTTTTTATTAAATGAGAGCATTAGTTTCTTTTAATAATATATGTGTTGCTGGAGTGGATGGGGTTGGGAGGGATGGGGTGGCTGGGTGATGGACGTTGGGGAGGGTATGTGCTATGGTAAGCATGTGAATTGTGTAAGACTGATGAATCACAGACCTGTAACCTAAATTAGATATTATATGTTAATAGTATATGTTATTATATAACATAATAATTTTAATAATAATTAATTAAAAAGTAATATATGTGTTAAAAAACATACAAAATTCTAACCTTTTCTTTCTTTGGGAGTAGATTTGTCAAATGTTTCCCAAATGTACTTCTTTCTCTTAAAAAATGCATCAGTGACTCTAAACAGACAGTAATTGTTGCATAATTAATGCATAGCAGGTGGACCCAGCAATTTCAGTTTGGAATCTCTGTTTCTTAATCCTTTAACTGCCTTGCCCTGTCAGACTCCCACCACATCTCCCATGGTGCCAAGAACTTCCCTCGACACCTGTAAGTAGCGCAGTGGACACAATTTAGTTTGCTTTGGAGGGCAGCTCTTAAATTAACTGCAAAGGGGGAAGACAACACTCTCTGCTAAATATATATATGTGCACGTGTGCAAACATACACCTCAAACCTCATTCTGAAAGCCCTTTGTTACCTGTTCAGTTCAATACACCTTCTTGAACATTCTGCATCCTCATTCTAATACCTGCTTGTTAATTCCATTTAATTTTCAGTTAGTCTCTAGCAAGTGAAGGCAACCCACTCAAATGATATAAAAGGACTTTTCCTTTGCTTTCTTTCTTTTTTCTTTTTCTTTTTTTTTTTTTTTTTTGTCTCTGATCCTTTTGCTAACACTAATCACATACCTACCATATGCTTTCCAAGATACTGGTTCCCTTCCTACTGTTAACTTCTCTTGTGTATCAACTGAAGTCCAGTTTCCTTTGTTTGGTCCAGACAAAACCGCAGGGTAGGGGTGGGATGATATGGAGTGAGTATCTGAAAGCAACACTGCTTCCCGCAAAGTGTCCCTTCATGTGTGCATGCAGACAGTGAGAGAGAGGCTCCACCAGGGCATTATCAGTCATCTGGCTCTTTTCAGGTGTGGCAGGCCTTCTTTTCCCGCTAAGTTACATCCCAATTGAAGGGTGTCCTGAGGTTGTCTCAATTTTATTTCTTCTTAAGCTTTCTTCTTTTTTTAATCTCCTTCTAACAGCTATTTAAAATTTGAAGTTACAAATAAAAGACCCAGTTTTGCTCTCTTCCCAACTAGCTGTGAAACCTTGGGCAAATCATACAACTGCTCAAACCCTCAATTTTTTCATCTGTTAAAAGAGAACTAGATCCAACCAATTCTAATGATCCTTCCAGTGCTGATGTTCTCTGAGTCAAGAGGTAAAATGTCTCAGGAGAAAGATCTGGGCTGCCTGCCTCAGAGCTTGCAATAAGAGCATTATCTGCCCCAAATAGCTACCAGTTATTGAGTACCTACTGTATGTTTGCACTTTATTAGATATTCATGTACACAGAGTTTCATTTAATTCCCATAGCAACTCCAGGATGATGATGATGATTATTATTATACTACTACCAAACCTGTCTTATGATGAAGGTGCTAGGTCTCAGAAAGTTTAAGTCCCTCTTTCAAGATCATAGGGTAATTGGCATGGCTGGAGTTAACTGGCCACCAAGCACGTTTGCAATCATTCTGCTGCCCTATTTCCCAATTCACTTGCTTTATGATATTGCCTGCCAATGTCCAAAAACCAGCTTATGGATGTCTCCTTGGAATCAGAAGGTCTGGGATCCAGTCTTGGCTCTATTGTGTTCTGGGTCTTCAGCCAAATGGTGTACATTTTTTGAGCCTCAGTTTGCTCCTCACTAAATAAAGTAAATAATAGCTATGTCAGCATCATGGTGAAAATGGAAAAATAATGATGCATGTCAGCAGTTACCTGGCTCCCTATCTTGCTTCTCTGCAGAGTGGCCATCACTTAACCACTATCTGTAGGCTCATCCACAGCCTAGGCTTCAGGATTAATCCTTCTGCCATGGAAAGGATTTAAAGATCTTTAGTTAAATGTAGAAGAAGAGTCAACATCAACCATGGTTCCTGTTGGTCCTCATGAAGCAACATGAAGTAATAAGTGAACCTCTACACTGACTGCAGATGGTAGTTGTTCAAATGGGCCCTGCAACCTACTGCCTGTGTTTTAATCTCAGCTCTGCCCTTACTAATGACCTTGGGCAAATGACTGCATCTTTCTATGGCTCAGTTTTCTCATTTGTAAAATGGGAAGCATAATAGTAGCTATTTCAGAGGGTTGTTGTAAAGATTTAGTAAATTTACAAATAAAAGTACATATAATAGTACCTGGCAAATCGTGTTCAGAACTTAGCTGATTTATGCTTTATAAGATTATACATAAATGACATCAATTATATACTTTTATCATTATTATCATCATCACTATTTAGGTCCCTGCTTGGTTGCCTCAGGTCCTTCTTGGAAAATTTCTTCAGTCTCACTGGGGCTACAGCTCTCATTACAATAATGCACTAGGGCAGGACTCCAGTGACTGGGCCCCTTACATGAGGTGAGGGATTGCAATTTGCTCAAGACATCCTTGGTGTTGGCTGCCCTCCCACGTCTTGGTGTTCCCCAAGGTGGTGTCCTGGTGGTATGTATTGTTTCGTGATGGTGTAGGCTACTGGCGTAGACCACCTGTTCCCTGGAGCCCATGTTCTGTTTGTTCTCTGATGCACCTTTAACCAGTGCTTGTGTCTTGGGCTTGCTCATTAGCTCTTGAGCTGGTATAGTGTGTGTGTTCAGAAATTATCATCTTAGGTTGATACAACCTTATAAAATAACTTTGTAAAACATCATACACACAAAATGGGTATGAATCTTAGAACTCAAGTGGGCAAGAGTTATCACATTTCTCTACTATTTTTGGTAGCAGCTTTGTTGAGATATAATTCACATACCATATACTTCACTCATTTAAAATAAAAAATTAAGCATTTTTTTGGTGTATTCGCCAAAAATACAACTATCACCACAATCAATTATAGAACATTTTAATTACCACCCTCCCCAAACCTTACTGTTTAGTAGTTACCTCTTCTTTCCCTTAGCAACCACTGATCTACTTTTCATCTCTAGATTGCCTATTCTAGATATTTCCTATTAATGGAATCATACAATATGTAGCCTTTTGTGACTGACTCTTTTCATTTAGGCCAATGTTTTTAAGGTTGATCCATGTCATAGCATCTATCAACACTTCATTCTTTTCATTGCCAATAATATTAATAATTCTCTATTTTTAACTCAGTAGTTAACTTTGACTCTCTCCCCACATTCCAAAGGGCTGGTGAGCAATTGAAGTTATTCTTAGAACTTCCCATTGGAGGTTCTATGTCAAGGTTCTCATTTGGAACCTATATCAAGGTTCCAAACACTCAAGCAGAGTTGAAACATCTCAGATGCCCAGTAAGGCATCGGCTACCTGACAACATAAGATACTGTTAAGATGCCATTTTCTCTCCCTCTGTAGTTAAGGGCCTCTTCTCTGCCAATTTTGTGCCACCTTTGGAGTATGGGAATGACTCTCTTGGTTGGGGAGGCCTGGGCTAATGTTCCACCTCTTGGTGTACTAATGACCAACAATTTCTCTAAAGTCCTGCTGTGTCCCTTGGGCAGTGATAGGGAGTAAGCTAGGACACAGGGACCGCAGAACCTTGATTCTCCCCAAGTAGGAGAGACTTTCATTTTAGACAGGGGTAGTCCTCTTCAGATTTAACTGAATTCTTCTTAATTCCCTTAGGATTTTGAAATCAAAACTCGGGAATTCCCACCTCAAACTTTCGCCAAGGCAAGGGAGCACAGAGCCTGGTACTCACATGGAAGGGCTGCTCAGAGAGGCAAACCAAAGGAGAAACACAAATTAATCTAAAGAAGTTAGCTTATGAGCTAGAAAAAGAAGAACAAACAAAGCCCAAAATTAGCAGGAGGAAGGAAATAATAAAGATTAGAGTAGAAATAACTGAAACAGAGGCTAAAAAACCAATAGAACAGATCAATATAACCAGAAGTTGGCTCTTTGAAAAGATGAACAAAATTGAGAAATCTTTAGCCAAACTCATCCAAAAAATAAAAGGAGAGAGAAGACTTAAATAAAATCAGAAATGAAAGAGCAGAAATAAAGGCAACACAAATTCAAAGGATTATAAGAATATGAAAAATTATATGTCACCAAATTGGACAACCTAGAAGAAATGAATAACTTCCTAGAAACATATAACTTCCTAAAACTGAATCAGGAAAAAAGTAGAAAATTTGAACAGATCAATTGTTAGCAATGAAATTGAATTAGTAATCAAAAATCTCCCCCAAAAACCAAAGTCCAGGACCAGATGGCTTCACAGGTGAATTTTTCCAAACATTTAATGAAGAGTTAATATTTATTCTTCTCACACTATTCCAAAAAATAGAAGAGGAAGAAAAGCTTCCAAATTCATCATATGAGGCCAGCATATGAGGCCCTGATAACAAAACCAGATAAAGAGACTATCAGAAAAGGAAATTACAGGCCAATATCTCTGATGAACATAGATGTAAAAATCCTCAACAAAATATTAGCAAATTGAATCCAACAATACATTAAAAAAATCATTCACCATGATCAAGTGGGATTTATTCCTGGGATACAGGGATGATTCAATATTTGCAGGCCAATCAACATGATACATCACATAAACAAGAGAAAGGATAAATAGCATATGATCATTTCAGTAGACACAGATAAAACTTTTGACAAAGTACAACATCCATTCATGATAAAAACTCTCAGCAAAGTAGGTTTAGAGGGAACATACCTCAACATAATAAAGGCCATATATGAAAAACTCATAGCTAAAATCATACTCAGTGGTGAAAAACCATTGAGAGTTTTTCCTTTAAAAAATCTGGAACAAGACTGAGAGTTTAAAATGGAGACTTTTTCCTTTAAAATCAGAAACAAGACAAGGATGTTCACTCTTACCACTTTTATTCAACATAGTACTAGAAGTCCTAACCACAGCAGTCTGACAAGAAAAATAAAAGGCAGCCAAAAGAATAAAACTTTCACTAGTTGAGATGACATGATACTATATATAAAAAACCCTAAATTCTACCAACAAAACAAAACAAAACAAAAAACAAAAAAACCCCAAACAAACCCTACTCTCACTGATAAATGAATTCAGTAAAGTTGCAGGATACAAAATCAATATACAGAAATCTGTTGCATTTCTAAACATTAATAATAAAGTAGCAGAAACAGAAATTAAGAAAATCCCATTTATAATTGTACCAAAAATAATAAAATACCTAGAAATAAACTTAACCAAGGAGACTCTGAAAACTGTAAGACATTGATGAAAGAAATTGAAAATGACACAAATTAATGGAAAGATATTCTATGCTCATGGATTGAAAGAACAAATGTTCTTAAAATGCCCATACTACATAAAATAATCTACAGATTTAATGCAATCGCTATCAAAATACCAACAGGCATTTTTTCACAGAACTAGAACAAAGAATCCTAAAATTTATATATCTCTACAATATATCCCAATTAGTCAAAACAATCTTGAAAAATAACAACAAAACAGGAGGTATCATGATCCCAGGTTCCAAGGTATGCTGCAAAGCTGTAGTAATCAAAACAGTATGGTACTCGCACAAAAGTAGACATGTAGATCAATAGAACAGACCAGAAATGAACCCACAATTATCCAGTCAATTAATCTTCAACCAAGAGGCAAGAATATTCAATGGGGGAAAAAACCCAGTTTCTTCAATAAATGGTGCTCAGAAAACTGAACAGCTACATGCAAAAGAATGAAACTGGACTAATTTCTTACACCATATGCAAAAATAAACTCAAAATGTATTAAATATCTGAAACCATAAAATTCCTAAAAGAAAACATAATCAGTAATCTCTTTGACATTAGCGATAGAAACATTTTTCTAGGTATTTTTGCTTTGTCAAGGAGACAAAATATTGGGACTACACCCAAATAAAAAGCTTTTTTGCACAGGGAAGGAAACTATCAACAAAATAAAAAGACACCCCATTGAATAGGAGAAGATATTTGCAAATAATATATCCAATAAGGGATTAATATCCAAGATATATGAAGAATTTATACAACTCAACACCATAAAACCAAATAATCCAATTTAAAAAATGGCCAGAGGACATGAACAGACATACTTCTGGAGGAGACACACAGATGGCCAACAGATACATGAAAAGATGCTCAATGTCATAATCATCAGGGAAATACAAATGAAAACCGCATGAGATATCACCTCACACCCATCAGAATGGCTAAAATAAAAAACACAAGAAGTAAGTGTTTGGAAAAATGTGGAGAAAAAGGAACACTTGTGCACTGTTGGTGGGCGCAAACTGGTGCAGCCACTGTGGAAAAACAGTATAGAGGTTCCTCAAAAAATTGAAAATAGAATTGCCATATGATCTAGTAATCCCAATACTTGGCATTTACCCAAAGAAAACAAAAACATTAATTCAAAAAGGTATGTGTATGTGTATGTCTATTGCAACAGTATTTACAGTAGTCAAGACATGGGAACAGCCCTCATGTCCATCAATAGATGAATGGATGAAAAGGAAGTGGTATATTCATACAATAGAATATTACTCAGTCAGAAAAAAAGAACGAAATCTTGTCATTTGTAATAACATAGATGGATCTAGAGGATATAATGCTAAGTGAAATAAGTCAGAGAAAGAGAAATACCATATGATTTCACTCATATATGGAAGTTAAGAAAGAAACAAAGGAAAAAAGAGACAAGTAAACAATAAACCAGATTCTTAACTATTTAGAACAAACTGGTGGTTACCAGAGGGGAGGTGGGTCAGGGGATGGGTGAAATAGGTGAAGGGGATTAAGAGTACACTTATTGTAATGAGCACTGAGTAATGTACAGAATTATTGAATCATTATATTGTATACCTGAAACTAATATAAAACTGTATGTTAATTATACTGGAATTTAAAAAGTTATCTTGTGTCAGAGTTCATTTCTCATTGTTCACATCTCTGCACCTAGATAAACCCATAAAACATTGCAGCATTTTATCCCCTTATGCCTTACCTTGTTCTCCAGTCCTGTCACTGCTGGCTCTTTCCTGTGTCACTAGCCCACCTGCCATTGTTCCTTGACAGCTTTTTAACTCTTACAAACCATTGGTTACTTTAAGGACATGCTGGGTGGGTAGTAACCCAGGCTCTACTACTTGAAGTTTTACTTTAACTGTATAATGGAACTTTCCTTTGTGATAGAATAAAAATGATCTCATCTATGCTTTGCATTTTTGTTATATATTTTTATCATACTTTTTTTTTTTTTTCTATTTCTCTTACGTAGCTCTGTAACATATTTCTATTATAGCTGTTATACCAGGTTCTGGTCTTGCAATTCTTTTGCACTCTTAAAAATTATTGAGGATCCCAAAGAGCTTTTGTTTATTTGAGTTATATCTATGGATATTAACCACACTACAAGTCAAAACTGAGACATTAAAAAAATATTAGTTCATCTGAAAACAACAGTAATAAACACCTTACCTGTAACAAAAACAACATATTTTTTAAAAATTTTCAACTTTTTAAAGATTTTGTTTACTTATTTAAAGAGAGACAGGGTGCACATGCATGAGCGCAGTGGGCGGTGGTAGGCAAAGTAAGAGAAGAGAGAGAATCCCAAGCAGATATTGTAACGAGCCTGACATGGGGCTTGATCAACCCTGAGATCATGACCTGAGATGAAACCAAGAGTCAGATGCTCAACTAACTGAGCCACCCAGGTGCCCATAAATAACATCTTTTTATAAAAAAATTTTTTTCTAAACAAAGATAAGAGTGTCATAGCATTCTTTGATATTTTTTGCAAATCCTTTTAGTGTTTAAATTAATAGAAGACAGTTGGATTCTTATATTGGCCTTTGCATCCAGTATGGCATATGTCAATTTCATGGAAGTATTTGAAGAAAATCTAGCATCACAGAGACAGGTAGTTGGGAAAAGGAGGAGTATCTTAACATTTTTCAATAGTTGTAAGTACTACCCCTAACCTCAACAAGATAGCTTCTTAAAGGTTATTTGGCAATAAATATTACCAGATACATTATTTGAAGTGACAGGCTCACTTTGTTCATTTTCAAGAAAGTGCCTGCCAATACCTAAATCTTGAACAAACTGTTCTTTAAAGTAAACATGATGTTTCATGAAAAGAAAAAAATAAAATGGTTAGTTCAGCTTGCAACTCAAACAATAACAAGAAATTTTCTTGGCGAAGATTGTGTGGTTTCAGTAGAAGTGCTTTTATGTACACTTCCTAGTTTTTTACACAGAATATTTTTTTTTAAAGATTTTATTTATTTATTTGACAGAGATCACAAGTAGGCAGAGAGGCAGGCAGAGAGAGAGGAGGAAGCAGGTTCCATGCTGAGCAGAGAACCCGATGCGGGGCTCGATCCCAGGACCCTGAGATCATGACCTGAGCCGAAGGCAGCGGCTTGACCCTCTGAGCCACCCAGGCGCCCCTGTTACACAGAATCTTACAAAGACCTACACTAAAGTACTAAGAATTAATGAAACTAACAATTTTTAATGCTTCACTAAGGGCTTTCTTAAGTAAAACTGGCTTGCTTGCTCTCTTTTCTTTCTCTCTCCCCTCCCTCCCCTCCTTGTGAGTTTGTGGTAGTGAAGAGTATGGTGGCCATTAGATACAGCTTGGTGCCACTGCTTTGGCAGGTACTAATGTGCTGGCAGTGTGACCCACTGTTACTTTTGCACCACCAGAATAAAAATCCACATAGTGAATAGGTAAATCACTCTTTAACATTATTGTAAGAGTAGTTTTGTTCTCACAGATTCCCTGAAAGGGCCCCCAGGACTTTGTGGACTATACTTAGAAAAAAGCAGAGGAAATGAAAGGACCCAAGGGAAGAGAGTGGCCCTTACTTCCGAGTGCTCCTAGGATCTTGTGTTCTCTATGTGCCCTGACCTGTCAAGGACCTACTGGCTTTCCTCCTCCCCTTCTGGACTGTCCATAGTACAACGATGTCTTTGTGAGTTCCAGGCACCAAGCCTTTTTATTTGCCCTGGTGCAGTCCTCTGTAGAAGTGCTAGGAAGGGCAGTAGTAGAAGACTCTTGCCCCTTTCCTTCCAATTCAAAGAATTTACTAATGACAATAGTGGCATAACTACATAAAATCTCCAAATTACTGAATAAACCATCTAGAAAGAGAACTCACCAGAAATGTATACCCTTCTCCTTGTGGTTTTGAAAACATCTGACTCTTAAAGAGGCTGTATTGATTACCTTGGACATTTTTCCTACACGTTTTATTTTCACTGGCTTGTAACTGAAGAATTTAGAAAAAAGAATCCCTGACTTTCTATGCTGTCCATAGGAACACTCTGTAAGATAGCCTTTCCTTAGTGCTACCACATGTAAATGGATCTGAAAGCTTTGAACTGTGAGTCTATCGGGCTCCCTTCCAAAGTCCTGAGGGCTTGTTTTATTTAAAAACATGACACTTGAAAACTTATATCAAGGGTCTGATTCTTTATTATATTACTATAACTAGGTTAAAGAGTATGTGGTAAGCAAAAATATTTACCTGTGATAGAGGATAATTAGTAGGATTAAGTATATTTGGCTATTTCTGAGTTAAATATACTATAATTAGCTTTTATTTAAATCTAAAATTCTGTTTTGCTCTTGGAGATTTTAGAAAAGAAAATTGTTTTCAGAACCATAGAATTTGACATATTTCTCAAAGTCCAAGACTGCATGTTATTGGTTTATTTAAAAAATTCATCCATTTACTAGGAACAAAATTTATCAAGAAGCTACTCTGTGCCAAACACTGTTCTAGACATGGGGTTGGAGCAATGAATAAGATACATAGTCCCTGCACTCATGAAGCTTATAATCTAGAAGGAAAGTTGAAAAACAATGAGTAAATAACTAGATAAGCAACATAATTTTAGAGAATGACAAACATATGAAGGAAATAACACAGGGTGTTGGGATAATAAATCACAGGGGCGATAAGGTGGTCAGAGAAGGCCTTCCTAGAGAGGTGACATTTTGAGCTGAGACCTGAATGAGAAGGAGCCAGTCAGAAGAACAGCCAGTAGAAGAGAACTGGAAGCAGAGGGAACAGCAAATATAGAGGCCCTGAGGTAGGGATACATTTGGGGATGCATTAAGAAAACCCTGAGTTTGGGGGCACCTGCATGGCTCAGCTGATTAAGCACCTGATTCTTGATTTTGGCTCAAGCTCATGATCTCAGGGTTGTGAGATCCAGCCCTGTGTTGGGCTCAGCAGGGAGCCTGCTTGAGATTCTTTCTTTCCTTTTGCCCCCCCCCCCCCCATTCTTTTTTCCTCTCTCTTAAAGAAATAAATCTTAAAAAAGAAAAAACCTTCAGTTTTTAAAATATGACTAAATTCTTATCTTATTATTAATAAATTTGTTGTTAAAATTAGCATAATGAGGTTGTTTTCGGACATAAGTCAGAGTGAAGCTATTATTTTGAGAAATGCCCAGGAACATCTCATGGAATACCTCTATGAATAACAGTACTTTATATACCTTGGCTTAAGAAATTTGGTTTACACAAAGCAATAGTCATATTAACATGGTATATATGACTTCTGATGACCTGGTCCTCATCTTCCTCAGGAGCCTCATTTTCATCACTCCCTTCCTTGAGCTTCATGTCTAATAATTGCAAACCATATCCAATTCCTGTATACAACATGCTTCTTGTGATTTTGCTCAAGCACTTCCCTCTGGAACATTTCTTCATCTGGCTAAGTTTACTCATCTTTCAACTCTCAGCTCAGGGATCTTTCTTGAATTCCAAGTTGAGATAAGTGCCTCTCTTAAGAGTTCCACTTACTACAGTTGGAATAATCTGTTTATATGTGTTTTTTTAACCTCCTAGTTTACTGGGGAATAAAGGCTGAGGGACCACGCTATGATGATGATGGTGGTGGTGATGATAATGGTGATGATAGATAAATTTATTGCATTCAGTAGATGCCAGGCTCTGTATATTAACTATTCAATATTCACAAAACCCCCATGAGGTAGGTATTATTAGTATTCTCATTTTTCAGATAAAGAAGCCAGGGCCTTAGAGGCTGAGGAACTTGCATGAGGTTATATAACTAGTGACTGATGAGAAGGGGTGTGAATTTAGACAGCCGGACTCCCAAGGCTGCACCTTTTGCAACTGTGTCTATAACACCAGCATGATGCCTGGCAGCAGGCGCTTGATAAATGCTTGCTGATCTAATCTCTGTGTGTGTGTGTGTGTGTCTGTGTGTGCAGGTGAGGGCATGCCCCCCACCCCCTACAACACACATAAAAACTACAAGCACTGAGGAAGTTAGACTTGTTATAGGAAAGTGTTAAACCATCTGTGGCAGAAATGGCAATGGAAAGGGAGGTATGGAACGGACAGCCAGCTCATGTTTCAAATTACTCTCAGCTTGCTTGTTCTCTTAGACATATGTTCTGGGGGTGGCCAACCCGTGTTTTACATCTGTGTTAGTCTTTGCTGAATAAAGAGCAAATTAGCATTTAATGGGGACTATTAATATTGTCACCTAATTGAATAATATCTAACAAATCTTTTCATTTACAACTCAACAGGAGTTTCTAGTTAGTGTGGAAAATATTTGATCTGAAAAATATTTTCATACACTGAGAATATCTACATATTTTTGAGAGAGGTTGAATATCCAAAGAAATTTTGTGAACTGAACACTTATCCTGAGCCTAGAACTGTTGGTGGTTGCAGAGTTACAGAATTTCTGCATGTTAGAATTTTGCTACATGGTTTGAGGGTATCTGAAGTATTTTATTTTATTTTTATTTATTTATTTTTAAAGATTTTATTTATTTATTTGTCAGAGACAGAGGGAGAGAGAGCGAGCGAGCACAGACAAAGAGGCAGGCAGAGGCAGAGGGAGATGCAGGCTCCCTGCCGAGCAAAGAGCCCGATGTGGGACTCGATCCCAGGACCCTGGGATCATGACCTGAGCCGAAGGCAGCTGCTTAACCAACTGAGCCACCCAGGCGTCCCTATCTGAAGTATTTTATAGTAGGTCTCCAAGTTGGTATTTTTTTTTAATAAGAAAAAGTTCAAATATATTATTTCGTTGTACTCTTTGAGGATCAAAAGCCATCATGATATGATTATAATTGGAAATATAAGTAAGAAGCCTGTGCGGTCATGATCTCTATAAGCCTATTCTTTACTTCTTGAGAGCTTGTTTGGAGGTTCTAGCAGGGGAGCACAGCTACTCGTATACCCTTGACCAAAGAATGGTCTCTCCTTTATTGGGGAAGGTCATCCTCTTTGACCAAGTGTGCAGCTTCGGGAGGGACGCACATGGAGCTGTGAGGGAGGAAGGGGACACCCTCCTAGCCAGCCAGATCAGCCGAATCAACCTTGGTGATCAATGGGGTGACAGATGTTGCAGCCAGATCACCCTCATATCCTATTCTTTATTTCTTAATTAAATTTTACAGATGATAGAAATATTGAAAACAGATTATCTTATAAATGATAAAAAGACACCAGTAATTCCCATACATATGTTTTATGATTCTGTTTAAGAAGTGTCTATTTCATATTAGATCAAATTATTTGCTTAGAACAAACATCTATATAACTTTATCTACCAAATTAAACTATAAATGGGAATACTTGCAAATGCCTGGGCTTCTTTTTTCTGTTTAATATATGCCATATCGCTTTGGAGAAATTATTTAATCTGCTTATATTAGAATTCATTCATTATAAAGAAAAAAATTTCCTTTTCCACATTCCATTTTCTCTGAGAATTAACTACTCATTTATTCCCTTATACTTACTGCAAGTTGCAACCTGGGATTTACTGGGATTCCCACTGTAGGCACATACTTTTCTTCATACTCAGTGTTCTCCCTCAAGCACATATGTTTTCCTGAATATCTGCTAATTTACCTGGGAAAGAGCTCTCTGCAGCATTAGTGTCAGTAAATCCAGTTGTCTCATTTTTCAATCTTAGCTATTGCTGGGGTCATGTGCAAATGCTCCAGAAAAATACTTGCTGCAGTGTGACTTCTTTAACTTCTTTGAGACCATACCATGAGACAATAGACCTGGGGGGCTCTGTGCTTACAGGAAGGAAAGAAAGGAGTTTGTGGTGGTGGTTGTTGTTTTTAGTTAAGTGTTATGAAGCTTTAAATCTTAAATTTGGATAATTGTTGCAGATGGGTTAAATCCATCAACTCAGCATTTTTCCTGTTTCTATTCACAAGTGAACAACAGAAGCCTTAAAAAAAAAAAAAAAAGAATGTTCTATAAAGAAAGACACAAAATTTGGGTTAGGGTTATAAATTAGCAGTTCTTTTATACTCTGCCCCAAGTTATTTTTAGGCCCAGGGCCTTTGAACCCAAGGTAATCTGCTAAGCATCTTTAACATTTTATCACAAGTCAGTGATCTCCTTTCTTTGTCCTCTCATCTTATTGGAAAGTTTCTGTGGTGACCCAATTCTGCTTCCTGTTTCAACCGTATAAATGGTTCATTTAATTCAATATTTAGCTTTTGATTCTATCTGCAGTATATAGTTGAAAATGATTCCATTCATTACCTGATGTATTTTCCCTCTGCTAACCATATATCAGTCATTTCATTGTTAACTTTGGCTGACGGAGGAGAAGGAACTCTTTGAAACTCCTCCTACTTGTAATGTTATGTGCCTGATATGGAGGTTTATTAGGGCAGAAGCGTGGCTTGCCTGACCCAGTGCCCATTTTCAGATCTCTCTACTCATGCCTACCACTACAATGGAGAATGAAGAACATAAATATTCACTGTTTTAACCTCCCCTGAAACAAGGCAAGCAAACATGCCTTCTGATAGAGTTCTGGCCAATGGAACATAAGTGGAATTCTGCAGTGGAGGGTTTTGGGAAGAATCTTTTATTTCCTGGTAAAAAGAGGCCAGAAGCTGCTGGTACTACACTTTCCACTTCTTTTGGTCTTGACCATGGTTATGACATTTGAATCTCCAACAGTCATCTGGTTTGAGACAACAAACCAATCTACTAAAAATGGTAGAGAATTATAGAAGAAACCCTGGTTTTTATTATCATGGAGCCCCACATTATACAGAATTGCCTCCCTATAGACACTATATATGAAAAGCAAATCCCTATGTAGTGGTTTTAAGACATGGCTACATTCTTTGATACTTCTCCCATCAGAAGACATGGCCTAATTCTCCTTCTCTTTAGTAGAGGCCAGTCTTAGGGAGTTGCTTCCAACGAACAGAATGCAGGAGGAGGAATGGTGCATGACTCCCCAGGCTAGGTCCTAAAAGGTGTTACAGTTTCTGCCTTGTTTTTCTTCTGCCTCATGTACGGCTTAGGTGCCATGAATTGACATATCTGAAGCCAGTCTATGTACACCAAAACTGCCATGCTGGAGAAACCACATAAAAGACCACATAGAACCAGAAATGCCAAAAGACACCAGCTGTACCAGGCTCCAGCTCTCTAACTCTTCCCAACAAGGATGAAGAAACATGTGAGTGACCCAGGCTTCAGAAGATTCCAGGCTCCAGACTTCAAGCTGCCCTAGCCAATGCCAAGGAGAGGAGACAAACTGCCCTCTACCAAGTCCTTCACAAATTGCAAATTCAGGAGGAAAAAAAATATTATTTTAAGCCACTAAATTTAGGGATGGTTTATTTATGCAGCAACAGACACTGAAACACCTTATTTTTTATACTATCGTTATTTGGATGTTCTGTTACCTGCAACCAAATGAATCCTGACCTAAAACACTTAGCAGTAGTAAGATTAAAAGAAATTGCTAAAATGACCCTTTAAGTTACTGTAAATGCTGATGATCCACTCTATTCCTCTCTTAGCCTGGCTATGGTAATCAATTTAGCTATACTAGTATGTACTGTAGTAGAGTACAGTAGAGCAGAGCAAAGTAATAATGTAGTAGAGTATGGTTTTCCACAAGTTGACTTAATTTAGTTACATAAAGGTTTTATTTTTCAATAGGACTGGGCTAGTAGAAATTTCAATTCAAGACAAATTTCAATTTCAAAGATGAAATCTCACTTCAGGACACCATATTGCTGTTTTCCTGCTCTTTTGGCATTTTGGTAACAACAAACAATATCAACCGCTGCCTCTCTAGCAGCTAAAGCTTGTCTGAGTCCCCAACTTTATCACATCCCATCAGTGTTTGAGGCTGTTTTCTTAATGAAATGCTCTTAGCATGTGACAGCTTTGTTCCTTCATTGACATTTGCAGCTTTTTAAATAGATGAATATTTAATGTCATATCTAATAGGCCAGATTCCTTGAAGCAAAATCCTATTAGTTAGTGCCCACTTTTTAGAGAGTCGATGGTCACTAATTACTGTTAGAATTTATTTAAAAGTTTTAATATATGGTTTTGATCATAAACTCATTTATGAATCCAATACATAGAAACCAGGAGGATGTTCTAGATTAGTAGTCATATTCTTACATGGAAGTTACACTATAAATTAAAAATCTTTTTATCCCAAAGTAACATAATGCTATTTCTGGTGATGGACATTCCTAATCAACTTTGTAATATAGTTTGGGCTATTTTCTTATCCCACTGCCCTGAAATTTTAAGCCTAAAAGAATAAAATGTAACTCCTGAAAGCTGGTTGCACAAAAGCCAATTTCATTTCTGTGTGTTTATTTACTCAATGTCCACATCCTTAAACTGTTGGCAAATTCACAGCTGGGTGGAGAAGCCCATGTGTCATTGTGCTGATGCTATGGGGTGTGATGGGTGTGAAGGGTGGGTTGGAGCACAGAGGGGTCCTTGCAAAGAGAAGTTACATAAGTGATATCATATGCAGAAGTAGCCTCTGGGGTTTAAAAATAACTGGACAGGGAGTGTCAGCCTTTCTTGGATCTGACTCCCTGATTTACTATCCTGAAAGGTCAGACCTATATTTCTGGGTGGGCTGGAGAGTCTGTTTAAATACACCCAGTTCCTAATAGCTACCCTACATAACAGCTTAAAGAGCCTGGGAATGTTTTCTTGTCTCAAGGCAGCAAGGTGCTGCATGCAAAAGCTGAACCAACATCTCAATGAGAAGCCAAAACAGGATAGATGTTTCATGCTGAGCCTCAAATGTGGTTGCTTCCAGCGTGGTTTCCTTAAATGGACAGGAAACAGAGAAAAAAAAGAAGACAAATGCTCTTCCATGGTAGCTCCAAAGCAGATTAAAATGAGCTCTAGTGTCCCATCCTGTCCATCTTTCCCTTTACCCATCTTTTTTAGGGAACCGAATTATTGATGTGAGACAATGCCTTGTATTCATGCTACCTCTTATTTTTATTTTTGTAATTTGTAAAAAATAAGCTGTCAAAGCATATTACCATGGTGTCAGAGATTCCTTGGGGGGCCAATATCAGAATTTCATTGCCACTGAGTCCCCATCTAGCACCTGAGAAAATATATATACAGTACAATCATAGAAGACCATGGAAGTGGTAGGAGTAGGGGTCAAATTTAACAAAGGTCAGAAAACAACACAAATATATATTAGATCTACCACCTGCCTATGGTGACCATGAGGCCATCAAGTATCACTTGAGATCTTCGTGTCATTAGGGAGAGGCAGGTATTTCTATCACATGGCCATCACTTGTAGTCCCTGGATTAGAACCCTTAGCTTCAGTCCTCAGATCCTTTGATGCCCTCTCCTACATAGTTAATGTCTTTCCTTGAGTTTCGCAGATGCCTGTGGCAATCCCCCACTGCTAGCTCCTTGGTATTAGCAGACAGAGCCCACCAATTCCTCTCCAGTGCCACTGCCTCTTCCTGAAGGCCTATATACCACCCAAAACTGGAAAGCTACCTCTTATCCACATAAGTGATTACTTTTAGATGCATGATCTATTCAAGCTGGCTCATTCCAGAGTTCTTTAATTCACTGAAGTAGTGTTTCTCAAAGCATTTGAATCATCTGGGATGCTTGTTAAAATACAGATTCCCACTGAATCAGGCACTCACTGGGTGAGGCTGAGAGTCTGCATATGTAACAAGCTCTTTAAGCCTGCAGCTGATTCCACCTCAAGATAAAGGTGCAAAGAACTAGTTCTTTTCATCCCTATATACATCAAATTTAGGATGTCTTAGGGATGAGAATACCTTTTCACCCTCACAGCTTGGAAACCCCAGGAAAAGTCTCCTGATTTCAACAACTGGGACACAACTCGATCCTTCAGCTTGCTATAGTTTCAAAACAACTACCACTGGTGGTCTCTGCGGGGAATCCTGAGGCTGAGAACTCCACCCTTTCATCCTTGGCCTTTACTGCCCTTTCCTATGCTCCTTTGATGAGTTTCCTTCCCACGGCTGGCACTTGCATTCTCCTGTGCTCTGGTCATTTCATTGACCTGTGCTTCCTCTTCTCCACTGCCCTTGTCCTCGCCGTACCACACCCTGTGCTCAGCCCTTCCCTCTCTGAATTTCCAGCCCATGGCAAGTCCCCTTACATCAGCCCCTGGAGCACCTCAGCCTCCACTGAGCCCTGAATGTCTGTGGGGATGCTCTTTCTTCCTTAGCCCTCCCAAATGTTTTCTGCATTTCTCCTCACATCCATTATGTGCTGGTGGCTGCAGGTGGGGAGCAGAATTGGGAAGAGATCATCAAACGTTTTCCATAAAGGACCAAATAGTAAATATCTTTGTGGGCCATACAGTCTTTTATAACTAGTGAGCCTGCCAGCCACTGTAGTTCAAAAGCAACCACAGATAGTACAAGTAAACAAATGAACGTGTTTCAATTAAACATTTTTTATGGATCCTGACATGTGTATTTGATAAAATTTTCACATGTCAGATTTCTTTTGAAAAAAATTTCCACTACTTAAAACTGTCAAACTATTCTTAGCTTGCGGGCCATACAAAAACAGGGATTGGGCTGGGTTTGGCCCATGGCTATTCTGTGTTGACTCTTGATCTAAACCAGTGCTTCTCCAACTTTAATGTACAAACATCATGAAGAATTCTGTTAAAATGCAGACTTTGATTCAGTAGATCTGGGGTTTTTGAGATCCTATCTAACAAGTTCCCAGGTGACAGAAGTGCTCCTAGTCAGGGCTCTACACTGCGAGTAGCAGGATACTACTGTCATGTGTCGAAATTTATTCTTTCTATAATACAGACATTAAAATAGTTTAATGATATAGGAAAGTATTTCTACATTAATTCATATTCAGTAGAAAGGTTGTGTGGAAGCCCCGGCGGCTGAAAGCAGGCTTTAAAACCCAGTAGACTCCCACTTAGCAGTTACAGGAATATGGACACACTTGTTAACTCCCCCCCCCCTCCCCCCCCAGTTTCCATTTATTCAGCTAAACCTATGCAATAATGATCTCTACCTCAGATGGCTGTTTTGGATTTTAACAGGATTATGCAGTTAGCAAGTGCTCAGTAAATCTGAGGCATTATTATTGTTAAATTTAAAAGCAAGACACGAACCTGTACCTAACAAAACAATAAGAACTTTGAGTGCTCAGGAGACCTCCTTGCTTGCTTTCTTGGAAAACATTTGTGAGGATCATGGCCATTGATTTATTCAAGAAACATTTACTGAGCTGCTCTTCCTCCTGCCAGGTAACATGCATTGTTGGATCTGCTAAGATGAGTGAAATGTAAGCTCCCATTTGTGGGGGAGATGGAAACACCAAGCAATTTCAGTGCAGAATACGTGCTGTCTGCAGAGTGCTGGGAGAAAGCAGCTCTCCCACTCTGCTCTGAGGAGAGGCCAGAGGACTCCACACAGGAGATGACCTTCGGCTGGACTTCAAAGAATGATTATGGGTCTCACTAGTGTAGAAAAGAGGGAACAGGGTAGGCAAAGGAGGTGGAGAATTCAGAGAGAATCCAGGACAACTGGACTCTAGGGATGTATGGGACAGGCCAGGGACTGGTCCTGACCAATCAGACAGACGCAGACCTTGATGTCATAGCGGTTCAGACTGGCTGGGTATCAGCCCGAGGTAGGTCATCATCCCTTTAAGGAAAACATCCTGACAATACCCATAATACATGCCAACAGGGGCTCTGTGAAAAGACAGTACCAGAAAATCCTTGACTACTTTTGCTGGAGTCACAGAAAGACTACGGAGCCCTTGTGCTGAGCCAAGGAACCCCAGCCTCTGTGGCTTGTGTTCCTACAGAATATGAGACTGCATGAGAATGCTCTTCGACTCAGGGCCTACGACATCAAGGCCAAAGGAAAATGGCCTTTATAAGTAGTCCCCTGGAAGCCCATTTGGCTCGGTAATTACTTATCAATTGTCTGTTAGGACAGACTTGGTGTGGTGCTGCTGGGGCTGCTGAGATGAAGTCAGGCATCTGCCGTGGATAGTTTCACCTCTGGTAGAGGAAATGGGCATACAAATCCCTACACCATGGGCTGAAGGGAGGCCAAGTCTTGGAGGACTTTACAGGAAAAAGAAAAAAATTATAAGGAGTTTGGACCTGGGGGTAGGAGCTCCATGTGTGTTTCATGGAAGAAGTAGTGTTTGAGTCGGCCTTTGAGAGGGATGTTTCTATTTCTGGTTGCTCTCTTCAGGATTTCCAGTTTATTTAGGGGCTAAGGGAGCTGGGGTCTCTCTGTATAAATAACTAACTTTGATCAGTGGTTTTGGAATGGACGGACAGTAGGTTCCTGAACTTCTAGTGCTGGGTAGGGGACAAAAACTACCACCTGAAAAAACCTTGAACCTCAGTAGGGCAAAGCTTGCAATCAAACACAATTTGGATTACAGTCCCAGAATTGAAATTTGGAAATAGTTCCTGGCAATATTTCTGTCTTCCCATCTTCCCTTCACTGAAGCCTTCTTTCCTCCGTAGCAGGGCTTCAAAACTATGGTGTCATTTGTGAGAAGTGGTGGGCCAAGTGGCAAGGGGACTAGCGAGGAGGGTAGGTTCGTGTCCCTTGGGCTGGGACATTTGCATCCTGACACAGTACCCTAAGTGGCATACTACCGACTCTAGACTGCTGTCCCTTCTATTCCTCCTTTAGCAGTGGCACAGGAAGGATTTTTCTGCCCTAATACTCTCCTAAACTATGCCGCATCTATTTGAATTTGCTCCATCTCACCAGCCAAGTTGCTTGGCCCTGAAGGGAGACTGGTACTTGGGGCTTGGAGCTGAGAAGTGTGTGGAGGAGGCACTGGGCTATTCCCCACCTGGGACTGTGGGCTAGGTTTGGGTTCAGTGGAGAAGAGAATGCAAGCAGAAGCCAAAGGAGATGTTTTTTTTTTACAAGGAACTCTGATACAAAGGGCCACAAGCAACATTGTTTTGGGGTCCAGGTGGGAAATGCTATTCAGGGTGTACCCAAACATTGCTAATCACTTCCAGGGCTAGTGCTTCCAGAATCCCGAACAATTAAAATGGGCTCAGCTTGGGTCTTTCCCTTAGGCTAGATAAAAGGAACTTTTTTCCTAATGAAAAGAGTTTACAGTTTGGGGATCTCTGTTAATTGCTTTCTGGGCATGGAAACAAAATTCTTATGAAGGGCAGGGGTGAGATGCTACTCCAAATGATTGTTTGTGTAGCAAACATCACTGATGAGGCTGGGATGCTAGAACATAAGAAGCCTGCTTATGGCTACACATGAGATGCCCTTGGATTGAGATGCCCATGAGATCTCTGCCTTAAATACAAGCATGGGAGAACAGATTGGTGAGGTCCCTCCTGATATGTAGGAGAACACATGAATAAAATGTGAATTGTTATTGTAACCTCATTTTTACCCACTGGCTGGGGAGGCTTGGAGAAATTTGTTATGTTTGTAAAGGTATATGCATGCATATGAGCTTGATACTGAAAACACTGTTCTAGGAAAGAGTGTCACTCAACACAGTCGCAAACACTGTAGCCATCTAGGTCTGTGAACAGATGCCACATTAAGTATGAATATGAATCAGCAAACCTGCAATTATTTCTCAGAGTTTCCTAAGCCATCCGTACGGCTCAAGGTACTTTCCCATCAAATGGGGTACATGGGTAAATTTTTATTTGTAGATGATCTCTCTTGCCTCCTAGAATATGTAACTGGAACTTTGTTGTTTTGTTCATTTCTGAATCTCCAGTGCCCAGAACAGTGCCTGGCACTTAGTAGGTTCTCAGTATTTGTGACTGAATTTAATGAATGAATAATTGGATTTTATGTGTGAGCTGGAAGCCATCTGTCTCTTTTCTCAGATACTGTTACTCCTGCCAAATATACCTTGAGTCCCTCGCCTATGGTAAATTCCACAATCTCAGGATAGAGACTGTGGGTGGTTCCCAGGGTATTATGGGTCAGCATGTGGGTGTGGATTCTTATACAAACACAGAGGCCCCGGGGCTTAGCAGATAGTCCCAAAGCTCAGAAGGACTTTCAGGCACAATACTATAAAGTCATTTTCCTCAAAACATCTTACTTTTTCCCATTATGAAAATAACACGTGTTCATTAAGTAAAGAATGGAAATAGTAGAAAGCTATGAAGGTCAAAAAAATTATCCATAATCCCTTTACTCAAACACAAATCCATCTTTCTCTTTCTCCTGGATTAATGAAAGTCTTCTAAACCTGACTCCCCCCTCCCTCCAGCCAAGCCACCCTCCAATCTTACCAGGGCCCGTGAGAGATATTCCCAAAACATGAATCTTAAAGCAATTCAAAGGCTTCCCATTGCCCTCAGTGTCCAAACCACTCAACAGGGTTGGCTCTGCTTGTGTCTTTGGCTTCCTATTCCTCTGAGTCCCTATCATGTTACACTTGTGCGAAATGGAATTTCCTTCAATTCTTTAAATGAGCTGCACCTTTGCCTGATGTCTCTGGTCTTTTTCAAACGTTTTAATTCTGCTTAAAACTCTCTCCACTTTTCTTGGTTCTATTCTTTATCTCTTTGTTTCCTTGCCTGTGTTTATTTTTTTTCTCTCTCTGATTCAGAATTTAGATACTACTTTCCCCCTAAAACACCATTCTCGACTGTCCTCCCCTTGCCATACCAAATCTGAGTTTGGAAGTCCTCCTTTTTGCTTCAAAAAACTGCATAGATTTCTTCCTCCATATAGTTGACTGTACAGTATTTTAGCTCTTATATGTAAGGGTGTCTCTTTATTCTCAGTTCATAGCACAGTGCCTACTTCATGTCACATGGCTCAATAAATATTTGTGGAGGTGAATTTAAATTGAATCATTGTTTACATTTTAGAAACATTTCCTTTTAACCTTTGCTTTAATCATATAGTGTTTTCCATTCTACATAAATAAAATTAATCATATGAATTTTATGTTAGAGGCCATATCATATAAACTTTTTATGTTTTTTTCTCAACACTATATGAAGTATTAATTTTACCCAGTGTTCAGAAACTTCTTTTTTAATGACTGCATACTATTCCATCAAGTGGATGTATGCTGGTTATCTTCTATTGTAGGGCATTTATTGTAGGGCATTGCCTCCTATAATCTGTTAATAATTTAAAAACATCTTTGGATATCTTTGGACATGAAGTTTTTTTCATATTTTGAATTATTTCCTTAAAATACCTAAAATAATTTTTTTTAAGATTTATTTATTTATTTTTTGGACAGAGAGATCACAAGTAGACAGAGAGGCAGGCAGAGAGAGAGAGAGAGAGAAGCAGACTCCCTGCTGAGCAGAGAGCCCGACACGAGACTCGATCCCAGGACCCCGAGATCATGACCCAAGCCAAAGGCAGCAGCTTAACCCACTGAGCCACCCAGGCGCCCCTAAAGTAAAATTTTAAGGTCACTGGGTATTTGAGGTTTTTAATACATGTTGCCTAATGGCCTTTATAGTGTTATTTGTCAATTTATATTGTCACCATCAAATTATGTGAGTGCTCATTTCACTTATCCTCAATAAAGTCACTTCTTTTTACCCATTAAAAGCTGTCAAAGAACATGTATCCCCAAAGACAGCAGCACTAAGGACACAGGGCCAACATTTGTCCCTCCCATCACTCCCTTCTGAGGGCAGTGTCTCAGTTCCATTTTCAGAGTATAGACTTTCTCAACTCTCACCCCACTTGGCTGAGCAATAACTCTGAACATCTGTTTCTTCTTCTTAGGGGAATGAGGTAGCTTTAAGATTGTTCCTTTTAAACTAAAGGGTATCATGCTTAGCGAAATAAGTCAATCAGAGAAAGACAACTATCATATGATCTCCCTGATATGAGGAAGTGGAGATGCAACATGGGGGGTTAAGGGGGTAGGAGAAGAATAAATGAAACAAGATGGGATTGGGAGGGTGACAAACCATAAGTGACTCTTAATATCACAAAACAAACTGAAGGTTGCTGGGGGGAGGGGGCTTGGGAGAGGGGGGTGGGGTTATGGATGTTGGGGAGGGTATGTGCTATGGTGAGTGCTGTGAAGTGTGTCAACCTGGCGATTCACAGACCTGTACCCCTGGGGATAAAAATACATTATATGTTTATTAAAAAAAAAATTGTTCCTTTTATTCTATGTCAAACCCTTTAGATGAACACAGGCCAACCTCTACTCCCATTTCACACCTTTCCATCAACACACACACACACACACACACACACACACACACTCATAAATCAGTTAAAGCACACTGGAGGGTAATATCCACTGAGACCTCCTTCCCACCCACATTGTCTTTTTTTCTGACTCTCTGATTTCTTGGCTCTTCTCTGTAGTTTCTATTCTTTATCTGCTTTCCTTCCTCCCTTCATTTTTTCAGCAAATCTATCAAGCACCTACGAGGCCAAGCACAAGCACTGAGAGATATGGAAAATAAGGCAGCGAATCTTCCCTCCTGCCATCATGGAGTTTACATTCTAGTGGGTGTTCGCATTCTAGATCAAAAACAAAAACAAACCCATCCATTAAAAAGTTACACATTGTGATGGGCATTATAAAGGGAACAAAGGCCACAAGAGAGAATATTGGGAAAGATTTGTAAACAAAAAACACCTTCCCTTCTACCCCTTTCTTCCCCCTTAACTCCAAACTATGCTTTGTTTTCTGCATAGCACTTAGCACATCTGATAGAGTATGTACGATATTTCTTGGTGTATTTGATTATTGTCTGTGGCCCCCAATTTGAATGTAAGCTCCGGGAGAGCAGGGGCTTTGCAGTTCACTGCACACCTGGCCCGCGGCCAGTTCTCAGTATCTGCTGGATGACTTCATTAGTGGGAGGCTTTGTTGGAGGTATGCATGAAACTGGCATCTGAGGATGGGAAAGAGCTGTTTGTGAACAGAAGTGGTGTCGGAGCCCAGGTGGAGGAAACAGCAGGTGCAGATGCTCTGGGGCAGGGAAAAGGATCGGAGAGCAGCCCAGAGTGGCTAAGTTAGAGTGAGCAAGGCAGGCAGCAACACCCAATGATGAGCTTTGGCAGGCAGGTAGGGCCCCTAGCATGCCAGGCCCTATAGGCCCTGTTGTTTGGATTTCATTCCAAGGACAATGGGAAACCATTGAAAGTTTTGACGTGACACCAGAATATGCCTCCCTGCATTGGCACAGGGTAATTGCGATATTTGTGTGTGAGGGTGGGGTGGGGTGCGATAGGGTAATTCATATGGTGAACACTTGTGCACGGATTTGTCCTCTGTGACCCATATTTTCCCTAGGGGGTGTGGAGTATCAAATTCCTTTCAAGCCTATTGTTTTAGGATCTTATAATTATAAAGCAACAAATAAAACCATACTCCTCCTGTTATCATGTTCCCTTATGGTTTGACATCTAGCCTCTTGCATTTGACCCAGATGAGAAACTTCACTCCTGAAGCAACATCTGGAGCTGCCATTTTTAGGATGATAGATCTGACACAGATTTGGTGACCTGAGGGATGATCTTTTGTTTTTTTAATGATTTTATTTTATTTTTAAAAGATTTTATTATTTGAGAGAGCGAGCGAGAGCACACAAGCAGGGAGTGGGGGGCAGAGGGAAGAGCAGTCTCCCGGCTGAGCAGGGATCTTGACGGGGGGCTTGATCCCCAGATTTCAGGATCATGACCTGAGCTGTAGGCAGACACTTAACCCACTGAGCCACCCAGGTGTCCCTGTTTTTTATGATTTTTCATGTGAAAAGTGGATTCATGGCTTTCCCTTGAACTTGTCCAGCCCAGTTCATTTTTCTCAGATCTGTTTGGGATCTCAGATCTGTATGGGATTTGGATGGGAGTCTTACTGTGAGGATTCAAGCCATGTAAGAGCAGGAGAGGCCCCCTCAGCAAGGGAGACCTACAGCAAGCTGGGCCGATGGAAAGGCCCACTGCTTTCCAGACCTGTCATCTGATGGTTGTCTTTTGGGGATACTTTTCTCCTGGCTTTGGACTCCTGCACCTTTGGCACTTATGCTTCAGCAATCCCTACAAATGATCACAGCTTTTGGCTCATTCCAACTGGCACCACTTCCTGTCACTCTCTTCCTGCAAACAACTTCCTTCTGTCCATGTACTTGCTGCTTGGGTCTCCTTTGCCTTGTCCTTTCCAATAAGAAATGGCAGCCATTCTGATCTAGCCTCTCAGCCCCCATCAGGGGAGCCACTTTGTTAGCTGTCCCTGAGAGACCTATTTCCCCTTTACCCAAACCTAGGACTCCGTGAGTAGATGGAGCTAGAAGGTATGTAAGAAGCACAGCGTTAAACAGACTGGACACTGGACAGCTGGCAGACTCAGGAGACTATAACATGGGGCACATTAGAGATGCCGTTTCCCCGCTTCCTGAAGGGGAGATGGAGATGGAGACGCTTTTTGTTTTGTTTTTATTGTGAGCAAACGGCCCTGTATAAATCCAATGATTGTAACTGAGTTAAATTTACAACAGACTTAGTCTGGCACTTATTTAACAGAACACCTAATTGTTACTGGGGGTTGCGTGGCACTTAGGCACACCCTGTAAGCAATTTACTGATCCTTTCTTTTATTCAGCTAAACCGCACTTTGTTTTTCCTCATCCCACTTGACTTCTCTAGAGTCTATAATTGGCATAGATGGTATTCCATGGTGGTACTAAATTAATATCACACAAATACATCATACTTTATGACAATTATTATCCTGTAGAGGAAATTAGAGGCCACACATGTGATTAACGAGTGGAAGGGGCCAAATACTGTGTTCTGATCTTGGGGTTCTGACTTCAGCCTACCATTCTTTCAACAACATCACCGTGCATGATTGCTTTTATCCAGCACAACTGAAAGTCTTAGGTTCTCATTTGCCAACAGTAGGGGCAGTGGCCATTCATGTGGCAAAGTGCCCACGGCCGTAGGGTGGAAGAGTGGGTGTAAGGTTTACAGGAGGTGGGGTTGACAGCACACAACAAATGCTCTGTACTTCCCTTCCTCCACTTCATCCTTGCACCTAGAACATGCAGAACCAGTCTATACAAGGGGCATTCTTACTGTGATATCAGGAAGAAGAAATGCCTTGGCTGAAGGATGACCCTTCTCATTTGTATATTGCTCAGAGAGGCAGCAGTTCATTTTAAAACTAAAGAGACAAAAAGGTGGGAAAAGACTATAAAGGGTCTAGCCTCTGGGTATCTGATTGTGGGGGACTGGGGAGAATGCCGAAGGAGGGTAGGAAGAGGTGGGGCAGTTAATGGGAGGTACATGTGGGGAAACGGGGTGGAAGGGGAGATTGAAGAGAAGAGGACCCCATTTGCCAGTGACACTGCTTGCAGGACCACATTACAAAAGATTAACCTTCTTTCTAGTCTTTTCTATTTCAGAGGGCCATGCCTATTCCTTTGGGAATAGGAGGTTCCTCCACTTATTTCCTACCATGGAACTTCCATTAATTGGCTTGCCAAGGACAGGGGTCACACTATCTCTGATGGCAATCAGATTTGCTTAGTGGCCGAGTAAGCTGCTTACTTCAGACAGATAAAACAGCCGTGGGAATATGTACTCTATTCCATGGCAGTCATGTGAACACTTTATTTTTCTTGGTCATTGAGCCTGTGTATGACTGCAGAGAAGGTGACAAGAAAGTGTGAAAAGAAGCTAAAGCCACTTGAGCAATCTGTTTTTGCAGGTTTGGGAGCCCCGAATAAAAAGCTACCTCAGAATAGGTCAAATGGAAGACTGGTCAGTCATGGTTGCTATGGTAACCAACAAACATGTTTGGCTTTCAGAGGCCCTCACCCTGAGGAGGGTGATGGCTTTTATTATGAAATTTGTGAACTTCATCTGTTTCAAAACTATTTATTTTCAAAGTTGTTAATAGTAACGAATTACTCGTTACCTACACACAGGTCATCTCTGCTCGGGTTTGCTGCTGACCCAGGCCCCCACCTCCCTTTCTCCTGCGGTCAGGGACTGGTGTGTGGTTCTAACCTCTCTCATAGCCTGCAGAGGCTTATAGGGACCATGGAAAAGCACACAGGAATGTGGCAACAACTTGACCAGAGCTCTGCTGTGTGACTTTCACCACTGTGGCCCTTGTTGCCATTAAAAGGGGGGATAAAAATATCTTCCCTACACACCTTATGTGGTTTTGCAAAGTTATATGAAGACTTTCGATATAAAACTGATTTTAAAATGTTTATTTAGTGCATTATACTCACTGAAGAGAGAGTGTAAAAATTTAACTCCTCAGTTTTCAGATAGAATGCTTACTACAGATGACTACTATTTTCCTGTTAAGTACAGGTTCTGAGTGATAGTTGCTGCCTCTGTGTTGAGAAGGATTCTGAGGCTGCCTCTAAGTTCAGCTGGCAATGGCAGCAATCACTTAGTGATGTCTGCCATGAACAGGGGCATCACAAGTGCTAGGTATATGCCACCTCAGTTCAGGATGTTCCTTCACTTCTCCTTGTGCAGCATTTGGAGGTTGAGACTCACTGCTGCTCTGTAACTTGTTTGGTCCTGGCCTGCCAGACCTGATTCATGGGAGATAAACTCCTAACATTCCAGGCTGAAACTTGTAATGATTTTGTGTTTTCAAAAAACCATTTGGATTTCTTTTCTTTTTTTTTTTTTTAAGATTTTATTTATTTATTTGGCAGAGAGATCACAATAAGGCAGAGAGGCAGGCAGAGAAGGTGGGGGGGGGGGAAGCAGGCTCCCTGCTGAGCAGAGAGCCCGATGTGGGGCTCAATCCCAGGACCCTGAGATCATGACCTAAGCTGAAGGCAGAGGCTTAACCCACTGAGCCACCCAGGCACCCAACAATTTGGATTTCTTGCTAGTAAATGCGAAATATGTTTATTGTTAGAAATCTGACATATAACATAGAAACAGACAAGAAATAAAAACAGCTCGTAATCTCATCATTCCTGGCTAACTTTAACATTTTGGTATGGATTTTATGACTTTTGATCTGACTTACTTATTTAAAAAAATGATCACTGGTTGCTGTGTGGAGAATGGATTGTAGGCACATAGTGTGGATGCAGAGAGACCCACTGAGAGGCTGTTATAGAAGTCTAGGGGAAAGATGTTGGTGACTGGGCTGAAGAGTGTGAGGCAGAGATAGTGAAAGGTTGCTGGATTTGGCGTATATTTTGAAAATAGAGACAATGGAACTTGCCGATAGGTTGGATGTCTGGAAGGCAGGCATGAAAAGGATGATGTCCAATTCCATTTCCAGTGAAATGATGATCCATTTACAGAGATGGAGACCAATGAGAGTGAAGCAGATGTGTGTGTGTGTGTGTGTGTGTGTGTGTGTGTGTGCGTGTGTGTGTAGGGGAGCTGCAGCAGTGGAAATTAAGAGTTTTGGATATGAGATGCCTGAGTGAAAATTTCACATCCTAGTGAAGATTTCGAGTAGGCAGTTGGCTATATGGTAGGAGCTTTGGGGAAAGGATGGCACTGGGGATTCCAATCTGAGGGTCATCTGCATCGAGAGGATGAAAAAGAGAAGGGACCTGTCAGGGTGTTAAAGAAAGATGGACAGGAAGTCTGAGAGCTGAGACCTGACACCCTCCAATATGTGCTCATTGGAAAGAGGAGGAAAGGATGCACATAGGAGATTGAAGGAGAGGCCAATGATTAGGGAGAAAATTAGGATAGTGCAGTGTTCAGTAGCCAAGGGTAGAGGCTAGTTTAAGAGAAAGGAGCGTTCCCTCTCTCATGCATATTTTTACAAGGAATACGTACATTTTTCATAGTATATGTATATTTTAACATAAATATAGGGTTTTTTCATTTATTATGAACACTTTATTATGCCCTTAAAAAACCCTTCTGCCTTCTAAAATATTAAAGTAGTCCATGCCTAGGATATAACCTGCCAAAGAATTATTCTTGTATGTATATCTTGTGTTTCCTTAGATTAAATTTCTAAAATGGAATTATTGGTAGATATGAACATCTTTCAAGGTTTTTGATACATGTTGTCAAACTAACTTTCAGAAAGGTTGCACCAAGGCTGTGCACTCTAGCAGCAGTCACATAAAACCAAGTATTTGGCAACTATAGCTACCATTAAAAAAATCTCTCCTTTTCTCTCCCTTTACCCCCACACATATATAAAATGCTATCTTGTATTTTTTCCTTATTAGCATGCCTTGATTAATGGAGCTTGAGCATGTTTCAGCATCAGGCTTTTTATGTGCCATCTGAGTGGTGACCAAGTTGATCCCTGCACCCAAACTTCCGTAAGTATGAAAACATGAGTACTAACATGACCCAGTCAGCCCTTCAGGGCTAGAGGGCTGGGGGTTAGGGGAGAGGAATAAAGCTGGTTCTGAGCCTGTTTCTTGAGTGAGGGGTGGAGTAGATCTTGTCAGCAGTGTTTGGAGTTTGTGTGGTTCCCACAACTTATGACGCCTCCTCCCCTCCCGGCCTGACTTCCTGTGGGCTCAGCCTGGGAAAAGGCGTTGTCACTGAGAGGCAGAAGTCAGTCTCACAAGCGGGCAGTAAAAACCCATATGGGATAGTAGTGGAGTCTCCGCTGCCCGTGAGCAGCCCCAGTTGCTCAGCTCAACCACAAATATGAGCCAAAGGGACACTGGCAGATTGGGGCACAAATATTGTCCCTTGCTGCCTGTGTGGAACCCCTGCAGCTCTGACAGGCCTGGTATCTGTGTGGAGACCTTAAGAATCCTCTGCCTAGCCTTTCTGGGCATCTGTCCAGCAGAGGCGGAAAGACCCTGTGTGTTGTGAAACTGCGGCCAGGCATGGTGTCTTTCTGTTAGGTCTGCAGCATTGCAAAGGACTATTGCACCATGCTGTTATCCTACAGATGTGGAAATTGTAGTTACTGAGCTGATAAAAATCTTAAGAAGATGTGGGACATACAGATAGGCAGAAAATGTGGATTGCGGCATTCTTGTAGTAATAGTTCTCATTTCATAACCACATCAATTGGAACAAGATACCTTAAAACAAAATGCAACCCAAAGGGGAAAAAAAGGGCATCATAATTCTGTTTTCTGGATGGCACTGACACTTGTAATATTTTCTATAGTAGTCAAGAAAGAATTCCTGAAAGAATTATAGTCATGCAACTTATCCCAGGCCCCAGATCCAAAGGAAATCATCCTGTGAGAAGTTAAAAATGAAAACGGAAAGCTTTCAATAGAAATAAGACTGGTAACGGGTTGCCTGGGTGGCTCGATTGGTTGAGTTATTGCCTTCGGCTTGGGTTGTGGTCCCAAGGTCCTGGGATCGAGCCCCCTGCTCAGTGGGGAGCCTACTTCTCATTCTGTCTCTGCTGCTCCCCCCGCTTGTGCTCTCTGGCTCTATCTCTCTGCCAAATAAATAAATAAATAAAATCTTAAAAAAAAAAAGATTGATATCCAGTCTTTTCAGATATTTTTTAAATTATAAAATAATACATTTTTGTTAAGAATCACTTAACTAATGAGACAGGTATAAAGTAAAGCTAGTCTTCTCTTGCCCCCTCAAACCTTGTTCCCATTCTCCAAAGGTTTGGTATGTATTTCTCTGGAGCTTTGTTCATACAGTTGCAAACATTTATATAAGAATATATCACATGGCCTATGTATGGTATGTTTATTAAACAGCTAGCATACAGTTAGTGGCCAATAACATATTCCCAAACATATCAACAACAAAAGTAAGATTATACTATACAGATTCTACATCTTGTTTTAAATTTTATTTAAATGCAATTTCTCTTTGCTTCTTGGCAGGTAGTTTAGTTTGATCTGTGCTTTAAAAAAAAAATAAAAAACCTTTGGGCTAAAGACTACCAAATTCAGTCCTTCAACTACTATTTGTTGCCTACCACCTAAGTATCAGGCACTGTTCAAGGTGCTGGGAGTAAATGAAATTATAAAAATCCTTGCCTTTGTGGAATGGGCATGTTAGTGGAGGGAGGTAAACGATGAACAAGTATAACATGTGGTATGTCAGATGTTGCTAGCAGGGCACATGAGGGCTTTGCAAAGATAGGACAGTCCTCAATGAAAATGTGACATTTGTGTGGCGATCTGGAGGGGAGTGGGGGAAATGCCATGTGGATGTCTCAGAGAAGGGTATTCCAGGGAGAAGGAAGAGAATGTACAAGAGCCCTGAGGAGGAAGGGGTTTGGCTTACTCAGAAACAGTAGAACAAATATGCCTGGGGAATGGTGAGGACAGGGAGAACAGAAGAGGGTACTGGAAAGGATTTCATGGACCTTGGAAGCCATGTGGAGGCCTTGGGTTTTGACTCTGGAGGGTACAGGATGTCACCAGGGATTTTGAGCAGAGCACTCCCATGATGTGAGGTAGGCTGTAACAGGATCCCTCCAGCTGCTATTTAGAGTAGACTCTGGGAGTAAGAGCCAAAATGGGGAACCAGTTAGGAGGCTATCCTGAATGCGTGAGAGTGAAGATGAGCTTTGGGCCACGGTGTTGGCAGTAGAGGTGGTGACACTGTGGACTCTGGATATATTTCCAAGCTAGAGACAACAAGATTTGTTGATGGATCAGATGTGGGGTTAAGACAAACAGCAAAGTGAAGGATGACTTATTAGGACAAGGCAATGCATAAAATGTCCTAATGAGAGATTTTTTAATGAGTTAGTACAAGAAATAAAAACAATATGAGAGTATGGATGACATGGGAGACCAGAACATGGAGACTTGAACCTCCTTTGCTTTCCCTTTGTTTCCACATATCATGTGCCATGCCCTGATACTGATGCCATACTAGTACTTCTCAAATTCTGAGAAATGTCCAAAGGCAGAGGACAGTAACCTATTATTACCATTTGTCTGGGCCAGTTCCTAAAGCTCGTGATGACTCCCACTACAAGCTAGGCATTGCATTAATGCCTTGTATTAAAAAAAAAAAAAAAAATTAATGTCAGGGCATCTGGGTAGCTCAGTCAGTTAGGCATCTGCCTTTGGCTTGTGTCCTGATCCCAGAGTCCTGGGCTCGAGTCTCTACTCTCGCCTGCTCTGCAGGGAGCCTGCTTTTCCCACTGCTTCTGCCTCCCTTTCTCTCTGTCTCTCATGAATAAATAAATAAAACCTTTTAAAAAATTAATGTTAACTTTGGATCCTACTCCAAAATATCTATGTTTGTTTTAATATATTCATTACTTATAACCAAGTAATAGTGCTGGTCGTATATGGTGGGTCCTGACATACACACCAAGAATCCCTAAGGAGACATATAAGGACATATAAGGTTTTTGTGTGTGTGCATGTGTGTGTGTGTTTAAGATTCATTTATTTATTGTAGAGAGAAAGAGAACAGGAGTAGGAGGGGCAGAGGGAAAGGGAGGGAGAATCCTAAGCAGACTCTGCTGAGTGCAGAGCCCGACACAGGGCTTGATCTCATGACCCTGAGATCATAACCTGAGCCAAAGCTAAGAGTTAGTCGCTAAACCAATTGTACCACCCAGGTACCCCAACATAAAAAGTTTTAAGACACACCAGGCCTATGCCATTCCAGTGTATTCCCATGGGTAAACCTCCCAAGAAGAGCCCACTTATTTATAAACCGGCTGATGTCTGAAGTACCTACATGTTCTCACAACCTGTATTGAAGAACAGGTGACTGCTTGGGATTTTCCATCTTTACACCACAGTGTATGCATTTCTTACAAACAGAAATATACTTCCTCTTACCTTACAATATTCTACCTACCTTTGGCTTTTTAACCCACTGAAAGCTTTCCTCAGTTTTCACACCCCATTCATGATATCTAATGTTATCACTTCAAGTGATCAGGCATTCCAATTAATTCCCAGGGCATTTATTTTCTGTGGGGAAGTATAATACACATAGGGAAGAACAAAGCTCTAGAGTCAGCAGAGCAAAGCCTTGGAATCAAAATTACTGAAGTTTTAATGCAAGTGCTGCCACTACCAATCTATGTGATTTTAGGCAACTTTCTTCATCTCTAGATCTATAAAATGGAGTTAAAAGCAGGGCTGGCAGAATGATTAAGTGAAAAGCATATATGAAGCACCTAGTACAGTGTAAAGGCATTTGATAAATGTTAGTTCTCATTCCCTCTTCAACTCTTAATTTGTCACTTTTTAAATATTCTACCCTTTATGATTCTACTTTTTGAATTGTTACATGTTCTATCTCTTGCACTAGACTATAAACTCTTATAGATTGGAAACCACATTTTGTATTTCTTGACATCCCCCAAAGCATCTATTATGGTTGCTTGAACACAGAAGATGATTAATAATGTTTGCTGATAGACTGATTGATGGATTTCTTGACAAGGTTAAAGCTGAAGGACATACTGCTCTCTAGAATCAAGCACAGTGCAACGAGCTTCAAAAAGGAAAATGAGCCTCAGCATTCATGGAGGAAAGTCACTGCTTAGTGCCTCTGGGAGACGTGCTACTGATAGATGAGGAGGATGCTGGATGGCTCTGCTATGTGGGTTGTAAACCCTGCTGGCCAGCTACAGAATGGTTACCCAGCTGGGTAATGAGATCCTGATAACCCTGCCACAACCAAGTTTATTTAGTAAAGCATTTCAACAGGCTGTCACTGGTGCACATGGATTGATAGATTGCACAGCTGTTATTGTGTGCTTACAAGGGAAATTAGGAGTAATTAATGGGCTGGGGATCAATAGCAGTCTATATCGCAGTGAACAATTTAATTTTCTGAGTTAAGAGGGATGCACAAAGATAATTAAAATAGATGGATCAGATTGTAAACTATTAATTTCTTGGTATATAAAAGTTTAAAATTTTAGGGGCACCTGGTGGCTTAGTCAGTTAAGCATTGGATTCTTGGTTTCAGCTCAGGGTGTGATCTCATGGGTCATGGTATCGAGCCCCATGCCAGGTTCTGCACTCTTTGAAGAGCCTGCTTAAAGATTCTCTCCTTCTGCCCCCTCCCTGCCTCCCACTCCCCCTCCCCCCAGCTGGTGCTCTTTCTCTCTCTCTCTCAAATAAATAAATCTTTAAAAAGGTTTAATTTTTAGCTTCTATTTTTTGAAAAGATAATGCACATGTATGGTAACTCAGTACAAAATGGTATAAAATGGTTACTCTCTGGAGGTGATCACTATTGTCTTGGGTGTTCTAGAGGTGATGCGTCTGCCTGTGTTTGTGTGGTGTGTGTGGGGAGAGCACTTAGCTAGAAACAGTTTTTTGTTTTTGTTTTTAACTAAAAGTAGTTTTAAGAATCTAAAAACTTCCTACTGGTTTGGTATGTCTATTTGGTTCATCTCTAAATCTCTGGTGGCTAGAACAGGGGCCAGCCCATTCAGTCCAAAATTCATGCTCAATAATTATTTGTTGATTGACTGATTAGATTTATGTTAGTAGTTTTTAAAATGATCTGCAATAGCCTTGTACATCTTTCTTGTGAATTAACAAAAGACATACAATTGGGCAAGTCTAGAAAATAGGGCCTCTTAATTCAAATGTATTGGCATAATAATTTAAAACCACTGATGCAGAAATTCCTGTTAAAATATTCTCCACTGACTGGAAGAGATCTTTGGAAATATGTACGACCTGAGTCTAAATAAGGATTGGCTCTGAGCAAAAAAGAAGAATTAAAAAATATTTCAGATCACATATGCAAATCACTGTGGTTGGTTATTAAAAGCTGCTACTTTGGGAGGTTGTGTACTTTTTAAATTGCCTCTTTGAGTTCATAAGCCACATTTTACTGTGGTTGCCACCACTTCTATTACAGCTATTGCCTAACAATATGACTATTTATTTAGTAAACAGTATGTTCCAGTACCATGGAAATATTTTATTTGCATTATCTCATTTAATTGCATATTAACATGGTCAGGTAGTTAATATGATCATCTGCATTTTACAGATGACAAAACTGAGGAACAGAATGATTTCAAACTTGCTTATATTCTCAGAGCTAATGAAATACTGGAATGGGTATTGTGGCCCAGCTTGAATCCAGAGCACACACTTCTAATTAGTACTTCAAAGTCATCTCATTTTTTACCAAAAATAGAACATTCTTATCGATCATCCTTCTTTTTTTTTTTTTTTGCCAGGTTTAGCTTCAAATGACTTTGGTTCTATCAACAAGTGAAATCCATCTTCAGAAGGAATGATTTTTTTTTTTTTAGTACTGTGACTTTTCAAAATATATGTGTCAGTTGCTAAAATCAATTAAAAAAGAGGGACTCCCCAAATGGTTTGCATCATTAAAATGAGTGATCAGCTTCCTAAGGTTCCAACTTTGAAAGGGATAGTACCCATTTGTGTGAATATACATGGGACTTTGTTTTAAAAAATCTGTTCTTATATTTATTGTCATATCTCATATAGTTAATTTACTTAAATAACAGGGAATAGGGGCAGTTTCCTATTAGAGTTATATAATCAGAAAATACCAAACTGCCTATATTTCTTCATATTTCATCACTAGGGCTTTATGATCCAGATAGTCCTAGGCAAATCTGCAAATTATGCAAAGTGTGTCTTGCCACATCCCTTTCTTTCAGCACTTCCCTTTAATTGTTTCTCCACTCTCTTCTCCTCCCTCAAAAATGCCAAGAGTTCAGTGAGCCTCAGTAGCCACGGGTAGAGTCCTCAAATTCAAGGTCCTACCCTGTCCCCTCCTCTCTGGGTGCTCTTTTCATGTGCTCCAAAATGGTCCCTCTCTTTAGCCATCTGAACAAAAGTCTCTTCTTACAGAATATCCAATAGCGTGTAACTTAGGAGACAAGACAGCAAGATGGAAATGACTGATAGCTCTAGCTAAATATCCAGGTATTGCTTGTAGCACTGATATTCAGTAAGAGAAACTTATTAGGTTAAAAGGAATACATTCATTTTGGGCTGAATACCATTCTTGTTTTCCCTCAACAATAACAGATCCCACATTAGGACCTTTCTTGTCCTCCTTCATCTAATGCTAATCTAACATTATTAGCATATGGTTGGACATTATTCAATGATGATTCATTCCAAAGACCTATTTTTACTTTTGGAGGATTGTGGGGGCACCTGTTTATTTTGGTTGGCCAAGGATGGGGTTTTTGGTTACAGACCAACAGATGGGGAGTGGAAAGGGGAATGGGGGAGAAGGTGGGGGAAGGGGAATCTTCCAAGGAGACTTTCAGGGGTGTCCATGAGAAATAGACTGAATTTATTATCCTGGAGAGAAGTGCTGTGGAGGCGGTTATTGTTCTTGTTTGTTTTTACCAGGGAGAAACTCAAAACCTTAAATGGTCTTCATCTTGTTGCCTCTAATGATGCTTTGGACTTAGAGGGTATCTGGTTCAACTTTTCTGCCAGTTTCAAAGTGAAATAGTATTTGGGGCATGCCACCTAGTGGCAAGAGCTTTTGGTTTATTGCTCATTTACCCTAGTGAACCAAAGTCTCCTAGGCTTGAAGGCCATATTAGAGGCCATCTGGGTCATCCTTTCGGTTTTCTGTAAGCAGGCAAGGATATCACCCTTTCTATGGTCCTGAGAGACAAAAGATAGGCAGTTCAAAACCACCAGGGCTCAGAAGCCCACTGACTCCTAGATCTCTGGTGGAACTGGAATGCGGCGGCTTGCCCAGCTAGGACACAGCCCTGTTTCCCCACAGGCTTTTTGGAGGTCCCAGAAACAAATGTTTGGAAGAAGACAGGGCTCTTTCTGAGTCTTAGCCCTGACTTGACCCATGTCCTCTCTCTGACCTCTTTTCTTCTCTCTCCCTTCCCCCCAGCTCTTGGCTGCTTCTTCCTCTCTTCATGTTCCCTGCTGCTTTTACTGCTTTTCTTCCATGGTCGAGCTTTATGTACCTAAGAATATAATACTTTTTAAAAGTTGCCATAGTTTCCTTTTTAAATTTTAGTTTTACATTTTCTTCCAAAAGGAACAGGATTCATGCTTAATTCGGGACACTTAGAAAACAGGGAAACCACACCCATACCATTTTAGAGATAATCATCATCAACAGTTTTGTAAAAATCCTTACAGCCCCTTTTTCTTTGTGTGTGTATGGCTTTTTAAAAACAAAAACAAAAATTGATACAAATACTTCTTTTCACTTAGTAATATATTATAAGCATTTGTCTCATGTCAATAAATATTCTTTTACTACATGATTTTAGCAACTGTATTATAGGATATACTGGAATTGTTAAATTTGAGGAAAGTGAGAAGGTAGGGAATATTTAAAATTCATAGTCACAACCAGTTCACACTTTATTCAGTATTTATTGTGTGCCATGCTCTTGCACAAGGCAATTCTCATATTCATAATCACATTTAACCTTCACAATATCCCTATGACTCCCTATGAAGTATTGATGACATCTTGTGGAAGAAGAAAATGAAGGTCTGAGAAGTTAAATAGCTTGCCTGAGATCACACAAGTAGTAAGAGGGCACACAGTAAGAAAACTTTGGCCTCTGTATCTACAGTCCCTCAGCTACTTACTGAGGTCCTAATAAGTACTGAGGGTAGACATAGTTTTTCTGAGCTTTCTTCTCTTGGTCCTCATGACATTAATGGAGAGAACCATCTAGAAGGAGTTAAGTGTCAAGAGACTTTAGAGCCAAGGTAAGAAATGTGGAATAGGATATGAGAAAATGGAAGGAGACCCACCTAGGGAAAGACTCCTAGGGTAATTGTTAAGTGCTCTCTATATATCTATATACATCTATATATTCAATTTAATTCTCACAACTCTGTGAAGTACATACTATTATCTTATTTTAAAGTTAGGAAAGTGGTTAGTCCAAGCTCGCCCTGCTAGGAGGTGGCAGAAGCACAATTAGAACCCAGAGTGTCCAACTCCAAAGCCTACTCCACTGCTATACAAACTTCCTTTTCATGTTAATTAGTTCTACTAAGAATTTTAGAGTGATATGGTTACATGTATCACCCTGGTTTTAAAAGTGTGTTGAAAGGGGTTATGGTTCAGATAAATGAAGGGGGAGAGAAAGGGGAAACAGAAGACTAAGTGAAACAAAGCCCAGAAAAAAATATAAAAAGCCTGAAAGAGTGCCAGTTGCAATAAGGGGAAGATAGACTAGCAATCTTTGATGCAAAAAGTTTGGAAAGCAATGCTGAGCTGTTGAAATGGTTGAAATTTCTGCTTTTTCTTGTTTTGTAAGCAAAGAAGAAACATATGAATAGTTGTTAGAAATGTTTTTTCTTCCATACAATGCTAGTACATTTTCCAAAAATAATTAGCTCAAAATACATTACTTATCATGAAACCAATGAAACAGTCTTTCACGTAGAATATCTCTCAAGTTTATACTGTGTGGTGAAAGATTAGTAGCAATACTGCTTTTCAGGGTTGTGTCTATTTGAAGCACTCTGGTTTGGGTTTCTTAATGTCTGAAATAAAATGGGTAATACTCTTTATGTCATATGTGTTGAAAAATTAGTGAATAAATACTAAGAGCTTGAGGAGTGATTTAAAAGGAATATGTTAATATATGCTATTATTGGTTATTATATCTTCATTCCTATTCTGAAGTCATAATGCTCTGATGGTGACACTGCTAGTCATAGCCATGGAAACCAATGACATATGCCATATTTTTCTCTGTGACCTCTCTCCATCCTTCAGGCAGTTGTAGAGGCTGCCACAAAAATAGGATTAAATCTCTCCTCTTACTATCTTCATGTTCCTTAGTGGTTTGCCAATATCTTCTGTACTAAACTTTCCCTGATTGCATCCCTATACCTCTACCTCCACCTTTCTTCTCTTCTATAATCCTCCACTCATTCTCACGGATGTGAATCTGGGCAGCTTATTTTTTGATTCCTTTGTTCTCTTATACCTTGTTCTTCCTTCCTGCCTTTTAGGTGGGGATAATCTTTGTTGATTCCACAAGTTGTTCCTTATTGTTATTAATGTCTGCATGGAGAGGAGAAGCCAAACCCAACTTAAAGCTATCAGGTTTGTTACTGTTGCCAATTACTGAAGTTTCAATGTCTCTGTGTCTTTTGCCTCAGCTATTAAGAAGTCACCATAAGTAGATAGCTCTAACTGTAATCCTTAAAGAGGAATGAAATCAAATAACACCAGTTACCCATACATGGGATATCAGATGGATATCAGACAACAAGGCTGACTCTATAAGTTAACATTTTTAAAGCAAGTTCAGTTAGATTTTTAAAAATTTGATATTCTTTGTTCTTTTGAGTGAGTTTTGGCACATGAAGACATTACAACACTTAATCTATAGCAATGAAGCATATGTATTCCCTAGTGAGTATTTTAAATAAGTTTTTTCATGTTACCAAGTAGCTTTTAGTCACCAGACTAATAGGATGAGACCTGACCCTACAGCAGCAAAAAACAGTATCTCACTTTGAAGAGAACTGATGCCCTTGCAACTTTTTGCCAGTAGTCAGTCATTTTTTTAGTGATAACATGTCCCCATTTTTCCTCCCCTCCTTTTGAGTCAAGATAAAAAACAGAAAAAGAAAGTAAGCTGATTTAATAGTTTTCCCATCTTCTAAATACCACCCTTTATTTTTTTAATTTAATTTTATTATGTTAGGAAACCTAACCAAAGAGATAAAGGACCTATACTCTAGAATCTATAGAACTCTTATAAAGGAAATTGAAGAAGACTCAAAAAGATGGAAAAACATTCATGGATCAGGAGAATAAACATTGTCAAAATGTCTATGCTGCCCAGAGCAATCCATATTTTCAATGCCACCCTAATCAAAATACCAATGGTATGTTTTCAAAGTCCTGGAACAAATAGTCCTAAAATTTGAATGGAACCAGAAAATACCCTGAATGGCCATAGAAATGTTGAAAAAGAAAAACAAAGCTAGGGGCATCACGTTGCCTGATTTCAAGTTATATTACAAAGCTGTATTCACCAAGACAGCATGGTACTGACACAAATAACCCCCTTTAAACCATTCTCTTTTCCAGCAGGAGGCTTAGCTTCTAAGTTCTGACACCTTGCTCTGAGAAGCTCTGAGTAGTAGAAGCACTACAGAAGTGTAGGAGTGGCTGGCTGTGCCTCTCTGGCCAGGAGGAAGAGCTGGAAGCCTGGCTGTGAAGTAGGTGCCTTGAGGAATGTAGCTCTGCCTTTAAAACCTCTGTACCTAGTCTGGTTCTAACTCCAGTGAAGGTGGGCCTGGCTATCTCACAAAGTTCTCAGTGGCCTCCGGTTCAGGGGGTCAGTGGGGGTCGTCAGGCAGGACCTGAGGTACCACTCTTCACTTGGCTTGCAATTCTGGGGCTGGAGGTGAGAGGCTTGAGTTGACTTTTATCTCCAGCCTACCTCCCTATGCTCCTACACACCTCCTCTCTCTCCCTACTAACAGATCGTCTCACTGCCGGTTCTCATCCCAAATGCCAAGCTGAAGGCAGAACAAATTGCTGCTTTGCTCTGCCCTACCCGAGCATTTGCAAGGGGTAGATGGTAGATGACTAGATGCCAAGTAGGCTGAAACCTCATTTTAGCTCTTGTCCTTTTGCAGGCACAAGGGAACTAGAATAGATTGAATTTTAAGTGAAACTAAGCCAGAGCACAGTAAGCCATTTGCTTGGTGGCTTCTGCAGGAATCTGCCCTTTTAGAGCAAGGGACAGGGGAGGGACACTGGCCCTTGCTCCTTTAGCATTTCTTACACTTCCTTTCCATTTTCCTCACTGGAATGAACCCTGTAACAATCTGTGCCAGGCACTGTAATTAAGGTGGGATACAGTATTCTATTACAAGGTTTTTTAAGTCCCATCCATTCCTTCATTGCATATGGACAATAACACTATTATTGTGTCATTACTATTGCCTTTTTACAGATGATGAAAGGGAAATTTCATAATCATTTCTTAGCTCTGCTGCTGAGCTCAGGGCTTGTCACCTATTGAAGCCTCAATATTGTTTGTTATTAAACTAGAATTTGACCAGTTCAAAGCAGTTAGTCTCCTCATGCTAAGAATCCTAGACCAAGATCAAGGCAAGTACTTTCCTTAAAAGTATGGAGAGACTGACTCCTCAGTAGTCTCCAGGAGTTCTTTGGGGGCTACTTTTCTGTGTTTGATCCCAAACAGGGTGATAGAGGAGGAAAAAGTTTTACTTAACTTTCTCAGAGTCCGTGGCTGAGTCTGAGAGTTAAACTAACAAAGACAAATTAACAGGAAAGCAGCACACAGATGTACTGAATATAGATGGGTCTTATGTGATGCGGAAGCCTTCATAAGGAAAGGAAGTCCTGAAGAAACAGTTCTATGTATCTTTCTACTGGGTTTGAGGAAGAGTGGGCAGTTGTGGAGAAACATGATGGGTTCAAGAGTCTGAGGTGAATGTACTAAACTGGGGGAAACTAGCAAGGCCTGCTTGTTAAGATTCGTCTGGGCATCACTTTTCTTTGGAGACAAGGATACTCCTTTCCTCTGGGTAGAGGGAGGGCACTCTCACATAAGGATTTTATGACCTGTTTCAGGGGAAAAGAGACTGAATTTCCTTGCTGCTGCCCTTTTCTCAAACTCCTCCAGGTTAAAATATTCAATATGCCAAGGTGCCATATTTTGGGGTAGTATGTTGTGAACCCCATCAGGGTCAGTCTTCCTTCTCCTTGCTGTCGCTTGATTATAAAGGAGCTGCAAAACTCTTTTCCAATTACTTTGCAATGCTCAGATTTAAAAAAAAAAAAAAAAAGATTTTAGCTATTTGACAGAGATAACCATTGGAAGAGAGTGAACACAAGCAGGGGGAGTGGGAGAGGGAGAAGCAGGCCTCCTGCCGACCAGGGAGCCTGACGTGAGGCCAGATCCCAGGACCCCGGGGTTAATGACCCTAGCCAAAGGTAGACCCCTAAAGACTGAGCCACCCAGGTGTCCTGTAATGCTCAGATTTGTCAGATTCTATCTCAGCACACCCCAACAGGTTGATAGGTGTTAGCTTTGTTAAAAAGGTTGTGTGGTCCTTTTGGGCCATGTTGGCTTAAATCAGGGAAGATGGTTTCTTTACTGTGGGCCTTCCTTCCACTTTTAATATGCTAAACATGCATCGGGGATGTCCTAAAGGACTATATAAATATTTCATCAATTCTAAGCAGTACTTTCCTCCCAATTTTATCACTCTGAAGCTGCGATAGTTCTTGGACAGCGGAATCTTACACGGGCTGTTGGCAGGCAGCCGTTGAGACCTGTTCAACTGAGGTCACTGCTGGGCATGTGTGAACTTGGTCGCAGCTGTTCCTGCTGTCATCACATTAATTGAGTTAGGTACCTTCTTAGAATGTATGTGATGTTTAATTGCTCTTCAGAATGTCTTCAAAAGATCACACCCTGATCTGGCTCTGAAATGAAATGTTACTGTATAAGCCAAAAGGTATGGAAACAGAGCAGTGGGGTATAGGTATGATGTTAGAGTGGCAAAACTTCAGCACCGAGAGCTTAACAATTCCATATTTTCTTGCAAAGCAACAACCAAATGCTTGATAGAACTTAAGAAAGGAAGATATCCCATAGTTGAAGGTGTATTTTGTTACTGAGGTGGGTACAAAAGGATTACCTAGCATGTGCCAAGAAAGCCATAAACCCAAAATCAGAACTGCCAAATCCCCAGGAGAGCTTTGTGTCCTGCTTTTTCCTTTCTTAGTGGTACCTAACTGATAGCTTTATAGATCTCAAATATGTTAGTGTGAAGTATTTCCAATCTTATTTGACTATAGACTCTCGTTTCTCTAGGAACACCTCTTAGAACTAGTGTTCTGTGGCATATAGTCAAGACAATATGCAGCACTTATGATTAGCTAGTCACTATTAAATATTTCATCTATATTAACCAAATGACTTCTCATCACCATCTCATGATGGAGGTACTATTTATTATCTCTAGGCCACTATTAGCTTCATAGTAGAGTGAGGATTCAAACCTAGGGGGCTGCAAGCATGCATTCTTGACCACTAGGGCACCAAGTCTGGGTAACTCCAGTCTAGCTACAGACAAGGAGGTGGACCTGGTGCTGCAAATCTAGCCCATGGTTAAAAAATGAGTATCACAATCCCCACTGACTCTTAAAATATTTAGCAGGAATCTTCAAGGAAAAAATTTCCTGTTTTTTGTTTATATTATGAATGCATTATACTTTTTGTATAAGCCTAAATGATTTGCACTCCTTCCAGGTTATGATGATTTGGAAAAAAAGTCACTTTCAGCGGAAGACAGATACACTGCAAGTTTAACCTAAATAAAATACCAGAATCCAGTGGAACAAATAACAGCCCCAATGTAGGCCATATCTGAATGCTCTGAAAGGATCCACTACTTTACAGGTTGCTGCTCCAGTGAAAGGAAAGCTGGTGCTTTTCCCAACGAAGTTGTGTGTGTGTGTGTGTGTGTGTGTGTGTGTGTGTAAGGGGGAGGGGATTTATAAAAATTAGACCACTTTGTGCCACTTTCTCATCTTTTGACCAGCTACTATTTGTGAGATAAGTTTCAGTGAACCAGATGGACTTGCTGATGGATGTAACAATCTCTTATTTGCTCAGCCCCTGGGGAAGAGGCAGGTGACAGAATGATTTCAGCAATAAAATGAACCTGAGCACAAAAGGTGGTGTTATTGCTTGGAGCTGCAGTGCTGTTCAGGTCCCATCAGCTCAAATATCCCAGACAGGTGATTGTGAGGACGATTCTGCCTGTTCCATCTCCTTAAGAGGATTTCAACTCTGTAATAGGCTTTTTCCATGTGTGGGTTGCTTCCTGAGATTAGTTAGGTCTTCCTGAGATATGTCTGGCCTTATAAAAGCTGCAAGTGAATACAACAGCTAGTATCTTATGTTAATTTAAGGAAATTATACTCTTCAGGAGATAAAATGCTGTTCAGTTGCTATTTATCTGTGCCAGCTGGGTAAGAAAGGGAGATGATTCATAGCCCAGTCCAGTGGGACCAGTGAAAGGCTTGATTACACCTTGGTTCCAGGCTGTCTTGTGGGGCAAGTGCCTTGGCATCTGTGGGTTCCGGGAAGACTGTAATAAGTACTCGTAGTTTGGGATTTAACTTGGGTACCAGCTCTTATGTGAGAACACACAGGTGTTGGATCAGTTGTAGACAGGATCTTTTCTGTTCATTACCCAAGGGGGATAAAAGATATGGATTCCACTTTAATATGTGAATTGTAACTCCAAAGAAATCAGATGAAACAGCTATCTTATGGCAGCTGGCTAAATGGCAGCTATCTAAATACAAACAAAGGAGACAATACAATTCCCAGGGCTAAGAGAAAGTTAACAAAGGGAAAGTTCTAGTGCATTAAAATAAGTCATCCTTATACAATAGCCACTCCATGCATATATTATGGTACAAACCAATCGGTAATAAAATTTTGACAGGGTTCATTACACTAAGTTTATAAATCAAGCTTCTGGGCTTAAGCAGCAGAGGCATTCTTTGTTGTGGAAGGCTGCAAACTAGAAGGTACTTGATAAGAAAGTGCTAGAAAGAGTCCAGCTGTTAGCTATTATGTTTCTTTGGAACCTACTATTTAAGACATGTATAGTTACAAAGAGAGTATATGAGGAGATTAAAAACCATAGTTACGTTAACGTACACCTATCTCAGGGGAACTGCACTCCCTTTTCTTTCATTGTATGCTTCTTGCGGCTTCTTTGATTCATCTGGCAGGCTGCCTCTGGAATCCGTACTGCTTTAAGTCACTTTCAACAGTGTTGGAGGATAAAGTCATTAAGACAGAATAGATGCTAGGGGCAAGACAGCTAATAAGCCATTTGAATGCCAGTCAAGAATATGTGTGGCAGGTGAAACATAAATATTTTGCTGGAGGTAGAATGACATATAGATAACTACTGTTTCAGAGGGATGTTAATTATCTTTAATAAAATTAAATCTGAAGTCTTCCACCCATATGGAAATAATCTGAGCTTAAAAAAAAATTTGAACATGAGGTGGAATAGACTATTGTATTACAAGGTTTCTTAATTCCCATTTCATTTTTCCAACCACTACTGTAAGCAAAGGTAACTATTTCAAGACTTTTAAGCCAGGTTTGCAAAACTGTGTGTGGCAACCCGGGAAGATCCTCTTAAGGGCCAGCCCCTCTCATTGGGCAGAGTTTCCCGAGATAACAAGTCACACTTCTCCCTCCTTCTCTAACAAAAAGCCAAGAGGTACAAATTCCTTCTTACGCAAGAGGAAAATGACTGATTAGTCCAACTCTTCACCTCAGCACATTAGTATTGCGCTGTAGTCAAGCTACAGTCTTTCCTTCACCCATGGGAGGTGCTGAGTGCTGGTAGGACAGTCCAGCTTTTGAGGATTCACTTTCCGTGTTAGAGTGCAGCCTGCTGGGGCAAGCCCTGGAGGAATGGCTCCAGCTTCCTCACGCTCTCTTCTAAAGAGTCAACAACTAGAGTTCAGGTAGGTGCTGACAAGCTGCTATTTATGGGGAATACTTGACCGATTTTCAAACAGTCAAAAGTTAGTTCATATAGCACTTCCTTATTTGTGCATATCCAAAAGGGTTCCTTGTGACAGGTAAAGAAGAGAAGAAGCACATGACTTTCAGAGTATACCATGTAATATGTGTCTCCTTCTAGGGCAGAGCAGGAGCCAATTTACATGGATGCTTATTTCATGAGGTACTAATGGTTGTAGTTGGGTGGCCTTATTTATACATGGGAAGGGAGGGAGTGAGGGTGGGACAGAATGTTTTTTCCAGTCTCTTCTGTGATTCATTTAGAATCAGAGAAAGAGATAATAAATTGTATCTTTAAAAAAAAATGTGATCCCTATTTATTCTCTTCCCTTCACTCCGCAGAAATGCAGTTACTTTGTATCACTGAAGTGAGGATAAGTCTTAAGATTTCTTTTTTTTGGGTCTTCAACAGAGTTTTTACAATATAGTCTTCCTAAATTATATTTTGCATTCTCTCACATATTTGCATGTGTGAAGATTACTCTGGGTCAGTAATCAATCATGGTCAACTTACTTAACCTCTCTGTGCCTCAGTTTCCTCAGCTGTAAAATAGAGATAATAGTTCTACTTTATAGAATTATTGTGAAGATTAAACAAATTAGTATATGTACAAAGCTCCTGAGATGAGTACTTGGTATATAGCACAGTGTATATAATTATTATCATTATTTTTATATTTTCATCAAGACTTCCTGGGTCTTTACCACTTACTTTCCTAGGCATGGGGTAGGGAAGGGGTAAAGCAGGAACACTGAGGTTTAGAAAACATTATAACCTTTTAGGATCTTATAATCTAATATGCAAAAAAATGACATATTTGGCACTTCATGGAACAATATGTAATGATATGTAAATAGAATCAAATGCTGATTTCAGGTACTGGAGTAATGGAATGAATGAAATTTCATGTCATACACCTCAGGGAGAAGGCTGAAATGGAGCTGGGCTGGAGAGCAGGTAGGGCTGAGATAGCTGAAGAAAAGTGGTGGGGAGGGGGGCGGGGAGGATTCTAGGTGAGAACAATGTGCATGAAAGCAGAGAGGCCAGAAAGAGAGTGAGATGGTCTTGGGGCAGTAGAGAGACAGAGCTGGCAAGGCAGGTGAGTGGAAGAAAATAAGACTGCATAGAATGCAGCTGTATTATGGAAGTTCTAGAAAGTTCTATCCACTTAGACGATTCTTCATCTGATAGGAATGCAAACAGCAGAACTCAAAAGTTTTCTGAGTGAAGGAGAGACCACATGAGAACTTAGATAATATTTCCATGGTTTGTGTTTGGAAGCTGAGTCTGCAGAGACCAATGAGGAGCTTGTTGCTCTGGTTGTGTTAGTGTGAGAAGATGGGGACTAAACAGGGGCATAGAAGAGGGATAAGGAAAAAAGAAAATGATTGAAGAAAAAGTTAGTAGGAAAGTTAGCAAGATCTATTTGTCAACTGACTGAATTTTTAAAAATGAAGTAATGGGTAAATCAAAGATTATTACAAATGTTAAATCTGTGGGTCTGAAAACTAGTGATAGTACAGAAAAACTTGAGAACTGATAGGGAGAGAAGCAAAGGAAGAATTTGGGGTTGCATACATTAAATTTGCAGTGATAGTGTGATCACAAAAAATAATAGCTAACATTTATTATTTACTATGTGCCAGAGACTATGTGTTTCACCGATAAAACTCATGTAATCCTCATGGAAACTGAGGTAGGTACCATTATTCCCATTTCATAAAGGATGAGAAGCTAAATATAACCCCATGTTTATATAGTTAAACCTAAACCATCTGATTCCAGCCCTTATGCCTGATCACCACTTTGCTTGGATACTCTTAGGAAGTCCAGCTCTGATAAGAAATGAAGACTGAAATTAGCAGGTGGGAGTTATCCACACAGGGGTGTTCATTGCAGTTATAGGAATGATAAGGAAGAAAGCATGCAGATAGGAGAGCAGATGGCCAAAAATGAATCCTGGCAGAGGCCCCTGTGAGAAGTCAACCACAGGGAATGGTGCAGAACTCCAGCAAAGGTGCACAGATCAGAGAATAGGCTGTAGGCTTGGACTTAAAAGGATTGGGTTAAGGATAGGAGTGGAGAGGGAAATCAGGGTTAAGAAGAGAAAGCTTCATCAGAGACCTGATGGGGAAGCGACTGAGTTTTGGCAGGTAAATGAGGAAGAAAGTGAGGATAGTCAAATGAAGGGTTTGTATTTCTTTGCTTCCTTTTCCAAAATAAGAGAGACCTATTTTTCAGGAAGCTAGGGGAAAGAAGGAGAATGTGATATGGAAAATGCAATTTGGAATACATTTGGGGAAGGAAAGATCCTATAGGCATCGTAAAAGGGGAGAATCAATAGCTTTTATTTTAGCTGTGAGGAGAGGACTATTGGATTGTCAGGTCTCAGGGTTGGAAATGGGCTTTAAACTCTGGTCACTAGTTTGGCTCTTGAGATAGATGTGTTGTATTGAGGAGGACAAAGTTGAATATGCATTTTTCCCTTAAATTTGTTTAGGAAAGAGATACATGTGACATCTCCACTTGTATGTAGGCATCTCAAAATTATTAAGTCTGAAATAGCCCCTCATTTCTCACCCTTGTGTCTGGTCCTCACATCCCACCTTGCATCTAACAGTTTCCCCTTCCATCCTTCTAACTGTTGTGGCTAAAAGCCTTGGCTTCATCCTTAACTTCTCTGTTTCTCTCATATATGACACCTAATTCATCAGCAAGTCTTGTGTAACCTGTCTTCGAGATTTGTCAATAATCTGATAATTTCTCTCTATCTCTGCGAATACGACCCTAATCTAAGCCACTCATAACATTTCCCTGGACTAGAGCGGTGCCCCTGCCCCCAGCCTCACCTCCTTTCAGTCTACCTTCTCTTAGAGGTCAGGGTAGTTCTTTAACAATAGCAACTGTATCATGACACTTTGATGTCCAGAACCCTGTAATGGGTTTTCATCTGTCTCAGAATAAAATCCAAAGTCCTTGCCGTGGTCTATAACGTCATCATCTACTATTTCTCCCCAAGCTTCCATTGCTCCAGCTACGCTGGCATTCTTGAACAAGCCAAGGATGATTTTGTATCATGGCCTTTGCATATGCTTTTCCCTATGCTTTGATTCATTCATTTATCAAGTGTTTCTGGAGTGTCTACTACGAGCCAGGCACTATTCTAGACAGTTGGGACACATTAGTAAACATGGTGGATAAAGATCCAGTATGTCTGCGACTCTTGCTCCCTCTGTTCAACTGTCATATGATCAGAGAGGCCTTCCCTGACCACCTGGCCTAAAACAGCAATCATTTCCCACCATTTCATTATTCCATATTCCTTTATCCTGGCTAATTTTCCTTAATGACTCCTATCACCATCTGACAAATGTTATTTCTTTGTCAACTACCCATCTCTCTCAGGAGGAGGCAAACTCCTTGCCAGGGACTTACATTCTTGGCTTTAGTCTTTGTTATAGTTTTAGAATAGGGCCTAGCACAAAAATGGTATTTTCAGATATTTGCTGAATAATTAATGCATATGATTGGTGAGAGGTTTATTTTAGAAACTCATCTTTTCAATTCTGGGAAGATTTCTTTTTCTTTTTTTTTTTTTTAAGATTTTATTTATTTATTTATTTGACAGATCACAAGTAGGCAGAGAGGCAGGCAGAGAGAGAGAGAGAGGGGAGGAAGCAGGCTCCCTGCTGAGCAGAGAGCTTGATGTGGGGCTTCATCCCAGCACCCTGAGATCATGACCTGAGCCAAAGGCAGAGGCTTTAACCCACTGAGCGCCACCCAAGCACCCTGTCTGGGAAGATTTCTTGAAAAATAATTTAAAAATTTCTTTATCCACAGCCCCCCACCTCCTTTTTCCCTTTACAAATTCCTATTATAATGTCAGATTTTGGGCCTCCTCAATGACTGTTTTATTATATTTTATTTCTTTTTATGGATTTTTAAAAGATTTTTATTTCTTTATTTGACAGACAGAAATCACAAGTAGGCAGAGAGGCAGGCACAGAGAGAAGGAGAGGAAAGCTCCCTGCCGAGCAGATAGCCCAAGATGCAGGCTCAATCCCAGGACCCTGGGATCATGACCTGAGCTAAAGGCAGAGGCTTTAACCTACTGAACCACTCAGGCACCCCTTTTTATGGGTTTTTAAAATCTAACTTGCAGGAGGTGGCTTCAACTTTATTTTCTAACGTCTATATGACATTTTAAGATGCTGCTATAATATTGGTAGTTGCTAGGAGTTCTTGCATTTTGTCCCATTACTCTATTATGTTGGAATAGTCATTTTACTTACAAACTGGACTAAATAGGGTCATGCAGAAATCAACTTCATTCTTTCCCATCCAGACCCCTTCCTGGATGCAATGTTGGTACCCAAACCTTTTCAGTTACTCATAGATAGGGGAAAAAAAATTATTTTTCCTTGTTTACTTTTAGTCACAAGAACAGCCTCCAGTTGGTAGTTTTTAAAGTTCTCATGTAGTCTAAAACTCAGATCCAGTTCTTTTTTCTTTTCCTTCTGCCCCCCCCACCCCTGTCACCCCACAGCTGTGCCCAGTTGGAGAGAGACACATACTTGACTTCTCCGCTTGCTTGTTTTGCCTTGTCCATCTACTTTTCCCTGCTTCGTAGGTGCTACTTCTGACCTTTCCAGGGCCAGACTCAGAAAGAGAGAGGATTAATGAAAAAGACTTTTTGTGGCTTGTGTAGCCTGTAATCTGATGATTTCCTCTGAGGTGGCAGGTGCACAATTGCTGGCTTTCCCCCTTGAGGGATGTTCTGGAGGTGTGCCCACCAATGACCTCTGACTGCAGCTCCCCTGGTGTGGGAGGGGATGTACATCAATAGCCACCATGATCCCACCCTCAGCACCTGGTGTTCTGATGATCCACCTGCGGGTCACATTTCCCCTCAAGGCAATACTCTGAGGTAGAAGCAAACATGACCCCAGGTTGGCTGGCTCCCATCTGTCCAACTTGGCCCACAAGGAAACTCAGATGTTTTTGTCCTACTGTGGGCAAAAGTGTAGTTTGTTCCTAATGCACCCACCTCTTGTCATTCTGCCATTAAACCAGCAATTCTAGCTGTAATCTTTCACCATTGTGCATCCCTAGGCGGGAATTAGATAATACCCTCCCTGTTTCACAAAGTCCAAGGAGCATTTGACAAGCTCTCCAAATGTTCCATGGAAGCTCTTTTCACTCGGCTTGAGGTAATGGAAAGTACATTTTTCCCTTTCTCCCAAAACACAGGTTCAAGGTATTATTGTGTAGGTCACAGCATGTAGAAAGGATGGAAGAATTAAGGGGGGGGGGCATTAATTTTTCTGTAGCCAGAGGAAGAAATGAGACTTCTTGATAGTGTAGCTCTGTAAGCTGCCAAACCCCGGATTCCTTCGGCAGCAGAAATGTCCCAGCTCGGCCCCAAAGAAGACTTGCATCCCTGACAGATCACTTTAGTCCTGAGATCTGTATCTCTTAACCACAGGGTTCTAGAATAGTTGAAACATATGCCTCTGCCCCTCACAGAGACAGGAAATAATATTAAATACTGATATTATGACCGATAATCAGTATTTGTAGATTTTGAAGGGCCATTAAATTAGAGTTGTGACAAGTATGATATGGGTCTCAAACAGACCTGGGTTTGAGTTTTAGCTCTGCCACCTATTAGCATATGACCTCAGGCAAATCATTAAACATCTCAGCATTTTAACTGCCAAAAAATGTTAACAATAACACTTGTTTCCTAGATATTAGAGTTGTCTGTGTGCTGCACTGCCTGATGGTAACTCAGCACCACCAATATTTTTCCTATCTAAGGCTGGAAACTACCAAAACATCCAGAACTTCCCAGAATCTCCTTTCCTTTGTGTTTCCAAACTGGAGTTTGTGAGACTTTGAGTTTGTGACTTGTGTAAGACTTGGTAGGCAAAAATGAAGGGCAATGATTGTTTCTGGGATAATAGTTGCTTAGGCTCATTAGGACTTCACTGGACACAGAGGCTCATAGTCCTCTCTGTGAGCTCTCATTCTGTAGCTAGTGCAGGAGTCTCAGACATGCCCCAAGAGCTGAGTCTCTCCATCCACAATCTAGGACTTTAGACTGAACACATCAGTGAACTCTCCACTCCTCTGGCTGCCACCTTCTAGACCTTACTCCTCCAACTCCTCTCACATATACGTAAGTCATCATTTCCATATAAAGCCCCTCATTCCTGATTTACCATTTACAGTGGCCCTGTCTCCCTGAGGAAACCATTCTGATACAGCATACGTGGTCCTAAGACATGTAATGAGCACTCAATAAATATTACATCATCATCATCATCACAAAAGGTACTATTCACAATAAATTGGAGACTAATGAGTAACGTTAAACTGCATGAGTTCCACTATGTAGGAAGAGCAAAGATGAGGAATGGTACAAATGGTACAATAGGAGACCATTCTTAATACCTAATACCAGGAACTGCTCACCTTTCTGTAATGTTTTCCAGTTTACAGAGTGTTTGTACACATTTCACTGCATTTCACTGAGATGAAGCATGTTTTGGAAATGGACCCTTTCTTTCTTTTTTTTTTTTTTTAAAGATTATTTATTCATTTGATGGAGAGAGAGAGATCACAAGTAGGCAGAGAGGCAGGCAGAGAGAGAGGGGGAGGCAGGCTCCCTGCTGAGCAGAGAGCCCGATGTGGGCTCGATCCTAGGACCCCGAGATCATGACCTGAGCCAAAGGCAGAGGCTTAATCCAGTGAGCCATACAGGTGCCCCTGGACCCTTGCTTTCTTAACAATAAAAGCCCATGATCAAGAGAACATCACTATTCAAAGGAGAAAGTGGCTTGAATTGTAAAGAGAACATTTACTTGGAACATGATTTTTTCCACAGCATGTTCTTTCATCAGAAGAGAATGGAGTTGCCCTCTGGCTCGTGTGCCCTCCAGGGTTATGGAGTGAGCCTTGGATTACAAGGAAGAAGCAGCAAACCCTAACAGCTGTCTATATAGTGGAAAGTTTAACTTTCTAATCAATTTACTGATCATATACTTTATAGCATGTATGCTTGTGATTGTGTTATATGGTAATTAGGCATAAATGATAGAAATCAGTTGATAAATGACTGTAATTGGAATTAATTTTTGGGAGTCAATATTTTTTTCTCTCTTGGTTCACTAGTATTGACAATTTTTTTTTTGGAAAATGTGAGTTTGATTTACCTATATGTAAAAAGGCAAGTCCTAGGCCAGTTCTTTAGGTCCAGTTTCTTTTTCTTTTGCTTCTCTCTCAGATGCTCCTCTCCAGCTCCTCTGTGCTCTTGTCCAGCTCCGATTCCCACCCTTTGCCTGTGAAACTCATAAAGAGAGTGTCCTGCTGGCTCCTGCATCTGGCTCTGGTCTGCCTGGCCCCGACACAGGCAGATCTCCAGAAGCACAAGGTTGTGGGTGGCCTGATAGGGGAGCAAAGTGGACCATGGCATGGTAAGGTAGAGGAGACAGGCTAGGGAAGGGAAAGGGCACCATGAGATCCAGGTCTAGTGTTTTGTATCTGGGAGTTCTGAACCAGAACCAAGGGCACCAGGGCTGACAGATACCATCCTTCCCTCTTGAAGTTTTTGGGACTCACACTCTAATAGCTATGTTGAGGCTGGGTCCCCATGGGAACAGAGGTATTTTTGCCTATGGCTTCAAATGCATGTTTTTTGTTGTTGTTGTTGTTGTTAATTTTTGTTACTTAGTAGGAACATGCTTACAGTGATGCACTTGTCCGTGTCCCACTTCAGGGAAGGACAGTTGCTGCTGTTACTGTCAGTGCCCTGTGATGTTACCTCCACTGCAGGGAACCACCTTCCCCAAGGCTGGTCCCTGCCTAAGGCCCAGCACAGGATAAGGCTGACAGGTCCTTTCAGTTCCGGACTCTGCATGGGGTTAGCTGAAGTTGTTGTCAGGCCTGCCTTGAAGCCTGACTTTTTCTACCCAGTCCTGCTCCATTGCCCTCCCTCCCACAGGTTTTGGTCCTACGGGACCTCACTAATAAACATTCAGCACATTCAACTTCAGCTCAGGGTCTGTTTCCCACAGAGCCCAGCCTGCAACAGACCTTGTTCTCCATATCACCAATTTTTGTCAACATCTCTATTTTGCAGTTATCTCCCTTACCATTCTCTTCGACCTTGCCAATTTATACCGGTTTTATTCATCTACAGTCATTTTATAGCATTTTTAGAGGGAAAGGAGATACATGCATATGTGTAGCCCACAATTGTATTGGCCAGAGTTAAATTGCAGAGAACATAATTTATTCAGCTGTTTAAAGCAGAGAGGGTATTTTTAGGTATTCAGTGTTGAGACAGATTTATTGTAATAATAGCCCCACATTTTCTTTCCTCCTTTACAATTTGTCTTTGTAACTCCTCCCCTCAAGGGATTGAGTCTGTTTCCCTACCTCCTAAATCTGGGCTCGCCTTTTGGCTTGCTTTGGCCAATGGAATGTGGCAAAAGTGATGGTGTGCTGTTTCTAAACCTAAACTTCAAAAGAACTTGCACACTTTGCTCTCCCTCTTGGTAGCTTCCTCTCCCATGAGAATAATCCAGGCTGGCCTGTTGGAAGGTGAGGGGGCAGTGAGAGTTGTCCTAGCTGAGGTCATCTGAGACCAGCTGACCACAAGTACTTGAGCAAGCTCAGTGAGGTCAGCCAAACTCAACTTAGACTATTAGCACTGGCCGGCTGACCCACAAACTCATGAGCAGTAATAAATGATCACTGTTTTAAGCTGCTGCCATTTGGAGGGTGTTCGTTATACAGCATTATTGTAGCAATAGATGACTGACACAGAGTGGCTTACAAAATCCTTGGGAAGGCAGAAGAAGTAAATTCTAGGGCCACATCATAGCATAGACTCACTAATGCCAGGAGTTGTTGAACCAGGAGATTCTTGGCTAAGTTAATAAAACACTGCTGTAAACCCTGGCTCCGGAACCCCATCACTGCTGTGGTGATCAGGGAGGGACTGCTGGAGCTGGTCTCTCAGAACCATGCTCCTCTTGCTCCTGCATGACTTAACGCCATCAAAACAGGGGCCCGTGCCTTGCTTTTCTCTCATTTAATTTAGTTTATGCAAGTGCTTCTCATCAGCCAAGTGTAAGTTATACCTGACCTTCAGCTGTGAAGGGGTCTAGTGTCAAAGGACTTTCAGCTTTCTAATTTCTGTAACACAGGAGAAGGATGATGGAGTGGATTTGCAGTGTCAGCCTTCATATCTGCCACAGCTATGATGGTCTTAAACAAGCAGGATTCCTAAACCCTGTTCTGTAAGTTGTGCTCAGTGATATTAAAATAATTTCTTTAAATTCACATATGCAGTATTTTACAATCGGGTAAATCACTCTCTGTAGGGTCAAACATTATTAATTCCATTACTGGAAGTTGAGACTGATGGATCAACATAGTACTAAGATTTTATGAACTCATTGTTCCACCCAAACCCACATGAATGAGTTTTAAAGGGAACCAATAATTATAAGTCACTAAGGAGAGGAAAACTGATTGATGTTTTGAAAAATTCTTAGTTCTGTATTGATATTTGATAAAGCATTACTAATATAACAGTGATTTCAGAAGGAATAATAAAAGTCATTTGGTATTGACCTGAAGTTCTTAAGATGCCATACACTATGTGATAAAAGAATATTTAATATTTTTTTTTGGTGTAGAGATTTAGAAGGTTCTTAGGAAGATCTAACCTTAAGACAAGATGTCTGGTTTTAAGTGGTCAGAGAATTAATGCTTCCTAGTCTACCAAGTTAGCAATTCCAGAAAAACCTGTGTCCCTGTGGATACTTTCATAGGGATGGTAATTTAAGACAATAATCACTGAAAAAAGGGGAAGGCAATTTTTAGATAACAGAATCATCAACAGTGAAGGCATTAAAATGAAAAGAATTTTGTGCCTTCATATTTTGCTCCCTGTGTCTTGTTCAGCAGAGGTACAACATGTTGTTATGGTATGTGAGGCCTGCAGTGGCTTATGCCTTACTAAGAATTGCTTTATTTATTCAGTCATGTCCTTGTAAGGTTAGGAGTCCCTGGAGATCACCAAAAAAAAAAAAAAAAAAAAAAAAAGGACTTGTCAGGAGAACCTGCAGTCTCTCCAAAGGTGCCCCATTGATTCAAAAGCCAGATACTTCTTTGTCAACAAAGGCATCCCATGGTGAAAAGTCTGGAGGATAAATTGCCCTTGGCTCATTGGTGAGTCTTAATCACACACCCTGTTTATTTGATTTTTACTGACACTAATGTGAAGTATCAGCAATTTTGCTTCTGAGACAGAATCCATTGATTTAATTTTGTCATTTTTCTTTTCAGTTGTGCAATCAGAAATTCATTCATGTGAGGAAAAAGCAGATAAAACTGATGGAAAAACGCCAAAGAAAGCGGCTGTCAGACTGATTGCTTTTTGGCAGAGGCTGAGATCAAGATTTACCAAGGAAAGCCCACGTAAATATGATCCAAGAGGAAGTGACAGAGCTTAAGAGCATTACTAAGCCTGGAAACTGGAATTTCACTTACCTTGCAAGGTATTTGAGAAAAAAATTACATATATGCAAACACAAGGAGGATACTGTGTTGCTAGAAAGGTGGTTACTAAAACAGCTTTTACTCTGATTTTTGAAGCAACAAGAGAAAAAAAGACAACAGAGAGCAAGTTAACTTACCTTTTTGGGACCCAGTGTGGAGCAAATGTTAGTTCTGGCCTGGATTCAGCTACCTAGGGCAGAACAAAAGGGAAAGTGAAAGGTTTCTAGATCAGGTGTTTCCCAGGATGGAACTTAAAAGCAGCTGTCTTATCCTGTCTGCTCTTTAGTCCCCAGTCTTGGACCAAACTTCCTGGCACTGGATTTAAAAGCATCTTCAGAATACCTGAGTGTTCATTTTTAGCCCCTTCCTTGAATCCTTGCTATCATTTATTTCCTGGGCTCTTTATATATGCATCTGTTCCCTCATTTGACTGCAATCAGATTTGAAGGCAGCGGCTGTGTCTTACTCATCTCTGTATTTCCTTTCTTCAACCCTTTTGTCTAACAGTGTTCTGCTTATACGTAATACATTTTTGTTTGTAAAATAAAAATATGGTTAGAGGCACATACAGATTTAACACAAACACAAATTCGAATACAATCACAAATTCTCCAATGTTTCAGTTGCTGTCAAGAAAATGATGGGAAATTACTAGATTTGTGAAGTGACTGACGTGCTATTTTTAATAGAATAAGTAGCATGTTTATATTTTAAGTGCAAGTAAAAGTTGTTTTTAAAGGAATTTGATATGTTTTTGTTTCTAAAAGAAGCAACAGACTTATTGCAATATATGTAAATCAAAGTGAATCTAGAAAGGGTCAGTGGAGTTATTTTACGTAAAGAAAATAGCCACAGTAACTGCCAGTACCTTAGAATTTCCATGTATTTATAAGTTGAATGAAATGTTCTTTGTCTTCATAGCTGCTGCTAATAGAGTTAGACACATGAGTGAGGGAACAAGTGCCTGTGAATGATGCTATTATACAACATCATTTTTTCTTTCTTTCCTTTGCCTTTCTTTTATCCCAACCGATAGTGTCTATAACTTACTTTTTTTTTTTTTTTCTTAAACTAATTCCATGTTAGCTCATTTAAAAAATGCTTCCTTCTTTTAAAGGGTTGGGTGGGTGAAAGTTAACGAGTTATAGACTCTCACTTCAATCTTACCTTCTGGGCTCTGCAGAGCCCTTGGGCCCTGCTAATGAACTCCCTCTTAGGTATGCTAAGACAGACACTAGAGACTGGAATGCTCGCTTTTGTTCACTGTTTGCTCTCAGCAGCACCTTAATGATGATCTTTTGCTCCATGGTAGCAGATGGTGGCAGTGACCAACTTCTCCTTTTCTTTCTTTTCTTTTTTCTTCTCTTTTCTCTTCTCTTCCTTTCTCTCTTATTTTTCTTATTTTTCTTTTCTTTCTCCTTCCTTCCTTCTTTCCTTCCTGTCATTCCCAGAGGCAACCTCACTTTGTTTCCTAAGAGACACCAGTACCAGCTGGGCAGTAACCCTTTTCAGAGGTCTGGCCAACTCCCTGAGGCTTCTAGGGAAAAACTCTGTGTTCCAGTAACATCAACATTTTCCTCTGCTCTTCTAACCTCAGGGATATGAGCTGATTTCTGGAATTACTATTCTCTGTTTCTCCTTTTACCTTTTCTAAGTTCTTCAATAACTCATAAACCAACAGTTTATATTAAGCTTTCTTTCTTGAAATGCCTCTAGTAGTTTCTGTTTTCCCATCCAGACCCTGATGGATATAATATTTGACACCTGAAGCGGGTCTGACCCAGCTGGATCTGCTGGGTTGGGAGTCGCAAGGAGCAGAGCAGACTGCACTGCCACCTGAACCTGCTGCACAGCGTGTTCTTGCTCTGGGCCCTGGAAGAACTATAATATATTTAACTAGGATGGACATTTAAATTGTTTCCAATTTTTGTTTCTCTAAACAATGCAGTAAACAACCTTAAATAAATATTTTTCACATATGGGGAAGTATATTTGTAAAATAAATTTATAAAAGTAGAATTGCTGGGTCAAAAGGATTGCCAAATTGTCTTTCATAGAGATGGTATCAATTTAATCTCTCACAGGTAATAAATCTCTATATGCATGAGAAATAGAGAAATCAACAAAGAGAAGAGGGAGCCAGGTATGACACCCTTGTTCTAGTAAGAGGGTCTTGGTCTGTGGAAGAGAGAAGCTCGTCTAGAATAGAATGTCATAGATTGACACAGAATGAAACATCACTTGAGGATTACTTTCTGGCTCAGGCTCTATGGAATTCCCTTTGGAGAGAAGGAAGGCTAAAATACAAATGGAAAAGCCCTCTAAGACACTTTGATACTCACTTAATAGAGGGTAACACAAAAATGGGAGAGAGGTGCCTTGTCATAGATCACCAGGAGGGCTGGGCCATCTGAGGAGGCTTCATGCCTCCCAGTGGAGACTCAGTATTCAGCAAATGTGGCTGTGGTGGCCAGCAGCACGATGACCCATACAGTTGTGTGGCTACTGGAATGCGAGGCAGTGTTGCCCAGCATACCATATGTGCTAGCTGTAAGCACGTGTGAGATACCTCCTAAGGACTCCCCAAAACCCTTGGGTGGAACATTGTAGGTACTGGGTCTGTTTCCTGCAGTAGCTGAGAGTGTAAAAGCTGACAAAACACAAGCTACAAACTCTCATTTACTAAGGTTGTCCCTTTTTTCCATTTGCACATCTTTGCCTCATTAACTTGAGTGGGCTTTCCTTTAAAAATAACAAAATAAAGTACTCTTCTTCTTTGAATCCTTATAACCCATCTCAGCAAACCCAGGTTGTGACTCAATTCATTTTTACCATCTGCTGTTCTTGTCATTTATTCCCTGCTCAGCAGAGCTCTACTGCAGTTACCATGGCCCTTGTTTAGCAGACAGGCTACATTCTACATGCTTGCTTTTACTGATTTCACCTCCGCATTATGTGGTAACAAAATTGTGTATACAGCCAGAGCTGTGTTTTTCCTACTCTGTAAGATCCGGGCTGTTTTTCCTGCAGACAACCTCCGTTTTATGTTCCACCGTGTCTTGTTTGAGCCATACTTAATTTACACGACAGAGATGCTGTCATCACCAATTAACATTTATCAAGGGCCCCCTGGATGCATGGCCACATAGAGGCTAATTTAATATTCTTTTTGTTTCAGATATCAGGTGCCTCCTTCAAATGAATTTTTAAGTATCTCCGTGATGATGAGGAAGAACCGAGACATCAATTAGGATTCAGGAAGACAAGTCTTTGCAGAAAATGCGTAGAGCATCAAGGATTGCTATTAATATTTGGAAGTTTAAAAGAGAGTATATTTTCCTCAGTCAACAAATGACAAAAGTAAAGGCATGGTTTTCATTGTTTCCGGAAGAAGCCTGGCAGCATTCCATTCAGACATCTGCCCTTTGATTGTTCTATTTTCCTCTTTACTTATTTCAGTCCTTCTAATCTTCAAGGCTGAGTCTGAATATTTCTTCCTGAGGCTTCTTCTAATCATCTCTGCCCTTAAGGACAACTCCCTCCTTCAACTCCTATAGCCCTTACCTGTCATTTGAAAATTTAGTACCTATGTATTATACTATGATTGAATAAATAAATGTTCATCTTCTGCAAGTATATTAGACAACTGTCTGGACAATTTATTTCTTTTCCATGATCTGTCAGTGGTAGAATCTGGAGGAATATTTATTGATGATGGCAGCAATCTATTATAATCAGATGGAATTTTATTTTTTTAAAACGAGTGAGAGAGACAATGCTGAAGCTTTGGAAGTTGAGACTCACAAGCATCATTCATGTTTCTAACGTAAGAGCTCTATGTGCTTTTTTTTTTTTTTTTTTTTTTTGGTGGGGCAGGGTAGTAGGAGGCAAGACCATCACTGGAAGTGAGCAGTTTCTCTTTCAAGAGTCACTAAAATTTTTTTTGGTCTGCCTAAGCAATATTTATTTTTTGCCGACCCCCACCTTTTTTTCCCCAAGGGAATTACTATTCATTTTGTACCCACCAAATAACAAATGCTGTAGTAGGGTTGTTGCACAAACTCTAGGATATTATTATGCCACTGTTTTTTCCACATTATTTTAAAATATGACATAATACAAGACATTGCATAATAAAACATATATGCAAAGTTTAACAAAAGTTATAAAATATTCAAATCATCAATAACCAGGTCAAAATAACTGAATATTACCAGTACCCCAAGAGAATCCCATGTACTTCTTTCCAACTACATCCACTTCTACTTCCCAGAATCTTCCCAGAAAATTACAGGGTGACTCTTGTCAATTTTACTGCTTTCTGTTATTTGCCGACCTCTTTTGATGTGACAGGAAGTAGTGTAACATGGCTGTCAGTTGGAGGAACGGCTATTCAGAATAGACCTGAACATTTTCATATCAGAAAAAGAAACATTTCGGTTTCGTCACAGATTTGGAATTAAGAACACACCTTCATGTTTTATGACGTCACGAACCAGGCCCAGCGAGCCTGCGACACACGAATCCCACCAGTCAGTAGACCCACTGTCACACAGGACCCGCAAGGCCAGGAGCCGCCAAGCTCTCTCCAGGACGAAGCTCCCGCGGGGCCCCACCCACCCCGGTTCCGGGAACCTCATTGGCCAGTCTTCCGCCCGCCATTTCTGTTAGTCCCCGGGATTTGTCACGGGAGGCGGGCGTCTTCTTTTCGGGCACTGATTGGTCGAATCTTAACGACGGCAAGAAGTTCTCCGAGCCTCTATTGGTTCTTAGGCCGCAGAATGGGCGGGGAAAGGCAGAGCGACAGGGCTCAAGGAGGAAAGCGCAGACTGCGCCGGCGCGTAGTCGGGGACGCCAGGCCTGGGATTTTGCTAGGGAACCGACTGTTGTCGCCCCGCCCCCTCGGGGCTTTTTGTCCCGTTAACTGTCGGAGTGGCGGGGGCTCCAGCACCGGGCGACATGCCGGTGCGCTTCAAGGTGAGGCCGTGGTCTCCGGATCTGAAGGCTGCTGGGGCAGTCGTGGCGGGGCGGGTGCGGGGCGGGTGCGGGGCGCAGGGGCCTCGCTGGCTTTCTGCGCTGCGCTCCTGGGCCTGCCAGCTCCCGAGCCTGCCAGTCACGATCCTGGAGGATGATTGTCTCCTCCACCTAGCTCCCTCTCCGCTCGCACACACTTCCAAGTTGCAGTGTGGAAGCGATAGTTGGTGTTGAGAGAGACTGATTTTGGAAGACACGGGAGTAGATGGAAGGAGGGCACTTTGTAATGAGATCTAAGGTGGCTTCAGATTGGGACACCTGTGGCCCCGTTTCCCAGCTTATGCTTTTAACCCCTGTCCCCTACCTACCCTTTAAAACTTTAAATTGCCTATATCTTTTAAAGGAGTGAGAAGTGGGACCTTGACCATGTAAGGATAGGGTGTAAGAAATACACATTGTTCATAGTTGTGCATAAGTTTTAGGTAGGTGGTAGCTGTCAAGACACCCATCAGTGTGACACCTGGCCACAGCATTTCACAAATCCTGTTTTATTTTCTTATCTTAAGGGCTTGTATCCAGAATGGGAGGGAAATTTGTCTTTCTTTGGTAGACTTTTCAAAATTTTGGAAGGTACAAGGCATTATACATGATATTGTGTACACACTGAGAACTTAATTAGTTAGGTTAATTATAATGATGAAGATTTGGATTGTCATCTGTTATCAGACAAGAGCCCAGGCTTTGGAATCAGACACCCAGCAAACAGGTGACCACTCAGAAGCTCAGATTCCTGCTGGTATCTGTCTCAGATGGTTGTGAGGATTAAAGGATAGAATACGTGTGAACTGCTTAACATGGGGCTGGATAAGCAGTAGCTGCTATCAAGTTCTTGTGTGTTTATCAACTTCTTTCAACTTTTAACTCTCTGTAGTGGTTCAGAAATTATTTTTACTCATGTCTTCTTTAAAACAACATCCATTAATTGCATTGTACTCAAATTGTCTTTTGTATTACAGGGTCTGAGTGAGTACCAGAGAAACTTTCTGTGGAAAAAGTCCTATTTGTCAGAGTCCTATAATCCGTCAGTGGGGAGAAGGTACCCATGGGCTGGACTTAGATCAGATCAATTAGGTAAGTTGAATGAACTAATCGTCATTACAGCTTAAATAAACCTTGGGGTTAAGTTTGCAAAATGTTTTAAAATTGTGAATCATAGTTCAGCCATTTGTTTAGCAAATATTTATTGAGGGCTTCCTATAGACCTGGACTAATCCCAGCTTCTAGGGAGATAGCCTTGAACCACACAAAGATTCTAACTAGGGAAAAACAGTAAAAAAGTATCTCAATAAATAAACCAGGGGATTTCAGGTTGTTATAGGCTAGCATATACATAACTGGTGGGAGGGCTGGATTGATGGCAAGGAAAGGCCTTTTTGAGGCCTTTATATTTTTTTAAATATTTGAGCTGATACATGAAAGCTGAGAGCAGACAAACCTGGGAGGTGTACTCCTAAGGTCTTCAGGAAGGGAAACTTAGATTAAGTAACTTGCCCAGAGTTCATAGTAAGTGGCACAACCATGATCTGAAATCCAGAACTAGCCTGGATTTGAAAACCTGGCCCTATTAAGGGCCAGACGCATCTATACAGATGAGTGCTTGGGGCCCCACATCTGAGAGTGCTTGAATATGTCCTCCCAAATGTTAGATATTTGAAACCAGGAGAAAAAAAGACAGGAAATAAGTATAATTTTTGCAAGCCTGGGAAGTTAGTAAAATGAGAAGAGTGTTTCCAGAATTAGGTTTGGAGAACAAAAGGAAGAGTGGACTCCAGTGAGTGGCTCTGGGTTCCTCTGAAGCATCAGGATACTTTGCTCAGAGTCTGACTTCAACCAGTGGATGTCCCTGCTTCTTGGGCAAGGTGGTGCTCAGAATCCTTCAAATGACTCAAAATTTTACAAATCTGAGGCCCATTAGATTAATCCAAAGTAAATCTTAAAGTGTAAGTATATATTCCACTGAGGGCCAGTTATGACACAGGAGTTAACCAGATTGTTGCCTTGAAAACATTTGCGCTTAGATCAACTACATTTGAGGGTGTGTTGAAACAAGACTGGGAGCAAGGCCACTTTGGAGTATGGTACATTATGAAGGCAGTACCGGTCTAGGGGAGGTATATTAATGGAAATATTAAGTAAAGGGGAAGAGCAGAGGGAGAACTCCAGGATGTTCAGAAAGGAGTAACAGCAGTTTTACCTAGGGTTGTTTGGATGTTCTGTTAACGTAATGTATTTTTTCCCCTTCCTGTGTTTTTGCTGATGCTGGAAGAGAAGAACAGACTACTTGAGAACTTTCCCCTTTTATTTTGCTATTCTACCAGAAGTCTCTCTCTGTGTTAAAGTAGAGGGAAGTCTAGGGCAATGGTCTTCAAACTTTTTTGCTTTCAGATCCCTTAAGAGAGTTTAGAAAGTCTTTGTATCCTTCCACATTTTTAAGTTGATATTTAATGTTTTTAATTGTAAGTGTAACAAATAGTTTCAAAGGATATGATTTCCAACATATTGAATATTGTGCATATATTTCATATATGTTTTGTTAAAACTTTCGAGCTGCCAGTGTAGCTCATTCCATTTTTGGTAAATGTTCGTTATATAATTGGTAAAGTCAGTCCTCATTGGCAAACTAATCAGGCAAATTAGAATATTTTCTTTGAGAAAAAAGTCTAACTTTGTTTTTCAATTCCTATAAATGTGTTCATTTCACAACAATTTCACATGCCATCACTTTTACTCCTGAATTTTAATTCTAAGATAGATAGGTGGGAAAGGTGTAGACCTGAATGAAGTAAGACACTCTTTGTTATTTGTAATCTCTGCTTTCTTTGCTTTGCTTTCAGATATTCTCATTAGTGAATTCTTTCTTGAATTGTCCCTTTCTTTATCCTCCACACCTAGGAGAATTTTTTGTTCCTTGGGGCTAGCTGAGAGGTGTGTCTCCCTTTTGAGAAGTGGGAAAGCCGGGGTGGGAATGATGACTACAGATGGCAGGTGCGTCTTTCAAGCAGACAAATGTTGGGAAATAGTGCATATAGAGTTGGGATATGCAAAATGATGCCCTTAGGGCGCCTGGGTGGCTCAGTGGGTTAAGCCGCTGCCTTCGGCTCAGGTCATGATCTCAGGGTCCTGGGATCGAGTCCCACATCGGGCTCTCTGCTCAGCAGGGAGCCTGCTTCCTCCTCTCTCTCTCTGCCTGCCTCTCTGCCTACTTGTGATCTCTCTCTGTCAAATAAATAAATAAAATCTTTAAAAAAAAAAAAAAAAAAAAATGATGCCCTTAAGCGGCCTGTTTCTGCTTATCCCCCACAAAGTCTCCGTTTGCCTCCAGACACATATGCACCCAGTTTGAAGGCCACTAGTCTAGGGAAGCATTGTAAGGGGGGGTGACCCTGGTTTCAATGGCCAGAACATCTGTCACAGAGGCTAAAGAACTGTGTAGGTTTATGTCATGCCAGATTTTCAGGCCACCTTCCCTCTCCTTCCCTCTAGTCTTACTCTTCCTTACCCTGCACAGCCTTCTATTTAAAGAATGGCCCCAAACTAGGACAGTATCTCGGTGACTGTCATTCCACAGAGCTCCTCTTACTTGGGTAGAAGGTTAAGTTTTTTGGACATTTGCTTCTCAGGCAGAAATATAGAGAAATAGTATCTTAGCATCTGTTAAAAGGGTTCATTCTCTTTAATTCTCAGGAAATCAACGCAAGTGTAGAAGCAAGATCCAGCATAATGACATCTCATCCCTTCTCTACTTGGTCAACTGTGCATAAGAGCAGCTTTGTGAAAAGTTCCAAATTTTGACAGTACCAGGGCCCATTGTTCTGTTAAGTAGCACAGGAAAGAAATTAGAAACGGAGGCAACATGTCCTGCCTGGCTTGCTAGGCCTGTCACGTTGCAATTCTAGTGACTTATGTTAGGCTAACTCGAACACTGTGACCCCAATTTTAAATTTCTTTTCTTGTCAAACTTTCAGTACTTTTTTAAAAGCAGAGCTAAAGATTTTATGTCGACAAACTATACCTATCTTTTTTGTATCCTGCCACTTGAAGGACATTGTATCTCACCTGAATTTTCAATTCCATTTCTTCTCTCATAAGTATTATGAAAAATTGTCTTTGTAACTTTATACTTAAATAGCTGCAGTTTTTTTACACTATATTTTGTAGGAATCACAAGAGAGCCAAGCTTTATTTCAAAAAGAAGAGTCCCTTATCATGATGCACAGATTTCAAAGTCTCTTGAGTGGAATGGAGCAATCTCAGAGAGCGATGTGGCTACATCCCCAAAACCTGAAGCGACAGAAATAGCCGAATCACAGAAGGGAGAACTAAAAGAAGATGTTAACCAAGAAAGAGTTCTTGCACTAGAAGCCTCCAGGGTTCCCAAAAGAACCAGATCTCACTCTACAGACTCAAGAGCTGAAGGGGCTTCAGATATTGCGGAAAATGATGCAGATGTAATAGCGAACCATATACCGGTTAATGAAAATGAGGGCCTGGAGCATTCTACCAAGCTGCATTCAGAAAAAGTAGATAACAGGGTAGGTATATTCACTGTATTTATTTTTGAAAGCATAGAATTCTTTGTAAATTTCATTGTCATTTCAGTAAGACTACATTTTGTGCTTAAAAATTTTCCATTGTTGTTTTCTTACCTAATGTCTTTTAGAATAGTTAAGAGACTGTTGGCTTTAGTTTTTGGCAATTCTATTCTTAAGAGTTGCCATTTTGTACTGGTTATACTAAGATATCTTTTCATTGAATGGACAGTCTGCTTCTGGATTTTATTCATCCTGTATCAGCACTACAGTCCTAAGGGAGAGATCAGATTGAGACAGAAGGAGAGTAGTAAGCCATTACCTCTGGCGGGGGTGGTGAGCTGACTTCTACCTAGGAGCTTTTCAGTTTCTTATTGTGTAAACAAACAGAATCGCAATTGACAAAATGCAAAGGGAAGGGCAGTTCTGGCTGCATCTCCAAGATCTTGGAGTTCTACTCTCTTATGTCACACCTGGCCTGGGGAAGGTCCCTGCAAGCACATAAGCATAGGCTGCAGAGACCTGAGCAGACATCTCACTGCCTCCCACGGTTTTTGCCAGTCCACTGCTGCTTCCCCATTTCATGTCCACTGGAGCTACGGAGAGGCAATCAGAAGTGAAGAATTCGTGTCTTGTTGTGAAAGCCAAGGGGGCTTGGTAGAATCAAGGAAGGTGATGTGTAAGCGGTGGGCCGGGGAAGGGTGTCCCAGAAGCAACGTGTGGATGAGGCGAGGTGCTGCTGTTTCTTAGTAATAGGTCTAATTATGAATAATTCGTAGGAAGGGGCTGAAAGATGCTATCTTTTTCTGGAATGTACAGAAATTAAGAAATAAAATTCCTTGACAGTAGTAAGAAAGGAATTTTAAATAGTTTGTTTAAAAGGGAGATTATTTATCAATTGAAAAAAGTCTGCTAAACAACAGTGTGCATGTAGTTAACAATACTGTATACTTAGAAATTTGTTAAGAGGGTGGATTTCATGATATATGTTTTTGTTTTTGTTTTAGTTTTACCATAGCACAAGAGAAAGTTTGAATAGAACCTTTTAATGACTCTGGGTGGGATTTTTCTTTCCCTAACAGTTGGATAGAGTTCTTCGGAAGAAAGCAGGATTGACTGTTGTTCCTTCACGCGATATCTTGAGGAATTCTGAATATCAAAGGCAGTTTGTTTGGAAGACCCGTAAAGAGACTGCTCCAGTTTTTGCAGCCAATCAGGTAGTTTAATGGATGTAATACATTTTTAAGTATCATCATCTGATGAGAGTGATGCAGATTTACACAGAACTAAGAGCTAGAAGAAATTAGGTACTTAAGTAGGCCTGGAGGTAGGTTCTAGAAAAGTGAAAATGAGATTCTTGCTAAAACCATTCTGTTACTTCTGATTTATAGTAGTAATATGATACTGTCCTAGGCTACTGATGATCATTGTTGCCAGACCCATCACACACACTAAATATGAGACAGGGTAATGAAACTTGATGCCTGGTAAGTTTCTGCATGCTGTGAGGCTTTTTTTATTTAATAAAAAAATTATTAAAATTGTTTTTAATCTAAAATATTGTGCTTGTTGACTAATATGTTGCATGTTTTCTGTCTTGCAAGAAAGGCATAACTGCTTTGGATATTTTAATAAATACAAAATATGTTAAAAGTAAGATAAGATACATAATCTGGCTTTTGTATCAATTGAGCCGTAATAGGAACTGTCATTTTAACTATATTTATGAAATTCAAAAGCTATGATGATAACTAAATGTGATATTAGATATCATTGTACCTGTACACAGTTTTTGGTTCTGGACAACCATTGCTAATAAATACTCTGTTGTTTTACTACCTTCTCATTTATGTTCTTAACCATACTTCTAGGCCCTGGTAAGAAAGTATCTCATTTAGAATATCTGCAGAGGCCTGTGATAGCTTAGAATTTTCTTCCTCATGATCTTGGCATTTTTCTTTATAAACAGTTACACCCCTTCATATACCCTCACATTCATTTTCTCTTCTATTTCAACATTCACTTGTAATCTATATACCCCTGAGGACTGAGAGGGTAGATTCAACAAGGCAATAATATTAAGATAATAATACCTGGGAGACAATAAGTTGTGTTGGTTTTGGGCTTGCTTACTTGTTATTCAGTTTTCTAAATAACTGAAATTTGTATAACATTTTTGGGAACATACAAAATAGCATGAGGTGATGTTTGAACCCTTTGTGAATCTAGTCAATAGGAACAGGACTTTTTTTGCGGGCTCCCAAGTGTTCTTGAATATTAAGTGTACCTACAAAATTACTTACTGCCTGAAAATTGTAATTGTTCAGTTTTTGTAGAGCATTTCACCTTTATGCTGAAGCTGATTCAAATCAAAGCTCCACTGACAGCTTTTTCATATTTTGGTGGAAACATTGTATAGAAATTCTCTTTTTATAGGCTTCAAAGTATAGTATAAAATAAACCGCTGGTGATACCTTCACTTGTAGTTTCATTGCTTTCATCAGTGAAGGTCTCAAATAATTTGGGGGGGGGAAGCAAATGCTCTTTGTTAATTCAAAGCATATCAGTTTCAGGGTCTGGATTGAAGAGCCATGTGATGGAAATTTACAGTGCTTGTTGATAGGGAACCTCTAAAGCTATTCAGTTCTATTTTATCAAACACCTGTTTTCTGAAAGGATGTCTTGTATTAATATGTAAAGGAGTCTGAACAATTTTTTGGCAGAAAAGTCCTTGAGGTTATACTCAGGAAAAAGATACTCTGTTTGGATTTGATCTGTATGAAGATGCACTAGTCAGCACTGTAAAGCGGTAATACAGCTTATTTGTGCTCCATATCTTTTCCTTTTGCTTTCTTTGTGGACAGTGGTAATATACTATAAAATAGACACCATATTATAAAATATTAAAAATAAAAAGAAATATTTAAAAATAAAAACATAGGGATGCCTGGGTAGCTTAGCCAGTTGGGCATCTGCCTTCAGCTCAGGTCGTGATCCTGGAGTCCTGGGGTGAGTTCCCTATCAGACTCCTTGCTCAGCAGGGAGCTTGCTTCTCCCTTTGCCTGCTGTTCTCCCTGCTTGTGTGCGCTCTCTCTCTCTGACAAGTATGTAAGTAAAATCTTAAAAAAAATAAAAATAAAAACAATAATTACCTAATTTCTTCCCCTTACATTAAGCTAAAGATAAGCAAAGGAGAGAAACAGAACAAATGAACACATCAGACATTTAAAAATGTTAAGAATCTTCTCTTTTTGGAGGACAAAAAAAAATTCATATCAAGAAGGGAAAAAAACCTGTAGAGCTAACAAAGAATTGCCTTATATAGTGAATGCTTATGTTCATATCATTAAAATATGCCTATTTTACTTATTACTATACTGATGGGAGGGAGAGGTGGGAAACTTTGGGGAGAAAAGATATGGTTCTGGGTTTTTGGGTTTTTTTGTTTTGCTTAAACATTATTATTTTTTTAATTTTTAATTTTTTAAATTTCTTTTCAGTGTACCAGAATTCATTGTTATTTTTATTATAGGAACTATTATTCAGTAATGAATGTAAAAAGTTGATCTTTGGGTTTTTTTCCCAGCTTTATTGAGGTATAGTTGACAACCTGTGGTACATACACATTTATAGTATACATGTAATGTTTTGAAATGCATATACATTGTAAAATACCACAATCATGCTAATTAACACATTTATCACATAATTACCTTTTGGGTGTGTGTGAGTGTGTGTGTGTGTGTGTGTGTGTCTTAAGCTCTACTCTCTTAGCAAATTTCAAGTATATAATATAGTAGTATTAACTTTAGTTCCTGTGTCGTACCTTAGATCTCCAGAGCTTACTTAATCTGCATACTGAAGCTTTGTACTCTTCGGCATGCATCTTCCCATTTCCCTCACCCCCTAGACCATGGTAACCACTACTGTACTCTCTGTGTCTGAGTTCCATTTACTTAGATTCCAATATAAGTGAGATCTGCTCCATTTTTCTTTCTGTGCCTGGCTTATTTTACTTAGCATATGTTCTCCAGGTTCATCCATTTTGTTGCAAATGACTGTGTTTCCTTCTTTTTTAAGGCTGAATGATATTCCTCTAATTGTGTGTATATATCATTTTCTTTATCCATTCATCTGTTGGTGGACACTTAGGTTGATTCCCCATCTTGACTATTGTGAATAATGCTGCAATGAATGTGGGAATGCAGATATCTTTTTGAGATACTGATTTCATTTCCTTCAGAAATGTACCCAGAAGTAGAATTGTTGGGTAGTTCTATTTTTAATTTTTTGAGGAACTTCCATATTGTTTTTCATAATGACTGTACTAATTTACATTCCTACCAACAGTGTAAGAGGGTTCCCTTTTATCCACATCCTTGCCAACACTTGTTATCTTTTGTATTTTTGATAATAGCTATTCGAACAGGTGTGAGGTGATACTTCATTGTGGTTTTGATTTACATTTCCCTGATGATTATTGATGTTGAGTACCTTTTTTTAAAATTTAAGATTTTATTTATTTATTTGACAGAGAGAGAGAGAGAGACAGTGAGACAGGGAATACAAGCAGGGGGATTGGGAGAGGGAGAAGCAGACTTCCCGCCCAGCAGGGAGCCTGATGTGGGACTGGATCCCAGGATGCTGGGATCATTACCTGAGCTGAAGGCAGATGCTTACTGACTGAGCCACCCAGGCACCCTGATTTTGAGTAACTTTTCATATACCTGTTGGCCATCTGTATGTCTTCTTTGGAGAAATGTTCAATTCCTCTGCCTATTTCTTAATCAGCTTTTTGCTTTTCTACTGAGTTGTAAGAGTTTTTTTTTTTATTATTTTGAATGATTTGCAAATATCTTCTCCCATTCCATTATTGCCTGTTCACTTTGTTGGGACTTGCTTTTGCTGTACAAAAGCTTTTTAGTTTGATGCAGCCCCACTTGTTTATTTTTGCCTTTGCTTTTCGTGTCATAACCAAAAAATCACTGTCAACACCAATGTCAGGGAGTTTACTGCCTATGTTTTCTTCTAGGAGTTTTATAGTTTCAGTCCTTATGTTCACATCTTTGACCCATTTTGGGTTGACAGGGTCCAGTTTTCTTCTTTTGCATGTGACTGTCCAGTTTTCCTAACACCATTTATTGAGTGATTATACTTTCCCTATTGAATATTTTTGGCTCCTTTGTTGTAAATTAATTGAGTATATATTCACTCATAAGGTTATTTTTGGGCTTTCTAATCTGTTCATTGAGGTATTTGTCTGTTTGTATGTCCTTTATCCATTTTTATTTTTCTAAAAATTTTTTAAAGGATTTTTTAATTTCAGAGAAGAGAGCAAATGGGGGAGGGGGAGGATGGAGGGAGAGAGAGAGAGAGGATCCTTGAGCAGACTCTTGTGCTCAGTCTCAGGACCCTGAGATCATGACCTGAGCTGAAACCACGACTCAGATGCTTAACTGACTGAGCCACTCAGGTGCCCCTCCCTTGCCCATTTTTAAAATCAGGTGGTTTTCTTGCTATCAAATTGCTTGAGTTCCTTGTATATTTTTAATATTAACCTATTAGATGTAGTGTTTGCAGTTATTTTCTCCCATTCCATAGGTTGCCTCTTTGTTGTTGTTGTTGGTTTTTTGTTTGTTTTTTACTGTAAAGAAGTTTTTTAGTTTGATGCTGTCCATTTTGTCTATTTTTGCTTTTGTTGTCCCTTGGATGTTAATTAGCTATATGAAATGGAATTGTAAACAGTTATATAATTTTTTTGGTATCATATAATTCAACTTTATATGTGAAATTCTTAAAGCATTTGAAAAACTAAGTTTTCTATGTTTAATCAGCAAAAAAAACTAAACTAAAGTAATTTTTGTTTTAAGGTTTTCCACAATAAAAGCAAATTTGTTCCACAATTCAAAGGTAACTCAATCATCCATGAAACTGAGTACAGAAGAAATTTCAAGGGTTTATCTCCAGTGAAAGAACCAAAATTAAGAAATGATTTGAAAGAGAATGAAAATTTTGAAGCAATATCTCCTGAAAAGAAGGTATTCATCAATTCTTAACTTTAAATATTTATTTTTTATTTGGCAGATGATCAAGAAAGTGAGAGGAGGGGCACCTGGGTGGCTCAGTGGGTTAAGCCGCTGCCTTTGGCTCAGGTCATGATCTCAGGGTCCTAGATCGAGTTCCACATCGGGCTCTCTGCTCAGCAGGGGGCCTGCTTCCCTTCCTCTCTCTCTGCCTGCCTCTCTGCCTACTTGTGGTCTCTCTCTGTCAAATAAATAAAATCTTAAAAAAAAAAAAAAGAAAGCGAGAGGAGGAACACAAGCAGGGGGAGTGCAAGCAGGAAAGCAGGCTTCCTGCTGAGCAGGGAGCCCAATGTAGGGTTTGATCCCAGGACCCTGGGATCATGCCATGAGCTGAAGGCAGATGCTTAATGGCTGAGCCACCCAGGCGCCCCCTCTTAACTTTAAACAAAATAAAAAAACTTGGAATTTTAGATTCTACATGTTTTCTTTTACCAAACACTACCTGAGATTTTTGGTTTTAGCTAGTTTAGTAATTCATTTGTTAGTTCATTAAGTGTCACATATTCATTAAGCACTTAATGGGAGCCAGGCACTAGGAAGGAACTGAAAATATAGCAATAACCACCTAAGCCCTACACAGCTTTTGGGCTAAGGGGGAGACAGAGATATAACTAAATAAATATAATACTGTGGCAAGTGCTTGGCAATACGGTAGTTAAGTCTGTGATATCTAATAGCAAATGATTGGTCTTACAGTAATGTGAACTGTAGGGGTAACAGTAGAAATAGAAATATATACTTTAAATAATGGAGATCAAACACAAACACACATACATACATGTATTTTCTTTTTATTTTTGTTTATTTGTCCATTTGTTTTTGGGCGTGGAGCCCAACTCAGGGCATGAACTTAGGACCCTGAGATCAAGACCTGAGCTGAGATCGAGTTTGATGCTTAATGGACTGAGCCACCCAGGTGCCCCCTTTTTTATGTTATGCTATGTTATGTTTATGTTATTTCTTTATTTAGTTAAAGTATGTATACATGCATTTTTAAACCAAAGCTTCAGCGTGGCAAATTACAGCTAGTCTAAATTATGTGATTTACCTCAGTATGTACAAATGCCTGCCTCTGAAACTACATCTCATTTAAGTTACAGTGTCAGGTTAAAATTATTGTAAATTATAGGTAAATGGGGCATAAGTCCTATTTTCAAATCTTCTGGCATGTTATAGTTAATAAATACTTTATGGATTCTAAAAATAGAAAATACTATGACAAAGTAAATTGGCATCTATATTTCTGTAGACACACATATATACATATTTTTGGATTTATGATATCAGGCAGAAAAAAATGGTTAAGTTATTCAGTAAAGCAATGTGGTTGGTAACGTACTCAGTGGGACCTTATCTGTAATTACTGTAACACTAGGGGCACAGAGCTGGCTCAATCTGTTAAGCATCTGACTCTTGATCACATCTCAGGTCTTGAGCTCAGGGTCACAAGTTCAAGCCCACATTGGGCTCCGCACTGGGTGTGGAACCTACTTAATTACTGTAACACAATTAAATATAAATTTAGAATATCAAAGGCAAATGTAAAAGCACTGTTTAATAGGTAGTAACATCGAGGTTTTTTTTTTTTTAGATGTTTATTTGTTAATTAAAAGGTTTTTTTCCTAGCTAAGGATATAAAAGCCTTTGTTAAAAAGTGAACCAAATCCTGAGCTATACTTAAAAAAACCAACCAGGTATACTAGTTTCAAAACTTGCTTGTTGATTGCTTGTGACTTTTAGGTTATCTTTACTTCCACAAACAGAATTATAATACGATTGTCTGATCGTTTTTTATGACATTTATGTTTTCACTTTAATGTATAATCTATTTTAAACATAAAATGTTTAAATTATTTCCATTTTAGTGTAATAAAACAGATGATCCTTTAAAATTAGAAGCAGAGATGGAATCAAAAGAGTCAAACCAGCCTAAAAAGAAGCTTACTCCTTGGAGACATCAAAGACTTGGGTACGTATTTTAGAAGAAAAATATCATGTATTTAGATGATCAGCATGGTGAAATATTTACTCTCATTTTCGTTTCTGTTAGGAAGGTGAATTCTGAATATAGGGCAAAATTTCTGAGCCCAGCCCAGTATTTGTATAAAGCCGGGGCTTGGACCCGTGTGAAGGAAAACATACCAGATCAGGTGAGTATACATGAGCTGAGTAAGGCCACATTTTCTTTGAACTCGGATCCTCGTTTGATTTCACACTGAATTTCATTTAGTGATAGAGACTACAGTTTAAAGATGTGTGATATAATAGTAGCACTGAAAGTATCACGAATTTAAAGTTATATGTTAGGATATAATTTATCAGTGTGTTTGCCCTTTTTTTTTTAATATCAAATCCCTCCTTTCTCAACTAGAGATTTTTATTATTGCAGTCTTTTAAGTTAAAAGGGTGTTTTATAATCCAGTATATCATTGTATTAATACAATTCAGTTTATAGAATTGTAGCATTGTAGTTTTCTTAATAACATCCAGACTTCCGGTCTCTCAACTGAAGATTCATTTTCAAGATTAGTTTGTCTGATAGTGGCCTCCACTGGCTGTGTGTACTATGACAGTCTGTAAGCATAAGGGAGGTGTGGCCTGTGCTGATAGAGGTTTGAGTTCCAGTGTTGGGATACCCTGACATATAGGAGAAATTCTGAGGATCCTAAAGAAAGGTTTAAGGGAAAGGGTAATCCTAGAAGTGGGAAGCTTCTTACAGTCAGAAACAGTGCAGTTTCTGCTTGTCGTGCAGTTACCATCCTTTAAACCACATTTTGATGGTTTCCTGCGTTTTCTGTGGGAATAAGCAAAGGCAAAACAATTTAGACTTTAGTAAACACCCCCTGCCCCATCATTGTGAAGAGAGAGGTAATTTGGATCGGGATTAAATCTTTCATTTAGCTCTGTACTTTCAGCCATGGCTAACAGTTAATGCCATGATCCTCCAGAGGAAGGCATTGGCACCTCGAGCGGCTGGCTCTTGGCCTCAGCAGCTGCCAGACCAATGTTGTAGTGAGAGTCCTGTATTCCACGTGTTGTTTCAGAAGGTTACTCAATTCCTTCCATCATGGCTGCGCCTGGTGCTCTCTAAGGCCCTGCTTGAGCATGGATCAGCAGCAGTACTCGCAGAGTAAAAGGCCAAGTCTTGAAGCTGTCCCAATTATTGTTGGAGGCAAAATTCATGCATTCACTGTGGTGAAATAAAGTTAAAAATAAGAGCCTCGGGAGCAAGCCTGAGGAAAAAAAGGAATTGCATCAGTGAAACTCCTGAACAGTTTATGGCCATGCCAGACCTTGGCAAGGAGCTCTGAGCAGTCTCAAGGGGAATGAGGAAAAGCTGGAGGCAGAGGCAGGGTGCAGGGCGTGGCCATAGAGGGCTAGTGTGGCCAAATACTAGGTGTTAGCCACTGGCCTGTTACATTTAGGGCCTTCACTAGGTTGAGCTCATGAGAGGCTTCTTGTTTTGGAAAGATTATCTCTCCGTCTCAGAATTAAGACTCAAATCTAAAAATTTAATGGACCAGAGGATTGTTTTATCTGGAGTCATGATAAGGTGATAGTCCTAATCCTGCCTGGATGTAAGAAAAATTTTCTGTTGATATTAAAGACCTGTCTTTCCAAGGTTTCCTATTAAAACATCTTGGTAACATGACTTTTTTAGGCTTCCCCCCAAAATTCATTCCCAATGGTAGTTGTTAATGTTTAAATTAATGCGATTGTTTGCCTTAACCTCTGTGGGCAAAATAATTCAAAAAGTGAATTGGAACTAGAAAAGAATAAGAAGGTTTAGCTAAATTTTATCACTGATGGTGATAGCTGTTTCAGTTGACCAGGTCATAGATATTTAATATGGGCGATATTTTACTTGAATCTTAGATTTTATCTTTAACTTGAAGACATTTACTTATGGGACTGCTTATGAGATATCTAAATATAAGGTACTTCCTCATTTTCTCTCTCTTAACGTTTCATGAATGAATAGCATTTATACTCGTCAAATGTACTCAGACATCAGTGACTTTATTATCATTAGAATATTAGCTTTTTGAGTCCTATTATAGTTTTCTGGTCCATATGTCATATTCATTTCCTTTTGTGTTGTTTGAAATATGAAACTTTTTGAATCTATAGTGTAATGCCTGGGTATTTTACCCTAAGACCCAAGTACCTATTGCTATAACATTAGAGTGGTTGGTTTTATTTGTCCAGGGGCTAATGTGTTATGTCCATTATACAGCCACTGGCACCATTGCTTTTTAAAGGGTTGTTTTAAATAATAACTGGCAGTTGTGATTGTTTGGTCTCATCCTTAGAGTAACTGAACTGGTGTTAAATTTCTTTTTTCTTGATTGTTAGGTGATCTTCTAATCATCCAAACTACATTAGTTGAGCTATGTTTTCCTAAAGTGGCTCCCACAGATAGGACTTTATTTGAACATAAAACTCCACATTTGAGAGACATGCTGTAATTTAACAGACATTGTAAGGATGGCTAGACATAATATGACTCATTTTGAGGGGGATGAGTTTTGGGGGAAAATTTTTTATTAATCTTTCAGGTTTTTTTTTTTTTTTTAAGATTTTATTCATTTATTTGAGAGAAAGACAGAGATAGTGAGAGAGCACAAGCAGGGAGGAGAAGGAGAAGCAGGCTACCTGCTGGACAAGGAGCCCGATGTTGGGCTTGATCCCAGCACCCTGGGATCACGACCTGAGCTAAAGGCAGATACCCAATCAACTGAGCCACCCAGGTGCCCCAGTCTTTCATTTTTTTAAAATTTGAATTTTCTGTATATAAATTTTAAATGACTTAGTCAAATTCTTATTTTGGGAAAAGAAATTCAGAAGTGAAAACATTCTAGAATCTGCTAGCATTTATATCCTATAATCTGATGGCATTACTTGACTTGGAAAGAATGTGTGTATTGTTTTAATTGAGTGTGAGTGAGTTCATATCCTTTTTGTGGCTCTGCTTGTTAGTTGTAGGGGTTGTTCTTGATACTGTGTTCATACCATTTGGTTTTTTTCTTTTTCTAGTAGAACAACTTGCTTAAGGAAATATCAACTTTCCATTTTTTCATCCTAGTTTAGGATCATAGAAATCTAAAATTAGGTATTTATAAACCACTATAACATTAGCACTAAGATTATTAATAAAGATTGCTGATAAATTTAAAACATTGAGTTTTGAATGTTAGTAACAAATAGAACTGAATAAAGTTTTACAGAATTTCCATCATATCTCCTTTTTTTTTTAGTATTTTATTTATTTATTTGACAGAGATCACAAGTAGGCAGAAAGGCAGGCAGAGAGAGAGGAGGAAGCAGGCTCCCCACAGAGCAGAGAGTCAGATGCGGGACTCAATCCCAGAACCCCGGGATCATGACCTGAGCTGAAGGCAGAGGCATTTACCCACTGAGCCACCCAGGTGCCCCCATCATATCTCCTTTTTAAAAAAAATACTGTCGACAAATAAACCAGATCACTGGCACATAGAAGGAATATTTACCCATCCTCTCATTCATCAGATGGTAGGTCCTCCCATTTGGACGGAATACAACCTTTTCTGTTGCTCCTTCCCCCACCCCCACCCTACCTTACATACAGTGCAGGGCTGATGGACCCCCTTTTGAACCACTCCTTCAGTTTATATCTCCTTTGTTTGTTATGGCATAGGCCATCCAGTATTATGATGATAATTTTATCATAGAGGAGGCAGAGTCTGCCTTCTCTATCGGAATCAGCTCACATTGAGTGCTGCGGGGACTTTCTTGTTTATCTCTGGCTCCCACCTACCCAGCTCATGCCTAACACTTAGTCCATACTCAAGACACTTGGGATGTACTGCATTTTCCCTCACATTGTGGAGTTTAGAGGTTAATGGAGGAGAATGGCGAGAATAAGTAATCCAGTAGAATGAAGTAAGTACTAATGGGGACAGGCATGAAGGGCTTTGAGAAAGGAGGAGGAGGAGGAAGCTGTGCTGAAGCTTGAAGATTTGACCATGTAAGTGATGGAGCAGCTGTGAAACATTTGAAACATGAGGGGACTTGATAGAAATAAAATTTGGATTATATCAAAGCCCTTTATAACGAGGCCTCTGTGCACTCACGACACTCTAGTGAGGGGGCACCTGGCTGGCTCTGCTGGTAGAGCATGCAGCTCTTGATCTTGAAGTCCTGGGTTCAAGCCCCACATTGCTATGGAGCCTACTTAAAACAAAAACAGCAAAACACCCTGGTTAGTAGTTCAGCAGAATCAAACCCTATGTGTCAAGTCCACCTGTTAAATGGAAAAACCACTTCTAGGAATTTAAAGTGTAGGAATTAACACAAATGTCAGATGAATATGGCTGGATTTTTCTTGGCAGTGAAGAAAATATGTTGGATTACCCTTTCGGATTGTTTCAGGTGACTTTCATCCCTTTGCATTCGGGAGTGTCTCCTTAAGAAAATGAGGATGTGTTTCTCTAGTTGCTTTTGCAATGCCAAGTTTCATTATTTGCTTTTTGGCCTGTTAGTGAAAGAAAATCTTAGCAGACAGTATCTGCATATCCTTTTAATGTTATTATTACATCTTTATGATAGGAAAAATTGAGTTTCTTAAGAATAAATAAAGATGATTTTAAACATTTGTAAGCAATTTAATTTTTTTATCTGGTGGGACTTGAATTTAGGGAAGCCAGCAGGTGGCAGCATGCTGTATAAAGTGAAAGGGTTTCAAAGCTTATAAAAGGCTTCTTTCCATATGAAAAGATGTTATTTGCATTTTAGGGAATTCAGATTATCTTATAATTCATCAGAACATTATTTTGTATTGTCACTTTGCTGAATATATTACAATTATTATTTAATACATTTTTCAGAAGTTGAGATTTTGCAGATGCCAAGGGAACATTGAGGAATTTGGAGAAGTAAACCTCATGATTGTCTCACTAGGGGCTTCTATGGTAGTAGCAGTTGTTGTGGAAACCAGGAAATAAAGCCAGAATTGGAGTTTCTGGCATGTCTTACTCTCAGTACTCTAACAGAGGTGGGGAAGTAGGAATAATAATTAGGTTACCTGTTGTTGATAGCCTTTGAGCCATGCAAGAATGTGGCTGGTGTTCAAGGTAATATTAAGATATCTTGCTCAGTGAATTAAATATTACTAAAAATAATTTTAAAATATTGATCGATAACTTTGTTATATATTTAGAAGGGAGAATAATAAGGTATTTCATTGATTCCCGTTAATAACTACTACATTAACTGTCATTAAGTGTGTTTCTGTATTCCTCTCCTAGGCTTCTCTAAATGCCATGTGGTATGCAGAGGTTGGTTGCTTTTGAGTTTTTAAAAACTGTAATAATGCATAGAATACTTGTGTAATTTCAGTCAAAATACAAAGTAGGTGTCAATATTTTTCTTAGCTGCTACAAATTCTTCCTGCCTGCTGGCCTTGAAATAAAATAACTGCATTGCGCTTTAGCTTGACTGTTTTAATTTCTGCTTAAAAATGCACATAGTCTGATGATGTCTGTGTGTCTTTTTGCCTTCCTTTCTCCTTGTTCTCTGGCTTCATTTGTGCATCGTCATTGGTAAGCTATGTGGTGATATTTGCAAAGGAGCTCTTACAGTAATACACAATGTCTCAACTCTCCTGCATAGGTTAAAGAACTCCGAGAGAAGGCTGAGTTTTATAGGAAACGAGTTCAAGGAACACATTTTTCTCGGGACCATCTGAATCAGATTCTGTCTGACAACAACTGCTGTTGGGATGTCTCCTCCACCACAAGCTCAGAAGGAACCATTAGTAGCAACATCAGAGCTCTAGATCTTGCTGGGTGAGCTCTGTTCTGTGTGGATGGCACAAAAGTATGTTGTAGCTTAGGTAGATCATGGAATCATATAGGAAATTGACATTATTACTCAAAATCTGTCCTCCGGTCAAATGGAGATATGCCAGCCACTTATTTCATTTCATTATTTTTAGTGTATTCTGTGTGAAAATAAAGCTGTGTGTAAATAATACATAGTGTAAATCTGGAAGACTGGACTTGATACTATATATATGTAATTTTTATAATATCTTTTAAGGGTAGACTAGGAATGATTATGCAATAGATGGAAAGAATGTTAAAAAGTAAGAAGAAGAAAAGGTAGCAACAACAATGACAACTTAGAGAATATAAGCTATTCTTATGAGAATATAGGCTAACATTCATTAACAGATTTTGGTGGCCAATATGACATATAGGCCTTGATTCTGTGGGACAATTCTCTGCTCTTTTGGGTTTTAAAATGAACATTATTCAACTATTTATAAGAGAAATAGTTGATTTGTAGCAAATAAAAGTCTTTAGTTGTTGATAGCATATTAATAAAGTCATATAAGCCAAATTGAACCAGAAGTTCTTATTATGACATCAGATTTTAAAAATCCATCACAAAATCCATTATTTAGAAATGTCTGGAAAAGATTAATCAATCTAAAGTATGAAGTATAAAATTTGAATCCATTTGTTTGATCCACAAGTACACTTGTTTGTGCATAAACCGTAATTGAGTAAGTTAGACCATGTGGAGTCCTCACTTATGTGTGTAAATGTCAGTCTGGGGGACGCTCATGAGTGTTGTCAGCAGTGGTACGGGCATGCATGTGTGAAGGTAGGAGTAAGAGAAGATACATACATTTCATTTTGGAGTACTGTAATAGAAAATCCAAATTGTAGCTTTAGTTTATTATACTGTCAAATGAACTCTTAATTAGATTTCTTTCTTTGGTATCAGGGCAAGATAATATCTGTGGGGAACATTGTTGTGAACACTGAAAGACCATGACAGACTTGTTAAATTTAGTAAAACTAGAAACCTCAAACTGAAGTTTGAAACGATTTTTGTTATGCAGAGATCCTACAAGCCATAAGACTTTGCAGAAATGTCCTCCTGCAACACTGGAAGAAAAAAGGCCTGTCTTGGAAGAGCAGCCCCAGAAAAATAGCACAGAGAAATTGGGCGTGTCAGATGCTCCCACCGTACCTGTTAGAAGGCGCCTGGCGTGGGATGCAGAGAACCCCGATGAAGGCATGCAGAAACCGCCAAGAGAGGAGGAGGAGGTGGAGGAAGACGAGGAGGAGAAAACAGACAAGGACAAGCAGGTTCATATGGGAGAGCTGGAGAAGTTGGAAGTACATGAAAAATCTAAGGCAGACAAGATAAAAGAAGGGTGAGAGTTTAAAATCAATTGGTATATGGAAGCATGCATATGGTTAATATTTTTTGTTTTGTCACTAAATAGATGGCTTACATTCTTAGTTTTATGACTAACAGAGAACAGATGTTAATGTCACAAAGCAGACATTTTTATATGATTTATAATTTGATTGACTCAGGTATTTGAGTCACCAGTAATTGATGGTTGAACAGTTGAACACTGAGCTACTGGGGAAGAAGTAGGATTATTTTCATTTATGTCCTGCTAATTATGATTTGCCAGATTTGAAAATGTGTCTGGGAAAATGGCTTTCTTATCTATTTTTTTAATTAACAGATAATGTATTATTTGTTTCAGAGGTCTGTGATTCATCAGTCTTACACAATTCACAGCACTCACCATAGCACATACCCTCCCCAATGTCCATCACCCACACCCCATCCCTCCCACCCCCTTTACTCCAGCAACCCTCAGTTTGTTTCCTGAGATTAAGAGTCTCTTATGGTTTGTCTCCTTCTCTGGTTTCATCTTGTTTCATTTTTCCCACTTACCCTATGATCCAATGTCTTATTTCTCAAATTCCTCATATCAGTGAGATCATATAATTGTCTTTCTCTGACAGACTTATTTTGCTTAGCATAATACCTTCTAGTTCCGGGGCACCTGGGTGGCTCAGTGGGTTAAAGCCTCTGCCTTTGGCTCAGGTCATGATCCTGGGGTCCTGGGATCGAGCCCCACATCGGGCTCCCTGCTCTGCCGGAAGCCTGCTTCTCCCACTCCCCCTGCTTTTGTTCCCTCTCTCACTGTGTCTCTCTCTGTCCAATAAATAAAAATAAAGTCCTAAAAAAAAAAAATAAGTGATTTCTGCAAATAGTTAATTGCCATTGGTTTGTATGTTAATTGCTTTGGGGAGTGATTCTCTACCACTGATAATGGTGCTTTTTGTTCCTAATCAAATCGCTTATCATTCCATCAAGAGTTTTGTGCCTAATAGGAAAGTTAGGCCCCGACCTAATGGAAGAATTCTCTGCTGTTTTTGCTGGCTTGCAGTGATCTTCCTTCTTTTCCAATACTCAAGTCACTCTTAACCAGATGGGGCTTTGTTATTTTTTCAGAAACAAAATGGCCTTATCTTATAAATTGTCTATTTTATTATTGTACAGTAATCACAGAATATTTTCAATCCGATTTTCTGGAGGAAATGGTTCATAGTAGTTTGTTTCCACCTATAGGTCAGAGTCTTCTTCTGTATCTTCTGGAAAAGGGGGCCGGCTTCCTACTCCAAAGCTGAGAGAACTTGGTGGAATCCAAAGGACTCATCATGATCTCACCACTCCAGCTGTTGGTAATGGGCAGACACAATGGTTCTTAATTTACCTGCTTTTTCTGCGTGAGAATTTAGTTTGAGACTTGTCTTCTGCATTCTTCCAGGCGGTGCTGTTTTAGTGTCTCCGTCTAAAGTGAGGCTTCCAGTCCCAGAGCAGAGGAAAAGAATGTCTTCTCAGGATGGCTTAGAAACAGCAAAGAATGACTTTAGGAAGGTAAATATTTATATTTTGGAGGAAAACAACTTTTTAGGAAGTGATTATTTTAGTCACGTGTAATGAATGAATAATAGGTGTAGATTTTAGGAAATTCTGTGTTTGTATGTGGAGATGATGCTATTAACCTGCTTTCAGTAAGGCAAAGGCATTGAATTATTTTTTCTGACAGTAATATATATTGCTGCTGATATACTTTTTTTTTTTTAAGATTTTATTTATTTATTTGAGAGAGGAGCATGGGCAGGGGGATCAGAAGGAGAGGGACAAGCAGACCCCCCACTGAGCAGCGAGCTCGGCAATGTGGGGCTCCATCCTAGGACCCAGAGATCATGACCCCTGAGCTGAAGGCAGACACTTAACTGATTAAGCCACCCAGGTGCCCCTCTGCTGATATTAAATCTTGTCAGTAGTGACTGAACAGAAAGAGAGAGAAGAAAAAGAATATTTTTATTGAGTATCTGCAGTGTGGCAGTTGTATTCTAGGTTTGCTTCAGGCACTGTTTCAGCACTGGAGATAGAGCAGTGAAAGAAGCAGGCAAAAATCCTGGTGCTTATTGAACTTCCATTCTAGTGGAGAAGAGAGTCAATAAACAGGGTAACAAGGTGCAATACGCAGTATTTTAGATGATGATAAGTACTAAGGAGGAAAGTAAAGCAGGGGAGGTAAATAGGAAGTAGCCAGGGAAGTTCTCACTGAGAGGGTGGCATTTGAGCAGAATCTGAACTGGGTGAGAGATTGACCCATATTCCTATGTAGGAAGGCATTCTGGGCAAAAAGAACAGCAAGTGCAAAGTCCCTGAGGTGATCAGGTACCCGATTTCTTGGAAACCAGCCAGAAAGCAAGAGAGGGAGAGTGTGGGCAATGAATTTAGAAGCACAGTGGAAAACTACACTGTATAGGGTCTTATAGGTCATAGCAAAGACTTTGAATTTTATTCTGAATGAAATGGGAAGCCTTTGGAGGGGCAGAGGAGTGATATGATTTGACTTAGGTTTTCCTATGGTTACTCTGGCTGCTGTGTTGGGAACAGAGAATAGGGATGCAAGAGCAGGGGCATGAAACTAGATAGGAGTCAATTACACTCTCCTGGCAAGAGGTGATGGTTGTTTGGTTCATATTGGTAGCAGTGGAGGTCGTGTGATGGAATCCAATTCTGGATATGCACCGAAGATGTTGCTGACCAAATTTGCTAATGGTTAAGATATGGTATGGGAGAAAGACAAGAATCAAGGACTACTCAAGACTTTTGGCCTGTGCAATAGGCCAAAGGATGCAGTTGCCAGTTAACTGAGATGGGGTACACTGTGTAGGGAAAAGGTTTGTCAGGGAAGACAGAGAGTTCTATTTTGAACACTTGTCATTTGAGAAACTTATTAGATGTACAAGTAGACATGTTGCATAGGCAGTTGCCTTTCTGAATTTGGAGTGTGGGAGGAGGGGTTGGACTGCAAATACTGATTTGAATCTTTTTTTTTTTTTTTTTAAGATTTTATTTACTTAACAGAGAGAGATCACAAGTAGATGGAGAGGCAGTCAGAGAGAGAGAGAGAGAGAGAGAGAGAGAAGCAGGCTCCCTGCTGAGCAGAGAGCCCGATGCGGGACTCGATCCCAGGACCCTGAGATCATGACCTGAGCCGAAGGCAGCGGCTTAACCCACTGAGCCACCCAGGCGCCCCTGATTTGAATCTTTATCGTATAGGTGGCACAGATATGTGAGGTCTTGAGACTGGGGGAGATCATCAAGGAAGTGGGTACAGATAGAGATGGTATGTTTAGACACGTGTCAGCTCCAGTTTTTTGATACTGGGAAGTTGAGGTGTAACCAGCAAAGAGGCTGATGAGGAACAGCCAGAGAGATGGTGAGAAATAGAAGACTTGGTGTCTTGGAGTTGTCGAGGAGGAGGGAGTGTCAGTGCTACTGATGGATCAGTAAGGTATGAGGACTGATGATGGATTTAGCAGCATGGATATTATCGGTGACCTTGACAAAGGACAGTCTTGGTGGTGGGGAGAGACAAAAGCCTAAACAAAAGTGAGTTCAAGAGAAAGGGAAGGAGAGGAAGCAGAGGCAGTCATCACAGACAATTCTTTTAGAGTCTTTTCCAGGAAGGGGGAGCAGAGTAACAGGTGATAGTTGGGAGTGAGGTCAAGATGAAGGAGATAACAGCACAGTTAAATATTGACAAGAGTAGGTTTTTTTTTTTTTTTTAAGATTATTTATTTATTTATTTATTTGAGAGAGTGGCAGAGAACTGGAGCAGGGCAAGGGGCAGAGGGAGAGGGAGAGAGGCAGACTCCCCACTGAGTGGGGAGCCTGACTTGGGGCTCCATCCCAGGACCCTGAGATCATGACCTGAGGCAAATGCTTAATGGGCTCAGCCATCTAGTTGCCCCAACAAGAACAGTTTAACAAGAGAAAGATGCTGCCGCAGCCGCCAGTCCTTTGCACCTGTGCATGAGTGCCTCCAGACATTGCATAGGGTCTGAGGGAGGAGCGAGTGGAAGGGCTGATTTTAGGCACTCTGACAGTTCCTTCCTTGAAGAGGCAGAATACGTGAGCACTGCTGATAAAATCGGGAGATGTGGTGGGGGCTGTGGGAAAGCTCTTTGGATTGTTTCTTGGTAGCACATGAAGAAAGAGCCTTGCTGAGAATGAGGCTGGGGAAGAAAAGGTTGGAGGTTTGAGTACAGAAAAGAAGGTATGAGATAGTCTTTTCTGAGAGTGGGAGAGGGAGTGGGCCAGGGAAATGGGAGATAATGCAGGACTACACGAAGGACACTTTTTGGCTCATGGTCACAAATTTGTTCTAAGACCAGTCATGATGAGTTGTGTGTTTTTCTCCAGCCAGGTTTGACTGCAGAGATGCAGGTAAGTAGAGAGTTGGATTTAACTGCTGGGGTTCATGTTTTGTCAAGGGAGTAAGAGGAAATGACAAAAGGGGTCAGGGAGTTAAGGTGTATATCCCAGGAAGTGACTCTGATGATTGGCCATGGAGGTTGAGTTGGTTAGGGCAGAAGAGTAGGACTTAGGAAGGTAAAGCACAGTGCAGAGGTGACAAGATCAGTGGAAGGTCTTGGCAGACATGTTGAAATTTGGGTACTCACAGGGGTTCGTTTTAAAGGAAGGAGGTGGGGGTCAGAAATTGGAAGTCTGGAGAGCTTGCAATTAGCAGTAATGGCGAGGCTTAACATATAATCATGGGAGTAAGTGGCTGAAGTCAGAGAGAGAACAGTGAGGAAGGAGGTTGAATTTCTCTAGGGAATTTTGCTGGTGGCTATTTATGAATTTCAGAGGGCACAGGGGAGAGCTTTTAGGTGGCGGGGATAGGTAGAAGATAGGATCAGAGCCCAATTGTTCCCAAAGCCCAGTACTGAAGTCACCTCCTAGCAGGTACCCATTAAATAGGTATTGACTGAGTATTATTGGAATGACAGAATCTAAACTATTTTTTGCTGCTTGTGTATACATTGGCTTATGACAACAGGAATGTAGTCAGTGGATGATCAGAATCAGATATTAGGAATCTCTTGCCTTCATGGACTGTTCTGTCCCCCACCAGCCACCCCATCCCCCTCACCCCATGGGGCACAGGTTGCTTTCTGGAAGGTATAAGCTTCTGGGCAGCTTTACCCACAGAGTTGACTACCCTTAGCTAAAATGAGTAGCTTTAATCCATATTGGTAGCTGGATTTATATATATTATTTTCACTCATTATGGCATTTATTGAATATTAGTTAAATTAACAAAATAGAGTAATATTGCTCTTTAATGCCAATCTGTCTCATTGTGCCCACAATGCAGTTTCTAATAAATTATTCCTATTATTCAGTTGCCCTCAATTAATATTATCCTATGTCTTTTTTTATCATAGGAATCAGAGAGAATATATTCTAATATCCAGAAATTTTTTGAATGTTAACTTTTAATGACATTCAGTTGTAGGAGTGTTATGGGCAGCAGCAATTTGGGTAACTTACATGGGGCCCATCATAATAGCATTTACTGAGCACTTAACTATGTCCTAGCCCCTGTATATGCACTTGTTGAGTCTTCACAGTGGCTCCAGGAGGCTGGTCTTGTTATTCTCATTTAGATGTTAAAACCGAGGTAACATAGCTGCCAAATCATGGAGCAGAATTTGGTCCCAGACAGTGTGTTCTCAGAGTCCACATTTTAACTCCTAAACAAGACTCTCTCATAAAATTTAGAGTAGAATTCTCATAGTATTAGTGTGTCAAGGACCATTTTCACATTTTATAGATGATATTAAAAACCTACGTGTGTATTGGCTCACTTCAGTCTTTCAGCAGATGTTTCTTATCTGTTTACCCACGTACAGTAAAGGATAGCGAACGAAAATAGACCTGGTTCATGATCTTATGGAACCTACAGTCTGGTGAGAGAGATACACAGTAATTAAAGAATTATACCCCCCTCAAAAAAAGCAAAGTTAAAACTAACAAGAGTCTCAGAGTAGTATATAGTGCTATTCTGAAAGAAATTGACCTAGTCCTAGAAGTCTGGAAGCTTCTTGGAAGTCACGGATGCTTCTTAGAAGAAGTTCTAATTGGGTTGAGATACTGAGGAAGAGGCAGAGTTGATGAGGTAAAAAGGGTGGAGAGGAGAAGCATAGCATGTGTCAGTATCCTGTGGTGAGAAAAAACATGGGGTTCTTTTTAAAAATTAATTTATTTCAGAGACAGAGAGTATGCAAGTGATCATGGAGAAGGACGAGGAGAGGGAGAGAGAATCTTAAGCAGACTCCACACTGAGCAATGGAGCTTGATTTGAGGCTTGATCTCAGGACCTGAGATTAGGACCTGACCCAAAACCAGGAGTCAGATACTTAAAAAACTGTACCACCCAGGGGCCCCCATAGGATTCTAAGAAATAAAGGCAAGTATAGTGTGTGGCAGGGAGTAGGTCAAGTCTGGAAAAGATGGCAATATGGAAAATTTTTATCATTATCTTGAGAGCAATGGGAAACATTGAAATATTTTAAAGACCTTTCTGGTTGCAATGAAGGCAAGAGTAAACCGTGGTTACCCTTAGAAGGTCATTGGAGCAGTCGAAGTAGACATGGTGATAGCTTGGACTAAGGAGGGTAGATGTCACAGAAGTGGATGAAACTGAAGAATTGTGTAAGGGCAACATGAAAGCTCAGTGCTGGGTTGCATCATGGAGAGGGGTAAAAGACCATGAATGACTTCTACGTTTCTGTCTTGCCTAACAGGATTGATGGGGGATGCCATGTACTGAGTAAGAGAGTTCTGGAAAGAAATCACCTTTGGAGGGGGACATCAGGAATTTCACTTTCATTCACCCAATTCACTATGTAATGTGCTCTTGCTGTGTGTCAGGCACCGTTCTAGGACCTGGGGATTCATTGATAATCAAGACAAAATCCCGGTCCTCATGGAGCTTACCTTTTCATTTTGAGAAATAGGTAATTTTTAAAAAATAAAACTTCAGCACAAATAAAATCACAAAGGACCGTCAAGGTGTGGGTGAGGTTGCTTTACACTGGGCCATCAGGACAGGCATCTCTGAGGAGGTGATATTTTAGCTAAGACCTGACTCAATGAGGGATGGGTCCAGGCAGAGATTAGTGGAGACTGTTTTCCAGTTTGAAAGAGCAGTAAGTACAAGTGTGCAGCAGTAAGAGTTTTAAAGAGTGAGAAGACCAATGTGACTGGGGTGAGGAGAAGGGTAGGAAATGAGCTTTGGAAGGGAGGGTGGGTGAGAGAGGAAGGGATGTAACTCTGAGGCTTTTGGGAAGCCCCGAGAGGGTTGAAAGCTACACAGCAAACATGATGTGATCTACGTGATAAAATCACTTGGGCTCTTCAGTGGAAAATGGGCTGTATAGGGGGGTACGGGGGTAGAGTGGTGGGGCCAATGAGAAGGCTTTAGGCTCAAAAACAGATCACCAAAGCCATGACATTAAACTTGGGAACCCCATAGGTTACAAATACTCTAGAGATTTCATTCAGGCCTTTTTAGCAATAGTGAAACCAATATGACAGATCTTAAATTCTGTGTATATATGTAGAAAAAGAAAAAATAATAGTTTTCCCAAGTGATACCTATAATTCTAAAAAGGGAAGCAAGAGGAAGATTTGTGGTTTATTTTAGATCTTGATTTAAAGAGAAATGTTTGTTGGATAAGACCCCAGGCTTTCTCCACTTTAAAAGCAGTACATTCTCTAATTGCAGAAAATGATACCTAAGGTCAGAAAGCAGTGTTTTGAATATTGTGTTGATAAACCCTAAGTCACAGAGTAAAAGCCACATTTACGAGGAATGATTAGGAAAGTTTGGAATTATGTTTAATTTTACTGGTATGAATTCTCCCTAATAAGTATACAAGAACTTTTAGGATAGTAATACATTATCATTGTGGAAAATAGAAAATACTGACCAACTAAACAAAGTAAATGCTTTCCTCCCTACTGTTCAGGGCCGGCCACTATTGAATGTTTGAGTTCTTTAGGTATATAGTGTATTTGTCTATTGTGCTGGAGATAAGGTTTCATAATCTATTTTTACTTACTTGGCAATGAATTGTGAACATATTTACATATCTTTAAATGTCACTTACAATTAAGTTTTAAAGGCCACATGATATGCAACCTATAGTTATAACAGGTGTTTATTATTGAAAGCAGTTTTTTAAAACTAGATGCCTATTGTTATTTCTTAATATTTTAATTTTTTTGCTTTGAAAAAATGCTGTAAAGAAATTGTCCTTTAGCTACTTTTTTGTTCATATTATCTATTTTTTTGTAAATACTCCCCGAGTGTTATTGTTTGATAAAAAAAGACAAAGTTTTAAAGCTTTTGATGTTTCACCAGCTCCTGGAAAGATTGTGCTCCCAATGACACTCTAGGAGAGTGCCAGTTTTTCCATATCCTTGTCATTATAATGTGGCTTTTAAAAAATTTTTTGATCTTTAAATTTGGTAAATGAAAAGTTAGTATCTTGATCCTTTTATTTTGAAATTATTTGATTACTAGTGAGATAGGATATTTCTCCTATTTGTAATTTATGTCTATATAATTTGCTTATATATATTTTTTCCATTTTTAATTAGTTTATCTTTCACTGCTTTAAAAGAAATATTTATGTGGCAATGATAATTCATTGTCAATATATAAGTTATATATTTTCTTCAAATTTGTGATTTAAATTTTTTTGAATGTTTATATATTTTTATATAGCTAAGTGTGTTTACCAATATTGGTTGTTAGGCTAATGATATCCTCCCCACACTGAGGTTACATAGGTTTTCCTGTAATTTCTCCTATTGATTTTATCATTTTATTTTTTGTGTATTTAAAGGTTTGATTGTTTTATGTATTATCAGACATATATATGTATCTTATTTTTTTGGTCACTTAGAAAGAAAGTCGTGCCATATCCCTCCTGACTTCTCCAGCTGCTGGTATAAAAACAGTGGATCCCCTGCCTTTGAGGGAAGATTCTGAAACCAATATCCCCAAATTTGCTGAGGTAACTCTTCCAGTTTCAAAAATTCCAGAATATCCAACAAACACACCTGGGCAGTCTCCTTCTCCACCCTGTGCTCCATCCTACTGGCATCCCTCTCGTCGAATTCAGGGCTCTTTGAGAGATCCAGAATTTCAGCACAATGGTAACTACTTTGGTTTTAACTTTTTGTCTTTTTAAATGAAAGTTACACTGATGGGTACAAAGGCTTAAGTAAATACTATATGTTAATCAATTATGTTACCTAGTATTTTAGTTAATGTAACAGATTGCTTTAAGTAGGAAAAGTCTCTTCTCTGAAACAATCAGCTGGGCTATAACCCCAGTTCACTTTTGTGTGAGGGTGAGCTTTTCTTTTCTTTTTTTTTCTTTTCATTTCTTTCTTTTCAATACTATTTATTCATTTGAGACAGCATGAGCAGGGGAGGGGCAGAGATAGAGGAAGAAGCATGCTTCCCGCTGAGCAAGGAGCCAGATGTGGGACGTTATTCCAGGGCCCTAGGATCATGACCTGAGCCAAAGGCAGACACTGCATGGACTGAGCCCCCCCACCCCAGGGGCCCTCAAGTGTGAGGCTTCTTTCAAGTGTTTTCTATACACATATAGGCAACCCACTAGATGCCAGCAGCGCCCTTCTCAGGTGTGATATCTAAAAATGTCTTCAGATACTGCTAAACGCTGCCTAGATGGGGAATTCAAGGTTGTAAGTTATTTTCGTTTGGTTTTATTAGGCATTGTCTGCTCTTTCTAGCTTTTACTTTTACTGTTGCGAAGTCTTGTGTTCTCATTTTTGATCATTGTGTGTGGCTTCTTTTTCCCTGGCATCTTTGGGGACCTTCTCTTCACACTCAGTCTTCTGAGCTTTTACCGCAGGTCTCTGTTTTGCTAGTACTCAGTGGACTTTTTCAGCTGGGGAACTTGGTTCCTCACTTTCTCAAATTATTTAGTCACTAGTAATTCCTTCCACTCCATTGTTTGTTTCCTGCTCTTCTGGCACTCCTTGTTATTCGGATGTTGGACATGATCTTATTTTCTTACCTTACCTTTCCTATTTTCCATCTCTGTCTTTTTATTTTAATTTGAAAGGGTTACTCATTTTTGTATTCTACCCCTTCTTCTGAGTTTTAAAGATTTTTCAGTATTTTTAATTTTTAAGAATTTTTTTAACCCTGTATGCTCCCTTTATATAGCATCCTGTTCTTGTTTTATCCCTTTGAAGAGATAAATGATACATAGAATTCCCCTGTTTTGAATATGGTACCTTTGCCCTTAGTTGAACCTGTGTCCTTCAGTCAGAGTCACTCTGATAAAGCTTTGGAGAGGAAAACTCCATTCCTCTTTTGGGAGGAAGACAGTTAGCCAACTGTGCAAATTTAAAGAAGGCTTTGGCAGACTGTTCTATACACCAGTTTCCTGGTTCAATCTTACCTTCACTCCAACTTTCAAGGGTGCTTAGTACTCATACGCCTCAGCCAAGAGCGGAGAACAAATTGGTTGCCTCTTCGTTTCCTTCCTCTGCTGGCTTAGGATCCAGCTTAGGTACGACAATAACACACTCTCAGTTTTTCTCTTTGCTTTCCATTTTCCAAAATTTTGTTGCTGTTTCATTGTCTTTTATTTTCTCTGTCCTATGGGTTTATGTCATTCTTGTAAATGTGTGTAGTCCATCTACCATCTTTAAACAGAAGCCTACAGCATTTCTTGAGGCCCCTGGGTGACACAGTCAGTTAAACATTCCACTCTTGCCCTCAGCTCAGGTTGTGATCTCAGGGTCATGGGACTGAGTCCCACATCAGGCTCTGTCCAAAGCACGGAGTCTGCTGAAGACTCTCTCTCCCTCTTCCTCTCCACCCCCAATAAGTAAATAAATATGTAAAAGTAGAAGCCTACTGCATTTCTTTAAAGTTAGAATAGGGACACCTCAGTGGCTCAGTGGGTTGAGTGGCTGCCTTCGGCTCAGGTCATGATCCCAGGGTCCTGGGATTGAGTTCCACATTGGGCTCCTTCCTCAGCAGGGAGCCTGCATCTCCCTCTGCCTGTCCCCACACCACCCTGGCTTGTGCTCTCTCTCTGACAAATAAATAAATAAAATCTTTTAAAAAAGCACAGAGTAGATCAATATTGTCACTGTAAAGAATTCTAGAAATTTTCTCTTGTTTGTTTACATATTTGTTAAGCACATTGTAAATTAGTGAGTGGCTGTTAATAATAATTTCTATAAAAAACATAAAATCAATAAAATTTTTGATAGTTTACTTTCACTAAGGTTTTTCTGTAAATATACTATACTGTTAGGTGGCTTTGAAGGCTAATTTTTTTGCCCTTTCTTTTTTTAAGTGGGAAAAGCAAAGATGAACAATTTCCAGTTGCCTCAGCATGAAGTCTTTAATGATGAAGGTATTTCAGTAGTGAAATAACATATGATCAAAGTATGAGGTTTTATTATATGGTATTTTATAATAGTATTATGATCTCAACATTGGATTAGTACTTTATAGTTTACAGAGCACTTCTACAGATATTATTTTATTAGACCTGTAAAACCCTGTGATGGGGTTAAATTATCCCCATTTACAAATGAGTAAACTGGGACCTAAAATCAACTTGAAGAATTTTTTTTTAGGGCAAACAGAAAAGAGAGATTATGCCTAGCATCACATGTGAGGTTAATACTCTTTCTGTTTCCATCCTGGCTTGCTGGGGGTTCAGGAATTTGGTCTAGCAAAACTGTTATTTTTTTCAAATGTTCATATATTGTCAATTTTCATTTCTCAAAAAAATATGATTAGGGAAAATGGACTTTTTTCTTGTGTAGCAGTCATTCTGACAAATTCATTTGCTTCTAATAGTGACAGGAAGAATTTTGAATTCCTGGTGTGAACAATCAAAATTACTATTTTAATTCATCCTAAAATGTATGAAATTACTGAGTTTATAAATTTTGGATGTAAAAGTAAATTTGAATTAATACTTTATGTATTATAAGTTCATATACATTGAAGATTTTCTGTCCTCTTATAAATTTGGGACTTTTTTCAGAATTCAGTAAACTAGAAATCATTATTGGGTTTTGAAATGCAAACACCTGGATACTTCGAATCCAGCTGTGTTTTCTTCTTAATGGAAGAACAGTGTTTACAAATAACCTTATAACAGATTTGCTTACTGAGAATGAGGAATTTCTGTAATGATGAAGTATCCTTTAAACATGAAGTATCGCATGTTAAAGTCAAACATTATTTTTACATTAAGTGAAATTGTTTTGGAAATGTGATGTTAGCACTATGTTAAGGTATAGCATTTTGCTTTTAAAATGCTTATAAAAGCTTTTTGCTTAGAACATCTGTGCTTTTTAAAGTAGGACAAGACAGTATGATGATGAATTTTTTCCAAGTAATACTGAAATCATAGGCCATGTGTTTCAGGTAATGACGTTGTGGGATTTCAGGCAGGAAACAGAATGCTCATTTAACATTAAAATATTTGATTTCTAAATATGGTAAACTTGGGATATTACAGTGAACTATCCTGAAAATGTTAATATCTTATATTTTAATAATTTTTTCTGACAGATTCAATATTGACATTATAGAGTTTGATGCCTTTAATTTTCTGTTAATGTTATAAAATATATTTATTAGAGGTATTTTCTACAATGATTATAATTTTTTCATTGCAGATGAGGACAGATTATCTGAGATCTCTGCTCGGTCTGCAGCTTCTAGTCTCCGGGCTTTTCAGACTCTGGCACGAGCTCAGAAAAGGAAAGAGAATTTCTGGGGCAAAACATAATTAAATGTGTATCTAGCTCAGTTGCTTAACAATCTAGGAAATCATTGACATAATCTTTTTTTTATTGCTTTACTATGTTGAGACTTTTCAAGTGTTTGGATTTTTTCCCATTTCCTACTTAAAAAGAATTGGTTGACTTTTCAATAGCCAATTCAGTTTACTTGGCAAATTTTAACACAGGCTCATACAAATTCAACTTAATTCTTTTGACACCTATCCCAAAGTACAAAGACGTAGATTTCTTCACGTGCTATAAGTTTTGTATCAAGGATAACTACTGGTAGACTGTGAATTTTGCCTATCTACAGAATATTCTAAAAAATGAACAAAGTGAAATAAAAATTAAGATCCAACTATGAAGTATGTATTCCTTGAAGATTGGTTATGTTTATCTTTATGATTTGTAGATGTCATATGATGAATTTGTTGTTCCTATATCTTTTGCTGTAGTATTTCTTTTAATTTAATACTTCTATATGTGGTTGCAGTGTTAAGACTATTGTTCTTTAAATTGAAAATATGAGCTGTATATATTTTTCTTATTTATGTAACAAAATTTACTGAGAGAATATGTATATTTTTGATCTTTCCGTGTATTCTATTTGTTAAGGACTTTGGCTTACATTTGAATAATGTCTCAATTTTGAAAAATTATTTGTATAATGGAGAGTTAAAACTTTGTAGACATTTTGAAATAAAAATTGATCAAGTATTTCAATTCTGTTTTTTGAAGTGTTTCAAGTTATTAGCTTCAAGTTACTTCATGGAATAAATAATTATCTTTTAGAAATATTTTACTCCTAACAGGTTAACTAAATAAATGTTCTGCTTCTTGTGCAGCTGTCCAGATGCAACAAAACTTGAATCCACAATAATTTTGTATGACTATAGAAAAAATACAGCATTTCCAAGGCAGACTTATTTTCAAAAATTTAACACATACTTTTTGACTATTCTTTATTCATAGGACATGTTATCTTACTCTTTATTTCATTTTGCAAGTCATAAATCTAATTTCCTGAAAAAATGAATTTCATAAATATTACATGTGATGTTTACTAGAAGGCACAGAAGGTACTGATAATAAAATATATAAAATATTCATGCCTGTTCGTTAGAAAACAAATGAAAAGTCATTTGGAAGTGCTTAATTTGGTCAAAAGTGCTTTTGCAAATCATTGATTCACAGTAAGTTTGTTAAAGATCTTATATTATGAGGTTATAAGTAATGACATACAAATATTTGCTTACATCTCATGGACTTAAAAATAGGATGGATTATTTACCTTTGTTGTAGTTGTTGACACCCCAAAAATAGTTATCCTAACATCTGGAATTTTGCCAAAGCAACAAATAATCTAAAATGGAAACTGATCCTAGAATCATTTACATTTGGTTTTGGAATATATTTTTTGTACTTTTAGGTGAGGTGATATTAGTCATGTTAGCGTGCTCAGGGCCCAGTTTTTGTCAAACTGCCATCATCACTCACTTTCCCAAGATGAGTCAGCTGTGCAAGGCCTATTCCAGGCAAAGGAACAGTGTCTGTCATCGGACGAGTTAGGGTTGTGTTCCGCCAGCCTGCCCCTGTTGCTTAACTTGTGGATTAAAAGCAGGCTGGGAGTATCTTGCTAATGTTGAACTTGCACTCTGATTCGACCATGTGGGTCTTTCTCCGGGGGTGAGTAGAGGTATAGAAAGATCAGCTGCTTTTCTTCCTCTCAGGTTGAGAGGCAAGCTTCCTATAACACTACTCCGTACTTTATTCCCCACTCCCACCTCCTGGAGGACAGCAGCCTCCCTCAAGCAGAGGGCAGCTCTCCCATAGCACTACTGATATATGGCAAGTGAGAGGGACAGTAGTCATCCCCAAGACAGTCTTTACTTCTCTTCCCTGAAATGAGCCATCTACTAGCCCCATCCATGGCTTCATTTTGCTCCGGACCCAGTGTGTCCTTGGAAATTGAGTGAAAACTGAGAGCTTGCCTTTGGCTGTTAAACCCTCAGTTGTTTGAAATTGGCCATGGTGGGAGGATTTATACCATAGAAATCGGCTTCCTCCCCACTTATCCACCAGAGGCAGTTTCAAGCCCAGCAATGTGACCACTACACCAGTCTCTGATTTTCTTTTTATATCATTTGCAGTAGAAAACGGTCCACTTAAGAAAGGAGAGGAGGCAGCCCAAGAGAAGCTGCTCTAAACCATTCGCATCTTCCCTAGTTTATAAAGACAAATAGCACATGATTTCACTCATATGTGGAATTCAAGAAACAAATGAACAAACAGGGAAAAAAGATAATAACAAAAAACCCAGACTCTTAAATACAGAGAACAAACGGGTAGTTGCCTGAGGGGAGGTGGTGGGGTGGGGGGGTAGGGGGGCGGATCTGGTGAAAGGTGAAAGAGATAAAGGGAATTAAGAGCACACTTATCGGGATGAACACTGAGAAATGTACAGAATTGTTAAACCATTATATTGTACACCTGAAACTAATATGACACTGTATGTTGACTACACTTGAATAAAAAAAATACATTGGTTTAGTTTCCTTTCTTGGCGGAAGTTCACCTAAAGAATAAAAATAAGCTACAAATAGCAGACAATAGATTGCAGAGGGAGACGCTCCATGATCCACCCATGGAACTGCCCAGAAATGGGATCCGGAGGTCTGTGTGTATAATCTTCCAAATGATTCTGATATTCAGGTAGTTGAGGAGCTACTGGCTTTGGGGCTATAGTAACCTATGGCCAAATTTCAACTCTACCTCGAGCAAGCTGGTTAAACTTCTTTGACTCTGTGTTCCTCATCTGCAAGATTTAAGATTCCATGGCTTAAGGTCTCTAAAGGTGTTTCATATACCCTATTCAGTTACTCAAAATGTTCTATTGTGTTAAAGGCAAATTTTCATTAAAATAATAGGGGGGCGTGGAGATCATGTTTTAGAGAGGCTAAGTTCAAATCTAGAAAGCAGGAGGCAGTGTATCTTAAAATTGTGGCAAATGACCTTGGGTCATTTGGGTAGCTCAGTTTGGTAAGTGTTTGCTTTCGGCTCAGATCATGATCCCAGGGTCCTTCAGGTCATGATCCCAAAGCCCGGCATTGGCTCCCTGCTCTGCAAGGAGCCTGCTTCTCCCTCTCCCTCTGCTGCTTCCCCTGCTTGTGCTCGTTCTCTCTCTCTCTCTGTCAAATGAATAATTTTTTTTTTTTTTAAATTGTGGCATCTGGCATCAAAGCCCTATCTGTGATGACCTACATTGAGCTCACACGGAGGCAGTATGGGGCAGGGGTGGTGAAATGATTTGTCTGTTTCCGTTATGTGGTAAAGCAAAAAAGACTGACTATAGTCTTGTGACTCAGCAACTCTAGAAGGTGGAATCAATTACCTGAGATAGGCAAACTGTATTAATGTAACCATGAATTGGAGATGTTATCAGGAACAAGTCAGGCAATGCGGAGGTAAAGGACCCACCATAATTACTGATGAGAGGAAAGATAGGTGAGGTTGCTCTCTAAATGAATATACCCAACAATACCAAAGATTTCCTTTGTTTGCTACAAGTTATTTTTTATTTTAGAGGTTGGTGATATAAAACTCAAAAGTTTTGTATTTCAAGAAGAAAATATAAATTAACCTAAATGGCACACATTCTTGGAAAATGTAGAAGTTTTACACTTACAAATTCAATTACAGTCAGAGTTTGGGCATGTCACTCAGGAAGACTTTGCCCACAATGAGTACCTTAGCATTTGATGTTTCTGTTAAAAAATTAGGTCAAAACAGTTAAGGTTCTGGACAAATCAAAGAAGATTGGAAGTAGGTTTGCATGACAACACTAACTCTTTGGTTCCATAAGGAACCATTAATGTTATTAGACATGACTTGTAATTTTGTGAAGATGAAACAGATAAAGAAGATGTGGTTCATAAATATAACAGAATATTCCTCAGCCATCAGAAAGGATGACTATTTACCAGTTACATCGACATGGATGGAAATGGAGGGGATTATGCTAAATGAAGTAAGTTAATAAGAGAAACAATTATCATGTGGTTTCACTCATATGTGGAACGTAAGGAATAGTGCAGAGGAGAAGAGGGGAAGGGAGAGAAAATGGAATGGGAAGAAACCAGAGAGGGAGACAAACCATGTGATCATGACTCTTGACTCAGGGAAACAAACTGAGGGTTGAGGAAAGGGAGGTGGATGGGGTAACTGGGTGACAGAAATCAAAGAAGACACATGTGATGAACACTGAGTGTTATAGTCAACTAATAAATCATTGAACATTATATCAAAGACTGACGACGTACTATATCATGGCTAGTTAAATTTAAATAAAAAATTTTTTAAAAGAAACCCAAAATGCATTGCAAATTAGCCTAACCTGGTACTACCAGCACCCTAGCCTGATCATTTAAATTAATTACTACATGAAGTATAGCTGCTAAGACTTTATTTTTTTTTTTTTTACTTTAAACATTTTATTTGAACTTAAGATGCATGCTTACACACACATCCATTCACTAATATTTATGTGTGATTCTCTTTAGTGTATGATTCTGGTTATTTTATTATATTTTTGAATTTTATTTTTTTTCAAAGTTCCAAAATTCATTGTTTATGCACCACACTCACTGCTCCATCCAATATGTGCCCTCCATAATACACACCACTAGGCTCACCCCCAGACTTCCTGCAAAACCCTTAATTTGTTTCTCAGAGTCCACCGTCTCTCATGATTTGTCTCCCCCTCTGCTGCTGAGACTTTAAAAATATCATGGATCAATGATCTAAAAAGTCGTCACTTTCTTTCATAATTTAGAATCAAAATGTGGGGACCAAGAAAAGACATTTCATTCAGGTTTGTTTTTATAATTTGAAGAAATACAAAACCACGAAGTACTAGAGACTAATATTCAACATGTACAATTCTTTATTCACTACTTAAATAACATAATAAAAATAAAATGTAGAAGCTGACTACTTTTGATTGGAGAAACTTCTAGAAAAATATCAACCCTCCCTAGTTTACAAATTTAATGAATATATTCACTCATTCATTCATTCAAATGCATGCAAAAATTACACATATTATATCACACACATTAATCTCAGTGTATCTTCAGGCAATAATCATTTAAACATGTTAGAACTGCACTTTACAAAATCATCTACTAGACATTTGGCTATTTGGCTTTTGTTAATTCCATATAAGGAGAAAGATAATTTTCCACTCATGCTATATGGATTTTTAAATTTTCAAATTTATGGACACTTTCTTTTTTTGTAAGGGCAGCATAGCCACTCAACAAGTCTTCATTTTTCCTGTGACAGACTGCCTGTGTTAACTCCCTTTCCTAGTTGCTAATAGCAAAAATATCCATCTAAGTTACAGTCAGATATGGTATGTGTGGTGTGTGTGTATGCAAGGGTATGTTTCTGCATGCATGTTAATAACACCAACACATTGTTACGTGTCATTTCCTGCCGGTTTTTTGTTGTTCACACAGAGTAAAATAAAAATATAACAAACCTTGTATGGCTTTCCCTCTGCCAAACCAATGTGCTTTAAAGAACATTTGACCTGTCTGTGTCTTCTGATTTTCCATGGTCCAAGGCATTGCTTCTAGAGAACGCATCTTTTCCTTGGCCCTCTGCAAGGCATCTCCTATCCAGACATGGCAATGATACAAAGCCCAATGTGTTAATGTATGTTAACATATTTTTCTCTGGGGGAATGAATCGATCTCCATAAGTGTTCCTGTGATAGATTTTCTTTAACAATCTTTTTTTTTTTAAAGATTTTATTTATTTATTTGACAGACAGAGATGACAAGTAGGCAGAGAGGCAGGCAGAGAGAGAGGAGGAAGCAGATTCCCTGCTGAGCAGAGAGCCCGATGGGTGACAGAAATCAAAGAAGACACATGTGATGAACACTGAGTGTTATAGTCAACTAATAAATCATTGAACATTATATCAAAGACTGACGACGTACTATATCATGGCTAGTTAAATTTAAATAAAAAATTTTTTAAAAGAAACCCAAAATGTATTGCAAATTAGCCTAACCTGGTACTACCAGCACCCTAGCCTGATCATTTAAATTAATTACTACATGAAGTATAGCTGCTAAGACTTTATTTTTTTTTTTTACTTTAAACATTTTATTTGAACTTAAGATGCATGCTTACACACACATCCATTCACTAATATTTATGTGTGATTCTCTTTAGTGTATGATTCTGGTTATTTTTATTAACCCACTGAGCCACCCAGGTGCCCCAACAATCTTAAGACAACAAAGAAACTGGCAGTACCTGTGTGGCTCAGTCCTTTAAGGGTCCGCCTTTGCCTCAGCTCATGATGCCATGATCCCCTGCTCAGTGCAGAGCCTGCTTCTCCCTCTCCCCCATGATTTCTCTCTCCTGATTTCTCTCTTTCTCTCTCTCTCAAATAATAAGTAAAATCTTAAAAAAAAAAAAAGAAGCTAAAAAAAAAAAACACCTATCAGTGTTCATTTTAAACAGAGCTTTCACTCTTGGATCCAATAAAAGATGCTTGAATCTTGGTTCTACCTCTTGCTAGTTGTGTGATACTGGGTCAGTTACCTAATTTCTCTGAGTTCTAGTTGATAGTATGCTAAATATGGATCATAAACAGGGGTAATAATAATAATAGGGATAAAAATATGTGGTCTCTAATGGTTTTTATGGAAATTAAATAATTTCATGCATGAAGAGCAACTTAATGCAGGCGCCTAGTTAAGAGTTCAAGAATTATAACTGTGATAGTCATTTTCTATCTTATTGCCTAAAATTGCTCTATTCTAAAGGAGATGAGAGACACTGGGAAGGATAAATATAATTTTAACTTAGTAGCTGGAGAAATTGTAGTTAGCTCGTGAGACAGAAGTTGGGGCAGCTAGGCGGGCAAACCCTGACAGGTGTGCCACCCCACACAGGTGACTTTCTGTCTGGACCTCGCGCCTGCTCTCTCCTGACAGCATTTTACCACCCACCTGAACGGGACTTAGAAGTTAGAAAAAAGAGAGGATGTTTTTCATATCGAAAACTATAACCACAGCAGTGCCCCTACCCTGGAGATTAAACACAGAGGCACATCCAGTAAAGGGGCTGTATTATACACCAGCTACCACGATGAGTACCTGGAGCTTAGTACAGCTGGGAGAACTCTGTGAGCTTGTAGCTCAGCACCGAGGGTGGCAGGAACACCCATCAGTCCCCGTGGGAAGGATGCTGAGATGCAGAGGGAAGTGAGGAACATCAGTGGCATTGACACCAGGCAGGTCACGGAAGCAACGGTAAAGCCCTCAGGCCAAGGAGAGCAGGTGCTTCCACTGGAAATCAGTATTTACATCTTGTAAAAATGTGCAAGTTGTTTTCTAGGGAATTGTATTAGTTGGCTGGGGCCGCAGTAAAATGGCACCACAGACCCGGTGGCTTCAAGAACAGAACTGATTTCCTCACACATCTGGAGGCTGGAAGTCTGAGATGAAGGTATTGGCATAGCTGATTACTTCTGAGGCTTCTCTCCTTGGCTTGTAGGGACTTTCTTCCTGAGTCTTCACGTGTGTGATCTTCCCCCTGGGTCCTGATGTCCAACCCTACTGAGTTAGGGCCCACCCAGATGATTTCATCCTACCTTACTTACCTCTTTAAAGACCCTATCTCCAAAAATGGTGATGTTCTGAGGTCCTGAGAGGTAAAAACTTTAACATATGAATTTGGGGGTGAGAGGCAGACACAATTCAGCCTATAATAGACATACATCAAAAATATGAAATTGTGGGGTTACAGAGTCCATGTATTTTAAGTGTTAATAAATTGGCAAGATTGGCATCCTAAAAATGTTCATTTTCCTTATAGAGGAAAATAAATGAGGTTGTGTTTCTTGCACACCCGAGTTTGTATCCTGGGCAACCGCTGAAACCCATGGCACGTCTTCATGACTGAAGAATAATCCTTGGCCTGGCAGAGCTGGTAAGGGTTTGGGAGGTGAGGGGGAGTGAATTATTTATAATGGAGTAAGCTATTATTTCTACACAGTAAACAGAGATTGTTCTTACCCCCCATTCCCCAATCTGTTTTTTTCTGCTCAACTGTTACTCTCTCCCAGTTTGGCACTAAGAACACAAGTTGTTATTACCTGTAAAATGTTGTCACTGAACAGTGAAATACAAAGTCAACCTTTGGGTTTTGTTTTTGAAGGATAAACATTGGATGACTTTGTAGTCAGGCAAAGCCAGTGCTTCCAGCCTCCAAGAGACCCAGAGTGGCCAGACTAGGGCTGGAAATAGGAAAGAGACAAACAGATGTTGGTGGGCTGTTGACGAGAGGTCCTGGACGGAGCCCTGAGCTGATTGAATGAGTGAGGATAGCAGGCATTTCCATTCAGGTGAGGCAATGTGTGCTGAAGCCACTGCACCTGCTTGTGGGAGCCAGTCCTGGCGTCTCTGCCCAGTTCTACCTCCAGGGTTCTCACACTGGGAGCTTGAACTGGCCATGGTGAGAATCGTTACGCTGCAGATCTCGGCAACTGAGACAAATCAAGACTTTTTCCCTTGAAGAGTTGATTGGTAGACGTTTACCAGCACAACGCCGATTTGGGAAATATTGAGGATAAAGGTGACCTCTGCCTCACTCCCTAGATAAAGTCTAGAGAAGTGGCAAACCTTTGGAAATCCATCGCACGTCTAACCTGTATCTGGCAAAAGATACAAATGACTTTTGCTGTGTTGTCTGTGACTTACCTTAGCAGAAGGGTTGTAAGACAGTATCCCACAATTTTCCATTACCTCAGATGGACATGGAAGGGCACTCAAATTTGTCCTGACTTTTGTTTTTTGTTTTGTTTTGTTTTGTTTTGTTTTAGAGAGACAGAGAGAGCAAGAGTGAGCGCATTTGGGAGCGGGGGAAGGGCAGGTGGAAAGGGAAAGAGAGAATCTTTTTTTTTTTAAAAAGATTTTATTTTTTTCACAAGATAGAAAGAATGAGAGAGAGAGAACGAGAGAGCGAGCCTGAGGAAGGAGAGGCTCAGAGTTAGAGGGAGAAGAAGACTCCCTGCTGAGCAGGGAGCCTCACGTGGGGCATGATCCCAGGACCCTGAAATCATGACCTGAGTCAAAATCAGACACTCAACCATCTGAGCTATCCACGGTCTCCAAGACAGAGAATCTTAGCAGGATTCCACCCTCAGCATGGAACTCAACTCGTGGCTTTATCTCACAACCTGAGATCATGACCCGAGCTGAAATCAGGATTTAGACATTTAACCAACTAAGACACCCAGGTGCCCTTGTCCTATACTTTTGAGAGGGGCTCAGAAGTCACTGAAATGGAGCCCTATCTGTGGGTGTGATGATCAACAATCAGATAGGAAGATGTCCATCTCAGGGTATAAGAGGTAGACAGGTAACAGTGGAGGACTACTTTCCTTTCTGTCCCCATTGGTGCACAAGAATATGGAGATATTCAAGATATAATGGAGAAGCAAGAGGGATTCTTGACTGCGATTATCTGGATACCTGAATAGGACTTGAAGAAAGTTAAGTCTCATAATGGAGGAAAGTAAAGGCAACTATTTTTTGCACACCTGATCTTGGAGCCTGACCTTTATTCTCACCTCTTGAACCCTTAAGAAAGTTGGAACATCACCTGGGATATGCCTGCACACACTAGCTGAGAACCACTTTTCCAAAGTTTTTCTTTGTAAAAGTTGTAAACTTTTTTTTTTTAAAGATTTATTTATTTGAGAGAGAGAGAGAACGAGAAAGAGAGAGTGAGAGAGCATGAGCAGGGCAGAGGGGCAGAGGGAGAGGGAAAAGCAGACTTCCACTGAGCAGGGAGCGTGATGTGAGGCTTCATCCTGAGCTGAAGTTAGATGCTTAGCTGACTGAGCCAGCCAGGAGCCCCTTAAAGTTGTAAATATTTGAATAGTAAGAGCAAAATGGTATTAACCAACTTATGATATATTTTGGAAAAAAAATCTCTGAATGGTACAGTGGTTAAGCATATACACTGTATAGTTAGAATTTCTGGGTTCAGATTTAGCTTTGACATGCTGATATCTCTTAGACAAGTTACTGAATTTTTTTTTAAAGATTTTATTTATTTATTTGACATAGAGAAATCACAAGTGGATGGAGAGGCAGGCAGAGAGAGAGAGAGAGGGAAGCAGGCTCCCTGCTGAGCAGAGAGCCCGATGTGGGACTCGATCCAGGACCCCGAGATCATGACCTGAGCTGAAGGCAGCGGCTTAACCCACTGAGCCACCCAGGCGCCCAAAGCTACTGAATTTCTTTAAGCCTGTGTTTGGTTCCTCCATGGATGAAACTAGTGGGTCCGTTCAGGATTCTTACCTCAATACCTGCACACAGCCAATGCTCCCTAAGCTCTAGCTATTGTTAAAAGGCAAATGACAGTGATTGATGCATTTTATGTGACTTGTCCTTTGGCTACATTATTTAATTCATGTTTCTAAACCATTTTATAGCATTGTCTCCCTTCTGCTGGCATGACAACTGAGGCTAAGATGAGTTGAAATCTAAACACAGATCTTCTAACTCCCAAACCAGGTCTAATCCTGTCCACTACCATCAAGCAAGGACAAGGAGCACCCACAGCCTTCTCTCAGTGACAGATCAGTGACAATTTGATAGTCAAATGAACTGCAGGAGATTCTGACTTTAAGATCATAAGAAGTTGGAGCATCTGGGTGTCTCAGTCTGTTAAGCATCTGCCTTTGCTTCAGGTCATGATCCTAGGCTCCTGGGATAGAGCCCCATATCAGACTCAGCGGGGAGCCTGCTTCTCCCTCTCCCTGCTCATGCTTGTTCTCTTGTTCTCTCTCTCCCTCTCGAATAAAGAAATTAAAAAAATTTAAAATCATGAGAAGCTACACAAAACCTTTTGACTTCTGAAATATCAGTCAAAAATGAAAAGATTTTCCTTAGAGAAGAAAAAAAGGGTTTATTCTGAACAGGCAAAGAGAACAGGTCAGCCCCTTTAGTCTAAGAAAGGGGTTACAGTGGACCCATGTATTTGTTTTTATTTAAAAACAAATATCTTAATATCTTACTCTACATTGCTACTACTTTGTTTTCACTAATTAACCAGTGCTTGATAAAAAGAATTATACTAGGTGTTTAAGATAGTTATACTTTATCCACGTGAGGAAAGTCCAGCTGGTTGTCCCGTGAAGCCCGAAGCTCTTCATCCAGTGGCAACTACATAAGTGCCAAAGTGATGACCTGGAAGGAAATACCCTAAGGAACTTGTCCTTAAAAGTGCAATCCATAACATCACATGGGAGATTGGGTTGCAGGGGGAAAGTGCGACTTGCTTCCCTGAGTCAGCAAGGTTTAAATCAAAAAAGACTTTAATTAAATGATTAGGTTGAACCCTAAGAAATTGCCATGTGTGCAGGTCCCCAGTCATCAACTATTAACAATTCACATGGTTCAAACTATGGGTTAAATTAAATCTTTAATTCCATGAGGCGCCTGGGTAGCTCAGTCGGTTAAGCAGCCAACTCTTGATTTTGGCTCCAATCATGATCTCAGGGTCATGAGATCGAGTCCCCCATCAGGCTGTGCACTCAGTGTAGGTAGAGTCTGCTTGGAATTCTCTCCCACTTTCTGCAACCCCCACTCCATTCAAGGACTCTCTTGTTCTTTCTCTCTCTTAAATAAATAAATAAAACCTTTAAAAATAAATAAACTAATTTAGTCTTTGATTCCTGGTTAACTTTTTTCTTCCCCCAAGCTGGACTGGATGATAGTCCTAGCAATAGGAGGAGGTTTTGTTGTCTTAAGCATTTATACTCATTGAACGCTTATGATGCCCCTCTTCTATTTTTAGTGTTTTACATATATTAATTCATTTTGTACCACAATAACCATGTGGAATAAGAATTATTATTATTTCCATTTGAAAGATTTATCAAGTTGTGTATGGCAGCTGTAAGCATTATGTTAAATGTTCTTCATGAATAATCTCACTCCCTAAATGTGATTGCCAGATAAGCACCAGCCCGTTAGAGCTTGCAATGTCTCAGAAGGTAACAGATAAACGCCCTTGCACTGATGTGGCAGTGAAATGATTTCTCTGGGTAGTGGCTCAGTATTACTGGATCTCCTCATAGACATACATATTTCTGTTACCAGGCAAAAGTAAACAACAGCTAAAGCTAAGTTGCTCATATCTGTCAGAATGGCTGTTACTAAAAGATAAGAAATGACATGTGTGGGTGAGGATGTGGAGAAAAGGGAACCCTCGCACACTGTTTCTGGGAATGTAAACTGGTGCAACCACTACGGAAAGCAGTACGGCGTTTCCTCAGAAAAATTAAAATAGAATTGCCATATAACCCAGCAATCCCACCTCTGGGCATAAAATCCAGGATGAAAACATTCTCTCAAAGAGGTTCTGTGACCCCATGTTTATTACAGCTTTATTGACAAAAGCCCAAACATGGAAACAATCTAACTGTCCATCAACAGATGAACGGATAAAGAAAATATAGTACATGTATTTTATAGTGGAATACTATTTAGCCATAAAAATAATGAAATCCAGTTACTTGCAATGACATGGATGGACCCTGAGGGCATTATGCAAAGTGAAGTAAGTCAGATGGAGAAGGACAAATACCCAAACTGATCTCAGTTTTGTATGGAATCTAAAAAGGCCAAACTCATAAGAAGAAGAATGGTGGCCAGGGGCTGGGGGTGGGGGAGATGGGGACATGTTGGTCAAAGGGTTCAAACTTCCAGCTGCAAGATGAATGAGTTCTGGGAATTTAACATAAAGCATGAGGAGTACAGTTGTCAATACTATATTATATATTGGAAAGTTGTTAAGAGAGTAGATCTTAACTGTTAATCACTATAAGAAAAAGATAATTATGTGAGGGGGGGGGAGGTGTTGACTAACCTCACTGTCCAACTATGTCATCATATACACAGGTATCAAGCTGTCACATTGTACACCTTAAACTTACATATGTTACATGTCAGTAACATCTCAAGAAAGCTCAGGAAAAAAACCAAACTGCTATTTGCACTCTGTATGTGAAAGGTTTTCTGAAGACAAATGATTTAACTGCTTTTAAAGGATTTGCTGCCTTTGATCCAAGATCCAACCACAGTTGAGATTTTCTCCCCCATGTGGTTAAGTCGCTAAAGTGGGTTGTTTCCTGCTGTAAGAGGGTAGTCCTCTATGCCCAGAACATAAAGAGTGGGTTCATTTGGAAGACTTGCCACACTCGTGCCCATAGCTTTACACACTTGGTTCCTGTAGGAACTGTACAAATGAGGTCCTTACTCTCTTTAATTTAAATGAGTTGAAATGAAAAATAAAATGACAGAGAGATCGTGAAAGTATCTGGTATCCCTCCTTCCAAACTTCAATGACTCTGCATGATATTTTGCCTAATGAGATACAGAATAACAGGCCCCCTTTAACACAGGCCAAATAATAAGACTAATGGTTACCATTTACTAAGCCCTTACTATGTGTCAGGCACAGAGCTAAGTGCCCATATGTGGATAATCTTCCCCGTTATCACCTGCATTTTGTAGATAAGAAAGCAGGTTTACAGAAATGAACTAACTTGGCCAAGTTCACATGGCATACTTGGGGCTCAATCCAAATCAACTGATTTTGGAGCTCTTAGTTTTTAGCCCCCTGGTACATTGATTTTCAGAAAATGCAACCAGTAAGCTCTGGACTGAATCTATAAGCTGCATCCTTTAACTGTGGAGTCCTGGTTTGTTCAGCTTTCCTGTCTGCACAAGACAGCCGCCAGTCCCTCTTTTGGGTGAGTGACTTTCATAGTTGTTTTGTCCTCCTCAGGTTACATAATTGGCTATAATGGTTCCCAGAACCCAGGGAAACACTTTGCTTATTGTTATGGTTTATTGTAAAGAAGAGAAATGAACATTCCAATAAAGGGGGATGTAGGGCACGATCTGGAAGAGTCCAGAGTCCAGAAGCTTCTGTCCCCATGGAGTTTGGGATAGGTAACCCTCCCAGTGCACAGACACATTCATCAACCCAGAAGTTCTCCATACCCTTTGTTTAGAGTTTTATGGAGGCTCTATTATGTAAGCTGATTAAGTTTTAGGCTGTTGGTGGTTTTCACAATCTCTAGCCCCTTTCTCCCCCGTGAAGGTCTGGGGGAGGGGGTTGAACATTTCAATAATCTAATCCTCCCTTGATCTGGCTTACGTGTAAGCAGCACCCATCCTGAAGCTACCAGACCCACCAGGAGTCTACTCCTTAGCATTCAAAGAGGCACTTCAGTCTGGAGATTCTAAGGGGCTTAGAAGCTCTTGTGTCAAGAATCAAGGACAAAAACCAAACATAAAAAAGATGGTCCTATCACCCTTATCACTCAGGAAATCAATCACAAGGGTGTTATGAAGTCTATGCCAGGGATAAAGGACCAAAAATATATATATTTTTAATTTTTAAATTTCTTATTATGTTATATTAGTCACCATACAGTATGTCATTAGTTTTTGATGTAGTATAATATATTTCTTATTATATCACAATATTACATCTGGTAATGTTTCTATGTTAACATGGGGAAAAGATCTACTTTGTACTCTTTTTTTATTATATGTTTTTATTTTTTACTGAAATATAATTGACATAACATTGTGTAAATTTAAGAGGTAGAATATGGGGGCACCTGGGTGGCTCAGTGGGTTAAAGCCTCTGCCTTCGGCTCAGGTCATGATCTCAGGGTCCTGGGATTGAGGCCCACATCGGGCTCTCTGCTCAGCAGGGAGCCTGCTTCTCCCTCTCTGCCTGCCTCTCTGCCTACTTGTGATCTCTCTCTCTCTGTCAAATAAATAAATAAAATCTTTAAAAAAAAAAAAGAAGAGGTAGAATATGTTGATTTGATACATCTCTATAATATAATATGGTTGCCATTGTAGCAATAAATAGCATCTTTATCTTGCCATATAATGTCATTTCTTTTTAGTGGTTGAATTAGTTAAGATCTAGTCTCTTAGCAAGTTGATAATTATAATACAGCTTTCTCATTTTTATTCACTATATCGTGAATTAAATCTCTAGGACTTATTTCTACTCACTGCAAGTTTCACTTTTTACTCTTTACATTTACATAGTATGGCATTATTTGGTTATGCTCTATTTTATCTAATTAGTCCCCATTAATGGGCATTAAGGGCATTATGATAATATAATGAATATTAAAGTTTTGGAATTTTATAATTACAAACAGCATTACAATGACTAAGCCTGTATAAATGACATTTTTAAAAAAATCCATGCACTGGGGCACCTGTGTGGCTCAGTGGGTTAAAGCCTCTGCGTTAGGCTCGGGTCATGATCTTAGGGTACTGGGATCGAGCCCCGTATTGGGCTCTCTGCTCGGCAGGGAGCCTGCTTCCCTCTCTCTCTCTGCCTACTTGTGATCTCTGTCAAATGAATAAATAAAATCTTTTAAATAAATAAATAAATAAATTTTTTTTTAAAATCCATGCAGTTATATCTACAGGATAAAGTCCCAGAAGAGGGACTGGTAGGTTAAAGGGTAAATGCATTTTTGATGGTTATTGTCAAATCGTCTATTATGGGACTCTCCCACCAGAGTCATATAAAATCCTCTTTCCACCACACTGCCGATAGAGTGTGTTATCACATTCCTGGGTTTTTGCCAATCTGATAGGTGAGAAATGGTTTCCTAATGAAGTTCTGATTTATAGTTTTTTTTTTTCTTATGACTGAAGTTGAGATCTTTTCATATGTTTAAGGGCACTTATGTTTCCTTTCTGTGAAAAATATGGAGTGGAGTGGGGAGATTATGTGCTTGAGATATAAGTGACAAGTACCTTTCCCAGTTTGTCACTTATCTTTTGACATTGTCCTTGGTGTATTGTTATTGTCATCATTGTTATTGCTATCATTTTGCCATTTCGAGGGCTTTTCTTTGTTATAGACTTGAGTGTGTCATTATTCTCTCCCATAACTCCTGGATTTGGAACCAACTAGCCTTTCTGATGCTACAAAGGGATTCCTCTGTTTTTCTTAAGGTATTTTATAGTTTCTTCTGTTTTCCATGCATGTTTAAATTTTTATTTGGTGATATTCTGATGAGTGTTATGTTAGTAATGAATCTAACTTTGTCTTTTTGAGTGTGACTCCTCAGTTGCCCCAGCACATTTTAATAAAGAGTCAATTTTTACTCAAGATGCTACCATTGTCATATACTAAATCCCTGTAGGCATTTGGTTCTAATTCTGACTTTCTTTTCTTTTCCAGTGGTCCATTTGTCTGTTTGGCTAGTAGTATCACACTGTCTTAATTACTGATGCTTTATAACACATTTTAATGATTTATAATATTTCTTTTAAGGAAGAGAGGATGTCCTTCTCCTAGTGTTTTAAAGAGGAAAGAAAGTTGCTCCTGCCCATTATATTGTGTGTATAAGTCTCGCCTTTTTACACATCAATATAAACTAGCACCAGCCTGCTAGTGATGAGTGATGCTATTTTACACCTCCTCTTTATGCGGATAGGGGTGGAGGGCATGAGGAGTATGTGGGGTTGGAGTTGATTGGGGAGTTTGTCTCCTGTTCTACTTGGATGTTTGAAACAATTCCTGAAAGGGAACCTCCTTGGAAGAGCACCAAGAAGCCAGCTCAGGGACTGATTTCTACCAACTGGTATATAAGTGGAAAGTCTTAGGCTTGATGCCTGTCTCTTGGAGCTTTAAGCTTTCTGCCCACTGACTTTTCAAAAGGTCCTTATTTCTTTACAGCCCAGAAAAGAAAAGAGAGTGCCTCTGTGAATTTTGATGAACAAGCCCCCTAAATCATCTCTTGTCCACCACGTTCTTAAAAAGCAGAATCACCTTTTCGGAGACTTTCCAGCATCATCTTCAGTCAGGATACATGTGCAGCCAGCACTTCCCACTTCCCAGCAATGCAATCCAACGGTGTTTAATTAAGAGAGAGTGTACGTACACATAAAATAAATCTGCGCATTTCCCTAAGGTGTAGGCATTACGAGGATTGCCTTTTTATTTAGCCACCACGATAATAGCTCATTACGAGTCTGCAGCTGTGCTTTACTTTCTGCACGCATCACTTCATGGGCTCCTGGAGCAGCCTCGATGAAGTTAGCTCGGCGTGTGTGGTCATTTACAAGCTGTGCAGACCGCGGGAGCGCGGCCCAGCAGTCTATGCGTGCGTGTGTGCAGGTGAGCAAGCAAGATGTAGGAGTGGGCAGGAAACCCTCTCTACTTGATACTGCAAACCTCTGAGTCATTCTCTTTCTCAGTAGGTGCCCATGTTATTAATTCCTAGACTATCTGTGGTTTGTTTTTAACATGCCTTGGCCCCCTTGCCATAGTGGGAACGCCTCCCTCTGTCTTCACTGCCTTCTCTTTCTCCCACGTTGCATAGTCATTCCAGTTTTTCCCATTCTCCTTCTAGATCCCTCTAGTGTTTGGAGAGAACTCTGGCAGCTGTGACAGGCATCCTCACAAAACTTGATTTCTATTCTGGTCAAAGATCCATCAGCCTCCTAATTAGTGGTACGGTTCTGACAGCGACTTCTCTCATAGGCATTAAAAGCGTTTCTTTTATTTTCCCTTAACAAAAGGCATGTATACCCTTAGATAAAATCCAAACACTGCAGAAATACGTATGGTTAAAAGTGAAGATCCCTTGGAATCCCTGCAGAGAAAACCAGTTTAACAGTTTAGTACTCCCCATTTCTAAAAAGGGGGTATGCTGGCTACATTGTTCTTATATTACAAAAATGGAGTTTTACAAAATGGTATCCACACTGTTTTGCAGTTTGCTTTCTTCAACCTCTCCATATGCTGAAATCCCTGTTGTAGTAATGAAGCCAAATATATTTTTTTTTTCTTCAAGAGAGCACAAGCAGGGGGAGCAGCAGGCAGAGGGGGAAGCAGGCCCCCCACTGAGCAAGGAGCCTGATGAGGGACTCGATCCCAGGACCCTAAGATCGTGATCTTAGCCAAAGGCAGATGCTTAACCAATTGAGCCATCCAGGTACCCAAGGCCAAGTATTTTTGCTTCCTCTCATTTCCATTCTCCTATTTTTGGCTCCTATTTTTGGTATAGCAAATATTCTCCTGTTTTTGGTATTGAAAAAAAAATAATAAAACTGATATAAGATGAAGGAGTCTTGGGATTTTTAGCCATAATTCTGCTCCCAGCTAGCCTCGGGACTATAGGTAAGTTGTTCAGTCTTTGGGCCTCAGTTTTCTTCTTTGAAAATCGGGGGTAGGGCACATGGTCCTGAAGGTGTCTCCCAGCTCTATCAGACCAGGCCTATTAGGAACAGATTGGTATTGAGCATGTACGTGTCAGGTGCTCCTCGATGCTCTCCTAGGTGCTAAGGAAGCAGCAATGAACACAAGAGAAGAAAATTCTTTCCCTCGCGTTTCAACAGTGAATGACTGTTCTCCCCTCTGATGAGCACGACCAAGTTTCCTAAAACAGTTCAGTCTCCCTTCTCTCCATTCCTCCACCACCCCAAATTATTTCCCAACTCATAGCAACCAAATCCTTGCCTTAGTTGCTCCCACAAAAGTGCTCTAACAGACGCCAGCAACTACCTTATATTCACAACATCTAACGGACTCTTACTGAGTCTTCATTTTTCTCGAATGCCATGTGGAATGTGACACTATTATTTGTTTTCTCCTTTAACTGATGTCTTCCACAGCAGTAATTTCTTTCAAGAATGACCATTCCTTCTTCTGAATATATGTGCAGGCAATTGTTATTTGCAGATTCAATATCTGTGAATTTCACGGACTCGAACTATTTTTGTAACCTCGAAAAACAATATGGCTATGTTGTAAAAGTCTTTGACCTTTTTTTGTAAGTCAGTCAAAAATAGCAAGAAAGCTAAAAAGTCAATTAGTTATAGCAAGAAATTTCCAAATGGTGAGACTACTTCAACAATCAGCGGAACTCTGGGTGTGGGCCCAGCTCCAGCAGTGAAGTTGAAGAGGACTGGGTCATGGCAATTTGGGCCACACCCTGAGTCAGAAAGACCTCAGAGGGATGGGGTTCAAACGCCACAGCAGATTCAAGAATCACTCTGCACCGTCCAGGATGTGACGTGACCTGCTTACAACCCTTTGATAGCTTCCCATGTTTCTAGGGCAAAGTCCAAACTCCTTGACATGGTGACGTGGCCTAGAAGGTCTTCCACAGCCTATCCTCTGCCAGTGTCTTCAATTTGGCTTTATTTATTCATTCCTTTACAACCTGTTTTCATCAAATATTTACCGAGTGCTTACTGTATTCCAGGCATTGTTTTGAGAGTTCAAAGTAAATAAAACACAGAAAATTCCCTTAGAGGTTATATTCTAGTAGTATAAGGCAGGCAATAAACCAGGAAATAGGGGCACCTGGGTGGCTCAGTGGTTTAAGCCGCTGCCTTCAGCTCAGGTCATGATCTCAGGGTCCCGGGATCGAGTCCCACATCCGGCTCTCTGCTCAGCAGGGAGCCTGCTTCCTCCTCTCTCTCTCTCTGCCTGCCTCTCTGCCTACTTGTGATCTCTCTCTGTCAAATAAATAAAATCTTTAAAAAAAAACAAACAGGAAATAAAATGTGTTGTCAGCTGGTAATGAATGCCATGGAGGAAAAGAGCATGGAAGATGGAGTGATTTTAAATATGTTCATGTGTCCTTTGATACTCCTCCCTCCAGGAGGTCGAGCCTAATTTCCTTTTCCTTGCGTGTAGACTGGACTTAGTGGCTCATTTCAAATGAATAGAGTCAGTCAGAAGTGATGGTGTGTGACTTTGGAGACGAGATCGTGAAAGGCTCTGTGACTCCCACCGCTCGCTCTTAGACCTGACACTGCGGGAGATGTTAGAGAACCTACTGTGAGCAGTCGTCTGGAGAACCCCATGTGGTAAGAACACCAGGCTTCCAACAGCAACCATGTGAATGAGCCTACTTAGAAGTGGATCCTCTGGGCCTTGCCAAGCCTTCCTAGGAATGCAATGGCGGCCATCTCAACTACATCAGAAGTGACCCAGAGCCAAACACTTAGAAATTTTATCACATAACAAATGTTTGCTGTTTTCAGCTGCGACATTTCAGGGGCAATTGGTTACATCACAATTGGTGACAAATAAAAAAAGAAAATAGTGAATGTATATATTAGTGTTGGCAGTTGCCGAGGTGGCTGGGGGAGGCTTCACTGAGAGGGAGCCTTGTTATAAACACCTGAACGACACAGCTGCCCTGCCAAGTAACGGGCTCATAAAGCCTCTGCAGCTCTTTACTCAGATGCAATATGCCCCCCGATGGGGAATGCTGGTAAGGATCATAAAGGAGCTGTGTAAATTACCCAGCAGCCTATGTCCTACATAAGCAATGCCACATTCTAGCGATAGGAGTTTGTTCCTTTACAAGACAGTCCATTGCATTCATTATTGAGAGTTCTATTAGGAGAGAAGTGGTTCGAGGTCTGGACATCCAAGGCAGGGCCTGTGTTTTTGTCTGATTCTCTGTTGGCCTAGAAGGCGGTTACTACAAAGGGTTAGGGTTAGGGTTATTATAGTGCATCCTGATTCCTTTAAAACCGTCTCTCAGAGAAGAATTGTGAGCAGGCACTGACAACTCTTTAGCTCCATTTGGGACCCTGAAGGGCAAATCTCTTTCTACTCTTTAATAGAAACAGAAAAAGGAAGATGGCAAGATTTCTAGACACAGAGGGACTTTTAAGAAGAAATCTGTATGTACATGCACATGTTTCTCACTCTGACCTGAATCTCTGTGATACTTCATGTCAATACTGTTTGTTACTGCAGTGCTCCCTAGCTGCTTTTGCTTTGTGTTTTTCTCACTAATTCAATTATAATATGAGGAACGTTCCCTGTGTTTCTTCTCTCCTGCATATCAAGGACTGGTAGAGGGCTGGGCACACAGTAGTCACTCAGCTCCTATGAGAGACTGACTTGTGGGGAGAAATGGCTTTTGGTAAACTCATGGGAAGGTCCTCTGTGGATAGATTAGGACTTCAGGATAGAACTTCTACAAAAATTCCAGAACTTTTCATGTATTTTGATAAACGAATCTCTTGCCAATTTGTGTGAGGTTTTGCCAATTCATGAAATAAATGACCTAGCAACACCGTGACACAGGTAGACATCTAGGAAAGTGGATTATCTCAAAAGATCAAGGTGGAGTTTTGGTTTTATCTGTGGGTTCAAAAAAATGAAAGAAGGAAGCACTTGTGGCTCTTGAGGTAAAGTGATGCTAGCTTCCAGTTCTTTCCCCCAATCCATTTCGTTTCGTAAGTCATTGTCGAGAATACTAAACCGCCAGGGTGATACAGGGGAATCCCATTGGCAAACATGATGTGAGAACATGTCCTCAGAGGGGTCTTGGGAGAGGTATTCTGGACATCCCTGGGGAGTTAACTAATGGCTACCTAGTCGTAAATATGCTGTAGATCCCTAAAGTCAACCTGGTGCCAAATAACACATCTATTCTGGGATTCTATGCAAAAATATCAGAACACTGTCTACTTTTTCTCTATTACAGTGAATGCCATTAACCACAAATATTTCCAAAGAGGTCACAGAAATTTTAATGCTAGAAGAAAGTCAGAAGGTCAGGGGTAAGTAAGGCCTAGCCCAACATGTGAAAGAGGCACAGAAAGTTACAAAAAGACATTTATCTAAATTTTTCCACTTTGATTCTGCCATTTTCCCCAGATTTCTGATTCATCATTCCTTGAAATAAGTTGTCAAAGAATCTTGCAAAAATACCTATCTGCCTTGAGAATGTCTTGTTATTCATCCTTAGGGGTGGGTTAGTTGGTCATTATAGTCTCAGTTACCTTGTGCCACCTTGAGTAGTAGCAATATAGGCTAGGGACAATTTTTATAAGTTTGGGGGCAGGATGGAACTTCCAGAGTGTAGGATGCTTCCAATGAGGTTGTGCATCTATGGAGAAGACATTGGAGACCCTGGATAGTTTGGAGGTCAACACAAGTATGACCAGAGATGGCAGAAAAAGAGGAGGAGAGTAGAGGTAGTGAAGTTGTGTGTGTTTGCCATTGTGGTTTTTCATCTAGAGTGCTCTCAGGGTGGCCCTGCCACTGATGTGGAGAGAGCAGATCAGTGGGGAACTTGGGTAGCAATGACCATTGGGTTACTCTGGGGGCATACATGCCTGGTTGCAGTAGGAAGAACTGGACAACTCTTGTGAGACACAGAGACCTAATCCTTCCTGATCTGACTTTCCTTGAGTGAGTCTTTGAGGCCCAACATAGCTCAAAGGATGGGCCACAAATTGGCTGCCTTGGTCATGTGAGTGCAGGCTTATCCTTTCGGAAATAAGGTATGCTGTTTGCTGCTCCTCTCCCCTTGGGGCCAGGCGGCACTCTTCTTCTTCCAGGTCATCCTTTCTCAATCTCTGCTCCTAATGTAAGGGGGAGGAGGTTTCCTATAAAAACCTTCATGTTTGGTTTGAACAGTCATTTAATTTACAGGAAGTTGTGTAGAGTAGCAATATTTTCATATTCCTTTTTTTTTTTTTTTCCATTTTACTCCAGACTATACCCAGGGAGGTACACAAGTGAGCAGAGGAAGCCCTGGAAATTCTTGCCCAAGTTAGGGAAAAGGTGAACAGGGTCACAGTGGAAAAGGTTTAACTGATTTTGAGGAATAATGACATTAAGAAAACTTCTATTAAACTCTAGAATATATATGTATATATATAGAAAATAAATAAATCTTAAATGCATAGCTTGATATATTTTCACCAGATAAACAGACCCATACAATCAGTCAGATAAAGAAATGCATTGTTATGATCACCCCAGAAATCCCCTTTAATTCTTATTTCAGTATCTAACCACCCCTGGAGGTGGTTGCTCTGTTCAACTTTGGTAGATATTGCAAAAACAATTTTCTAAAGTGGCTATACCTGTAATGAGATATTATGTCAGAATGACTAGTATAAAAAAGGAGCAAAATAGCAAGTATGATGAGGATATGGAGAAAAACGAATCCTTGTGTACTAATGGTGGGGATGCAAACTGGTGCAGCCACTGTGGTAAACTTTCCTCAGAAAGTTAAAAATAGAAATACTATATAATCTAGTAATTGCACCACTAGGTATTTACCCCAAGAAAATGAAAATATTGGGGCACCTGATGGTTCAGTGGGTTAAAGCCTCTCTGCCTTCAGCTCAAGTCATTGTCCTGGGGTTCTGGGATCGAGCCCCACATCAGGCTCTCTGCTCAGCAGGGAGCCTGCTTCCTCCTCTCTCTCTCTCTGACTGCCTCTCTGCCTACTTGTGATCTCTCTCTGTCAAATAAATAAATAAAATCTTTAAAAAAGAAAATAAAAATATTAATTCAAAAAGATAGATGCTGTATTTATTGCAGCATTACTTACAATAGCCAAGATATGAAAGCAACCCAAGTGTCCATCCATAGATGAATGGATAAAGATGTGATACATATACACAATGGAATATTATTCAGGCATAAAAAATAATGACATCTTGCCATCTACAGCAACATGCTTGGATCTAGATGGTAAAAGTCTAAGTTAAATAAGTCAGACAGAGAAAGACAAATACCATATAATTTCCCTTATATCTGGAATCTAGAGAACAAAACAAACAAACAAAAACAGAAACAGACCTATAAATACAAAGAACAAACTGATGGTTGTCAGGGGAGAGGAGGTCAGGTGATGGACCCCATGGGTGAAGGGGAGTGGGAAGTACAGGTTTCCAGTTATGAATTCAGTGAGTAAATCATGAGAAGAAATGGTACAGCGAAGGGAATGTAGTCAATGGTATTGTAATAGCATTGTATGGTGACAATTGGTAGCTACGGTTGTGGTGAGCATAGCATAACATATAGATTTGTTGAACTGCTATGTTGTACATCTTCAGCTAATGTAGCATTGTGTGTCAACTATGCTTCAATAAAAAAAAAAAAAATGACCCGGTTGTAGCAATGTATACTTCTAAAGTGGTTTACGTGAGTTTCATTTGCTCTAGTGCTTACCAACAATTGGTATTGTCTATCTTTCTCATGTTAGTCATTTTGGTGGGTGTGTGGCTTTAGTTTTGCCTTTCCTTATGCCTACTGAGGTCTAACGCCTTTCATGTTCTCTTTTGAAAAGCATCTGTTCAAGCATTTGTTTGTTTGTTCCTCTAGGGTCATTCTTATTTATTTGCAAGAACTCTTCATATATTTTGGATTTGAATCTTTTGTTAGATATGTTATGAATATTTTTTTTCTGGAGTTGTTTTTAAGAGCAATTCACACTTATGGTGGTCATACATTACGTGGCAGTAGATATTCATGAAAAGATATTTATGAAAATAAGAGATGTTTCAAAGAAAAAAAAAAAGGAAAGATTTAGGAAAGTTTGACCATACTGGATGAAGGAGAAGAGATACTTATGCTAAAATCTAAAGTCAAGAGCAATATATATTAATTCATTCAACAGATTTGGTTTCTGCAAGGTAAACAAGTTACAGGATCTCTGTTTCCTAACTCTTGGCTACTTTATAACTATCGCCATTCCTTTCTCTTCCTTGTTTCATATTTTGTCCATGAAGAGGCTTGTTCTTGTTAATAACAAATGTTTTCTGAATATTACTGGGTTTCAGGCACTAGCCTAAGCACTTCAGATTTTTAAAGCTGTATGTAGTAGGTACAATTATTATTCTCTTTTACAAAACATTTGGCTAACTTAGCTGAGGTTATCTAGTTACTAAGTAGCAGAGCTAGATTCAGACCTAAGCAATCTGCCTGGAGAGACCATACTCTTCATGGCTGCCTCCCTGCTACACCATGTTGACCTCATGGGACTTCAGTTCTTTAATTCAAATTAAACATCAGTCTTATTACATGTATGGCCCAAAGTCATCATCAGCAATCAACTTGAAGAAACCAGACTTCAGAGGATGGAAAAAGAAAGAGGTAGATAAAGAGTAAAATCAGTGGTCATTGTATCAGAACAACTGACCTCAAATTCTGGCTTTTTTCATGATGACTCTGTGGCTTTGGGTACGTCACAAACAAATCTTACTCTTCCCGGCTGTAAAGAGGGGGTACAACCACTTGTCTTTTCTACATTAGGGTGGCTCGGGGGTGGCTGCAAATATGAGAAGAGATAAAAGTGGTGAGAGTTATTGTCTCAATAAATATTCATTTGTCCCCTCAACCAAAAGAACAATTATTAAATGCCTACTGGATGCTAGGCACTGTGCTAGGAGCTTAATAAATTGAAAGGTCAAAATATAATGATGGCAAAAATAATCAGGTCACTGTTGCTTATAGTTCATTCAATCAATTGACTAGAATTTATCAAGGGCTTATGATGGTCTAAGGATTATGCCAGATGGAGTCTGTGCTCTTATGGAGTTAATCTTACAGGGAATGAATGAATGAGTAAATGAATGAATAAAGCTTATTGCCCTCTTTTCTCTCATCCAGCACCCAATGGGCACCCTGTGAATATCTCTTTGATTCTGTTTTATTTCCTGGCAAACCTCACACAGACATTTCCTCTTACACTCCTGCCTTTAAGCTGTATATTCTAATAGATGATCCCACTTGTCTATGACTTAATTATTTATTGTAACTCCTCCCTTTGTCAGCCTGTTAAGTATTCCAAGCACCATTTCCATCCAGCTCTTATATTTAATTCCCTCTCTATTCATCCAAGGTCTTATAGATCTTCTAATTTTTTTAAAAAAATCAGGTTCATTAGCTAATATGAGTGCAGTTTAAATTTCAGTTCTCTAATCAGTATTTAGGGACATTCTAGCTTTTCTCTAAAAAGTGAGCCCACTTCAGATTAACCCTAAGGCTACTACAACACAATTACTATGTTACCTATTACTGTATTTCTTTGAAGTGTTAAACATGAGTCCAAGAACAGCTATGTGGTAAAATATTCAAACAGTAAAAAAAAAAAAAAAATAGGTATTTATTAAAAAGAATGAGATAGTATTAGCCTAGTTGATTTAGTTGTATGAGTTTGGAAATGGTAACAAAATTCTACCTCTTTTAAAACATGCTTCACTTTGAACTTGCCATTGTTCAGAAGGACATATTTTCCAACCAACTTAAATTACTGATACTTCACCTGATGCATAGCTCGCACACAACTTTTGAATTAGGACAGTGACAAAGAGAAAAGGAAAAAAGGCATTTCCTTAGGATGATGTTTATGATATTTTAAAACCAGTTAACTTCAGGATTGGAACTGTGTTTGATCACATGTTTTTTAAAAAAGTTCAACAGGGTAGTGGAACCATAGGAAATACTGAGCTTACTTGGCCCCCAATTTTCCCCCAGAGACTAAGAGGATCTGGTAAATCTGCACCAAGAAACACAGTTTTGAAAAGGAATTTTTGAAAGTTATGCTTTAAAATAGTATTTAACCTATGCAAATGATTGTGAGAAACAGTAATAATTCTAAAATAGGTTAGAGAATTGGGATAAAAGCTATACTGATATTGGTTGATTAATGATGACTGAATATATGGTGTTATAAGCAAGTGTGAATTATGATTTTTTAAAAACTTATTTACTTGTCAAAATAACAAATGAAATGAGAGCCTGGGATAGTCCCATCGATTTAAAAAAATATATGACAGCAGAGGGCAGACATCAGGGGCCCAATGCCAAATTCTGTTTGTATGTACTAGTGTAGGGAGACATTTGAATAAACATTGCTTTCTTCTATCATTCAAATTGATCTCAGTTCTTGGTTTTACTAGAGAGGAAAATAAACTCATTTATAGTACGACATATTGCTGTGAGTATAGTCTTCACCTTGAAAATGAGATCCAGTACAGATTCACAAGATTTCGTCCTCAGGAAGGAGAGAAACTTGGCTATGGTTGACAAGTATCTTTGTGGGCAGGGTATTAGCGGGGGTGGTAGGCATGGAAGAAAGTCAGCCTGGGTGTTGTCAGGGTCAACTTTGAACATAAGAAGAAAATAAAGTATCTCGGGCTTTGTTGGGGGCTACCTCTAACTCTGCTCTGCTGAACCTGAAAAAAGAAACACGTGCTCTTCATTTTCCCAGGGGATGACTGTCCCAATAACCCCAACTTGGTACTCTTTCACACCAAGATGAAAGAGATTAATAACAGTTTAAAATCTTACTTTGCCTATAAAGTGACTAGGAACTAAAAATAATGCACAAAGGGCACCAGGGTGGCTCAGATGCTCAAGCGTCTGCCTTCAGCTCAGGTCATGATCCCAGGGTCCTGGGATCAAGCTCCAGATCCAGTTCCTGCTCAGCAGGGAACCTGCTTCGCCCTCTCCATCTGCCTCTCCCTGGCCACTCAATCTTTCTCGCTCTCTCAAATAAATGAATAAAATCTTAAAAAAAAATAATACGTAAGACTCAATGAAGAAAATTTTGAAACACTATTAAAGGATATAAAAGATCTTAAGTAGCAGATAATAAATGCTCTTAGATGGAATGAGTTACTATTATAAAGATATTAATCCTCCTCAAGTTAAGTGATAGCCCAGAGTCTCTTCTGCATTTTTTTTTACAGGAACTTGAGAAATTTATTATAAAATTTCTGTAAAAAATATATGAAAAGTCCATAAATAGCTAAGTCAGCCTTATAAAAGAGCAAAGAGGGCAGACTTCCCTGTCCAGATATAAAGACATTCCTCATTAAAAAAACATTATGAAACTGGCTCAAGAACAAAAAGAAAAATAAAATAAACCAATGGAACAAAACAGAGAGTTCAGAGATAGCTATTTGTATATGGAAATTCACATACAATAAAGGGCTCACTGGTGAACTGTGTTAGGAAAACTGGCTCACTATGTGGAGGAAAATAAACTCCCTAATTTCCATGATATACAAAAAGTCATTAAAGACCGATTGTAAAAGGTAAAACCATAAATAGAGGAAAAGTTAGAAGAATACCTCTGTGACCTGGAGGTAGAAAGAGACTTTCTAAATAAAGCCTTGAAAAGTACAAACCGTGAAACAAAATAATGTCTTAGATGTCATCCAAATTAAGTTTCTGTTAAAAAAAAAAAAACAAAAAAACAAGCAAAGTTAGTAGAATACAAATTGGGAGGAGTTTGTTATGCCTACAAGCAAAAAGAGAAGAATTACATAAAATATACAGAAAACTCTTATAAATCAACAACAATAAAAGACCAAAGCCCGCTGGAACAATGGGCAATTGATAAAAACAATCAATTCATAGAAGGGGAAACTCAAGTGGCTCCAAGTGTATTAAAAAAAAAATCAAATCGCGACAATAATAAGACAGTATTTTAAACCTCCAAAAGCCAGCAAAAATCTGAGCTAGATAGTGGGTGTGGATGTAAGGAAACAAACCTGTATTCAATGATTTGAGAGAGTAATCACTGCCGTCTTTTGGAGAGTGGTTTGGCAGTATCTAGGAAAAAATCAGTCAACTTTAAGACCCAGTGTACCTACTGATTGGGTAATTATTCCAAAAATATCCTCAAAAATATGCCATGACATGACTTGGATGAGGTTGCTTATGGCTGCAGGGTCTGTAGCGTGCTATTCGAGATGGATTAGGTGCCCATAGAAGGCAGAGCAAAAAGGTAAAATATGGAAACACTAAGGAATGGCATGTTAGAGAAAGGATCTACTTATGGTAACATGGACAGATTGCAAGAGCACAGTCCTGAAAGAAAGATTAAGAAAGAGAACCATTCCTATAAAATCAAATGACACTTTATGTTTTACAAGGATTCAGAAATGTATATAAATACATTAGAGCAGTGGCCAATGGCAGGTATAGAGGGGGTGGTGTGTGGTGGAGATGGAAGGAGGGTAAGGAAAGTGAGGTCTCTCTCACACACACAGGGGACGAGGGAGAGAGAGAGAAGGAATTTGCAGAGAACCATGATCATGTGTCTTGTACTGAAGAGTATGATGAATGTAAAGCTTTTTACCTGAGTTGCCTGACGTTGAATTTCTCCTGGAGAGATGTGTACTTCAAACGAATGCTGGGCACCTGGGTTGTTCAGTCAGTTAAACATCTGCCTTCGGCTCAGGTCATGGTCCCAGAGTCCTGGGATCCAGCCCTGCGCTGAGCCCCACATCAAGCCCCAGTTGGCCCCACAGTTGACTCCCAGCTCAATGGGGAGCCTGCTTTTCTCCCTCTCCCCTCTACTTGTGCTCTCTCTCACAGCTCTCTGCAACTCTCCTAATAACAAATGTTTTTGAGACTTCTTGTATCACTCTTCAGAAATCCCAGTGCAGATTTTCACTTGAGCGGGTTTGGTAAAAGCTCATGGAAGCCTAAGATCTTGTCTCCACTAACACTATCTGTCTGATGTTGGTCCATCAGGAGTTTATAAGGAATCAGACTGCTGCTGTTAAAGACTGGTTTGCAAAGTTCTGGCATTCTATTTTTGTTTCGCAGCTATTTATTCCCTATTCAGGAATGATAATGATGCTGGCAAGGAGGACCAAACCCTCACTTTAAAAGTACCATGAAGGCAGTCCCAAATCACCTCCATGCATGTTCCCAAAGATACATAGTATGTTATTTAAATTGACAGATCTATATATCTATATATATCTATTCACTTGACATCTTTTTGTTGATTTCTTTTTATATGTCTGGCACTGTTTTAAGTGTTGGAGATAGAAAGATAAAAAAGACTAAGACTCTTGCCTGGAAAACACATAATTTGATGATGTCAAACTTATTTTCCATGGGAACAAAATTATGTGTGCTTTTCAGGTTCCCAGGCAAACCAACAAAAAGCGTATTTAATCCACAGGATAGCTTAACCCTAATGCTAATATAATTATTCAGAGTTTTAGACAAAAATGGCCATATCTGAGGCCCCTGGGTGGCTCAGTGGGTTAAGCCTCTGCCTTCAGCTCAGGTCATGATCTCAGGGTCCTGGGATCGAGCCCCGCTTTGGGCTCTCTGCTCAGCAGGGAGCTTGCTTCCTCCTCTCTCTCTCTCTGCCTGCTTGTGATCTCTCTCTCATTCTGTGTCAAATGAATAAATAAAATCTTTTAAAAAAATGGCCATATCTCATATAATAGAAAATCGGATGAGAAAGCGTTTCCTCACCTTGGGCTCATTAACAACCTCAAGCAAGTGTTTGGAATGGGCCTTGCTTTTATTTACTCTCCTGAATCTTCCCTTTTGCATTTGTCTCCTAAGCCCCCTTCCCAAATGCTCAATGTCATCACGTTGTTCTAATCCTTCACTGTGGCTCCCCACCTGGGTATCTGCCATCTCACCAATGCACAAGATTCTATAATCATTTGCTTTCCTTCTTACAAGGACTCCTGATCTTGACTAGTTTTGAGGAGAAAAATCTGATCAAATAAATTTGCACATTCCCTCCCCTAGCAAGAGGTCGGTGCACATGCTCCTTATTGTGGACACCCCTGGGGGAGAGTTTCCAGTCTAGTTTTTAGCTGTTGTTTAGAATTCAATGTATTTTTAATAATTCAAAGTCAATATATAACCACCTTATTGCCAGACTCTCTTCCATAGACATCCATGTACATAATAAAAATTGTTATAAGAATTTTGGGAATATTATTTTGAGACTTAATTTGTGTGCTGTTTAGAATGAGCACAGGTAAGATTTTAAGATGAGCCACTATAGCCACTGTATTCTTAAAATACTCATATGTTAAAAAAAAATAGTGATTAGGTGGTTTAACTTTAGTATTTCCAAATCTAATTTGATTTTCTAAATCTAGATTGATGCTGGTAATAATTCAATAAAAAAAATTGTAAGTAATCTCTACACCCAATGTGGGGTGCAAACTCATCCCCCCAACATCAAGAGAGTCATATGCTCCACTGACTGAGCCAGCCAGGTGCTCCCAATAAAAAAATGTTAAGATCTATTTGCATCCACCATAATTGTTTAGATCACATTAGAAAGTCACAGAATGAGAAGAAACCAGTGCTTAGATTAGTTAACACGGTTCTTTAAAAAATGTGAGTCTTCCTCAGGATTCAGTGTATTTAAAAAAAGAGATAAAACTATTTTTAAAAATAGGGTTACCTCCAAATATCACTACTATGTATTTTAAAGCAGGGTATACAAACACGGGTCCTTTATTTCTGATCACCTTTAATAAGATAAGAATCTATGAAGCTGGTGGGAAAATGAGTCCATGACCAAACTGTTTACTCAGCTACTGCAGAAGATCAAAAAATATTATACAGAATCTGGAATCTACGAAGACAAAGCAATTGTTGTTGTTGTTGGTTTTTTTTTTTTTTTTTTTTTTTTTGAAAAATAAGTGGGTTTTAGACAGTTTCTGGGATTTATCTGTAAAAACACCTTCAGGGCCCTAATAGTGACGTTTTAGGGAAACACTCGCATTTCAAAGTGGGAAAAATAGGAGGTGGCGTTTTGTGGGCTCCTGTGGTGGTTAGGTAGTTCTCAGAAGACAGTACTGGAAATTAGATATTTGCTGATGTCATATTTTTCACCAAAAAAATGTGTATTCTGGGGGCTATAAAAAGCAGCAGCTTCTACCTTCCCCTCACAAGCAGAATCATCGGAACAGTAAGTGTTTCTACACACTTGGGATGATGGGTTCATTTGAGGTGCTATACTTCTTGATACCTAATGGTTTGCCTTTATGTTTTTGCTTCTTGTTCTCTTGATACTAGGTTTTCCTTTTCTAGTCAACATTTGTTCCAGTTAGAGTTGTCTGCAATGGCTGCCCTGCAGAAATCTGTGAACTCTTCCCTTCTGGGAGCTCTGGCTGCCAGCTGCCTCCTCATTGCCCTGTGGGTGCAGGGAGGAGAAGCTGTGCCCATCAGCTCTCACTGCAGGCTTGCCAACTCCGACTTCGAGCAGCCCTATATCACCAACCGCACCTTCATGCTGGCTGGGGAGGTACTCATCTCAGTGTCTATCTCTCTTTCGCATCTTCTTTACTTGGAACCTGATAATAGTTACTCAAATTTTCTCCAAAGTGTTACTGAGATCTTTAAGAACCCATCATCTAGCCTTGCTGGTAGACCAGAAGATTATTTTTCTATGTCTCTTTAGAGACTCTTTGGAGATTGGTCTTTACCAGAAGACCTTCTGTTTTGGCCTTGATATGTACATTGAGTTTTACTCCAAAGAGGCCATTTATGAGCCCACCTGACTGTTTTCCCTCTTATTCCTCTGTGCATTATTTTAACACACATCTGAATTTTTTTTTTTAAGTCTTCATGGGGTTGCTCTGGGGAGAGTGGATAGAGAGCATCTCTACTCACAGACTTTTCTACTAGCTCCTTGATGTCCAGGCACTTAGTCTTTTCTTCTCTTCCAGGCTAGTTTGGCAGATAACAACACAGATGTTCGTCTCATTGGGGATACACTATTCCACGGAGTCAATGTAAGCCATACTCATGATAAACAGGACAGTATGTCATCCTTGGTTATTTGGAAGCTGGTGATGATGGTTTGGGTCTTCTGGATGCCCTCTAATATGACCCCTGCTGTTTCACTTTTGCCTACAGAAAGGAGACCACTGCTATCTGATGAAGGAGGTATTGAACTTTACCCTTGAAGAAGTGCTGCTCCCCCAATCCCATAGATTCCAGCCCTATATGCAGGAGGTGGAGTCCTTCCTGACCAAGCTCAGCAACAGGCTAAGCCAATGTGTGAGTTCTTTTCTTAGCCTAACTCCAGACTCTCCTGCTTGCTTGCCTTCTTCCCTTCTCCTCTTTAGAGCCCTTCTCCACCAACATTCCCTGCACCTTCCAAGGCTTGCAGCAAGAGGTGCCTCAGCAACACCATCACAAGTGATTTTGAATCACAGATATTTGTTTTTGCTTTAATTCAGTCACATTTTGAATATATGGTGGTGAAGGGGGTCTAATAGACAAGAGCACAGAGGCTCCTTGTCCCTGGGAAAAAGCACCTCAGGTTATGTGAGATGAGAAGGGTGTTAGGAACTGTAGAGAAAAATGCCTAGATGCGGAAATGGATGCCCCGAGTATAGATAGAAGAGACGAGAAAGAGAGACGGTAATAGGAAGATTTAATGTTTGGCACTGGGTAGGCAAAGATAGTTGCCTTTTGGATGGCGTGAGAAGTGACAATGGCAGAGGAATGTGACCTTGATGGCTCTAAACATTTAAAATTATGAAAAAAGACTGGAGTGGAGTGAGCAGAGTGAAGGGACCTAGTATTTATGGAGGAGGGCCTCCTGTTCACACAAGACATTCTATGTCCATTTCTTGTTCTGAGAATGAATTTTTTTTTTTTTTTTGTAGAGTTAGGGTTTTATTCTTCACAGCATTTACAAAAACCACTCCACTCTTTCTACAAACTTAAACCTCAGTAGGATTTCCCAAAGTTGAAGAGAGGTCCCATGTAAGGGAAATGACTGGATTTTGGCGTCCAAGGGAATTCAAGAGTTCTGAATTCAAAATCTAGGTCACTGGTGAAATCTAGGTCATTGTGGGTAAAATTGCTAAGAACTTTTAACTCCAGGTGCATCGTAACACACCTCAGTTAGGGACGCTGAAGTTCACAAAACTTCAGTACAACAGTGTTAAAGTAAGTACTCTGTTTTCATTTTGTAGCATATCGACAGTGATGACCAGCATATTCAGAGAAATGTGCAAAATCTGAAGGACACAGTGAAAAAGGTACTACTAAAACTACTAATGCTAGCCTATTAATAGGAGAGACAAATGTTGTTTTTCTTTTCATCCCTTTCTTTCTTTCTTTTTTTTCCCCTCTGTATAATTTTCTACTTGATTCACCTGCATCAGTTTGATTATTTAGGTACATATGTATATATATCTGTATATTTATAAATAAATCTCCGAATTTTGTGAATTATAGAATGACCAGGAAGTTAGGTCCTCTAATCTCATCATCGCATGCTCTGGGCATGACCAGTAGCAGAGCCAGCGCTGGAATGCAGGTCTCTTGAATCCTGTCCAGCATTGTTTCCAGCAGCAATTTGTTTTAGTTTTACTATTATTAATTCTTCAGGAAATTTGAGATTTTTACTGATTCATGTAATTTAAATAAGTAATTGTTCAAAAATAGAGAAGTACCTGGGGACAAATTTATTTGAAGTAATATTGGAAGCCATTGACTTGATGGTCTAAAACTTGGAGAAATAAATCCAGAACAACCATAACAGAAGAGTTGGACTTACCTATAAGATGAATTTCTGGAATGACTGATACTTCTGTTTAATTATTATAATATAATACCTAACAGCAATTGGTTTTAATTTAGAAGCAAGAGTGAGCCACCCCAATTTCTTTTATGCAGTTTTAATAGCATGGATTTATTAGAATGAACGCGAGTCTGAACTGAAAATCCTCTTTTATTCCTTTCCTTTCTAGTCTCCTCCTTCCCTCAACATATCCCCAGTGAGCATCTATCTGGTGTAGGTTAGTGTGCATTTGTACAGAGAATGATACTGTCACGTGGTCTATTTGGGGAAAGGAACACTAGTAGAAGGCTCAGACTAGCAATTGTGACTCATCCAAAAACCAGAGGAATGATTGCTAGCAGCGAAAGTGATGCTCTTGCAAGTGAGTACAGTTAAACCTCAGCAGCATCAAGGGTCTAGCTGACGGAATTTTTAGTAACAGGTGTAACCTCAATCTTCCCTTTTTTTCCACCTTGATATTCCTTTACAAAAAAACTATTTCTTCCCAATCATGATTTAATGAATGACCGTTTCTTTGATCATTGAAAGCTTTGTAGTCTTCCACTGTGAAGATAAATTCTCTTGTCATGGATCTCTTACTCAGGTGTGGAGGGCTGAATATTAGAATGCCATTGCCAAGAAGTGCTTTGCACTTCCAGTGTGAAGAATTCCTGATGTCAGTTAACTTTGTTGGTCTTAGAAAAAGACCAGCGTGAGAGAGAAACATCTGAGGGGGATCCACATGGGGAAATAGATTTTAAAGATATTAACACATTTTGAGAGAATCGATTTTCACATTTGCAATAGGGTGTCATGTTATGCTTTAAAACAAAACAAAACAAAACAAAACAACAAAAAAAAAAAACAAAGAACAACAACAACAACAAAAACAAAGCAAAAACCAGTAGCTCCAGAATGCATAGGTGAGAGAGGAATGTTACTCCGGGGAAGCTCAACCTGAGGGGAAACTTGTCAGCACAAATTGAAATGGGAGGGTGGGCTTGGAGGTGTTAATTCCCGGCCACTGGAGGTAATAGCAGACAGCAGGCTGTGGTAGAATGCATGATAGACAGTAGGGCAAGAGAACTGAGACATTCTTTATGCTCTTTGGCGTCTTTGAGATATAAAATGTCTCGTTTGGCATTATGTGCAAGGGGGAAAGATGGAAGACAATAGGAAGAGAAAGGAGAACAAAGCATTGAGAACGATGATGGCTTACAGTTTTCCTTGAAAGAATCTAGAGCAAATTTAATAGATTAGAGAATTTCAAAGGAGGATGCTTTGGACTTGAATTTGCCTTCCCGTCTTATGTAGTTGGAAAGCCTCTTTAGCATAGGACTTGGAAGGAGGAGGAGAGAAGAGGTGTTTAGAATGTGTATTCGGCTTTCTACTAATTTGAGCAACTGGATGGGACTTACTTGGTATATTCCCCACAAAAGTGAAAATCTGTATTTTTTCCCTTTGTTAGGGAGGTGGGAACAACAACAACAAAAAAACACGTGTACTGGTAAATGTGCAGTTTTGATTCAATGCTGTGTGAGCTGAGCTGTTATAATTAGTTGGTCATAGACCATCGTGAAGGGGTGAGGCAGGGCACCAGCGGGGACGAGGGGGCAGCACTTGTTCCTGCAGATGCCTGCACAGCTTCAGTCCCCTTGCTCTGGTGAGCAAGTGACTTGAAACAGCTTGATTCGTGTAGATCAGTTGAGAGTGGTGCTTGCTGGTGTTCTTTTCAGTTCAGTTAACCATAATTCTAAGGTCTATGGCAAATCATATTATTTTCTTGGTAAAAGGGTATTATTAGTAATCTTACAAAAGGCAAAAAACTCGGTTTCTGTCTCCAACAACCTAACCATCTTTTTCTGACTTGATCCTCTTTAAAAAACATGGTATAAATGCTCAAATACTCATTTGTTCTTATTTTTACAGCTTGGAGAGGATGGAGAGATCAAAGCAATTGGAGAACTGAATTTGCTGTTTATAGCCCTGAGAAATGCCTGTATTTGACCAGAGCAAAGCTAGAAAATGGATGACTAACCCTTCTTGCCTGTTAGAAATAACAACAAGATCCCCTACAGGTTTTTCTTTTACCAAAAGGAAAATGGGAAGCCAACATTTACAATCATGCGTGGATTCTAAATTAACCCCTGCTTAGCTTAAAAAAGAGAAAAATGTCACCTGTGTCTGGAAGACCAGAAGGCCAACCCTCCAAGCTTAATGAGAATTGCTGATAACATTTTATTGTAGTCGGTGTTTTATACACAGAAATTTATTTTTTTAAAGCAATTGTCTATTCCCATCAAAAAGATTACTTCCTCTTCCTTTAGGAACAAAAAACCCTAAATAACTTCATATCCAGGATCAATATTTTGTATTTATGAATTTATTTATTATTGTCATTTTAATAATATAGACTTATTTATAGAAGCATTATATGGTATGTTACTTAAGTATAAAGCTAATATTTATATTTATGATAGTAATTATGGAGGTATGTTTATTTGACCTCAATAAACATTTCATTATCCTACATCTTGTGTCTTTGTGATTTGTGTCCCTTTACTATCATCATCATCATCCTCATCATCACCTCCATCATCATCACCATCATGTAAACATTACCACTTGGTAAATGGGCCAAGGATCTCCACTTTGTTCTTGACTCTAAGTCAATGAGGTGACTGTTAGTATGAGCTCTATTTTAAAGATGAGAAAACAGTATCAGAGACATGTTACAAACATTGGGGTAACTACACATGGTAGACCTGTATCCAGAAGGTCTATCTGATTTCTGGGCTCTCTGCTATATTATTGCCTGTGTAGATGTATTATGTTGACTTAGCATGTAGTTCTGAAAGAAATACAGTAAGATACTGAAAAGAATCCATTGGCCTTATTAACAGTTGTGGATAAAAGAACAGAATGTTACTGTCAGCAGAGAAATACACATATAGTAGTTCTTACTGTGGAAGAATACTTTAACTCTAGTCTGAATCTATTAGGGCAGGCATTTTCAGTTTTCCTGTAAGTCAGGAAATAAAGTAAAGGGGAAGTGGATGGAGTCTGGGGAGTCTTAAAATTTGTTCAGTGATAGAAGGAGTAGAGATAGTTGGACTGGTTCTATCTAGAAGAATGGACAAGTGACATTAGCATTTGGGAGTGTGCATTTTTTTTCCACAGAAAGTGAAAGTCAGGGTTCAGGACAGGTCAGTGGGTCAATGGTCTACTGTCTATGGTGTTTTCTTCTCTGAAGAGTCAGGAACCCCAGGTTTATTGTACAGGTCACTCACCAATTGTTTGTCAAGTTCCTGCAGGAGTAGGTCAAGTCTGGTGGTTAAGGTGAGTGTATACGTAAATTGCAGTTTCACTCTTGGATAAAGGGAGTTAACATTTTTGAGTGCGGGTTCCAAATGCTGACAGGTCCCAAAGATAAGCTGCTTAGGTAATAGAATTATAATTATTTCTGGGAAGGGTTTAGGACTCTTTCCTCTCTTCTTCCGAATGCATCTCAGTTTAATAACTTAGCAGAAATTGGGGTTGTACTTATTTTTGGCTAATTACGGAGCAATCTTCTAGAAATTGAGCCTTAAATGGAAGAATGTCCTCAGAATTGGTTTCATGAATGCTTCCATCTGGGGCAAGGAGTCTGAAATGAAGAGATTTTAAAAATTCTGGTTGCTAATGAACATAAAACAAAAGGTAGCAGAATCTTCTTCAGTTCCGAAGGGCAGTGCTGGCAATTTTTTTTTTTAAGATTTTATTTACTTATTTGACTGACAGGGATCACAAGTAGTCAGAGAGGCAGGCAGAGGCTTAACCCACTGAGCTGCCCAGGCACCCCAATGCTGGCAAATTTTGCAACTATATGAGATAGTCCGAATTCCTCATAGGGAATCTTGACATAATCATCGGTACCTGCTGTAGCAATTCCTTTACACCAGTGGCAGAGGGTACATTTAGCTGGTACTATCAACACTGGTCTTGTTCTTGGCATTGGCAGAGGCCTTGGGTATCTCCTCCCCCAGTAGCAGACGACAGCACCCAGCTGTTCAGGAAGACTAATCTGTGAGGTTGCATGAGACATAGGCCCCCAGGGACATCAACCAGCATTTAGGACCAATGAGAAGCCACTGCAGGGTTTCGAATGTGGGACAAACTTATTATGACTCATGTTCGAGAAAGAGCACTTTGGTGTTGGGTGGAAAGTAAGTCTAGGAGGGTTAAAACTAGAAGCAACTTCAGCACAATCCTTTATGGGGAAGGTGGCGATCACACTGGAGTGAATGAGAATGGAGCCAGAGAAAACTGGCATATGACCCTTTCTGTGACACTCAGTTTGGGTTGCCTGGGAAATAAGAGCTACATGTAGGTCAGATTCACTAAGAGGAATCATTTACACTGTATTATTCACTAGTATGCTGTTCTTCATATAAGTAAGGACATACAGGTAGTTCTGTTCTGAAAAGAGGTCAAGATTTTAAAGTTTGAGTAAAGATGCATATCAGATGAGAAACAGTGATACCAAAGGTTGAAAACTGTGGTCCTATTGTTTCTGAAGCAACCACAGCAATAGTGGCTTTATCTTTAAAATATACTTTCGGGGCACCCAGGTGGCTCAGTTGGTTAAGCGTCAGACTCTTGATTTCAACTTAGGTCATGATCTTAGGTCATGATCTCTGTGCTGAATGTGGAGCCTGCTTAAGATTCTCTCTTTCTCTCCCTCCACTCCTCCTCCTCCCTCTGCTTAAGCTCTTTTTCTCAAAAAAAACAAAAACAAAAACAAAAACAAAAACAAAAAAACCCCAAAAAACAAAAAACAAAAAAAAACCCTATATATATATATATATATATATATATATATATGTAAAAACTATATATATATGTAAAAACTATATATATATGTAAAAACTATATATATATATATTTAGTTTCAATGAATGTTTAATGTTTATGGTTGAAAAAACAGGTGGAGGTTCCCGGGTGGCTCAGTTGGTTAAGCATCTTCCTTCCACTCAGATCATGATTCCAGAGTCCTGGGATGGAGTCCTGCATTGAGCTCCTTGCTCAGCCAGAAGTCTGCTTCTCCTTCTGCTCTTCCCCCTGCTCATGCCCTCTCTCACTGTATGTATCTTAAATAAATAAATAAAATATTTTAAAAGAAGAAAAAAAACCAGGTGGAGAAGACTGGGATGATGGATCCTGATCACCAAAAGAAAATTGTACTGCTGCTACACCATGAGGGCTGGGTAGACAGTAACTAGATCAAGGACATGGACTAAGATTCAATAGGCTCACCAGTGGAGAACTGCGTCAGTTGAAAAAGACAGGATTGGGGCGCCTGGGTGACTCAGTTGTTAAGAGTCTGCCTTTGACTCAGGTCATGATCCTGGGGTCCTGGGATCAAGCCCAGCATCGGACTCCCTGCTCAGTGGGGAGTCTTCTTCTCTCTCTCCCATTCCCCCTGCTTTGTTCCCTGTCTCACTGTATCACTCTCTGTCAAATAAATAAATAAATAAATAAACAGACAGGATCATCAAGAACTCCATTTCTATAGGAATGAGGGTTTAAGTCTCTATAGCCAGTAAAAACCCCATCCAATGGAGGAGAGGCAGAGAGTAAAGGGAAAATGGAATGAGCAGTGGAAGAAAGAATTCATGATTATTAACTTAGGTTATGTGAACAGCTATAAAAATAGAAACTGTAGCACAGAAGCCAATAACGAGCTTAGTGAATTAATAGGATCTTGGCTCACTCTCCTGCTTTGGCCCTTCAACTACTATGAACTGGTAAGACAACTGCCTCTACACTCTGTACTCTAACTTTCTCTTTTTTGAGTTTGGGTGGCTGCCATCTACTAACACGTCCCACCACCAGATGTCTCACAAGAATTATGGGAAATGTGATGTTGCTAATGGCAGGGAGTGAAATCCATTCAAAAAGCTAAATACAAAGCAATTAAATCGTTTTTGACACAAGCAGACAAGAGACCTCCAGAAGGATATACCCACTGTAAGAGACGCATCCACAGCCTACCTGGCCCATTTTGTTGATAACCTCTGACATGTGAAGTTTGCTAGAGAACCCTTGTTTCAAAGCCATGGTAGTATCATTCTGCATTCTCTGTCAATGGTTTTGTCAAAATCTCCATGTTTTGTTTTCATAGGGTGGTTCTAATGGACTGGGGCATGTCCCCAGAGTACGTGTAATCTGCTCTTCATCATCTCCACAGTCTTTGAACTGCAGATTCCTTGTTCTTCAAATGAGGAGTGATACCTACCTTCATGAAAGAATGATCACTCCATCAGGGCTAGAAGGAGAATTTTCGGAATTGAATTTTTTTTAATAAAGATTTTTATTTATTTATTTGACAGAGAGAGATCACAAATAGGCAGAGAGGCAGGCTGAGAGAGAGGAAGGGAAGCAGGCTCCCTGCTAAGCAGAAGGCAGAGGTTTAACCCACTGAGCCACCCAGGTGCTCCCTGAATTGAATTTTTTTTTTTAAATTTCATTTTTATTCTTCTTTATTCTTTTTTTATTATTAATTTTTTAAATTAACATATAATGTATTATTTGCTCCAGAGGTACAGGTCTGTGAATCATCAGGCTTACACACTTCAGACTTTCTTCTTTTTTTAAGTAGGTTCCATGCACAGTGTGGAGCCCAACATGGGGCTTGAATTCACGACCTTGAGCTCAAGACCTGAGCTGAGATCAAGAGTCGGCCACTCACCTGACTGTGCCACCCAGGTGCCCCTAAATTGAATTTTAGTGATGTTCAGGAAAGAGAAATAAGATGCAGCACCCTCTAATTTCCTTCTCTCTCCCCAAGTGTGGAGCCCAAAGAGGCACCTCTCTGCCCCACCTAAAAATTAGACACACCCCAAGCAGCCAGCTCTTGGGGTTTATAAAAATTATCTGTGAGTTTATAAAAACTCTTGGGGTTTATAAAAACAATGCGTGAGTCAGATTTGGGCTATAATTTACCAACTGCTGGGTTAGCTCATTCACACTTCATCTTCCATCACTAGGTACAAACAAAATTCTGTGTGAGTGGGATTAAAAGGGAATGGTTTTCTGGGCAACTAAAAGATCTGCTCTGAGCAACAGAATGGCCAATGTATTCAGCATTGAGTATAACCCGAAGTCAACAAAAATTATATTTAAAATTAAATTTCCCTGTCAACCATGAGTTGTTATAGCAAAACCATGAACTGTGATCATTACTATCGTACTGCTTTATCTTGCTAGTCATTACAAAAATAGACTTTATTTTATTAGAGTTTAGGTTCACAGCAAAATTGAGAGGAAGGTACAGAGATTTCCAATATAGGTCCTGTCCCCGCTGTTGGCATCCACAACTGGTTATTTACATTCTTATTCGCTATTTCTTGATGACAAAGAATATCCTTTATTACAATAAAAAGTAAATCTCTGTCTCCCATTTTATGGGCCATTTCAGAGTCTCTTGGCTTCTTTTGTTCCCAGCCGCTACTAGGGTGACCATTTCTGGTTCCTTTTGCAAACTTAGGCTCAGAAAAAGTGCCCTGGGGCAGACTCTGGAGTCTTTCTTCCCCTAAAGTGCTGAAGATGCCAGGTAATACTCAGAGGCACCGGAAGTTAATTCTCTGTTCCGAGAAAACATTTGCATATATATTGCATTTGAGAAGAATAAAAGAACCCATTGATTCAGGGCAGACCTCTGTAAGACATTAGCAACCAAACAAGTTTGTGGGAAGGATGAGACCCCTTACTAGCTGATTCTTATCATCAGACAGCACCCAGCCTTGCAATACAAAAAACAAAGGTGTGTTTAACTGTGGTAAGGTGAAGAGCTGGTGTGTAGGAAGTAACGAGAAAAGATACAGAGCAAAAAGGAGTAGCCAGTGTTGGGTCCATGGTCAAAGGAGCGAGACTGATACAAAGCGAAGGTCAAGCAAAGCTTTATTTCGCGCCAAGCATTGAGAATCAAACTGACCGGCCAGGGCTGTCTCTTGCAAAGAGGCGGCCCCTCCCAGCCTCACAGACTAACTTTTATAGAGTAAAGGCCATGTGGTTGAGCCTGGCCACACACAGGTGGCCACTTGAATTACAATTTACCCTATAGTAGTTATTTGAACTAGCCTATCACTTTGGTCAGAATTGGTGCCTAAAAGGCAGGGCCCACATTCTTGGGTGGTTAGGGAGGTGCTCTCCTGATTAGATGTCTCCACCTGGCTTGGCTCATTCTTATATTCTGGGCTCTGTTACCTCCCCCTGACCTGACACGTCCTGGTATATGGGCTCTCTTATCAGGGGCTGGTCAGTCATATTTTCCTGGTTTCCCAGACTTGTTTCTAAGTTAAGTTTCTCTGGGGGGGGGGGGCAGGGTCAATCTAAGTTTACTGCATAAACAACAAAATGGCTCGCTCTGGCTAAGCCCGCCCTTACAGCCAGCATCACTGAACACAGAGTGGCTGGTGAGCTTCCTGTCAGGCCCAGCGGTGGGTCAGCTGATCTGATTGGTCTATTCACTTCCTGGTGGGTCTGAAATGCAGAGGACAGACAGGAAACAGCACGGAAAGCTGGGCGGGGGTGCCCACTGTGGGTTCTGTAGACCTTCTAGGCATCATTAGAAGATCAAGAGCTGCTTGTGGCTGCCCAGCAGAGCTCAGAAGTGGGTGGAGAAGAAACATCTGAGATACTGTCTCTGGAAAAGTTTATTGTGTCAGCGCCCAAATGTCTTCTTCCCTCTTTCTCTGAACCCTGACTGCCTTTGGTCTTTCTTCCTTCATGGGGTGTTGGGTGGTGCATACACATGTTGGGGTGTATCCAATAACCCAATACTATTTATTGAACATATACTATGCACCAGGCGCTCTTTAGAACAGGTGTAATAGCGATGGATGAACAAGCAGACTAAAATTCCTGCTCTGGGAGATGGGGCACCTGGGTCGCTCAGTGGGTTAGGCCTCTGCCTTTAGCTCAGGTTATGATCTCAGGGTCCTGGGATCGAGCCCCACATCTGGCTCTGTGATCAGCGGGGAGCCTGCTTCCCTCTTCCCCCTCTCTGTTTACTTGTGATCTCTCTCTCTCTGTCAAATAAATAAATAAAATCTTAAAAAAAAAATCCCTGCTCTGGGAGAGTATAGATTTTAGTGAAGGGAGATAGATGTGGTAAACAAAATGCATAAGTAGAATATATCGTACGTTGGATAATGACAAGGGCTTTGAAGAAAAGAGAACAGAAAATGGGTTAGAGGAGCTGAGGATGGCGTTACTTCTTTTTTTTTTTTTAAGATTTTATTTATTTATTTGACAGAGAGAGATCACAAGTAGGCAGAGAGGCAGGCAGAGAGAGAGGGGGATGCAGGCTTCCTGCTGAGCAGAGAGCCTGACACGGGGCTCAATCCCAGGACCCTGAGACCATGATCTGAGCCAAAGGCAGAGGCTTTAACCCATTGAGCCACCCAGGCGCCCCTGAGGGTGGGGTTACTTCTATTAGGGTAGTGTATTAATTGGCTGGGGCTACCATAACAAAGCCCCACAGCCTGGGTGCTTCAACAACAGAAATTTATTTTCTCATCCTTCTGGAAGCTGGAAGCCAGACATCAAGGTGTCAGGAAGGTTGGTTTCACCTCGGGCTCCCTCCTTGACTTGCAGATGGCCTCTATGTTATCTGTGTCTTAATGCCCCTCTTCTTATGAAGACACCGTCTTACTGGATTAGGGCCTACCCAGAGGACTTCATTTTAACTAGGTTACATCTTTGCAGACCCTATCTCCAAATAGCATCCAACCCATTCTAGGGTTAGGATTTCAACAAATGAGTTTTGGGGGGTGGGGACAACATTCAGCTCTTAAAAGATATCCTGGGAAAGTCTTGCTGAGAAAGTGGTATTTGAGTCAGATCTTGAAAGATTTGAAAGAGCTGGCCGTGCAGATATCTGGGGGGAAACGCATTTCTGGCAGAGGGAGCAGCAAGTACAAAGGCCTTAGATAAAGGTGTGCTTGGTGAGTTGGAAGAGCAACAAAGAGGTTTTGTGGCTAGATCAGGAGAGCAAGGGGACAGCAGTAGGAGAAAAGGACAAAAAGGTGAGGACAATGGGCAAAATCAGGTAGGCCTTTAGGCCACTGAAGGGCCTTTGGCTTTTACTCTGAATGTGAGGGGAAGTCTTTAAGGGAGCAATCATGTTGCTAGTGGTCTGCAAGTTCAGGTTCAAATGCATTGCTCAGTCTGAGTAAATTCTATCAGGTGTTTGTGCTGTTTGCTGCAGGGCCCTAGGACTGAAGAGACAGAACAATAATTAATCCGTCTTGATGGAAAAGGGACATCTATTTCTAGGACTCTCACAGTATGATTTCTAACCTCTGTCTCCATTCTTGCTATTACTACCGCAAACCTTGTTTTTAACGCACTTTGAAAATGAGGTAGAAAAGCTGTTTTTAAGTCATATGTGCTTTGAAAAGACTTTGGAGTTCTGCCTTGTGCTTCCTTCTTCTCCCTTTTCTTTAGCTTCTTCCCTGGACTCAGGAAGGGGACAGCAGCAGACATCTGCTTTCTGTCATCCTTTGTGGTAGGATATGATAATCTGCTTCTAATTTTAAATTTTTAATTTTTTAAAAGATTTTATTTATTTGAGAGAGAGAGCTCAAGTGAGTCCACAAGTAGGCAGAATGGCAGGCAGAGGGAGAGGGAGAAGCAGGCTCCAGCTGAGCCGGGAGCCTGATGCGGGGCTCGATCCCAGGACCTTGGGATCATGACCCCAGCTGAAGGTAGACGCTTGGCCAACTGAGTCACCCAGGCGCCCTGATTTTTGATTTTTTAAAGCGTGGTTAGGATATCATGTTCTTTGCAGGATTTATGGATGAGGCACGTTCCATTGCCAGAGAATGAATGGCCAATATGGATGGTAACATTGTGTCAAATCTGCAAATGCTAAGATAGCCAAAAATCTACAGAGCTATGTAGAAGATTGATACTGAAAAACAGTTATTGGTATGTCAAATGATGTTTTTTTTTAATTTTTAATTTTTTATAAACATATATTTTTATCCCCAGGGGTACAGGTCTGTGAATCGCCAGGTTTACACACTTCACAGCACTCACCAAAACACATACCCTCCCCAGTGTCCATAACCCCAGTCCCCTTCTCCCAACCCCCCTCCCCCCAGCAACTCTCAGTTTGTTTTGTGAGATTAAGAGTCACTTATGGTTTGTCTCCCTCCCAATCCCATCTTGTTTCATTTATTCTTCTCCTACCCACTTAAGCCCCCATGTTGCATCACCATTTCCTCATATCAGGGAGATCATATGATAGTTGTCTTTCTCTGCTTGACTTATTTCTCTAAATTCTACGCTCTAGTTCCACCCACGTTGTCGCAAATGGCAAGATTTCATTTCTTTTGATGGCTGCATAGTATTCCATTGTGTCCAATAATGTTTTAATACTAGGTTTATTTTTATATTTCCCTTCAGAAGACTGTGGAGTCATACATAAATCCTGTTTGCTTATAAACCCAGAGGCAAAATTGTCCAGTGGAAATACCATTGGGTTTGTTTCTCAAAAACAAGGGTCAAGGCTAGGTTTTCTCCTTTCTGGTTCTGTGCCTTCGAGAAAGTCATTTTACCTTTTTCCATCTCAGGTCTCCCACCTGCAAACTGGAAAAAACAAGACCTTTTTCACCTCTCAGAATATTGGGAAGAAACGTAAAGGAATACTTTGTGATGTTTAGTACAAAGTTAGATATTTTTATAATGTAAATGCAAAGGCTATCAAATACCACAAACAATTGTTTTGCTCTTCCTTACTTTTTTCTTCTTGTTCTTTTTTCCTCAGATCACCTTCCCACCTATTGTTGTCTGGTGTCCATCACAACCTCCGGCATGCCTTGTGTCCTATTCTCCAGTGTGGTTGGAGGTTGCACTGGCAGTGAGAACAGAGGGCTTTGGGGTCTCGTGAACATGGATGAAATCCCCTGCCTCTTTGATCTAAGGGTCACTTGGCTATATGATTAAACTTCCTTGGATTCTGTAAAATGGAGCAATACCAGATGCTCTAAAATTACCTACATTTTCAAATATAATGAGAAGTATTTAACTATCACCTCTATTTTAGGATATGAAAGTAGTCTCCTCCCAACCAGCCTATGGAATATTAAGGGGCCACACATGACAGTCAAGGCCTCTCTTAATTCCATGAATTCTAGGTTTAGTAGAAAAACAAGTAGCCTGGGCATGATTTCACCTCTTTAAGAAAGCATTCAGATGGATCTAAATATGTTTTAAAAATTGGATGAGGTAGGATTCTTTTCCACTTAAAAATGTTTTTCTGAGGAGTCAAGATGGCGGAGAAGTAGCAAGCTGAGACTGCTTCAGCTAGCCGGAGATCAGCTAGGTAGCTTATCTAAAGATTGCAAACACCTGAAAATCCATCGGCAGATTGAAGAGAAGAAGAACAGCAATTCTGGAAACAGAAAAACAACCACTTTCTGAAAGGTAGGACTGGCGGAGAAGTGAATCCAAAGCGACGGGAAGATAGACCCCGGGGAGAGGGGCCGGTTCCCGGCAAGCGGCGGAGCAACGGAGCACAAAATCAGGACTTTTAAAAGTCTGTTCCGCTGAGGCACATAGCTCCACAGGATAAACTGGGGCGAAGCCCACGCGGGGTCAGCGTGGCCTCAGGTCCCGCAGGGTCACAGAAAGATTGGGCGTGTCTGAGTGTCGCAGACCTTGCGGGTATTGGAACAAGAAAGCTGGCTACAGAGACAAAGCTGACAGTAAGCTCGCAGCTCGGTGTTACCTTGAACCTGTCGCAGGCTCAGTGAGCTCGGAGCATGGCCGGAGGTCAGGCAGACGGGAGTAACTGGGCACTGTTCTCTGAGGGTGCACTGAGTGCGGCCCTGGGCTCTCGGCTCCTCTGGGCCGGAGACCAGGAAGCCGCCATTTGTATTCCTGTCCTCCGGAACTCTACATAAAGCGCTCAAGGAACAAAAGCTCCTGAAAGCAAACCTGAGCGGATTACTCACCCGGGCCCTGGGTAAGGGTGGTGTAATTCCAGCTGGGGCAGACACTTGAGAATCACTACAACAGGCCCCTCCCCCAGAAGATCAACAAGAAATCCAGCCGAGACCAAGTTCACCTACCAAGGAGTGCGGTTTCAATACCAAGGAGAGCAGCAGAATTCCAGAGGAGGAGAAAGCCAAGCACGGAACTCATGGCTTTTTCCCTGTGATTTTTTTTAGTCTTGCAGTTAATTTAATTTTTTTCTTTTTCATTTTTTGTTTTTTTTTCTCGCCTTCGGGTAAAAAAATTTTTTTTAACTGTTACCTTTTTCTTTTTTAACGATTTTTTACTAGTTTATCTAATATATATATTTTTTCTTTTTTATATTTTTCTTAGGTGTTTTCTTTTTTAAAATTCTTTTCTTTTCTTTTTTTCTTTCTTCCTTTTTGAACCTCTTTTTATCCCCTTTCTCCCCCCTCACGATTTGGGATCTCTTCTAATTTGGTTAAAGCATATTTTCCTGGGGTTGTTGCCACCCTTTTAGTATTTTACTTGCCCCTTCATATACTCTTATCTGGACAAAATGACAAAACGGAAAAATTCAATACAAAAAAAAGAACAAGAGGCAGTACCGAAGGCTAGGGACCTAATCAATACAGACATTGGTAATATGTCAGATCTAGAGTTCAGAATGACAATTCTCAAGGTTCTAGCCGGGCTCGAAAAAGGCATGGAAGATATTAGAGAAACCCTCTCGAGAGATATAAAAGCCCTTTCTGGAGAAATAAAAGAACTAAAATCTAACCAAGTTGAAATCAAAAAAGCTATTAATGAGGTGCAATAAAAAATGGAGGCTCTCACTGCTAGGATAAATGAGGCAGAAGAAAGAATTAGTGATATAGAAGACCAAATGACAGAGAATAAAGAAGCTGAGCAAAAGAGGGACAAACAGCTACTGGACCACGAGGGGAGAATTCGAGAGATAAGTGACACCATAAGATGAAACAACATTAGAATAATTGGGATTCCAGAAGAAGAAGAAAGAGAGAGGGGAGCAGAAGGTATACTGAAGAGAATTATTGGGGAGAATTTCCCCAATATGGCAAAAGGAACGAGCATCAAAATTCAGGAGGTTCAGAGAACGCCCCTCAAAATCAATAAGAATAGGCCCACACCCTGTCACCTAATAGTAAAATTTACAAGTCTCAGTGACAAAGAGAAAATCCTGAAAGCAGCCCGGGAAAAGAAGTCTGTAACATACAATGGTAAAAATATTAGATTGGCAGCTGACTTATCCACAGAGACCTGGCAGGCCAGAAAGAGCTGGCATGATATTTTCAGAGCATTAAACGAGAAAAGCATGCAGCCAAGAATACTATATCCAGCTAGGCTATCATTGAAAATAGAAGGAGAGATTAAAAGCTTCCAGGACAAACAAAAACTGAAAGAATCTGCAAACACCAAACCAGCTCTACAGGAAATCTTGAAAGGGGTCCTCTAAGCAAAGAGAGAGCCTACAAGTGGTAGATCAGAAAGGAACAGGGACCATATACAGTAACAGTCACCTTACAGGCAATACAATGGCCCTAAATTCATATCTCTCAATAGTTACCCTGAATGTTAATGGGCTAAATGCCCCTGTCAAAAGACACAGGGTATCAGAATGGATAAAAAAACAAAACCCATCTATATGTTGCCTCCAAGAAACTCATTTTAAGCCCGAAGACACCTCCAGATTTAAAGTGAGGGGGTGGAAAAGAATTTACCATGCTAATGGACATCAGAAGAAAGCAGGAGTGGCAATCCTTATATCAGATCAATTAGATTTTAAGCCAAAAACTATAATAAGAGATGAGGAAGGACACTATATCATACTCAAAGGGTCTGTCCAACAAGAAGATTTAACAATTTTAAATATCTATGCCCCCAACGTGGGAGCAGCCAACTATATAAACCAATTAATAACAAAATCAAAGAAACACATCAACAATAATACAATAATAGTAGGGGACTTTAACACTCCCCTCACGGAAATGGACAGATCATCCAAGCAAAAGATCAGCAAGGAAATAAAGGCCTTAAACAACACACTGGACCAGATGGACATCACAGATATATTCAGAACATTTCATCCCAAAGCAACAGAATACACATTCTTCTCTAGTGCACATGGAACATTCTCCAGAATAGATCACATCCTCGGTCCTAAATCAGAACTCAACCGGTATCAAAAGATTGGGATCATTCCCTGCATATTTTCAGACCACAATGCTCTAAAGCTAGAACTCAACCACAAAAGGAAGTTTGAAAAGAACCCAAATACATGGAGACTAAACAGCATCCTTCTAAAGAATGAATGGGTCAACCGGGAAATTAAAGAAGAATTGAAAAAAATCATGGAAACAAATGATAATGAAAATACAACGGTTCAAAATCTGAGGGACACAACAAAGGCAGTCCTGAGAGGAAAATATATAGCGGTACAAGCCTTTCTCAAGAAACAAGAAAGGTCTCAGGTACACAACCTAACCCTACACCTAAAGGAGCTGGAGAAAGAACAAGAAAGAAACCCTAAGCCCAGCAGGAGAAGAGAAATCATAAAGATCAGAGCAGAAATCAATGAAATAGAAACCAAAAAAACAATAGAACAAATCAACAAAAGTAGGAGCTGGTTCTTTGAAAGAATTAATAAAATTGATAAACCCCTGGCCTGACTTATCAAAAAGAAAAGAGAAAGGACCCAAATAAATAAAATCATGAATGAAAGAGGAGAGATCACAACTAACACCAAAGAAATACAAACTATTATAAGAACATACTATGAGCAACTCTACGGCAATAAATTTGACAATCTGGAAGAAATGGATGCATTCCTAGAAACATATAAACTACCACAACTGAACCAGGAAGAAATAGAAAGCCTGAACAGACCCATAACCAGTAAGGAGATTGAAACAGTCATTAAAAATCTCCAAACAAACAAAAGCCCAGGGCCAGACGGCTTCCCGGGGGAATTCTACCAAACATTTAAAGAAGAACTAATTCCTATTCTCCTGAAACTGTTCCAAAAAATAGAAATGGAAGGAAAACTTCCAAACTCATTTTATGAGGCCAGCATCACCTTGATCCCAAAACCAGACAAGGATCCCACCAAAAAAGAGAGCTATAGACCAATACCCTTGATGAACACAGATGTGAAAATACTCAACAAAATACTAGCCAATAGGATTCAACAGTACATTAAAAAGATTATTCACCACGACCAAGTGGGATTTATTCCAGGGCTGCAAGGTTGGTTCAACATCCGCAAATCAGTCAATGTGATACAACACATCAATAAAAGAAAGAACAAGAACCATATGATACTCTCAATAGATGCTGAAAAAGCATTTGACAAAGTACAGCATCCCTTCCTGATCAAAACTCTTCAAAGTGTAAGGATAGAGGGCACATACCTCAATATCATCAAAGCCATCTATGAAAAACCCACCGCAAATATCATTCTCAATGGAGAAAAACTGAAAGCTTTTCCGCTAAGGTCAGGAACACGGCAGGGATGTCCATTATCACCACTGCTATTCAACATAGTACTAGAGGTCCTAGCCTCAGCAATCAGACAACAAAAGGAAATTAAAGGCATCCAAATCGGGAAAGAAGAAGTCAAATTATCACTTTTCGCAGATGATATGATACTATATGTGGAAAACCCAAAAGACTCCACTCCAAAACTGCTAGAACTTATACAGGAATTCAATAAAGTGTCAGGATATAAAATCAATGCACAGAAATCAGTTGCATTTCTCTACACCAACAGCAAGACAGAAGAAAGAGAAATTAAGGAGTCAATCCCATTTACAATTGCACCCAAAACCATAAGATACCTAGGAATAAACCTAACCAAAGAGACACAGAATCTATACTCAGAAAACTATAAAGTACTCATGAAAGAAATTGAGGAAGACACAAAGAGATGGAAAAATGTTCCATGCTCCTGGATTGGAAGAATAAATATTGTGAAAATGTCTATGCTACCTAAAGCAATCTACACATTTAATGCAATTCGTATCAAAGTACCATCCATCTTTTTCAAAGAAATGGAACAAATAATTCTAAAATTTATATGGAACCAGAAAAGACCTCGAATAGCCAAAGGGATATTGAAAAAGAAAGCCAATGTTGGTGGCATCATAATTCTGGACTTCAAGCTCTATTACAAAGCTGTCATCATCAAGACAGCATGGTACTGGCACAAAAACAGACACATAGATCAATGGAACAGAATAGAGAGCCCAGAAATAGACCCTCAACTCTATGGTCAACTAATCTTCGACAAAGCAGGAAAGAATGTCCAATGGAAAAAAGACAGCCTCTTCAATAAATGGTGCTGGGAAAATTGGACAGCCACATGCAGAAAAATTAAATTGGACCATTTCCTTACACCACACACAAAAATAGACTCAAAATGGATGAAGGACCTCAATGTGCGAAAGGAATCCATCAAAATCCTTGAGGAGAACACAGGCAGCAACCTCTTCGACCTCAGCCGCAGCAACATCTTCCTAGGAACAACGCCAAAGGCAAGGGAAGCAAGGGCAAAAATGAACTATTGGGATTTCATCAAGATCAAAAGCTTTTGCACAGCAAAGGAAACAGTGAACAAAATCAAAAGACAACTGACAGAATGGGAGAAGATATTTGCAAACAACATATCAGATAAAGGACTAGTGTCCAGAATCTATAAAGAACTTAGCAAACTCATCACCCAAAGAACAAATAATCCAATCAAGAAATGGGCAGAGGACATGAACAGACATTTCTGCAAAGTAGACATCCAGATGGCCAACAGACACATGAAAAAGTGCTCCATATCACTCGGCATCAGGGAAGTACAAATCAAAACCACAATGAGATATCACCTCACACCAGTCAGAATGGCTAAAATCAACAAGTCAGGAAATGACAGATGCTGGCGAGGATGCGGAGAAAGGGGAACCCTCCTACACTGTTGGTGGGAATGCAAGCTGGTGCAGCCACTCTGGAAAACAGCATGGAGGTTCCTCAAAATGTTGAAAATAGAACTGCCCTATGACCCAGCAATTGCACTATTGGGTATTTACCCTAAAGATACAAACGTAGTGATCCAAAGGGGCACGTGCACCCGAATGTTTATAGCAGCAATGTCCACAATAGCCAAACTATGGAAAGAACCTAGATGTCCATCAACAGATGAATGGATCAAGAAGATGTGGTATATATACACAATGGAATACTATGCAGCCATCAAAAGAAATGAAATCTTGCCATTTGCGACAACATGGATGGAACTAGAGCGTATCATGCTTAGCGAATTAAGTCAAGCAGAGAAAGACAACTATCATATGATCTCCCTGATATGAGGAAGTGGTGATGCAACATGGGGGCTTAAGTGGGTAGGAGAAGAATCAATGAAACAAGATGGGATTGGGAGGGAGACAAACCATAAGCGACTCTTAATTTCACAAAACAAACTGAGGGTTGCTGGGGGGAGGGGGTTTGGGAGAAGGGGGTGGGATTATGGACATTGGGGAGGGTATGTGCTTTGGTGAGTGCTGTGAAGTGTGTAAACCTGGTGATTCACAGACCTGTACCCCTGGGGATAAAAATATATGTTTATAAAAAATAAAAAATTAAGAAGATGAGAAAAAAAAATGTTTTCTGGGGGCTCAGTGGATTAAGCCTCCATCTTCAGGTCAGGCCATGATCTCAGGGTCCTGGGATCAAGCCCTGCATTGGGTTCTCTGTTCAGCAGGGAGCCTGCTTCCTCCTCTCTCTCTGCCTGCTTCTCTGCCTACTTGTGGTCTCTCTCTCTCTGTCAAATAAACAAATAAAATCTTAAAATATTGTTTTTTTGGAACTACTAAAATGTTCACATTTGCAATACAGTTTTAAATAAATTCCTTCTGGATTGAATAAGAAGGAAAGGAGCATGTCATCAGACAAGACTTGGTGTAGCTATGACTCAGAGATAGCTTCTTTCCCTCCTGCTGCTTCAGCAGCTGGACTCTCCTTGTCTGTCTTTCTTTCTTTCTTTCTTTCTTTCTTTCTTTCTTTCTTTCTTTCTTTCCTTTCTTTCCCTCATCCTCCTTTCCTTTCTTTTCCTATCCTTCCTATTTTTCTTTTATTGAGGTGAAAGTCACGTACAAATGAGCAATTCATTTGCATTGAGTACATTCATAATGTTGTGCAACCACCACTTCTATCCAGTTCCAAACCTGGATTACTCCCAAAAGGAGCCCAGCAATGACTCCCTATTCCCCCTTCTCTCAGCCCTGGCAACCATCAGACTGTTCTATGTCTTCAAGTATTTACCCATTCTGGATGTTTCCCAGAAGTGAAATCATACACTATGTGACATTTTGTGTTCAGGGTCTTTTATGCAGCGTATAGTTTTCGAGTTTATCCATAGTGTAGCATGTTGGTACTTCATTCCTTTTTATGACTCACATTCTGTTGTATGGATATCTTACACCTGGATTATCCATTCATTCCTTCGCAGATATTTGGGTCCTGTTTTCTTTTTAAAGATCCTAGGCCATGGGCACTTGGGTGGCTCCGTTGGTTATGTGATTGCCTTCAGCTCAGGTCATGATCCTGGGATCCTGGGATTGAGTCCCACATCAGGCTTTCCCTGCTCTGTGGGGAAGTACTTCTCCCTCTCCCTCTGCCTGCCACTCCCCCTGCTTGTGCTCTCTCTCTCTGTCAAATAAATAAATAAATAAATAAATAAATAAATAAAATCTTAAAAAAAATAAAGAACCTAGGTCAGATGATGTACCTCCTTTGTGCAAATCTTCCATATGACCAAGAGTGGAAGCTGAAGTCCCACTAATGGCTTTAAAGGCTCTGACCTGTGTCCACGTTTCCTCTTAGATGTCACATTCCCCCCCCCCCCTCACTTGCTCTGCTTTGATCACACAGGCTTCCTAGCTGTACTGAGTACACTAACCATGCACCTTCCCTAAGGTCTTTGCATTGACTGTAACTTGTGACTGAATAAGTATCCCCATGACTAACTCCTTTACTTCATTCTACTGTTGCTTAAATGTTACCTTTCCATTGAACCTTCTGTGATCATCCTGTTTACAGCCCATCCCCATCATCATCCTTATTTCATCTCATTTTCTCTGAAGCATCTATCATTTTCTAACTGTGTATAACTCATTTATAACTTACATACGTTTTACGTAAGTGTTTACATATTTTCTGTCCTCTCCTTCCTCCACTACCACAAGAATGCTGTATGAAATCAGTGATCTTCTGTTTTGTTTATTGATGCATCCTAAGCCTCATTAAGCCTGGGAAATAACAAGCACTCAAACAATATTTGGTGATTGAATGGATTAATGATGCAAGGGAAAAACATGTAGAGTTCAAGCTACCTAGCACAGGGCAAGGAACACGGGCTGATTCTCAAAGGATTTTCATGCACTTTTCCTCTTCATGATGTTCCATGAGTCCAGCTTCCATGTCCATTTTCTTTCCCATCCAGATCATTTACAGCACTCTTCATTCTTTCTCTAGCCTGGTCTCATCCATCCTTCTGATGATGTAAACACAAGATAAACATGTTTCCTGGTGGAATTGACAGAGAGGGACCAACCTTTTCTGAAAGGACAAAATCAAGATATCACCATATTAAGTATTTTGATCAATTTATGACTATTTCTTATCTATATCTTCTGGCTCTATCCTAGAAAAGTCCTATTGGGATTTCAGAGCTGTTTATGGAACGGCTGATTTTAAATATATCCACTTCTTATTTTTAACTATATGGATTTTAGGATTTATAATCCTAAGGAATTTCTCCAATCACTGAGGTCATTAAAGAAATTTAAGGTACCATACATTCAAAGTTGTTCCATTATTTTATTTATCACTAAGAGGAAAAAGTGCTGATAATTAAACTATTATGTGATGCTTTCTTCTCCTCCTCCTCTTCCTCCTTCTTCTTGAGATTTTAGTACTCCTTTATCAGTATGTGATAGAATAAATGACAAAATATCAATAAGCATATAGAAAATTTGAGTGACACTCTTCACCAACTTGACTGATATATTTAGGTGATCCCATAACCGTAGAATACACATTTACAAGTACACATTGAACATTCACCAAGATATATCCTGTGTTACTAAGCTATATATAAAACTAAGAAATAATACCATTTACAAGAAAATCAAAATGTAAACTACTTAGGAATAAATAAATTTTAAAAATGTGCAAAACCTATATAATGAAAACTACAAAATATTTTTCTTTATCTTTCTAAATGTTTTTTATTTTTTAATTTTTAAATTAACATATAATGTATTATTTGTTTCAGGGATACAGGTCTGTGATTCATCAGTCTTACACAATTCACAGGACTCACCATAGTGCATACCCTCCTCAGTGTCCATCACCCAGCCACCCCCTCCCTCCCACCTCCCTCCACTCTAGCAACCCTCAGTTTATTCCCTGAGATTAAGAGTCTCTTGTTGTTTGTCTCCCTCTTTCTTTCATCCACCCCATTTTTTTTTCCTCTCTTCCCCCACGATCCTCTGTCTTGAAAACTACACAATATTATAGAGAGAAATTAAATATCTAATAAATGGAGTGGTAAATTGTTCATGGATCGGAAGTCTCTATTTTATCATTATGTCTTCCTCTATAAGTTGATCTCTAAAGTTATGACCATCCAGTCAGGGTTCCAGTTTATAAGCTGGTTATAAAGTTAATGTGAAATTCAAAGGCTATAGAAGAGTCAAAATGATCCTGAAAAAGAACAATATTGGAGGACTTCACTATCTGTTTTCAAGAATTAATAAGAAGCTCCACAGTCATCAAGATGGTGTAATATTGGTGTAAATAGATCAATGGAACACAATAGAATTCAGAAATAGACCCACACATATACAGTAATTGATTTTCATTAAAGTTGACAGGAAAATTCAATGGGGGAAAATAAGTCATGTCAACAAATGTGACTAGAACAAGTAGATATCTATATGAAAAAATGTCATTGTATATTACATTCATAGTACATATTTATGACAAATTACAATTTTGAGTCTATGTTATACATACCCCACGAAATAAATTATGCATGCAACTGCTCTATAAGCTCTCTCAAATCTCAGGAGTCACATTTATTCAGTGTGCATTATTAAAGAGTTGCAATTGCACCGAGGACACAAGGGCATCATTTAGAAAATAGTTTGAAGCTTTAAATACTATTTTATTTTCTCGGGGAATGTAAGAATGACTTTCTATTTTTATTTATTGTTTTAAATTCAAATTGAATTAAGTAACATATAGTGTATTATAGGTTTCAGAGGTAGACTTCAGTGATTCATCAGTCTTTGCCTTCTTACCATTTAGCACTTGGTTGTGGCCCTGCAAGAAAATACGTAATTTTAGTCATTCTTCCAAAGATAAATATTTGCTTCTCCAACAGCAGATTTGCATCCCACTGCTGTTCTGTGCCTTTCTGTGAACACGGTAACTTTTATTTCATTGCTGAATCATAGTGCAGTCTTTCTAAAGATATTTGAAAGGCCATGAAAAATGCATGTAGTAACAGCCATACACACAATTCCAAGGAGGAACATGATGGGAAGGAGGCACTACTGCACCAGGGGCTGATTTGGTGATGTCATCAGGAGTCTCTATGGATCATAAAACAGATTGTAATTTCAGAGCTATTAAAATGTGGGGGGAAAAATCCAAACCACAAATGTGTCTTAGAGTCAACAAAATGGTTTAGTAATTTGGGAATCCCAATTGGTTTTTTTGGTTTGGTTTTGTTTTGATTTGTTTTGTTTTCCCCTCCTACAGAGGAACAGACACAAAGTTGCACCACTGAGATCTCCAAGTGAGCTGTGATTCTCCCTTTGCTCATTGGAAATGCTTGACCATCAGAGAAAACAGCTAGCGTTCTCTTGGGTGTGTTGGGGTGGAAATGAATTTTAAGGGATTCAGGGGATGCCGGCATTGAGGAATTGGAGTAGCCAATTGTGCTTTTGGCCAGATAAATTGTTTTCATACATTATCTGGGAGTGGCAGTTCTAAAATGCCCACCTAACGGTCCTAGTCTGCTTTCTGGATGTGTGGGGAAACTGACCTCCTCATGCCCACATACTCTTTGAAATATTGCCAGATCATCGTGCACCCTTAACTTTTCTCACTTTCTTCAACCATTTCTCCAAAATTCTGAAAGCTGGTAATAAACTTTAACATTATTCAGTATTTATTGCACATTTACTGCACATACGATGGTCCGAATGTTTATGTCTCCCTCCCTTCTTAGATTCATATGTTGAAACCTAACCCCCAAAGTGATGGCATTAGGTGGGGCCTCTGAGACACGGTTAGGTCACGAGGGCTGCGTCCTCATGAATGGGATTCGAATCTTTATAAGAGAGGCTCCAGAGAGATCCCTTGCCCCTTTTACCTTGTGAGGACACAGAAACAGGTTGACTGCAACCCAGAAGAGAGCCTTCACCAAAGTGCGACCATGCTGACATGTGGATCTAGGACTTCCCAGCCTTCAGAACATTGCTAAATACATTTCTTTGGCTTAGAAGATATCCAGTCTGTGGTATTTTGTTATGGTGACTGAACAGACTGAGACACATTTATTGTTTGAAAAATAGTGATGCTAAGTTACCACTTCTAGAGTGCATCTGTGGCTGGCCTTGTGTGGAGGGTTTTACTGATACTACCCTATTTGTTGCTCATCACGGGCCTGTGAAGTAGGTACAATTATTGCACCATTTGAATGATGACAAAAACTGAAGCTCAGAGAGGATTAGGAACTTTACCGTGGCTATACAACTCTATAGCATAGCTCTGTCTGAGTTTCAAAACAGACTCTTCTTGTAATTAGTAGCCATTTTTATACAGTTCTGCATAAGGAGCTTGTGCAAATGATGTCAAAAAAATACAAACACATGAGCAGAGACTGTTTCAAACTGGTGCCCCAAAGACATTATGTACTTATTCTAATGGTTTTTCTGTTACTTGGGACACTTTTGGAACACCCTTTGGGAATTGTCTTTAGGACCTGTGTTCTGAGTATCATCTTTTAATCAATCACGATTCATCCTTCGAGGTCGGATTTGACTGAAGGACCCTAATGAAGCAGATCTACCTACTCGGGCTTTGGATGACTATGATCAATGGGACAATAGAGTTTTCAGTCATAAGAAAATGACCAGTTTCCTTGTGTCTCTTGTCAACCAAAGCAGAGGCCTCCTTAGGATGTGTTTGATCCTCCTTGGGTCATAACAGTTTGAGAGACATGAGACATTTATGTAAATGCAACTAGGAGGAATTAAAAAATAGAACACACATCGCCTTCATTTATCAATATTAGCAATTTGTGTCACACTTATGTTTCGTTGGTACACATCAGGGACCTCAAATTAGCTGCTCAAGGCAATGAACAGCTCCTAGAAGTATTTTGTGTGGTCCTTTTAGTGCAACCACACAGTGTGTTAATTGGCTATAATTAGGGAGATTTTAGGCTTGGTGGCAAAATAAGCAATTCAGTTCCGGTTGTCCTATACCCACCCACTCACGGTGTTTATGTTAATCCCACACCTTCTGAAGGCATCTCGGCTTTTGACTCCTGGTGCTCACACTCTTTTGTCTAAAGGAATTCTGAACAGGCATTTACTCAGTTCAGAAAAACAAAAAAATGACACACCTTAGGGTACTTCATGCCCCTGTTCAAACTTAAAGTTTAAGCTTCTCCCAGCTAAAAATAATTCTCCCTTTTCCTGAATTTTTCTAAAATTTCAGTGAACCCCCTTTGCACTCCCAATCAGTTCTTTGTGGAACAGTTCTCTTGAGGGGGTGTGTCTTTGTCAGCAGAGGTGGTCTTGCGGAGATGAGGCTGGGGCTTTTCCAAATCTACTTTTTTGAAAAAGCAGGAAATATCCCTAAACGTTTGGACCTTTCCTTTATACTTTCTCCTTGCCCCTTTGCTAGCCTGGTTGTCTTGATTTTGACATGGTTCTTGGATTCTGAGGCTTGTTATCGACTCTGCTGAGTTTTCAGGCATCTCTTGCTCATGCCAGATTCCTAGTATTGCCTTGCCCAGGTACTTCATTAACTCTATGCCTGCTAGGCGTGGTGGTCTGTCTCTGCTTCTCATTATACAATTCTGGGCTATGCCCATTTCCTCTTGGGGCTGCTACCTCAAATGAATCATACCTACCACGATAAGAAGAACTGGGACAAAACTGAGGACAGTGTTCTCGGGAGCTTCTGCCCCCTAATATGGAGCACTGTCTTTGTATAGGCAGAGCCTTGACAGAAATTTGTTGATGAAATAATTTTTTTTTTAATGCAGTTACAATAGCATTTCATGATGTGGAAAGTAAAGTATTCAGTGAAATAATATTGGATGTACTTCTTTAGAAGAGGCACCATGGAAGGTGCAGAGGAATCAGAGATGGAAAGTTTGGGTCTCTTTCCTTAAGAAATGTACATGTTACTCAAAGTCTAGAGCTTGAGGGCAAGTCTGGGTGGTCATTTTGGAAAGAGATGATAGAGAATTTACTATTTGTGCCAAGCAAATCTTGACTATGTTAAGGGAGTTATCATTTCTGAGCTGGAAAGATTCTTGAGAAAAATTGGGAAAGTCCTCTCTTGGGTTTTGATGCTGGCTGAAGAATGGTGGTCCCTGAGGGGGGAAGGGGGTCCTGGAGAAAGGCTTAGCAAGGGAGATGTGTAAAGCCCATATGAATTCACGAGCAGGTGTCCCAGGGCTGTCCATTCTACCTTTGGTTAATTTTGGGGGTGGGATATTGGTTAGGGAGGTTTGGGTTTTTGTTGTTGTTGTTGTTGTTGTTTTGTTTAATTTTGCTTTGTTTTGATTTTTTATATGGCAATTTTATTTTATTTTTTAAAAAATTTTATTGTGTTATGTTAATCACCATAAAACACATCCATAAAAATACATCATTAGTTTTTAATGCAGTGTTTCCTATGGGAATTTTTAAAAATCACACAGCCTCCTGGAGATTAGTCTCTTTTACTGGCTTAGCACCACTTTTAAAAATAATGAATCTGTTGTGATATGCAACTGAAATTCTGACTTCTTTTTTTAAAGGGGGGGCCCCAACCTTACCAGTAAACCTGAACTTTTTCTTAATGTCACAGATGCTGTGGTCAAAGTAGTTTTGGTTATGAAGCGAGCTCTAAAAAAATAGAACGACCAAAGGGATCTTCCTCTATAGACACTGTAAGTTATCTACCACAGCATCTCATTGGTGAGGTGGACTTGAGAGCTCCAGTAAGTAGGTTGTCCAATCATCTAACCAGCACAAGGAACTCTCTGGCTGCTACCAGTGACACGAGCCCAGAGTGGGGTGGAGGGAAATGCAGGTGAATTGCATTTGGAGGTCTGGGTTGCTGTTTGCTGTTCTGTCTCTTGCCTTTGCCAAGCACAAGCCATCTTCCTCCGTGAAAGGTTGTTACCCAAGGGGAACACTGTCCCAAGCTGTTGACACACTGTACGTCAAGGCAGCATGGCTCAAAACAACGATTCCAGTAAGTATTAGGCTCTGCTTAAGATGATGGCTGAAAGGACATTTTCATTATGGATGAAACTTATTTCCCTTTGTTTTACTGTAGGAAGACCGCATAAAAAACATACGATTATTAAAAAAGAAAACAAAAAAGCTATTTATGGTAAGCCAGAGGATTTTTGTCTCTTTCATTTTTCTACTCGTCCGATGCTTTCTCTCCAGCATTTTAATTTTTCCAGATAGCCATCAAGTAATAATCGGGCGGGTGTTTCAGCAACATTTTACCAAAGCTCTTCATGCTTTACCTTAGGCAATTTCCTATATGTCATTTACAGAAAAACTGCAGGTTCCAAGAACAGCTTCTGTCCTTCTTCATGGAAGATGTTTTTGGTCAACTCCAAGTACAAGTCTGCAGGGAAATACATTTTGTGGAAGAACTTCACAGTCTTAGGCAGCTGTTGAGCCGCTGTGTAAGTATATCTATCTGGCAAATATGGTGAGTTTGAACCTAGAAACCTACCTAACAAGTAGGAAGCTATCTCTGCCCCGAAGGGTGAGTAACAGGGGCTTTCTAACTGTTGGCTTGTGGTCCCAGTGGACAGTTTATCATCAGTGAACTAGCACTGAATAAATATGTAGCAGGTGTCTTTTTCTTTAAACCCTTCCTTCCTTCCTTCCTTGATTTCTCATACTGATGAGGGCTTTTAGATTACTTTTTTCTTAATTATCTAACCTTTTTTGGTGACTCCTTTTTTAAGGCATACTCTCCGTCAAAACTTTAAAAAAGGGTGGTATGTCTTCTTTGGGACTTAAATGGCATCATGCTATGGTATGGTCACCATCGGTCACCACAAGCAATGAGGAATTCATTAGGAAGGTAAAAGTGACCATATTTCTCCATAAACATCCACAGTAATAAAGACCAGTACAGAAAAATGAAACGAAGCACACCAAAATAATGAAGCCAGGACGTGTGCAGTAGTAGTTGACTTGCCTCTGTGGGGAGTGGTGGATCTTTTCTGTGAACTTGTTCAGGGTCCAAGGATGCTTTCGCAGCCTATTGTGACTGCACTTTGCAGGAGGTGTAAGCACGGAATGGTGATGATTGCTAGGTTGCCAGATGGAAACAAGCTCTCCACTCTAGGGATTATGGTCATTGAGACTTAAATGCTGGGCAGTTGGAGGCAGATTTTTATTTCTTAAGAGCTAGAATGTCTTTTCCTTGTGGTCCTTAAAAGTGCTCCAGATCTCAAGTTGCAGACCAAGGCACAGAGGCATTTTATGTGGGTGAGCTGGTCAGTTAAGTAAAGACTTCCAATGAATTTGCCTTCCCCTTTGCTTTGGTTAGTTTGTGTTTAAGTTATGTCCTTGTTTGAGACGTGGGTTGCATGGTCTTCCATAAACTCTCTTATTCTATCCAGAGAAGTGCAATGAGAAAAATTACAAACTGGACCTTTGTAGAAGACAGCAAATGCTCTGGGCCAGCTCCTTTGCCTAAACCAGGGGAAAGAAACTTACTTATCTTTAGCTGTTTCTATACTTGAGCTATCAGCTCATCTTATTAAGACAGTGAATGGTATAAATAGTCTCTTAAAATTAAGCTGAATTATCACATAATTCATATATTTCATCCCCCCGCAACTGATTAACTCATAAGTACTCCTACTAGAGCATTTTCACCGCTGAAAGATGGAAGAGGGGAAGATCCCTTGAAGGACTTGATATAGGGGAAATAATGCCATGTAAGGCAGCCACTGTAAGCTCGAGTGAGTCTAAAGGAATAAGTGAGCGGCTCCCTGAATTTCAGCGTCAGGTGAGAGGCATCCTTTTCAGCCTGGCTTTGTTTGTTTGTTTGTTTTGACTTTTAAATGCATTCTGTTTCTCTCCATGTTTTTGTTTGAACCCTGGTTCCTCTGCGTAGGTGCTGGTCTTTGCATTAGCCATCAGATTTAATCTAACGTTCTTTCAAATGAAGTTGTTAATGATGGGGGTGGGGGCACTGGAATAAATCCTTGCCTGGTACTGTAGTGGGTGTCTGGACATCTGGAACCCCGAAGCCATGTCTGTTTTCCCATCAATTCGGTTTCCTCGGCTCAAGTAGTGAGAACATGTAATGAGCTGTAACAAAAATCAAGCAATGTTCTAAAGGAAAGATTTAGAAAACATACAACTATCTAAGGACTCTGGTTTGCCTCGATTTGTTTTTGGATTAGTTTGTTTTTGTTTACTCCTGAAAAGACCTGTCAATCAAGACGCTTCTGTCCAAAGGGATGTTTCTTTTAGGGATGCGGTCCACACAGCGGACCAGCGGCGGGGCGCCCCTCGCGCGGGTTTGGCTGCTTACCAAGGTGGCTGGCACCCCCTTGTGGCCATATACGAGCATACAGCCAATCAACCTCCCAAGGGCCACCTAATTCTGGGCTTGCTTTCTTTCTCCCTCCTGAAGCCCACCGTTGCTAGCTCCAGTTAATTTGTCTCACAAACTGTGGAGGTTATGCCTTGGAGTAAAACTAACACTATTGTGAAACCGAAAAGGAAAACCAGAGGATGAACCGGAGCTTTGGAAAGCCTTGTCAGACACTGCTTTAGGGAAATAGGTGTTTCTTTGCGTTTAATCTTTTGGCCAGTCATAATTTTGTATTTTTGATAATAGAAGCTGGTATCTGTTTCATTCAAACTTACTGAGCATCTGCTCTCATGAATAACAAGGGAAGTGAAACAGACAAAATCGGATTTTTCTGAAAATGGTGTTGTAAGGACAAACAAAAACACAAACGCCTGAAACCAAATGGCTGAAAGAAACGAGTTGGTTTTGCAAATTGACTTTTTGCAGGTCGGCTTACAGCAGGGTGGCCTGCTTCTCTATTTTTTAGGTCCTGGGCTGGATGAGGAAGGTCAGTAGGATTTGGTCTGTGCTCTCAGGAGGGGCAGGAATAACAGGGGAGAAGCTTGAATAAAGGCTTGATGGTATGAAAGGACACACCCTATTCAGGAAGCTTCCAGTAATGAGTGGGAATGTGAAGCGGCTTGGGGAGTGGGAAGAGGAGGCTGGTTGGTTAGATTTTAGCGAGGAAATGCTGCTAAGGGCCTGGTTAAGAAAGACATGATAACACAGACCTCTTTGGTGAGGGTAGAGGGGTGGAGGGTGGGTGGTGAGGCTTGAGGGATTAAAAACAATGAGAAGAGCCTTGTAATAATGTGCCTGGGGTAAAGTGGTGGTGCTCTGGTGTCCTGGGGAAGGGAAAGGAGAGTGAGGAAGAAAGTAGAGTCTGGGATGAGGCAAAGGTTCTTACTTGGGGGGTTGAATCAGGGGCGGTTGCTCATTAACAGTATAGACAGAGGAAGTTTGGAGAAAGGTAAATAAGTAGCTTTACACCTGCTAAAAATTTCAGAGTCCCATGCATCAGCATAATCATAAGACTAGTATGTACATTTCTCATATATATTTTGTGTGTGCTTAATATTTGTGATGTACTTGTTAACAGTGTTGAGATAGAGTTGATATACAACTGAACATGTTTTAAGTGTATAATTTGGTAGTTTAGACATGCGTACACACCTCTGAAGCCATCACCACAATTAAGATAATGAATATATCCATCAGTCCCCAAAGTTTCTTTGTGCCCCTTGGTGATTCCCTACCTCTCTGTCCCATCCCCAGGGAACCGCTGATCTGCCTTTTGTCACTATAGATTTGTTTTCATATCCTAGAATTTAACATAAATGGTGTATGTGTTATATTCTTTTGTGTCAGTTTTTTTACACCAAGCATAGTTACTTTGAGATTCACTCCTGCTATTAGTGTATCAGTCATTTATACTTTTTTATTGCCAAGTAGTATTCCATTACAATGATATACTATAATTTACATATCGATTCACCTACTGTTGGTTATTTTTCTTTTTTTTTAAGATTTTATTTATTTGACAGACAGAGATCACAGGTAGGCAGAGAGGCAGGCAGAGAGAGAGGAGGAAGCAGGCTCCCTGCGGAGCAGAGAGCCCGATGTGGGGCTTGATCCCAGGACCCTGGGATCATGACCTGAGCCGAAGGCAGAGGCTTTAACCCACTGAGCCACCCAGGCGCTCCTGTTGGTTATTTTTCTCCAGTTTCTGTCTCTCACAAATAAAGCCATTATGAATACTCACATCCAGGTCTTTGGACAGATATGTTCATTTCTCTTGGGTAGATACCTAGGAATGAACTATAGGTTAGGTGTACGTCTTATAAAAAAGATGGCTAAACTGCTTTCTAAAGCAGTTGTACCATTTTACATGTTCATCAATAGTGTGTGAGAGTTCAGTATCCTTGCTCTTGGTAGAGTCAATGTTTATAGATGCCAGCCAGTGTAGTTGGAGGGTGATGTTATCGCATTGTGTTTTCCATTTGCATCTCCCCATTACCGAGGTTGAGCATCTCTTTATTTGCCTGTTTACCAACAATGTATCTTCTTTGATTTTGATATTTTGCCCATGGAAAAAAAATGAGGTTGGTTATTTTCTTACTGAGTTTTGAGTATGTGTCTTTTAAAATATATTCTTCATGCAAATCTTTGATCAGATATATAATTTCAAAATATTTTTTCCTGTTCTATGACATCTCATTATTTTAAAAGTTTCTTTTGAAGAGAGAAGATATTTTACATTTTTTTAAAGATTTTATTTTTATTTATTTCAGAGAAAGCAAGAGAGAGAGTAAGGTAGAGGGGAAGGGAGAAACAGGGAGCCTGCTTCAGAGCTTGATCCCAGACCCCAGGATCATGATCTGAGTCGAAGGCAGATACTTAACCAACTGAGCCACCCAGGTGCCCTGACATTTTACATTTGGATGATGTCCAATTTATCAATTTTTTTCTTCAATGAGTCATACCTTTCATGCCATATTTAAGAAATTTTTATTTAACACAAGGTCAAAAGAATGTTTACTATGTTTTCATCTACAATTTTTCTAGTTTTAGGCCTCACATTTAGGTCAATGACTTTTGCATCTATTGGGATGATCATGTGATTTTTGTCTTTAGGAGAACTGATACAGATTACACTGATTGATCTTTAAAGTTAAGCCAACTTTGGATTTCTGGGATAAACTCTATCTGGTAATAATGTGTTATCCTTATCAGGTATTGTTAGGTTCCATTTGCTAAAATTTTGTTAATAATTTTTGCATCTACATTTATGAGGGACATTAGTCTGTTGTTTTCTTGACTTGTAATCTTTGTCTCGTTTTTGGAATTAGTATGATGTTGGTCTCATTAAGTAAGTTGGAAAGTATTCTCTCCTCTTCAATTTTCTGGAAGGATTTGCATAGAATTTGTCCTTTGAAGCCATTTTTGAAGCCAGTGGTCCAGTGAAGCCATTTTTGCCTAGAGTTTTCTTTATGGGAAGATTTTAAGCTAAATATTCTATTTTTTAATAGATACAAGGCTGCTCAAGTTATCGATTTCTCCTTGAGTGAGCTTTGATAGCTTGTGTTTTTCAATGATTTTTATTCATTTTGTCAATTCTACCAAATCTTACCCACCAATTATCTATGCTATATTCTCACTATCTTTTTAATGTTTTGTAGAGTACAGGTTGTTGTCACTTCTCTCATTCCGAATATTGGTATTTTTTTCGTCTTCACCCTTTTTTTCCCTAAAATTTTATTGAAATGCATCAATCTTACTGATTTCTGAAAGAGCCAGTGTTAGTTTAATTAATATTCTCTATTATGTTCTGCTTCGGTTTCCCTGATTTCCATTCTGAACTTTATTATTCCTTTCTTCTGTCACTTTTGAGTTTAATCTACTTTTTTCTTTCTGATTTCCTACGGTGAAAGCTCGGGTCACTAACTCAATGTCTTTCAGTGTTTTCTTAAGGTGGAAACTGAGATTATCAGTTTGAGGGGTTTTTTTTTTTTTAATCTTTTCTGTGTAGGAATTCAGTGTTATAAACTTCCTTTTCAGTACAACTTTAGCTACATCCCACAACTTTTGCTATGTTGTGTTTTATTTTCACTCACTTTGAAGTACTTTCCAGTTTCCTTTTTGGTTTCTTCTTTGACCCGTCAGTTATTTGGAAGGGTGTCATTTAGTGTCTATATATTTGGGATTGTTCCAGATGACTTTTTGATTTTGATTTCCAATTTGATTTTACTTTGGTCAGAGATCCTCCTTTATATGACTCAAGTTCTCTATTATATTTGTTGAGCCAAATTATGTGGCCCAGAATCTGGTTAATTTTGGTAAATATATTTTGTGTATTTGAAAAAGAGTAGATGTCTTGCTGGGTGGGGTATTCTAGAAGTGTCCACTAGATCAATTGATCATTACTGTTTTTCAACTTTTTTTTTAAATTTTTTATTTTTTATAAACATATATTTTTATCCCCAGGGGTACAGGTCTGTGAATCACCAGGTTTACACACTTCACAGCACTCACCAAAGCACACACCCTCCCCAATGTCCATAATCCCACCCCCTTCTCCCAACCCCCCTCCCCCCAGCAACCCTCAGTTTGTTTTGTGAGATTAAGAGTCACTTATGGTTTGTCTCCCTCCCAATTCCATCTTGTTTCATTTCAACTTTCTTTATCTTTGGTGACTTTCTACTTATTTTCTCAATTATTGACATCTCTGACATTAACTGTGGAGTCTTCCGTTTCTCCTTGAAGTTCTATCAGTACTCATGGAGTTCATATATTTTGAGGTTCTGCTATTAGGTGCATAAATATTTATGATTGCAGTGTTATCTTGATGAATTGACCCCTTTATTTTATAAAAGTACCCTATTGTCCTTAAGAATATTCTTTGTTCTGAAACCTACTTTTTCTGATACAAATAGAACCACTTCGGTTTTCTTTTGGTTAGTATTAGTATGATATATTTCTCTGTCCTTTTACACTTAAAAGATGCTTTTAGTTAAAGTGCTTTTTAGTTAAAGTGCATTTTTTTCCTTTTTAAAAACATTTATTTCTTTTCAGCATAACAGAATTCTTTGTTTATGCACCACACCCAGTGCTCCATGCAATACGTGCCCTCCTTAATACCCACCACCTGGCTCCCCCAACCTCCCACCCCCCGCCCCTTCAAAACCCTCAGATTGTTTTTCAGAGTCCATAGTTTTTCATTGTTCATCTCCTCTTCCAATTTCTCTTAACTCCCTTCTCCTCTCCATCTCTCCATGTCCTCTATGTTATTTGTTATGCTCCACAAATAAGTGAAACCATATGATAATTGACTCTCTCTGCTTGATTTATTTCACTCAGCATAATCTCTTCCAGTCCCGTCCATGTTGATACAAAAGTTGGGTATTCATCCTTTCAGATGGAGGCATAATACTCTATAGTGTATATGGACCACATCTTTCTTATTCATTCGTCCATTGAAGGACATCTTGGTTCTTTCCACAGTTTGATGACTGTGGCCACTGCTGCTATAAACATTGGGGTACAGAGGGCCCTTCTTTTCACTACATCTGTATCTTTGGGATAAATACCCAGTAGTGCAATGGCAGGGTCATAGGGAAGTTCTATTTTTAATTTCTTAAGGAATCTCCACACCGTTCTCCAAAGTGGCTGCACCAATTTGCATTCCCACCAACAGTGTAACACCATTTATTGAAGAGACTGTCTTTTTTTCTCCACATCCTCTCCAACACACATTGTTTTCTGTCTTGTTAATTTTGGCCATTCTAACTGGTGTAAGGTGGTATCTCAATGTGGTTTTAATTTGAATCTCCCTGATGGCTAACGATGATGAACATTTTTTCATGTGTCTAATAGCCATTTGTATGTCTTCATTGGAGAAGTGTCTGTTCATGTCTTCTGCCCATTTTTTGACATGATTATCTGTTTTGTGTTTGTTGAGTTTGAGAAGTTCTTTATAGATCCTGGATATCAACCTTTTGTCTGTACTGTCATTTGCAAATATCTTTTCCCATTCCGTGGGTTGCCTCTTTGTTTTGTTGACTGTTTCCTTTGCAGTGCAGAAGCTTTTGATCTTGATGAAGTCCCAAAAGTTCATTTTCCCTTTTGTTTCCTTTGCCTTTGGAGACATATCTTGAAAGAAGTTGCTGTGGCTGATATCGAAGAGGTTACTGCCTATGTTCTCCTTTAGGATTCTAATGGATTCCTGTCTCACGTTGAGGTATTTTATCCATTTTGAGTTTATCTTTGTGTATGGTGTAAGAGAATGGTCGAGTTTCATTCCCAGCACCATTTATTGAAAAGACTGTATTTTTTCCACTGTATATTTTTTCCTGCTTTGTCAAAGATTATTTGACCATAGAGTTGAGGGTCCATATCTGGGCTCTCTACTCTGTTCCACTGGTCTATGTGTCTGTTTTTGCGCCAGTACCATGCTGTCTTGGTGGTCACAGCTTTGTAGTAAAGCTTGAAATCAGGTAATGTGATGTCCCCAGTTTTGTTTTTCTTTTTCAACATTTCCTTAGCAATTCAGGGTCTCTTCTGATTCTATACAAATTTTAGGATTATTTGCTCCAGCTCTTTGAAAAATACTGGTGGAATTTTGATTGGAATGGCATTAAAGGTATAGATTGCTCTAGGCAGTATAGACAAATCAATAAGAAAAAAGAGAAGAACCACATGGTCCTCTCAATTGATGCAGAAAAAGCATTTGGCAAAATCCAGCATCCGTTCCTGATTAAAACACTTCAGAGTATAGGGATAGAGGGAAGATTCCTGAACTTCATAAAATCTATCTCTGAAAAACCCACAGCAAATATCATCCTCAATGGGAAAAAGTTCACGGCCTTCCCGTTGAGATCAGGAACATGACAAGGATGCCCACTCTCACCACTCTTGTTCAACAGTATTAGAAGTCCTAGCAACAGCAATCAAACAACAAAGAGAAATAAAAGGTATCCAAATTGGCAATGAAGAAGTCAAACTCTCTCTCTTCGCAGATGACATGATACTTTATATGGAAAACCCAAAAGACTCCACCCCCAAACAGAACTCATACAGCAATTCAGTAATGTGGTAGGATACAAAGTCAATGTACAGAAATCAGTTGCTTTCTTATACACTAACAATGAAAATACAGAAAGGGAAATTAGAGAATTGATTCCATTTACTATAGCACCAAGAACCATAAGATACCTGGAAATAAACCTAACCAAAGAGGTAAAGGACCTGTACTCGAGGAACTACAGAACACTCATGAAAGAAATTGAAGAAGACACAGAAAGATGGAAGACCACTCCATGCTCTTGGATCGGAAGAATAAACATTGTTAAAATGTCTAAAGTGCATTTTTTTCAAAGATTTTATTTATTTATCTGACAGAGGGAGAGAGATCATAAGTAGGCAGAGGCAGGCAGAGAGGGAGGGGGAAGTAGACTCCCCACTGAGCAAGGAGCTCGATCCAAGGACCCTGAGATCTGACCTGAGCCAAAGGCAGAGGCTTAACCCACTGAGCCACCCAGGTGCCCCTAAAGTGCATTTCTTACAAGCAGCACATATTTAGGCTCTGTGTGTTTATCCACTCTATCTTTTTATTGGTAGGTTTAGATCATTTACTTTTAGGTGATTGGGTTTTAATATGTTTGGTGTTGAATCTACCACCCTGCCTCTTCTTTTTACCCAGCCTGTTGTTGGTTCCACTTCCCTCTTTTTCTGGCTTCTTTTTGATTGATGTTAAAAATGATTCCATTTTATCCCTTTTGTTAACTTAATAGTTATAAGTTAACCATGTTCTGCCATGTTCTGCCATTTTTGAAACTCTTCATTCCATTGCATAGAACCACGTTTCTATCTGGTATCTTCCTTTTCTTTGAAGGATTTCCTTTAACATATCTTGTAGTAGAGTTCTATTGGGGATTAATTCTTTCAGATTTTTTCTTTCCTCCTCTTCTTCCTTCTTCTTGTTATTTATTTATTAAAGATATTGGGACATTTGCCTTACAAAGTTTCTCATAGTCTGTATTTTGATGCTTAAATTGTCATAGATTCATTCAACATTTTTAAAAAATTTTCCATACATAGATAATTATGCATAGGTTCTTGATCAAATTCAGGCTTGATGTTTTGGCTGAATCAATTTATTTGTAGTTTTGTGTATTTTTCATCAGAGAGGCATATTGTATATGGCATTTATATTTACCATGTTAGCAGTCATGAATTATTATAATTATATTTATAAATATTATAATATATAATATATATTGAATATATAAATATATAATTATAAATAAATAATATAATTATAATTATAAAATTATAATTATTTTATAAATATATATTTATATAGTTTATATTATAGTCATATATAAAAATAAATATAAGTAAATAAATAAATCAAATATGTATAAAAATGTATGAATATAATACATAAATATATATAATTGTATATATAATATATTATTTATTTATATTATAATTTAAAATATTATATTTATATTATATATTTATATGTTTTTAAATATATTATGTTTAATAAATATATAATACATAATATATAACTATATATAAATAAATAAAAAATAATAACTATGAATATATAAATAACTATATAATATATAATATATTAATATAAGTATATTGTATTATAATTTAATATATAATTTTATTTTATAAATATATATTTATATATTTATTAGTTATTATATATAATTATATACATTTATAAATGATATAATTTTATAATTATATTATGATACTTTACAAATTCTATGACACCTTCTTTATTTATAAGTGGGGGTAATTCTGTGAATATCACTTACCCCTTACTAGTTGGCTGTCTTGAGAGACTTATCATATAAAAAAAGCAGCACAAGTAGTTAATTATTTTTCTTTATTTACCAGTTTTCAATATAAGGAATTGCTTTTCTAACATTCTTTCAGGGTGATCAATGAGTTGTTATTTTATCCCAGTGTTATTATTAACTCATGGACTTATCTTATTTTTCATTTTTGAGGAGTCTTTCTGACTTCTGCAAGCTTCCTGCCTTTAGGGATTCTTTGTATGTCCACTAAGACTGGCATTTTATTGAGTTACTCCTAAGAGACAGCACCATGATAATTTTATCATGGTAGACCATTTGGTCTGGAAAAAAAAAAAGACAAATTAAAAAACAAAAAGAGATGGTACAATCAAGTCTGAAGTCATATACTGAGGTCAATATAAGACTTTACGTATGATTTTGTATTCTCCCAGAGGTTGTGAAAATGCTGTATATGTTTATGATAGATGTAACATAATAGAACTCTTCAGAGAAAGAATTTGAGGTTGTTCTTTTGAGAAAACACTACAAACAGTTAGTTCTCTGCAGGACTGTACTGCGTATAACTGTCTAGTCCTTGACGCCCATTTTTCATTTCCTCAGAATGATCAGTAGAGACAGATTTTCCATTTGTGCTTTAGTGGTCATACACAGTACACATTTGTATGATTATTCAAAACATGAGGAGATTGCAGTCACAATACTATGGATTGCATCTGTCTACCCAATTGCCTTTAACAAACCAAAATGCTCACCAATGCCCAGGACATGATTCTATTAGGGTACGAAGTCGACCACCCCTCAATTAGACAGAGAACACTCTCGATAATGCAAGTCACATAGCGAGGTTTATTTCCAGCTAGCTGGGGTCCAAGTATCTGCCCGGTGCAGCGAGTTTCAACAAGGACCCTGAGCACTCAAAGCCAAGGGTTTATATAGCATTTTCAAGGCACTTCTTCATGGCTACATACATATCTTGTGCCCCACTTTGACAGGTTAACTTTGTTTAACCTTTTGCCACCCCAGCGTCACCCTGGCGGTTGAGTGAGATTTAGGTTTAGAAGAACTTTCACCTTAACTACATTTCCTTCTGCCTCAGCCTCCCACAGTTTTGTGGTGGGGAGGGCAACCTTTGACCTCGAGGCACTGAGCCATTTGTCTCTGGAAATTGGGCCATTGAAGAGATGGCCTTTTTGTTGTAAATCACCAGGACATTTGCAAACCAAGGGAGATTCCAGTCTTGCTGGATTGTGATCTCTGCAAGTTAACTATTTGTTTTTCTTTAACATTTGGTCCCTGTAGCGCCATCACTTAACTGCCCTGGTGGCATATAAGTTGTTTTTTCAGGTTTTAGCTACTTTCTCTTGTCTCACGTCACATACGCCCTGTGGGCTGGTTAGGGATGCTCAGTAAAATGGCTTCCCGGCCTTCAAGATGGCTATTCTTATACTAACCCACTCTTACAATTCATTCTGTTATTAAACTAGGCTTTGTGAAGCCTGAAGCCATAAGCTGGTGCTTGCATTGTATTCACTGATTCATTCACGTCTCTGTCCTTTTAGAACTCCTTGGAAGGAGTATCTACCGGGCAGATACAGTCTCCACTTCTGCTGGGGGCTGTGTAGGAAGCAGATGCAGGAGGAGCTGGGACAGGGCTGGAGGCTAGGGGCCTGAACGCAAGACATGGACTCCAGCCATTTTAGGTGAGACCGGCATGGTGTCCAAATCATCTCTGCTCCTTTCAGTCTGAAGTACTGACCTTCCTCTGCCTACTTGTCCCTTCTACCTGCTCCTGCCACTTTATCTTACTTACCTTTCAAGGTGCAACTAACTGGTTTTCTTCTGGAAGCTTTCTGGGATCCCACAGTCAGGCTGTCTCTGCTATCTTAGAGCAATTTTTTTTTTTTTTTTTAAATCACAGTATATATCACATAGTATTTGCATCACCGTCTGTCTCATGTTGGGAGCCATCACTTGTGCCCCAAGGCCATTTTTATCTTGCAGGCTACCTTTAAAGATTAAATCAGTCAGGATACCTGGGAGGCTCACTTAGTTAAGTGTCTGATTTTTGGTTTCAGCTCAGGTCACGGTCTCAGGGTCATGAGATCGAGCCCCATGAAATCCAGTGGGGCTCATTGCTTAGCAGGGAGTCTGCTGGAGATTCTCTCTCCTTCTGTCTCCATCTGTGCCTAGCTCATGCTCTTTCTCTGTCTCCCTCTCTCAAATAAAGTTGAAGAGTTGCCTGGTGTTAGTTTTTTCACGACTATCTCACACTTTTCTTTGAGCTCTAGTTATTCTAGTCCTATGACAAATGGCCTAGAGTCTAGATCATATCTGCTTTGGTCAAGTGTGTCAAATCATACAGCCATTCCTACAGTAAAACAACTACACACTGAAATAGAAGGTAAAGGAAATCGTTCCTTCAGAAATCTCTCTTTCCGAGGAATGTCATCTGAATTGTGACTGTAAAACCTGCCTGTTTTCCTGGGTCTGTAGACATGTTTACAACAGTGAAGAAAAGGAAACCTGGGTAGAATCTCTAGTAGGAGGTCATTTACAGTAAATGGAACTCTTGGCACCAGAAAACATCCCATAAACCAACACAGCCTTAGTGGCAACGCCAGCAGCTGTAAGTGCTTCCTACTGTTACTGTTGGGATGGTTGTTGTTGTTGTTTTGTTGTTGTTTTGACAAACCTTGTTTTCTCCTTTCCTACTCTTCTTGTCGTTCCTTGATGGAGTGATGCCTTTCTTGTCCTTCCCACCCTGGTGTAGGATGAAGTTGGAGTTTGGAGTTCTCTGGACAGAGCCGTAGTCAGCAGGAATGCCTTAATGATATTTAACTTCTGTAATGTCCATATTTTGGTTAGTTTCTTTGGCTTCCCACTTTCGGTGTTTAATCTTTAATTCCCAGCTCCTGCATGCTTGACCCTGGGCCATGTGACTTGCTTCTGGGCTTTGTAGTTGATTCTTTGCATCTGGGAACTTGCATACAGTGCCTTGGAGTTAGGCATGTTTTGATTCTCTTGATGACGTTCTCTTTCATTCACTTGCAAGATTTGGACCAACTACTTTTATATTAGACGATTTAAGGTTAGAAGGAATGAGCATCTAATCATACTCTCTATTTATAAATAGGAAGACTTCTCTAAATTCTTTCCATAGCTACGATCTTGGCTGACCCTAGCTAGACTTGGTTATTTCTAGAATTTTCTTTTGTAGTTCCAGTCTGAAAAACAAATGATTTTGAAGGGGCTGGGAGTGGGAGGTCGGGGGAGCCTGGTGGTGAGTATTATGGAGGGCACTTATTGCATGGAGCACTGGGTGTGGTGCATAAACAATGAATTCTGTTACACTGAAAAGAAATAAAATTTAAAAAAAAATTTAAAAAGTGTACACACACACACATACACACACCCGCCAACCGTGGGATTTCTTCTGTTTATTTTCACAACATCCATTTTTGAGTTGAAATCTCCATCTCTGTCTCTGCCAGTTGGCTTAACCCTTTAAAGCCATCTCCAGCATTTCTCTTCTGTAATGCAGAGCAGAGATCTTCGAGCTAATCTGTCTTTGGAACTGGATTTTGAATGTTTTCAACAAGAGACTGGCTTAGTTGGAATATATTTTCTAAGTTATGCTGGTTTTTGTTGATGTTTTTTGTTTGTTTGTTTTGTTTTAGTATAATGGAGTGGTTTTAAGCACAGACTCTGGACGCTGAATATCTGGGTTCGGGTCTCAACTCTTCCACTTACTGTGTGAACATAGGCAGAATATTAACTTCTGTGCTTCAGTTTCCTAATCTGTAAAATGAGGATAGCAATAACACCTCTTTTATAGGATTGTGGGGAGGACAGAGGATATAAATATGGTCGGAGCCTTCAGATTAGTGCCTGACACCTGCTGACTATTATTATTTTCCTCTAACAATCTTCTCAGTATTTTTGTCTTCACTTGAAGGGGAATTGGGATAAAGGAGAAAGCTCCTAGACCTGCTAAATTTTTATCTTCTAAAGTGATCAATTTTCCTATCCACAACTCCTATTTAGTAACTTTTTGTTCATCATCATGTCTTTAGTGTCTAGCCCTAAAGGTTGACACACAGTAGGCCCTTCATCAACGTGTGCTTAATGAAGGAATGGATTCTTTCTGACTTTTCTCTCTGACATTGGTTACCACTGTCCTGGATCTGTCATGCACTGTTTTGACCTCCCTGGATCTGGTCTGGGTTGAAATGTCTTCTTTTTTTTTTTTTTTCTTTTTAAGATTATTTATTTATTTATTTATTTGACAGATAGAGACCACAGGTAGGCAGAGAGGCAGGCAGAGAGAGAGAGAGGAGGAAGCAGTTTCCCCGCTGAGCAGAAAGCCCGATGTGGGGCTCCATCCCAGGCCCCTGGGAACATGACCTGAGCCGAAGGCAGAGGCCTTAATCCACTGAGCCACCCAGGTGCCCCGAAATTCAGGTCTCTTATTACAGGGCAGTCTAATGCCATGATTGTGAATCCTGCAAACCAGACCTTTACCAGAACATTCTGTGTCTACAGTTCTTCTGTGCTTAATCAGGGAAGCCACCTGACAAGAAGGATCTCTTCCTTACTATGCAGGGTCTGACCTGAAAGCAGAGTCCCCATTTGGGCAGCTGTGACACCATCACCACCTTTATGCCCCATAGTAGCATCTGGGATATAGCTGTCAATCATTTTAGTTGTCTCCTCTTGATAAGGAAGAGACTACATGCTGCCCATTCTCCCCGGTCTCCTCCTGATTGTGTTCTGCGCTAGAGGGACGTATTGGTTGACATTGGCCATGTTTTTATTTTTTTCAACAAATGTTGTCATTTATTTGCTTCCATTTTGTGAGTTTTAATCATTATCTTTGTTGATGTCCTTGGCCCTATTTTATCACTAGGAAAGGACCTCCTGTGACACCTTCAGCAAGTGACTTAACCACTGGGCCTTGGCTTCCTTTTCTGTAAATTGAGAAGAGCTGACTTATACAATCTCTTTGGTCTATTCCAGCACTAAGCTTCTATGGGTAAAAACTAAAGAGATAAATTAGACATTTTCACCTTTTTCTTCCATTTTTTTAAATGAAGCCTGTGGAAATGTGTGGGCACATAAAGGACAAAGTTAATGTCCTCCCACTTGATTTCTAAGTGATTTCTGTGCTCAGACAGGGACTGGAAATTCACCTCCACAAAGGAGATAGGCCGTTTCTCCTGCCTGGCTACTAGCCATCTTCTTTAAAATGCCAACCTGCTTCTTCTTTTGAAGAAACTAATATTTCCTGGTCCTTTCTCCTGACAATCAACACCTGAGTATTGTACTCTGCAATGCACATAGCAGACAGAGTGATTTTTCAGAAAAGGGAATTTTTTCTTGTTGGTTCCCACATCTTCCATGTTTCCTACATCTCCCTTCTTGGATTGGCCTCACCAAGTTCTTCTTTTAGTTTCTGGGAAGCACTAAGCCTTTCCGCCTCAGGGCCTTTGCACACCTTCCCCTTTCCCTGAGTTATTCTCTCCTGTGCATCCTCCTCAACACCCTCTTTCTTTTTTTCACTTCCTCATAAAACTGGATCCTTCTTATTTTTCAGATCTCAATTTAAATGTCATTTTTCAGAAATGCCTTCTCAGATCACCCCATTGAAAGTAGGTCATTCCTATAAATTCTTTTCATAGATCCCTAGGCAATACAAACACAGATTTCATTGTAGTTTGTTACTGTTTTTAAATTGATTACCTGCTTATATACTTGCTTCTCCCATGAAACTGTAACTAACCTCGGTGATGACAGAAACCCAACTATTATTGACCTGCCAGTGCACACCTATGACCAGCACATTATACCTGCTCACTATATGTTTACTGAATGGATGGAAAAGTATTATTAGAGCCTCTTCAATAATCTAATCTGTGTTTTCTGTTGATTTATTAGATTTCCTGTGCTTCCTCAGCTAGAGAGATGAAAACAATTACCAGAATGAAAAGAACATTTTATGGGGTAAATATTTCAAGTCATTGTTTTTGAGTACTCTGTTTTTTAAAATGTGAAAATTTTCTGCTTTTATATCTTCACTTTATCTGCAGATTGGAAACAAAGGAATCTACAAAGCCATCAGTGAACTGGATATTCTTCTTTCCTGGATTAAACAATTCTTGGAAAGCATTAAGTAATGCAAGGAGCCAAATGCATGGATTGGATTGCTAATTTGGAATATAATGTGAACCCCTGGAAATACATTTGTAAGAGTCTATTTCTTTAAAAAAAGTTTTTGTGCAAGTTAAATGATGCAGAATAGACTATGGGAATTTAACATAATAAAGTTCTGGAGATAAGTAAATTGTCACTAATATGTACGTTTTCTTTATTTTCAAAGAATGCTCTCACCTTGAACATGTTTTGTTATTCCCAAATACATTGTATAAACTTAATTTAAAGCTGTATCATCAGAATTAATTCACGTAATATTTGTGGAGGAAAAATGACAGCTTTCTGGGATACAATCTAATGTTATTGTGACTTACATAGATGCTATGTGCATGATTATTACCTACTGAAGGGTTTGATGGTTATCAATTATGCCTGGTATGAACTTAGCTTTTAACAGATTTTTATTTTAATTAAATACACTGTGTTTCTTTCTCCTGGATGTCCTTTCTATGAGAGCATGCTGGAACTTCATGGAGTACAATGGGTGACAACCAGATCAGATCACGTAGGACAGACATGTAAACAAACTGCCTGGAAACGTTCACCAGGGAGGGCTTTGACAGATAACTCAAGCCTCAAAGACCACAAGTAACCAAGCTGAGATGATGTTGGAGCTTGATAATGCTCTTTCCAGGTGCTGGGCAGTTAGGAAAGTCGATAGGGGTCAACTAAAAGCCTCAGTGCAGTACAGATTCCTCCACAGGAAACCTATCAGTGCTTAAAAGCCTTCTTTGCTCAGCTAGCTCTTCAGTTAAATGAATAAAATGGCCTGAGCTTTGTTTTTGCTTTACGTGGATTTGGCCTCTCAGCGATGGTGTGCTTGGCAAGGGCTGTTGCAGACAGCAGTGTATGGGATGGCCAGTTGGCTTCCACAAAGCATTGCTTGTGCCCCTGCAGCATGCAGACAAGACAATTGTCTTGTGTTGATTCGTTGTTTTGTGATAACATTAGTCACGGCTTCCTCCAGGCCTGTGTGGATTTTGGCACCTCTTCTTTTTTTTAAACTAAATTAAAATGTTTTTAATTAAAAAAATTTTTTTAGAAGATTTATTTATTTGAGAGAGCATTGAGAGAGAGAGAGAGAGAGAGATCACAAGTCAGGGGGAGGGTAGAGGGAGAAGCAGACTCCCTGCTGAGCAGGGAGCTGGATTCAGGACGTGATCCCAGGACTCTGGGATCATGGCCTGAGCCGAAGGCAGAACTATAACTGACTGAGCCTCCCAGGCACCACTGGCTCTTCTTTATTGCTTTCCCACCAACCAGTTCTTCTTTTCAATCATAAGGTGATTATTCTATTCACTAGGGACTATGCTCTCTTGGATTATCTCATATTCCAAAATTACTTCTTTGTTTCCTGCTCCTTGTTCTCTCCACCTTCCCCATCAACACCCTGTGGTCCCATGTTTTATCTCTACTGGGGACTCCCTTATCAGACCAATCCACAGTGGAGAGCAGAGGGGAATGGTGAGGGGGAGATGGAGGACCCTGTCTGTATCTCACACTATTGACCTAGGGCTTCCCAGTGCAGCCTTAGGCCAACAGTAATGGGAGGCCTACTTTGTTTGTTTGTTTATTTATTTATATTGAAGTATACTTGACACACAATGTTATGTTAGTTTCAGGTGTTTTGAGAAGCTTATACATTATGCTATGCTCATCACAATTGTAGCTACCATCTGTGTCACCACACAATGCAATTACAATACATTTGATCATATTCCCTTTGCTGTGCCTTTCATTCCCAGGACTTATTCATTTCATAACCCACTCCCCTTCACCCATTTTCCCAATCCTCAACCCCTCTCCTCTGGCAACCATCAGTTTGTTCTCTGTATTTAGTTATAGTTCTGTTTGGGGCACCTTACTTCCTTTTTTTTCTAAAGATTTTTTATTTATTTGAGAGAGAGAGAGCACACATGCACACATGTGTGAGGAGGAGGAGGGACAGAGGGGGAGAGAGAGCACACTCCTCAACAGAGCCAAATGCAGGGCTTGATCTCACAACACTGAGATCATGACCTGAGCCAAAATCCAGAGTCAGATGCTTAATCAACTGATTTACCCAAGCACCCCTGAACACCTTAATTTCTTGGGGAACACTTGGAAGAGCTAGGACCCTGGGGACAGGAATATATACCCTGGCTTTGCCATGGGCTTGAGAGGATGTGGTGTACCCACCGTCCCCCTTTTAGGGCACCTTGTCTTCTAGAGGCACCTTCACGGTTCAGTCTAACTGTGCTGCACTTTCACAGAGCTCGAGTCTCGAGTCTTCGTTACACACCATTCCTATGCTGCCGCCATACTTAGGGACTTCAGACATGAGAGGGGTTGTGAAATATTCATTTGATGGTCAGCAAACTTTAGGTCCTTAGGAAAAAAAAAATAAAATTCACTTGTGCCCCCAAATATTTCTGGCAAATGAATTCAATGTTTTTGTCTACTTCCCAGAATCTTTGGTTTGGCCAAAATAGTCGAAAGCCTGCTAAACTCAGTCAGAAGCACTCCAGGAATGTGAAGGTCATTATCCAGTAAGAAACCAATAACCATATGTTAGTGCCTATTCCCAGACTTTTTAAATGCCAAGGGAAAAAATGTGGTTTTGGTGTGTTTGACTAAGACTGGCATTCTGAAAAGGCAGCTAAGAACAGAGAAGTTGGTGTCCTTCTGCATAGTGAGAAAAAAGTGTTTGGTGGGGTCACTGGGCTCTAGATGAAGAATGCTCTTGAGTTTACAGGTCTTATTCTGGACTCTGTCAGAACCAGAGATGGTTACATTTTGGGAAATGGCCATACACCCCCAAATTCCCACACGATGCTCTGTGAACCCTAAAACCATTTAACATTTATAGGTGGAGATTTCTTCCAATAGATCCTTCCTGGATCATCCTACATCCCGGATGTAGCCTGGGAGACTACATTTCTTTTGAAAATGTGTATGCCAGCATATGATTAGAGCTAAAGGAGTTGCATCTGCTCTTAGCACGGGGTAGAACAGAAGAAGCCTGGAATACCAGTGAGCAGCATAGAGTGGTGGGTAGAGCCCTCATTGAGGTTAAGAGACGCAACTAGTCCCAACTTCTTGCAGACCTCTGCCCACAGCACCAGATGGTCACCCATACAAAGTATCAACCCCCTCCCTAGCCATCCCCTCTCCCCTCATCACTGATCTAAACCACTTCTCTCCCACTAACATGCTTCTATTGACTTGTTTATTGGCTATCTCCACCATATGAGAATATAGGTTCTGTGGGGCAGGATGTTGTCTGTTTTGTTTCCTGGAGGATTCCCAGTGCCCAGAACAGGGCCCAAATACAGGACTCTAACTAAGCATGTGGTAAATGTATGGACCCAGGAGAGAATAGATTGAGGCCTCGGTCCCACTGCTGTTAGGATGTATGGCCAATGTCAGGTCACTTCACTTCTTGGACCTCCATTTCTGGATCGGTCCCGATTGAAATTAACTACCACAGGTGATCTGTAGTGGTGTCTGCATAATGAGGGATTAAGATTGTCCTTTACTCCAGTTGCACTCCCTCCTCTGGGTCTCACACACCTTCTTGCGTCTCTTCCCGCCTCCTGCCTCCAGTACCGTCCCCAAACCCCAGTTGGCCTGGTTAATTTCTTCTGATCCTTTAAGATTTCATTCAAACATTATTCAGAAGTTAATGGTTTCATACATGCTTTACTTCTTCACAGAACCTATCGTAATTATAATTCCTCTGTATATCTGTTTCTCTCACTAGATTCTCTTTCTCTGATTCATTGCACCTCTACTCAGACCCTAACACATAGTGAGTGCCCAATAAATATTTGCTGAATGAATATTCAGTGAGTAAAATATCGAATTGAATTAGATAGTCTCCAAGATTTCTTCTGGCTCCGGCATATCTCCTACTATAATTTTTACTGGTTGGTATGAATCTTGAGGAATGTAATGTAACAGTGCTTCTTGACCGGAGTCCTCTAAGAGTGCCTATATTATTATTTGCATAACAATGGATTTAAATCAACTTACTATTTTACTTGCCCCCAGTAAAAAAAAGGTAACTGCAGATAAATATATGACTCTTAACTTGAACAGATACATTTTTTAATCATTATTTATTTATTTATTTATTTGAGAGACAGAGTGAGTGGTAAGCAGGGTGCGGGGTGGGGAGAGACAGAGGGAGAAGCCCACTCCCCAATGAGCAGGGAGCCCCGTTTGGGGGCCCAATCCCAGGACTCTGGGGTCATGACCCAAAAGAAAGCCAGACGGTTAACCGACTGAGCCACCCAGGCGCCCCTTAAACAGATACACTCTTAACTAATATATGTTCATTTGCATACCATGTAGAATCATCTTGCAAACCCCAGGCGGAATGTGTCTTACACATTGGGAAACACTGCATTATAATGAATTTCCACTGCCTCATTCTGGTCCAACTTAGACATTAGAACCTGATCATTTTAACCTGCCCACAGATACCAGTGTAGAAAAAGTCAAGCCACGACGTTCAGGTTTCAAACTGGTTTCAGAGTTCCTGTCATTGTTTCCAGACATAGAGGCACGAAAGCACACTCACCCCGTCAGTCATTCCGCGGGGCTTCTGACTGGGGCTCTCCGCAGAGGATGCCGGGATAGCAGCATGGCGCCGGTCCTTCCTTCGGCCGCGTCTGGGAGAGCGGCGTCAGCCGGGGGAGCCCTGGCGGATGCCCCGGGGGATGCAGCTTCCCGGGGAGGAAAGCCCCTGTCCTTCCTCACAGGGAGGCTTCTGGAGCGCTCAGATGTGTTATACACGTGGTGGCAACAAAAAGCGAAAGCTCAGTCCGGCTGAGCAGAACATCTCAAAAGCAGACGTGGAATGTGCTGTGAATTACTAACATCAGAAGAACTCGTAAGAATGGAGTCCTTCACCGGGGCTGTGAGTTACTTCCAATGAAAACCAGTCAATTCTATGACTGCTGATTGTATACTAACTGCTTGCCACACGGTCACGGCTGAGGTAATAAGGACAAAGGAAACTCAGTTTCTCTGGCAAGTTAGGACCTAGGAAAGGAGATAGGTAGGAGGATAATCACATAATGAAATACAAGCAAAACAGAGGAATATACGAAGTGCAGTGGGGGTAGAGGGAAGGACCACGCTGCACTGAGGTGAAGTCTGAGGGGATTTATCCTTTGAGACTCAACTCAGGTGTCACCTCTTCCAGGAAGCCTTCCTTGCTTGATTCCCTTCTCCAAGCCCCCATTCCCTTTCAGAATAGCATTTAGCACATCGGATCAAATTTTTTGTTTGCTTGCTTATTTCTGAGCAAGCCACACTGAGTCTTATTCAGTGTGGTGTCCTCAGTGTTTAACATGCTGCTTGTCATGGAACAGTCATTCTGGAAATATTTTTGGAATGAAATACTGGAGAAAAAAACAAACAATGACAGCGAGGCTGAAGAGAGGGAATGGATTTGGGAGATATTTAGCAGGTAAAATGTATAGAACCTGGAGATCACTGGTTGAGGGGGGATCGGCACTGACGAAGTAGTCTAGGATGACTCTGGGTTTTACATTTTTTACTGATTTGTAGTAAATGAGGACTCAGAAAAATGCACTGTAATGAACAGAAGTTCATTGCTTTTTGGCCGAACACAGAAATGCTTTGAAATTTGGACTTCATAGGAGTGTAGAATCTCATTATTTGAAAGGATCAATCAAACCACATTGTCCAGTCTTGCATCTTATACAAGAACCTTCTTTATACGCTTCTCCTCTAGCACGTGCTTGAGCACTTGCACTTAAGAGAGACAAATTACTTCTGCCCTATCTTGAAATAATCCTGCCTTTTAGAAATGTGTTTAGATTGGTCTGAAATCCTCTTGAAAATGTCCTTCTATTTTTCCTAGTCCCCAGATTTGAGGTTTCAAGTACTTCTGTCCCATCTTTTATGGGACAGGTGGATTAGTTAGGAAGGTTTTTTTTAGAGATTTTATTATTTATTTGAGAGAGAGCGCGCACATCCACAGAGGGAGAGTGGAAGAGCACAGATGGAGAGGGAGAAGCAGACTCTCTGCTGAGCACAGAGCTTGATGTGGGACTTGATCCAAGGACTCTGAGATCATGACCTGAGCCGAAGGCAGACACTTACCCAATTGTGCTACCCAGGAGCCCTAGTTAGGAGGTATGTTGGGGAAGAGGAGGCTCTGCCCGTTCCTTTTAAAGGTTCAGCCTGGATGTTAACATGCACCATCTGTGTGCACAGACGAGGTCCACAATTTAGTTACATAGTCACACCCAGCTCTAAGGGAGGTGGAAAATGCAGCCACCTAAAAATCAAGGGTCCTGTCCTGTGAGAGAGGGGGAGGAAATGGACATTAGTGACACACCCACATACGAAACAGTTGCGAGCAGCAATCATTTCCTCTTGTTTTCACTTCAGCTTCATCATCTCTTCCCACGTAATCTCTTTTCTGGGCTTCACATTTCCCCACCTGTTTTCCAGTGGCATGCTTTTGGATGCTTTCAATACTTGAGACTAATTCTCTTCCAAATATGTTCCCAACTGTTCTAAATGAATCCCTGTTGGGTTCTTGGGCCATGTTTTCTCGCACTCATTCCCTCACTTTTCTTTTTTATACTTTATAACATTTTAAAAAATTATAAAAATAATGTATGTTGTTGTAGAATTGAAATAATATCTAACAAGGCATATAAAGAAAATCATCATCTCTCTCTGCCTCTCTACCTCCACCTTCCCAGTGAGCCAATGATGGTGGTTTGCTAGCTTTTGCCATATTTTTCTATTTTTGTCAATAACAACAATGAAAAATATCTATACACTTATGTACATATCTTTACTTTTTATAGAATCAGAAATAGTATCCCATTATTTATTTGTACCCTTCATCTTTTTTCCACTCAACCACTCAGGGGGACAGATAAATATATATAAAATTCGGAAAGATATTCATTTTAATAGTTATAAAATATTCCATAGAATGAGTACAGGATAATTTACTCAACCATTCCAGTTTGCTGTTTTGGTTTTTATCCATACATAGAAGGCTGTAATGAGCATTCTTGTATGTATATCCTGTTTTTATTTTTATAGGAATGCTTTCTAGAAGCAGGATTACAGGGTCACAAGGTATGATAAATATGACCAAATTATTTCTTATAATTCTTATATTGTTAATTTCTCCCAAATTCTTGCTAGCACTGGCTACTATCAGTATTTTTCCATTTTTGCCTGACTGATGGTTGAAACAGCATCACATTTTCATAGCTTTCCTTTCCGTGACAACTTGTCAGATTGATCATCTTTTCATATGTGTACTCCATTTACACTTTTTCTGAGATACATACCCGAAAACATCCTGTGGGCCATTTATTTAATAAGTATGAAATCTTATCCAGGTCTAACTAAAACAGTACATTGTAATTGGTTTTAACATTTCAAATAGTTTAATAGAAGCATGCCCTGGAAAATACATTGTGCTTTCTCTTTACCCATCCGAAGTCCACTCTGCTCAGCAAGACATTGCTGAGCAGTGGTTTTTTCCCCGTCCCCCCCAAGGTGAGATGAGAGGGGGGGTTACTACATCACAGCTGCCTGCTGCTCTGAGTGTTCCAGGGAGAGGGAGAAATGCTGCTCTAAACTCAGATGTTTGCATATGCTGTGGGAAGTAGAGATGGGGACTGAGCATTCTCTAGGGGGAAGGAGAACCCACTTGCCTATTCAGCTCCTATCCAAAGCTTCCTCCAACTCCTTCTGCTCCCCACCCTTCAAAACTAGACCACCCATATCCCAGGTGATTTAGGATGAATCATGTTTGTTCCACTTTCTCAAGAATGAACTCTGATCTATATAATTCTAGCAACCTTTGAAGACCAGGGATGGTACATTGATGTCCTTTGAAACCCCACTTCTCCCCTTGCATCAAATGCCTTCATGCATCACTGGTTGGAAAAATTCTTCACAAATAAAGGTAGCTGGCAAAGAAAAAAGTGTCTAAGAGAAGTGGCCATCCTCTTTAAAATTGCATACTTCCTACCATGGCACTCCACATTCTTTTTCCTCCCTCTCCATAGCTTGTATCACCTTTAACATACTATACAAATGATTACCATATTATTTCTATTTAGTGTTGCCTGTCTCCTTCTACTAGAATTTAAGTTTCAAGATGGAAGGAATTTTGTATGATTTTTTTACTATTGTGTCTCCTGTACCTAACCAGTGCCATACCCAAGTAGGAACTCAATAAATTGCTGTTGAATGAATCAACGGGTAAGTGAATGGTGTATTCAAAGATAAGGGCAAAGAGCCAAAGGAGTCCTGTTGTCACGAATTCTGGAAATCCTAACCGTGGCTGGTTCCTAACCTTACCCTCTATGACAAGATAGCAAGAGAGTGGGTGAAATGGCTTCCCAACCATGTGGTTACATTTCTTTTAAACAGAAGTCTTTCCAAAACAGTTAATCTGAAATGAGGCTCTGGTGATTTTTGATTTTCCATTTACCCGTAACATGTGTGATCAAGTCCTGCCCCATTCAGATCAAGCTTAGAGTAGCTTAGACTGAGAAGGCAGATTTGGGGCTTAGATATGGACAGCCATGACTGCCAGCAGCCTTGGCAGAGTAAGATAATCTTTTGACTCTTTGCTACTGATGAGAAGGCATTCTCTTTGTAGAAATCAGGTCCCTGAGAACCTTCTAGCCATGGTGATTTGGAAACTCTGGTGAGAATGTCAAGTACAAGCTATAGTGGATGGTGGAGTCCCAGCTTTTCATTTCTGTATTAGGGCTCCTTAGTTACAGTGATTGATACAGAATTCTGGAATGAGCCCATGATCCAAGAAGGTCCAGTCAGAGTGAATTCTAGGATTCTCTACCCGGACATGGGGGAGCAGTGTGGGAATGGAGGGAGAGTCTCTCTTTTCTCTATGAGCCGTAAGTTTGAAAAGATATGGGCTGAACTACTGTAGCCATGTTACCACAATGAGGACAGAGCCTGGCTGAGAATCAAGCTAATACTTTAATCACCTAGATTTTGGAAATCCACAACCCCCTGGGGTTCTTTCTACCTTATTTGGATACTGCTTCTCAGGCCCTTAAGTTAGTTGCTATGTGAAAATCACAAATTAGAGGACCTCAGGGCTTGGCTTTGGGACTGTGCTAATCCTTGTGAGAGATTGCTATGAGATACAGCCAATTCTACCCCAAGGCTTGAAATACTGTGTGCAGTTGACTCTATTGATGACTCCAGACTGACCTTTCCCCTGAATTCCATACTCACACATCCAGGAGTATACTTGACATTTCCATATAAGGCATCGCATCAGAATGTCAAAAGTGAAAATTTTATTTCCTCTTCTAAAATCAGTTCATCCTTTAGTCTTCTGCAACTTGGAAATACCAGGTAAAATAACATCATGGTTAGGCACACAGACTCCTCAGCCAGTGAAACCTGCATTCAAATATTGGCTGGAATTTAAAGACAGAGTGAGCTTCATCTCTCTAACCCTCCCTTCTTTCATCTGTACAGTAGTGACGATGGATTTAGAATCTATTTTTAGTGTGGTTCGTGAGGATTAAATGAGGTAATGTATGTAATGTGGTTAGAGCCATGACTGGTACTTAATAAAAACTGTAAAGCATGAGTTCTTATTTCTATATGATAAATCGTCACCCTCTCAATTGTTAAAGCTTACCATCTAGGGTTATCCTTGACTTCTCTTTCTTTTCTCATACCCCAAACCAAATTCATCAGCATTTCCTTTTAGTTCTCCTTCCCTAACATACCCCATATACCCCAGTAGTATACCCTGGCCCATGTCACTGGCATCCATGCAGAAGCCCCCCATCTGACTGGTATGGTCTCCAATCACCTCCTGCCCCCAAATGCAGCCTTGTCACAGCTTTCAGAGAGAACTTAAAAAGCATAAGCCAAAACATATGACTTCCTGTATGGTACCTTTCAGTGGATTCCTTAACATTGGGAACAAATTGTATTATTTGGCCTGGAAGGTCCTGCATGAATTACCTGGCCTTTCTCACTGACCTCACCTCTAGATGACCTGTTTCTGAAGCATTCAAGGTCACTGTCTGGGACCCTTCTTATTCCCTCCTCCCCCTGGAGTACTCTTCTCCAGGTATCTGCACAGCTGACCTTTCATTCAGGTCTCAGCTCAAGGGTCCCTTCTGTCTAGATTCATTCCTTACTATCTTCACAAGAGCAGAGATCTTGTCCAGAGAGTTTAGGACTCTTCCTATCTACTCCTTGTTGGCTCCTATCTTATTTTTACCTCTATTCCTAGCCTAGTTAGATTCCTCCTCTGGATTCTTCTTGCTGCCACAATACTTACGCTGTGCCACTTAACACACCATACTGTGACTTTTGACTCATTGTCCAGATCTCTTACCCAACCAAGAACTCAGTAAGAGCAGAGATTATAGACAACAACAACAACAACAACAAAAGCCCCCCAGAAAAAAAAAATTTAAAGAAGGGATTATGTCGTATTGGTCTTCATACTGCCAATATATAATGAGAGCCTAGAACATAGTAGGGGCTCAGAAAGTTATAGGAATGAATGAATGAGGCATTATTTGTTACATGGGTCAAAGATATCGACAAGTTCATCAGAATGAAAAGAGACACGATCTCTGAGGATAAAAGTAATAAGCCTCATAATAAAAGACGTTTTGTGGAAAATGATTCTTGCTCTTAAACTGGTCCATTTGGGCAGAAGAGTGTGCTGAAGAACATAGCAACATGCTATAGGTTTGCTTTGTCTGTATTTTTTGAGTAGATGGTGGATCTTCTAGACAGCTATCTATTTCCTTAAGTAACTTGTGGTTCCAAATGAAGTAGCAGAAGGATGTTTAGTTAGTTTCAGAACAGATTTTTTTTTTTTTTTTTTTGGTAGGGGGTAGTCTGTGTCCAATCTGGGAAAGACTGTCACTTATTTCTAGCAGTTTCTGTTCTTAAAGTACAAAACAGGTCTGTTTCTTGATGGTACCTAATCTATTTTATAGCTTCTCTACTTTCCCCACAATGATGCTTTCTAAATTCTGACGCAATGGGTGATCTTCAGAAGTATATTGTGCGTGACCACCTGCTTAGATGTAAGGTCTAACATGAGGCTTTTACCTAATCAATCTGCAGTAAGGTGACCATACAGGTGTATATCACCATGGGATAGAGTGGCTTACAGAGCACTCTGAGTATAGTATTTTGTTTATCCTAAAAATATCCAATGACATAGTAGGAACATTTTCCAGATTGTTAGCCTGATATTCAGAGTCCATCACCAGGCCCTCTCCTCTCACCAGGCCTAATGTTAAGTTCAGCAAGCAGTAGGAACTTAATGAGCATTTGTTGAATAGGTGATTGAATGAGTTTACAAATTCATTACCCCCCATTCCTTGACATGTATGCTTCCCTTAGATTGGTCCATTTTTCAAAAAAGCCCCCCATATAAGGCAAGCTTTTTCTCCTTTTAAGATCTTGTATATGCTACTTTGTCTACCTGCCATGCCCTTTGACCCTTCCATTTTTAGCCAAATTCTACAAATTCTTCTGTGGCTACATTAGCCCACAGTGACTATTCTCTATCAGTTAATTTCCTGATGTTATCAACAATTGGCTATAAATATATTGAACTTCCATATGTACATGATTTTATTGATATTATTTCCAATTCTGCTGATTTATTTTAATATTACACTCCAAGGGTTTACATAAATATGACTACATTGCTTTTTTTTATTCCAACAAACATTGATTTGTTTAATTTTTTATATGTCATTATCTGTTTTACAAGTTAAACAGGTGAAAATACCATTCTAATTGGGGGGATACAAACAACAAACAAAGAAGTAAATATAGAGGAAACTTATAAAACGGGAGAAAATATTTGCAAAAAACATGCGTTAAAGGGTTAATATCCAAAATATATGAAGAATTCACACAACTCAACAGCAAAAAAACAAATAATCCACTTGAAAAATTTCAAAATTTTTCATGTACTTACATAGCCAGTAAGTACATGAAAAGGTGCTCAGTATCAGCAATCATCAGGAAAATGCAAATCCAAACCAAAATCAAATATCACCCCACACCTGTGAGGATGGCTTGGGGAGGATGTGGAGAAATTGGAAGATTTGTATCCTGTTGGTAGGAATGCAAAATGTGTAGCTGCTATAGAAACTAGTATGGAAGCTCCTCAGAAAATTATAAATCTGATAACCATATGATGCAGTATTCCCATTTCTGGTTATATGTCCAAAAGAACTTAAATCAGGATCTCAAAGAGATAGCACTCCTGTGTTCATTGCTGCATTGTTCACAGTAGCCAAGGTATGGAAACAATCTAAATGTTCGTTACAGATGAATTGTTAAGGAAAATGTGGTATATCCATACACTGGAACATTATTCAGCCATGAAATAGAAGAAAATCCTGCCATATGCAACAACATGGATGAATTTGGAGGACATTATGTTGAGTTAAATAATCCAGTCACAGAAGGAAAAATACTGCATGATTCTACTGTATGAGACAGCTAAAATAGTAGCAGGAAGTAGAATGGTGGTTTCCAGGGGCTGAAGGCAGGGTGAAAATGGGAAGTTGCTGTCCTGAGTGTATAGTTTCGGTTATACAAGATGAATGAATTCTAGAGATCTGCTATATAACATTGTGCCTATGGTTTACAATACTATATTGTACACTTCAACATTTGTTGAGGAAAAAATCGCTTCTTGGCCTTTTGGCTAAGATCAAGTGCAACATTTGTTGAGAATAAATCTCGTGTTAAATATCCTTTCTATAAGAAAAAAAGTAAAAATAGGGTATGTCAGATGATGATAATCTTTAAGAACAGTCAAGGTGGGAAAGGGATCAAGGATGGAGGCAGAGGGAGGAATTTCATTCTTTTTAAAGAGTATGGTCAGGAAAAGGCTCATTAATGAACTACCATTTTTGCATAGACTTGAAGGATCCTCCCAATGACAAGTAGACAGCAAAGGTATTATTGATTTTGTGTTTTTGTGGATATAGAAACAGAAGCTTTAATATTTTCAGTAAGATCATATATATTTTTTAAAGATTTTATTTATTATTTGACAGACAGAGATCACAAGTAGGCAGGGAGGCAGGCAGTGGGTGGGGGGAAGCAGGCTCCCTGCTGAGCAGAGAGCCCGATGCTGGGCTCGATCCCAGGACTCTGGGATCATGACCTCATCCAAAGGCAGAGGCTTTAATCCACTGAGCCACCCAGGTGCCCCCAAATCATATATTATTATGAAATAGACTCAAACCATAGCCTGCAAGATTTTACACTTCTCTGAGCTGCCTTTTGTAAATTAGTTTCTCTCAGGTAAGTGTGTTAGCTATCTGATGAATTGTAATAAACAGCAAAAGCAGTTTTGAAAACTGTATTGGCTTGATTGACCAAACTATTTTTCTATGTATGTAATGAATGTGTTTTCTGAATCAAAAATTGGGAAACAAATTCTGGAAAGTTCTAAAATGCTTAGAGGGACAATGGGACCAAGTAACTGAAGCTGACACCAAATCAAGAATATGTGGCCACCATAATAGTACAGATCCTTTACAGTGTTAATCACAAAAAAATGTGTTCCTTGCTACCAAGAAAAGAGCAAAAGTGACAGATGCCAGTATTTCTCTTTGTTCCATGGAATATTAGCATTTCTTCCACATGTTAATGTATACTTTTTTTTAACTTACAAAAGTGTTTTCTTATTTAGCAAGTTTGGGAAAATGATATAAACTATGTTTTCTATCTGGGGAATTATATCTTACAATGAGATTTTAAAGGCTTGGAGGGGTTCTACATTAAAACAACTCCTTAACTTTGTTTCACCTCTTTCCAGAAGTGGTTTGATCCAAGAATGTGTTAGCTCTATCACTCAGTAACAGTTTGTGTCTTTGTTTCATAGAAAATAATTTGAGAAACACTGACCCACACAAATGATAATCTTGAGATGAAGCCGAACTGGAAAAGATTTAGTACTTCTGTTCTAACTCTAGATGTCACTCAAACAAAAGAAGAGAAGGGTTAAAACTGGTTTGCTTTGTTTCTTAAATGAGAGGTAGAAGTCAATTTATTTTTCCAATTACTTGACATTAGGAAAATCGTGTGCAGTTCACACTTCAAACTCTCTTTCTGGATCTCTTTCCTCGGCATATGATTATGTAGAAAACTCTCTTCATATGAAAAGAAACCTTGCTACATGCTTACTGTCAACCTCAAGCCACAGCCCTAACATTCTTTTTCCATTTATAGCTAATTTTCCTGCAAGAACAATCTATGACTGTCCTCTACTTCTTCAATAACCATTCGCTGTACAATTCTACAAACATCCACCCATCTATCCATCATCTACCTATCCATCTATCCACCCATCCAACAGATAGTTATTTATGCCAGACACGGTTCTAGGCACAAGGAACAAAATAAAGTCTCTACCATCATGGGGCTTATATTCCTTTAATGGGAAATACACAACAAATAAGCACAAGTATATAACAAGTTGAATGATGAGACCTATAGAGTAAAAATAAAGCAAGGAAGGAGGATGGGGAGTGGGGAAAGATAAAGATAAACGTTGGACTAAATCTTTGCCACAGTGAATGGTCCAATCAACACAGGACTAGTGGATTTAAACTGGCTATGAAGATTCATTCAGAGTGAGTCCAATCATTCTGAAGCTCATAAATTTTGATAAATAACCGAAAGGAGGAATAGTATCACTTCCTGGTGTGACTGATCAAAATTGTAACACCAGTGACTATTCTAGGCATCTCATTACCATGAAGAAAATTAGCCTAAGAATGAAGCCAGTATAAGGAGGCCAAAGTTTAGAGAATCACAAAGAAATGGAGCTGGCTTCTAAATTAAATGATGTCCCAAACCTGCCCTATGTTTTAGTCAACTGTTATAATTAATACCTTCCATTGTTTTAGGTCTATTTGAATAGAATAGTTTGTTACTTGCAACCCAAATTTTCCTAATTCTACAGTTTAGATTTTAACCTTCACAGACATGAGATCTATGGACCCAGATACAATTTGGGGGATTTTAAATTATTCTTAGAGATTTTTTTGTTGTCCCTATTTCCATATTATTGTCCTCTCTTTTACAGTGATGATCTTCTACCAATATCCAGGTGCTGGGACCAGTTTCTAAGGCCTGCTGGCTGCTTACAACTATTTTTTGGTTAGGTACTGGGGCCCGGGCAGTCATGGATCCTGGACTACATATGTCCCAGGAGACAACTTTTGAAGGCTGAAGGGTCCCACAGCTAGCCCTTACCATCCATTCAACCTCATCTTGCAGCACTCCTTTCCTGAAATGTCCTTGGCTTTAGTCTCTTAGATTCTCAATTCCCTCTTGTCAGGAACATTTGCAAGGGTCAGACTTGAAATAAAGAACTTGGGCATCAGCCCATCGGAATGGATGTGACTTGAAAATGACTGGCACACCTCTATTAATGTGTGAAAGCATTAGCCCCGGGAGCCTGTGCACTCTGTTTCCTCTCTGTGCAACATGTTTCTTATTCTTTAATATTTCTATTCTGAATTTTTAATTAATTAATTAATTAGTTAATTGGTAAAAATCCTTCCATGGAGCATCCTAGGGGCCAGGCACTATTTTAAACACATTGTAAATATCCATTTATATAATCTACATAATAATACTGTTATTGTACTCACTTTATAGATGAAGAAACTGACACACAGAGAGTATAAGTAAAATACACAAGGTCACAGAGTGGCTGGCCAGGAGCTGTTACTGACATCTTGCCATTCTAGCTTCAGGTCCATGCTCTTCATCCCTTCGCTAAGCATTTGCAACCTCACTTTGATCAGAAAAAAGTAGATCAGAATATTAAGTTTCTAGACAAGACATTTGTCCTTTAAAAAGCTGTGTCACTAGAAAGGCCAAAACAGAAACCTAATGAACCAAAAGGGAAATTCGTGTAACTTCACAAATAATTAAATAATTTTTATTTGTTCTCAGGACTTCTAATTCAAAATTCCTTATACCTAATCTTATATTTTACTAATACCTTAGCTGGATAAAATGTGACTTATGGATTATACTGCTGTGTCCTCAAATACAAGACCTAAGAAATATAGATATTCCAAAAGAAGAACTTCTTTGCCTTTCTAGGAGTGGTAACAATATACAACGGCATAACTGCAGGTAACTTGCCAAATTTATATAAAGTACCTGAGTATGTCAATAATTATGTTCCAGAGGCACCTATGTGGCTCAGTAGGTTAAACCTAGACCTTCGGCTTGGGTCATGATCTCAGGGTCCTGGGATAGAGCCCCGCATTGGGCTCTCTGCTCAGCGGGGAGGCTGCTTTCCCCTCTCTCTCTGCCTGCCTTTCAGACTGTTTGTGATCTCTCTCTCTCTCTGTCTGTCAAATAAATAAATAAGTAAATCTTTAAAAAAATAAGTATGTTCCAGTCAAAATGGAGATAATTAACTGATCTGAGGTTGATCGACCAATTTTATAAACACAAAGATAGGTAATATGATAAAGAATGATCAGTGGGTTTTATTAAATCAAATTTTAAAAATTGTACTCAAAAAACTCCTTTAGCATATTTGTTTATATTTTTTTTCATTTATTTATTTTCAGCATAACAGTATCATTATTTTTTTCACCACACCCAGTGCTCCTTTAGCATATTTAAAAGATAAACCATATTGGGGAAAGATTCTTTTAGAAATTATGGCAAAGATTTAATATCTTTAATATATAAAAAGATCTTATCAATAAGTAGGTATAAACAGTGGCATAGATAAATGACATAAGCCCAAAAGGATTTATTTTCCCTAAAAATAGCAGGTAAGGATGTGTATCAGTTTTTTATGTCACAAAATCCTGTGTAGCAAACAAATTTCACCATCATACATAAACACTCATTTGGATCTTTTTTTTTTTTTTTTTTAAGATTTTATTTATTTATTTGACAGAGATCACAAGTAGGCAGAGAGAGGGGGAAGCAGGCTCCCAGCTGAGCAGAGAGCCCGATGCGGGGCTCGATCCCAAGACCCTGAGATCATGACCTGAGCCAAAGGCAGAAGCTTTAACCCACTGAGCCACCCAGGCGCCCCAACACTCATTTGGATCTCAAGTCTACAAGGCATCTGGGGTCCATTGACCAGGGTTTGATTTAGCTAGATGACATGGCTTAAGACAAGGGACAGGACAGTATTTCTTCTCCTTTAGTAGGAAGAACGGTAAAGTTCCATGACAAAGGGTGCTGATGAAAGATAGGATGAAGAATTGGGGCCAATAACATTATCTACAATAAAAACTAACAGTTTGGAAACAGCATCTAAGAAGTAATCTGCAATGTAAGAGTAAGTAGCAATGACTTGCCTCCATGTGGAAGGGCTTGTGCTGAATGAGTACTGAAGAATGTGGATGGCACAAATGGCTTGCATTCTGAGCAGTAGTCAAATTTGACTTGGATACAAAGTACCAACTCACCATACTGTTCTTAAGAGAAATTTAATGCAACATTACTTTGAAGTTATTGGAATACCAGTGACCAAAATAAATTCTCGATCAGGTGAATCATGGATAGGATAGATTAATTTTCCAGACCCTTCCCTCATGTGAAAATAAGAGTAACTCCCAAAGGAAAAAGGACACAAGTGTCTCTGGACAGAGTTTCATAGCCTGCCTTAGTTATACTTGGATAATTGGGGAATTTTCATTGACTGAGCCCTGGTTCATCACACCATGGTCTGCTGGCATGGCTGAAACCTTCCTCATTTATGCAAATAACAATGACAAGTTCACTGATAAAGAAGATGGAATAAGCTCACTGAGCTTAAGTTCCATGTGAGGATTGTCTTGTGATAATGTTATAATACAATGCCCAAATCTCCATGTCTTAAAACAGTGTCTTGTTCATAGGCCTTTGGGTCAGCTAGCTGGTCTAGATTAAGATATACTCCACACATTTAATTCTGCAACCAACAGGCATGTCCTTCTCATGGTGGGTGATGGAAGCGCAAGTGGACAAGCCAAATCATACAAGCATATTTTAAGCTTCTGTTTGCACAATATCTGTTAAGGTTCTATTGGCAAAATCCAGTTAAATGGCCAATCCCAACACCACTAGTGCAGGAAAATAAACTCCACCTAATCTGGCAGTCATGACATAACAAAGAGGCATAGATGACAAAGTGAGAAAGTCAAGTAGTAATCTAATCTAAGGGCTTTACTGAACTGTTAGAGTTTATATCCACTCACTCTCATCTTATCTGATGACACTAGCCCACGATGTATAATCCTTTGGTGACTTGGGTGATAGTTCTTACTTTGATTTGCTGTTCCAGCTCCATCTGTGAACATTGCTATGGTTGTCCTGTCTGCCATGAATGTGCTAGGATTGTCCAGCCAGTTGGGAACTTGGAAAAGGCATTCTTAGAGCAGGAAGCCAGAGAATTATTGTCTTATCAAGACTGTGACTCTGTCATCACCCTCAAGTCAGGGATCCAGATCTCAGGTGAGAAGATATATCAATTTTAGAGCAAAGATCAATTTGGAGGGAATTAATCAATAAGAAGTTGGGGTTCACCTTCCCTTAAATTTTACACAGTATTATTTGTAAGGATAAAAATAATAGGAATTATTACCATGATAATGTGTTGATACTTTCTCTTGTAGCTCCCTATCCTAATACAGCAATGGACTAGAGGAATGCAGGCATCTGAGGATCTTAATCTCTTAGAGACCTGCAGTTTCGCTCACTTCTAAGAGGAGTAGAGATTTGGGGAGGGAGAAGTAATGTGAGGTCAGCTGTGCTCTGCCTTCCATAGCATCTTTTGAAGTGGTGAAGTGATGGATTATTATTTATCTATTTAGATACCATCTACCACTCAGATCTGGCCACAGGAGGACCCTGGTATTCTGGAAATTCTGGATTTCTCTAGACAATAGTCACCTCTGAGCCAACTACTAGGAATATCTTTGAATGCTTTGAGGTTGTGCTACTGCATTATTTCCATCCAGGGAATCTGGGTCATAGCTCCACTTTTGGCTGTCTAGATTTTTCACTTGAAGAGATATTCAGTTGATTAGCTAACACAAGGTCTCTGACATTGGTTCTTTTTCCTAGTTGTTTGTTCATTTTGGGTGCACTATTTGTTCGAGTGTTTATTATGTGCTTATTATCTAATACTGGGGAACCGCTGTGAAAGAGACAATACCCCTGCCTCAGGGGCTTACAGTCTCCTGGGATAGCAGAAAATAAACAAGCAAGCAAACAAACAGCAACAACAAGAGAACGGATGATTTTAGAATGTGATAAGCGCTCTGAAGGCAATTACCAGGGTAATACGGTAAACATAACTGGCTGGGCTAGGTGGGTATGCAGAGCATTATTCTAGAAAGGGTGCTCAGGGCAGATTTCCAGAACGAAATGACATTGATATTTAAACTGAGACTTGGAAGAGTAAAGCTGAGACAGCCACTTGAGCTGCTGGGCAGAGAGACTCCAGGCAGAGGAAACAGCAAGTGCAAGGACTTTGAAGAGGGAAAGACTGTGGAGTGTTCAAGAAGCAGAAAAGGGGTGAGGGCAGCCGGAGCATAATAAGCAGCAAGAATGGGACAAAAGGGGTGGGAGGAGGAGGCAGGAATTAGATCATGTAGGACTGGGAGGATACGCTGAGGAGTTTAAATTTTATTTGGAGAGTAAAAGACATCTCCGAATGGTTTTCTTTCTATAAATATTTTCATCTCTTTATTATAAAATCTTGAAAGTTACAAAAAAGTAGAGTGACTACTGTAAAAAATTCAAAAGCCGACAAATTTTAATATACTTAGCATTCAGCTTTAAAAAGTCTCAACATCTGGGGGCGCCTGGGTGGCTCAGTGGTTTGGGCTGCTGCCTTCGGCTCGGGTCATGATCTCAGGGTCCTGGGATCGAGCCCCGCATCGGGCTCCCTGCTCCGCAGGAAGCCTGCTTCCCTCTCTCTCTCTCTCTCTGCCTGCCTCTTGGCCTACTTGTGATCTCTGTCTGTCAAATAAATAAATAAAATCTTTAAAAAAAAAAAAGTCTCAACATCTGGCCGTTAGTTCACCTGTATTTTCTACTTCCCACCCCAGGTTATTTTAAAGAAAAGTTCAGATATCATAGTTTAATCCACAAATATTTCAGTCTGCGTAAGAAATAAGGACTTTGAGGGGCACCTGGATGGCTCAGCTCATGATCTCAGGGTCCTGGGATTGAGCCCTACATTGGGCTCCCTGCTCAGTGGGAAGTGTGCTTCATCCTCTCCCAGTCCCCCCGCTTGTGTTCCTTTCTTGCTGTCTCTTTCTCCATCAAATAAAGAAATAAAGTCTTCAAAAAAAAAAAAAAGACTAAGGGTGGGGGTGGGGGGAAAGCATGACTGGAATATCACTATCCCATTGAAAAATTGACATCATTTTAGTAATATCATCAAAATTGAAAATCTTACCAAAATTGAAAATTGAAAATCTCACCACTGTATTTTTTATAGTTGGTTTGTTTGAATCAGAATCCAAAACAAATGGAGAGACATATTTCCTAGATCTATAATGGTACCCACATGCTTCTCTTGCTCTCTCCTAATATTTATTTGTTGAAGAAACCAACTCATTTGTCCTATAGAATTTCCCACCTTTTCATTTTGCCAAGGGTATCCCCACGGTGACGTTTAATTGCCTACCTTCCCCAGCATTTCCTGTAAACTGGTCATTAGATGTGGGGGCATAATCAGATTCAGTTTCAAGTTTTTGGCAAGAGTGCTTGATGGTGGTGCTATCAACTCCCTGTCACATCCCTCAGAAAGCACAAATGCCTGATTGTTTCTTTTCTCAGTTTTACATTAAATCAGTGGTTTCAGGTGTTGTCATCCAGATAGAATCATTATAATCAGAGAAATAGAACACCATGATTTATGCTATAGAAATCACTTTGGCTATTAGAAGGCAAAAGGATTGTGGACAGGGATGACAATATGAATACTTAACACCCTGTCTGGCATGGGTTTTGACCAGCCACGGTGGCCTGCAGACATTCTCTCAGCTCTCCTTGTAGGAGTGGAAGCTTGGGAAGCAGTCGGAAAACATGTGCAGTGGTGCAGATGAGAGATGGTGGCAACATGGACCAGAGAAGAGGTAGTGGAGTTGGAGAGAAGGCTGGTTTCTGGGAGGTCTGGAAAGATCTGACATGCAGGTGCAACCATATGTAATTATGGGACTCCTGATTTGAACCCCACACAACTTATTGTTATTGGGTTTTCTATCTCTGTCCCAGGGCAGAGCCTGATTTTAGAAACAAAAATGTTCATCCTCATAGTCTTTTTGGGATAGAAACCAACTGAATAGAAAAACAGAAGAATCAGTGCACCATTGATGGAGAGGAAGAAAAATCGATTGGATTTCTCTTCAAGGAAAAAGAAAAACAGTTAAAGCAACACATTAATATAATAGGTGCTATTTTGAGGAGATTAGAAGGAGCAAACGTCGTAAGTATACAGAAACTCACTTTATGTTTGTTAATTTGCATTATTAAAGCAAAGTGAATATCATAAAGGTAAAATTCACTGATGACAAGTTTCAGCTCACTGCTTCCTGCTTAGCTCATCTCCTAATGAAAAAACGGTGTGTGTCACCCCAGTGACTTTAACCACAAGTGAAGAATTAAGTTCTATTTCCTAGACAAAAGTCTAACAGCCAATGTTATTCACTTTTTTTTTTCTGTTCATGTGTAACATCTTGGGAATGGCCAATGACACTTTCCTACTGAGAAAGAAAATTTTCACGGTAGTGGTAACCACAGGTTCGGATGACTCCTCGCATTACTACATTGGTAACATCTTTTGTTCTACGCTCCACACAAGGGAAAAAAGTGCTGAGAGCAAAACCACAACCTCAGCTGTCGGTGGAAATGATAGTTAATGGCACCTTGCTGCTGCATCAGAGGGCCAGTTCTTGGTAGAGAAGTTTCTCTTGAATGAGGTTTCCAAATCAATGGATAAGAGTGAGCTGTGGCAAAAGCGAAGTGATCCATTTGCTTATCACACTTTAAAAATAGATTGATTTTGGGGGTATGATAAATCTGGTTATAAATAAGCATTTATGTATGTTATAGAAATAAACATATATGTAAATTATTAATAACTCAAAAAATCCTAGGTATAGAATCAATTGTGTTTTCCAAAAATCATTTCAAAAAAATTTTTTTTTGGTAGGGCATTCCATCTTTTTTTTTTTTAAAAGACTTTATTTATTTATTAGACAGACAGAGATCACAAGTAGGCAGAGAGACAGGAAGAGAGAGAGGAGGAAGGAGGCTCCCTGTGGAGCAGAGAGCCTGATGTGGGGCTCGATCCCAGGACCCTGAGATCATGACCTGAGCTGAAGGCAGAGGCTTTAACCCACTCAGCCACCCAGGTGCCCCAGGGCATTCCATCTTTATATGTTTATACAAGGCCCTAACTTTTTCTGGGAACCCAGCAAATTTGCCCTCAGCACAGAGAAAGACATTTGTGTTCCCGGCAGGTGGCTCTCGGGGTGGACACATGGCTAGAGCTGGACCTGGTGTGATCTAGCCAAGGACACATTCCTGAGTCATACCTGGGGTATGAACAAGTTATGATGGAAATAATTTGGATCCTCAGAGTTTCAATTTAGAAATCTAAAAGCCTGTATTGGAGAGTTAAGATCATCAGAGTAGCCAAATCAAGTCCTAAGAAATAATACATTTAGTTAAGAGCCTTCACGAGGGACACCTGGGTGGCTCAGTCGGTTAAGTGTTTGTCTTTGGCTCAGGTCATAATCCCAGGGTCCTGGGGCTCAAGTCCAGCATCAGGCTCCTGCTCAGCAGGGGGGTTTGCTTCTTTCTCTCTGTCTGCCTACCATTCTGCTTACTTATGATCTCTCTGTCAAATAAATAAATAAAATCTTAAAAAAAAGAAAATCTAGATTTATGAAATAGTTTGTCAATTTCATAGACATCACTGAATCAAAATATATTTAAGAATAATACATATTATCTGTAACTATTTTTATACTGGCAAAGTATAATTTCTAAAAATCTTAGGATTTTTTTTTTGAAACATTGCTAAAACAAAGCTTTTAGGCATATAATCCACTTGGATTTTTAATTTATCAATAGTCTGTCAAAGAATATTCTCTGAGAATGTTGTAATGTTAAAAAAGTAAAGTTTATTATTTTAAATTTGTCATGTAACAGAACATTTTACTTCAGGGCCCATAATTAGTGACTATAGTGCCAAATGTACAAGAAAATCAATTACTACTATCCTGTAATGAGAGCATATTAGTGGCACCATTGAAGCAGCTGCCAATAATAATGCTGTCAACAGAAATTTTAAGTGGATTATGAAAAACTTTTCTTTTTAAGTAGGAGCTACACCCAGCCTGGAACCCAACATGGGCCTTGAACTCACGAACCTGAGATCAAGACCCGAGCTGAGATCAAGAACTGGACACTTAAGTGACTGAGCCACCTAGGTGCCCCTATGACAAATATTTTTAAATAAGTTTTGCCTATTTGCAATTAGCAGATTTCTCAAATAATAAATCAATACTCTATCATTTTCTTTTTGGATAATTGTTTTTGAAGTGAGCTTCCCAAGATACATCACATAGGTCCCTACTTATAGTTGGTTCGCTCTACTTCTCTGAACTCCGATTTCCTCCTCATTGACATTCAGACACTCCTAAGTTCCCTCAGAGCTCCAATATCTCTTACCGGCTCCAGACACACTGTCCTTTCTTCCTGCATGTCTGTCCTTAGATGGCCTCTCTTTCTTAGGAGGCCTCCTTCCTATGACTTCATCTGTAGGTATTAATGAGATATGACATCCTCTTCCCTAGGTGGTCCAGAAGGAGCCTAAGAGCTCTTGTAAGACCGTGGCTTCCTTAGCTTCCACATAACCCTTGGCAGGAGTGAAGAGGGGATCCGTATCTCTGTGTCCCTGGTAGGATGCTCAACATTCCCAGCCTCTCTGCCACTAGGCTATGAGACCACCAGGAATAATCCCATGGTGCTCTTTATCCCTGTTTCAGACAAATGCCACAAGAAGCCAGGAGTCCCAGGTCACCTCTAATCCTCAGAACTTCATGTCTATCGTGGCTTTTACTTCCTTTTCTCTGACATCATCTTCAACTTTTGAAACCCTTTCGTTGTGTCTTCTAAAGTCACTGTCAGTTGCCAGCAAAATCCCTTGTATCTTCAACACCATACACTTCACCTTCTTGCTGTAACTGACCCAACTCTCCCTTGGTGATGTGGCTTCCTTGCAGCCCCACTCTAGATGTGACTGTTTTCTCCCCTCTCCCTCTCAGACCCTGAGGCATGGAGGTGGAAAAAGTTTTAAGTCTTCTTTTGTGTTTCATCACAAACATCCACACCATTCTTCCTCTCTTCTTCCCAAACTCATAGCCTCTTCCTGCTTTAAGTTTCATATCATCAGACTGTATCACCCACTAATTCTCTGGTGGTCATTGTATACTGAGCTTTCAGTCACTCCTCGTCATTCTAGAAAGATTTTCCTTACAGGTTTATTGTCATTCTCTCTGGCACTCCTCCTAACACAGACTTCAACGTCCATATAGGTGGTACTTCAAACATGCTGGTCTTTCAATTTCATGAACTCCCTTCCACCTAAATGTTACCTTTCGTCCTACCATAGCCAACTGTTTCCCATGGGCAGACCCTATTAAAATAACAACAGCCCCTCTCCCACATTATCTAAATTTCATGAATCCTATTCTCTGACTTCCCACCTGCCCCCTCTAGTTTGCATTCCAGCAATTGCCTCGCTTCAGTGAGATCGAAAACCCACTAATATTAGCATCTTTTCATCGTCCTTCACCTCCTTTATTTATTCTCTCATGTGTCTTGGTCTGTCATTTGCTCTTCATCATATTCTTCATCATATTCTTCTGGAAAAACCTCAGGTTATAGGTGAAATATTTATCTTTTCATAAACTTCCATTAGAAACTAAAGCTATCAAGCTGGCAAGTGCCATTAATAATGATCACTATCATCATCATCCACAATATCTTAGCTCGCTCTGTGCCTGGCAGGGCTTTAAATGCTTTAAAAACATCATGTTTGTTCTTCATAATACCTCATATAATGAGGTAGGTGCTATTAACTTCCCAATTTTTTAAATTGAAGAAAGAATGTTCTGAGAAGCTAAATAACTTACCCAAAGTCACATAATGAATGAGTAGTAGAGTTAGGACCTAAACCACTGTTCACTGGCTCTGATGTCTGGGCTCTTAATTGCTGTCCCATATTGCTTACAACTTAGGATTCACTCAGTAAAAAACATAAATCAAGCCAAAACCAAAAAAGAAAAGAAGAAGTAGATGTGTTTGTATTGGGAATGTTAATTGAGATCCATGTAGGGAGCCAGCACTCCGAATACTTTCATCAGGCTCCTTGAAAGTGGCTTTTTACAGTCACCTTTATGTGTAGTTAGCATGAAATGAAGATCTGATGATGGTTTTTCTACTTTTCTATCTTTTCCCCCATTATAGGGATGGAACTTTTCTTCCCACACTTATTGGGGGAACTCCATCCATGTAACACTCCTGCTTTCTCTCTGCCCTCTCACTCACTGTGCCCTAGGGGATGGAGTGTCTCAGATGGCTGCCATGTTTGGGAGAATAAACAGAGCAAACATATCCCAAATTCTTTCCCTTCTCTCTTCTTTTCCTCCTGGGAGTAGCCTCCTACGGAGAATGCTGGTTCTGTTCTGCTTCCCTGGGGGCTTAAACAGGGTGTCCATCCTATGTAGCAATGCTGGCTGGGTAAGTCTCTAACTCTGAGGTTCAGTTTTAGGTTCCCACTTGCCTAGAGATTTAAGCCACATTCACTAATATTGGCTCAATCCATGAAAAGCTAATTTTTTTTTAAGATTTTATTTATTTATTTGACAGACAGAGATCACAAGTAGGCAGAGAGGCAGGCAGAGAGAGAGAGAGAGAGGAGGAAGCAGGCTCCCTGCCAAGCAGAGAGCCTGATGAGGGACTCGATCCCAGGACCCCGAGATCATGACCTGAGCCGAAGGCAGCAGCTTAACCCACTGAGCCACCCAGGCACCCCGAAAAGCTAATATTTTGCTTTTCCATTTTTTCCCTCTTTTGTCTTATTTTTAAAAAATATTCATTTATTTATTTTAGTACAGGAGTGAGAGAGACAGTGGGGAGGGGCATGGGAGAGGGAGAGAGAAACTACCAAGCAGACTCCCTGCAGAGCACAGAGCAGACATGGGACTCTATCTCATAACGCTGAGATCACCACTTGATCCAAAACCAAGAGCCAGATGCTTAACTGACTGCTCCACCCAGTATCCCCACTTTTTTTTTTTTTTTAAGATTTTATTTACTTACTTGACAGAAAGAGACACAGCAAGAGGGGGAACACAGGCAGGGGGAATGGGAGAGGGAGAAGCAGACTTCCTGTTGAGCACGGAGCCTGAAGCAGGGCTTGATCCCAGGACTCTGGATCATGACCTGAGCCAAAGGCAGACTCTTAACAACTGAGCCACGCAGGTGCCCCTTGTTTTAATTTTTTTAAGTGACACAGAACCAGGAAGAAAAGAGGCATGGTATTTATTGGGTGTTATTGAACTAAAAAATTCACTCACCTTATAGCAAAAATCCAGCATTTCCTTCTTACAGGTTTTCCAGACTTCCCTTTACAAAAGCCCTGGAGACTTAAAATCCAAAAAGGTAGTTGCACAGTGAAGTGGTTCTGAATGATGATTTCCTTTGCTGCCACTTGGTTTCCTTGATGAAGAATGACCCTACCCTGCATAAAGGGCAAGGTCACTGGAGCAGTCCAAGGCAAGTGATTTCAGACTCCGTATGATAATTACCCAAGGTGCCCCTACTTCAGCTCCCAAACTTGCTGCTCTTAAAGCTCAGTTCCTTCAGTCTCCATGCCATACTACCTCTCAGGTTCCCCTTGGCCTAGGAGCAGTTCCTCAGAACTGGTTCCCTCATGTGTGCCTTCGGGCCCTGAACAATCCTCCTTTGCCCTGAGATCTATTTCTGGGCTATGAAAGCTTTCCTCTGTTAAGTTATCAAAATGCAAAGGGTCTGCTATTCTTTTAATTTTTGTCTTTCTATGGTGGTGATAATTTGCCCTATCTTGATTCTCTGTGATCATTTGATCACCTTCAAAGTGGTATAAGAATAGTACAAGTATGAAAAGATTATATATTATTATATACATTATATATATCATGAAAGTATGAGAGGATTGATGATTTAGTACATGCAACTTGTATATAGTAAACATTTATTAAATAATGTGACAATGTCATTGCAATTTCTTTTTAGAGAAGGGGAGATGTTCTTATTACTTTATAATAGGTAATTGGCAGGGAACTGTAATTGACTATCATTGGCTGTCCTTTTGTGGGATTAAGTAGACACCAGCACCAAGAAGAGAGAATACAGAGGAGGAGAATTTGGGAGGATAGATTATGTTTGAGCTGACAGAAAGACAGTCAGCTCAATTGTCAGCTAATTGTTTCTGGGATAGGCACATGACTTGAGTATATGTTCCCTGCTCACAACTGTCCCTTTTCTTTGAGATCCACAATGCATCTGGCAGCCATATTTGTTGGTTTTCTCAGGTGCAACAGTCAGGAAAATAGAAGCCACTTTAGATATTTCATTCCCTTTTAAGAAAGGGAATTAGAGTTTGATTCAATCAATGTTGGGAGCTATGGTCAGGCAAACTGCCACTGACAACGTCAGCCTATAGCACTGTGCTGCATGGTTTTTAAGACTGATCTTGAAGGAGCTATGAATTGTAAAAACCTTGAGAGGCTTCTATGGATCACTTCAGTTTGTGGAACTGAAAAAAAGCTAGAGGCAGGATTATCAAAAAGATAATCTTTAAAGTATTTTAGTGTTAGCACACACACAAAAAAAGATAGTCTGTGTTCTATGAACAAATGAATAAAACTGTATTGTGAGATGAAGTTGGAAGGATGGATAATATAGACAACAATATGAATAAACAAATAGGTTTTACTTGATAAATGCTAAGAGTAAAGTATGTTTACCTGCAAGAATGCTTTTCAAGCCTTGATTTTTGACATACACTTGATAATGAATGAAAAAGTCACATTTCTAGCTTTTTATTTCCAAATCAAATTTATTTCAAAATCACAATTTTGAGCTTAGTATTTTTATTTATCTATTTTTTATTCTGAGAATTCTGTATATTTTTATGGTACTAGGTTATAAAATTTAAAAATTAACAGTTAAATTTTAACATGTACACCTATAAGATAATGGTAGTACCTTGAAAGCAATATTTTATGTATCTTTTATTTTAGGAAGAAGATACATTCCTATGTTCAAAAAACAGAAATTTCAAAGCTGGAATAACCTATTTCATCTACATACTAATGCTAAAATGTGATCCTGAGTTAACAGAACATAGTATCTAAGTTTAAAATAACCACTTTTTTAAAAGCTAATTTGTAAACAGAATATATGGAATGGACACCTATTATTTGTTTGTCCATCATCTTTTCTTCATCTGTAGAACCTGGTTTATGTTGTACACATGGTCTATTGAGGATAACCATACTTTAAAAAAAGATTTGTTTATTTATTGAGAGAGAAAGAGTATGTGTACATGCATGTGTTTGGGGTTAAGGGCAGAGGGAGAGGCAGGATCTCAAGCAGACTCCCCGCTGAGCATGGAGCTCAATGCAGCCTGAAAAGATTATATATTATTATATACATTATATATATCATGAAAGTATGAGAGGATTGATGATTTAGTACATGCAACTTGTATATAGTAAACATTTATTAAATAATGTGACAATGTCATTGCAATTTCTTTTTAGAGAAGGGGAGATGTTCTTATTACTTTATAATAGGTAATTGGCAGGGAACTGTAACTGACTATCATTGGCTGTCAAGATCCTGAGATATTGACCTGAGCTGAAATCAAGAGTTGGATGCTTAGCCAGCTGAACCATCCAGGTGTCCTGAGGATCACCATATTTTTTATGACTCCATAGTTAATTGTTTCTGGGATAGGCACATGACTCAGTTTCGACTTAAGTCTCCTACTTGAATTTTTCTGGATGACTGCAGTAACCTCCTAATTGGTCACTCAGTTTTACTCTTACTTCCCTGGAGCCAAATTTCCTGATCATGTTAAAACATAGTCATTTCATTTCATTCTCTTGCTCAAAGCCCAATAGAGACTATCTCATTACGTCAAGAATAAAGCCCAAAATTGTTTCTGTGGCTGCATGATCTGACCCCTGACTATTTCACTTCAAGTCCAGCCATACCAATTTTCATGATATAACTCAACCCAGGAGGACATTATGTCAAGTGAAATAACCCAGACACAGAAAGGTCAATATTGAATAATCTCACCTATATGTGGAATAACACAATTTAAAAATGCCAAACTCATAATGACAGAGAGTGGAGTGGTGATTAAATGAAACAAGAGTGTGAGGGAAAAGGGAGCGAGATGGGGGAAGGGAAGGGAAGTAGAAGGGTGATTGCCAAGACTTGGTGGGTAGCAGGTCATGGGGAGTTATTGTTTTACAGATACAGAATTTTAGTTTTGCAAGATGAAGAGTTCTGGAGATGGATGGTGGTGATCGTTTCACAACAATCCATGGTTGTAATCCATGCTGCTATTAAGCATTTATATTTAAAAATGCTTAGGATAGTAGATTTTATGTATGTGTATTTTACTATAATTTAAAAAAAAACAAGTAAGACAGCATTATCTCCTTCTCCTACTTTGGTTTTTCAGACAATAATCCCTACTTGACATTATACTGGTCAACTATGTGTGTAGGTATTGTCACTCTCCTCCACTGGAATGCAAGATCCACAGGACAGGGGTTTTGTCTCTTTCCTTATTACTGTTGCATCCCCTAGTGCCTAGAATGATTAGACATTGATAAGTATTTGATGAATTAGTTTCAATGTCTTGAACTGGAATTTAAAAAGAAACTCTATTTGGGGGGCAAATATCTGTGAAATATGAAGCTTTGGAGGAATGTCTGACAACCAAGGTTCCTTCCAAGTGAAGGATGCTGCTCTGTTTAGGAAAGATTGAAATCATCTCATCAAGGGAAACAGAGATGAGAGCCAGAGAGGCAAGTCCTATCAATAGTGGAGTCCCTGGTTCCAGCTGTCCCTGAGATTCTACCCCTGTTGATTTGCTTGTGGTAAACACTCCTCTTGGATTAAAATAGTGTAGCTGGGATTTCCATCACTTGCTATGCAACCAGTCCTGACAAATGCAACTTGTCAGTATATTGTCGCTATTAACCCAAAATAAAGGACATAATGAAAATGGGGGGGAAATAACCCCTCTTAGGGAATAAATTTAAAGAGTGTTCACAGAATTTACCATTGTAGATGCAGCCAGTGCCTTGCCCTTGTCTTCTCAGGAGGCTCCTTTGCTGTCCTTACCCACTGCACTGAACTCTAATAAGTTACTGATTCTGCAGGTTTCTTTGGAAGTCCAAGGAAGGCAATGTCCCTGCATAAGAGGAAGAGTTGGAAAATAAATACCCACACTTCCTTGCTTATTGGGTAGGACATCTTTAAGATGTGCTCTATGCCATCGCCCAGGGGTCTTTTGTGGTGTGAGCCCTGTTGCACACAGTGGCTCCTGTTTGTAAACCCTTCCCTCCACAGACTTCCTCCAGCTCCTCAGTCACCCTGCTGTTCCTCATCCCTGTCTCCAGGCATTAGCACACAAATGATCCTTGCCTCAGCTCTGCCTGGTATTGCTCAACCTAAAATAGTTTTCTATATAGGAAAATTTCCACTGGACATGAACAAATAAAAATGAAGAAATGTATAAATACAATTATTGAAATTGGTTTCCAACTGAAAAAAAAACATGAAACTAAAATAAAAATAGTGAACACACATTGTTCTTACTTTATGCCAAGCATTGTTCTAAGAGCTTCATGTGAAACTTTTTGATTCTCACAAAAAAATCCTGTGTTGTAGATGCCATTATTTTCAGCTAAGTTTAGAGAATTTAAGGAACTTTCCCACTTTTACCACAATGGGTAAAAGATGGAGCTGGGATTCACATGTAGTCTTGCTTCTATGTCTGTGTGGTTAGCCATGATACTATATTGAAAAAGTAATTTTTTAAATTAACATATAATGTATTATTTGCTTCAGGGGTATAGATCTATGAATCCTCAGCCTTATACAATTCACAGCACTCACCATAGCACATATCCTCCCCAATGTCCATCACCCAACTACCCTACCCCTCCTCCCAACCCCCCAGCAACCTTCAGTTTGTTTCCTGATATTGAGAGTCTCTTATGGTCTGTCTCCCTCCCTGGTTCCATCTTGTTTCATTTTTTCCTCCCTACCCCATGACCCCCTTCCCTGCCTCTCAAATTCCTCATATCAGAGAGATCATATGATAATTGTCTTCTGCTGATTGCCTTATTTCGCTCTAGTTCCATCCACACGGCAAGATTTTGTGGGTTTTTTGATGGCTGCATAGTATTCCATTGAATATCTATACCACATTTTCTCTAACCATTCATCTGTCAATGGACATCTAAGGTTCTTTCTATAGTTTGGCTATTGTGGACATTGCTGTTATAAACCTTCAGGTATACATACCCCTTCGGATCACTACATTTGTATCTTTAGGGTAAATACCCAGTAGTGCGATTGCTGGGTCATAGGGGAGGTCTGTTGTCAAATGTTTGAGGAAACTCCATACTGTTTTCCAGAGTGGCTGAAAAAGTGACTTTTAAAAATAAATGTTCATGACACCATGCTATCATGCCAGTATTCTGTACAGTTAAATTGCATATATATATATTTATATATATAAATTATATATGTATAAATAATAGAAAACTAATGACATTTGTGATCACTCTAATGTCAAGGAAGAGAGAGTCCTCATATAAATAGGAGCAGTTATGACATGAACACTTTCCCTAAATGCCATGCAAGTCAATCAGTTGTCCATGAGAGTGACTTGTCATTAGCATGTAACTGTGAGTGAGCTCTGTGATTGAGGTAATATGGCTCTTAGGAAAACCATGGCCAGACCTAGTGTAAAGCCAAAAATTCAACACATATAATGACATATAACCCTGTTAGTTAGATAGATGGGGGCACTGAGCTGTAGCTAAAAACTCTAGATGTCTTCAGGCTTGTCACCTTGGCTAAGTGGCCTTGCTGGCTTCATCATCAGGCTTGGTGGTCAAGACTCACTAGACTCTGGAGCATAACACTGAGCAGGCCACTCTGAGATGGACAAGGAGGCTAAGATGTAGACTGTATGTTCTAGGACCTTAATGTCTGGTGAGAGAGGCAGGCCTATAAGGATAATTTGGATTTTTTTTTCTTTTTTATGAGAAAAATTTCAGGTGACGTTATCCAGAACATTCCACCTCATCTGGATTTACATGCATTTGCACAGAGTGTCTTCCTTGGCTTGAGCTGTTGCAGCTGTGGTCGTGGGTGTGACTGCCTCAGAAGAGGGGAGATGCAAAACAAACTCTTGCAGCCCTGGGAACTCTGCAGGTGTTTTTCTTAACGTTCTTCAACTAAGAGGAAGTCAAACAGCCTCTTGACTCGGTGACAGAGAATGCTGCCCTGCCACACTGTCGCTTAAAGGCCTTTGTCGTCTTGCAGAGGCTGATGCGTCTGTGAGTGGGCCAGACACTGTGCTGGAGAGAGAGAGGAAGTGGAGGGGAATAAGAGCAATTTCCTTCCTTCTCAGGGACCCACAGGAAACAGAGGAGAAGTCGGGTCAAACTGGCTTGACACCTCTGTCCTGGGAAATCCTATCAGGTGACTGAAAAGAAAACTCACCTCGCCAAGTAACTGCTCTTTGCCAAGAGATGGAAGGTGCATTGGGGGAAACCCCCAACCACAGGCCTGTAGGACTGAGGGAGGCTGGTATTGCTGAAAAAAAAAAAAAACCAGAAAAGTACTTCTTCAACTTTAGGCTGGAGTGACAAATATTTCCATCTTGAGTCTTTTCACTTTCCTAATGGAAGTATAGACCGAATGCTTTGTAATATGTCATTTAGATTTCCCTCTTGTAACTGGTGTTTTTTTTTTTTTTTCATTTTAGGAAGAAAATAATCTGAGAGAATGTGGGGTGTATGTGTGTGTAAAGCATTTCCTAACGAAAGCACAAATGCGACCAGCACCCAAGTCATGATCAATGACTCCAATTAACAAATTAAGTCTCTAATAGTCAAGAAGGGCAAATCATATATCACTCAGTTTGAGGAAGTTGAACCTTAATTAAAGACATTGACAAATACTTAGAGCTGTCTGGAGTAATAAATCTGCTGTAATTGGAAAAGAAGCAAGATTACCTGAAGAAAAAAAGACGAGGACTTCGTTTTCTTGATGTTTCTTTTCAAAATTAAAAGAATGAGCAAAATCTTTAAATGTCAGTCACCTCAAATCCTTTGTGGAGTGAGAGAAACAAGTTAAATCAAGCAAGCACACAAGCAAATGTACAAAATATAGGAAGAAAACGAGAAAAATATAGGAAGTAAAGATACAAAATTGAAAAGTTCGGTGAGTAGCAAATAAATAGACTGGCCTTACAGACTTCTCTGATTGAAAATGTCTTGGAGCTCCTATGTGGCTCTGTTGGTTGGGCATCTGACTCTCAAGTTTTGGCTTAGGTTGTTATCTCTGGGTCGTAAGATCAAACCCCAGTTTAGGCTCTGCCCTCAGCATGGAGTCTGCTTGAGATTCTCTCTCTCCTTCACCCTCTGTCCTTCCTTCTGCTTTCTCTTTCTCTAAATAAAATTTAAAAAAATCTTTAAAAAGAAAAAGAAAAAGTCTTCAGAAGGTAATCCTCAGAGGAAAGTGCATGAACAAACATACTTCAATGTCAACACTTAAATATGAAGAGAATAGTTTTTAGGAGCAATGTAAGTCTGATTTCACAGTGATAGTATTTGATTTAAAGCCTCTAAAAGGCATCTAGAATTTTATTTGAAAATATGAAATATACATATGTCTTTATTTAGGTAAAAGCTGGAATCAACGTATGGGGCTTTAGTTGCTTAAATTAATGTAAATGCCTCTAAAATGTATTAATAGCCAAAATCTAATAGCTTATTTCTTTGTCCAAAGTGAATGTGTCAGAGAAGCAGGTATCTTTCCTCTTAGGAGCACCAGGCCCCTTTCATTCTGTGGTTCCACAATTTTCAAAACTTAGACTGTGGGTCACTGTGCACATTTGTATCAAGCTGGGATACAGAGAAGGAGCAAGAAAGGTTGCACGTAGAGGGTGTCAAACATCAATTCCACTTACACTCCATGGGCTAGAACTCAACTCTCTGTCTACACATAACTGCAAGGAAAGCTGGAAATTTGAGTTCTGTGCCAGGAAGAAATAGGTTTCGTGAATCTCAAGTTAGTTTCCGTCCCCAAAGTCTTCCCAAGTGGAATGTACATAATGGCTTCATTACTGAGCAGTTACTGCAGGGAAGAACCTCTGTTGTCTTCATTCAAATGTTAAAAGCTTCAAGAGTTGCCCTAGATTGTTAAAATGAAAGATGTTTCAGAATTCCATTGAAGGTTTTGCCATTCCAGGAGGTTCTCTGAAAGTCCCTAGAGAGGTCGTTTTTCTTGTGGAAGCAAACATCATCCCCCTTTCTAATGGCACTCTTGTTTCCTTTTGGAGAATCTCATCACCCTCAATGAGTGTAGTCAGCCTGGCAAATCTGGTCTCCTATATACTCATCATAGGGTAACTAACTGGAAGATCCTCCTCCCAGATTTTTTCCCTACCCTGCCCCCTCAACCCATCACTGTAGGATTGACTGTCAAGGGGCAATCAACTGACCCAAGATGAACCAATTTGACCCACTTCCTCAGAGTTAGAATTTGATGCAAAGATAGGAACAAAACTTTTTTGTCTGATTCATTCCTTCCAGGTACCCTCAAGAATCATGGAGTAGTTTTGGGGGCTGAGACGTGGGCTCACCAGGTGCAGCTTACCTGTTTTACACATGGTTCATCAGCTTCGTGGTCCATCCATGAGCTCCTCCACATACTTTCAATACATGCTCTATTTTAACTAAAATTAGATTTGTTTTTTAATAGGTGTAAACAAAGAACCTTAAGTGATAAAATATTGAACACGTCAAGCTTTCAGGACCACCTGAGGGAGCAGTGAGCAGTAGGCTTTCTGTGATGGAGTACTGGCTTGGTTGCAGCCAAGTGGTTAACAGCAAAGCAGAGAGCTCGGCCATACTTGGCTTTGTCACTTACCAACTCAGAGACCTTGGATGAGTTGTTTAACCTCTCGAAAAGCCTCATTTTTTTTCCTTTATAGAATGAAAATTAATTTGTCTTTTTTTTTTTTTATTAACACATAATGTATTATTTGCTTCAGGGGTACATGTCTGTGAATCATCTTACACAATTTACAGCACTCACCATAGTACATACTCTCCCCAATGTCCATAACCCAAGAAATTTGTCTTTCTTAGACAGTTGTCATCATTAAATGAGATGATATGCGTAAAGCACTACCATGGGTAGCCATTACTCACTATTAGGTGTCAGTCTTTTAACCAGCAGAAATATTCGGCTGCACAAACTCCTCTCTTTCTTTCATTTCCCTGAGGTGAAATATAAATTTACCGAGATTTTCTTGCACTTTGCCTTCTTCACACTGAGGTTAGAAGCCTTCAATTCATGTACTGTTTCACTTACAATGGCCTCAGGTAATCTGAGAAATATTATAACATATATGGGAGGCTCACCCTGAGTAACCACAACTAAGCAACAATGTATCACTTAGACAACATTTAAAAAGTAATTTTTACTTTGGGGAACCTGGTGGCTCATTTGTTAAGCATTTGTTAAGCATCTGCCTTCAGCTTAGGTCATGTTCCTAGGGTCCTGGAGTCGAGTCCCAGGTCCTGCTCCTTGCTTGGCCAGAAGCCTGCTTCTTCCATTCCCACTCCCCTTGCTTGTGTTCCTTCTCCCACTGTTCCCTCTCTCTGTCAAATAAATTAAAAATAATAATAATAATTTCTACTTTTATCAAAGTAATTCATGTAGAGGCATTGCTGTCTTTTTTTTTTAATTTTAATTTTTTATTTCTTTTCAGCGTAACAGTATTCATTGTTTTTGCATCACACCCAGTGCTCCATGCAATCCGTGCCCTCCCTAATACCCACCACCTGGTTCCCCCAACCTCCCACCCCCGCCCCTTCAAAACCCTCAGGCAGAGGCATTGCTGTCTTAACACATCATGTTTTGAAAACTTCATGTTCTGCAAACTCTCTAAGAATAACAGGGTTTTGGGGAACAAGTAGGTTTGGGACAATCTATTTAATACCACCCCAGCTTCACAATCAGAGCATTAACAAAAACAACAAGAATTCTCATCAAAACACAAAGATTGTTAAATCTCTAGAGAAGTTTCCACCTATCATCACAGTGTATCAATCCTTTGTAGCCTTAAAATCTTGCTTCAGCTTCTTCCTTTGAAATGTAGGACCTGAGGACATTTGCCTTTGATAGAAAGCATTTTTTTTCCAAGTAAAAACCTATCTGGGTGTAGCGATTTTAATTTGCCTATTATTTGTAAACAGGAGGAAACATCTTTTCAGTTTCTTTATCTGTACTAACTGCTTCCCAGAGAGTAGAAAGTTAATAATTCTTGAACCCATGAAACAATCACCACCTGCCCTAATGTAAAATGCTTTTTGACTTTCTGACTTTTTTCTTAAGGTCTTCAAATATCACAAAAGCTTTCTTGTAATGGTGAGAGAAGTTATACTTTATTGTCTTTTCCCTTAAAATGGGAAGAATCCAAGAGGAACCAAAGTGAATGTTATTTTATTAACATTGTTTTTTTACTTACCAATTGGGTAGGAGGTAATCATATATATTATACATTTATATATGATTATACTATAATATACACATTATAAATGATATTAATGTTATAGCAGAACAAACTGTATAAAAAGAAAAAAAAATAGTATTACCCAGTAATGAATTAACCTTGTCCAAAGAGAGAGATGGCCTTTGTCCTCAGCTGCTGGGTGGTAACCTCTAAGACTTGTTTGATGAGTATCATTGTTTACCTGGGGCTTTGGGCTATGTCAAATAGTCTATGCCAACAATGCCATTTATGTTGGGGGCCTTGGGCCACAGGGTATCAGATTGGTCTCTGGAAGGGCCGTGATGGAAGGTCAGTCATGCAGATAGTCAACTCTGTCTATAAAATCCCCAATATATGTGGTGACACTAAGGCTTGAGTGCCTTTCCTGGTTGACAAAACTCCATGCATACTGCCACATGTCATTACTAGGAAAAGTTGGCACTGATAACTGCACTGGGAGAGGATAAATGAAGCTCTGAACATGGAACTTTTCTGGACCCTGCCCTATGTGCCTCTTCCCTCTGAAGAAACCATAACCTTTTCCATAATAAACTGTGAATATGATGCTTTTTCTGTGCTCTGTGAGTCGTTTTAAAAAACTGTTGAAACTGAGGGTTGTCTGAACTTGCAGTTGGTGTCAGAAATGAGACTGGTCTTGGGGACTCTAAAACTTATCAAATACTTACAAAGTTTATAACAAAGCTTATTATACTAGAAGCTCTCTGATCCATGCATTTCCATTTCTGAAACACACTTCTCTGAGACAATCAGTTTCAGTCCATTTAACTTCCGTTCTTAGCTCAATTTTTATTATATCACTAAACATTTCTCATATTGCATTTTTCCCATTTTAGATAGCATCAATGTACTTCCTTCTATAGAAAATTATGATTGACTTATTTTTATTAAAGATTCTATTTGTGATTGACTTATTTTAATGTATATGCATATATTTAGTATCCCTGCTCTCCTATCTTTCCTTTATAGCTATTTTACATTTTCTTTGAGTTAAGTTTGCATTTTATTTACTTATTTATTTATTTGACAGTCAGAGATCACAATTAGAAAGAGAGGCAGGCAGAGGGAGAGAGAGAGGAGGAAGCAGGCTTCCCGCCGAGCAGAGAGCCTGATGCAGGACTCAATCCTAGGACCCCAGGATCATGACCTGAGCTGAAGGCAGGGGTTTTAACCCACTGAGCCACCCAGGCACCCCTAAAGTTTGCATTATTATGACTAGGTAAATATTGTTCACAATATTTGTTGCATGTTTTTCCATTTATTTCTTGTACAATATTTGTTTTTCCTGGAGTTCACAGCTATTTGGTTGGTTTTCTCAGATTTCCACATGCCCCTTACTAATTCACAATCTCCCAGCCCCAATCTCTGGCAGGGATGAAATTTCTCTGTAGTATAGACAAACACATATTCCTTTTTTAAAGAATTTTTATTTATTTATTTGAGAAAGAGAATGAGAGATTGAGTGAGAGAGCACAAGCTGGGGGAATGCCAGAGGGAGAAACAGACAGGGAGCCTTAATCAGGACTGGACCCCATGACCCCAGGATCATGACCTGAGCCAAAGGCAGATTCTTAACTGACTGAGCAACCCAGGTGCCCCTTAATTACTTTTTTCTTGGAGACATCCTCTGGTTCTCCTCATTTGGTTCCAAACAGTGCTGGTTGCTCTCTAGGCCTGCTGCACAACTGACTTCCTGGGACTACCTTCATAACTTTCTGGAAAATCTTCAAGCTTCTTTCCTGTGTTGGATTCTCTGTTTCTTGGATCCCAGGTCTTCTTCCTTGATTGATTTTTCATGTTGGTTAAACACTTCCTAAAATTTCTCAAAATCCTTCATGAGAAAGGGTACATGGGAAATAAAGCTATGAAATCTTAAATGAGTAAAAGAATGTAACTGTTGATTGATAGTTTGGCTGAGTATGAAATTCTAGTCTGGGCATTACTTATCAGATTTAATCAGATATTTGAAGGTATTGCTCCAACAACCTCTAGCTTCCAGAATTTCTATTGGGATGTTAGATGACATTCTATTTCTTTATATGTGATGTGTTCCTTATATGTATTCCTTTATATGTGATCTCTTTTTCCCCCAATCCCCCTCCTTGAACTTTGAGGATCTTTTCTGAATCTACTCTGAAATTTAATAATGGAGTCTGTTTTTACTCACTTTTCTGGGAATTCATTAGGCTTTTCATTTTGGAAGTTAATGTTTTTTAGTTATGGAAAAAATTTTAAAATAATGTCTTTGATAGTTTTCTTCACTTTATGTTTTCCCATCTCTTTCTGGAGCTTCTATTACTTAGGTGTTGAGCTTCCTGAATCAACTCTTTAGTTTTATAACTTTCTTTGTATTTTTACAGTTCTCAGTCATTTTGCTCTTTCTAGAAGAATTCTTCAACTTTATTTCATAACCCTTCTATTGCTTTTTAGGCTTCTGTTATTATATTTTTAAGTTCTAAGAGGTTATCAGTCTATAAATGTCCTTGTTTCATGAATCTTCTCTTAATTTTTTTTCTCTTCATTTTTTTAGAACTCTACTTTGTCTCTTTCTCCTCTGAATAATTATTTTTTTCTATTTGTTTTTTTGAAAATTGTCTTCACACTATAGAGTTTTCTGAAGTGCTTTATGGTCATTTGTGTTTTTGTGTTTAATAATAAGGTCCCAATTATTGGAATGGGTACCTTATTTGAAATAGATATAGCGTCCTGACTTACAAGCATCCTAGCAGGTGATGCTTGAAACTGTCATATTTCATTAGGTGAAACCCTAACTGTCAGTTTGTCTTTTCCTTTGGGCTTACCAGTTTTCTTGAAGACAAATCTTTTAGTTACTTGCCTGGCAGTTTTAAACTTGACAGTAAGCATTTTGGAATTGTGACTGTCTTACTGTTCAGTATAATAGCTTTCAATTAAATCTTAATCTTATCAAGACAATTCTTTCTTAGCTCTGCTAGATATCCAGGACCTTTCTGGAAAGCTAATGTTCAGTTTTAAAACAAGGCATCTCAGGAGTGGTGGCTTGACTTAGTGGGCTGGAAGGGATCTAACTACATCTTACATATATTTCAACCAGTTGTCCTGTTTTCAATCCTACCCTGAACTTCCTGTTTCAAAGATTGTTGATAAACCACAAGCCAATTCTTGAATCTTCTGCACTTTTACAGTGTGATCCAATTTTCATCTTGTTTAATTCGTCTGCTCAGTTATTTATCACAGTCGGAGAAATCTAAAGTTGAAGTCAGTTATCACATGTTCAACTTCTATCCATCTTTTATAACTTTATTAACCTTTCTTATCTGCTGGTGTCTTGTTCTTTCTGTCTCTGAGGATTTATAGACTTTTTATTCCATTATTATTGTTGTTGTTGTTGTTGATATTCTGAAAGAAAGTAGAAGTAACCTATGTATTTGATCTTCTATGTTTCATCTCCATAAAATGTATGATTTCCACCACCACTGTAGCAAGGGAAGAGAGAGCTAGAAGTCTTCTCAGGGGCTCAACCTTTGTCCCAGGAATAACACACATAGACTTAAAATAGACTGGCCAGGAAAAGTCACAAGATCCCACTTAATTTCAAGAGGCTGTGAAGTGTCCCATGTGTCAGGAAGAAGACTAGATCTGACTATTCGAAGATGCAGGTAAAGTTGACCAACATTTATCCAGCTCTTACTATAGGTCAGGTATTGCACTATTATGCATATTAACCCAATTTATACTCATGAAATCCTTTGAGACAGCTACAATTTATATCACCTTTTTATATATGTGGAAACTGAAGCACAGAGAAATTAAATAACTCTCTTAAAAGAGAGTGAGGAGCAAAGTCATGATTGAACCCAACAGTCTCATTCTAGAGTCTTGGGGCTTAAACTACATTATTTTTCCTTATATTTCATTAATCCACATTAGTTTACTAAGGAATAATTTTGTACCAGACACTGTGATAAGTAGGTAGGAAAAATATGAAAGAATCTGCACAAAATCCTAACAGTATTTACTTATGGGTAGTAAAATCATAGATGATATTTTTCTTTTTTGTGCTCTTCTGGACTATCTGTTTTTTTATTTAAAAGATCCCCTTAATTTTATAAGCATGAAAAACTTTCCATTTGAAAACATATAGATGAAAATTTATTTCAGGTACTTCATGAATTGATTCAAGGAGTAAGGACACAGTAATAATGGCTTACCAAATCCTGGTTTAAAATACTTATTATTTATTGAATGGTTATGGATTCAGAATTCCCCCTCCACATAGCCCAGGGAAAATGTAAATGTGCTGTATGGAACTTTTGTGTTGAGAGATAGAAAGGTATGTCTCCTTTGGGAAAAGGCACATGTTTTCAAAGCTTAGTGTCATTTTTAGGGACCACCTGGATGAAAACTTACATTATGGGATCATTGGGAAAAGAAGTACATGGGCTTTAGGATAACTACAAACTGTGAAGGGTTATTTCCTATCTGACCTTACAAATTCTATATATTTTTCAAGGCTCAGTTCAAATTCAAATTTCAGAGTCATCTTAAATTCAGAACATGAGCCATGGATGAAATTCCTCAACATTTCCATCATTCAATTACTTCTCTTTGAATCCCAAGTTTGTTGGAGTTTGTACTTCATTTACCTTAGTTCTTAGGAATGTCTGGTATTCTTTGTAAATCATAGTCATAGAAAAATAGAATGTTAGGAATGGAAGAAAACATTGTTCATTGGATCCAACTCTTCTTTCAAAGTTAATAGAGTTGACATGTAAGGCACAGGTAAAGTCTTTGCAAAAATTCCACATCGTATCAGTAGCATATCTAGGACCAGAACTTGAGATTCCCATTTTAGGCCAAAGATCTTTATTACTTCATGGTCTATAAAGATTTTCTTTAATACTAATGTTCTCAGAGTAAGAGATAAGGTCTTTTACTTCTTTGCAATTTGAAAGAATTCATCTAGCAAATCTAGGTAAGAAGCATAACAAGTAAATCTTAGATCCCAAAAGAAAACAGATAATGAAACATCAATGAATTGGCAGTACCTACATAGACTTCAGTGTTGAAAAGGATTCACAGGTTAAATTTAAGCTTCGACACAAGAAGGATGCCATGATTGAGTAGTAATACCTGCCATAGATACAGGAGTAGGGAACGCAACGCGTATGTCAGGCATGGCACAATAACCAGTTCTCTTCTACTGTATGAACCAGCCCCCCACCCCCAGAAAGATACACATGGAGAAAAGGAGGAGAATATAGATACACACTCAGTATCTAGAGTGAAGGAATCAATCCTGGTTACCAATGTGATGACATATGCTCCTGTTCGATTGTCTCACTGCTAACTTCTTTTAACCCCTAAAACTATAGGCATGTAGTAGGTGCTTAATAAGGACTTACTAATTGATTGAAATTAGGATATAACAAATACTTTCATAACAGAGCTGTCCCATCTTTCTCTGATTTCCCTGTGCCAATCATAGTTCTTGGCACTTACTCGGTGCTTTAAAATTCCTTGTGGAATGAAAACACTGCCTTCCAAGCATGCCTTAATCTCTAGGTTATCAATGCATAGTCCCATCTGACTTAAAATTGAGAATATTGTGAGCCGGTGACTGTGTTAGATTAGTGTCTTCTATATTTTTTGAACCACCTCTCAAAGTTGCCCAGATGGCATGAAAGAAAAAGGGGGATTCAGAAAACTCTAACATACGGGATTTTATGAGTCAAATTGCGGGGAAAATCTGACTCCACATGGACTTCCATTCTGTATGTCATTCTTCCGTAGGCTCACTTTGCGTGATGTCAGGAGTTCCGGGAGTCAGAAGAGCGTGGGGGCATAGATCCAATATTGACTCATACTCAGTGGAAGAAATCTACACCAAAGTCTGGAAGAGATAATTTGGTTGTGAGTGCTAGGGATATGACTGCTGATCACAGAGGAAAAAGGGTAACCAAGGTGTAAATTTTGTCTTACCATTAGCTACTCAGTTAAGAATGAGGAGAGTATGAGATACGATCAAAAATCTTGCTGACGCCTAATGCATGATCATAGCCAGTTTTCAGAAAGAAAGTCCAGCTGAAAAGAAAAAAGAAAGTTTTCAGCCCCTTTGTTTTAGTAATAAGGTCACACTTGGGCTCCTGGTGGGTTTGTAAAACTTTTAAAGGATATCTTAGTGGCAGATTATTCTGCAGTCTCAGTGTTGGCTGAACCAACAAGGTGTGAAACCTCTAGTTTGCATGCGTAACATTAGGTGTTTTACAGGCAGAAAAGAGAGAGAAATGTCTTCTTTGGTAAAGTTGACAAGACAGGAAAAGATCACAAAAGGAAATACTATTGTAGTGACAACATTCTGAACCAAAGAATCATATGTTGAAAGATGAAAATCTAATTAAATACGATTCAATTCTAGCCTAGGATACAGGACCGGTTACAAAATTTGCAGAAATGAAATGAATGAAATGAAATGAAAATTTGTGAAATGAAAGTGGAGCTTTCGTTTGTTAAAAAAATTATTAGGAATTTTAAAGAGGTAACAAAAGAGCATTTAAAGTAAATGTAGGCTGTTCCAAGTACAAAATCTTGATAGATTGTGTCTCTTGTCAATGTAGTCTCATGTCTGTCAAGTTGGGTCTGATGGGATATATAATTGAGAATTTTAAAACTTTTATTTACAGTCTTACTATTTTTTAAGAAATTAAAGAATGACCATTATCTCACAAATTCTACAGAAAAAAAATCCCAGACACCAAACCTAATAGGATATAATTATTTGAATTCACATAACTAACACAGTGGAAGACATATACAACAATATTAATGGATATTGACTGATTGGAAGACAGATAGATTAGGGGAAAGATCTTGGTTCTATACTTGGCTCTACATTATCCAGTTGAATGAATTTAAGCACTATTTTTTTTTCATTTATTTATTTTCAGCATAACAGTATCATTATTTTTTCACCACACCCAGTGCTCCATGCAATCCATGCCCTCTATAATACCCACCACCTGGTACCCCGACCTCCCACACCCCCCGTCGGTTAATCACTATTTTTCTGAGTCTTGATTTACACATCTAAAAAGTGAGGGAATAGGCCATAGATAATCTCCTTAATTCCATAATTCTGTGCTGTGCTTGGTCATGTTATACAGTTATTAGAGGATGGATTTTAATCATGTAGTTACCAATTGCAAACATCTGACCATATTGTAAACATATGCTTAATATATATCTGTAATTTTGAATAGGCATGCCCAATTTACAAACACCCAGATGATATGTAATTCCCAATTATGGCCCCCACTGCTCTTAACTCCTCACCCCCAACACCATATTTCAGTGGATAAACCAAGGGATGGGCAAGACCAATCTTTACTTCTTTTCAGAAAGTTGGGAATATTCCTTCCAGTAACTAGAAATTTGGCCATTGGTTTCTTAGATGGTGGTGAGTGCCTGCAGAGTGTTCCAAGGTTCTGAGAAGGATTTCTTGCCACTATGTCATGCTGCAAGCACATTATCTGGGCTGTACATTTTTTCTGAGGAGAGCTACAATAGAGCTTTGTGGCCAGCATTATAATTTCTATACTTTTCACTTGTTTAACATGAGACTTTTGTCCCACAGGTAGGTTTTGATTTTGTTTATTCTTTGGGAAGATAGCTCCCTCAAAGAGTTTTCTGGCCTTTTGGACATAAAATAATACATGAGATTGTCCCAGTAAACAGAATTTGGCTAAAGAGGCATAGCATCATGTTTCCAACATTGACCATAAATCCTGTTTAATTCAAAACCAGTTTCCTACAGGTTAGGTTTGACAGCATTATGATGAGAACTTAAGGGATAAGAACTCAGAGTAGATCTTCAAATAAGCATTCAGATCCACATTTATTCAGAGCTGTCTATGGGTACAACTCCATGTTAAAATGCTTTTAGGGAATGAAAGATGGTTATAGAAGCAATACAACAATTTCTGGTTTTAAAAAACTTGGTCTAACAGGGGACAGAATACCTGAGTAACTGAGAATGAGGGGCCAGGGCTCTTAAAAAAGTATGAAGCAAGTGCTAGGACTGAATGGAGGATATAAGGTTAATTTTAAGAAGGAAATTTGGGGAGAACTTATGGAAATAATGGATTTTTAGGCAAGGCTTGGATGGGTGGGTATCATTCCCAGTGGCCAATGAGGGGCAAGGAAACTCAAGGCCAAACAAAGGAATAGTGTAAGCAAAGGTTCAGGATGTGTTGTTTTAAGGAACGACTAGTCATCTAACCTGCCCAAACAGCAATAGATAATTTATTGGGTGCCTGACTGCATGCCAGGTAAAATTCTTAGTACTTCATGTGTATCAAGTAATTTAACTTTCAACTGAAGTCTAGAAGGAGATACTAATATTAGTCTCATTTTAAAAGTAAGGAAACTAAGTCTTAGAAGAATTAAGACGCTTCCTCAAAATCACATAGCCAGATAGTCAAGGAGCCAGGATTCAAGTCTGCATCTAGAACACAATACTCCAGATGTATACAGAGTACAGGTACAAGTGCAATATGGGTTGGAACCAAAGAGTGGAGGACCTTCGGTACCATCCTGAGTGTTTTACTTCAAAAATGAATAATTGAGGGAGGAAAGGAGAAGAAAGAATCCTGTGGGGTTTTTTTTTTGTTTTGTTTTGTTTTTTTGTTTTTGGTATGTGGAAGGAAAAGATATAAAAAAAGAAAAGAAAAAGATTCTCCGTTATTAATGGTTAATTGGAACAATTGACCATCCAAGTTACACTGTTCAGTAGGGTAGCCTCTAGCCACATGTAGCTATTGAACATTTGGAATATGACTAGTCCAAACTGACATGTGCTGTAGGTATATAATCCATGCTGTATTTTTAGGATTTAGTATGACAAAGAAAGGTAAAATATCTTACTAATAAATTTTGTGTGTTGATACATATTAAAATGATTTGGGGATGTATTGGATTAAATACAACATATTTTTAAAATTATTTTTATCTATTTCTTTTTACTTTTCTTCTTCTTCCTCTCCTTCCCCTTCTTCTTCTCCTTCCCCTCCTCCTCCTTCCTCTTCTTTTTCTTCTTCTTCTCTTCCTCCTCCTCCTTCTTCCTTTTCTCCTTCTTCTTTTCCTCCTTGTACTTCTCCTCCTCCTCCTTCTTCCTCTACTTCTCCTTCTTGTTCTTGTTCTTCTTGTTCTTGTTCTTCTTGTTCTTGTTCTTGTTCTTCTTGTTCTTGTTCTTGTTCTTCTTGTTCTTGTTCTTGTTCTTGTTCTTGTTCTTGTTCTTGTTCTTATTCTTGTTCTTGTTCTTGTTCTTGTTCTTCTTGTTCTTCTTGTTCTTGTTCTTGTTCTTCTTCTATTATTTCTATTCGTCAGTATTGGTCCAGGGCAATACAAAGTTGTGGTAGATATTTTACTAACCAACTTTGATGAAGGACTTCCTTACCACTTTGTTCTTTTAACCACACTCTTTCCTTGCTTTCTGGTCATTTTCAAGAAAAATTTTAAAAGGCACCCCCCCTTTGTAAAAGTTTGAGCTCCTCTAGAATTTCCTTTTGTACTTGCTCCTGACCACAAACAAATGATCGATGTGCTCTGTGGACAACAACTCAACAATTTACAAGGGCAAAGGATAGAGATGCAAAAAAGTTTCCAATCCATGAATGGTGTGAAGTAAAAGTTCTTTCAAAGGATCCCACAAGAATGGCACAGGTGGGCATAATGGGTCTGCCTCATCGTCAAAAGACCCAAGGAGTTGAAAGGAAATTCTAACTACAACACCAAAATGCCACAAAACCATAGTTATTAATACAAACTAGCATCTCCGCCTATCTGTCACCATCTCATCTAAAAAAAAACTTGTGAAAATACGTAATCCTGAGGACTTCAACTAGGTATAAATACCAGCAGCAGAAGGAGATGCAGTACAGTTTTCTGATTGTCTGTAGGTCAGCTATTAGAAACGAAAGATCAGCTCAGTCTTTCAGACCTGATCAACTTAAACTGGGAGCTACTGATTTCAGCTACTTCAGCCTAACTACGAAACAATGAATTATACAAACTATATCTTAGCTTTTCAGCTTTGCGTGATTTTCTGTTCTTCTGGCTATTACTGTCAGGCCATGTTTTTTAAAGAAATAGAAGACCTAAAGGAATATTTTGTAAGTATGATCTTTTAATAACACTTGCTGGTGTTGAAATGACTGAGTGTTGACTGGGAGTTGTCTCTATGATACGCTGATATCTCTAGGCCATAGTCATCTTGAGAAGACTTGGTGTTATTTTGACTGTTTACTATGCATATTTTTAACTAAATGATCTAGATACTGCTTTTACCCTCTGCTGAATGTGCTATAGAGACATAGGGGCTTTTGCTAATCTCCCAAAAGATGGGAATAATATGGATATAAAGCACAATGTTGATAATTTTGTGGTGAGAATTCAATTGTGATGTCAAGTAATATGCATATTGAAACAATGACTAGCTATTAATTTCTGACTTCTTAGAATACTATGGGGGTGACTATAAAAGGTCAAGATTAGCATTAAACATGGTAATCTGAATTGATCAATTAAACAATATGAGGTCCTTCAAGTATTGGCTTAAAAAAATTATAGGTGTTTCTCTCCAAATGATGGTTTCAAAGTTATACTGCCCTATGTTATCTATGGATTATACTTGAACTCAGTCACTTTCTGAGATTTTGTAGAAGTTATAATCTGGCTTATATTAAAATTTTAGTTTGTTTGTTTTGTTTTATGAGCTTTTAAAAATGTTATTTGTGGTTAATTAAAATCATTTTTGCATTTTAAATATTTTATGACTTGTCCAAAATGTAGCTATTATAATTGGAACTATTATATTCAAGCATTCTCAAGCTTTTTTATTCTTACATCATCTAAACAATTTCACACACACACACACACACACACACACACTTGGAATTATCTTTTAAAGCTGGTAATACCGTATAGGAAGGCATCAGTAGATGTTATGGAGACCAGTACCATAGGGGGGCAGTATTTTTTAATGAGATGATTTTGCCAATTTTTTTCTTTTTTAACTAGGCTTGAAAATACTTTCCTTACTATAGTTATTTGGGACAATTGAAGTATCACTGGCCTTGTTGAGTTCATTTGTAATATTGAAATTCAAGGGTTATACTAGAAAATAAGAAGATAAAATTTGGCTATATCCAACATACCAGCTTTACTAAATACGGTTGAAAAGAAAATCAGTGGATATTGTCAGCAATAAAATCTGAAGTACATTTTTAGGGATTGTAAACCATTTTTCTTTCTTCTTTTTTAGAATGCAAGTAATCCAGATGTAGCAGATGGTGGGCCTCTTTTCTTAGATATTTTGAAGAACTGGAGAGAGGTAAACTGAGTATTTCCATTTTGCTGCTTTCCCTGTTGCTTATTTTCTAAGACAAATTCATAGCAACCTTTCTTTGTGCTCTTTTCTTCCAAGGAGAGTGACAAAAAAATCATTCAAAGCCAAATTGTCTCCTTCTACTTGAAACTGTTTGAAAACTTCAAAGATAACCAGATCATTCAAAGGAGCATGGATACCATCAAGGAAGACATGCTTGTCAGGTTCTTCAATAACAGCAGCAGTAAGCTGGAGGACTTCCTTAAGCTGATTCGAATTCCCGTGAGTTGATCTTAATTCTTTCTTTGATTTCATTGCAGAGGCTCTTGCAAAACACAGAATTTCCAGAAAGTAGATTAGTTACTGGGTATAGTTGTTAAAACTGTGAAGTGAACCCATGGCCAGAACTCCTCCTTAGTAATTGCATTTATGCTTGTGGGTGACTTTGCCAAGTCAATATGGAAATAATTTAATTTTGTGAGTTGGCTGGGAAATGCTGGCGTTGTGTCTGTTGTGCAGAGACAAGTGAATGGACAAATCCTGTGAGGAGGAAGTAGTGAAGGAGCCAAGGGGAGTACTGAGAAGAACTTCTCTCATTGCTCCTTGTTTGTGTGATGGGAAGTCCTGCTTAGGCTGGGAGACTGCAGGTCTTAATTGAAAGGGCGGGGGTGGGGAGGTGGATGGAGAGGATTTGTGTCCTCCTCCTACGTTGGTCACCAAGGAACCTTGTGACCCCAGATGATTCACAGGCTTGGCTAGGGCTCACTTTCCTCACCCTGAAAAGAGGCTTTTGGGTTCACTGTGATTTCTCAGTTCTCCTTTGCTCTAAAACTGTACCATGCCATGGATAGAAAAAAGAAAATGAGATAGCAAAAAACTCTGGTCTCTGAAAAGGCACTAAGCACATTCTCTTGCCAGGCTCTGGTCAGCCTCTCATGTACAGCCCAAGTAGCAGAGGAAGTGTTTATTTTTTGAGAAGAAAATAGAATTTATATCTTATGAAGAAATTGTTTTATCAGCTTTTGGATACTTAGCTATCTTAGCTGGAGAGATCCTTAGCTTGTCAAGCCTTATCTCATGAAACTGCCTTGAGTCTTTAAAGTTATGGCTTTCAGAAGCTGAGAGATAACTTTGGAGCATAAAGATAAATCACAGTTTCCAAAATTTTATCAGGAGACAAAGGCCACTAGATTCTTTTGGGTTTGGCTTTGGCTTTGATGTACAAAATTTGAATGAGAAAGGGCAGGGTCTTGTGATGATTTGTCCTCTCAGGATGTGTGGCAGCTGTCATTCTTCCTTGACCTGTCTCTCACCCCTCTCAGATCAGATACAGGCTTGTTCTGCAGGATTTCTCTAATCTCGAGTATGTTAGATGGTACAGAAGTGGTTTGGAAAATTATTAAGATCATTACCATTTCCCACTGATAGTGTTTTCCAATGGTCAGCGGATCCCCTCTGACCCCAGGCTGGAGACTGAAAAAGCACTTGTTCCTAACCCAGGGCTGTCCTTTGCTTGCTGTTCAGTCCTAGATGAGTCTCTTGGTTTCTTGGTGATACTTGGAACACTGGAAAGTAAAACTTATCACTGGAAAACACAGCTGGTAGAAACTTTTTCCTACTCTGTTGTAACGGGGCCTCGAAAAAAATCTGTGGGTCCCATCCTTCTGGAAGCTCCAAGCCTCATGCTTCATAATGGGCAATTTGAATGAGCTCTCAACCACTGTCTCCTTTGGCTGAGTTGCTAGTATTTAAGAATGTTATACTTTTTAATAATTAGTCCTGAAGCCTAGAATCCATCTAATTATTCTCAGAAGTGTGGCAAGGTGGTCACAGTGTTTCTAGTATTAGAAAGAAACGCAGTGGCAGAGCCAAGATGAAAGTAAATGGTCCCCATTTTAATAAAGGTGAGGCCCTGCAGGTTAGAGTGAGGAAACAGTTGAATTTGCTTGGATAGAAAGATGCAGTGAAATTTGCTGTAATCCCTAATTTTAAAAGTTTGTGCTAGTAGTTGCTTATTGCCACATGAATGTGCTTAGTGTTTATTTTTAATCCCGTTGTAGAAATGATGAAACTGACCAAATTGGGGGGAAATGAAAAATTATAGTATTCATCTGTCTTAGACTTGGTGTTTACAAAGTGCTGAACCTATACTGTGGTTCTCAAACTTTGGTGAGTAACAGAATCACCTGGGGAGCTTAATAACCACACAACTGCATAGGTCTGCTCTGACTTCATGCATCTGGGTCGCTGCGTTCTTCATTAGGCCTCCAGGTTATTCTGCAACACACTAAAAGTGTACAAGTGTACCAAAAAAGTACGAAAGTGCAAAAAGTGCAAAAAAGTACAAAAGTACACACTAAAAGTGTACAAGTGTACCAAAAAAAGTACAAAAGTACAAAAAAAGTACAAGGTGGATCGAATTGGTAGGGAGCCTAGAGATGATTGAAATAATCTCCTCATTGTTTAGATGAGAAAACAGAAGTTCGGAGAGGTCAAGTGACTGGTTTAAAGTCAGAGTTAATACACACAGTATTCAAACTCACATTTTTTGTCACTCCACTTCACTCCACTAAGGCTGTTTTCACTACATAATTTTGAGAATTCCATGGCAGTAAGTTTGAGGATATATCATGTATCCCATCATATTACAGCATAGCTGGCAAATTATTTATAATTTTCATCTTAATAAGTGAAGAAACCACCATTGTGTATCAAGATAATATATTGTCAGTGAAAATCATTTGTTTTGAAGGAATAATTCTATTTTCATGATATTAACAGCATAATATCCTGATGGCTTGTATGTCTGGAATTAATTTTGCTGCTTTCTTCCCCAATAGGTGAATGATCTGCAGGTCCAGCGCAAAGCGATAAATGAACTCATCAAAGTGATGACTGATCTCTCACCAAGATCTAACTTAAGGAAGCGGAAAAGGAGTCACAGTGTGTTTCCCGGCCGCAAAGCATCGAAATAATTGTCATCCTGTCTGCAATATTTGAATTTTTAAATCTAAATCTATTTATTTATATTTAATATTTTACATTATTTATATGAAGAATATATTTTTAGACTCATAAGTCATAGTATTTATAATAGCAACTTTTATGTAATGAAAATGACTATTAATATATGTATTATTTATAATTCCTTTATCCTGTGACTATTTCACTCAACCTCCTCCCTTCTTTTTTCTGACCAACTAGGCAAGACTGTGATTTTAAGACATAATCTCAGGAACCAACTAGGCAGCTGACTTAAGTAAGACCCTGTGGGTTATGCATTTATTTCACTTGATACCATGAGCACTTATAAATGAAATGATGCCGTCCAGTCGCTGCCTACCTGGGAACATGTCTGTATTATGAGCCACTGCTCTAATGGCATGTCAGGTGACACTTGAATGTGTCAGGTGATACGATTTGTCTCCTGATTAAGAATATTGCTTTTCTTCTCATGCCTGGTGCTTCAGAATACCACTGACAACTATGACTGTACCCAAATGGAAAGTAATTAATTTGTTTAGTTTATCAATATTTAATATATATTAATAAAGTATAATTTCATAATGATTTGTGCTGTGTCAGACTTTTTCTAAGTGAGGACTGGGGTAAATGAACTACACGCTAATGAATTAGTAGGAAGAAAGTCATTTTTTAGCTGTGGAAATCTTAGAATTGAATGAAGCCCCAAATGTGCTACTTTTCTCCATTGGGAATTTCTTGGCTTCCTTTGCACCATCTGACAGCTGTTTGCGTTCTCTTTCCAAAATATAAATTTAATCATGCTACCATTTACTTCAGAGATTCTGCCATAGAAAGTAGTCCCAATTGTTTAGCTTGGCATGCAAAGATTTATTTCTGTCACTTCATCAAATCCCTATTGCATCATTTACGTAGGTATCCCCCATCTCCTCTGTCTACCTTGGGCAAATACCACTGGATGTGGAATAGTGAGTGTGAGCTCTAAGGAGAGAGGCCTGGATTGGAGTCTTGGTACCATCATTACAGGTAGTATAACTTTTAATTAATTCCAAGCTGCAGTTTCCTCAGGTGATAAAGAAGAATAATTGTGACTTTCTCATAATATTGTGGTGAAAGTTCATTCTTTCATTCAAGAAATATTTATTGGAGCAACTACTATGTGCCTCGTGATGTTCTAGACATTTAAGATAACATGGGGAACAGGACAGAAATCCCTGCCCTTGGAGAATTTAAAATTTAGCCGAGGGAGACAGATAACAAACCAAATACATAAAATATTAGTAAATTGCATGTTATGTTAGAAGGTGTTAGGTGCTATGCAAAAAGAGTAAAGCAGGATGGGGGAAATTGGGAAAATTACATGTAAGGCTAAGTGAGTGGGCTATACATTTAAACGGAGTGATTAGAGTTGACTTCATTGAAGAGATGACATTTGAGGAAGCACTTGTAATAAGTAAGGGAGATAGCCACTTGGATTCCAGGCAAGGGGAACATCCTTGCAAAGGATGCAGAGTGGTTCCATGACTAAGTAAGAGAGCACAACTGAGGACACAGGAGGAATTGTATTTAGGCAGGTATGTAGAAAGTTTATTTTTATTAATATGTGATAAAGTAGATTATGTGGATTCTGATTTTGGCAGGTGGCTAAATGTGATGGTGAGAAGTTTTGGCATTTTTAGCTAGTTGTTTAGAGTTTCTCAGTGAAAGACACTGAAGTTTAGAGAGGAAGTATTGGAGGTTTGGGAAGAGCAGAAGAATGAACAGATCAAGGGAGGGCAAGGTGGGTTGCCAGGCAGCTTTAAGGACCCACTTGAAGTCCACAGTTCATGAAGTTAAGGGACATCAGCTGGTATAACTGTTTTTCTCCATTTATACAGAACTGTGTGTGAAGATCGAGAGTAGGCAGAGTTACATTTAGCAGACTTAATTTGGCCAAGGAAGTAGGACAAAAGAAGAAGACAAGGAGGCTATGGGAATAGTAAATTGGTGAGAAGCTCTGAGCTAATTAAAGAGGGAAAGGAATATATCCACATTGCTGAAGGAGAGTGAAGAAATGATTAGAAGTAAGGATATCTGCCCCACCTCCAGGCCTAAACGACGAGAGAGAGAAAATCAGCCAACCTTTGAAGGAGATGAAGGGGAAGCAGTGTCCTTAGGGGAGAATCTTTGGAGTATGAGAAAGTTGAGGTATGATGATTTTAGTTGGTGCTGGACTGTGAGTTTCAGAAGACCCAGTGAGTAGGGATAGAAGGAGGAGGTCATAAAAGGGGAAGTACATAAAGGTGCATTGTGAGTCTTAGACTTCTTATGATCACTGAGATAAACAAGGATAATGGATATAATGAGATCAGTTTTGCTGGCTTTGGTGGCAAGATTGTGAGTGTCAAGGACAGAAAGGACTAAGTGCCTGGGACTTCCTTCTCAGCTATTTCACTTAACCCTTTCAGTAGGAAATTGCATCCACTCTGCAATAGTGATGAGTAAAGTGAAATAGTTGGTTTAAAGGAGTCTGTTTAGTCCTTGAAAAAAAATCAGGGGGGACGCCTGGGTGGCTCAGTTGGTTAAGCAGCTGCCTTCGGCTCAGGTCATGATCCCAGTGTCCTGGGATCGAGTCCCGCATCGGGCTCCTTGCTCGGCGGGGAGCCTGCTTCTCCCTCTGCCTCTGCCTGCCATTCTGTCTGCCTGTGCTTGCTCTCTCGCCCTCTCTCTCTGATAAATAAATAAAATCTTAAAAAAAAAAAAAAGAAAAAATCAGGGGTCATTATATTGACTACTGGGTAGTTAAATAAGAGTGGGTGAGACTGGATTCCAAAATTTTCAATCTTGATCAGGCAAGATTGAAAAGAAATTGGGCTGCTCTTGGCACAGCTGCAACTGATATGAATTGCTGTTGGTGTCTGCACTCATTAGTACTTAAGATTGATTGATGCAGAATTTATGGTATCTACAGATGGAGAACTGCTGTGAGATTATCTTGTTTGGACCACAGAAGCAGATCAGACCTCTGTGGAAAGGGAAAAATTCCAATTGTCCTTTGTCCTGAGAAATGACTAATCATGAAATGGGAAATGAAGCCCCAGGAGGTAGGCCTTGGTTTAGAGCTACATAAACCATCCCCCTCCCTGAGGTTGGTGTTAGTTTGGTATGATTTTGAGACATGGAGTGATAAAGACTGTATTAGGTGATATGATGGAGGCTAGGACTGAGAGAGAAAACACTGTTAGAGAATTTCAGTTGGCCTATGCAGTACTTATATTCTCCTCCATTATGTGCATACCTAGTCTAAGATGTTACTAAGGGCCTTAGAGAAAAGATAGCCTGTGCTTTAGACTAAGGAACCAAGCGTTGATTCTTGGTTCAGTGCCAGTAGGGGAATTCATCTCTTGGGCTCATAAGCAGCAGGGGCAGCAGCCTAGACCTGGAATGGTAAAACCCTCTTATATAAAGTCCCACCCTTAGGGACTCCCCGAAATAGCTGGTATACCCTTGCTGGCAGGGTTCTTTTGACAATGAGGCAATTGGTAGGAAGCATTAAGAATCAATGAACTTGGGGCGCCTGGGTGGCTCAGTGGGCTAAGCCGCTGCCTTCAGCTCAGGTCATGATCTCAGGGTCCTGGAATCGAGTCCCATATCGGGCTCTCTGCTCAGCAGGGAGCCTGCTTCCCTCTCTCTCTGCCTGCCTCTCCATCTACTTGTGATTTCTCTCTGTCAAATAAATAAATAAAATCTTTAAATCTTTAAAAAAAAAAAAAAGAATCAATGAACTTTCCTCTTCTTTTTCTTCCTCTTCTCCTCATTTTTCCTGTCCCTTCCCATCTTGAACAATGTAATCCTAAAGCAATTAGGTGCATCAGAATGAAGTAGGCATCTGCAGTTTTCCACTATGGGAAGTCAAATTCTAAGCAAGATGAGAAGGGTGTACATGCAGGAAAAAAATCTGGTGTGGAGGCTAGGAGAATATGGAAAATGTTCAAGAAGATACAAGAAGTATATTAGTTCTGTTGCTGTCACAATAAATTATTATAAACTTAGTTGCTTAAAATAACACACATTTGTTATCTCATCATTTTGGATTGCTTAGCTAATGGCCTCCTCTTCCTCCTTCAAAGCCAGCAGCTTATTATCTTCTAATATCTTTCTCTTTCTCATTCTGACACTTTCACCTCCCTTTCTTAAGGGCCCTTGTGGTGACATTTGGACCAATTAGATCATTCAGGATACTATCTCTATCTCAAGATTTTTACTTGATTTTAAGTAAAAATCAAGATTTTTACTTTCTTTTGCTATGAAAAGTAACATTCAAGAATTCCAGGAATTAGGATATAGACAACTTTGTGTGTGTGTGTGTGTGTGTGTGTGTGGCAAGGTGGTAATTACTCAGCCTACCAAGGGAGGCAACATGAACTACAGCACAGTGAACATCATTAATAATGGGATAAATGAAAGATGTTGCTACATGATAGGATGCGATGAAATGAACACAGCCTATCTTTAGTGGTATCTCTGTGAAAGATGAATAACCTATTCTAGTCATGAGAAGACTTTATCCAAGCACAAATTGAGGAATATTCTACAAAATAACTGGTCTGCAGTCTTCAAAGTATCAAATTTATGTAAATTAAGGCAATACCGAGGACTGAGAAACAGGTTTTGTTTTTTAAGCCTCTAAAAGTTTTAATATATTTTTTAATTTTTTAAAAAAAAATTTATAAACATATAATGTATTATTAGCCCCAGGCGTATAGGTCTGTGAATCGCCAGGTTTACACACTTCACAACACTCACCATAGCACATACCCTCCCCAATGTCCATAACCCCACCACCCTCTCCCTATTCCCCCTGCCCCCCTTAGTTTGTTTTGTGACATTAAGAGTCTGAGAAACAGGGCGCCTGGGTGGCTCAGTGGGTTAAGCCGCTGCCTTCGGCTCAGGTCATGATCTCAGGGTCCTGGGATCGAGTCCCGCATCGGGCTCTCTGCTTGGCAGGGAGCCTGCTTCCCTCTCTCCTCTCTCTCTCTGCCTACCTCTCCATCTACTTGTGATTTCTCTCTGTCAAATTAAAAAAAAAAAAAAAAGTCTGAGAAACAGTTTTATACTAAAAGGGATTATAGAGATATGACAGTTAAATGCAATGTACATTCTAGACTGGATCATTTAGCTATAAAAAGCATTTTTAGAACAACTGGTGAGGATTGAATGGGGTCTGAGGATGAAATGGTAGTAATACATCATTTTAAACCTCCTGATTTGCATAGCTGCAACATGGTTTTGTAGGAAATGTCTTTGTGTAGGAAATACACACTAAAGTATTCAGGAGTGATAGGGTTATCAGGTCAGGAACTTACCCTGAAATGATTTAAGGAAGAGAAAGCTTTTCTAACTCTTCCATAAGTTGGTGGTTATTTAAAAATAAAATTATAAAAAAGCCACTGTGAGATTATTTCAGAGTTACAAGCTGGTGAGGTCTAAAATTCTTGACTTATTTTGTTCCAATCACACTACATCACTTAGAATTCCCATATATACAGTGAATTTTCCAAAGATGACCACATCAATATATTTACTCCATCCCCATGCTCTCCTTACAAGGAGACTGACATTTTTCCCACTGAGAGGTGAAGTGAATGTCCCTCCCTAAATGTTGGGGCACGAGTTACTGACTTCCTCTACTAGTGGAGTGTATGTAAGTGATGTTCTGTGACTTCCAAGTCTAAGATGCAGCTTTTGCCTTGCTTTCCCATACCTGCCTCTGCAGCCCCCACCCCCTACCACCTCTCAAGACATTTGCCCTTGGAACCTACCATCATGTTGAGAAATTCAGGCTACTGGAAGATGTTCTATCATCAGCCCCTGGAGGCTTCCAGACAACACTCATATCAATAACCAGACGTGTGTGAACAATGATTTGGATGATTCTAGCTCTAAACATTTGAATATTTTAGCTGAGTCCTCACACACCAAGCTGCTTGTGATAAAAAAAAAAAAAAAAATCATGGCAGACTTTTAATTTTAGTTCTGACATATAAAGAGCTTGGAAGTTGTTACTCCAGTCCTTAGAATAAGAAAAAGCTGGGCAAATTGAAAACTGATGACTTTTCTTGTTCCCATCAGAGAACTGAGTTTTCAGGACAAATTGCCATCACAAAATTTTGAGGGACAGGCAAATTCAGAGAGTCACAGCCAATATCTGCTTATAGAAAGCAGAAACCACTGGAACCAAATGTGTCCAGAAACAATGGCCTTCTCTCCAGGGGAAAGACCTTACTAGAATCTTATAAGAGAGCCATGGAAGATGCTTCTTCAACTCCAGCTCCTTCTAGTCTTCCTGCCTCGCCTAAAGCTATATCAGAAGAAACACATGTGAGGATCACAACCATAAGATACAGTCCTGTGAAAACAATGAGATTTAATGGAAAGATCATAGAACACCTTCCCATGTCTCTATATCTCACTGCTCTGGCATAATATTAATGGATTATAATTAAAGAATTTGCATGAGACAGACTCATTCTGAAGAATGGTACTTAGGGAAATACAGACATAAAGAAAAGAGACAAAAGCAAAGACACTAGAGGCGTTTGAAGCCTTTGGCATGTTAAGAGGTAAGAAAGAATCACAAGCCATAGAGATAAAGCAAGCAACAGAACCAGACTCAGATATGAGATATGATACAGATGTTGAAATTATCAGGCAGGAAATTTAAAACAACTACAATTAATATGTTAAGAACTCTAGTGGATGAAGTAGACAGTATGCAAGAACAGATTGGTAATGTCAGCAGAGAGATGGAAATTCTAAGAAAGAATCAAGAGGAAATGCTATAAATAAAAAGCACAGAAACAGAAATGAAGAAAGCCTTTGATGGGCTCATTAGTAGATTCAATGCAGCCAAAGAAGGAATCAGTGAGCTTGGAGATGAGTAAATAGAAATTTCCCAACCCAAAATGCAAAGAGAAAAAAAAGTGGAAAAAAAAATCACTCAGAAAGAAACATCCAAGAACTGGGGGACAATTTCAAAAGATGTGACAAAATTACAGATCCTTAAGAATATGAAGCAAATTCTCATTAAACTATACATAGGAATATCATATTTAAACTGCAAAAAAAGTAAAGACAAATAGAGAGAAAGAGCATATTCATGGGGGCAGTGGGGCCATGGGAGAGAGAGAGAGTCTTAATCTGGCTCCACATCCTGGGAGTTATGGAGCCTGGCATGGGGCTTGATCTCATGACCCTGAGATCATGATGTGTGCCAAAATGAAAGGTTGGACATTTAACTGACTGAGACACCCAGGCACCCTGAAAAATAGAAAACCTTGAAATAGGCAAAGGAAAAGAAAAACTCCTTACCTAGAAAAGTACAAAGATAAGAATTAAAACAGACTTCTTGTCAGAAACTGTGTGTATTTGTTTTCTGTTGCTGCTGTAACAAGTTATCCCAGATTAACTTGTATAAAACAACACAAATTTATCATTTTACAGTTCTGGAGACTGGAAGTAAAAAATCGGTCTTGGAGAGTTAACATTCAGGTATTAGCAAGATTGTGTTTTTTCTGGAAGCTCTAGGAGAGAACCTATTTCTTTGCTTTTTTTTGACATTCTAGAGGCTGCCTACATTGCTTGGCTCATGGCCCCTTTCCTTCACCTTCACAGCTAGAAACATAAGGCTGAGGCCATCCCTCCCTCTAGTTCTGTTTCTTTTTCATCCCTTTCCTACTACTTGTAAGAAACCTTGTGACTAAAATTGGCCACCCAATAATCCAGGGTAATTTCTCCATCTCAAGGTCAGGTGATTGCCTTAGTTCCATCTGCAACCTTAATTCTTATCTTCAATTTAATCTAAAAAAATTGCAGATGAAAACAAAAGGTATACAGATGAGAAAAAAATGAAATAAAACTTCACAGATGACATAATTGTCTATGCAGAAAATCCCAATGAACAATTCAAATCTGAAGAGCACAGAAATAGACCCTCACAATTATAGTCAACTGATCTTTGACAATGGAGTAAAAGAACTTCAATGGAGAAAGGATAGTCTTTTCAACAGTGGTGTGGGAACAACTGAATGTCCATATGCAAAAATAAAAATTATCCTGGACAAAGACCATGGCATTGCTACCCATAAAAATGAAAAAATTAAAGAAATTTTGGATCCAATATCAAAGACTTTTTATTTTTTTTTCTATCCCTTGCATTTGCTATTGCCTATTAATTGTAAGACTCTTACAATTAAGAGTCTGGGATACTAGACTCTGGTATCTGACTTCTAGTATCTGGGATACCAGAAGACTTATATTTATACCAGAAGACTTATATTTGTGCATTTTTTGGTGTTCCCTTGGAGAGAGATAGTTGCCTGACTGATGCTGATGAGTCTACTAGGGTAAATTGTAACTCAGTTGGTCGCCTAGCATCACTGTGGAGTTTCCTATGTGTGTTACAATCTCATTGGCCACCTGTGTGTGGCCAGGCCCAACCACATGGCCTTTGCTCTATAAAAGTTAGTCTGGAAAGTAGGGAGCGGTTGTCCTCTCTGGAGGGGCAGCCCTGACCGGTCTCTTTGACGGTTGGTATGATTCCTGATGCTTGGCACGGAAATAAAGCTCTGCTTGACCTTTGCTTTGTATTAGTCTCGCTCCTTTAATCACGGACCCATTATTGGGGTACCCAGTTTTGGGGGACCCAACAGTAGGAAGATTATGTTATCTTCCTTTGGGAGATGAAGAGGACCCATGTGGCAAATTACCTTACCGGTGCTGATCAAATAATTCCTGACTGACCAGTGAAGACTACATTTTTAGGGGGTTGAAACTGGGTTTCAACTTAGGTTAAGTATTAACTCTCAGTTTACTGACTTGAGGCCTTAACCTAAGTGACACCATTTTGAGTCTGTGCTTTTCTATAATAGTTCTTGAAGACAGTCTTGATATATAAGCAGTTATTTGATTATTTGTTTACTAAGGTGAGCAATCTATTTTCCCAGGAAGAAGGTTGTTCATCCTAAATTGATTTTTGATAATTTCCTGAAGCAAACAGTGAAAATATTTACTGGTTTATAGCCTTATTTTGGGGGGGGGGGAGAATTTCCTGGAACAAATAGCCAAATCAACTGACCCAGGTAGTTTCACGCTCATTCCTGCTAGTTAAGCTATGTGGATGCAAGTGGTCTCAGTTCTCACTATGACATAGATGTCACAAATGTCCTATATCCTCTGACTTCTGTATCAATGTGTGTGGTCTATTTTTGACATATTCTAACCCATACCTAGAGCTTTGCTCCTCAAACTAACACACTTGGACAAATCCATTAACACTCATTAATTTAGGATGCATTCTAAAGGTTTCATAAGGCATTGGGATCAAGAACAACTATCACATATTCAGAAGATTTCTGTTTTGCAGTTTTTCCCTAACTGTACTGTCAGAGAGATAAGGATCTTTCTCTTTTCTCCACTCAGAACCCAGGGGTTTGGGTTTTTTGTTTGTTTGTTTTTCCTCATCAGCATTTCCTTGGAGAAACTTTCAGTTCCTCATTCTTTTATTATAGAGGGTTGTTTTTCCTCTTTCTTAAAGTTTGATTGGCATGGAATTCATTCCCTGGGGCTCAGCTTCTAGTCTAAGGTTTATCAATCATTTCCAACAAAATCAGACTTCCCCATAAAAAAGTTGTTATACTAACTACTAAAAAGAATAGGTTTTCCTTTTCAGTTTTGCTATCTTCTTTTATTTTTAATGATAATGTTATGTGCTAGACATTATCAATAATTACTCTGAATGGGTGGTTGATTGAAATAATTGAAGAGAATTGAGGTAATTTTGGCTTATCTGGGATGTAATTGGCATCTGAGAGCGAAAGGATGGAAAAATATCTTTTTTCTTTATACTTCTAAATTGTTGACTCCTTGTTCCTCCTGTAACAAAAGACAGATTAACTAGAGAAAAAGCATATTGTTCTAGTTCTAGATGGTGAGGTAGGAAGAATTTGAACTCACCCCATCCACAGAATACATCAAATTACACCTGTTAACAGAATGATTCCTCCTGAAAAAGATCTGAGGGCTGCCTGAACAGCCAGTGAACAACCAAAGAACAGCAAGAGAGCTGGAAACTCAGTAATGACGGGAATGGCCAGCAGTGGGGAGGGATAGTACTGAGGGACGGGGAGCAAATCTCTCAGTCCTGGGCACAGAAAAAAAAAAAAAAACTATGGCTTAAAAGAGCATTAACATAGAAGAGAGACAACCTTCAAACTCTGTCAAGTGCTGGAGAAGCTGTGGGAAATGTCTACTGGTCAGAGTGACTAAAAAATGATAAGGCTTCTGTTCTCACCCCACCTTAAAACCCTAGACTAGAGCAGGGTCTGAATAATGTAACCAGTTGTCTCAGTGAGTTTGTGACTTTGGCCAGCTGGGGGTCCTCAAGCCCACACCAGCTCCCGTCACGCTGAAGCTCACCAATACAAAACTGACAAACCCTTCACCAGACTCATCAAGAAAAAAAGAGAAAGGACCCAAATAAATAAAATCAGAAATAAGAGAAGAGCAGTAACAACTGATACCACAGAAGTACAAAGGATTATAAGAGAATACTATGAAAAACTATGTGCCAACAAACCAGACAACATAGAAAAAAATGAATACATTCCTAGAAACATATAATCTTCCAAAACGACCAGGAAAAAATAAAAATTCTGAACAAATTCATTATGAGTAATGAAGTTGAATTGGTAATTAAAAAAAAAAAAATCCCAAAATAAATGTCTGGGAAAAGATGGATTCTCAGGTGAATTCTACCAGTCATTTAAAGAAGAATTAAAACCATCAACAAAACAAAAAGACAATCCACTGAGTGGGAGAAGATATTTGTAAATGATGTATCTAATAAAGTGTTAGTTTCCAGAATGTACAAAGATCCAAAAACCAAATAATCCAGTTAAAAAACGGGCAGAAGACATGAACAGATATTTCTCCAAATAAGACACACAGATGGCTGACACATGAAAAGATGCTCAACATTGCTTTCCTCAGGGAAATGCAAATCTTAACTACAATGAGATATCATTTCATATTTGACAGAATGGCTAAAATAAAAAACACAAGAAACAGCAGGTGTTGGCAAGGATATGGCAAGAAATCCTTGTGCCCTGTTGGTGGGAATGTAATTTGGTACAGCCATTATGGAAAAATATGGAAGTCCTCAAAAAATTAAAAATAAGGAACACACACACACACACACACACACACACACACACACACAGACAAATGAATATTATGCAGCCACAAAAAGGATGAGATTTTGCCATCTGAGACAACCTAGATGGACCTAGAGGGTATTATGTTAAGTTGAAATAAGTCAAACTGAGAAAGACAAATATGTCACAGCTGGCACGACAAATCGACCAGGAGGGTAAGAGGATGGTGAAAAGAAATTAAGAGACGAAGAGATGGGGGTAGGAGGAGCACCAAGGAGGATGTCCAATAGTGCCGAGTTTATTCAAGGCAGCAAGGCATTATATGGCTAACAGAAACAACTGCAAAAGGTATCTAATTTTGACTGATTACGAAAGAGCTTGCAGCATGCACAGAAAATCCTTCAAGCTTTCCCATTATCTATTTCCCAAGCCCTAATAGCAGACCCTCTAGCGCCAGATGTACTGACTTCAAGGCCATTCAAGACATAGTTTTCCATGCAAGGACAGCAAGGACCAGACAAGAATTTCTGACCCTGACCAAATCGTTTCTATCTGACTAGCAAATGTGTGGGAAGTCACGTAGGTGAGCGTGCAACACATAGCACAGACCCTTTCTCAGTGCTACTTGACTTTATTGACCTAAGTCTTTTGTTCAGCTATTTAGCTGAACAGGAGGCACAAGTCAGGGCCTGGTTTGGTCCTCATCTCAAGCCTTAACATGGTCTACCACCATCTCCCCCTTCCTTTTTAAATAATTCAAGCATATGAATTTGTGCTTGAGCATGTAGTTGTTGTTGTCCTGCACGAATCTGTACAATGTACCATATTAAAACAAAAGCAAGTAATATAATGAGGAGTCCAGCAAACAACCAGAATGAGTGTTACTAGTGCTGCTATTCCTGCTATCAATAGACCCGGAAGACTTTTGACTTGTTTGAGCTGCAACTGCCTTTTAAGGGCAAACTGATAACCATAATTAGCATACCAAGGTCCTTCTACTTCCACAGGTAATAACATATATGGAGGTTGTATAGTTATAAACACTATCATGGGACCTGTGCCTGACGAAGGCAGGGACATAGGTAGACAATTTGTTAACACATGATGGTCACAATGGATATTATACAATAGATGTCCCCCTTGGAAAGAGGTGAGAACTATTGATCCCGAGCCCACTACCAGTAAAAAAGGTCTAGGAACATAGGCCCGCAAAGTCAGATTGAAGTCTTTTGTGGTAGTGTAACGACTCCTGGCTATTTGCACTCCGACTGGTCCCAGGGCAGCAATCAGTTTCCAGAGTTCTGCATGAAACATCCCTCTGGCTGTAAGGGGGGAGACGTCTTCTTCTTCTCCGCTGATTTCTCTGACTCAGGGTCAGTGTTGCAATTTGTTGTCGCAGGGGCGAGGAGTTAGCACTGTCTCTCTGGCACCCAGCGTGGGGTGTCCTCATCCTGCGGAAAAACACAAACAAAACTGCATCCTCTGTGGAGGACAGGGTTAGGACCCTTCCAAGTGCCCATCAGAGGGTCTTTCCACCTAGCAGGAAGAGGAGAAAAGTCTGGATGCCAAAAGCATTCAGCTGCTGTGCGGCCTATTTTGTCGACATTCAAAAAATTTAAAAATAAAGAATTAAAATTAAATGCATATGAGGAGAGTATTGCATTGTTCCCTGTAGTATCTCCCCCTCTTTTAATTTTTTGAGGTAAGATTTAAGGGTACCATTAGCTTTTTCGACAATGGCTTATCCTTGTGAATTATAGGGGATGTCCATTGAATGTTCTTGTTGGGCTGGCAGAAAGAAAGGGCTACTTAAGATGCCGAAAGTCCCCGCCACAAAACCTGAGCTCAGACAGGAGAATAAAGACCCAAGCAGGAATCTGAAAACCCTCCCGCCCCGGGCTCCTGTAGACCAATGGGACCCTGACAAGTGGGAATCTGAGACTCCCCCCTCCCCCCAGTCCCGGGAGGAGGCGAAATATCCAAATAGGGGAAACTTGCCAAAAGACCCCTGAACTCCCCTCAAGGCCCCTTAAAAGCCCCCTTCTCCCTGCCTTGGGTGCGACTTCTGCCACTCTGCTTTCCAGAGTCACAGAACCTCGCCTAAGGGTGCCCACCTCCTCCTGGCACAACTTTCCTGGCTCCCCTTCTCCTGAGCCCTGAAACTTCTCCGGAGAGTGTTTTTAATAAATCTTGCCTTGCACCCACTTTGCCTGGTGTTGTGTTTATCTCGTCGGAAAAACTTTACATTTGGTGCGGAGACCTGGGAAGGAGATTGAGCCCCCATCCCAGTGGGGAAGCTCTCTCCTTTCCCTAGCCAACCCGGACCCGCCTTTCCGAACGCCACTTCCGAAGCTGTGGGGAGTTTCCCCCGATTCTGCGCCTCCTTCCGGAAAGCCCTGCCCTAATCGCAGCCGCCTCAGGGCGGACCCCGCCGGTCACCAGGTGACCTCCGTGACTCCGAGAGGCCCGGAGATGTCCTAACCTCTACGGCAGTCGACACAGTTTTTCTGCAACCCAGTGGTGGACGAGGGGACGCTTTGCTCCAGCCCTCGGGTTGCCCAGCAACAAATCGTGGGGACCTCCCAATCCAAATTCGACCCTAAAACATCCCGGGGGTGTTTTAGGCCTGTTGGCCAATCTTAAAAACCCTGGAACTGGACCAGGACCTGCAAAAACGACGTTACTGTACTGTCGCTTGGCCACAATACCGATTAGACAGTCAGTCCCAATGGCCTCTGGAAGGCATGTTTAATTATCAGATTTTCATGGACCTAAATAACCTCAGCGGACACCAAGGCAGATGGGCCAAGGTCCCTTATGTTCAGGATTTCTGAACCGGCGCCCCCGCTCCCCTCCACCTATCCTGCCACCTACTGCTCCCAAAGATCCGGACCTCTCCTCCCTGTCTCCCCTCTCTGAACCTCCGGAGAGCTTCACCCACCCACTGACAAGAGGGCCCCGGTTCCTCCTCCTCCTCCTCCTTACCGCGATCCACTACCCCAAGGTCCCTCTCTCCCTATGCCCCTAACCCCCCTGCTCCATCCACCCCCATTTCGGTCCCTTCCACCCTGACCCCCGTCTCATCCCCACAACCCCCAAAACCTGAGTTCGCTCCTGATGCGCCCCCCCCAAACCTCCCCTCACGTCCCCTCCAGCCTCCCCTCCCATCTCCACCCACACTAGGGCTCGAAAACCCTCCCCTCATTAAGTCTCCCCTCTAAGGGAGGTTGCTGGAGTTGAGGGAGTTGTTCGAGTTCATGCGCCCTTCTCTCTACAAGACCTTTCCCAAACTGAGAAACGTTTGGGCTCCTTTTCGGCCAATCCTGATAACTACATCAAAGAATTCCAATGTCTGGCCCAAGCCTATGACCTTTCCTGGCATGATTTACATGTGGTCCAGACCACCACCCTCATCACAGAGGAGAGGGAATGCATCCAGGCTGCTGCCCGGGAGCACGCAGATCAGGTCCATCTCATTGATGCTGCCATGCCAGTTGGCACCCAGGCGGTCCCAGCTGTAGAACCAGGTTAGGATTATCAGGATGGCCAAGATGGCTGCTGGCCGCGACCGCATGGTCCAATGTCTCATAGCCGGCATGCGGGCAGCCTCTAATAAGGCCGTTAATTACGCCAAGGGAGATTGTCCAGGCCTCTGATGAAAACCCCGCCATGTTTCTTAACCGATTGACTGAGGCTTTAACCCAGTATACTCGCTTGCACCCTGCCCCTCCTGCAGGAGCCACAGTAATGGCTACTCATTTTATCTCTCAATCGGCACCGGATATACGGAGAAAGTTAAAAAAGGCTGAGGAGGGCCCTCAGATCCCCATTTCTGACTTGGTGAAAATGGCATTTAAGGTCTTTAATTCCCGTGAGGAGGCAGCTGAGCTTAAAGGACAAGCCATACTCCAGCAAAAGGTTCAGTTGCAGACCCAAGCCTTGGTAGCAGCCCTGCAGCCAGCCGGCTCTGGGAGCCAACAGAGAGGGGCAACCAATCGCACCCCCCGGGGGCCTGTTTCAAATGCGGGGCTGAGAGACATTGGGCTCGCCAGTGCCCCAATCCAAAGTCGCCAACTCGGCCTTGCCCTCAATGCCATTTGATGGGCCACTGGAAATCCGACTGCCCTAACCTCGGGGTATCTTCAGCGCCTCAACGTGGGGGACCCCCCGAGACAGTAAGTCCGGCTTTTCAACTGCTCGGATTGGAGGACGACTGACGAAGCCCAGACTCGGCCACCCCTCTCACCCAGGGTCACACTCCAGGTAGCGGGTAAGTCCATCTTCTTTCTGCTGGACACGGGGGCAACCTACTCTGTTCTGCCTACCTATTTGGGACTTACATGAACCTCACCAATTACTGTTATGGGGATCGATGGGACCTCCTCCAATCCTAGGGTGACCCTTCCCCTTACCTGTTAGCCTGGATGGGTTCCCCTTCTCCCACTCGTTCCTAGCGATTCCTTCCTGCCTGGTCCCTCTACTGGGGAGGGACATTCTCCAGAAACTGAGGGCAACTATCTGCCTCTCCCCTTCCTCCCCTCCCTCCACCTCAACCCGTCTCATCCTATACCTCTCCACTCCCTCGTCCCCTGCTCCAGATGACTTACCCACTGTAGATCCTCAGGTGTGGCACACCTCGGAGCCCATCATTGCTTCCCACCTTACCTGGTTAAAGTACAGCTTAAGTACAGCTTAAAGACTGGAGATAAGGGGTGGATCTACATTCAGGACAGGATTGCCCTGCCAGTTTCCCTCTCGAGCTCAGTTTCCTATTTCCTTAGCCCACTGCCAGGGCCTGAAACCTATCATAGAACGGCTTAAACGTCAGGGACTCCTGATCCCCATTCCCCCTGTAACACCTCTATCCTCCCAGTATGCAAGCCCTCAGGGGCTTATCGACTGGTACAGGACCTTAGGCTTATCAACGAGGCTGTGGTCCCCCTCTACCCAGTCGTTCCTAACCCCTACACCCTATTGTCTCGCTTTCCCCCAAACACCTCTCACTTTACAGTACTGGACCTAAAGGATGCCTTTTTCACCATTCCCTTGCACCCTGATTCCTATTTTCTTTTTGCCTTCACCTGGGAGGATCCTGACACGCACGCTTCTGGACAACTAACTTGGACTGTCCTACCCCAGGGGTTCAGGGGCAGCCCCCACATTTTTCGGCCAGGTCTTGACTACAGACTTACAGCAGTGCGTCCTTAAGGCCAGTACTCTACTACAATATGTGGATGACCTCCTCCTCTGTAGCCCCTCCTTCTCGGTCTCCCAAGATGACACCTCCGCCCTACTTAACTTCCTGGGGGCCAAGGGATATCGAGTCACCCCCTCTAAGGCCCAATTGTGTGCCCCTTCGGTTATCTATCTGGGCATACTTCTGACTCCCACTTCTAGGTCTCTTACCAGGGACCGCATATGACTCCTCCAAGAACTCCAACCCCCCCAAACGGTGGATGAAATACTTTCTTTTCTTGGATTGGTTGCGTTTTTTCAGACATTGGATTCTAAATTTCTCTATCCTGGCCCATCCTTTGTACCAGGTGGCTAAAGAGACCCCCCCAAGGTCCCCTAACTGATCCCATTTTGATCTGCCACTCATTCTCTAAACTTAGGGACCGCCTTACCACCGGGCCAGTTTTAGCCCTACCCGATCTCTCTAAACCATTCCATCTCAACACTAATGAGTGCTCCAGCTCGGCCACTGGCCTCCTAACACAACTGGTAGGGCCTACGCATAGGCTATAGCCTATGTGCCCAAGCAACTGGATGTCACCGCCCAGGGATGGCAGCCCTGCCTCAGGGCCCTAGCGACAGCCACTTCTCTTACAAAGGAGGCCCTCAAACTGACCTTAGGGCAGCCCATCACGGTCTACTCTCCCTACCGACTCACGGTCCTCCTTAGCCACTGATCCCTGGCCCATCTGACTCCTTCTCATCTCCAGCTATTCCATCTGCTATTCCTAGAAAACCTGCATATCTCTCTCTCTACCTCCCCCCGCTTAGACCTTGCAACTTTACTGCCTATACCCTTGCCCACCCAGGAACCCGTTCCTTCCTGCCTACAACTTATAGAGAACCTCACTCCTCTCCATCCCGGTCTCTCTGTTCAACAACTATCCAACCCTGACCACGTACTCTTCGTGGACGGCAGTTCCCTCCTGGCCTCAGATGGCCAAAGACATGCTGCTTACGCTGTGGTCACCATGGATGCGGTATTAGAGGCGGCTCCCCTCCCAATCGGAACCACCTCCCAGAAGGCTGAACTCATAGCTCTCACCAGGGCATTACACTTGTCGAAGGGACAAAGAGTCACCATTTACACTGACTCAAAATATGCCTACCTCATAACTCATACACACTCTACTCTTTGGCAAGAACGGGGGTTCCTAACGACCAAGGGCACCCCTATAGCTAATGGACCCCTCATCACCAAGTTGCTTGAGGCCCTTAGTCTTCCCGCTGAGGTAGCAGTTATTCACTGTCGAGGCCACCAAACAGCCAAGGATCTGGTCTCCCTAGGTAACAACAGGGCAGACTCACTGGCCAGACAAACGGCCCTAAATACCCCTGCGTCTCCTATCCTCTTTTTTTAACACCTCTCACCAGCCTTCCTACTCTACAAAGGAAACACAAGCCCTCCAGGCGCAGGGGGGAAAGACTGGAGATAAGGGGTGGATCTACATTCAGGACAGGATTGCCCTGCCAGGCAATCTGGCACACACCTTAATTACTGACATCCACCGATCCCTCCATATTGGCCCAAAGGCTCTCCACCAATTTCTTCAGCCATTGTTCTATCATTCTTCCTTATCTAAGGTAATCGAAGTTGTCCACAGGGCTTGTAAAACCTGTTCAGCTGTGAATTCACAAGGAGAAATCCACAGACCAGGGCCTAATCATCAGCTCCGAGGTCATCAGCCGGGGGAAGACTGGAAACTGGACTTCACTCACATGCTTTGCCATAAAACCTCTCGCTACCTATTAACCTTGGTTGATATATTCACAGGCTGGATCGAGGCATACCCCGTGGCCCGGGAAACAGCGGATGTGGTGGCTACAATACTCATCAAGCACATCATCCCGAGATTTGGATTGCCCTGAACCCTCCAGTTGGACAACGGACCCGCCTTCATCTCCAGTGTAACCCAACAGGTTGCTGAAAGCCTCAACATAACCTGGAAACTTCACATCCCGTACCACCCACAGTCATCGGGTAAGGTAGAAAAGGCCAGCGGGCTGCTCAAAGTCCAACTCACCAAACTTACCCTAGAGACCCGCCTTTCCTGGCGCACACTTCTGCCCCTGGCTCTCACCAGACTCCAGGCTAGGCCCCGTGGGCCTTCGAGCTTAAGCCCATTCGAATTACTATACGGCAAGCCCTTTCTTATAAATCATAGCCTTCTGGCCATTTCCCCGCCTCTTTAATCCTACCTTCCTTACCTCATTCTCCTCTGAGCTCTCTTTTTTTTTTTTTTTTAAGATTTTATTTGTTTATTTGACAGAGACCACAAGTAGACAGAGAGGCAGGCAGAGAGAGAGAGAGGGAAGCAGGCTCCCTGCTAAGCAGAGAGCCCGATGCGGGACTCGATCCCAGGACCCTGGGATCATGACCTGAGCCGAAGGCAGCTGCTTAACCCACTGAGCCACCCAGGTGCCTTTTCTCTGAGCTCTCTTAAGGGCCCACGCCGACACTGTCTTCCCAGGCCCAAGCAACCATGCTTCCGAAGGGGATATAAGAGATCTATCTCCTGGGGACCAGGTCCTCCTTAAAAGCTTGTGGCCAGGCTCCTTACAAACCCGGTGGACCAGGCCTCATACAGTCATCCTTTCCACTCCAACTGCTGCGAAACTGTTGGGGCACTCTGCATGGGTATATATCAACACTCTGCATGGGTATATATCAAACGGGCACCTAGAGATACTGATTGGACTTCCCAGATGGCAGGCCCCACCAAACTCCTCTTGGTTAGGGACCCTTCTCATATTCCTTCTAATCCAGACAAACCAGGCGGACCCATGTGAGTCTAGCTGCATGAGGGGTTCAGGTACCTCTCGCTATTTTTCAGCCTTTACTTATATGCCTGCAACCTGCTACCAGGGAAAGAAACCAACAACCTGTATGTATGACCAGAAAACCTATTGGGTCTCTGACCTCATGACAGCCAAATGCGGTATTGTCCCCTGCAACATCTACCCCAGGTCTGGAGAAGTTTGCTGGACCTATCTGGGTCATGTTGGTCTCTCTGATGGCGGGGGGGGGGGTGGTGGTGGTGTCCAGGACCAGGCTAGCCACGAATGCATTAAAACAGTGGTCACAGACCTGACTAAACGACTCCAAACCCCCAGCGATCTGGTCTGTAAGGGCATCAATCTCAGTAGCATCCAAAAATTCCCTACCACCGAACAACTGACAGTGGCCCTCCTGAACTCTAGTAACAACGTATGGCGAAATGTGTCGAAGAACGGTGACAGTGACTGCTGGATCTGTTTCCCTTTTTCAACACGTTCCAACATTGTAGGGATACCTCTCCTTATTGACTGGCCACTCCCCAACTTCACGGCCACAAATAATACGATCCATATCAGCCCCATCGGGGGAAACATACCTATTATTAATGTGTCCTCCCCCTTACCACCGCAGCTGCTCCTCCCTCCCGTACTTTACTCCCTTGGGAATATTTCTCTCATGCCCTCAGGGAACCTATCGCTGCCTGACCACTAATGACTCCCTAGGCTGTATATTCATTCTACTATCTCCTTCTACCACCATCTACTCTGAATCCCAGCTGCAATCCATCCTATTCCCCCAACACCGTGGAGGAAGGGCTGCCTTCCTCCCATTCATAGTAGGGGCAGGAATAGCCACAGGGGTGGCCATCAGAACAGCGGGATTGGAACTTCCATAGACTTTTATTACAAACTCTTTCAAGCCCTGAATGGTGACATGGAAGGGATTGCTGACTCCCTCACAGCCCTACAGATGCAAGTTACCAGCCTGGTGGCCTTAGCCCTGCAGAACCAACAGGCCTTAGACCTTCTGACCGCCAAAAAAGGGGGGACCTGCCTATACTTAAGAATGTTATTACTTTGTTAACCAATCAGGTATAGTTACCTCCAGGATTAAAGAACTCAGGGATCAGATTCAAGCATGGTGGCGGCGAGACACGTCTTCCTGGGGCCTGGACCCCTACAGCTGGGTAACCTGGCTGCTCCCTTTGGTGGGACCTGTATGCATAATCCTCCTTCTAGTCTCAGTTGCTCCCTGTCTTTTCCGATGCCTGCAGGGTCGCCTACAAGAACTTGCCCGAGTGTCCATCAATCAACTCCTCCTTCAGCCCTACTCTCTCCTGCCCACTTCCGACTACCCCTATGACGGTGCGCACAACCCTCCCACCCCCCATCAGCAGGAAGTAGCCAGAACTGAGTCAACGCCCTTGGCACCATTATATAAAGCAAAAGTCAGAATGTTGGGCTGGCAGAAAGAAAGGGCTACTTAAGATGCCGAAAGTTCCCACCACAAAACCTGAGCTCAGACAGGAGAACAAAGACCCAAGCAGGAATCTGAAAACCCTCCCGCCCCGGGCTCCTGTGGACCAATGGGACCCTGACAAGCGGGAATCTGAGACACCCCCCCCCCCACCAGTCCCGGGCTCCAGTGGATCAATGGGACCCCGACGAGGAGGCGAAATATCCAAATAGGGGAAACTTGCCAAAAGACCCCTGAACTCCCCTCAAGGCCCCTTAAAAGCCCCCTTCTCCCTGCCTTGGGTGCGACTTCCGCCACTCTGCTTTCCAGAGTCACGGAACCTCGCCCAAGGGTGCCCACCTCCTCCCGGCGCAACTTTCCTGGCTCCTCTTCTCCTGAGCCCTGAAACTTCGCTGGAGAGTGTTTTTAATAAATCTTGCCTTGCACCCACTTTGCCTGGTGTTGTGTTTATCTCGTCGGAAAAACTTTACAGTTCTGATTTGTTTGTAAATAAGTATTTTTATGCTTTGTAAGTTACAGATATCTTAAGAAAAAAAATATGCCTAGTCTGGAAGAGCAAACATTAGAGAACCAGTAATGTTAAAATAAGACAAAACATTGAGACACAACATTATAATCTTTTAGTTTATTTAGTTCCATGTTACTAAATCTGGTTTAGTCTGAATGTAGTAGCCCTTCTGTAAATTTTTACCCATTTCAGTTCCTAGGATTTTAACATATCAAAGACCTGTATTTGTCCTGAAATTTTTCCCATATGAATTTCCTTTAAGGCGGAATTCATCTTACAGGAGAACTAAAACAATTACAAATGAAAAAACTCAGAACAGATATAGTTAAATATTAAGTGATGACCCTTATCAAAACATTAAAATTTTAGGAAATGTATAGAACCTCTAGAATAATTACAGCATTTGCCCAAATGCAACCCAAGGTTTATCAGTAACTTAGCATATCAAGGAAGCCTTATGAGCCAAAGAGATCTCATTTACAACTCTGGGCAGGCAAAGAGAAAACCATTTATATTTTAATTAACCAAAGAAAACTGCCCTTTTAAACAGAGAAAACCAGCTTTTCGATACCAGTGTCTTTCCTTTTTTAATTTCTAAGTGTGCAAGTCTTAAGATATGAATTTTCGGGGTTCCCTTCCCATCGTGAATGATGTCGCAGACAAAGGGAGGGGATCTTTCAGATGCTGTCCTGTTCGCGTTCCTCATGGGAACTTAGGAGTGTCTTAGCTAAGGTTTGTTCATATAAGCCCTGGACCAGGCTACTTCGTGGAGTAGATGATCGTTATGTCATATGACGCCCCACGAGACTTAGGGTGCAGCCCACTCAGACTCTGTACCTGAGACAGTGGAGCCATACAGACAGATACACACAGTCAGGCACTCTTCAGATTCAGACAGGCTGGGCACCTCCCCTTTGGGTATTCCTGGCTAATGGGAGGTGATCAGTTTCCCCTTTAATTCTTTAGGAATAAGAGTGAGTTTCTGTGGTTACAGGCAATAGGGGATGGTAATGGGGTGTTTTCACAGTCCCTCAAGGTCTGGCAGCTTTTCTAATCTTTCAAGGCCAAATGGTCCTTTCACTTGGAAGTATAATCTATGTGGAGGTATGTTAGGAGAGTGTTAAATCACCTTGAGGGCTGTTTTTCTCTCTTTTTACATATCTCCTACTTTTTACATACGGAGTTGCTTTTCTCATTTCCATCAGTCTTAATTACACTTAACAGAATTTTG